>NC_080798.1:10000-1210000 GCF_028018385.1 Neofelis nebulosa
TGACCAGGGGCCCATCGAATTGTGTGGCCTTGGCAGCCAAAGACTGATCCTGACCGGCAGCCTCCCTTGAACCCTCAACACAGCCATTTGGGGAGACTACTGCCCTGCAGTGGGTTCAGCGCCAGGAGCCTCCTGGGACCTAATCCTACCCCTAACCTTAATCCCTAACCCCTAACCCTACCCCCAACACCAACCTCAACACAACCCTAAACCCTAACCCGAACCCTAACCCTTACCCTAAACCCTAACCCTAACCCTATCCCCTAACCATACACCTAACCCTCTAACCCCCTAAACCTAGCCCTAATGATATCCTATAACCCCCTAACCCCAAACCACAACCCTAAACCCCGACCAGAATCCCACCCAGACTCAACCTCAATTTGAACCCCGATTCCCAACCCCAAACCCGGAATCCCAACCCTGAAGACCAACCCTGAAACCCATACCCGAACCCCAAACACAAACACAAACCCTAACCCAACCCCACCCCTAAAGCCGGTCCCGAATCCTCAATGCCAACCCGAACACGAACTTTAACCCCAAACCCTAACCTGAACCCTAATCCTGAATCCTAACCCCAAACCATGAACCCTAACCCCAACCCCCCATCCCTAATTCAACCTTCCCTAACCCTAACCTTAAACCCTAACCCTTAAACCCTCACCCTGACCCTGATGCTGACCCTTTACCCTGACTTTATACCCTGACTTTCACCTTTATTCTCTATTTACTCACCTTTTATTAACCCTGATTCTGACCCTTAATCCCTACCTTTATCTTTTACTTAACCATAACCCTGAATATCACTGTATACCTTACCCATCCTCATCCCATCCCCATTAACTTATTCTGGACACAGCCATAATTCTTTAAACCTATACCTTTCCCAGTCATATAACTTCAATACAACACAAAACCAGGGAAAAAACATATTTGTATCCCTTTAAATACAGATCTAACAATCTTCCAGAGAATACAGCGATATTAAACCAAAGCACATTAAAGAAACACGCACCATAAGCAAGTCTACCCCAGACATTCAAGGGTTATTCAACACACTGAAACCAAGCATTGTTTTGCACCACAATTTTTTAAATGAAAACATGTGATCATATTTATTGATACAGAAAAAGCTCTCAACAAAATCCAATGCTAGTTCATGATACAGACACAAAAAAGTCTGAATAAAGAGTAATTTGTTTAATAAACCTAGAGCAAACATCATTCTCAATTTGGAAGACTGTAAGGTTTCCTCTGATACCGGGAACAAGGCCAAGATGCAGGCTTTTCACTCATTACTCAATACTGTACTGAAAGTTCTAACCAGAGCAATGAGGAAACAAAAAAGGCATCCACATGTGAAAGGAAAAGGTAGAACTATATGTATTCAGAAACCAGAAATGACATCATCTTATATAAAGAACTTCCTAAATAATCAACAAAAATGATTGGAGTTAGTCACCTAATTCAGGAAAGTTACAAGCAAAATTTTGATGCACAAATATCTCACTTATTTTTATACACTAACAATGAATCCTATGAAGAAGAATTTAAGAAAACAATTCCATTTAGGTAACATCATCAATAAAATACTTGGTAAAAGATGTAAAAACACTGCTGAAAGAAATTAAAGATGATCTGAAATGTACTATTGCTAAATGGCGATAGTACACAATGCAACATGTAGATTCAATGTGATTCCCAGGAAAATTCACAAAGGCCTCTGAGAAGAAATGCACAAGCTCATCCTAACAGTCATATGGAAAGTCAAGGGACTACAAAATAAACAAAACAATCGAAGAAATCAAAGGTAGAAGCTCATACTTCCCAATTTCAAATCTTCAAACAAAGCAACAGTAAATAAACATTGTGATACTGTCTTAAAGATATACATACAGACAGTTACTAGGAAGATGGCGGCATAGGAGGACGCTGGGCTCACCGCGCGTCCTGCTGATCACTTAGATTCCACCTCCACCTGCCTAAATAACCCAGAAAACTGCCAGAGGATTAGCAGAATGGAGTCTCCGGAGCCAAGCGCAGACAAGAGGCCCACAGAAGAGGGTAGGAAGGGCAGCGAGGCAGTGCACGCTCCACGGACTAGCGGGAGGGAGCCTGGGCGGAGGGGCAGCCTGCCGGCCAAGCAGAACCCCCGAGTCTGGCTTGCAAAAGCAGAGGGGCCGGACGGAGTGTGTTCCGACAGCAAGCGGGACTTAGCGTCTGGGAGGTCATAAGTTAACAGCTCTGCTCGGAAAGCGGAAAGCGGAAAGCGGGAAGGCTGGAGGACAAAGGGAGGGAGAGTTGCTGAGCCCCAGGACGACAGAGCTCAGTTTGGTGGGGAACAAAGGCGCCCGCCAGCGCCATCTCCCTCGCCCATCCCCCAGCCAAAATCCCAAAGGGAACCAGTTCCTGCCAGGGAACTTGATCGCTCCGCAAACACCCAACGCTGTGCTTCTGCGGAGCCACCCCTCCGGCACCGGGTCTGACTCCCTCCCGCTGCCACAGGGCCCCTCCTGAAGTGGATCACCTAAGGAGAAGCGAGCTAAGCCTGCCCCTCCTGCCCCCGTGCACCTTGCCTACCCACCCCAGCTAATACGCCAGATCCCCAGCACCACAAGCCTGGCAGTGTGCAAGTAGCCCAGATGGGCCACGCCACCCCACAGTGAATCCCGCCCCTAGGAGAGGGGAAGAGAAGGCACACACCAGTCTGACTGTGGCCCCAGCGGTGGGCTGGGGGCAGACATCAGGTCTGACTGCGGCCCCGCCCACCAACTCCAGTTATACACCACAGCACAGGGGAAGTGCCCTGCAGGTCTGCACCACTCCAGGGACTATCCAAAATGACCAAACAGAAGAATTCCCCTCAAAAGAATCTCCAGGAAATAACAACAGCTAATGAACTGATCAAAAAGGATTTAAATGATATAACAGAAAGTGAATTTAGAATAACAGTCAAAATTAATCGCTGGGCTTGAAAACAGTATAGAGGACAGCAGAGAATCTCTTGCTATAGAGATCAAGGGACTAAGGAACAGTCAGGAGGAGCTGAAAACCGCTTTAAACGAGATGCAAAATAAAATGGAAGCGTCCACGGCTCGGATTGAAGAGGCAGAGGAGAGAACAGGTGAACTAGAAGATAAAATTATGGAAAAAGAGGAAGCTGAGAAAAAGAGAGATAAAAAAAATCCAGGAGTATGAGGGGAAAATTAGAGAACTAAGTGATACACTAAAAAGAAATAATATACGCATAATTGGTATCCCAGAGGAGGAAGAGTGAGGGAAAGGTGCTGAAGGTGTACTTGAAGAAATAATAGCTGAGAACTTCCCTGAACTGGGGAAGGAAAAAAGCATTGAAATCCAAGAGGCACAGAGAACTCCCTTCAGACATAACTTGAATCGATCTTCTGCACAACATATCATAGTGAAACTGGAAAAATACAAGGATAAAAAGAAAATTCTGAAAGCAGCAAGGGATAAACGTGCCCTAACATATAAAGGGAGACCTATAAGACTCGTGACTGATCTCTCTTTTGAAACTTGGCAGGCCAGAAAGGCATGGCAGGAGATCTTCAATGTGATGAACAGAAAAAATATGCAGCCGAGAATCCTTTATCCAGCAAGTCTGTCATTTAGAATAGAAGAAGAGATAAAGGTCTTCCCAAACAAACAAAAACTGAAGGAATTCGTCACCACTAAACCAGCCCTACAAGAGATCCTAAGGGGAATCCTTTGAGACAAAGAACCAGAGACATCGCTACAAGCATAAAATATACAGACATCACAATGACTCTAAACCCCTTTCTATAATAACACTGAATGTAAATGGACTAAATGTGCCAACCAAAAGACATAGGGTATCAGAATGGATAAAAACACAAGACCCATCTATTTGCTGTCTACAAGAGACTCATTTTAGACCTGAGGACACCTTTAGATTGAGAGTGAGGGGATGGAGAACTATTTATCACGCTACTGGAAGCGAAAAGAAAGCTGGAGTAGCCATACTTGTATCAGACAAACTAGACTTTAAATTAAAGGCTGTAACAAGAGATAAAGAAGGGCATTATATAATAATTACAGGGTCTATCCATCAGGAAGAGCTAACAGTTATAAATGTCTATGCGCAGAATACGGGAGCCCCCAAATATATAAAACAATTACTCATAAATATAAACAACCTTATTGATAAGAATGTGGTAATTGCAGGGGACTTTAACACTCCACTTACAGAAATGGATAGATCATCTAGACACACGGTCAATAAAGAAACAAGGGCCCTGAATGATACATTGGATCAGATGGACTTGACAGATATATTTAGAACTCTGCATCCCAAAGCAACAGAATATACTTTCTTCTCGAGTGCACATGGAACATTCTCCAAGATAGATCATATACTGGGTCACAAAACAGCCCTTCATAAGTATACGAGAATTGAAATTATACCATGCATAATTTCAGACCACAATGCTATGAAGCTTGAAATCAACCACAGGAAAAACTCTGGAAAACCTCCAAAAGCATGGAGGTTAAAGAACACCCTACTAAAGAATGAGTGGGTCAACCAGGCAATTAGAGAAGAAATTAAAAAATATGTGGAAACAAACGAAAATGAAAATACAACAATCCAAACGCTTTGGGATGCAGCGAAGGCAGTCCTGAGAGGGAAATACATTGCAATCCAGGCCTATCTCAAGAAACAAGAAAAATCCCAAATACAAAATCTAACAGCATACCTAGAGGAAATAGAAGCAGAACAGCAAAGGCAGCCTAAACCCAGCAGAAGAAGAGAAATCATAAAGATCAGAGCAGATATAAACAATATAGAATCTAAAAAAACTGTAGAGCAGATCAACGAAACCAAGAGTTGGTTTTTTGAAAAAATAAACAAAATTGACAAACCTCTAGCCAGGCTTCTCAAAAAGAAAAGGGAGATGACCCAAATAGATAAAATCATGAATGAAAATGGAATTATTACAACCAATCCCTCAGAGATACAAACAATTATCAGGGAATAATTAATGATAATTAATAATGAAAAATTATATGCCAACAAATTGGACAACCTGGAAGAAATGGACAAATTCCTAAACACCCACACGCTTCCAAAACTCAATCAGGAGGAAATAGAAAGCTTGAACAGACCCATAACCAGCGAAGAAATTGAATCGGTTATCAAAAATCTCCCAACAAATAAGAGTCCAGGACCAGATGGCTTCCCAGGGGAGTTCTACCAGACATTTAAAGCAGAGATAATACCCATCCTTCTGAAGCTATTCCAAGAAATAGAAAGGGAAGGAAAACTTACAGACTCATTCTATGAAGCCAGTATTACTTTGATTCCCAAACCAGACAGAGACCCAGTAAAAAAAAGAGAACTACAGGCCAATATCCCTGATGAATATGGATGCAAAAATTCTCAATAAGATACTAGCAAATTGAATTCAACAGCATATAAAAAGAATTATTCACCATGATCAAGTGGGATTCATTCCTGGGCTGCAGGGCTGGTTCAATATTCGCAAATCAATCAACGTGATACACCACATTAATAAAAGAAAAGATAAGAACCATATGATCCTGTCAATCGATGCAGAAAAGGCCTTTGACAAAATTCAGCACCCTTTCTTAATAAAAACCCTCGAGAAAGTCGGGATAGAAGGAACATACTTAAACATCATCAAAGCCATTTATGAAAAGCCCACAGCTAACATCATCCTCAATGGGGAAAAACTGAGAGCTTTTTCCCTGAGATCAGGAACACGACAGGGATGCCCACTCTCACTGCTGTTGTTTAACATAGTGTTGGAAGTTCTAGCATCAGCAATCAGACAACAAAAGGAAATCAAAGGCATCAAAATTGGCAAAGATGAAGTCAAGCTTTCACTTTTTGCAGATGACATGATACTATACATGGAAAATCCAACAGACTCCACCAAAAGTCTGCTAGAACTGATACATGAATTTAGCAAAGTTGCAGGATACAAAATCAATGTACAGAAATCAGTTGCATTCTTATACACTAACAATGAAGCAACAGAAAGACAAATAAAGAAACTGATCCCATTCACAATTGCACCAAGAAGCATAAAATACCTAGGAATAAATCTAACCAAAGATGTAAAAGATCTGTATGCTGAAAACTATAGAAAGCTTATGAAGGTAATTGAAGAGAATATAAAGAAATGGAAAGACATTCCCTGCTCATGGATTGGAAGAATAAATATTGTCAAAATGTCAATACTACCCAAAGCTATCTACACATTCAATGCAATCCCAATCAAAATTGCACCAGCATTCTTCTCGAAACTAGAACAAGCAATCCTAAAATTCATATGGAACCACAAAAGGCCCCGAATAGCCAAAGTAATTTTGAAGAAGAAGACCAAAGCAGGAGGCATCACAATCCCAGACTTGAGCCTCTACTACAAAGCCGTAAGCATCAAGACAGCATGGTATTGGCACAAAAACAGACACATAGACCAATGGAATAGAATAGAAACCCCAGAACTAGACCCACAAAAGTATGGCCAACTCATCTTTGACAAAGCAGGAAAGAACATACAGTGGAAAAAAGTCTCTTTAACAAATGGTGCTGGGAGAACTGGACAGCAACATGCAGAAGGTTGAAACTAGACCACTTTCTCACACCATTCACAAAAATAAACTCAAAATGGATAAAGGACCTGAATGTGAGACAGGAAACCATCAAAACCCTAGAGGAGAAAGCAGGAAAAGACCTCTTTGACCTCAGCCGTAGCAATCTCTTACTTGACACATCCCCAAAGGCAAGGGAATTAAAAGCAAAAATGAACTACTGGGACCTTATGAAGATAAAAAGCTTCTGCACAGCAAAGGAAACAACCAACAAAACTAAAAGGCAACCAACGGAATGGGAAAAGATATTTGCAAATGACATATCGGACAAATGGCTAGTATCCAAAATCTATAAAGAGCTCACCAAACTCCACACCCGAAAAACAAATAACCCAGTGAAGAAATGGGCAGAAAACATGAATAGACACTTCTCTAAAGAAGACATCCGGGGAGTGCCTGGGTGGCTCGGTCAGTTAAGCGTCCGACTTCGGCTCAGGTCATGATCTCACGGTCCGTGAGTTCGAGCCCCGCGTCGGGCTCTGTGCTGACCGCTCAGAGCCTGGAGTCTGTTTCGGATTCTGTGTCTCCTTCTCTCTCTGACCCTCCCCCGCTCATGCTCTGTCTCTCTCTGTCTCAAAAATAAATAAATGTTAAAAAAAAAAATTAAAGAAGACATCCAGATGGCCAACAGGCACATGAAAAGATGCTCAACGTCGCTCCTTATCAGGGAAATACAAATCAAAACCACACTCAGATATCACCTCATGCCAGTCAGAGTCGCCAAAATGAACAAATCAGGAGACTATAGATGCTGGAGAGGATGTGGAGAAACGGGAACCCTCTTGCACTGTTGGTGGGAATGCAAATTGGTGCAGCCACTCTGGAAAACAGTGTGGAGGTTCCTCAGAAAATTAAAAATAGACCTACCCTATGACCCAGCAATAGCACTGCTAGGAATTTACCCAAGGGATACAGGAGTACTGATGCATAGGGGCACTTGTACACCAATGTTTATAGCAGCACTGTCAACAATAGCCAAATTATAGAAAGAGCCTAAATGTCCATCAACTGATGAATGGATAAAGAAATTGTGGTTTATATACACAATGGAGTACTACAGGGCAATGAGAAAGAACGAAATATGCCCCTTTGTAGCAACGTGGATGGAACTGGAGAGTGTGATGCTAAGCGAAATAAGCCATACAGAGAAAGACAGATACCATATGGTTTCACTCTTATGTGGATCCTGAGAAACTTAACAGAAACCCATGGGAGAGGGGAAGAAAAAAAAAAAGAGGTTAGCGTGGGAGAGAGCCAAAGCATAAGAGACTCTTAAAAACTGAGAACAAACTGAGGGTTTGATGGGGGGTGGGAGGGAGGGGAGGGTGGGTGATGGGTATTGAGGAGGGCATCTTTTGGGATGAGCACTGGGTGTAGAATGGAAACCATTTTGACAATAACTTTCATATATTGAAAAAAAAAGATATACATACAGATCAGTGGGATTTAATTGACAACCCAGAAATACAACCTTTCATCTATGGCCAACTGAATTTTGACAAGGGTGGACAACATGCCATTGTGGAAACAATGGTCTTTTCAACAAATGGTACTCGACAACTGGCTATCACATGTGCAGAGGAATGAAACTGGACCCTTACCATCACACCAGATACAAACATTAACTCAAAGTGGATCAAAAGCTTAAATGTAAGAGGTAAACTTATAAACTCTAGAAGAAATAAATGGAGACAAATCTTCATGAGCTTTGAGTTTAACAATGCTCTTAGAGCTGATACCAAAGCTCAAGCAAGGAAAAAAAAATAGATAAATTTAGCTTCCTCAACATTAAAAACCTTTGTAGATCAAAAGGTACTATCCCAAAAGTGAAAAGGCAATGCCTAGAATAGAAGAAAATATCTGCACATTATTTCTCTTGTAAGAGTCTGTTACACAGAATATATAAAGAGCTTATACAACTCATCACCGTCATCAACAACAACAAACAAGTTTTAAAATGGAGAAAGGACTCAGATATACCTTTCCCCAGGGAGATCATACCAATGGTGAATAGACATGTAAAGATGTTAAACATCATTAGTCATTATGGAAATGAAGATTTAAACCACAGTTAGATACCCTTTTACACACACTAAAATTGCTATCATCAAGAAAACTACAAAATAACAAATGTTGGCAAAGATGTTGACAAACTGGAACCCTTAAATGTGCTTGTGGAAATGTAAAGTGGTGGAGCCTGTGTGTAAAATAGTTTGGCATTTCCTCAAAAAGATAAAAACACAGAATTACCATATGGTTCAACAACTCTACTCCTAGATGTGTATCCGGATGAATTGAAAACAGTAGTTTAAAAAAGGAGCACGTGCACAAACATATACAGCAGCACTCTTCAAGATAGCAGAAAGGTAGAAACTATGCAAATGCTCCAGGGTGGGGGGATGAATGGAGAAACAAACTGGGGCAGACCCATGAACGGCAATATCATTCTGTCCTATAAAGGAATGAAGTAACATGGCGCCGCCGCAGAGAACAGTACGTGGTTCCTCAGGAAGCTAACACAGACGCCACCTCTGCCCACACGCCCGGAAATTGAAAGCGAAGCCTTGAGCAGACGTTCCTGTTCCCGTGTTCATAGCAGCCTCTTCACAGGAGACCAAACACGGAAGCAACCCGAGTGATCGCGGACAGATGAATAAATAAACAAGATGTGGTCTCTACATGACGGAATAGGCTCAGCCTCACAAAGGGCGGGAATTCTGACACCTGCTACGACATGGACTGAACCTTTCAGTCATCGTGCGGAGGGAAATACGCCAGTCACAGGAGGACGAATACTCCCTTCTTCCCAAATAAACCCATTTTTGCTGGTAAAAACTGGCAGCGTTATTTTTAAGGTAAACAGAACTAATAAATAAGCACACCCGCAGGATACAAGATCAACACACAAACACCATGTGCACATCTACACACTCCTGACCCTAACCCATCAGAAAGAGAAATGAACAGACGGTCCCATTTACAACCGCATCAGAAGGAAAGAAGGACCCAGGGAGGGGAGGGGGGGGATCTAAGCAAGGAGGCGACAGGCCTGCTCTCTGAGGACAGGACACTGGGGGCAGAAACGCACAGGGACAGAAAGCTACTCCTTGGAGGAATCGATCCTGTGACCACATCCGTCCTGCCCGGAGCGATCAGCAGATGCGGGGCCGTCGCAACGAACTCCCCACCACGCCGTCGCAGACACGGGACTGACACCCCGACCCGCACGCGGAGGCGGGACGGACCCCACGCGGCCAGAGCGGCGGAAGCGCGAGCATCGCCCGGCCACCTGCTCCTGGACCGCGAACGGGACGCGGCGGGAACCGAGTCAGAGCGGAGCAGGTACACGGACGCGCGGCCCCGCGGTCCCTCGGCCCCGGAGCACGGAGCGTGAAGACCCGACAGCCGCGCGCACAGCCCCGCGGGGGACACAGTGTCACCGCGCACGAAGCCGCGCCGGGCCCTTCCCCGCGGGGTCCCCGCTCCAGAAGCCCCTCCTCCCCCAGCCTCGCTTTCTCCCCACCTGCTCCTTCCGCGGCGGGTCCTGAGGCGACTGGGTTCTTGTCGGCGTGGACACGGCCCCACGTCCTCCAGAATCCTCCACAGTGGGTCCTAAAGAGACCGGTTCTTGTCCCTGTAGACTCGGCCCACGTCCTCCCGAAGCCTCCGCAGTGGGTCCTGAGGAGACCCGGTTCCTGTCCCTGTGGCCGCGGCGCCACGTCCCCACGTGCCCCCGAATCCCCCTTAATGGGTCCTGAGGAAGCGGAGCTCCTGTCACGCAGGAGGCGGGCTGAACGAGCGTGCGCGTGCGCGCGCCGGCGTCAGGGAGCAGGGCTCGGGCGCCCCCTGCAGGCGGTGGAGGTAGTGCAGGACTCTCTGGGCTCACAGGTCCGTGGAGGCAGCGCCCCCTCCTGGCCGCCCGCTGAATCCATGACATTTTGGAAATTGAAGTGGAGCCCACTATCCCCCAACTTAGCCAAAAATAGTTAAGGAAAAATTAATGAGAAACTATATGAAATGAAATGTACACACAAACTTTACAACCTACACCAAAATTCACTGGAAACTGTACATAAATTTAAAATGCAAACACAAGGGGCAGCTCTTCCTGCCTACGGGTCCTGTCCCTGTGCTTTAATAAAATCACCTTTTTGCACCAAAGATGTTTTGAAGAATTCTTTCTTGGCGTCGGCTCCGGACCCCATGAACCCCACTATCACCCCCAAAAACCTCACCATTTGTATGGCACCCATTGTGTGGGGTGATGAGTCTTTTCATCTGGACTCTGAGCTGGTGCAAACTTGATGAGTACTCTTTCCTTCCTTTACCCTCATTTCACGGCCTTTTGAGAAGTATGGTCTTATTGGAACACTTTCATGTCGATCACTCAGGCTGCAATCCTCTCAACCGTGGTTACGTGTGGGGAGGAGAAAGCCTACCTTATGGCTGGAAGTTAGTACCCTGGCCAGAATAGTAACGTCTTTAAGGAACTAAGATTGACTATGAAGCATGATGCCAATAAAGGACCTTGGAAATGTTGGCCTGATACCTTGCTTACAGAGTTCCCAGCAGCCTTACCAGGTGAGTAAAGAATGTCACTTCCTGTTAGGTGAAGGAACCTCAGGATACTGTGGGGATCTCATGAAGAGGAATCTGCCCAAATCTGAAGGTTTTGCAGGCAAGTCTGATGGCAAGTACTTGGCTTGGCTTCTGGCCTAGAGAGGCTCCTAAACTTTCAATCTAGAGGTTCCTTATGAATGGTTCCAGCAAAGCAAACTTTCAAAGACCTATAGGATCAATCACTAGTCTTGCTGAGCTTATGTAAATAATTAGGCCAAGTTTGTTAAAACTGGACTTGTTTTATAAATGAATTAGTCTTGATTTGGCTTCCTCTGGAAATGAGGGTTTTTACAGAGAAAAACGATGTTTCACTAATTCACCTTCATGGATGTAAAATTCTAGCTCTGATAGTCTATAAATATCATTTGCCTAAGCTGGACAACTTGAGATAAAGTTGAAAAAAATTGTCATAATAACACAGGTATGGACAATGTACTTCCTTGTTATTCTGTGCAGATAGTAACAGGACCCCATGGGCATATGATTGCTTAAATAACTAAAAATGGGATGGACTCCTCCAATAATTGCATGTGGAAAGTCTTTTCTCACTGTAGACCTATGAATAGATAGACTATAGTGCTTTATTTAATTATTCACTTGAGGCCAGGTTAACTGATACATCTCTAAATGAATATGCAAGTCATAGCTTTCCTGAACCTGATCTGACAGTTACAGAAGGTCTTGTGGACCTTCCTCACAAGAATCTAGTATGCAAGCTGACATGCCTTCTTATTCCTGTGAACCAGTGGAAGGCCTCAAATCTCTCTTCAAATGACAGTAATGAACTGAAGGAAAATTACCAAAGGTTTTTTTTTTTATATTTAGGTTTCTCTTTCCCATAGTATGAACCTTATTTTGTTGTTTTTTCCAGTGTCTTCCTGCCTGGTGCCAAGACTCCTTCACAGCCATGACTTCTAGGAGACAGATGATCCTTTCTACTCAAGGAGGTTCATATATGTTGTCTACCTTGGATTGGCTGTCTCTGCCTGTGGTAACTCCTACATATACATACCTTCCCCAACTGACCAATGTTGACCCATAGGTAGGGACATCTCTACGCCCCTACTCAGCATGAAGAAGTTACCGAAGATGAGACCTTCCACCCTCAGCAACCTCAAGGATTTTAAGGGTCAAAATTGCTGGGGGGGGGGGGGGATGATGTAGAAAACAAAGACAGAAGGAAATAGCAGATAAAATTAAATTTCTTATAACCTGCAGCCCATTGGCAAATACTTGAGGCAGGCAGAGTAAAATATTTCTCCAGGAACTCCCCACTGTCTTAATGCTAATGCTTTGCTAGAGGGAAAAACAACCTTAACTTGACAATAGCTAGGCCTCCAATATCCTGTGAGTCTTCTTTAGCATATAAAATCTCACTGGAAACTTCCCCTGGACTTTACCTCCCCATAGTATATAACCAGTCTCTCCTCATGGTCTTCCTGTCCACGGCTCCTGTCCCTGTGCTTTAACAAAATCACCTTTTTGCACCAAAAAATAAATGAATAAATAAATGAATGAATGAATGACACTGTGCTTTAATAAAATCACCTTTTTGCACCAAAAAATAAGTGAATAAATAAACGAATGAATACATAAATAAATAAGTAAAATGCAAACACAAGGGGCGCCTGGGTGGCTCAGTCGGTTAAGCGTCTGACTCTGGATTTCTGCTCAAGTCATGATCTCATGATTGGTGAGATAGGCCCTACAATGGGCTCTGTGCAGACAGTGCCGATCTCTCAAAATTAATAAACATTTAAAAAATAAAACACAGACACAAAGACCAATCCAAAAAAGAAAAAAATGGATAACATGGGCTTTATAAAATTAAAACTTCTACCCTGCTAAACCTGTTCAAAAAACCAAAAGACAAACCACAAACTGGGAGAAAATATTTGCAAACCACATATCTGAATTCAGAATGTACCCTGATCCCAAACCCTAGCTCTCTCAAGGTCTTCTACCTCTAGGTTGGAACCCACAAATTCCAGTTAATCAGTCTAGTGCTCTCCCTAATGAGTTCTTTGGACAACCGGGTTCTCCTTGCATCTTCCACTGCCCCAGCCTAAACACATTAACCATTATCTCCAATGACTCAAGGCCCACCCTAACTCCTATACTCATTTCCTAAACCCTCATGCCCTAAACCATTACCACCTGATCTCTCTAATCTCTCAACTAATAAGCACTCATCCCCAAAACCGTCTAAATCCGCACCCAATATTGTCACCCCCTTACCACCTAAACAATTACCTTCTCAAACCCTCACTCCCTCACCCTTAAACCATCACTTCCAAATTCTGAACCCACTAGCTCCCCCACACAGCACCCACTGAACCTCCTAAACCCTCCCCCCACAAACATCCACCACTTTACCCCCTCATCCACTCACCCAAAAGAAATATTTCATCTCAAACCCCATGACACTCTTCTTCCCACCCCCTCACACAAAAACACCCAGATCATAAGGGCATGTGACCAAAAAGCCATATGCCATCAACCCAAAACTGTACACCACTAAACAATAAAATCCTGAAATCATAATCTATAAACCCTACTCCATGATCCACACATTGTGAACCAGAACCGTAATCATAACCAAAGCCAACATATATATTCATAGCAATCCTATTCACAGTTGGAAAACATGCCACAAAGGGCAAATGAATACACAACATAGGGTAGATCCATAAACTGAAATGTTCTTCCAACATATCAAGAAATGAAATAAATTGTGCAGCTACAGAGGAAAACTGAATGGGAGTTCCTCAAAATATTAAAAATAGAATTAATATACCTCCAGGTATATACCCCAAATTTTGAAAACAGGGACTCACTCTGTATTTCTTCCCCCAAATTTGTAGCACCATCATGTACAATAGTCAAAGGCTAAGCTAACCATTGAAGAGTGAATGGGTCATGTATACACAATGGAATATTACCCAGCCATGCAACGGACTAAAGTACTGATTCAGGGGGCGCCTGGGTGGCGCAGTCGGTTAAGCGTCCGACTTCAGCCAGGTCACGATCTCGCGGTCCGTGAGTTCGAGCCCTGCGTCAGGCTCTGGGCTGATGGCTCGGAGCCTGGAGCCTGTTTCCGATTCTGTGTCTCCCTCTCTCTCTGCCCCTCCCCCGTTCATGCTCTGTCTCTCTCTGTCCCAAAAATAAATAAAAAATGTTGAAAAAAAAAAATTTAAAGTACTGATTCAGATCACAACATGGATGAACCGTGAATTCACTATGCAAGGGTAATAATCCAACCACAGAAAAGAATATTATAAGATTCTACTTGTTTTGGGTATCCAAAATAATCAAATTCACCTACAAAAAGTAAAATACGGTTGCCAGGCAAAGGGGAAAGGGGAATGGGGAGTTAATGCTTAATATACACAGACTTTCACTTGGTCAAAATTCAAACATTCTCAAGGTAGAAGGTGGTGATTTGTGCACAATGGGAATATATTTAGTGGCATACAACTGTAGACTTAAAATCTTTTAGGAATGCCTGAGTAGCTCAGTCAATTAAGTGTCCAACTTCGGCTCAGGTCATGATCTCATAGTTTGTGGGTTCGAGCCCTGCTTTGGCCTCTGTGCCAACAGCTCAAATCCTGGAGCCCGCTTCAGATTCTGTCTCTCTCTCCATCCTTCCACCACTCATTCTCTCTCTCTCTCTCTCTCTCTCTCTCTCTCTCTCTCTCTCTCCCTCTCAAAAATACATAAACATTTTAAAAACTTTTTTAAAAACTTTTAAATGGTCACTATTATGTCTTATAATTGAACCACAATTAAAATCATGACTAAAGTACTAACACATGTCACAACAAGAACAAAGATTGAAAACATACTAAATTACAGAAGCCACACAGAAAAGGCTGCACAGATTGGAGCCCTCTGTGATCTTTAAATCAATCATGGTTGTGAAGTAAGCGAAAGTCTCAAGAACAGACTTGTGGGTCACAACAGGAGGAGTCATTATCACAGAGTTTGGGCAGGTGATGACACTTGAAGTGGCCTCTGGATTCGATTATAATGAGGAAACCATAATGATTTCCCTGTTTGGGAGTTCTATGACAGTTCCTGGGGAAGGTGTCCTGTTTTGAGTAAAAAACAAAGAAGTATGTCATAAGAAGTGTCAACTGTGTAAAATGACAGCTGGTGAAGCTGAGTGTAGAGATAAAGAGTGTTTCTACTGCTATTGCAGGCTTTCTATATGTTGGAAATCGTGGAAACTATGTTACTTCTCAAAACAACTATATTAGTAACGTACCAGGAAAGTATAGAACACATCAAACTTCATGATGGAGGCCAAACCCTACCTGGACACAGTTCACAAGATGCAACATATTACTAAAGGACACTGGGGTAGAATTATATTAGTGGCCACTATGCTGTGGATGTTGTGGATGACCGAGGATATGGTAGAAATGTGCCATTTTCAGTTCCAATCTTCCACCACACCACTCCACCAAAACAAAACAAAACAAAAAAAAGTTAAATAAACAAACTCCGTGAAATTGTAGGTACAAAATCAAGATACAAAAATCATTACATTGGACAAACTCATAATGAACCATCAAAAGAAGTTAAGAAAACAATTAGAAAAAACTTTACCACAGACATGAAAAACCTATACCATGGAAATGATAAGACATTGATGAAGAAATGGAAAGATATTATGTGTTCCTGAATTATAAAAATGAATATTATAGAATTGTCATTTTACCCAAAGTTATGTACAGATGCAATGTAATCCCTCCTGATCAACATTCTAGTACCATTTTGCCCAGAACTAGAAAAATCCTAAAATGTGTATGAAACCACAGAGGACCATGAATAGCCAAAGTATCTGTATAAAGAAACACAAACTGGGAGGCATCACATTCCCTGATTTTAAACTAAATTACAAAGCTACAATAACCAACAGTATGCTATGGGGTTAAGAGACAGAAAGACCAATGGAGCAGAGTGGAGAGCCCAGAAGCAAATCCACACATATGTGGTCAATTAATTCACAACAAAGGAGCCAATAATACACCGTGGTGAAAAGACAATTTCTTCATGAATGGTGCTGGGAAAACTGGATAGCCCAAGCATAACACCAGACCCCTATCTTACGCACCACACAACAACTAACTAAAAACCCACAGCAGCTGAGAGGAAGGAGGGGCACCAGTATGGAGGGCAGGGCTGCTCTGAAGTCAATGAGCCCTGGTGCCCTGATGGGATTCATTCCCAGTGGGGACACTGGTGGGACCTTCAGTGGTTCTGATTTCCTCCTGAGCTCCCCTGATTAAGTATCAGCAAAGACAATGCTGGGCTCAGCTGTCTCCTGGTGATGTTTCCAACTCTGAAACAATGGTTTTGCAAAGGAACAAGAGAATGTGCTTCAGAACTTTCCTCAATGAGGGAAGGAAGAGGGAAATTGAAAGGGATGAACCCTAAGAAGCTTTTCATGAAAGGGCTCCTGTGGGGAGAGGCAAGGACCAGACAGCAGGGAAGTGATGAACAACAGCACACCAAGTGCCTCCCTCGCACATGGGAAAGGCCCTGTTCTGAGGGCACGAGGACCAAGCACCTGCTTCCATGCCAGGGCGGCTCCTTCTCTCAGTCCTGACTGAGGATGCTGTCTTGAAGAGGGGTGTTCCAAGTTTGCAAATGCATCTCATGGTTTAGGGTCAGAATCCTGATCGGACACCCCTTGCCCAAGTATGTGATCCAGGTGACACTTTGGTCATCAGACACATCAGAGGTTACCTACAAGAGGGCCCTCCCATGAAGACTTCTGAGAGGTGCGTCAGAGAGGGATAAAATGTGCTGGGAGGGAAGGCGCACACCTTACCCACGAACACCATCTCTGGGCCCCTCCAAGTATCAGAGTCTTGGGGGATTCCAGCCATTGAATCCAACCCCTTTCCCTACTCACTCTGACCCCCCCCACCCCAGCAACTGTCTCCTCACCCTTCATGTTGGGATTAGAGAAGTTCCTTAACACATCAGGCATTCAAGGAATTCTTGTTGACCACCGATGGGCACAGCTTCTGCCCAGGCACTGGTCCTCCAGATACATCATGCCAAGCAGGCATCAAGGGAGATACCAGAGCAGCGTGGGTAAGCGGGAACAGCGTACTGGGCTGGACTAGTTCTAATATTCTATTTTTAACATCTCCTAAGTGCCTACCTAGGTACAGGCACCAGCCAGTCACTGGGATTGCAAAGACAAAAAAGCCCCACTCTGTGCTGGAAGGGCATTGCAGGGGGCCCACTGACCACAGAGCCCTGAGCATTGCCATGACCTCTAAACACATCTACAGCCGGCCCATCACCAGAGCACCCAGGTCTGGGGTCTTAACCATGAGGCATCTTTCCTCAAAAACACGGAACTAGAATGCCCCACAGCCCACTACAGCCTCAAGTCTCCAGAAAACCCACATATTCTGTTGGATATCTGCAGGCTGCAGGGGGATAAGCCAAGAAAGTGACACCCCTTTAGAGTAAATGCTGAGAAGACTGTCTTCCTCATGCCTATGAGTCCTTCCCTCTGGACACTTGGACTCCTGGAACTCAGGGCTGGTGAGCAGGGCTGAGCTGAGAGGCTGTCTTTGCATTGTTGTTGATCTTTCATTCCTCAGATGTGGCTTGGAACCTTGGAAATAAATGCTGAGATTGACTTTTTCAAGCGTTTTCCTGAAACAGTGGTTGAGGCCAAAGATGCCTTGATGCTGCCATGGATGGGCCCACAGTGGGGAGCAGTCAGAGCTGGGGACAACTTGCTGCCCTCCACGTCCCTGGGCTGATGCCCCTCACTCATCTGGTAATAGAATTTGTCAGTATCTGCTAGTGGCAGGAGGAGGTGGAATAGGGGTGTCCAGGGGTTGTTCCAAAACTATGGACATCTCTCTACACCAGCCCCATGTACCTAGTGGCTCTGCTCTGCACACTGAATCTCCTTAGAAATTACATCTGGTATCAGATGCTGTTACTTCCCGGTTCCAGCCTCCATGCCAGCTGTCCATCTACTTGTGCTGAGGCCGAGTACAATGTCATGGACAGGAGGCCAACCCTGGGGCTGATCCCCATTTGGCAGCAGCAGGAGACCTGACACAAGCCATGGGAGGAGAGCTTACAGGAGGGTCTCAACTACAAGATGAATCTTTGAGTTGCTGCTCCATGAGTCAGGGCTCGTTTTCTGGAAAAGCCTTCTCGGTCAACTCATATTTTCAGAAGTATCTCATTGGATTTGATGTCAACTAATGTATTATGAAAGACCTTATTCGATCCTATTAACTTAGATGCAGCTGAATTAACAAACATGGGCCCTATTTACAAAATTCACCAGGTTGCCAATGAGTAGATATCTTGAGGTCAGAAAGTATTGCATCAGGAATCCAGGTCCCCAGTGTCATCCCTTTTCAAACTGTGATGTTTGCAAACTTGCAAAGACATAGGATGTACTTTGCAAGGACCACTGATACCCTTGATCCTCTGAAGGTGAGAAGGACACAAGCTTGAGTTATGGCTGACAAGAACACGGTAGAGATGCATGGGCGATCCCAGGTCCCACTGGGGCTTTGACACACATGTCTGCAAGGCCAGGCCATGGCTCATTGAAAAGTAAAGCAATGAGGTTCCCAAGGAAGCAGCCCTGACACCCTGCCCCATCTACTGGCTTTTTTATTTCTTGGATCTGCTGCTCACAGTTTCTGCATCTCTTGCTCATGTCACTGCAGCCAGCATGCCTCTCCTGCAAGAGCAACCACCTCCTACCTTCCATGGTCTATGTTCCACCCATCCTGCAGCTTCACTTTTTAGAAGACAGCAAAGAAGAGAGAAAGCAGTCAGGAGGCAGTGTCTGAGGGCTGCACCTGCGTGCAAAGTCATGCCATCACTGTGACTGTCTGGGCATCATGTGGCTACTTAGGGCCTCAAGATGTCTGGGTTATCCACACACGTCACATGGTCACATGCACATATGTGACCAACTGACTGTGCCTAACTCTTGTTACCCAAAATGTTTGATGTTACAGAGGCTACAGCCCTACATGCCAGGTGACATTTAATCTGAGATTGATGACCCTGAGGAACAGTTGTTTCTGGGCCATCACAGATCTTGTGTCTGACTCACAGAATGAGAAGAACGCAGGGTTTGTTTGCTGCTGCCAGTTGCCTCCATAATTGCACGGTCCCTTGAAGGCAGGCAGGAAGTCTCCTTCAACCTCTGGAGCACTGGGAGGAGCCGTCGCTGAAGGAGGTGGTGAAGACACCGCTTCATCTCCTCCAGGTGCATTGCCGGACAAGCTACCCCAGAGGTCATGGAAGACACAGGCTCATCAACCAAATTAGTATTCTGGAATCACAAAATTCCTTAAATAAATTTGAATGGCACAGTGAGAAGCAGAGGGGATGAGACAGAAGGAGCACATTACCTGATACCAGGGGTGCAAACTGTCACGTGTCCAGTCTCTCTCTGTCACATTAGCCTTTCCTGTTTGTGGGGACCAGAGCTCAAGTATGAGCAGAAGTCCCACATCTGGAAGGGCTCGGAGAAAATGGCATACACTGGCTCCATCAGACAGGCATGGGGACAAGGGTTCCTGGTCACAGCAAACCTGCACAGCCCTGAGTGCTCACATGGACACCTGGCCTATATTGTACCTGATATATTTGCCAGTGCAGCAGCTTTACCCCCAACAGAGAGGCTACAAGAAAGGTTGTGGCTTTGAAGACATGACTGCAGGGAACAGATGACAGGCTCATCTGGGACTTCCAAAAGCAATGTCTATGGAAGGTGGGGACCCCTTCGTGAGACAGCTGGAAATGAGACTGGAGATACCATACCTCTATGGTCTGAATGTTCGTATGCCCCTCAAACTCATGTTAGAATCCCAACACCCAAGATGATGGGGTTAGGAGAGGGGCCTGTGGGAGGTGCTTAGGTCAGGAGGATGGAGCCTCTATGGATGGGAGTGGGGCCTTTACAAAAGAGACCCCACAAAGCTCACTCACCCCTCCACCAAGTGAGGACATGACAAAGAGGTGCTGTCTGTGAACCAGGAAACGTGCTCTCACAGACACCTGATTTGTAGGCATCTTGATCTTGGACTCACTACTCACTAAGGGCAGACAGGGGTAACAAATAGATATCTCCTGTCCCCATGAGGAGAAGATTGAGGGGTTCATGCAGCCCCTTGGGCAAGGCTCTGCACTGCCTGCACTCGGGGTCAGGCCCCAGCCTAAGCCAGACCCTGCTCTCTACTGTCCTGGGGTGTGTCACCCTGGGCCAGGATGCCCCCTACACCAACATCCCACAGAACATGCAGATGGTGAGGTGGGGGGGGGGGGCGGTGTCTCCAGGGCCCAGGCCAAATGGCATGGTGGTGCGGCTCCCCTCCCCAACCTGGTCTGGGCAAAATCCTCAAACTTCCTGGATGTGGGCAGCATGCAGGGCTCAAGCATCACAGGCAGTACGCCATGCGTGGAAGGGCAGGTGCCACTGCCTGAGGACTCTGAGCTTCACAAGGTGATCCCACAATGCAGTCCTGAGAGATTTTCCAGGGGCCTAGACACCCTTGAGAAGCAGTGAAACAAGAGACAGTGTGTGCCCTGTGCAGAGTGGAAGGGGGTCTATGTGGTGATGTTTCTTCCCAGTGGGCACAATGCTGTGTGAATGCTCAGTCTCCCACTGTGAAGGCACAGGGAGGAGACTGAGGCTTTCAGAACTAGCTTCCTTCTCTCATGCTGCAAGCCCTCGTCCCATGCTCTGCAAGAGCACTTCCCAGCGAGCCTGTGAGCTCTGCCCCCTGCACCACAGCAGAGGAGAGGAAGGCCTGGAGGCTTCTCTGGTCAGGGCCCCACCGGCCCCTTCTGGACACAGTGCCACACTGCCCTGTCTCTGTTCCAGTGCGTCCACACGAGGCTCCTGGCGGTCTCCTCTGGGGTCCTCTAGCTTCACTGTGCACATGGCATCCAGCACAGGCACACAGCTAGGCGGGGCTCCAGAGAAACAGCACTCTGCTTCAGGGAGGACAGATAATTGTCTCATGTTGGCAGAAGAGTCGATTTTCTGGGTCTGAAGTTTGCAAACAAAATCCCTGTCTTTGAGAAGGCAGATTAGCAATGGAATACCTTCCACATGGTTATCTGTGTAAATGATTTGTCCTGAAATCAATCTCTCTGTGTGCCGAACAGCATTCTAGGTGCATCTGTGAGGTGCTTCTGGGTGAGGTTCACACCTGAATCTGCCCTCCCTAGTGAGGGTGGGCCTCGTCCAGTGCACTGAGGCCTGAATACAGCAGAAAGGGTAGTAAACCCCTCTCCACCTGGCTGCTGAGCGGGACCCGGTGTTCTCTGCCCCCGGACCAGAATGTGCATTTGCTGTGCTTGCGCTCTCGGGCCTCCCAGCTCGGGCTCTGACCCCCACCACCAGCTCCCAGGTCTGCAGCAGGCAGGCTGCACATTAGGGGGCCCCCAGCCTCTATAAGGTTGTGAGCCAATTCCTTATAGTACACACACAGGTATACATACACACACACACCAAACACACAAAGGTACACACACTACACACACACACAAGTCCACTTTCACACCACACTCACACCACACACACACCCTACACACACACACACACACACACACACACACACATATACACATCACCAGCTCCCGGGTCTGCAGTGGGCAGGCTGCAGGTCAGGGGGCTCCCAGCCTCCATAACTTTGTGAGCCAATTCCTTGTAATAAATGTTATACGTTATATTTCCCCGGAAAACCCACACTAAGACAACCGTGTTCATTATAAAAGACAGGAACCAAAATTACAGTTGTACTTTCCCAATTTTCACAATTTTATATACACACATACATACACACACGCACATGACACAGTTGGGGAAGAAACACAGCAAAATAGCCTGGTGGTTACAACTGAGTAGTGGGACTCTGAAGAAATATTGATTCTTTATCCTTTATTCTAATTTCTATGTATGGTATGAGCATAATTTACTTTTTTCAGAAAATACTAAGCATCTGTTTTTTCTAAACTCATACTGTTCACAGTTAAAGGCATTGATTTACAACCATCACAAACATGGAAACCACCCAGTGTCCATCTACTAGTAAATGAATAAACAAGAGGTAGGACCGTGCATATGAGAGACCACACAGACATGAGCAAATCACTGATGTGCGTCCCCTCGCATCACAGTGAAGTTCAGATGTCCTGCAGAAAGTGACTGTCCCATCCCACGACCCCAAAGTCAAGAACAGGGAAAGCTGGTGGACAGGGAGGGAAAGCAGATGTGAACTTGTCTGGCAAGGGGTGAGGGGGTTACTTTGAACGGACATGAGGAGACTCTGGGGGTGAAGGAAATGTCCTGGATTGTGGAGGTGGTCTCACAGGTGTGTACATCTGTCAAAACTTACACAAAAGACACAAGAACAGTAACCATCTGTCTCATGTCAACATCTGGTGAGATTACATGTCAGCTGTGCATTTCATGCTAATGCCTATTCACTCGCTGGTTTGACAGGGTTTGGGGGTTTTCTGCTAACTATTGTTTCTCCTTTAATTTTATTCCTTCCAAAAATGACGGTCTGTTATATGTACCAATATTAATATGTTCTTAAACAATACGAGGGTTAGGGCAGTCAAAAACCCATGAATAACTTATGACTTCCCCCAAATCTAACCGCTAATAGCTACTTTTTAGCAGAAGCCTTACTGGTCACATCAACAGTCAATTAGTACGTATTTTGCATGTTGTATGCATCATATGCTGAATTCTTACAATAAAGTAAGTCAGAGAAAGGAAAATGTCATTGAGGAAATCATAAGGAAGAGAAAACATATTTACAGGACTGTATGGTATGATTTTTTTTTAATCCATACAAAAAAAATTTTTTTTAATCAACATCTAAGCAGACCTGCACAGTTCAAAACCCCATTGATTCTATATGGATAGAGCCTCCAAACTCTCTCCAGATTAAGAATTACTATTTTATGGGTGCCTGGGTGGCTCAGTCGGTTAAGCGTCTAACTCAGGATCTCAGCTCGGGTCATGATCCCAGAGTCGTGGGAAAAAGCCCCAAATCGGGCTCTCCACTGAGCGTAGAGCCTGCTTGGGATTCTCTCCCTCCCTCTGCCCCTCTTCCCTACGTATGCTCTCTCTCAAAATAAATAATAAACATTAACAAAAATGAATTAACATTTTAAGGGGTATCTCCAGACTTTATATACACTCTTAGCACAATGCTTATATAAAATCACTCCCAAACGTGTTTATCATTAGGGAAGGAGATGGGACTCCTGGTTGCAAGTGGCAGAAGTTCAGCTCACAATCGTGGATCACTCACATCTAAAGGTGCTGCAGGTACAGCTAGACCCAGGGGCGGAGACGCCATTGTTGGGCTTCCTCCTCCCCTCTCTCCGATTGCCTCTGGTTCTGCTTGGGGTTGGTTTCCCTCTCCCGCCACAATGCACAATAATGACAGATACTCTCTCTCACCATACTGAGAGTCTCATGGGAGGACTACAGTTGGGTCTCATGTCCAACCTGTGAA
Organism: Neofelis nebulosa; assembly: GCF_028018385.1. NCBI lineage: Eukaryota > Metazoa > Chordata > Mammalia > Carnivora > Felidae > Neofelis > Neofelis nebulosa. The sequence goes on from NC_080798.1 coordinate 33,835, forward strand.
CTTATAACCCTGAACAGGATGGGGAGCCATGACCACTCAGACCTGGGCCACCTGCCTGTGCCTGGGAAGGGTGGGTCCATCACCTCACAGAACCTCAGGGCTGGGTGGGAACAACACCTTGGTGGAAGGATGGTGCTGAGCAGGCAGAACCAGCAGAGGTGTCGCTGTGTTAGAGCCACAGGTGAATGTCCAATCACAGTTCATCCTTTGGGGCCATGGTTTGTTGCCATAATAAAGAGACCTGAAATGCAGTGGCTTAATGAAGGTGGACATCTCTTTACTTCTAATATAACATTGCCAGAGGTGGACAGGCAGACCGTGGGCAGCGTGGCATCTGTGGGAAGGAAGGACATGCTCACAGATTCAGTGGGACAGGAAGTGGCACGCATCAGCTCTGTCACATACCACTGACCAGAACTTAGTCACGGGGCCACTTGCAGCTGCAAGGGGAGCTGGGACGTGCAGTCGCTACCTGAGTGACCGCGAGCCCAGCTACAAGGATACTACATTAAGGAAGGGGAAATAGATAGGAGTGCTGAATTAGGAACTGCCCCCAATGCTCTAGTGTAATTAACACTGTAATAAACGTACTTTTAAACCACTCACCCACTAGAATTCTAAATTGACAATACCCCGTGCTGGCGAGGATGTGAAGCAGCTGGTGGGGGCAAGAAATGGCACAGCTGCTTTGGAAATCGGTTCAGCAGCACCATTCGAGGCAGATAGGCACATGCCCTCTAACCTGCCAGTCTCTCTTCTGAGTGTTTACCCAGCAAAACTGAGGGCAGATGTTCACCAAAAGGCGTGTGCAAGAATGCTCATAGCAGCTTTATTGTAACCTCAAATTAAGAACCATCCAAGCGGACAAAGGAATCCCGGAGTGTTCACATGGTAGAACACCACTCAGCCACAGAAAATGAAGGGTCCACGCCAGGAAACAGATGAATCTCTGAGACATGGTTCTGAGTGTCAAGAGTCCACACAAAAGTGTGCAGTCTATATGTTCTGTCCATCAAGTCTGGTTAGAGGCCCCTCCCCGGAGCATTCCCAGTGGGCAGAGGTGGATGGCAGCCAGCACTGTGCCCTTGACACCCTGGGGCTTGAGTTCCCCCCCGCCACCAACATGCAGGACATGTTGGCCTCCTTGTCCAGACAGGTGATTGTCCAAACAGGGGCAGGTGGCTTTAGCAGGGGTGGGAGCATGTATTTTCATTTGTCCCGGTTGATAGGCCAGGTGAGTGCTTCCCTCCAGGGGAAGCTGCCAGATGCTTGCCAGGTGGCCCAACCACTTACACTCACATTGGCACTCAGCTTCCGCTGCTGGGTCCTGCCCAGTGTGCATGCCCATCTGTTTTGGGGCTGAATTCCGAGGAGATGCTCCCGGCATTTCCCAAATGTATATGGTGACAGAAGATTTCACATTTCTGGTGGAGGAACCACACCAGCCTGGAAGGCCCTGCAGATAGGTGGAGATGAGTCCCCAGACACATGGGCACAGGGTTCTGATCCAGATTAGCTGGAAGTCCCATGTGCGGGCTGATCCCCACTTTGGGGAGCTCCCGGAGAAGCTGTCCTTGCAGCTGGCCCTGCCTGCATTCACGTGGCCTCATCTTACCTGCTGGAGAGGATCTGCAAGGCCATCGATGCCTCAGCAGGGTTCTGTTGGGTGGAGACTGGGCATGAATTCCTTGGATCATTTTGTTTCCAAGACAAAGTGTGAGAAGCAGGATTTAAATGATGGGTTATTGTTGGCTTCATTGCTCACATTTTCATGTTCTTCCTTCTCTAATCCAAACAGAATCAAGATTTGAACTTATTTAGGAGATCTGAACATAGACCCTGCTTGAAATTAGAAGCCATATCTAGAACCACCCCACCCACCTAACAGCACACTCATGGAAGACAAGGGACCTGGAGGGTGTCACATCCAGATGGAAGAGAGGTGGGAAACTGCCCACCGACCCTGAGGATTGTGGAGGCCACCTGCAGGCAGGAGGGGATCTGGCCAGGCAGCTATGTCCTGGGGTGGTCGGGGGTTGGGCTTTGGACAGTCGACCTCTCCCTGGGCTCCCACAGTTCCCGAGGTGGGCTCTGTGGCCCATGGGACTCCTGAGGCTCCCACTGAAGGGGCCGTGCAGCTGTACCTGCTTCTCTTGGGACACCTGCTCAAGTAGTGTCCATGTGACAAGCTGGACTGTGAGGGTACCCAGCAGAGAGACCACATGGGGGATAGAGACAGAGACAGAGACTGAGAGAGAGAAACAGAGACAGGGCCTGACCTGTGCACAGCAGGTTGTTCAGACGCCACATTCCAGCCTCTGCAGCCCAAGTCTTGGCCACAAGCACTGATGGGCCCTGGGCTGGATCACTGAGGAGTATGGTGGCTGCCCCTGCTGACCAGGGATGTTGCGTTGCATCTCAGAGGGCTGCTGGGGCCACTGCAAAGAGAATCATCTCGGGCTGTTGGGGGTCCAGGGTCCTGTTGGAGCAAAGGGAGCAGATCCATTGCCTGGCCCTCCATCCTCAGGACACCCTCCCAACATCTAGAAGCTTCTCTGGGGAGGGCAAGGCTGGTGAGAGAGCCACAGGGATGTATGCTGCCAAGGGCAGCTGAGGTTGAACCACAGAACTAGACTTTGCTGGGGTCACCTACCACTGCATCCAAAACACAGAAATGCCCAGATGGAAGCTACAGCATGTATTGTTTTGCACGATTCTGTGCTTGGTAAGTGGGTCCCTGCTGATTTCCCTGGGCCCCGGCAGGCCTGAGTGGGGTGCCTGGGGCTCCACACATGTAAGACTCAACTTCTGCCTGTTCTTCAGATTCCACGCGTAAGTGAGACCACGCAGCCTTTTCCTTGTGTGTCTGGCTTATTTCACTCAGCATAACGTCCTCCAGATCTGCCTGTTCTCTTTTTACAGCTGAGCAATATTCATTCATACATGCATCACTCACTGGATGGACACTTAACCTGTTTCCATGATGGGCCATTGTGAACAATGCTGCCATGAATGTGGGGGTGAAGAGATCTCTTCCAGACAGTGATTTCCTTTCCTTCGGGTAAATCCCCAGGAGGGGATTTATGGACCATCAGATGGTTCTATTTTTAACTTTTTGAGGACTCTTCATGCTGTTCTCCACAGTGACTACACCAGTTTGCATTCCCACCAGGAGGGTTCCTTCTTCTTCACATCCTCATCAATACTTGTTATTTTAAAATAATGATGATTTCAACAGTGCCCTCATTGCCTCATTGTCAGTAAAGAGCCAGGATGCTTCCAGGGAGCTGGGCAGTCTTTTGGCCTGGGAGGAAATAGCCAGAATGTCCTGAAATTCATTGAGTGTGGTGAGGCTCTCCTGGCCACCCACTTCCCCCACCCCCACCCCCGAGCTGAACTGCTGGCTTATAGGAATACTTGGCAGGAAGTTAGGGACAGGGGATGGAAGGCAGACAGAAAGAGATGAGAGGCTCAGAAACAGGGAAGATGCTGGAGAGCAGGTGCTGTGTGGGATAGGGAGGCCAGGCTGGAAACGGGTCCCTGCCACCTGTGCTGCTCTGAGCAGGTGGGTTCAAGAGGTACTGTCACCATCCATCGGGTGGAAGCGATGACTTCCCAGCCACCGTGAACCTTTATGGGCAGAGGGGCCATTAGACATGTTGGTGTGTCTCAGGAGGGCTAACCCTAACCTGATCCAGGCCCTGAAACTGCAGATTCTGTGACCGTTTGTAATGATTCATGCCAACAGCCTTTTAGTGTCCATAGGTGTTTCCTCTGTCCACACTCACAGTAGCAATCCTGTGAGCATCAGGTCTGACGGTCCCAAGAATGTAAAGGGACACGGCTTCTTCCAAGTTTCACCGGCTCTTCCATTTCTCTGCTTGTTTCACAGACACCAGGAAAAGGGAGGACAGGAGCAGAGCAGGGACACCGCTGAGGGCAGAGCAGCACCTGTTTGGAGGTCCCACAGCCGCCCACAGCCGCGTGGAAGAACCATCTTGTCACTCATGCAGACCTTCCCTCCAGGGAGGGCATTACAGGACAACAAATCAGAAGTTACATTCTTGGGCTTTCTTCTGAGGTAAACCTCCAGCAGTGTAGGATCTGAATCCAGAAAGATCCTGAGGGAAACTCTCCTCTTCATGTTCCAAGTTGGATTAGAGCTTCCCTGGATCCAGTCTTGTCGTGCAGCCTCTCAGGGTGTCAGTGGCTCAGCTGCACCTGCTGTAGGCCTACACACCCATTCTTCCTTCCTGGGAGGTGGTGCCCCGGGGTCCTTCCCTGCCAGTGCACCGGGTCTCCCCAGGAGGGCTCGGCCTCATCTCTTCCTTGCAATTTGCAGTGTCCTGTGACAGGGGCAAGGGGTGCAAGATCTCCAATCCAGGGTCACCAACAGACCGGGTGGGGGCACTTGATGCCGACAGAATCCAAAGGCAGAGATGTGAGTGGAAATGACACAAGAAAGTAATTCATTTCAGTGATGACACCAGGAAGACAAGAGACCAACATCTCAGAGACTATATCCCAGGAGCTGAAAATACATCCTGGCTTATGTTAGGAAAATGTAAGATAGAGGCCCCCGGCTGCATGCAGGGGAACTGAAGATGGATGGGTGCGCGCAGGGGGGCAGGTGTGTGCGTGAAGGGGAAAAGTGAGTACGTGCAGGGGGGCCAGTGGATGTGTTCAAGGAGGCAGGGGCAGGTGGGTGCATGCAGGGAGTGGGAGGGAGCATGTGGGGCAACAGGTGGGTGGGTTCAGGGAGGCAGAGGTGCATGCAGGGACATGTGGGTGTGGAGAGAGGGGCAGTGAGGTAGGGCTGTGCATGAGAGAGGTAGGTGGGTGCATGTGGGGACCATGCGGGTGTACACAGGGAGGTGAAAGTGGTTGGGTGCATGTAAGAGGGCAGGTGGGTGCACGCAGGGGGAGTGAAGGCAGATGAGTGCGTGCAGTGGGGCAGGGGGCAGGTGGGTGTGTGTAGAGGGGCAGGTGGGTGCATGCAGGGTGCAGGTGGGTACATGCAGGGGGCCAGGTGGATGTATGCATGGGGGTGGATGCATGCAGGTGGGTGGTGTACAGGGGGGCCACATGGTGTTCGGGGCTCAGTTCTTCTGGTACAAACCCAACTGAATGGTGCCAGCAGGAATAAAGTGCTTCCTGGAAAGAAAAGCCTCGGTGTCATGACTCCCTGTGAGAATCCTGCTACAATAAGGGTGTCGCCCTTTTAGAACAGAAGAACGACTAAATCTCAAGAAACTCTTACCAAAAGAGAGGACACACACTTAAATCCTCATAACAACCATACCCTCATTTACTATGCTTGCCTGACAACAACACTAAACTTGCCTTCCCACCACCCAAAATCTTTTGGTCTTTAGCTGAAGAGAGCATTTAGGGTGAGGACTGGGCCACATCGGGGAGTTACTCCGTTTTCCTGGGTATCTGCCATATACAGGACATATGCAAGTTAACTTCTGTTTGTTTTTCTCCTGTTAGTCTATTCAGCAATAAAAGTAAATGAACCATCACCCCATACAAAGACATGGATGAACCTTACCTGTATCCTTCTAAGTGAAGGACTCCTGTCTGAAAAGGCTACATACTATGTGATCCCATTCATAGGGGATTCTGGAAAAGGCAAAACTAGAGATGATAAAAGGATCAAGTGGTAGGGGTTGGAAGTATTCCATGGTATTTGAGTGATTTATACCTGCCACTATGCATTTGTCAAAACCCAAGCATTTTTACATCCAAAAGAGTAAATCATAATCCTCTAAAATAAAGTTATTTAGGATGTGGGAGTGTCACAGGATGGTGTAGGGGCCAAGGGTAGGTCACCCCAAATGTGCCACTTTGGCATATTGATTACATTTTTTTTAATTTTCAAATTTATTCATATTTGAGAGAGAATGAGCAGAGGAGAGGCAGAGAGAAAGGAAGACACAGAATCTGAAGCAGGCTCCAGGCTCTGAACTGTCAGCACAGAGCCCAACATAAGCCTTGAACTCGGGAATGGGGAGAAGTCAGACACTTAACTGATAACCTTGCTGGATAGAGTACTCTTGGTTGCAGGGTAGTGGGGGGGGGGGGGGGGGGACGGGGATTCTTCAGCATCTTGAATACATCATGCCACTTCCTTCTGGCCTGCAAAGTTTCTGCTGAAAAATCAGCTGATAGCCTTATTGATTTCCCTTGCAGATAACTGTTTTCTTTTCTCTTGCTGCCTTTAGAATTCTCTCTTTATCATTTTTTGCCATTTTAATACTATGTGTCTTGATGTGGACCTCCTTGGGTTGATTTTGTTGGAGGCCCTCTGTATGTCTTGGATCTGGATTTCTGTTTCCTTCCCCAGATTCAGGAAGTTTTCAGCTATTATTTCTTCAAATATATTTTCTGCCCTCTTTTATCTCTTCTTCTGGGATCCCTATAATGTGAATGTTATGATGCTTGATGGTGTCACTGAGTTCCCTTAATCCATTTTCATTCTTCATTATTCTTTTTTCTCTCTCCTGTTCAGCTTGATTACTTTCCACTACTCTACCCTCCAGGTTGCTGATCCATTCTTCTGCTTCCTCTAGTCTACTATTTATTCCCTCTAGTATATTTTTAATTTCAGTTATTGAGCTCTTCATCTCTGATTGGTTCTTTTTTTCTATCTCTTTGTTGAGGGTTTCATTGAGGTCCTCTACTCTCTTCTCCAGTCCAGTATCTTTATGGCCATTACTTTTTTTTTTAATGTTTATTTTTGAGAGAGAGAGAGAGACAGCGTGAGCAGGGGAGGGGCAGTGAGAGAGAGGGAGACACAGAATCCGAAGTAGGCTCCTGGCTCTGAGCTATCACCACAGAGCCCGATGCAGGGCTCAAACCCACGAACTGCAAGATCATGACCTGAGCCAAAGTCGGACATTCAACCAACTGAGCCACCCAGGCGTCCATCTTTATGAGCATTACTTTAATTTCTCTATTGGGCATATTACTTATCTCCATTTCACCTAGCTCTTCTGCTGGGATTTTGTCCTGTTCTTTTATTTGAGACATATTCCTCTGTCTCCTCATTTTTACTAACTCTCTGTGTCTGTTTCTATGTGTTAGGAAAGTTAGGCATGTGCCCTGCTCTTAAAAGTATTGGCCTTATGAAGAAGAGGTCCTGTGGGGCCCTGCAGTGCAATTATCCCTGTTCGCCAGAACCTGGTGCTTCAGGGGTATCTATGTGTTGCATGTGTCCTACTGTTGTGGCTGAGCCACTTTTTCCTTCAGTCTGGTCATCTGCAAGGGCTCCCTTTGCCTGTTGTGGGCAGGGTTTGGTCTCTATGTTGTTAGTGAGCCAGTCTGGAGCTACCTTAGGCTAGACTTGAGTCAGACCAGGCACTTGCTAGAGCTGCAGTAGCACAAAACTGCAGGGCATGCTATCTGTCCTGTTCCCTGAGAAGGGGACATTGCCTACTGTCAGGTCAGATGTCTGCCCCCAGGCCACTGCTGGAGCTGCAATCTGACTAGTCTGTGTGGTTATCTTCCCCTCTCCCCAGTTCAGAAGTCACTTTGGAGTGGTGGTGGCTCCTGTCGGGGCCATTTGCACACTGCCAGGCTTGTGGCACTGCTTTGAATGGACTCCTGATGAGGGCAGGTCCACAGTAGAACATGGGGGTGGGGTGCACAGTGTTAGCAAGGTCTATGCCTGTCTTCTGGAGACACTTTTGAAAATTCCTGCCATCAGACTGGAGGGGACAGGTCTGCATGGAGGTGGGGTGCACAGTGCCAGCAAAGTCCGCACAGTGCTGCTGCGGGAGGGGACCTGCAGCTATCCGAGAAAACTGCCTAGGCTGAGATAGAGGGGGTGGATCCACAGAAGAGCATAGGGGATAGGGCACACTGTTGACAAGCTAGGTGGAGAGGGTTCATGCTCTGCTGGTTCCCTCAGGTGTCCATGTATCTAGACTGGGGGGCAGGGGAAGGAAATGGTGCTTGACAGTTCTTTTGTTGTTGAAGTCTCCCAAAGATCTCGGCCCCTCCAGCATATCTCTGTGATTGGTAAGCAAACCTCCCTCCCTAATAAACTAGGCATTTTTCAAACTGCTGTTTCTATGCTGTATCTCAGTGGAACTGTTTGTTGCGCTCTCTCTTTAAGGGCAAGTACTCAGTTTCCTCTCACCCTCCACCTTTCCTAGAGCCAAAACCACTGTTTTTTAAAGTCCCAGATGTTAAGCCCAACTGATTGTAAGAACTCACGAAATTAGGACCCTCTGGTTTTCAAAGCCAAATGTTATGGGAATTCAACTCTCCTGTGTGGGTTCCCCAAGCCTAGGGTGCCTATTGTGAGGGTCAGTTTCTCTCCCTTCTCTGTGCCTGCCCACAGTGTCTCTTCCTCCTGCAGACAGTCTCACAGGTCAGTTTGGCTCCCAACCACATCTCCACCCCTCTTACCCTCTTCAGTGTGGCCTCTTCTCTACACTTAGCTGTGGAGAGCCTGTTCTGCCAGTATTTGGGTCATTTTCTGGGTTATTTACACTGATGTGGGTGTTAGCTGTTGCATCCATGGGATGAGGTGAGCTTAGAATCCTCCTACTCCACCATCTTCCCCAGAAGTTGAGCTATTGTCATTTTTATAAAGGACTTTTAAAAGTGTACCTACAGGAGGGGCGCCTGGGTGGCGCAGTCGGTTAAGTGTCCGACTTCAGCCAGGTCACGATCTCGCGGTCCGTGAGTTCGAGCCCCGCGTCAGGCTCTGGGCTGATGGCTCGGAGCCTGGAGCCTGTTTCCGATTCTGTGTCTCCCTCTCTCTCTGCCCCTGCCCCGTTCATGCTTTGTCTCTCTCTGTCCCAAAAATAAATAAAAAACGTTGAAAAAAAAATTTTTTTTAAAAAATAAAAGTGTACCTACAGGAGCATCGGGGTGGCTCAGTCGGTTAAGCATCCAACTCTTGATTTCAGCTTCGGTCATGATTTCACAGTTCGTGACATCGAGCCCTGCTTCAGGCTCTGGTCTGACAACGTGGTACCTGCTTGGGATTCTCTCTCTCCATCCTTCTCTGCCCCTCCCCCTGCTCTCACTCTCTCTCTAAATAATAAACTTTAAACAAAAATAAAAACAAAAGTGTACATATAAGTAATTTGTGGTCTGCTACTTTAATTTTTTTAATATTTATTTGAGAGAGAGAGAGAGAGAGAGAGCATGAGCAGGGGAGGGGCAGGGAGAGAGGGAGACACAGAATCCAAAGCACGCTCCAGGCTCTGAGCTGTCAGCACAGAGCCCAATGCGGGGCATGAATCCACAGACCACGAGATCATGAGCCAAAGTCGGATGCTTTACCAACTGAGCCACCCAAGCGTCCCTGTGGTCTGTAGTCTGTTACTTTAACCTAACATAAAAGTGGGCATCTAATTAGACCACATTATTTTCAACATTTCTATGAAATATAATGTTACAACCATTGGACATTTGGGTTATTTCTGGGTTTTCTCTGTGAAATGAAGTACTTTAAAGCAACATCTGTGCATCCAGTCTGCTTTTGTTTGTACTTTACCAGTGATATAACCTTTGGCAATTACATCAATATCATCATCTATAGGAGGGAGATAATGGTGTGACCCACCTCTGAAGGTAGTGGTGTGAATTAATTACACATTATGTGCTAGAAAATGTGTCTAGCCCATAGAAAGCATTTAACTAATATACACTATTCTAAGTGTGGATTTTAATAACATAATAATGAACATCAGCAGGCATTAAGTTCTGATTTATTACCCCAATCTCATGATTGCCATATTAATTCCCAGCACAGTACTCAAGAGACTTTTTAATGGTTTGTATCTCCCAGATTGGAGGCTTCACAAAGAGGACACTTAGGGTAAGAACTCATCCTTACTCAGCAAGAACTATCTCCCAGATATCTAGGTGAATGAGGCCTGAGAGTGTCAGGGTGAGGGGGGGCGGGGGGGGGGGCGGTGCAGAAGGCAAACAAGGACAGAGATCTGGGTCAAGTGACAAATACCTCTTGGATATTAGTGACAGACAGAAAGGCTGCCAGCATACAGAGTCACTCCTGTGTAGATAAGACTACCATACCTACAGGAAAGAGATTTTTGACATGGGATGCCCAGCCAGCTCAGGGAAGAAATTTTGGGAATACAGTAAATGTGGCAACAAATGAAGTGCCTGCTCAGCCCCCACCCTCCCCCCCCCTTTTTTTTTGGACACTGCAGAACTCAAAATGGAAAGAAACCATGTATATGCAGTAAACATGGAAAAGCCTTTAGCCAGGGAACCATTCTCCTTTTGAAACATGACATAATTCATGCTCAAAAAGATTCTAATAAATGTGGGAAAGTCCCTCATCAGAAAACATTCTTTATTCAAGAACATAGTTGGTACCAGAAGAAAGTTTTTCTAATGCAATGAATGTGGGAAATTTCTCTCTTCATGTCTTCTCCTGTACCCATTTTCAACTCTCACTGCCTCACTCACCCTCTTGCAGGAAGCCTTCTGTGGTAGATGCCTTTCCATGCCTCCAGAATACCTGCACTCCCTCAAACATTGATGTTTCCCTGCATTCCTCTAGGCAAGGATGCCTGCTGATTCATGGCATGGTCCAAGAGCCCAACATGAGCAGCTGAAAGAAGGGTTGGCCAGGCACCTACTCACTTGCCTCCAGATCTGGCTGAAGATGGAGATCCTCACTTTGATGGACTTTATGGGAACTTCCTCTATCTTCAGGCCCTCCTCTGAGGCCCACACTACCTTCCTATAGGCTCACAAGTTCCACAGAGTTCTCTCTTCTGGCTGGATGGATATCTGAAGGAAAGAAGAAAGGAGACTGGGGGAGTGGGAGCTCACAGCAAAAGCCAAGTCCAGGGATCCCTGGAGCCAAGATCTGCTCACCCTTTCCATGAGCCACCTGCCCTATTCATTGTACCTCTAGCCATCTGAGTCTCCCCCCGGGAAAGCCATGCTCCATCTCTAGCTGGATGCCACATTCCAGGGACAGGATCCTCCTCACTGAAGCTAGGAGTTGAGCCTCTCTGCCCTGTCCCAACACCATATTCATCCCTTGCCTGGTCCTATTACCCATGTGTCTCCTCCCAGATACTGGCTATGGCCACTCTCCTCCTGTCCCTCCTAGCTCTAACCCACAGATATGTCCTGATGAAGCAAACTCTAGACAGAACCTAATATACACAGTCAAATAAAAACAGTTCTTTATTGAACACATTTACGCTGAAGTCAACCAACCCCTGACCACAGATAAAGCCCATTTGGTGATCAGTACAACAATGCAAAGAAAGTGAGGCAGAGGCTCAGGTTCCAGGTTCCTCATGTCAGAAGTTTCTGATTCACAGAGAGCAGGGCTGCAGAGACCTTCATCAGCATCTGGTCATTAATTACAGCAGAAACTGAGATGACACTTGGAGGAAGAGAGGAAACTGGGAGGCTCTGCAGGGACATTTGTTGGTCCCACACTTGACTTTTACATACACACTGCCTGTGTCCCTGCCTGCCAGTGACAGACAGGACCCTTGAGAGTTCCCTCAGGGACCATTCCTCAGGTGAGACCTCCTTGATGGAAACCGAAGCCTCTGAAAACATCGTGAACTGTCTCCTCATGAAAAACTGCCCAATCGTTCCTAGTTTGTTGCCTAATCAATAAAACTGCCCATCTTTGATGGAAAGGATCACACACAGGATGTTTCTGAGCTCAGCCTTCCCTGTCTAAATCCAGGATGGAAATTCTGCCAGTGTCACCAATACCAGGACCAGAAAGTGCTTTGACAGAGTCCAACTTCACTTTCTTAAATGGGAGTCTTGAGGGAAGCAACAAGGCTCTCCTGGACGCCTGAGTCTCCACATTCTCAAAACCCAGAGTCTTTGCCACAGACACGTACACATGTGTCATGCAGGATTCACGTACATGGGCTTCCCCACAGCCCAGAGGGCATACACCACTCTTGGCACCTCCAGCAAGGAGACAGTGAGGCCACCGTCTTCATTCTCAGACCTCTGAGTGTCTATTCTTACACTCTGCAGCAGCTCCTCCAGATCCTCTTCTGTCTCCAGCCTGCCGAGTGCTCCACTGGACAGTGAGGACACTGATAGATCTACTTTGATGTCACAAACAAACATCACCTCATAAGGTGAGCTCCAGATGCTCCGGTTAAGCAATCTGTTCTTCGGGCCACCTGGTGGCTTAGTCAGTGGAACATGCGACTCTTGATCTCAGGGTTGTGGGTTCGAGCCACACATTGGGTATACACATTACTTAAAATAAAATCTTTAAAAATGAAAAATAAAACAAAACAACAAAAAACATTCTGTTCTTCATCACTTGGACAAAGTGTAGCCCCAGGATCCAAGTGCTGGTCCCCTCTGTGTGAACCAGGCACAAGCATGCTCTCCATGTGTTGGTGGCCCTTCTCTAGGCTGCCTGGGCTCTGGCTCAGATGGTGCTTTCTGGTCATAATTGTTAAGCCACTCCATGTGCCTTTAAATACACCATTCACCTCATTTGCAAAGTATCTTCCATTCCCAGACTGGAGAACAGCAGGGGCCCCATAGATGCAGAAGATGTCTGGCAGACATCTGGCCACGTCCGCACCACTACTGCTGGTCAGAGTACTCAACTGGACAAATTTGGTTGTGTGTCCCTGGTAGACCATGATGAATTTATAGCTTCAAGTATAGTAGTATGGCTTCCCGTGTCACATTCTTATATCTCCTTAGCTCTGCCAGCATCCTAGGCTTCCCTCCATGCCCAATGCTAACATGGGCCTCATGTGCTACATGTTCTTGTTTTTAATACAGTAGCAAAAGCTCATGTTGCCTCTGACAGGGGGATAACTGGCATTTCCTTGTTCCCAATACAGATAACAAATCACTTCAGGCAGCGGAGCAAGAGGGTAGACTTCCTCTTTTGTAGTTTGGTATGTTTCACTTGTTCAATGATCTCACTGTACTTGTCACTTGTGAAATACATGGAATTGTCTTCTCTCTTTTTAGACAGCAAAAGGTCAAAACAATGACAAAACTGTTTGGCATCACACCCAAGATCCTCCCTGGATGCACTTGGGAGCTGTGATAACAGTGGGGAGCAATACCAGGTGGAAAGTAATGCAGGCACAGTTTACCAAAAACGCTCAGCCAGGTCTCCCTGCCGGGGCAGTTGGGCACTCACTGACCAGCAGGCTTGGACTCCTAAATGGAAATGGGCCACATGCCCCACACCCCATGGCAAACTAACAGCAAGTGACTCCTCCCTTATCTGATTAACATATCCAAAAATGGTGTTTAAAATCAATCTTTCATCTGACTGATTTTTGTTGTTGTTGTTGTTGTTGTTGTTGTTGTTGTTGTTGTTGTTCATCTGACTCTGATTCTACACTGAGTGGTGCAGACACCCAAATGGGAGTAGCTGACCGGCAACCCTGGGATCTCAAGATACACCCACAGTAGCCACTCCCAGGAGAAGCCAGAGCTCTGGGTGTCCAAGATGGCCCAAGTTTTGGGATAGAAGAATTTCCTGCTCAGGTGTGATAGGTCCAGCCAGCAGGTAGTACTCATTTCATGTATGTAATATGAGCTGGAGTCTGGACATATGCCCGCCAGGTGTGCACAGGTGTGTACAGAAGGCAGATGGGAGATGTGTGGGCATCTAGGCTTGACAGCAAAACCTTCAGGCCAAATTTAAACAATAACCAGTCCTCTAGAGAAGCCCTCCATCTCACTACTCCTGTGGAAAGAAGGTAGTCTCGAGTAAAGACCTTCTGCAGCAGGAACCCATAGCTGGAGACAGACCACTCACCTGAGGGCCTGTATGTCCACCAATAAGGCCAACCCACTCCCCAAAATCCGCATCCTTACCCAAACAGGTCACATCCCCAAAGGTCACCTTCTGCAGAGCAATCGGTGGCCCCCAGCATTCCCTTGTGGGATCCACAGCCTTTTCTCCAAATGCCACCACTGTCTGGAATGAGCCGTGTCCACAGGGAGAAGAAAGTCAAAAGGGCATGGCAGGTATCAAATGGAAACCGGTAAAGAGAGGAGTGCAAGGCAGAGAGAGCAGGGGAGGAGACAAGAAGAAAGGAAGAATTAGCATCCAGTTCTGGCCAAGGGACACCTGCAGCCATGAGGATGCCCCTTGCTGGGGGCTTGGAGATCTGGTGAGTGCTCTACCTCTCTAGCTCACCCACCAGTCTCTCCTCTCTCTCCCCAACCAATCAGATGGGGCACAGCATCATTTCAGAGAACAGGACAGGGTGACAATTAGCATCCAATTGCTAATCAGTTCCTTGTTGGACAGGTCTGCCCCAGGGCTCTAAAGCAACTCAACCACATCTGCCTCTGCCACCTCTCTGAAACCTGCAACATGTGTCAGTGCCAGGATGTCCTGCCGGATCTGTTGTAGAGTTTCCACATGCAGCCTGCTGGCCTCCCGCTTGACGCACTGAGGCCACAGCTTTCTCCACCCCCTACTCAGCGTCGCTGGTGGGACCTCCTCCCAGGACTCAGAGATGTTGTAGACAGCATCAAGGATGCTGTTTACTCGCCAGAAGTCAAAGACCACAGACTGCTGGTCCCTGCCTCCCACCCTCAATGCCAACAGGCAGAAGACCCTCCATAAGTAGCAGGCCTTGAAGGTGGCAACAATGCCCTGGTTCTTGGGCTGGATGAGGGCCGTCATGTTCTTGGGCAAGTACTCCACATACACATGGTCGGAGAGGTTGTCCAGGTTCCCAGGGTGGCCAGGGACACTGTCCAAGACAAGCAGTGATGGGCAAAGAACCTCTCCACAACTGGGCAGAAGAAGTGTACAAACCACTCCTGGAAGATGCTCATGGTCACCCAGGCTTTCTTGTGTGAACGCCACACCACAGGCAGGTTGGGCTTGGAGAAGCCCTTGAGGGTGTGAGAGTTCTCTGAGGGATACACCAGCAGCAACTTCAATGAGATCGCCAGCCGCACTGCCACTGAGTAGCAGCGTCAGGATATCTCAGGCAGCTTTGCACCCAGGGGCTGATTTCTCCTCCAGGGAAAGGAACGTCCTGTCAGGCAGTCGCTTCCAGAAAAGCCCAGTCTCATCCACGTTGAACACCTACCATGGTGTGTAGCCACCCTCCTGGATCACTCTCTGAAGCAGGGCAGGGTACCTGCACACAGATGCAGCAGTTGTGCCCATGGCCTCGCAGCCCCCAGCCTCACCACCCACCCCAAGGCATGCAGGCTTTGGCATGCCTTAAAACACGCGAACCACCCACAACTGCCCCGAAGGTCTCCAATTGGGCACCCGTGCCCTGCTCCCACTTGAGGTCCTCGAACAGGCTGCAAGCCTTCTCCTGGACGAGCATGATGTTGATGAGCACATTGAGCTCATTCTGGTCATTGATCCACACGCTTAGCTTCCACTCCATATTCTCCATCACCAGGCTGCAGCTGTGCATCAATTTGGTGGCCGCCTGCAGTGTGGCCACCTGGGAACTGGCTCGGATCTTCTCCTTGTTGTCACGAATGGTAGCCATGGTGGAGGTGGAGAGCCCCAGCGCATTCCTGATTCTGCTGAGCTTCTCTCCAGCTTCAAAGAGCCAAAACACCTCAAGCTTATCCTGCAGGTTGATAGCCTTGTGGTCCCACTTGGTGCATGGGCACTGGCTTGTGCTGGGTGGCCTCTTCAAAGAGATCTTCAGCCCAGAAATGGTAGAGGAGGCTCTGTCTGCATCACTCTCTCCAGACACAGCTAAAGAATAAGTGTGTTCCCACCCTGTGACTGCTGATTTCAGTGCCACTGCCACCCTGGCCCTGACCCTCTGTAATATGGGAAGAAAATTTTACTAGTGGGAAGTCCAGACAAGTTTGGATAAAACCTGCTAAAGACCATTGATAAATCTCTTTCATTTGGCCACAGAGCAATGGAAGAACTCTGGTCCCATAGACTAAATTAACTTACCCTCAGTAATGGAGCAAGCTTCTGAAAACCCATTACCTCTTTACAACAATGCCTCCCAATGGGCACACTGTTCCAAATCACCCACTTCAACCCACCTCCTGAAGGATCCAGTGTGATACAATACATAACACACTGATGTCAGACCAAACACAGAAATCAGAAAGTAATGGGGGAGAGGTGGGGGGCGCTCAGCACATTGTAGCAGGGTACAAAAATTTACAACAACTGTACGTAAAACTGAACTCTGAGCTTCCAGGCATCCAAGGAGGAAAACAAAAAGCTGTCCTGCTAGAATAAACACATTTCATGGCTCTGAGCTTGCAGAGACCGTGAACAACGTAATTAAGGATATCAAAATGCATGGTTTTTGTTCTGTTGTTGTTTTGTTTTGCTAGAGGGAATAGCTAACCTTTGAACAACAAACAGGTTTGGGGCACCAACCCCCCTCCAAGCAGTTGAAAATCCACTTATAACTTCTGACTCCCCAAAAACGTGATCACTAATTAACTACTGTTGACTGGAAGTTTTACCAACAGCATAAGCAGTCAATTAACACATATTTTGTATATGTATTAGACACTGTATTCTTACAATAAAGCTAGAAAAAATGTTATTAAAAACACAAAGAAAATACATTTACTGAAGTATACTCTATTTATAAAATAAAACCCACGTATAACTGGACTCAGGCAGTTCAAGCCCATTCTATTTAAGGGTCAACTATACATGGGCATGGTAAAATGACCCAGACAGGCTACTGTGGAATCAGGCAAGGGGCCTAGAGGCAGTAGGGAAACTCATTTCCCTAGTAGCCTTCCACAACAAGGCCGACCAGTTTCTTTCAGGAACAGCATCTCTCACAGTTGAGCTTTGCACTACTGACTTGTGACTGGAGTTTCACAGTGAAGCATCCTGGCTATGCCCAAGAGCTATCAGCATGTCAGTGACTCACAGAAAGTCTCTTGAGCCCAGCTTGGGTACATGTGGACAGGGCAACTGTAGGAGTTCTCAGGTTTTGCAGTCTCTCAGGAAGCTCCAGGAATGACAGTCAGGGGTGGGGAGGGCCAGGGTGTGGCCCACTCACCTGGCAGGAGACCCTGGGCATGCTCCTTGGCTGATCTGCTCTCCTTCCCATGTGGGCTCAGTCCATGTCTGTGAGCAACACCCTCTCTCCTCCTGGAGAAGCCCCTGGGTTACTGCTAGGACCACAAACACACAAGTACCCTGTGACACAGAAGCAAGCTTTGGTCCCTATCTCATGGGGCAGAGCCATCCCTGGGGAGACTGTACAATGCCCAAGGACCAAAAAGGTCCCTCCACTTCAAGGCAAGCCTGACCAAGGAATGGAAGGCCAGCTATTTGTCACAAAACACCTCAGCTTCCCTTCCTGCCCAAAAGAGACAACCATGCAGGGCTACCATGAGGACTGAAGGTGAAACAGGCCTCCACAGTGCTCAGCACCAAAGCAGGGGATCCAAGGACATCCATGTGCTGAAAAGCCATAAGGGCAGAGGAGGCAAAGAGGAGTGGCAGCTAGGACAGGTGTGTGTGTCCTGGGGTGGGCAAGATAAATGACTCCTAAAAAGCCACTAAAAGGGAAGGGTCAAGCTGCTTCTGACACTGGAAGGGTCCCCAACGGGAGATGGAGTGAAAAAGCAGGTGCAGAGCATTAATGGGGCTTTCTTTAGAAGTGTCTATATACCTACACACACACACACACACACACACGTGTGTGTGTGTATGCTGCATATGTATATTTAAAACAAGGGAGGAAGGACACACAAAGGTTAACAGTGGCCATCTCCAAAGAGGCAGATCAGGTGTGAGGCTTGACCTTTATATATTTTGTTAAGATTTGAATTACTTTATAATGCATATATGTTACATTGTTAGATTTAAAACATAATGGGAGGATAAACTGATAACGATCAGCGTATTGCCTTCTATCTCTTTGCAACAAAAACTATGACTAAATTAATAAGAGAAAACTCACTTTGGGGAAGTCAGGCAAAGACAAGTGGTGGACAGTGAAATGGAGAGGAGAAGCCTGCTAGGGTGGGGACCCAAGAGAAGCAAAGCCAAGATCAAAGCCAACCTAGGAGGCACAGCCAAGGCACCCCAGACACAGGAGAAGAATCTCAACCCCCATTACAGGCCGATGCAGTCAGTCCTGCCCAAAGATATGTCCTCTGGACCTACCGAATGCTGTTTTAAACCGGAAACTGGTGGGGCACATGGCTGGCTCAGTGGGAGGAGCATGCAACTCTTGATCTCAGGGTGGTGAGTTCAAGCCCCATGTGGGGGGTAGAGATAACTTGAAAATAAAATATTCAAACAAAAATTTTTTTAATAAAAAATAAATTATGTGGGGCACCTGGGTGGCTCAGTCAGTTAAGCGGCCGACTTCGGCTCAGGTCATGATCTCGCGGTCCGTGAGTTCAAGTCCCGCGTCGGGCTCTGTGCTGACAGCTCAGAGCCTGGAGCCTGTTTCAGATTCTGTGTCTCCCTCTCTCTCTGACCCTCCCCTGTTCATGCTCTATCTCTCCCTGTCTCAAAAATAAATAAAATGCTTAAAAAAAAATTTTTTTTAATAAAAAAATAAAAATAAATAAATAAATTATGTGGGAATGCAAGCTGGTGCGGCCACTCTGGAAAACAGTATGGAAGTTCCTCAAAAAACTAAAAATAGAACTACCCTACGACCCAGCAATTGCACTACTAGGCATTTATCCACGGGATACAGGTGTGCTGTTTCCAAGGGACACATGCACCCCCATGTTTATAGCAGCACTATCAATAATAGCCAAAGTATGGAAAGAGTCCAAATGTCCATCGATGGATGAATGGATAAAGAAGATGTGGTGTATGTATGTGTGTGTATATATATATATATATATACACACACATGTATATATATGTATATATATTATATATGTATATATGTGTACATATGTATAGATGTATATATATGTGTGTATATATACATATATATGTATATATACACACACACACAATGAAGTATTACTCAGCAATCAAAAAAAAAGAAATCTTGCCATTTGCAACTACGTGGATGGAACTGGAGGGTATTATGCTAAGTGACATTAGTCAGAGAAAGACAAAAATCACATGACTTCACTCATATGAGGACTTTAAGAGGCAAAACAGATGAACATAAGGGCAGGGAAACAAAAATAATATAAAAACAGGGAGGGGGACAAAACAGAAGAGATTCATAAATATGGAGAACAAACTGAGGGTTACAGGAGGGATTCTGGGAAGGAGGATGGGCTAAATGGGTAAGGGGCACTAAGGAATCCACTCCTGAAATCATTGTTGCACTATATGCTAACTCATTTGGATGTAAATTTTAAAAAATAATAAAATAAAATAAAATAAAATAAAATAAAATAAAATAAAATAAAATAAAATAAATAAAAAATAAATTATGAACTGGTGCCAACAATAAAAACCTAGATTCGGGCTTTCCTGATGGCAATGTTTAGCCATACCCAAAAGCAGCAGAGACCAGGCAACCCCGTCTGGTCCCAGACTTACTCCTGTGTCTTTGGGTTTGGGCACTGGGGACCTGAGACTTCAAGACAAGCACCTACTCCACTATTCAGACAGTATAAGCCTGGGGAGACTCCACACTCACAACCAGAAGCTGAAGGAGGCTGCAGGGCAGGCTCCAGGGCCAAGCCTGGGGGTGAGGGGAGGTGGGGGGAGGCTGAGCACAGCTGCTGAAGTGACCCTCCATGGTCTGGGGTAAGGGAAGGTTGTGGGGGTGGGGAGTGGTCAGCAAGATGTGGCATCTTTGAAAGACTTTGAAAGACTCACAGCTTCACAGCTCACCTGAGCTCCATCTGTGAAGAGTTTGGCTGACTCTGCCAGGTCTCCAGACCACTGGTCCTCGGGATGAGACTGGGCCAGCACTGAGGGGAGAGGAAAGTGTTAGTGCCCTCAGCCCCACCCTAAGGACACAGAGGTCAGGCACCCAGGCAGTTAACATGTACCCAGATGCTGGCCCAGGACTCTGAGCTGAATGAGAACAAGGACTGCCATCCAAATCACACAGAACACCCTGCCCTGGCCAACATGCACCTCCTCCTTTGGTCCACATACACATACATACCTTAAGAGTACATCCAAGGCCCCTGAAACCCAAATCACTGAAACACCAAGGAAACAGTCATGAGAGCCTTCCTTTGGCTGCAGCCAGATGTTCAGGAAAGGGTTGACTCAGCAGGCCTGGGTTGTCCAAACCTTGCACATTCCAAAAGTTTGGCCCTTGACCTGCTCCTGAAAGGTAACCTCTTAAGCCCTTGGAATATTCTGCCTCTTAAAGGTATCTCTGTTTACCTAAGGACTTAGGCCAAACCAGATAGTTCATGCTAACAATGTGACTTACAGTGGTGACCCTGCTCCACATTGTACCAACCTGACCTCTGGGAGGAGTTGAGACTGAGTAACTATGGTTAGTACACTCCATACCTATGTAACTGACCCTCAATAAAAACCCTGGATGCCACAACTCGGGTAAGCATCCCTGGCTGCTACACTGTCACATATCATTGCTGTGAGAATTAAGCATTGTCCACATGACTACCCTGGGAAAGGTCATGTGGAAACTTATGCCCACTATCTCCCAGACTATGCACCTTTTTCCATTGCTGAGTTTAATATGTATCTTTTCGCTATAATAAACTATAATCACGAGTATAACAGCCTTGTTGAATTCTGAGACTCCTTCCAGCATATCATTAAGACTAAAAGTGGTCTTGGGGACCCACACACATACCTTGACATTGACAGCCAAGGAAATAGTTTGAGACATTTGGCTTCTGGAATCCCTGACAGCATCACAACAATCATCTCCAAGGCCACCCAGAGAAAGCAAGGGCCAGCCCCTCTACCCTCTCTCACGTGGGGGCATTGGAGGGGCCAGCAATAGGCCGAGACCAGGTAAGGGCATGGAGCAAAGGCAGGAGTCTTCATGTAAATGTGAACTATGGCAAACTTGAAACTGTGTTATTTCAAGGATGAATGGATGTAACCATGCACATCCCACAAGATCCACATGAGTACCAGGCCTGAGTCCATTTAGTGACCTACTAGTAGGCTGCTATTCCAACATCCACAATGTTATAATGCAAAATCTTTCTTCTTTTTAAGTTTTTTTTTAGTAATCTCTACACCCAATGTGGGGCTCAAACTCATGACCCCAAGATCAAGAGTCACATGCTCTTCTGACTGAGCCAGCCAGGTGCCCTGCAAAATCTCTTTTTATAGTGTGTATCACCTAAGCATCTATTCAGTGAGAAGCTTGGAACTGGAACTAAGAGACCTCTAACGAGGAGGCAAACAGTCAGGAGACAGCCCGCCTCAAAACACCAGCAACAGGCTTAGAAAAGATCACAGTACCACAAGCAAACACCCCACAAAAACTACAGACACATTCATCCAAAATGTCTCGCCTGCACCTCACATTCATGCCTAGGTGAAAACCTGCATTATCAAGGTTTTCCTTAACAGTAAGTGAATCCAGTTTGCAGCCTTTCCAGCATGTACAGAACTAGCTTCATCATGTCCCCTTCAAAGAGCCCAGCACCACCCAGCACTGGCCCTCTTTTCAGTTTCTAGTTGTCTCAATTCCAATCTCTTCCCTTTGTTCCTACATCTGTAGGAGGGTACTATTCCCTGCAGTCCCTACAGCCATGACACCTTTTTTCTATACTTTTCTCTTCTTTCAATACCTAGGTTAAATTATTTGCATTAAAATCCTCTCTGTTAAAATGACTGGTATGTTAGCATTCCTCAAAAGGTCAAACAGCCTCATCAGTCATTCCACCCCCAGGTATATAACCAAGAGCAATGAAAACATTTGTCCACATAAAAACACATACACATACATTCACAGCATCATTATACATAATAGCCAAAAGGCACAAACATCCCAAATGTCCATTAATAGATAAATGAATAAACAAAATGTGATATACTCATAGTAGATATTATTTAACCATAAAATGAGATAATTACATGCCACAACATAAATGTACACTGAAAACATTACACTCAATGAATGAGGCAAGTCATAAAAAGCTACATATCATATGATTCCCTTTAATGAAATGTCCAGAATAAGCAAATCCATAGAGACACAAATATTAGTGTTTGCCAAGGCATTAGGAGTAAAATGGGGAGTGACTCCTCATGGGCACAGTTTCTCTGAGATGTTTAAATTATGGTATGAGGCAATGGTAATGGTTATATAATCTTGCAAATATACTAAACCCAGGGACTGTATACTTTTTTTGTATGCAAATTATAACTTAGTTAACCTGTTTTTGTTTTTCATCACTAGGTTTTCTACCTCTTGATATGGAGGATCAAGAAGACAAAAGACACTGCATAGGTATCTGTGAGCAAATGAGTGAACAAATGCCAGGATGAATGATGGCATCCTATCCAACCATCTCTCCAGCCGGTTTCATGATTATCCCCTCCCCACAGGCATACAGACACATGTTGCCCAAAGTGAAGATGTCACATGGCATGAACTGCAAAGCCATCCCTGGCGAGGCCAATCTCTGTTCACCTCCTCTTGCCCTACCCCCTCCAGAGAAAACAGGATACCCTAATTATGACTGGTGGTCTCACTATCCAACTCTCTAAACAGACCAAGTTCCAATAGGGCAGAAACCTTGCTTGTTTCCTTCCTTGATTGACTTAGATGCCTGGAACATGGCATGCATCCAGTGACATTTTGAGTAAGGAAAGAAGGAAGAGAAAGGAGGCCTGGTGCACCCTGAGAGGGTGAAATGTCATGCCAATGTCAAGCTCACATCTCTGGGAGGCTCACAGGCTACAAAATGCTCCAAACATGTTGCAGCTTTTGAGTCTTCTTCCCAGTGATAAGAACACTGGGTCAGGGTGGTAGGTTGTGTCCCCTTCTGCATTCCCCAGCCCCTGGGCCTCCCAACCAGGCCCCTGGGCCCCTGTGGCTCACCAGTTTCCTGCATCATCTGAGCAAGGCTCTCCACCAGCACCACAGCCTCCTCAGCACTCTCAGGGCACTGGGACTCCACCCAAACCTGGGTGTCAGGTGGCAACACACCCAAGAACTGCTCCAGCACTAACAGCTCCATCATTTGCTCCTTGGAGTGTGACTCAGGCCTCATTCACCAGCAGCAAAGATCTCATAGCCTGGCCAGGGCCTCTCAGGGCCCTGCTGCCTCTTCATAGCAGAAGCTGCAGAAGCACTGTCAGGGGTCCCTACAAAGCCTGGACAGCAGAGTGGAGGGCTGAGGGTTAGAGAGAGGTTCAGGATCCCATGAGGTGGCCTCATCATCCTCCCTCTTGATGACCACAAGCTCTTTTTGACTGAGGGGTGCTGGGCCTACTGCCATGGCAAGACCTTGGGAAGCTGGTCTCACCTGCACTCACTCAGGCCACACACTGTCTTCCTGGGACAAATGCCCACCCAATCAGGGCCAGAGACCATGCACGCCCTTCCAGCCACCCATACCCTCGAGGTCACTTCCTCTTGCAGAAACTGTCTGTAAGTCTGGCTAGCTGGCAACCTGGTAGGGGATATCTCCAGCCTGAACTTCCCCATCTGTGCCTTCAAGAGAACACCTGGCACTGGGAATCTGGTCAAGAGGAGAGTGAACCCACCCCTGCAGGGGGAGTTTACAGTAGCTCATATCAGGCTAGGTAAAGGTACGAGAGTTGTTCCTGGAGATAGAGGGCATGGATATGCCATATCTCAGTGAACTGAGAGAACTCCACCAACAGCCAAACAGAAGTGCTGGTGGGAACTAGCAGAGGGTCTGTGCCCAGGGAGGGTCAGAGCAAGTGAAGGATACAATCTTCCAGACACTAGGAAGAGTGATGTAGGGTGATGGGGACGCATAGGGCAAGCTAAGGGCAAAATACAGGCTGGCATACTGCCCCCTGCCCCCAGGTGGAATATGTGTAATATTCCTCGGACACTCCTGGCTACCCAAGAACAAAGGAAAGGGGCTTAAGTGCTTGCCATGGTGATGTGGGAAACCAAGGGAAATGAAAAATTAAATTCCCTTACTGCCTATAGCCCATTGACAGGTCCTTGAGACCGGCAGAGTGACCTCCCTCTAGGAGTTCAGCTACCTCAAGGATGACACTTTGCTGGGAGCAAAAGAGAACCTTGGCTTCACATTATCCCAACCTCAAGGATCCTGTAAGTCAACTTCCTTTATTTCAACTGCTTCAAGATATATGCTGGCAATCATACTCCAAGCTTATGGTTCCCCGATATGCATCTAAAGAGTCTCATCACTGAGGCTTTATTAAACGGTGATAAATGGTGTTTCCCTAGCAACAGCTAGCCCCTCAAGGTCCTGGAAACCTTGTTTCCAAAATTCCTTAAAGACATACTCTATCCCTGACCCCCTCCCAACCTGAGGGTATATAATGAGTTACCTGTTACAACCTCAGTGTACCTCTTCCTGCCCACAGGTCCTGTCCCCATGCTTTAATAAAATCATCTTTTTGCACCAGATATCTTCAAGAATCCTTTCTTGGTCATTGGCTCTGACCCCACAAACCCCCCCCCCACCGCCATCACCCCAAAACTTCATCATAGAGGACAGACTGGAAGAGAAAGATGGAAACTAAAAACAATTGCAGGGCAACCAGCATGGGTCAGGTGCAGGGATAGCAACAGCTGACACCTACGCTGGAAGGCCTTCCTTTCCCCCATGGCAGACTCCTACAGAGCCCAAGAGGCTCAGCTCATACCAATTAGCCAAGATCAACAAATGTCAAGTAGAGATGTCCACTCTACAATGTTCAACAAGAAACTAATCTGTGGCGGTCCTCACACAATGTGATCCCACTAATGTTGACATATTTTAAAGCAACAAAATTCTGAGGTGTATGTGTGTGTGCATGTATGCAGAAGCTACTGTTATAATAAATGTTCAGAAACGGGTCCTGAAAAACAAACTCCCAGCAAGCAAATCTGGGGAAAGTAACTGGAGGAGGAGTCCACTTTTTTTCATAAATCTCTACACACCGTCTCAATTTTTTTGGCAACGACCATTTGTTACCATTGCAACTTTAACACATAATTTCAGGGCCAGCACATGTTGTTATATGGGTTGGTCAAGGTTCCCAAACTGGGGAACCTCCATCCTCCTCCACCACCACCACCACCACCACCACCACAATGACCACCACCACCACCACCCCGCCCCACCCGCCACCCCCCCCCCCCACCCCCAGCACACCCACCTAACCACCAGGTGCCCAGAGGCGGTGGCTAGAGAATATTCTGGCCAGCAGGATCAGCACAGGCAAGAGCCATGTGGCCAGGGCGATCCTACAGAGAGTTTGACAGTATAAGGGTCTGGATTTTAATCGCCATGTGGGGGGAGCACCCCTCCCCATCACTCTCACGGATGAACGCACAAGTAGTGGGAGCAAAAAGGAACTCAGGTCTGGACTGAGGAAATCCAGAGACTCCCCAGAAGAAGTGAGAAGTTTTGAGGGTGTAGGTTGGGTGTGAATCTAAAAAGGAAGGAGGGAAGCCCAGAAAATTGGCTCGTGTAGGATAACAGCGCCAACCGGCTGATGGAACCACGAAGGGTGGCGAGAGCTGACCTCAGCCCGGAACCACTTCCGGGCCAGGACCCGCTCACACAAGACTCTAGGGCCAAGGGGCCCCTGAGCCACCTCTCTCGGAGGACTAGCTGGGCTCCCAGGGAAACGGGTGGTGCTTCTCTGCACCACCTCCCCTGCTGTCCTCCACCGGCTGCGCACCCTACCTCAGGCCTTTCCGACACTCCTGGCCGGATTGCGCCAGGACTCACCGCCCCAAGCAGCCACACGGACCAGTCCCACCGCGCTTGAACAATGACCAACCACCCTGGGGACAAGAACCGGGAGCTTCCGGGCCCTCTACTGACTGCTTCCGGCGCCTTGTATCCCCCCGACACCCCCCAACTCTACTCGACAACCCACGCAAGCAGGCCAAGAGGTGAGGGACACGGGTGTCGGGTGCTCCTGCAGGTCTATGGCAACGGCCCGCTGCCGGAGTTGAAAGGCGTAGGAGGCCGCCTCTGTCGGCTAGGTTCTCTAGGAAACGTAGTCCCCAACGCGTCAGAGATCCAACCTGTAGAGTTGCAGACAGTGCATTTCACAGGAGACACGGGGCTTCCCTGTCGCACCACCAGGGCCCCCCGGAAATGTTCAGGGACCTGCTAAAGGTTGCTGGTTGAACGAATCCAGGGCTCTCCAGTCATTTGTTGAGGGCCAGGCGCTGTCCCCGGCTCTGAACAAACGAGCCCTGGAGCCAGACGGGCACACGCATGCCTAGTCTCCCCTATGCAATGTCTGCAAGGTCTCCAGTGGCTGCTCATGCGACTACACCTTCCACCCACTGGGCTTTGGCCTCAACGACTCCTGCCTGGTCACCTGCCTCCTTCAGCTGCTGCACCGCATTCAGCCTCCATGGAGGATATTCCTTCCTCCCATTCCTTAGGCCCTTACAAACCACCCTACCACATTGGGCTGTGTCTGTCAAGCCCTTCTGTAACATGGCATTTTGAAATGACGGGTTTCCTGATTGTCAACAAGGTCCCTGAAGATGAAGACTGAGACACCACTTCCCCAGAAAGCCTACCCTATCATGTCCATGTCCCCAGCTTGGTGGGGTCCCTCCTGAGTGACCTGTCATAGCCTTGTCACATAGAATGTAACAACCTCTGGACTGGCAGCTCCTGAAGTCAGTCTCACTCACCCTGGAATCCACACCTAGCACATTATAAGTGCTCATACATTGTGCAACCAATCCAGTCTGCCACCAGAATCCTAAGAAAAGCTTCCCTTCTCCTTCTCATCCCCCTTACCATTCTCCCCAGGAAAGCAAGCAAGGGGCCTCATCTCACCTTTCTTCCAGTAAGGCTGATCCTTCAAGCCACTGGTCCTGACCCATGTGATGAGTTCACAGCAAGCCCATCAATGCAATGTTAGCTGAGACAGAGGTAGCAAGAATCCTTTCTCCCATCTTTATTTCTTGGCACGTGTGTGTGTGTGTGTGTGTGTGTGCGTGTGTGCGCGCGTGTGCGTGCGCATGTATGCAGACATATGCAGATACCTGTGTTGAAAGGAGTCCAGGAGCCCAGACATCCCTGTCCCACCACCTGTGGCTCATCCAGCTAGAGCACAAGAACACCTTCCCTTGCTGACTGACTGTGGTTTGCTGGCCCAAGTGGTGTTTCGGCAATCAGATGGACACCCCATGATGCCTGTGATTACAGTTTGGGCGGACAGGAAAACAAACTGGAATGAAGGGAGACAACAAGACTGTCAGGAGGTGGGGCAGTGTCCATCAGAATTAGAG
Organism: Neofelis nebulosa; assembly: GCF_028018385.1. NCBI lineage: Eukaryota > Metazoa > Chordata > Mammalia > Carnivora > Felidae > Neofelis > Neofelis nebulosa. The sequence continues at coordinate 61,146 of NC_080798.1, forward strand.
CTTTGGGTCTAACATCTGAGAGGCTAGGCTATAACCAATGCACTGGGAGCTAACTCTGAGGTGACCACTGAGCTCTTAGGAGTGGATGGTATTTTCCAAAGAGCACCAGAACCAGGAGACTGTCAGAATCACAAAAAGCTCAGAGGCTGGAGGGAAACCAAGACACCATGCCACAGAAATTCAGAGAAGAAAACATTTCCAAACCAAGCAAGTGATCCCTGGTATCAACAGTCACAGTGAGCCAAAGTGCTCTGGCACTGAGACGACAGAGGCTGTGGAAGCCAGAAGAGGTAAGGGTGGCATGGAAAGTGAGAAAGGACATGCCAAGAGCAGGAAACCCTCATCTAAAGTTGGCTAGGAAGGGTAACAATGGTGCAGGGAGAGGTCAGGTTTGGAAAATGGAAGAGGCTGGTCTCAGTTCTGGCCCCTCACCACAAGGAAAACCACCCTGGCAGACTGTGCAGGGCAACTACCATACTACAGGGTGTATCTCTGTCATGGGTGAGCACTCCTGGGCCTTGCATCTCATCTGCCAATCAGAAGACACCACCGTTCTGTTCCCCAAGCCTAGAGTCGTGGGTCGCTATACAAAGACCACAGAGCATGAGATATGAGAACCATGGGGAAGAAGGAGCAGTATCTGACCTCCAGAAACAAAACACCATTAGACAGAACTCACGTGAGGTCAAGTCCAAGCCCCAAATCATATAGGACAGCCAGAGGTCTGACCTTCAGGACCTGTGCCCTTAGCCACTTGCCCACCCTCTATGGGACCCACTTGGGACAATGGCAGGCTTCCTGCCAACTCCCTTGCTGCCACCACCACAGGGCCTCCTGAGGATGCAGCTGCCCGAGACTGTCGCCTCCTTTCCCGGTGTAGCTCCCGGAGGCGAGCAAGGGCACAGTGGACACCCCGGGAGACCCGCAGGCTGCGCTCCCGGTTTGGATCATTCTCTATGAGGACCTGTAAACCAGCAGCAAAGTGAGACAGAGCCTGGGCGAGATGCTCAGGGCTCAGAGCACCCACACCAGCTTCCTCAGTGCCTGCACCCACCACAGCCTCTGTGAAATCTGGCTCTTGTTTTCTAGAGACCAGGCCATTCCCTGTCTCCCAGGGCAGCCCAGAACCACTCATGTCCCCATCCTTTGCATCCTGGGGGATGCTGTGGGGTGGGGGCTCCCCATGGGCCTGCAGCAGGCTGGCAACATCAGCCTCAGCTGCATCTCCAAGGCCCACATGCCGAGCTAGTGCCACAATGCTGCGGCGGAGCTGAGGCACAGTGTCAGGCTCGGGGGTGCCAGCAGGGACACACTCAGGCCAGAGCTTCCTCCAGGCGCTGTTCATGGTGGCAGGCTGCAGCTCTGCCCAGGCTTCAGCTATATTGTCCACAGCAGTCACGACAGTATAGCTGCGCCAGAACTCCTGCACAGAGGGTCGGTCTTCACCAGTCGTCTCCTGGACCAGCTGGCTGAGCGTGCGGCGCAGGTAATAGGCCTTGAATGTGGCAATGACACCCTGGTTCATGGGCTGGATCAGGGCCGATGTGTTCTTAGGCAGGAACTCAACCCTCACGTGGGCTGAGAGGCCACCCAGGTGAGCAGGGTGGCAGGGTGCACCATCCAGGAGCAATAGGGCACGGTGTGGGAGGCCATGGCTGGCACAGTAGCTCTCTACAGCAGGACAGAAGCAGCCAGTAAACCACTCCTGGAAGATGCTGGGTGTCAGCCAGTCATTGCGGTTGGAGCGCCAGACCACAGGAAGGCTGGCCTTGGAGCAGCCCTTGAGGGCACGTGGATTCTCCGAGGGGTACACTAGCAGAGGCTTCAGTTTAAAGTCACCAGCTGCGTTGCCACCAAGCAGCAGGGTCAAGTGGTCCTTAGAGGCCTTGAGGCCAGGCCCGGCTGCCCCCTCCAGTGCCAGCAACATGCGCTCTGGCAGCCGCTTCCAGAACAGGCCTGTCTCATCCACGTTGAAAACTTGGTGTGGTGAGTAACAGCCCTCCTCCAGAATGGTGCGCAGCACTGGGGGATAGTGGGCAGCAGCCTGGGTGTCAGCCACAGCTGGCTCATCTGTCAAAAGCACATTGTTGCGAGCCTTGAATCGGGCAAACCAGCCGTTACTGGCCCCGAAGGTCTCAGCCTGAGTGCCACTGCCCTGCTCATGCTGCAGCTGCACAAAGAGCCGTCGTGCCTTGTCCTGGATGAGCAGTGTGCTGATGGGCAGGTTCTGCCGCTTTTGCTCCTCAATCCATAGGCTCAGCAAGCGTTCCATATGGCCCATCACCACACCCCGGCAGCGGGTCAGCTTCGTGGCACTGACAGGTGTGGCTGCCTGGGAATTGGCCCGGATCTTGTCCTTGTTGACACGGATTGAGGCGACGGTAGAGGTGGCCAGCCCCAAGGCCCGGGCAATCTGAGTCAACTTCTCACCTTCCTCAAACCTCCGAAGCACCTCTAACTTCATATGCAGGGTGATGGACTTTCGGTCCCGCTTGGCACTGTGGCGGAGGCCAATCCCACCAAGGGGTGCCTTCCCCGACACCTGCAGGCGGGAAGTTGTCTTCATTCCGCCTCCCTGAGACACACACCTTGATGAAGCCTCTCCGCACTGCCAGTTTCCACAGTAGCTACCAGTGTGCCCACAAGGGCAGCCTCTTGGCCTCTCCTGCCACACCTGCTTCTGCCTGTAAGACAAGGACACATGGGCATTAATGTGTAAGCATATGGAAGTCCCAACCATCAGCTGGCCTTTCCGTGCTCTGACACAGAGCACCCAGCTCTGCTGACCACTGCCTCAGAGGCATGCCCAGTCCCTTCTTTCCCTACTGCTAAAAACACTGCACACTCACTTCCAAGTATCCTTTGCATCTAAAGGAGCATGTCACTTAGTTTTAGCTTATGAGATCAAGAGATGTCTGCTAGGAGACTCTGCTCTCTTCCCCTAGCAAACCTCTTGCAACCACAAGATAGTCTAGAAACCCTGGCCCACCTCCCAGACACTAATGAGCAAATGAGGTACCCACTTCCATGCTTCTCACCCTTTTCATGCTTCAAACATCAGTGTGGGTTGCTGAATAATGGTTCCTAAAGACATTCACATCCTAATCCCTATGAATAGATTACCTTACCTGGAAAAAGGGACATTGTGGGTATAATTAAGTTAATAATCTTGAGATGGGAAGATTATCCTGGGTTATCCGAATGGGCCCTAAATGTAATCAGAGAAGGCAAAAGATTTCACTCAGAAAAAGGCAATGCAACCACTGAAGCATAGAGGATACAGAAGGAACAAGGGGCGCTTGAGTGGCTCAGTCGGTTGAGCATCCAGCTTCAGCTCAGGTCATGATCTCACAGTTTGTGAGTTGGAGCCCCGTGTCAGGCTCTGTGCTGACAGCTCAAAGCCTGGAGCCTGTTTCAGATTCTGTGTCTCCCTCTCTCTCTGCTCCTCCTCTGCTCATGCTCTGTCTCTCTCTCTCAAAAATAAATAAACATTAAACAAAAACAAAAACAAAAAAAAAAGGAACCAGCCCTGCTGATACCTTGATTTTAGCCCACTGAGAAACATTTCAGATTTCTGACCTCCAAGACTCTAAGATAATACATCTGTGTTGTTTTAAACCACTCATTTTTCAGTAATATGTTACAGCAATCATAGGAAATTAACACAGAAGAGAACCAACCTAATTTATGCCACAAACTATGGAGCACCTGAGAATAGAAGAGGATGGTGGTTCTCCACACGGCAGCCACAAAGATCCAGTAAGAACTAAGATCCTATCTCCCCTCTGTTCAAGCCCTCCCAGCTCTGAGTAAAAGCCACAATCCTCACCAGATTCTTCAAGTGTCTTAGAGCCTCTTCTTGTATTTTGCTCACTCCTGCCCACATCCTTGGGGCAGACTAAGAGTGCTCCTGACTCAGGGCCTTTGCTCCTGTTTCCTTCAGCCCATGCAGGGCCTGGGCACTTCCGTTATCTGCATGGCTTGTTCCCTCTCCTACAGATCTCTGCTCAAATGTAACCTAATCAAAGAGGCCCTCTCCACCTACACGCTGCCTGAAGGCAGGAGCTGTGTTGGCTGAGCTCTCCCTTGTGTCCTCAGACCCAAGAATAGTGAATCCAGTAGTCGCTAGCTGATGAAATTATTAAATTAAGTACAGCGGTGGAAGGCATGCTTTTCACCTTGTCCGTTTTGCATTTTGAATCATGTGGAAGTAGCACTGGATCAAAGAGTATACACACACACACACACACATGTGTGTGTATATGTATGTATGTGTGTGTGTGTGTGTGTGTGTGTGTGTGTGTGTAGTGCGTGCGAAATACAAGGGACAAATGACTGGCAGGTTTGTTTCTGCCATGGCTATGGTATCGATACCTTCAAGGATCCATGGACTACACATGGCTTAAAATAAGGTGGCACATGCCACAGGTCCCCCATGCCTGGGAGGCAGGGAAATGTAGGTGGACATGAGAAAGGCTCCTCTTGCTTACTGAACCACTCACGCGCTGCGCCATTGTTCTTTCAACATCCATGCCTTCCTCTGCTCACCCACAATTTTAAATTAATTCACCCACACGCTCATTCATTCATTCCCTCCCTCCCACCCACCCTCGTGAGAAAGCCTCCAAACCCGCCGCCGGTGGAGGCTCGCTGCCCAATGTCTCGGCGGAGCCAAGGGCTCGTCCCCCTTGAGACTACATTTCCCACAAAGCCTCGGGACCGCCGGAATCTTCGATTGGCCCATTCGCGCTCGTCCCGGCCTGCGCGCGCAGCGGCCTCTCTTCCTTCTCGCCGTTTCGGACCGAGAGAAACGGTGCCCAAGCCCCCGCCACCGGAGCCCGGGCCCCCGCGCGGCTGACTGCCCTCACCTCCGGACCGCGACGCGGGCCGGCTGCTTCAGCTGGGCGGCTGGGGCTGCGGCTCTTCCCCATCTCCTGCCTTACAGCGCCTCTTCCCAGGGGCGGCCGAGCTCAGCCTCCATGTTATCGGCGGAGGCGGAAGATTGCCTGCGACTATCGAGATTGGACTAGTCCGCGCGGGGCCAGTCCCCGACGGCGCTCTAGTCCCTGCGCCCCGCGCTCGCAGGCCAGCCGGGAAATGTAGTTCGACGACGAGGATGCTGCGCGCAGAGCCCAGGCGGGGGCGCCGTTGGCTGTCTCTACCCAAAGCTGACTTGCTTTCTGTTTAATTTCTCTCGAATTTTTCCCGCCGCCTGCTTTCTTTCCATTATCCTCCTTACCTCCTTCCATTCCTAGCTTTGTCACCTCTTTCTCCCAGTTTGTTCCCCATCCTGGAGAATTAATTCCGCTCAGACTGTCAAATCCTTTTTTTTTTTTTTTTAAGTTAAAAATAAACTCAAGGAGTACATGGCAAACAGTTATTTACCTCATGGAGGGAACTAGCAGGATGACATAGGTGGTTCCGGGAAGATGAGAAAGAACAGAAAGGGTGAAAGAAATAAAGGACACTGAGGGGTGACTGGGTGGCTCAGTCGGTTAAGTGTCTGACTTCAGCTCAGGTCATGATCTCACTTTGTGGGTTCAAGGCCGGCGTCTGGCTCTGTGCTGAACGCTTGCTCAGAGCCTGGAGCCTGCTTTGGATTCTGTGTCTCCTGTCTCTGCCCCTCCCCAGCTGGCGCTGTCTCACTCTGTCTCTCAAAAATAAACATTAAAAAAGAAAATTCTTTAATAGAAAAGAAAGAAATAAGGAACACTGAAATAAAAGCCCAAAGTCGAATTGGTGCCCTACAAGCGAGCAGGCCTGGGTGTCTCAGTGTCGTAAGGTTGATACAACTCTTAACGCCAAGCATTTGCAATCTGGCCTCTGAAGAGTTACTTCTTATAGGGAATCAGATAAGCTGAAGTGGGCTTGGTAGACAATGCTAGGAAACGCAGAGAGGGTCCCCAGTCATCCTTTTTTGTCCTATTGTCAATTTTTGGATAAGTTTCCCTAACAAGTCTCCCTCCAACTGTCTCTACTTGCCGTCTGTCACCCTTCTCTAGGTCTTTGAAAACTCTCAATCCATCTCTAATTTCTGTCCCTTCCTCTCCTCTTGCCTCGGTATGTCTGTATTCCTTATCTGTCTCTTGAATCTCAATATCTGCACTTCTTGTCTTTGTGAATCTATTCTCACTCTCCCACTTTGTCTCACCTTTCATATCCACCCCTTCTTGATCTCCCTCCCTCTTGCTAACTTTACAGACACTCCTGTCTACCTAGCCCTGACTCTCTGATCCTCTGGCTTCTTATCACATTCTCTAGGTCTCTGAAAGGAGAAATACCTCCCCGTTGACTTTCTTTCCTACCGGTGTCTCGGTCTCTGTATCTGTTCAATTACTTTCACGGTCTCTCCTTGAATCTCTCTGCCCCCGAGTGGACCCTCATAGGCTTTGGGTCTCTCCCTGCCCGGAAGTCTTCGCGTCTGTCTTTCCTTACTGTCTCGCTCGGCTTCTCTGCTCCGGCCCGCTCCCCAAGCCCTTATCCCACGTCCCCCATCGCCTCTCAGACGGCCAGCGGCTCCCCTGGGTTGAGCTGGAGACCTACTAGTCAGCCCATCCGGTTACCATGGAAACGCCCGGGCCCGCCACGTACACAATGGGACGTCGTCTGGCTGCGCGTACGCGCACGGAGGTCTCAGCCAACTACACTTCCCAGAAAGCACGCGGCCAAGCCTCTCCGAATCTGCCGTCGGGGCGGGCGATGAAGGACGTGCCCCTTTAGAGGCAGAAGGTTGCCATGGAGACGTAGGTTGCCGGCGCCCTAGCGAGGACGGTGATTGGTGCAGAACCCTGCTAATCCCAGGAACACCCGTAAAGAATTGAGGAAAACGTGGTGGGGGGCATGCGCGGTTGGGAAGGCGGTGCTGCTGTTCGAAGCCCCCAGAGAAGCTTACGCACGTCGACGGGGCATGGACGCCTGGGTCTGAGGCGGGGAGCGCGGAAGAGGCGGCCGGGCGTGTGATCTGATCGTTGCGAATGCTACACCGGGGGACAGGGGAGGAGGGTGGAAAACGAGGCGAGGGTGGGGGAAGAGCCAGGTGGCACTCGGGCTGAATGCGTGGAGCATTCTGGGAGACCTAGTCCGTCCGGGGAGGGGGAAGTCGGCGACTGCGCATGCTTAGGAGCGCGGAGCGGCCCGCTGAGTGTGGAGGTGAGGGCGGGGACCTCTCAAAGAGGAAGGCTTGGGCGGGGACCCGGGCGGCGACCGCGAACTCTTGGATTGCGGCTACCCTGCGGGAGTGCGGAACAGGGACCTAAGCACTCCCTCTCGGTGAGCCCGGTGCTGTCGGCGACGCTCATCTATCACTGAAGTGCCACAGCGACAAGCTCTCGGAGCCCCGCCCCCCCTTCCCGGTTGCCCTGGCGGCACTAGACCAACCCTGGGAGTGGGAAGAGGGCGCTCTCCCAAGTGGAAGTTGCCCTCCAAGATTTCTGGTAAATGTAGTGCAGAAACCTTCGCAGGGGCTGGCCGGCTTACAAATGGTCCGACCTTTTCCCAGGGTTTCTGGTTGACCTGGAACCTTCAGGAACGGAATTTGACTCACGGGATCAGGCGACCCTGGAAATCGATTCTTACTCACGTAATAAACTCAGATTTCTTCACAAAGCCTGCACATTAACACCAGCTGCAAAAGGAGCAGCAATGGCAGGGAGGGGGGAGCGCCCCCACTTACAGGGGATCGGTAAGGATGGGGAAACTGAGGTTCACAGAAACTTGCCAAGGTTATGTAGCAAATAGGCCAGATGAGAATCTCCAACCTTGCTTGCAGGCACCCGGTCCAGTGGTCTTGGGGCCTTTGTGGGCCCCCTGGAGCTCCCCCATCACCTCCTAACCCTGCCTAAATCAGGAAACTGAAGAGATGATGGGGCATTACGTAGCGTGATAATAAGTTCGGCTGGTTCAGAATGGGGCTGAATTGGGGGGGGGGGGGGGGATGCTGCCTGGAGGCTTGGCCACACAGTTGACTTTGCCCCAGGGACGGCGGGGGGGGGGGGGGGGGAGGGAGGCTGCTCTGTAGAAACAAGTTGAGAAGGGAATGGTCTGAGAGACTAGATGGGAGTGTGGGTGGTGCAGTGATGGACTGGTGTTGGAGGCTGAATGGGGGGGGGGGGGGAGGGTAGTGGATGTTGTAAATGTCATTTACCTGACAGCCACAGGGCAAGGATGAGGTGGTGCACATAGAAGGACAGGATTTAGAGGAGAGGAGGTGCCTTCTATTCCTAAGAAGCACCTTGTGTTTGGAGCAGGGAATACCAGAGACTAGGTCCCAGCTAGAGACCAGAGACTCAGGTGCCTGGCTTGTGACCATCTCTCTGTGCCCGTTTTCTTATCTGCCTTCCACTCGGTGCAGGTCTGAATATGGAACACCACAGCATACAGTAGGTGCTTAGTAAGCATTTGCTGCTGTTTGTCCTCCTCCCAGCAGCCTCATCCTATTCCTCCCCCAGGGGAAGACACTGTCCTTGGAGCCCCCAGCCCAGTCTTTCCAATGAGGCCTGCAGCACTAGGCTCCCTAGGTCACACATCCTTGGAAGATGAGCGACCTGTCATGGTGAAGCTGGAGGACTCAGATGAGGAGGGTGACGCTGCCCTGTGGGATCCGGGCCCAGAGACTGCACGCCAGCGTTTTCGACACTTCCACTATGAAGAGGCAGTGGGTCCCCAAGAGGCCCTGGCCCAGCTCCGGGAGCTATGCCGCCAGTGGCTGCAGCCAGAGGTTCACTCCAAAGAGCAGATGCTGGAGCTCCTGGTCCTAGAGCGGTTCCTGGGTGCACTGCCCCCTGAGATCCAGGCCCGCGTGGAGGGACAGCGGCCAGGCAGCCCTGAAGAAGCAGCCGCCCTGGTCGAGGGGCTTCGCCAGGAGCCAGGAGGGCCCCGAAGATGGGTGAGTCTGTGGCCCGGAGCCAGGGTCCAGGCTGGAACAGTATCCAGCTCTGCCCCACCCTGGGGAGTGCCATGCTCAGCCAGACACCTATTCCTTGTGGTTTAGAAGTGGTCACTTGCAGCAGACCTTGTGTGAGCATAGACGCGTTTCCAGGGCCAGCCTCATTGGTCTATCCCTACATCACCTGGAGTCATGGACATGGGAAGGGATGCACGGTGGGGAGAGAGGGAGACCACTGGGCATTCCTGGGTGCCTGCAGCAGGAGAGCAACTACAGGTGGTCCCTTCACTCCTGGCTCAGTCCTGGAGGGAAGTGGGTCCTTGGAGAACAGAGTAGGTCAGGACCCCTGGAGTCCTGTGATGGAGTGGTTGCCCATAAACCCCCCTGCTTGTGCAAAACCCAACTCTCTGCCTGGGCCCTTGATGTTTGGGGGCACCTCTCCAGGTCACAGTCCAAGTACAGGGTCAGGAAGTGCTATCAGAGAAGATGGAACCCTCCAACTTCCAGCCCCTCCTTCAAACCAAGCCACGGACTCCAGAACGTGGACCCGGGACACCATCTGAAGCCACACACGAGTCACCGCTGGGCCTTCAGGTGAAAGAGGAGCCCATGGTTACAGAGGACCCAGGTGAGGGCACGCAAGGTATGCATGGCCCAAGGCCTGAATGGGTGGACCAGAGGGGCCTGGCCTCAACAGCCTAAAGGTCCCCTGCTGGATGGAACTGTTCATATGCCCTAGTAGCCCCCACAACCTGCCTAGCTAGTGGCCATCACTACTCCTCACATGCCAAGTCTGACTGTTACAACTATGTTTCTCTGCTCTCCCCTAGCATGGAGTAGTAAGCTATTGGGGTTCTGTGTGTGAGGCACGTGGGATTCACTCCCCAAGGGGATCCATTAGGAGACAATAGCAATTCTCTGGAGAGCAGGCAGCAGGCTTGAATATGGGTTGGTGTGACTGAGGGAGGACCCCAGGGTGCTGGAAGGCATACCCCTCCCCATTTTACTCCTTCCAGGCAGATGCCAAAGTTGGCTTCCCACACCATCTATCATTCCTGTGTGGACCCTAGTGCAGTGCTTCTCTCCACCCTCACTGGCCATCCTACCCAGGACTCATGCAAGGGTACAGAACACAGACCTGAGCTTGTCTCATCCTGCTGTAACTTCTCCTGTGGTCTTCAAGGGGGCTTTGCTTTACTCCACCCCCAGGCTGAGCCCTTAGAGATGCCCAGCCATGTCCAGCTCCAAACTTGGATTCCAGCATTTGGCATACCACTGAGGAGGGCAGTGGGGTGGGGACACCCATGGGCCACCTGACCCCAACCTTCCTCTACAGAGCTTCTGGATTCTGGGCCTCTAGCCAATCCCCAGGAAGCCACTTCCACTCTCCTGCCTAAAGAGGCCCAGGTGAGCCCCATACAGACCATGCTCCCCACCCTGTCTGGGGAGCCTCAGTGGGTGGGGGTCAGATAGGTCCCTCCCTGGACCTAGCTGGGCACAGACGAACAGTGACCACTATGGTTTCAGGATTGTGAGATAGTGCTGGACCAGGCCTCTCCCCGCAGCGAGACTGGGCTTGAGGGGCCTTCGTGGAGGGAGCATCCTGGGGCCCTGTGGCAGGAGGAAGCTGGGGGCGTCTTTCCTCCAGGTGAGTGAGATGGAACATGGTGGGGCAAGGCCCTCTGCATGGTAGCGGCACATCAACCCATCCCACTCCTGGCCCTGCTCAGGTGGCCCTCTCATTCCAGCATCTCCAAGCTTCTCCATTCTGTGGACCATCCCTTGCAGCATGTAACTTTCAGCATCTCCTGTCCTCATAAGTCAAGCCCTCAGCCAACTTGTTCCCTCCAGCTACTGCTCCCCACCATAGTAAAACCTCCTTAGAGCAGGGCCTGTATTCCCCACACCCCCGTCCTTTCCCAGCCCTCCCATCCTGGATGGATTCTGGGTTTGCATCCCACTGTCTGGATAGTCGGGGAGGGAGGGTCTGGATCTGGCAAGGATAGTAGGTTAGTAGACAGTGGGCAGGAGGGACCTTGACACGGGTTGAGGATCGGGCAGGACAGAGCAGGAGACTAAAGGCCTTCTGCTGTCCACCTCAGCTTTACCACTCTTGGTCTGCCATCATCCAGTCTCCCTGCGTCTTCTTTCTTGTTTCCTGGACCCCTTCTTTTTCTTGGTTTACTCCCTTGTTCTGGGGGACCTTTCTGCGAACTATGGTATGGGAGATAAAAAGTTTTGACATGCTACATCTCTAAAACGCACTGATCTAACATTCTATATTAGGCTAGTTTGGCTGCTTGAGGAATTCTTTTTATTTAGTTTCAAAGCTTTTTCATCATCACTGGTGAGCCCTTTCAACTTGAAATCCGTATCACTCAATTGTGGGAAACTACCTCGAATAGTTTCTCTCGTTTTTTTTTTCTCTCCATTGTTTTGTTCCCTTGTTTCTGGTATGCCTGTTACCTGGTTCTTGGTTATACTGCTTCCTCAGTATGGTCTCCTACCCTCAACCCAGCCTTTTGCCAGGATGGGGGAAGAGATCCAGGAATCAGAGCTACAGCAGTGCCCACTATTTGCTCAGAATTCTGTGCAGACATCCCAGGTCTGTTCCTTGCAGCAGTCCAACCCAGCTGCTGCTGAACAGCCTCCCCATCCTGCTTGGTGGCCCTGCCTCTTCACCTCCATGGCCAGAGCTACCTGCTACCTCCAGCTCCTGAACTTTTCAAGTCTTCTTTGGGGACAAACAGGGTTTGGGTTTTTTGGGGTTGGTTTTGTTGTTGTTTGTTTTTCCACTTTCTTTACTACTAGTTTAATATGCACTTTCTCCAATCTGCTACACAGTTACTATTTGCCCCTTAGCTTTCTGAAATAGAAAATGTTCCGGGGTTTCTTTCCTTTCCTCTCACCTTTGTGGATCTTATGCGTTAAAAAACAAAAAATTTTGGTGTGGTTTTTACTGTTATTTCAGGATAGAACAAAGTTAAAATAGATACCTTTATTACTTGTAAGTCTCCATTTGCTATGTTTTTTGTCAATAAGGATCCTAATTCATCCTTTTTCCATAATGTCCTTGTTTCATGGATGGTGATTCCTCCTTTGAGAATTTAGACATACTTTAGTGTCCTTTCCAGGCTGTTTAGCTAGTTTAGTTTCCTCAAGTGTGAATTCTCCAGCTGGTTGTACTGTTGACAGTCTGCCCTTCATAGCTGTAGGAGCTTCATTTGTCCCTGCCCTAAGCATCATGCTAAGTGAGAAGACTCATAACCTTGAAGTGGAAGTATCATCTGGGCCCCAGGACATTCAGTGACGATACTTCTGGAGCCCAGCCAAAAGCAAGCACCTTATTCCTGGTCAGGTATGTGGGTGGACTGAGCTAACCCAGCCCATGTCCTCAACCCCCAGCTTCGTGACAGAGCCTGGCTTTAGACCTGGGGACTAAAGTCACAGGGGCTTCAGAGCTCACTGTGCAGGCTCTGGATTCCTAAGCCCCACCAACTGTCCTTTCTTTCCTTTGGAGCTGTCCAAAACATTTTTAAATATTTTCTCAGGTTCTGTTGTCATTTCTGCATGTTGGAGCTGAGAGAGTAGGATCTGGCACATCCCTAATCTGCTGTTTTAGTCTTAAACTGGCTAGCCAGGCTGGGCCTCGTACTTTGTTTGACCACCACCTCTAACTTGGACCTGCTTCTCTCAGTTCAGAACCCCACAGTCTTTCAGCTTTCTCCATCCACACTGGCACCACCACCTCAGACACTTTGGCAGGTTCCTTCTCTGTATCCACACTCTCTCTGTAGACAACCAAAGTTCGCATCTTCAAATAACTGATTCCTTCAGCTACCTTGGTCTCCATTCAGGACTCCTGGCTGCTCCTGTGCAGCCAGTGTTTTCATTGTAGTATTTTTTTTTTTTTTTTAACGTTTATTTATTTTTGAGACAGAGACAGAGCATGAACGGGGGAGGGTCAGAGAGAGAAGGAGACACGGAATCTGAAACAGGCTCCAGGCTCTGAGCAGTCAGCACAGAGCCCGACGCGGGGCTCGAACTCACGGACCGCGAGATCATGACCTGAGCCGAAGTCGGACGCTCAACCGACTGAGCCACCCAGGCGCCCCTTCATTGTAGTATTTTAAATAGCTAATATATTCCCATGTTAGAAAATTCAAAAGGCACAAGGGAGTGTACACTGGAATGCCCCTCCCCTGCCTGTGTTATACGGTCTTGTCCCTCAACAGCCAGCACTACCATCTTCTTGTGTGTTCTTCCAAAAAGATTTTGTGCATAAAAAAGCAAACACAGATTCAGATACATACTTGTTTCTCTTTAAAATACATGTGAATGCCTAATCACCATGTTTCACACCTGACATTTTTCCTGCATCTTCCCACTTCAGCACACAGCAGCAGGTGCCCTCCTCTCTGGACAGCTGCATAAAGCCCCCCTGTGGCTCACTGTGGACACACTTGTTTATCCATCGCAGCTCCTACTTACATTCCTTTGTGTGGATTTCCAGTGGTGAACTGAAAAATCTCATATATAGGTCATTTTGAACAGTGGGGAACACAACTGTTGAAGTGCATAAAAGTGAAATTGCTGATCAGAGTGTGAGAAATTTGCTATTTTAATGTATTTTGCCACACTGGCTTCCCATTTCACTTACTAGCAAGGCATGCAAACACTTGGGTCCCTCCAGGGAGGGTGTGAGAATGATAGATGACCAGAACTCTAATATTCAGTTTTCTTAGGAGTGAATTGAGCATATATTATGGGATTTAGTATTAGTTACATTTCCTTTCCTGTTCACCTCCTTTGCCCGTGTTTTGTCAGGTCATTGGTTTTGTTGATTAATTGGAGCTCTTTACTTAGAAGCTTAATTACCCTTTTGCTTCTGGAGAATCTGTCATTCATTTTTTGGCTCTAAGGTCATCAATGCTGTGCATGAACGATTTCCTTTGACACAGTGTAATTTATGACTTTTCTTTGACAACTTACTGGATTTTCTGTCACCCACTGAAGTCCTTGCTATTCTCTTAGTCTCCTTGCAGCCTTCCTCTTTTTCTAGTCCCTGCTTCTCAGTTGCATTTGCTTACATCTCCTTCCTCACACAGCATCTAATGCTAGAGTGCTCACAGCGTGGCTAGGACCTGCTACTTCTTTCCATAGACACCCACTCTTACTTGATCACACACAGGGCCAGGGCTCTGTGTGCCATGCATATGCCACAGCTGCCATGGTCACATTTCCCTGCAGACTGAGCCCCAACTCCTGAACTCCACAGCTGCATGTAGTCTCTGCCCCTCAGGCGCCCCATGCACATCTCAGGCAAGGCACATCAGACCAAAGTCGTGCGGCCTGGCCCACTCCCCTCCAAGTTACCTTCCTGTTGGCTCCACTTCCAACCTCCCTCAGACCCACCCACTTCTGTGTATTTGTGGAAACCATCACCACCTAGTGCAAGGGCCACCTGACCCATTTTTGCCCTAGAGCCCTTCCAGAAAGACGATTTTTGCAAACTTAAGCCAGGCCTAGAAAGCATGTCCCCAACTTCTGAATCCTCCTCCTCATCCAAGGTTCTGTGCCCTTGTCACCTCCTTTGGGAAACACAGATAGAGTCCTTGCCCGTGCCCTTGTTACCTCTGTCTGCCTCACTGGCTAGTTTCAGGCACCTCTAGTTCACACTCTTTCCCACCGGCTGGAGTGGGTCAGGAACAGTTCTCTTGGCATGCATGACTGGATCCCCTTGTGCAATGCAGGGTTTGCACTCCAGATGGAAAGTGTCTCTGCTGGCCCAGGCACTGTGAGCCCCCACCTCCATATCCCCTGGGACCTCCGCATGGTTGGCCTCACGGACCAACTCCGGTCACCCTCCCATGAAAGTGGCTTCTCACGTGCGCTCCTGCTCCCCAGTGGCCCAGGAGGTGAGCAGAACCCCACGAATGAGGGTTCCTGCCAGCTTATGAGCCCTATGCTAGGCACAGCCCGCTGGCGTGCTCCCAGGGGCCGGGGCCGGGGTCGGCCCAGCACAGACCCCGGGGCACGGAGAGGTGGCCACTGTGACGTGTGCGGGAAGGTGTTCAGCCAACGCAGTAACCTACTGAGGCACCAGAAAATACACACGGGAGAGCGGCCATTCGTGTGCAACGAGTGTGGCCGGAGCTTCAGCCGAAGTTCACACCTTCTGCGCCATCAACTCACACACACTGAGGAGCGGCCATTTGTGTGCAGCGACTGCGGCCAGGGCTTCGTGCGCAGCACCCGCCTGGAGGAGCACCGGCGTGTGCACACAGGCGAGCAGCCTTTCCACTGTGCTGAGTGCGGCCAGAGCTTCCGACAGCGCTCCAACCTGTTGCAGCACCAGCGCATCCACGGCGACCCCCCCGGCGCTGGCACTGCACCCGCTGCACCTCCCGGTGCGCCTGAGCCCCCAGGGCCTTTCCCCTGCAGCGAATGTCGCGAGAGCTTCTCGCGGCGCGCTGTACTACTAGAACACCAGGCAGTGCACACAGGTGACAAATCCTTTGGCTGCGTGGAGTGTGGTGAGCGCTTCGGTCGCCGCTCAGTGCTGCTGCAGCACCGGCGAGTACACAGTGGTGAGCGGCCCTTCGCCTGCGCCGAGTGCGGCCAGAGCTTCCGACAACGTTCCAACCTTACACAACACCGTCGTATCCACACCGGCGAGCGGCCTTTCGCCTGCGCCGAGTGTGGCAAGGCGTTCCGCCAGCGGCCCACGCTCACACAGCACCTGCGCGTGCACACAGGCGAGAAACCCTTTGCCTGCCCCGAGTGTGGCCAACGCTTCAGCCAGCGTCTGAAGCTCACGCGCCACCAGCGGACGCACACTGGGGAGAAACCCTACCACTGTAGTGAGTGCGGCCTGGGCTTCACGCAGGTTTCCCGGCTCACCGAGCACCAGCGTATCCACACGGGTGAGCGGCCCTTTGCCTGTCCTGATTGCGGCCAGAGCTTCCGGCAGCACGCCAATCTCACACAACACCGGCGCATCCACACAGGCGAGCGGCCCTACGTGTGCCCCGAGTGCGGCAAGGCATTCCGCCAGAGGCCCACGCTCACACAGCACCTGCGTACCCACCGGCGTGAGAAGCCCTTTGCCTGCCAGGACTGTGGCCGCCGCTTCCACCAGAGCACTAAGCTTATCCAGCACCAGCGCATCCACAGTGCCGAGTAACCAGCGCTCACGGTACCCTTCCTCTACGTCCCTCTCTTTTGGCCTTTTCTTGGGGGGAAGAGTGTGTGTGTGTGTGTGTGTGTGTGTGTGTGTGTACGCACGCCCACGCAGAACACTTACCTCACAGGGTTGTTGTGAGGGCTGTGATCAAGCTTAGGTACGGGCAGGTCCACCCAGGACCTGGATCCCCAGTAGGTGCTCAATAAACAACAGACAGAACCTGGGTCTGGTATCCACCCACTCAATGCCTCCCCAGTAGTTGGGCGGGTCCCTCCATCCACCCCACCCATCTACTACTTATGCAACCACGCAGTCTCTGTGAGAGCCATGGCCCCCTGCAGAGGTGACTCCTAACAGCATCTTGTGGGTGCTGCCTTGTACCATGCCTACTGTACTATTTGTCTGTGATGCCTTCAACCTGAATAACCTTGGGTCAGGTCAACTACCAAGTGAGGACTGGCCCAGTTTTCCCCAGCCAGCCAAGATCATCAGGTGCAACAGAAGTAGCAAACTCGTGTCCAGCAGGCCAGAGCTAGGGATATGTTTGTAAAACTTTAAACCAAGGAAGCCATTTCTTAGACATAAAAGCTGGAAGGTTTTATCTAGAAATCTAGATTCTTTCATGCATGTTAACTACCAGCAGGTGCTCAGGTTAGGTTCCCTTTAGGATAGAACCCCAGCCAGTCTGGAAATTGAAGTCAGCTGGCCCCAGGCCAGTTCCCCAGCCCTCTAGTAATCATTCACATTCCATGGGCCACAGTCTCCACCAACCCTAGCCAGGTGCACAACCCCCAAAAGCTCCCCCACACTGGATGGTCTCTATGAGGAATGTGTTCAGTGGCAAGCCATAGGAAACACAGCCAGCAGCAGCTTACATGAAAATACAGTTGCTGCCATTACGGGTTCAATGTCCTGCAGATTGTGGGCTGGCATCTCTGGAACCCTCTACTTTTCCTCTTGCCCTAGTTATCTGCCCCTCCATCTGATTGTAGGCCCTTGACCTAGCACCCCTGCCCCCCAAACGGTAGGTATACTGGGCGCCAAAAACAGAATGAAAAGTGGTGCCAAATAAAGAATATTCATGCATCACGATCTGGCTTGGGACTTAAACCCCACTCTGGGCAGGCGTCACCTTGCTCTCGTTCTGAGGGTTTCAAACTCATGAACCAGGAGATGACCTGAGCCAAACTCAAGAGTCAGACACCTAACCCAATGAGCCATGCAGGCACCCCTAGGAACCTCAAGAAGGAACCACCTCAAGAAGGAACAACTTCTTGAGGCTCATGTCCAAGTTTCTTCCAGAAATACACCTGGACTTGCCTCTGCTGCTACAAGACTGGAGTCCTGAAATCAGGGAAAGACAAGCCACCTGGGCGAGAGGCTTCCAATAGCCATCCCAGACAAGGTGTGTTTCCTGCTCCCTTCCCTATCCTACTCTGCCCCTCTCCCCATCTCCCCCTGGCCTAGCCCCAACCAGGACTAGGGCCACTGTGGAATCTGGCAGAGTCAACAGGTCCCCATGTAGGGACACTCCCATGTGACACAGTTGGGGGTGGGGGGAGTCCCCTGGGCCCTATGCCAACACTCATTGTCCTCTCCAACTATAAAAGGAACTCTAAGGACTCTAATCTGGGATATATAAATCAGAGGGGAGGAGGGCAGTCACTGGTCCCTAGGCGGAGGCTGGGAGTCAGATTAAGGAAGGCACACAAACACTGAGATGCCTAGTGCTCTGAGGGTGAGGGGTACTGCCACAACTTCATAAATCCTGTGACATGGATTTTTTTCAAAGCCTGTGTGAATTTTATAATCAGAAACAAAGAGAAGAAAGACTGCTCTCATGTTTTGATCATCTTGGTTTAAGAAGAACATGATGTGGGGCGCCTGGGTGGCGCAGTCGGTTAAGCGTCCGACTTCAGCCAGGTCACGATCTCACGGTCCGTGAGTTCGAGCCCCGCGTCAGGCTCTGGGCTGATGGCTCGGAGCCTGGAGCCTGTTTCCGATTCTGTGTCTCCCTCTCTCTCTGCCCCTCCCCCGTTCATGCTCTGTCTCTCTCTGTCCCAAAATAAATTAAAAATGTTGAAAAAAAAAAATTAAAAAAAAAAAAAGAAAAAAAAAAAAAAAAAGAACATGATGAGAAATCTGCACACATGACTATTTAACAACTTGAAATTCCACACAAGAAAAATTACAACACACACGAAAAGCATGCAGACATCAGGCCAAGGCCCCATGCCCAAAGTCATGAGAAGTCCATGGACCCAACCTGCTGAACCAGTCCTCTAAGAAACAAACATGAGGGGTGCCTGGGTGGCGCAGTCGGTTGAGCGGCCGACTTCAGCCAGGTCACGATCTCGCGGTCCGTGAGTTCGAGCCCCGCGTCGGGCTCTGTGCTGACAGCTCGGAGCCTGGAGCCTGTTTCCGATTCTGTGTCTCCCTCTCTCTCTGCCCCTCCCCCGTTCATGCTCTGTCTCTCTCTGTCCCAAAAATAAATAAAAAACGTTGAAAAAAAAATTAAAAAAAAAAAAAGAAACAAACATGAAAGTTGATGTGAGAGCCCCAACACCCCCCGCCCCACAAAAGGCTATTTCTACAGTTGGCTGGGGACACCTCTGCAAGCCAGGCTGCGGACTGTGAACCCAACGGCTGCCATACTGTCAGCAGAGCTGAGGGCTTAGACAGGATGACCACTTGGCCTCACTCAGCCAGAGCCACAGGGGGAAGCCAGGAGAGGAACCCCTAAGGCACTGGCATCTGGGGAAGCTACAACAGTGCCCAACCAGCCTGTCCCTGGATCATCTGTACCTGACCCTATACTGTTTACTCCCAAGCACAGTCTCCCTATGCTGCATGCATCCACTTATTCTTATTCCCAACCCCAAGCCTCCTAAACCTGTCCAATTCTCTCCATTGGAGAGAACCACTCCTCTGATCCCAACCACCAGCCTGGAGGCCCACAATACTCAGCCTCCCTTCCTTGCCCGCTCCTGCGCTTCCTTTCCACCAAAACCAATCCTATCTTCCCAGTTACAGCTCCCAGAAGCTGTGCCAATACCCCAAGTGCACTTCCACTCTCACTCTTCACCTGCCATGTGCTGCCCAATCCCTCCAAATGCCAGGCCCAGAGGATACAGGCACCCTCACCACCCAAACCACCTGTGCCCCTCTGTCACTGTGTGGCCATGAGAATAACAAGGGAAACACAGCTGCACCACTTCCAACCCAACCCCCAGCCTCAGCACAGCCATCCCCTCCTTCCTGGTCCAGATCCCATGACCCCCTTTACCCAGCATTTTGTTTCATGGTTCAGGCTTCCCCACTGGATGGTTAGGAAGCCATAAGGTCACAGACCACATGAGTCTAGCTTTGGCTAGTGCAGCGCCACCTCTCCAGGGAACCGTACCCCATCCTCAGGTGGGCCTTCAGCTGATGGGCCTCAGAAACTGGCCTGAGGATGGACACATGGTTTAGTGTGACCAATAGGCAACACCCCTGAGACTGGCTGCAAAAAGAATGGTCATCAACCTTCAGCTGGAGATAGCCTGTACAATAAATCGGGAGAGCAGAATGACTGAGAAGAACAGAGAGAAAGGGACAGAGGAAGAGTGAGTCTGGAGGGGCCATATGAGTCCTGAGACCAGCCATGTCTGAAGCCTGAGAACGCTGGGATGGTTGCAATGTCAGCCCCCAATTTGAACTGTTTGATGCTCCTGAGTCCCCTTCCTCACCCTGGCACCTCTCCAGCACGCAACGCACAAAGGAATTGAGAAAGGATGCTGAGACTGTGAGGCTGGCATAAGGGCACAACCAGAGGAATGAAAGGGGTGTCTGGGAGGGTGACATTGAGAATGGAAGGGCCTAAGAGGAAGCAGTTGCAAAGACACGACTGGGATCGGTCCATGGAGCCCGAGGACGTCAATGGTACCAGAGAACCCACAGAGCAGGGCCTCTAAGGAGGCTGGGGCCAAGATGGACGCCAGCCCAAGATCCGAAGAGGTGGAGGCGACTCCCTGAGGTGAGGATGGCTGAAGTGGACGCCAGGTCGGGTCTGAGGAGGCGCTGGGGATGAGATGGCGTCAGGGCGACTCCACTTAAGTCAGGACTGCGGGCCTGGCTCCGGGGTCGACGGCTGAGAGGAACCCGTAAACACCCCTATCCAACCCCAGCGCCAGCCCAACTGGACCGCCAAGACCTCTTCCACAAAGCCCCAGGCGATGACGGTAGGTCGCCTTAGAGACGCAAGGGGACGTACAGCGGGAGCCGCACTCGGTCGCAAAAGGACCAAGCTGCAGAGCTCCGGATGCACCCATCTGCCCTGCCCCAAACCCGATCCAACGCTCGCCGCGCAGCTCACCCGCCTGACGGTTTGGCTTTCTAAATATCCACGGTTTCCGTGGTGACAACCGGAAGTCGCAGAACCGCCCCGCGCCGCTTTCTCCCGCCCTCAGAGAAACGCTGAGCTGTGATTGGAGTGGAGACTGACCACACCGAGAGCTGAAGATCGCAAAGCGTCCCCACTGGAACTCGGGACCCGCTCTGAGAACACCCCTGCCCCACATTCCCATCTAAGTGTCCACCTATGTGAACTCCCAAAGTGCTTACCACTCTCTAGCGCAATACACGTTTTATTTGGTAGTTTACCTCAGCCAGGATCTCCGCGAGCGTGTTGCGTTTGCGGTGGGACATCGAGGGTACTCGACCCCGCACTCCTTGGGCAACGCCTATGGCCTTGCCGTGGCTCCGGCCCGCCCTGGTCACCCTGCCTCTGTGACCTCCAGGGGCAAGGACCTCGTGTGACCCACCCACTCAGCCGTCTGCACGGGTGGACTACGAGCGAAGCGACCTGAACCTGCCCCACTTAAAGATGGCGGCGGCACCGCCCATGCCTGGACCCACGAGCGTCCCCGGAAATGACCGAACTTAGCCGAAAGAGTCCGAATACCAAGACCTATCGCTGAGCAACGCGGGGTGGCGGCGGCTGCGCAGGCGCACAGCGCAGGCCGGGCGAGAAAAGCCGAAGTCGGCGAGCGACGGAAATATCCGAAGCGGTGGGGCGCCCGAGGCCGTTGCGGACCTCCGCGCCGAAGCCGCTGCTGCCGCGGAAGCCGAGCCTCCCTCAGTACGCGGCCGCCGCCACCGCGGCCGCCGCCTCCTCCTTCCCCTCGAGCCGCACCCCCTCGCGGTGGTAACGAGTGAACGGACAGGCGGCACGGCCGCTGCTGGGCCTGAGGGGACCTAAGCGGACGAGGGGGAGGAGGGAGCGGCCGGGTGGGGGCGGGGCCTAGCGGGCCCGAGAACAGCCGAGTCGGCCCGAGCGCCGCCGAGCGAGTCCGAGGCGCTGGGCCAGGCCGGAGCCGGACTACGGGAGCCGACGCGGGCCGCGCGGTGGGCGCGGAGCGGCGCGGCAGGCCGGGCGGGCGGCGGCGGCAGCAGCAGCGGAGGAGGCCGCGGCGGCGGGTTCGAGTGGCGGAGGCGGCGCGGGTGGCGGCAGGGGGCCGGGTGGCCGGGGTCCCGGGCCCCGCAGCGGCGGCAGCGGCGGCGGCGGCAGGATGATCAAGCTGTTCTCGCTGAAGCAGCAGAAGAAGGAGGAGGAGTCGGCGGGCGGCACCAAGGGCAGCAGCAAGAAGGCGTCGGCTGCGCAGCTGCGGATCCAGAAGGGTAGGGGTTCGGGGGATGGGGGTGGGGGTCGGAGGTCAGCGCCTGGGGTGGGATGTTAAAGGTTTCGGGAGTGGAATTATGCAGTCAGTGGGGGTCAGAGATGTGGCCACAGAAGTGGGGGTTGGAGGTTAGGGCCTTAGTTTGGTGTGATGGGGCATTAGGGGTAAGTAATGTAGTCACCGGAGGGGTCAGAGACAGGGGTCCAAATGTAGAACATTTAGGATATTTAGAAAGCCAAAGCCAGGCATCTTGCATTAGGGACCGAGAATCAGAGAGTCCGTCAATGGAGGGCGGGTAGGAGGCGGGGGACTCCAGAATATAGGGGTCAGCAGGAATATGGGTGACAAAGAGGAGATTGGATAGTGGGGGGCCAAGGATTGGGGATAGGAGTGGGAGAAAATTTAGGGAAGTATGTTGGGATCATTAGGAATCTGAGAATCAGATGGGGTACAGTAAGTTTTGGGGACGGATTTGTGGGTCTGGGGGTCACAAGGCTATTTTGGGGCTTGGGGTGACACATGGAGGGGCGAGAGTGTGTGCTAGGAACTGGAGATGGGAGTAAGGTTGCAATTAGACTGTCGTGCTGTAGGCGGTGGGAATCTTAGAGGGGTACAGCAATGGGAATGCATATGTCTGAGGGTTAGATGGGTACCTGAATTTGGGATGACAGAAGAGAGGAGGGACATGGGGACAGGATTGGTGAGGAGACAATGGGGGGCAGCATCCTTGAGTTTGGGTGGATAGGTGGGGACCAACAGTGTCCACTAGAAAATGGAGGTCATGTTTAGGGATCCTGAGGTTTGGGGTAGTTGGAGGCTCTTGGAGGCCACATGGGAGTGGGAGCATTTGGGAGCTAGGTTGGGGGTACCCAGCTCTCAAGTGCTGAGACATAAGGCTATAAATTCAGAAGAATTGGATCTTACCCTGGGCCAGGAACTATTGCATAGCACAGTTGAAAATGCATGTTTGAAGTATGCCATGGATCTAGCACCTACACCTGCTCTTGAGTACCCTCATCTCTCCCTCTTTTTGTTCCCTTTCTCTGCTGTGCAAACCCAGACATAAACGAGCTGAACCTGCCCAAGACGTGTGACATCAGTTTCTCAGATCCAGACGATCTCCTCAACTTCAAACTGGTTATTTGTCCTGATGAGGTAAGGGCACACTAAGTTGGACTCCCAGGCATGACTGGGGGGGGGGGGTACCTTGTGTTGGGAGACCTGGTTTACCCGCCAGGCCCTGCAGGATGGTGCCCTAACACCTTCCTCTTTCTTTTCACAGGGTTTCTACAAGAGTGGGAAGTTTGTGTTCAGTTTTAAGGTGAGTCCCAGGTGGGCAGGGATGGTCCCCTGGCTGAGGAGGCAACAGCTGAGGACCCAACCAGGCACTGCTGGGGCACCTATCTATTTTCTCTCTCTTTTTGGAGCCAGGTGGGCCAGGGTTACCCACATGACCCCCCCAAGGTGAAGTGTGAGACAATGGTCTATCACCCCAACATTGACCTCGAGGGCAACGTCTGCCTCAACATCCTCAGGTGAGGGCCCTGACTTTGGACTGCACAGATGTCTGCCCTTTCCCTCTCTCCTGTGCTCTGTGGTACTCTATCTCTTCATCTCCACATTTTCTTCAAGTCTTGCCCTTAGCTTTCTCCTGGGCCTGACCTGTTCAGTCCCAGCAGGCTCTGTGGTGGCCACTCACCAGTGTCTGACCCTGATTCTTTGTCCACAGAGAGGACTGGAAACCAGTCCTTACGATAAACTCCATAATTTATGGCCTGCAGTATCTCTTCTTGGTGAGTAGGGCTGGGGGTGAGGCGGGGGGGGGGGGGGGGGTTGTGGAGGTTGGCCCTCTCTGCTCTTAGGGCCTGTTGACCCCCACCCATACTGGCCACAGGAGCCCAACCCTGAAGACCCACTGAACAAGGAGGCCGCCGAGGTCCTGCAGAACAACCGGCGGCTGTTTGAGCAGAATGTGCAGCGCTCCATGCGAGGTGGCTATATCGGCTCCACCTACTTTGAGCGCTGCCTGAAATAGGGCTGGCGCACGCCCACCCCTGCCAGGGCCACCAGCCCCGGCGTCCCCTGCAAATATTTATTGGGGGCCACAGGTGGGGGGCATGGGGTGGCTGGTGGGGGAATCCCATGCCCTGGCCTTGCCTCCCCTCCTTGCCACCCGCTCCTAGTTATTTTTTTTTTTTAACCACCATGTGATTAAGGTCGGCGCTGCCTCCCTCCGACCCGCTCAGCGATGGGAAATGAATTGGCTTGTCTAGCCCCCAGCTGGGTGCTGTCCAGCCCCCCACTCTGGGCTCTGGGGTGGGTGGCCAAGGGGACCGGGTGGCTGGGGCTTGGGAACCCCACCCCTCCACCACTGGAGGTCCCACCAGGCTATTAAAGGGGAATGTTACTGCATGGCCTCCGTCTCTTCCTTCTCTGGGGGTGGGAGGGGGAGGTGATGTCCACCAGGGCTCTCGCACTCAGCGTGGTGGAAGATGTGTGGTCACAGGTGGCACTAGGGTACCCCTCAGTAGGCTATCCAGTGCCTAGAACCAGCCCTAGGAGAGGGAGGGGTAGTACGGAGACCACACCCCAAGCTTCAGGCTAGATGGAATGAATCCCAATCTGGGACCAGCCAGGGGCAGGATCCAGTAACCACTTGCTTCCTGGCTGGTAAGCCAGCATAGAGGAAAGTCCGTGCCATCTCCAGCTCTGCCCCCTCCTGCCATGGTTGGGCCTATTAAGAACTTGTCCCTGGTGCTACCAGGTGCCTGAGGTCCAGAAATATTAGGGAGACGTCAGGGTCCGTCGGATGAGCTGGGCCCTCTAGTGGGTGAAGTGGTGGGGTGCGGGACCTCTGGGGTGGCCAGGCGGAAGGCGCCCGATGATGCACCAACCCGGCGGGAACTGGGATCCCAGACGCGGCTCAGCTGGAACCTATGGAACACCCTCGGGCAGGCCGTAGAGAGACGAAAGGTGGTGCGCATGCGCCTAGGTGCCGGCCCCCTCCAGAGGACGTACGCACGCGCGCTCTTGTCCCCTCCCATCGTTCCGGGTGCCGGCG
Source organism: Neofelis nebulosa (assembly GCF_028018385.1). Taxonomy (NCBI): domain Eukaryota; kingdom Metazoa; phylum Chordata; class Mammalia; order Carnivora; family Felidae; genus Neofelis; species Neofelis nebulosa. The sequence goes on from NC_080798.1 coordinate 85,934, forward strand.
GAACGTGTTACGTCAGATCATCTTTTCCGGAAACGGCGACGACGGCAGAAAGAACCGAGGGGCTGTCGTTGGTGGGCGCGCCTGGAATCCGAGTGAGGAGAGTGTGACCCGGAAGCGGAAGCGGATTCCCGTCCCAGCTCCGGTGAGTGGCCCCTGCCGTGCCGAGGGTCCCGGGTGGGTGCGTGGGCGACGACATACGAGGGCCTCTCCACCTGGGCGTCTACTGCCTTGCCCCTCCCCGGGACCCTGGCTTCATCATCGGGCCAACTTGTTCTCGGTGTGCAGGCTTCCCCACGCCCCCCCCCCCCCCGATTCTGTCCTAAGTGAACGGGGCGCCCTAACGCCCGTCTTCCCTCTCTGGGTGTACAGGGATCCCCAAGGACCCCTAACTCTCCTAGGTCTACAAAGCTCTCCAGAGTCCATCACGTCCTTAGCGTACCGGTTTCTCCCACGCCCCACAACCATATTCTCCTCACCCAGGTTCCTTCTCCATTTGGACCCTCCAAATCCAAATGCCATTCATACGCTGTCAGCTTCAGAACTCCCTGTATCCACTTTGTTATTGGCACTCAGGCCCTCCACTTATCCTTCCATCCCCAGTCGGTTCCCCACAATTGCCCTGTCAGGTGCTCAGCGTCCCAATCCAGGTCCTCACCATGATCTGGAGAGGCTGAAGCCTTGAACCTCCTTGGGGGCACTATGATGAAAGGCTGGGGTGGGTATATCGTGGAGGACTTTCAGATATTGCTGGCCCACTTGTATCCATGGGGCTACTGTGGTGTTCCAGACTACGTTTTGGCCTTCTGTTATCGCTTCCTCTCCCTACTCACCCCTTCCCTTTTTGCAAAACACCCAACCATCACCCCTCCCCATACACATTGTGATCCCTGCTCTGCTTCTTGCCCTTTTTCTGGGCTCTCCCACCACCTTGCAGCTAGGCTTCACACTTGGCACAGGCCCACTGGTGGGCTCCTGCTACCATGGACCTGTTGTTTGGGCGCCGGAAGACACCAGAGGAACTGCTGAGGCAGAACCAGCGGGCCCTGAACCGTGCCATGCGAGAGTTGGACCGTGAACGACAGAAGCTAGAGACCCAGGAGAAGAAAATCATTGCAGACATCAAGAAGATGGCCAAGCAGGGCCAGATGGTGAGCTCAGTTGGGCAAAGGCTGGGACACAGGACTAGGTGCTGTTTGGTCAGACATTGCTCTAACCACAGACCATGTATGACAGGACACCAATAGATAGGTGCTTTGAAACAAAGGGCAAGCAGGGCTTCCCTATTTTGGGGATCCAGAAAGACTGCCTCCCAGAAGGTGACATCAGGGCCACAAACCTTGAGTAATAGAGAGCGAGCCTGTGAAAGTCCAAGCAACCAGTGCATCAAACAGATGAAGCAAATGTTCCATGAGTGAGTGATAGGTAGCTCAGAAGAGAGGATAGGCCAGACCAGTTGAAATCAAGGGCCACAGTGGGAGTGGAGTCAGAGGGGTTAATGCAAAGAGATGTGGCCTGAAATACACTGTGCCCTAGAGCTCAGTAAAAGAGACAGAGGGGCACCTGGATGGCTTAGTTGGTTGAGCATCCAGCTTAGGCTCAGGTCATGATCTCACAGTTCATGAGTTCTAGCCCTGCGTAGGGTTCACTGCTGTCAGTGCAGAGCCTGCTTCATATCCTCTGCCCCCCACCCCTCAAAACGAAGTTAAAAAAATAAAATAGCCTGAAGCACTAGGGAGCAGAGCCCATGACAGGTGATAGAGCTTGAACCTGAGCAGTTGGGTTGAAGAGGTGCCAATTCCCAGAATAAGCAAGGCAAGGAAGAGATTTAAGGAAGTCAGGAGCTATGGATAGATTTACATGTGATGTGGGATAAAGAGCTTGAGGTATGAGCCTGTGTGAGGTGGAGGGAGAGGCAAATTCATCAGCCAGGAGTAGACATCCTAAGTCAAGGGAGTGTGACTCTAGATATGGAGGGAAAAGGATGACTGAATACAGTGAGCTCAGCCTTCCTTCCAGCGTTTCTGGGTCAGAGAAGTAAGCTACAAAGGAGCCTATGGAGTGGTGACCCAAGAGACAGGAGAATGAGGTTGGGAGGAGGGAGGGGAAAGTGACCAGTGGGTTTAACCACATGTAAATTGCTGAAAACATCAATTGGAATGGTGCAATTGGAGCCTCTTCCCTCAGCCCACTCTCCCTGCCACCTTTGTCCACTCCCTCAGGATGCCGTGCGAATCATGGCAAAAGACTTGGTGCGCACTCGGCGTTATGTGCGCAAATTTGTGTTGATGAGGGCCAACATCCAGGCTGTGTCCCTGAAGATCCAGACACTGAAGTCTAACAACTCAATGGCACAAGCTATGAAGGGGGTCACCAAAGCCATGGGCACCATGAACAGACAGGTGCGCCTTTCCCATTCCCCTTCCCTCCTCCCCCAACCAATGTCAGGGACCAGACTCAGACTCACCCTCCCCACACCCCACTTCCAGCTGAAGTTGCCTCAAATCCAGAAGATCATGATGGAATTTGAGCGGCAGGCCGAGATCATGGACATGAAGGAGGAGATGATGAATGATGCAATTGATGATGCCATGGGGGATGAGGAAGATGAAGAGGAGAGGTTAGGGGACACCAGGTGTGGGGAGGGTGGGAATGGATGCCTGGTCCTCATACAGGCCTGGCCCTCATAAAATTCTTCTCTCTTCCCAAGTGACGCCGTTGTGTCCCAGGTCCTGGATGAGCTAGGATTGAGCCTGACAGATGAGCTGTCAAGTGAGTGCACCAAACCTTGGGCCCTGTCCCACCCAATGGTCCAGCCACAGCCCGACCCCTCCCCTCCCAGCATTATTCCTTTCTACAGGAGCTGTCCTATTCCCCCCACTCTGTAGACCTCCCCTCTACTGGAGGCTCACTCAGTGTGGCTGCCAGTGGGAAGAAAGCAGAAGCTGCAGCCTCAGCCCTAGTAGATGCCGATGCAGACCTGGAGGAGCGGCTCAAGAATCTGCGGAGGGACTGACCACCTTATACCACCCTGGTGGGAGGCAGGCAGTAGATGCCCGGCAGTTTTACTGTACTTCTTCTGTAATAAAGGATTGGACACTAATTCCTAGGCCTGTGTGACTGGCCTGATGTGGGCCAGGCTGGGGTCCCTTGGGACAGAGGTCACATATAGGCTTGGTAAAGGGGTGGTTGGCATGCATGGCAGAAGGCTAAGTGCCACATTAGGTGGGGTGTGAGATAAAGAAGGCCGGACTGCTTCCCTGTTTGTGGCAGTGGTTGACAGGTCAAGCGTCCGGGGATGTTCAGTTTGGGAGCAGATGGTCAGCTGTGAGCCCTGCTTCAACACCCCTCCCAAGGTCTCCAGTGCCTATCACCTTGAAGACAGTGGGCTTCCCACATACCCTGGAAGTCTGGGTTCATCTGTCAGGGATCCTCAAACACCCAGCTCAGTATGGTACCATCTGATTATGAAAAATAGTTACACGCAAGTCTAGGAAGCACTCAGGAAGAATGGCCACCATGCAGGATGTATCTGGGGCTTCACCCTCCCTGCCCCACACATCAGCCTGGACCTTCCCACCTAGAGGGCACCCAACAACCTCCAGCATGTTCACCATGCGACCCTTCCCCCAATCTGAAACACTCTCTCCATTGGGAAGGGCCCAAGAAAGATGCTCTTCCCTATCCCATGGACATCAAGGTGGCTGAGGGCAAATGCCCCCACACCTACTCTGTCCACCAGGGCATGGTGAGGGAATTGAGACAAGGCCCCAGGACCACGGCCCCCACCAAAAGAGGCCTGAAGAACTGGTGAAGTTTTTATTAAATCCACATAAGTAAAAACCATATTGTGAAGGACTGGGGGATGGGGCCACCAAGAAGTAGGAGCCAGGCCACCAGAGGGGGACGTGGGGGAGAGGGGATTTGACAGGACAGAGGACAGAGCCACGTTGGGTTGGCCTGAGAGGCCACAGCCTCAGGGGCCATCACCAGGACCACTGGATAGCTCCTGGGCACTCAGGCCAGCACCAGGCAGGCTCAGCGGTGGGGGCTCCACCAGCACAGCTGAGAACTTGGTGTCACCAAAGGCCTCGTTCATGCGAGTCTCGAAGAAGCGTTGCAGGCCGATGATGGACTGCACATCTGCCTTGTCCTGAGCCAGGCATATTGCAGTAGGTGGGTCCTAGCTCTCCCTCCTCCCACCTACCCTCCCCCTGCCACCAGCCCCATTCTCCCCAAGCTCACCTCTGTCAGCTTGTTGAACTGCTTAAACATGCGGCCCACATCCTGGGCAAACTCCTGGGGGGAGCTATAGGGAGGTGACAACTTCTCCTGGAGACGGGCGCGGATCAGGGTTAAGTCCAGGGTGCCACCAGGCTGATCCTGTAGACAGAGGCCAGGCTGAAAGTGAGGCCAGGCAGCCCCACCACCTCCTCCCCCACTGAAGTCCCAGGACTCACCAGGGAGAAAGTGGAGTCAGTAGCCAGCTGGTGCAGGGGACGGCAGGGCTCGTGACAAAACAGGGCCAGCAGGACACGCTCACACTTCTATGAACAGGACAAGTGACATCAGAGCCAAAGTGGGGTAAGGCTGCTGAGCAACTCTTAAAGGAGCAGACCCTCACCCTCACCTGCTGGTTGGCTGGCGAGAGCTTGGCCACCACACCAGTGCTATCACCACCATCCAGACTCAGGCTGCCATCTTCCTCTTTCAGATCAGGTAGCACATGGCAGAGAGAGCAACTCCACTCCTCCCTGGATGGAAGGAGAATGAGGGGCTGCACAGAAGCCAGCCAGCCCAGCCCTCCACCCGGCACAGACCCTACACAAGCCTCGCACCCTGGCACATCCTGCAGGGCAGGCAGGTGGCAGTCCAGGTGGAAGCAGAACTCGCACTGGTTGCACATGACCAGATCGCCTGGCTTCTGGCAGACGCGGCAGATGGTGGCACTGTCATCCAGGGCACCGGGGCCACCTGCTGGGGCTGAAGTGCCCTCTGGAGCCACCACCTCTAGACCTGAACTAGTGCTGCCACTGGGTGAGGCCAGGCGGGGGCCCTCAGCGCCGGGGCCCTCCGCCAGGGCCATCAGCACAGGCTTGGTCTCAGGGCCTTCAGTGGCAGCAGGTGGGGCTCCGATGGCCGCCTCTGTCTCTTCCTCCTGCAAAGAGATAAGGGGTGTTCAGCGGGATGCTGATGTGGGCGTTCATTTCCCAGCCAGTCACTTGGGGCAGACTCACCTTGACAATGGCCATGCCAGGCAGTGGAGGGGCACCAGGAGCCCCAGGTGGAGCAGTCCCAGGCTGTCCAGCAGCAGCAGCTGCAGCACCACGCTCAATAACAATGAGATTGTAATCTTCAGTGGTGCTGCCTGGGAAGACTTTGAAAACTGGTGGCTGGCTATCAGCCGTGAGATCCAGGTCCAGGCGCTCAAGGCTCACCCGTGGCACCTTGCGCATGAGGCCACTCACCTCGCCCTCACCTGAGCGGGACCTGTGGGTGCGGCTTGGTGTTAGCACACCCATCCCTATCCCCATCTGGCTCCACCAAAGGATAGCCAAACTCACCGCTTCACACCTGACACATGGGGCTCTGCACTCGAGTAAGGATCGTCTGCTCAGAAAATAGAAAAAAGAAGGTTGGGGATAGACCTAAAGCACTGGAGCTCTCCCACCTACAAGGCACTCACCTGAGCCAAAGCCATAGCCTTCCTGCACCTCCATGGGCTGTGGGCAAAGCAGGTGGACCTCAGTGAGCAGGTGTCCCATACGACCGTTGCCCCTACCCTACGCTGCCAGGGTCCCCCCCCCCGCCTGCTCACCTGGCTGCTGCCAGAACCCTGCTTGCTCAAGGGCCCTGGAGCCCGAGGAGGGGCCATGGGCGTAGGGCCTGTTGAGTTGGTGCCAGGACGCTCTGCCACGATCTTGCCTGCATAAAGAAAAAATTAGCATAAGAAGACAATGTCTGAAATGACTGCAATACGTAGCACAGAAAAGAAAGGGACACACCGAAAGCCTCTGCACTCTTGGTCCAGGCATTGAGGTCCCACTGGAACTTCATCTCGCCATGTGGCTCCACAGGATCCACAATCATCTTGAGGGCCCGATGCAGCTGGAAATAGATCTGAAAAAGGGCCAGTGCATGAACATACAGACAGTAAACAAGGCTCCAGGGTGCTGAGCGGCACCTGCCTGGATGCCATCACCTGGGTGTCCACCAGCACACACCAGCTTCTTGGAGAGCAGCAGAGCTGTGTTGTTGTCACTCTCCAGAGCCCATGAGGCAAAGCGCAGGATATGTTCCTGGTGCTTCTGGATCTTGGTCATGGTCCAGTGTTGTCGCTCCAGGCGCTCCTGCTGCCCCTCTGTCACCTTCTGCAGGTAGAGGAGAAGACCAAGGAAAGAAAACACCAAGGATGGCATCAACAGCCAGCAGAAAGTGCTAGTCCCCAAGACCCTCCCACTGTAGATAGGGTTGGCAGCCAGCAGATGGGACCCAGAAAGCCTCCCCCCTCAAACGGGGCATACCTGGGCATCGTTGACCAGCACACGGCCCCGCTTGTTCAGTTCCTTCATGATCTGCAAAATGGCCATCTTAACATCCACCTGCACACGCTTCTGTACATCAGACACTTGGCGGATCCTGGGGGAGCAGCAGAGTAAGCCAGGTTAGGAAGGTGCTCAGCAGGAACTACCCCCAACTATGGCCCTGGCTTCCACACTTACGAGCTGCGAACCTCCTTGGTGTTCTTCTGCAGCGTCGCATGCTTGTCCCCAAGGCGTTTTACCAGTGAGGCCAGGAGCTTGCGCTGGTTCCTCACTGCATCCTCCAGAAACTGATATCTGAGGGCAAACAGAAGTGGGCCTGGGTGCTGAATATGGGAACGGGCAGCACCCAGCCATCCTGCTTCAGTACTCACTGGTGGTCCTTGTGGGTGTTGAGCTGGCAGTCCCTACAAGTGAGGGTGTCACAGCTCTCACAGAACAGCACAAGGGGCTCGTGCTTGTGCACATTGCAGTACACTGTGCGCTCACCGTCCCTGGACTTGGCTGGCCCTGGGGAACAGAAGAAACCATGAGGCTGAAGCTCATCCTTTAGCTATCTCCAACTCAAGTGGTAGACAGAACTTAAGGCCTCACTTCCTACCTGTCCTGCAACCATAGGCTGTCTGCTGGGAAAACCCAAAGGCCCTGCATCAGTGGCCAGGAAAAAAAGCACAGGCCTGTAAGCCTAGATCCTTCCTCTCAAAACTCTCTGCCCCAACCCTGACCCAGAGAACTACCCCTGCTCCTTCCAGCTTCTGACACTGACAACAAACTCTAAAGACTTTGACAGAGACCTCCCATCTGCTATTCCCTTTACTAGAACCTTCCCTGGGTAGACACTCAGGAGAGCCCCTCCACCTTGAAAACCTCCACTGGGCTCCATTTCTCCTCTACTCACAGCAGGTTCTGTCCAGCAGAGGAGAGATTATGGCTACTATGGCATCCAAGCACACAGAATGTTTGCTTGCTGGCACACACAGAAGCAAATCAGGGACTAGAGACACTGTTCAGGTACAGCTTCCTCAGAAGTCATGTCTTGGTTGATCTCTTTAGTAATTAAAAAGTCCACAAACCTTTTACAACCCATAGGCCTACAGACAGTTCTGGCCTCACCAAGCCTTGTCAGGATAGAAAAAGTGAAAATGTCAGACCAAACCCCTCACTGAAAGATCAAGTCTCCTCTCTCTGAGAAGAATCTTGGTGATTAAAGTAATACTGCAAAAAGGCCAATACACCGCTACCCCACTCCCAACCTGTCACCACCAGCAAGATGCTTGAGACCATCTGCCCAATCTCAATTACATCTTGGCTACACTATTCCAGCCTAAGACATCCAACACTGGGATACAAATCAACCAGACAGACCACAGTTCCTCCAATATTGCCCCCTCCTGCACCCCTGCCTAAACCCAGGAGTCCTTTGCTCCTGATTCCTCATGCCCCACAGCCACCACCTCCATCCTTATCTTCTTGCCAATGCTATGCTATCCTCTGTGACTGAGAAGTCACAGTGTAACTACCAGAAGGCCACACATAGTGAGTTCTGAACCAAAAACCAGGCTAGACTCAAAAAGTCCTTTTTTTTTTTTTTAATTTTTTTTTTCAACGTTTTTTATTTATTTTTGGGACAGAGAGAGACAGAGCATGAACGGGAGAGGGGCAGAGAAAGAGGGAGACACAGAATCGGAAACAGGCTCCAGGCTCCGAGCCATCAGCCCAGAGCCCGACACGGGGCTCGAACTCACAGACCGCGAGATCGTGACCTGGCTGAAGTCGGACGCTTAACCGACTGCGCCACCCAGGCGCCCCTCAAAAAGTCCTTTTATGTGCCACTACCAACATTTACAGAAAAGCCTACAAATACTTTAGCTGACCTTTAAAATGCGTATGATCCGAAGATGAAAGATTTCTAAAACTCACTCTCCGTCCATAATGGTCTTGAAGGTTCTTGCAGTTTATCAACACACTGTGGCTCAGAGGCCTCACGTTCCCATACAGAGACTTAACCAGGTTGCCAGTGAATTCTTCAAAAGGCCTCATACCCTTTCTCCAAACTCCCTGGGCTTCCCTGTTGGAATAAGCTGGCCCCTCCCACTGGAGCTTTTCCCCTGAGGAGGGAGTGGGGGTGGGTCCCTGATGAGCTTCCTTGAACCCTCAGTGCAAAAGGCCCCTTGGCATACAGAGCACCCCCCTCCAACCCCCCGCTGTCCGGGACTCTGCCCACTCCCTGCCTGTGGCCTTTTCCCTCCCACCTGGACCAGCAGGCAAAGACTGGCACACCTGAGCCCCAGCCTCCCTATTTTTGACTGCTGCCCTAAAACCCTTCAGGTCGTACCCCCTAAAAAAAAAAGAAAGAAAAGAGAAGAAAAAAACAAAAAGCTCCTTGGGACCCATCCGCCATCTGTAACCAGCACCACAAACAGCTGAGAACAGATGTAAGGTAACCAAGGCTTTTCCCCTCTGCCTTGCATACCAGTGGAGCGCACAGTGTGGTCCTTGGTGTACTTCACCCGCTGGTGTGCCTCCACACACGTCTCACACAGCGGCTCAGAGCACTCCACACAGTAGCTGGTGGCAGGGGCGTTATCCTCACAGCTAGTGCAGCACTGCTGGGCAAAGGCAAAGTAAGCAGAGACAGAACCACCAAATAGGTCCTTACATACACCCCAGGTAATACAACCTGAAACAGTGTCTTTACCTAGCCTATGCAGTCTGCCTAGAGCCTTGCAGTGTGAGAAAAATAAAGTCTGGAACTAGTACCATGTCCCCAGGGCTCCTAGGGTTTGCTGGAGCAGGACATACCTGATTTGCATCCTGGGAGTCTGTGGCAGCCTTGCTGCCACTGTCACGCATAAAATAATTCTCCACAATGTCTTTGGAGAAGCATTGCTGCTTGCACACAGGACAGTCAACCACTGGGGGGAAAAAAAAAAATTCCTTTGTGAGACTCTTGCAAATTCACCTCCAAGCTATAACCCCATGGCCCCACTGAGCCTCAACCTCCATCCCAAGGAGGGCCGGATCCTCTCCTCAGGAAGGAGGCCAAACCCTTCCTTCATCGAACTTGAGAAGCAGACACCCCATGTGAGCGCCCACCCAGACTCCAATGCCCATACCCAATTCCGACACGCACTATCCAGGTCCCTATCCTCTCACCCAAATGATCCCCCGCCATCACCACGCTGAGAACCCAATCCCCACACCGAGTGGGGAATGCGGTGGGGGATGGGCTACTTCGGTCGGACCGTACTCACCGGCGCCGTCGCCCGCCGCACCGCCATCCCCCGAGCTGTTGGCGGCGGCGGGCGCCGGAGGCCCGAGGCAGGCACTGCAGGCCGAGTGCAGGCAGGGCAGCAGGCGCGGCTCCCTCTCGGGGCGCAGGCGCTCCCGGCACACACCGCAATGCTCCAGGAGCTCCAGCGCCTCGCCACCGCCCCCCGCGGGCGACGACGCCGAGGCCGAGGCCGCAGCCGCGGCCGAGGAGGCGGCGGCGCGCTTTTCGCCGCCCGCCGAACCCTCGCCCGGACCCGGGCTGGCCGAGGCCGCCGCCGCCGCCGCGGCCGAGGCCGCCGCCGCCGAGGCCGCCATTCACACGCCGCCGGGGGCGCCCAGGGGGGAGGAGGGGCGCGGGGCCCGCCGCGCAGGCGCAAACGCGCTCGCCACCAACGGCTGGGCCGCCGCCGCCGCGAGGCCGAGCGCCGCCACGCGCCGCCTGGGCTACTGCCCGCTGCGCGCGGGGCGCTGCCGAAGCCCGACCGGCTGCCTCCCGCTAGCCTTCCGCCGACGAAGACCGCGCTTCCTCTTCACAGGCCGCCCAGAAACCGAGCCACACGCCACGCGAACAACCGCTCGCCCGCGCGCCCGCTCGCAGAAAGAGCCGCGGCCGGGGGGCGGGACAGAAATAACTGGCGCCGACGCCGTCGCGCAAGCGCGCTGGGTGCCTTGCGCCCGGGGGCGGGGCCCGGGTCGGCCGCCTGAGGCGAGGCCGCGAGTACGCACGCGCCTGAGCCGGGTCTTCCTACCTCCGCCTACACTATCCCGGCGCCGCCTGCGCGGCGGGGGCGGGGCGATTGACATCACGGCCGCAACAGAGTATGCGGGCGGGGCGCGCGCACCTTTAACCAGATGGTGCTCCCCCTCCAGCTCTATCCCCTGGCCGCGAAACTGCGCAGGAGATTTGGCAGTCCAGGCCACCACCTCAATCCCCGCCCCTTAGGCCAGGCCGGAGAAGTCTCCAGTCGCTGCGTCCACAAGCGTTGGGGAAAGAGGCGGGGCCAAAAGCGAAGGGAGACATTGGGTCCAGGGAGCGGGGCGGTGGGTCCCATGCCAGGAGGAAGTCCCCTTCTGGGCCAAGTGGCTGACTTTTGCGTTTTAACTGTTTTATTGTTTAACGTGACAGACACTGAAACCTGCCTAAAGCAAATAGATTCCAAGGGGCTACAGAGCAACGAGTCTTGTGAAATCCCGCCTGACCCCCCAAGCGTCCCCTTCGCATCTTTTAGCCAGCCGCTGCGCTGACTTGGATGCTTTTCCAGGTGGAAGAACTGAATGAACCTGAATAGTGGGAGAATTCTAAGGAAGGAAGCACGGTCGGGGCGGGGTGACGGTGAATCCTGTCTGAGAAGAAAACAGAGTCTGTTTAGGGAGAATCCCACCTAAGAGAGGAAGCAAGATTCATCGGGGAAGGAATCCTGCCTCAGTTGGGAGCAGGATCTGTGCGGGGTTGGGGGTGGAGGGGTGGAGGAGTCCTGTCTGAGAGAGGAAACAATGTCTGGGGGGAATTCTATCAGATGGAGAGAACAAGGCCTGGGGGCGGGGGTGGGGGGGGCGGAATCCTGTTGGAGAGAAACACGGCCTTTCTGTGGATCCTGAGGAGGAAGCAAATTCTGTGGAGAATCCTGGAGCTAGGCAGGGTCTCCTGGGGAGAAAGAAGTCCTGTCCAAGCTGGGCCTATGGCGGAGGCAGAGAGCTCCAGTTTGATCCAGTTTGAGGTGGGAGCAGAGTCTGGGAGGGGATCCTGTCTGAGGACATTACGCACGAAGAAAACTCGAGGGATGGATGCCTCCGAGATGGTCCTTGGGGTGGCCCTTGACCCCTTTTGCAGGGCTCCTTGGTGCTGAGATCTCTAGTTTCAGGACGAGGCTAAAGGAGGTGGGGGGGGGGGGGGGGGGGGCGGGGTTCAGCTTTTGAGAGGATGGAGAGAGCATGCCGGATGGCCGTGAGTCCGGCCCTAAGACCCTACTAGGCGTCACCGAGTTCAAATGCAAAAGCTGCGGGCTGAACCGGGCGCCCACGCGTGGTGGCGGTACAGGCAAGTCTGGCCCTACCGGGAGGGGTGTACCCTTTGTTCCCGGGGGGGTTGGGGGACCGCGGGGCTTTGTCTCTGTGCCTGCCTTTGTTCCAGCCTCGCCGCAGCCCCCAAATCCAGGCCCCGCCCCTCCCCCTTAGATGTATCCCCCCCCCCGGGCCACGCCCCACGATTGAGTGGCCCGCCCTCTCCATGCAGCTAACCCAAGGCCCTTGCCTCAGACTCTTGCTTACTGAGATAACAGGGAAGGAAAGTTGGCTAGCACGCTGGGTGAGGTGCGAATAGTGATACGTGCTGAGCATTTTCCATAACCCCACTCCTCACTGTGCCCCAAAATCACTGGGAGGGGGTGACTCATACCTACCCTAACCTCTGGGGCAGACACCAGGGTGTCAGGGCCAGACAGTCAAAATAAAAAGGTGATGGTAGGAGCGCCTGTGTGACTCAGTTGGTTGTGTGTCTGACTTTGGCTCAGGTAATCATTTCACGGTTTGTGAGTTCGAGCCCTGCACCGAGCTCTCTGCTGTCAGTACAAAGCCCCTTTGGATCTGTGTCCCTCTCTCTCTGCCCCCAGCCCCCTATTGCTCTCTCTCTCTCCCAAAAATAAAAAACATTGAAAAAAGGAAAGTGATGGTAAAGAGTGTAGGAGTGGACTTTCCTAAGCGCTACCCCCAAACACCTGTGGGAAGGACAATTCTGGGCGGAAACAAGTGCAGAGGTCCTGAGGCCGACCAGGCACTGAGAGATCAGTGAAGTCAGGAATGGTAGGAGATTTCTGGGGGATCCAAGAGGTTGCTGAACAGCTGCCTAGGGATAGGTTTAGATTGGGTCCTCTGGTATTGCCCTGCAATAGACTATGGCAACTGACCCTGTGCTTTCAGTGATTCCTGCTTTTCTCTCTAAACAGTACCTCCTTCCTCCTGGGCCTAGTACTTTCCTTCCCAATACATGGCAGCCACACAATCAGAGTATAACCACCATATCAGGTACTGGGCCACTGCCAGCTCCATTGTCCAAATGCATAAACCAAGTCTTCTGTAAGTGCTGGGACCATACTGGGGGAGGGGGAATCAACGGAAAACCAGGCTCAGACAGACTGAGAGAAGCACCAGGGGACACCCCAGGCCAAGACAGAACCTTTGCTCAGAGGTCCAGAAGTACATGGCATGACATGGGTACATCTTGGCTCCGTACCCCTCAGTAGGCCAGATCAAGTAGTCACTGGCACCTTATACTCTCATCCTCTGTGCTTGTTCACCCTTTATAGCATTTCACACTTCCCAGTCCTGGACCACTGGAAACTGTCTATATTCTGGCCTTGCAGACAGAGCTCAAGGGATAAAACAATGCATAAGAGTCACTCAGACTACACCCATGCCAGACGTGGCCTGCCCACTGCTTCTTTGGGGCACCTACTTGCAGACAGCCACTCTCTGTCTTACCCAAATTCCACACCTACACCTGGCTTGCCCTGTAAACTTCAGGTGTCACTGCCAAAGCCACTTCCTGGGGAGGTCTTCTGGCTGCATCATTCCAATCTCTTTCTCCATCTTCACAGACTTCATCTGGGAACTAGGTATTGTGACAGTTGTACAACATCATGAATGTACTTAATGCCACTGGAATTCTTTTCTTTTCTTTTCTTTTTTTGAAAGAAACAGAACATGTGAAAGTGTGAGCAGGGGACAGGGGCAGAGGGAAAGAGAGAGAATCTTAAGCAGGCTTCACACCCAACACGGAGCCTGACGCACCACGATCCTGGGATCATGTCCAGAGCTGAAATCAAGAGTCCAACGCTCAACCGACTGAGTCACCCAGGCGCCCCTGAATTGTATACTTTAAAATACAATTGTATACATAAAATACAGCACCTGGATGGCTCTGTTGGTTGAGCGTCCGACTCTTGATACCAGCCCATGGTCGTGGGATCAAGCCCCGCATCAGGCTCCACACTGACAGCGCAGAGCCTGCTTAGGGTTCTCTCTTTCCTCTCTCTGCCCCTCCCCCTGCTCACTTGTGCACTCACGCTCTCTCTCTTTCACAAAATAAATAAACTTTTTTTAAAATAAATAAATGAATAATAAAATAAAATGCAACTGAACCTTGGGACACCTGGCTGGCTGTCCATAGAGCATGCTATTCTTTATCTTGGGATTGTGAGTTCAAGCCCCACATTGGATGTAGAAATTACTTAAAAATAAAATCTTAAAGGGGAGTCTGGGTGGCTCAGTCTATTGGGCATCCGACTTCGGCTCAGTACATGATCTCAGTCTGTGGGTTCTAACCCCACATCAGACTCTGTGCTGACAGCTCAGAGCCTAGAGCCTGCCTCAGATTCTGTGTCTCCCTCTCTCTCTCTCTCTCTCTCTCTCTCTGCCCCTCCCCTGCTTGTCCTCTCTCTCTCTCTCTCTCTCTCAAAAATGAACAAATATTTTTAAAAATTTTTTAACAAGAAAAAATACAGTTACAGTACTATACTGTATTTATTAAAAAAAATTCACATGTAAATGGGCCTACCCACACAGTATTTTACCACACACATAAAAATCATTTTTGGGCGCACCTGTGTAGTTCAGTCAGTCAAGTGTCCGACTTTGGCTCAGGTCAAAATCTCACGGTTCATGGGTTCAAACCCCTCATCAGGCTCTGTGCTGACAGCTCAGAGCCTGAAACCTGCTTCAGATTCTGTGTCTCCCTCTCTCTGCCCCTCCTCCACTCATGCTCTGTCTCTCTCTCTCCTTCAAAAATAAACATTAAAAAAACCTTTTTTTAATCATTTTTTGGTGAGAACCCTAGACTGTCCCTGCTGATCTCCAACCTCACCACTTGACCCCAGCCACACTAGCCAACCTGTTGTTCCCATCTCAGTGCCTTTGCAGGTTCTGTTTATTCTGCCTAGAATATTCTTCCACACCTCTTTCTCACTGATTCCTTCTCTCCCTTCACATTTCAACTAGAGCAAATCAAACTGCTGCATCTACCATGCTGAACCCAGGGCCTGCCCCATAGTAGACACTCAGTAAATGTGTAAAAGAACAAAAAAAAACAAAAAAAAAAAGGACAAATTAATGCATGAAGATGATGACTGTCTTGACCCTGCCAGTTTTGTGAGCTACAAGATGAGGTTAGGGTTTACTGTTTGTTTTTGTTTTTTTTATTTTAAGTAGGCTCTATGCCCTATGTGAGGCTTGAACTCATGACACCAACAAGAGTCACATGCTCTACTGACTGAGCCAGTCAGTCACCCCTGGGCTATCTTACTTTTTAATCTTTTTTTTTAATTGAGTTACAATTCACATAACATCAAATTTATCATTTTAGCTTCTTTTTTTTTTAAGGCTTATTCACTTTTGAGAGAGACAGACAGACAGACAGACAGAGTGTAATCGGGGGAGGGGCAGAGAGGGAGACACAGAATCCCAAGCAGGCTCCAGGCTCTCAGCTGACAGGACAGGGCCCGATGCCAGGCTCAAACCCACAGACTGCGAGATCATGACCTGAGCCCAAGTCAGATGCTTAACCGACTGAGCCACGCGGGTGCCCCTCATTTTAGCTATTTTAAAGTATACATTCGACGGCATTTCATACATTCACAATGTTGTACAATCACTACTTCTATCCAGTTCTAAAATGTGTTCATCACTTCAAAAGAAAACCTTGTATCCATCAGCACTCACTCCCCATTCCCTCTCCCATCAGACCCTAGCAACCACTAATCCACTGTCTCTATGAACTCTTTAATCTTTTGATAAAGGCTTATAATATGGAGAGAAAAGGTTTATTTATTTTTGAGAGTGCAGCAGGGGAGAGACAGAGAGAGAGAGAGAGACAGAGGATCTGAGCTCTTCAGCGCAGAGCCCAATGTGGGGCTCAAACTCACAAACCATGAGATCATGACCTGAGCTGAAGTTTACTTAATGGACTGAGCCACCCAGGCACCCCATGGTGAGCATTTCATCACGTATATAATTGTTGAATCACTATGTTGTATACCTGAAACAAATATAATATTGTATGCCAATGACACAAGTAATTTTTTTTAATGTTTATTTTCGAGAGAGAGAGACAGACAGAGCACAAGTGGGGGAGGGGCAGAGAGAGAAGGAGACACAGAATCGGAAGCAGGCTCTGAGCTGTCAGCACAGAACCTGACATGGGGCTAGAACTCACTAACCATGAGATCATGACCTGAGCTGAAGTCGGATACTTAACCGACTGAGCCCCCCAGGCCCAATTTTAAATGAGGGTTAACTGGGTAGCTCAGTTGGTAGAGCATGCAACTCTTGATCTCAGGGTTGTAAGTTCAAGCCCCATATTGGGAATGGAGCCTATTAAAAAAAAATTTTTTTTAATGTTTTTAAATGAGACACTAGAGAGCTTGCTGTGGTGACAAAGAAGAGCTTATGTGAGTACACAGTGATATAGCAGCCTCCTACCAGCCAAGAGAAGAAGCCTAAGAATGACATCTACTTTGCCAGCACCTTTATCTTGGACTTCCCAGCCTCCAGAACTGTGAGAAGTAAGTTTGGGTTGTTTAAGCCACCCAGCTATGGTACTTTGTAATGGTAGCTTGAGCAAACGGATTGTCAAATTTCCCTCTGCCTCACTCTGATAAGGATGCGTGTGATTTTACATTAACAGCCCATCCGAATACCTCAGGATAATTTCCCCATTTCAAGATCTTTAATTACAATTGCAAAGATTCCATGGCAACGGATGCAGCAGATCCAGAACCACGACTTCCGCCCGAAGTGGAGGAGCAGGACGTCAGCGCACTGTCGGTGTCCTGCGCTGGAGAGAGCAGATGAAGCGCCCCCGGCTGCCTGGATTTAACGTGTAGGTGCCGCTCCTGGAGCTGTTAACTTCGAGTCTAGCTTGAATTATGGGATTTGGGGGGACCGTTTCACTTAATTAGCACTAGTTTTGAAATGTCTTTGTGAGTAGGGTTGGCACGGATGCACCAATACGGAAGACTAGGAGAGGGGTCACTTATCTGTGTTCCTATGGAAACTATTTGAATATTTGTTTTATATGGATTTTTATTCACTTCACTAAAGAATTCCCCTCAGCTGCTGGGCAAACATTTGTAGCTTGTGCGTCAACAGAATGGGCCGAAAGCTTAGTGCTGTGACTTGTTTTAAAAATAAAGTATCGGGGCGCCTGGGTGGCGCAGTCGGTTAAGTGTCCGACTTCAGCCAGGTCACGATCTCGCGGTCCGTGAGTTCGAGCCCCGCGTCAGGCTCTGGGCTGATGGCTCGGAGCCTGGAGCCTGTTTCCGATTCTGTGTCTCCCTCTCTCTCTGCCCCTCCCCCGTTCATGCTCTGTCTCTCTCTGTCCCAAAAATAAATTAAAAAATGTTGAAAAAAAAAATTAAAAGAAAAAAAAATAAAAAATAAAAAAATAAAATAAAATAAAAATAAAGTATCTTGGGGGCACCTGAGTGACTCAGTCGGTTAAGCGTCCACCTATGGCTCAGGTCATGATCTCACGGTTTGTGGGTTTGAGCCCCACATGAGGCTCTGTGCTGACAGCTCAGAGCCTGGAGCCTGCTTTGGATTCTCTGTCTCCCTCTCTCTCTGCTCGCTCTCAAAAATAAACATTAAATTTTTAATAATAAATAATAATAAATAAAAATAAAGTATCTTGAAATAATTGGGGGAAAAAACACAACAATTGCAAAGATTCCTTTTCTTAATATATAACACTTCAAGGGGGCAGGGATTAGGATGTATATATTTTTAGGGACCATTTTTCTGCCTACTGCAGTCCACATTTCACAGATGGGAAAACCAATCTTCAGAGAATAGGAGTTGTCCATAGCCCCACGGGCTGCAGGAGTCCAACGCACTTTGGTCTCAGGGTGCCCTCACCCTTTCCATCTGCTTCCTTCCCAAGAGAATCTGCGACTCCCAAGCAGGGCAAGGAGGGAAAGGACAGGAGACTTCCACAGCCCAGAATTTCATCCCTTTTCCTGCAGAAAGAAACCAGGGCTCCTGGGAGAAATGATTGATTCCAAAACTAAACAGAGAAAGTCCCAGGTGAACCTGCAACATCTTGTTATGCCACAAAATAAACACCCAAAGAATAACAGGAATATATTAAAAGGACACAGAAACCAAACCTGATGTCACAACTCAAGTATCAGAAAAATACTGATGGTCTTTGGCTGACATACAATGAATCCACCCTACACATGAGTCCTTAAGTGTTCTCAAAAAGGAGAGAGCCAGGAAAGTAAGCCCATCTGTCACCATATGACATCACTTTTGACTGGCCCCTTGCTCTGGGAAATCAACACTGATCCTGCCTTTCCAAGGGGAACTGTATTTGATGGTAACACGTGGCCCCAGTTCTTGCTTAGATAATTAAATTCTGGAATTCATAAAATATCATTTTCCAACCCATTGTGAGATTCCTGAGCAGGTCAAGATTATCAATTGTATACGATACGAGGTGACTAGAGGGTGTGGTATGAATATGATCATCTGGGAGGGAACACATGAGTGGAAGTAGACAGTCAGGCTGTCACTACCCCCACATTAGGGTCACAAACACTAAGATCCTTCATGAGATGCAATGGGACCCATCCAACATGCTCTGACAGGTTGTAGCCAGTAATGTTTGGCCTGAAACCCAAATCTCTAGATCTAGTTTCTCATCTATGAAATGCTGGAAGAAGGGAGAGAAGTAGCCAGTGGGCCCATCCAGAAGCAAGAGATGTCCTACCAGAAACTGAGGTCCACTGTCCTCTATTTGTTTTCACAGAGGGAGCTGTAAATCTCTAGCCAGACACCAGATCAATGGCTTCCAGGGTGGAACAGAAATGGATGCAGACTGTACAAAGGAAGTTTTAAGATGAAGGATAATGTTCTAAACCTGATGGTGGTGGTGTGCCTGGCTGGCTCATTTGGTGGACGATGTGACTCTTGATCTCAGGGTTCTGAGTTCACGCTGCACGGTGGGTGTACAGATTACTTAAAAAGAAAAAACTTGGAGTGCTTGAGTTGCTCAGTTCGTTGGGCGTCTGGCTCTTGTTTTAGGTAGGTTCATGATTTTACAGTTTGTGGGTTTGAGCCCCTCATCAGGCTCTATACTGACAGTGCAGAGCCTGCTTGAGGTTCTCTCTCTCTCCCTCTCTCTCTCTCTGCCCTTCTTCTGCTCTCTCTCTTTCAAAATAAATAAATTATATAAATAAATAAGCAAATAAATAAATAAAAATAAATAAATAAATAACTTTGGTGTGGGGCACCTGGGTGGCTCAGTTGGTTAAGCGTTGAACTCTTGATTTTGGCTCAGGTCATGATCTCACTGTTCATGGGATCAAGCCTTACATCAAGCTCTGTGTTGGCAGCACAGAGCCTGCTTGAGATTGTCTCTCCCTCTCTCTGTGCCCCTCCCCTGCTTGTGCATGCAGGCATACACTCTCTCTCTCAGAATAAATAAAGATAAAACATTTTTTAAAAAACTTTTTAAATAAAAATAAATTAAACTGGATTGTGGTGATAGCTGCACCATGATGAATATTAATTTGCTCAGAAGCTTTGAAGGCTACCTGCAATGGGTGTATTTTATGGCATATAAACTATACTTTATGGGCATCTGGCTGGCTCAGTCAGAAAAGCATCCAACTCTTGATCTTAGGGTTGTGAGTTCAAGCCCCACATTGGGTGTAGAGATTACTGAAAAAAAAAATAATAATTAATTAATAAAAAAATAGTTTAAACTAGGTGCACCTGGGTGGCTCAGTCGGTTAAGCATCTGACTTTGGCTTGGGTCATGATCTCACGGTTTGTGAGTTTGAGCCCCATGTCTGGGCTCTGTGCTGACAAACGGCTCAGAGCCTAGAGCCTGCTTCAGATTCTGTCTCTCTCTCTCTCTCTCTGCCTCTCCCCTGCTGGTGCTCTGTCTCTTTCTCTCTGTCAAAAATAAATAAACATTAAAAAATTATTAAAAATAGTTTAAACTATACATTAATACAACTTTCATACAAATGGCATGGACAATAATAACATGAAAATAAATTCTACATTATTTGTCATAAGGGAAGTGCAAATTGAACCAGTTCACATCCACTTAAAAAAAAAAGAGAGAGGGGGGTGCCTGGGTGGCTCAGTCGGGTAAGCATCTGACTTTGGCTCAGGTCAAGATTTCATGGTTTGTGAGTTCAAGCCCCACATCGGGCTCTGTGCTGACAGCTCAGAGGCTGGAGCCTGCTTTGGATTCTCTGCCTCCTTCTCTCTCTGCCCTTCCCCAACTTGTGCTCTCTCTCTGTCTCTCAAAATTAATGGAAAAAAAAATTTTTTTTAAAAAGGACAATAGCAAGTGATGGAAGGGATATGGAGGACTTGGAATACTCCTTTATTGCTGGTGAGAATGTAAAATGGTGCACTACCTATAAAAAAAAAAGTTTGGCTATGCCTCAAACAGTTAAACATAGATTTACCATATGATCCAGCAATTAACTTATAGGTATATACATACCTCCCCAAATTGAAAACATATTCAAACAAATCCTTGTACAGGAATTTATAGCAGCACTACATAGCCAAAGGTATAAACAACTCAATGTCCATCAAACGATGGCTGGAAAAATGGATAAATAGATGTATTTCCATACAATGGAGTCTAATTCAGCCATAAAAAGAAATGAATTGATACGTACTACAACATAGATGAACCTTGAAAAGATCACACCAATTAAAAGAAATCAGACATGAAAGATCACATATTAGACGATTCCATTTACACGAAATATCCAGAATATGCAAACTTAAGGAGACAGGAAGTAGATTAGTCATTGCCAAGAGCTGAGGAAGGGGAAAATGAGGAGTTACTTCCAATGAGTACAAGTTTTTATTTATTTTTTTAAGTTTATTTATTTATTTTGAGAGAGAGAGCAGGGCAGGGGCAGAGAGAGAGGGGAGAGAGAATCTCAAACAGACTTCATGCTGTCAGCACAAAGCCTGATGCGGGGCTCAAACCCACAAACCATGAGATCATTACCTGAGCTGAAACCCAGAGCCAAATGCTTAACTGACTGAACCACCCAGGCTCCAAAACAAGTTTTTATTTTGGATTGAGCAAAATGTTTTGGAACTTGATAGAGATACTGGTTACATAACATGTAACTATACTAAAATCCATTGAATTGTTCACTTTAAAATGGTTAATTTTGTGTTATGTGAATTTCACCTTAATTTTAAAAGGGTGAGGGAGCTTCTAGACCAACAGGGAGCAAGGAACCTGAGCAGTTCTGAATGGGTTCCTGGCAGAGACAAATCACCTGTCAAAGCTCATTTGTGAATAGTTGGTGACTTGGGGATGGGGACCAAGCATGCTAAGGAATGAGGAAGCTTCCAAAGACAGGCAACTAGGAAACCACCCTCGTTTTTAAAAGATGCATCCTGACGTTAAAAGAGAAGGATAGATACAGTGTCTCAAGCACAAAGAGGGTAGCATGGAGAATAGACCAAGTCATGAAGGAGGGCATGGGTCCAGCAGGAGGGCAGCTGAAAGAAGCAGGGCTAGAGACTTTTCTGCCTCAGTTGCCTACCGTGACAGGGAAATGCTTTTTAGACCAAAGCCAAGGGCACAACAAAAAATCCAACTAAACAAATTTAACAACATCTAGGTGGCACAGAAGCCTAAAGCAAAGTGACCCAAACCTCGTATTGTGTGATTTCATTGATGTGAAATGTCCAGCACAGGCTAATCTATGGTGACGTTAGATTAGTGGTTGCCTGGGACAGGCCATAGGGAATCACAGCAAATGGGTGGAGGTATCTCATTGGGGATGATAGAAATGTTTTAAAACAGGAGGATGCTAAGGATTACACACATGGTAAATTTACTAAAAATGATTGAATTTTAGGGACACGTGGCTGGCTCGATCAGAAGAGCATGCAACTCTTGGTCTAGGGGTGGTGAGTTTAAGGCTCATTAAAAAAATTGGGGCGCCTGGGTGGCGCAGTCGGTTAAGCGTCCGACTTCAGCCAGGTCACGATCTCGCGGTCCGTGAGTTTGAGCCCCGCGTCAGGCTCTGGGCTGATGGCTCGGAGCCTGGAGCCTTTTTCCGATTCTGTGTCTCCCTCTCTCTCTGCCCCTCCCCCGTTCATGCTCTGTCTCTCTCTGTCCCAAAAATAAATAAAAAATGTTGAAAAAAAAATTTAAAAAAAAAAAAAAAAAAAATAAGTAAACTTGGGGTGCCTGGGTGGCTCAGTCGGTTAAGCATCCAACTTCAGCTCGCTCGGGTCATGATCTCACAGTCTATGAGTTGGAGCCTCCCCCCTCCCCCGTTGGGCTCTGTGCTGACAGCTCAGAGCCTGGGGCCTGGTTCGGATCCTGTGTCTCCCTTTCTCTCTGCCCCTCCCCTGTTCACGCTCTGCCTCTCTCTGTCTCAAGAATAAATAAACGTTAAAAAAATTTTTTTAAAAAATTGTTACACGACGGGGCGCCTGGGTGGCGCAGTCGGTTAAGCGTCCGACTTCAGCCAGGTCACGATCTCGCGGTCCGTGAGTTCGAGCCCCGCGTCAGGCTCTGGGCTGATGGCTCGGAGCCTGGAGCCTGTTTCCGATTCTGTGTCTCCCTCTCTCTCTGCCCCTCCCCCGTTCATGCTATGTCTCTCTCTGTCCCAAAAATAAATAAAAAAACGTTGAAAAAAAAATTAAAAAAAAAATTGTTACACGTAAAAAAAAAAACATATTAATCTGGATTCAGTGGATCCTTTAAACTGGGGGTAGGGGTGCCTCATGGCTCAGTCAGTTAATCTTTATGATCAGGTCATGATCTCAGGGCTGGTGAGTGAGTTCGCATCAGCTGTGCTGACAGCTCAGAGCATGGAACCTGCTTCGGATTCTGTCTCCATCTCTCTCTGCCCCTCCTATGCTAACGTCTGTCTGTCTATCTGTCTGTCTCTCTCAAATACAAATAAACATTTAAAAAATTTTTTAACTTGGAGTAAAACAAGAGGCCTTTAAGGGACAGAAGTACCCAGGTGTGCCACCTCGAGGGGCTTTCTTCTTTGCCTAAAGGCTTTACTTAAAAAAAAAGAAAATAAAATTTTAACTTTTGTTTTCTTGTGTGTTTATTAAAAATAAGACCAAAAAAACAAAAAACAAAAAAAACAAAAAACAAAAAACAAAACAAAAAAACAAAAGGGACAAAACAAGAACATTGCTAATTTGGGGATGTGAGTACTCCAGTGTAGGAGCGCTATATTGTATACGCTATATTGTACTGTAAACGCTATATTGTACTCTGCGTTTCTTGTTTTTTGTTTTGTTTGTTGTTTTGTTTTGTTTTGTTTGTTTTTAATTTTCAAAATTAATTCAAAGGCCCAGTACAGGACCCGGTTAAGGGACACAGAAGTGACAATGGTAGTTGGGTTATTATGATTATTTAGTTTAGGTCTCCTACTTCCTACATGATTTCCTCAGGCTTTGGTCCACAGACTAGTAGGATGTTCTTGTTTTTTTACATATGAAAGCAAATTAAACTTTTTCTATGTTGCAAATATTCCTCACCCCCATCTCCACCTCCACCCCCTCCTCAACGGTCCTTGATCCTTGTCCGGATGTTTCTTTTTGGTAAGTCCTATAGGCACCTTGCCTCATCTGACCCATTGCTCCTATCACCTTTATACGCTCCACCAAGGCCTGGGTCCGGGTTTCCTGCCAGCCCTCATCCAAGCTGCAACTTCCAAGACCTTATTGGTTTAGAAATGGGATCCTGCCACTGCCCTTCCCCCATCCCAAAAGGCTCCTCATTTCCTCAGTCCTGCCAGGAGAGCTAAATCCCCCACTGCTGGTACTGGCCTTGCCTGGGACGTCCCTCAATCTCTACCCTATCTGCCTTGTACTGGGAAGCATTTTTCCAGAGACGAGCTTTATGTCTGACCCCTGGCAAGGGGAAGCTCCTGACAGATAGAAGTGTGTGAATTCAGGTGAATCTTGGGGACTGCATCTCACATCTGGCACTATCCACCCCCGCTAGCACTGAGCACTGGGCTTTACCTGGGGGCAGTGGCTGCCACAGAAGGAGGCCCTGTGTGAGAAGCTGGCCTAGTAGTAATGGAGGGTGGAGGGAGGTTGGGAACTCTGAGCTGGGAGTAGAGACTGAGCCTTCTGACCTAAGCTGTGTGTGTGGTGGTAAGGGTGTGGTAGGGGGTGAGGGGCAGGTCCTGCCTCCCCCGGGCAGCTGATGAGGCCCAGTCAATTAGGAGCTTAATATCTTCTCCTTTCATGTGTCTGTGACCATTGCAACCTTACAGGTTCTTCCCTTGATGGTCTGTCAGCCAGTGTCACCTGCCTCTTCTCATCACCTACTGGTTCCAAGACTCTAGGACCTGGCTTAGGATTTTCAATGTTTGCAGGTCACATTGACCCCTCCTTGGCTTATTAAACCTGTGTCCTTTGATATACTATTTATTCCTCCAATTGCATGCACAACTACTGAGACAAGGTCTTTGGAGAGGAAAGCAAAATAGATGTCTTCTTGAGGCTTGTGTCACTGGAGGCTGCAGCTCCCACCTCCCTTGCTGCCTGAGCAGTGTCAGGGTTTGTGTTTCTCCCTTCTGCCTCCTACTGGGCCAGTTACTCCATCTCACCCTCAACACTAAGACCTTCTCTGAAGCCACCCATGTCCTCTCCTTCCTACTCTGTATCTGTCCCCTTCTGGCCTTCCCACTGAGGTCTGAGCAGCCATTGCTGTCTTTTAAGCCTCCTGTTTTGCTGCCCCACTAGATCCACTACCCTCCCCTCAGTCCTTCAAACCTGCAGATGGGACTTTGGTCCTCCCCCACTCCACTCTCAACATCCGCAATCTCCATAGCAACTCCCACTTGCCTCACCCTAGGGAAGCCACCCTCCCTCCTCAGAGACCTCATACATGCTTCTCTACTGGCCTGATTCTGTTCCAGCCATGTGTCTGGATGTTTGTTTCCCTCTCTCACCCCCAAGTGCCTCTGCTTGTAGGATGGAGTAATGAGACCACCAAGCTGGATGATAAATGCTGGTGAGGCAGAAATGAAGCATTCAGCAAGAGAGAGGCAAGGGGAAAGGATTCATCAGATAGGAAAACAGTGGCATTATCAGACACTTACTGTGTGCAGGCCCTAAGTCTCTGGCAGCTGTATTCATTTTCTATTGTTACTTAACAATTACCACAAATTCAGTAACTTAAAACGACACCCATCTATTAGCTTACTGTTCTGCAGGTTAGACACCCAGGCAGTGGCCTCTGATCCAGGTCTCACAAAGGCTGCAATCAAGTTTGGGGCGGGGCTGGGCTCTTATTCAGAAGCTCTAGGGAAAAATCAGCTTCCCAGTTCATTCAAGTAGTTAGCAGATTGTAATTCCATGCAGTTGTAGACTGGGGCCCCTATTTTTTTTTTTTTTTTTTTTTGCTAGCTGTCATGTGGTCCTCTTCTCAGATTCTAGAATTTCCCCCTATATTTCTTGTCACATGCCCCCCTCCAGCTTCAAAGCCCCTGGAATCCTTCTAACTTCAACACATCTATAGATGTGCCCAATACAGTTGCCCAGCAGCTGACCAAGGTGGGAGGCAGGTCCTCTGATCTTGTCCCCATACTGGAGGCTAAGTCAGCACCCCTCCCCCCATGCTGGACCGCACACCTGCTGCATAAGGCATGGGGTCCACTGAGGTCTCAGGGAAATCTTCTGACCTTTACGTCCTCCTGCCTTGCCTCTAGACCCCAGGAACAAAGCATAAGGCTAGGCCAGCCCACCACTCCAGCCTCACCATCCAGCCTGGTTCACAGGTGTCCTGGGTAGCTAGCCCCATCTCAGGGTCTTTGCAGACCAAGTCTGTTTCCACACAACTCTTCCCACATATTCTGTCCCCTAAAGTGACTTCTGATCTTTGGAGTCTGGCTGGACACCACAGTCTTGGCAGATGTACTATCCATCTCACCCCCACTTTCCTTTTATTCTGAGGTGTGTCCCAGAGCGCTGAGTGCAGAAGGCATTCAGTTCAATATCCATTCATTCGTTCGTTCATTACGCGCCCTGGGGCGGGTGGGCCTGGTGTGTGTGTGAGGAGGTAGGGGGTCATAGAGACAGGTTGCCTCCACCTTCTACCTGGGACACAGGCTTGAGGGGCGGAAGGGGTGGTAGATGGGAGCCAGGGCCTGGGGTGGTGTCTGCTCCCTCATTCCACTCGTAGCTACCGGCGGGTGTGGAGTTCGGCTGCAGGAATATCTCTTCTGCAGTCCACGCAAGGGCTGGAGTCCGATGGACCAGGGGTGAGCCCTACTCCTGCCTCCACTCTTGCTCTGGGGAGAAGGCCGCCACCTGGGGTCGCAATGGAGTCTAAACCAGCCGAGACCCATCTAGGGCTTCAGACCGCCTTCCCAGCCTTTGTCGCCTTGCAGCAGCTCTACACAGCCGGGAGCGCACGAGGGCGTGGCCCGCAGATTGACAGCGCAGGCCCCGGCGCATCCCAGTCCCTAGGGCGACGCCGGAAGCGTGTCCTGGCCGAGACATTCCTTGCTGCCCCGCAGCCCGAGCCTCGGCGACTTTAGTTGCGACTCGGTCGAGAGCAGGAAGTTCAATACCTACCGGCCTGAAGCGGCGGCTGATCGCCATAGAAACACCGGAAACGTGCTCCGACCTAGCGCTTCCCTGCGCCACAGCGGCTGCGGACTTCGGTTCCGCCGGCGTCGCAGCCTGAAAGCGTGGCCTTGGCGGTGGTGAGCGGGAGAAGGCCAAGTCCCGGCCTGGTGCCTGAGAAGGAGCCGGAGGTGGGGTCGGGCGGGCATCCCCCTGCTGCAGGGCCGGCGGGCAGGCCGGGGCGTGCCCAAGGGAGGGCGCCGGCGCTAGGTTTGGAGTGCACGCTGTGGACGTGAGGGGGCGCTGCAGGATGGGGGCATGGCTCTGGCTAGCGCGCGGAGGCGGGAAATACAGGTTGGCCGGGTCTGGAGCGGGGGCAGCCCGAGCGGATCAGAGAGGGGGCTTTGGGGTTAGGGTAGGGAGCGAGCAATGGAGCAGAGTATGGGAAAGAGTGCTTGGAGCAAAGCGCATGGCGTGGGCAAAGGCGTGGCAGCGAGAATGCGGCGCCATACCCGGGAGGGTGGGCCTTTGTTCTGAGGCGCCAAGAAGACCCTGCTGCGTCTGGACTGAGAGATCACAGACCGGGAGCAGGGTGGAGGTGGGTCGGAAAAGGCAGGCTTCAAGTCGTATGGGTTGATGCGCAGGTTTCTGCCCCAGTCGCCCAGACACAGATTTGAAGGTCTTTAGACGGTGGGTGAATAAAGACGGGGAAAAGTGCTGTGGCATAGATAACGATATGTGCAAAGACTTGGCTTTTTTGACGAATTGCCAAGAATTAATTCATCACCATGGAGGGCTCTGAGCAGAGGAGGGTCCCGATCTGTCAGGTCTGAACAGGCTCCCTCTGGCTGTCGCGTGGGGGAATAGACCGGGGGGGGGGGGGCGGGGGGCGGGTAACACAAGGAAATGACTCCCATCAGCCTCCACCAATGGTACCGGGGCAGTGGAGGTGTGCGAAGTGATGTGAGGGTAAGATATAGAACATGCAAGAAAGGGAGGGGTCTGGACCCAGAAGAGGAAAGGTGGTTTGGGTAAGAGGAGCCAGAGGGGATGAGTCTGAGACCCCATTAGACCAGGAAGGTTAAGAGAAGCCACACTCCAGGGCTGTGTGACCCCGCCTGAGCTAGGCTGGTGGAGTGAGAGTGAGTGTCAGGGTGTGACCTGTGTCCCGACTGTCCTCCCCTAGACTGGAGTTGTGTGTGGCTTGAGTACAGGATGAGCCAAACCCATCTTTGTTTGGTAGAGGGGAAACTTATCCTAGTGAGCATGGTGCCTACTTGATGAGTGATGACGGGTGAAGTATCAGAGCTTCTCAGAGTCCCAGAGTCCCCTGGGGAGCGGTATCCCCTCCCCTTTCTGGTGTCTGAGCATGGGCAGTGCTGGGATTAGGAAGCTAAAGTTTTGACAAGAATCATCCGGGTTGCTCAGACATGCTGATCTGGAGGCTGCTGCTATTCCACCTTTCCCTTCCCAACCACACACCCTTCAAAGTCCACACAAGCCCCCTCTCTACACCACACCCACACCTTGTGCCCTCCAGGCTATATCAAGATTCCAAGATGCACCAGGCTGCAGGGGGCACCTCCCTACCTGCTGCGTTGGGGTCTGCCAGAGACCTTGTATTTTTCTTCTGTGGAATGCCCGCCAGGCTATGCCCAACCTACTCTCAACCCTTTGTGACCACGCACACCCTGAAACGCTTAGCCCAGGAGGCAGGTCGTGCCATCACGCCCCGGCGAAGACCTCTGCATACACTAGTTAACATAACCCAATTCCGAGGCAACAGACTTTGGTCTCCACGGGGTCTTGAATGCTCCAAGGTTGGATGATGTAGTAAAGGGAGATCAAAAAGAAGCTGAGAGTGGGAGGAATCACAGCCAGCCCTGATGCGGAGTGGATAAGGTGTGACAGCCAGTTCGGGATGGGCATCCCTGCCCTCTTCTCCACAGAGCTGGTCCCTGGAAGGGGGACATGGGGAAGGTTTATGGATACTGGAGTTAGGGCGAGGGGGGTGTGAACCAGTATAGGGGAAGCTGAGCTCTGGACCCTCCGCTGGGCAGTCAGCAAGACTGGGAGGGAGCCAGATATTTGGTATTCCCAACCTTCTCCCAGGGGTGTGCCGGGAGTTTCCTAGGTGGAGCTGCAGAGGTCCTGGAGTCTGGGGGTGGGAGTTGGGGGTAGTCCTCTATATGGGAATAGGGCTCGAGGGGCCTTTTGGGAAGGGCTGGGACTATGGTGCGCCCATGGGCCTTGTCCCGCAATAAGGGCTCAAGGGGCAGGGACAATGAGGCGGGGAGGGGGGGGGGGCCCTGGCTGACCTTCCCCCCCCCCCATCCGGTGCAGATGGCTGCAGCAGAGGCGGTGCACCACATACACCTGCAGAACTTCTCCCGCTCGCTGCTCGAGACCCTCAACGGGCAGCGGCTGGGTGGTCATTTCTGCGACGTGACTGTGCGGATCCGTGAGGCTTCGCTGCGTGCCCATCGCTGCGTGTTGGCTGCCGGCTCGCCCTTCTTCCAGGACAAGCTGCTGCTCGGCCACTCCGAGATCCGCGTGCCGCCAGTGGTGCCGGCGCAAACGGTGCGCCAGCTCGTCGAGTTCCTCTACAGCGGCTCGCTTGTAGTGGCACAAGGCGAAGCGCTGCAGGTGCTCACGGCCGCGTCGGTGCTGCGCATCCAGACGGTCATAGACGAGTGCACCCAGATCATCGCCCGCGCCCGAGCCCCGGTCCCCGGCGCGCCCGCGCCCCTGCCCACGCCCGTGCCCCCACCTCTTGCACCTGCGCAGCTACGCCACCGCCTGCGCCACTTGCTGGCCGCGCGCCCTCCGGGCCACCCCGGTGCCGCGCATAGCCGCAAGCAGCGCCAGCCGGCGCGCTTGCAGCTGCCGGCGCCCACTGCGCCCACCAAGGCGGAGGGGTCGGAAGTCGACCCCTCCCTTCCCGCGGCCACAGACGACGGCGGTGACGGCGAGGAGGACACCGATGATGAAACCGACGGCGAGGACGGCGAAAGCGGCGGCCCAGGAGAGGGCCAAGCGCCCCCTTCCTTCCCAGACTGCGCTGCCGGCTTCCTCACCGCCGCCCCTGACAGCGCGTGCGAGGAGCCGCCCGCACCCGCCGGCCTTTCGGACTATGGCGGCGCCGGCAGGGACTTTCTTCGGGGCGCTTCGGCGGCCGAGGATGTGTTCCCCGAGAGCTACGTCTCCGCTTGGCAAGATGAGGATGGCACCGCGGCGGAAGCCTGTCCCGCCGAGACGCCGGCCCCGCCTGATTGTGTCCTGTCTGGATCCCGAGCCCCAGGCGTGAAGACCCAGGGGCCACCTGTCTCACTTTTCCCCTTTCATCTGGGCGCTCCTGGGCCACCTGCGCAACCTCCTCCCGCACCCTCGGGGCCTACTCCTGCGCTCCCTTCCGCCTTCTATCCCACACTCCAGCCAGATGCGGCCCCTAGCGCTCCTGCTCCTCCGGGGGAGGCCCCAGCCCCGCCCACCGCTCCCGCTGTGGCCCCCTCGGCCACCCCTGCCAGAGCCCCGGGTTCCGAGCCGCCTGCCTATGAGTGCAGTCACTGCCGAAAGACGTTCAGCTCGCGGAAAAACTACACCAAGCACATGTTCATCCACTCGGGTGAGCCAGGATGGGTCTCTGAGCCCTTTGGTCATTGGAGATTCAAGCCTGAGGGGTGATTGGGCACTAGGCAAGTGGGGTGGAGGCACTCATGTAGTTATGTTGCTTTTTCTTGACCCCAGTGGAACCTGGAAATTGAGCCCCAAGTGCGATGTGGGGGGGGGGGGGGAACCCCATCCACATGGAGAAGCAGGTTCTCCTGCCCAACCCCTATTTCAATTTATTGGTGCAGGGAGAATCCTCAGGCTAGGTTAAGGAGCAGGAACTTGCCCAGAGCTTTTGGAAAGCTGGCAGTGGAGCTTTTAGTCACCACGATGAAGCTTGGGATGGGCAGGAGGGATGGAGCCTTGGCAGGAATATGTGGCCAGGTAGAGGAGTCTCCTAGGTCTCCCTGGCTGTCAGTGGGTCCTGTGACTGGCACTGGATGTGAGGGGAGAGTGGGTTTGCTGGCCTAGCCTTCGAAGCTGGCAGAGAGGTGGCCTGATCGCGGCTGGAGGGAGATGGGGCTGCAGTGTGGGGACCCCACAACTGCAGAGGGAGGAAAGGGGAGCTCCTCGAAGACCACTGAGAGTACCCCTAAACCCTTGGGGTGTCTGGGAGGTGGCTCTTTACTGGCTCAGGGAGAGGTAGAGAGTGTGCTAGATGGTGCACTGGAGATTATGGAGCTAAGGGCTGAGGTGGTGGCTGGCAGGTCCTGGATGTGTCACAGGGTGTCCAGGGTGCTCCCTAGAGGCTCAGGTAGAGGACAGGGGTATGGAATGTCAAAGACTGCTTGCAGGGCCAAACTGGATGTTGTTAGGAAAAGCAAAGGTTTGGCTGGAACACCTGTAGGAGTGGAGTGGGGAGTTCTGCAGGGCCAGGAACTTGGGATTTCACTGTGAATGTTGGAGAAGGCATCAGTGATCTGAAGTGGGAAGTGAGTGAGACGTGATTTAGTTTTAAATCCCTACCTGGCTGTCTTGGGGTTGAAGGAGAGAGGATATAGATGTAGCCTGTGGAGAGCTGTCAGGGGCCCCAAGGTAGTACCAGCCAAGATTTGCCAGCTTCATGTGGCCTTAGCCAGGTGCAAGGCCTGGTCTGGGGGAACTCCCTGCCCAGGCACTGCCCTGCAGCCCTCTGCCGCTGAGATAGGTGGGGTTTTTTTGTTTTTTGTTTTTTTTTCTTAACACCTGATGAATCTAGGGGCCAATACAGCCAGCCTCCCCCTTCTCTGATCAGGGTAAAGGGGGCAGCCTACTCTGGCACCCCAGGTACATTATAGCTGCCAGCAGACAAGGGTTTTCTGGGCAACAGGGCTTCCAGCAGGAACCAGGCAGGTATGCCCGCGTCCCTCACAGTGTAAGTGTGCTGGGCCTTGCCAGACTGTTACCAGAATGGTGGCCAGCGATCAAAGTACAGAATGCTCCATGGGCATGGCAGGAGTTAGGGGAAGGGAATTTCCTGGAGGTGGGGGAGACCTCAGCGGTCAAGTCCTGTCAGGCAACGATGTCCCAGACCGGCAGGATTCCCTGTTGGGAGGATACCTGTTAGAGTTGAGGGCCCCTGACGGTGGTATCCTGGTATTACGGTAAGGGTCCGGGAAAGCGGCATCCCCGCTGAGTGGGGAAACATACTGGGTCATGGCCGGGTGGGGGAGGGGTTCCCTGTTGGGCCGGAAGGTCCAGGAGTGGTCCGGGAGTGGAAGGGGTGTCCCTTAAGGGCAGGGGGATTCAGGGTTGATGGGCAGTTTGGGAGGAGAGGGGAGTCCCTGCCCGTCAAAGGCTCCCCGGGGCTCCTTCCCAGATGACATACGTGCGCGGCATGCCCTGTCGCCCACAGGGGAGAAGCCCCACCAATGCGCCGTGTGCTGGCGATCTTTCTCGCTGCGCGACTACCTGCTGAAGCATATGGTCACGCACACAGGCGTGCGCGCCTTCCAGTGCGCTGTCTGCGCCAAGCGCTTCACGCAGAAGAGCTCACTCAACGTGCACATGCGCACGCATCGGCCCGAGCGCGCGCCGTGCCCCGCCTGCGGCAAGGTCTTCTCACACCGCGCGCTGCTGGAGCGCCACCTGGCCGCGCACCCTGCACCTTGATCCAGGCCTGGGCCCGGCTACGCCTGCCGCGGGATTGACCACGCTCCCGCGCTGTAGGCCAACCCCTGCAGGTCCGCGACCTCCTGTGGAACTAGGCCACGACCACTGCGGAACCGGTAACACCCCTGCCGAGCCGCTTCACACCTGCCTAGACGCCTTGACCACGTTCCCACTACCAAACCACGTTTTCCCCAGAGCACAGGCCCTCCCTCTGCTACCACCCTTCTTTCCAGACCTGACCAGGGGTTCAGCCTGCCTTACTACTGTACTCCTTCGTACTCGGACCCTCCTGATAGTGGCAGGCTGGGGATGGGGTTGGTCAGAGACCCGACCATCCCTGAGAACTGGATCATCTCCAGCCTAAACTGGGCGCTCAGACCCTTGGGCCAGGCCCAAGATTTGTGGCTCTGACTCCTTGCGTGAGTGTGGGTTCTGGAGCTGCTCCTCTCTGCCCCAGTGTCAAGCTGGGTAAGAACCCTGGCTCCCCACCCCGAACTACCCCTCCCTCAATCTGGTGTCTAAGGGGGCTCAGTGGACCCATCATGGACTGGGGTCGGGCCTCGGGACTCCTGCTCTCTAATAAAGTACTGTGGGCCATGGGTCCGAAACCCGGAAGCTCTGAACTCCCGGATGGGTGCGTTTCTGTCCCTCACACACTGGCTGTGGCAGTCAGGACTCAGTGCCCCCGCCTCTGGGCAACACTGCTGCCACCTACTGGGCTCTCTGGGCAGAGACAGGACGGTAGGCTTGGCCATTTCAGGGAGGGTGTGGGATGCACACATGACTGGTGCTTGACTCTTCTAGAGCCCTTGCCCTGTGGGGAGACGTGTAGGCCAGGCCTGAGATGAGTCTGGGAGAGAGAGGCCACATGTGGGAAACCCTCAGAATCCCAGCTGCTGCTGTCCAAGATGCAGAATTGAGGCCCTTCCCCCTAGATCTCACCACCCCCCACCTCCGGAATCTCAAGGTCCTTTGGATTTGAGTCTTCCCCCTCCCCCATTCTGATGGGCACGATGGTTGAGCACCTTACTTTTGAGGGGGTCCAGGGAGTCTTTGGGGTTAGGCTACCATGTGGGGATCTGAGCCCCAGGATACCTGCCTCGGCCATTAACTTCTGAAGTGCCAGGCAGGAGGTGGGAGCAGCAGCCAGGACCGTTGGGCTGCCCACTGGGCAGCTGAAGATACTGATACCCAGTAGTGAAGCAGTGTCACAAGACCCCGCATCAGTTCAGCTGCCAGCCAAGAAAGCGGTCACTCTTCTTACTCCAGAGCATTGGCGGCACCTGTCTTAAGGATTTGAAGCAGGTGGAGAGGGGATTGAGCTGGAGGGTGGTGCTCCGCCCTGACCTGTAGGCTCCTGGGTCAATGGCAACGCCTTTCTGAGCTCCCCCTCTGTGACTGCCTCCCAAAGGTGAAGGGTTAAGGCTTTTCTGTCCAACCATTCATAAACTGCCCTGCCCATGTTCCCCGGGGGAGGGGGAGTTCAGCCTCCTGAACCCCGAAGACAGTCCCCATCCATGCCAGGGGGGTGAAGCACAGTGTCATAGGGCCCAGCCCATGGGTGGGGATGGGGACATCAGAACTGGGTTTGCATTCAGGCACTGGATTTATTCATTCAAGTATTTACTCGGTGCCTGCCATGTACCTGGTAGGAGGTAGGCACAGTGAAACAAACAGGTCCAAAATGGCTGGGAGTAGAGTCCAGAGGGCAGGAGCATAGCAGTCAACAGCTCCTGGGCTACCGCTAGGGGGTGGGGCTGAAGGGTCAGAGATCAAAGCTAGGCAGCCCCTGGCAGAAGTTACCATTCTGTGGAAGCTTCTCTGAGAACGGAGCGGGTGCGATGGGCGTCTGGCTGCGACTGGCCTTTTTACTGTTGCTGCTGCTGTGCCTGGGACAGTCCGCATGGCCTGCTGCGGTGGTCCTGGCACTGCGCTGGCTCCTGGGGGACTCTATCTTCTGTGTGCTGCTCGGCCTGGCCATGCTGGCGCGGCCCTGGCTCTACCCCTGGATGCCCCACTGGCTGAGTCTGGTGGCCGCGGCACTCATGCTGGCTGTGTTACCCGCACGGCCACCCCCAGGGCTGCGCTGGCTGCCTGCAGACTTGGCCTACATCTTCGGGATCCTCCACCTGGGGCTGAACATCAAGGCGCGCATGAGCCGCCAGCCGCCCAACACCTTTGTGGATACCTTTGAGCGGCGAGCACAAGCACAGCCGGACCGGGCGCCCTTGGTGTGGAAGGGTCCGGGGGGCCGCTCGGTCACCTTCAGGGAGCTGGACGAGAGAGCATGCCAGGCAGTGTGGGCCCTGAAGGCCGAGCTGGGCAGCCTCACAGGCTTGCTTGCTGGGGAGCCTGCCGCCCTCCTAGTGCTGGCCTCCCAGACCATTCCGGCCCTAGGTTTGTGGCTGGGGCTGGCCAAGTTGGGCTGCCCCGTCGCCTGGATTAATCCACATGCCCGGGGGGCACCCCTGCTACACTCCGTACTGAGCTCTGGGGCTCGGTTGCTGGTGGTGGACCCAGGTGAGGACCTCAGAGGCTAGTAGAGGACAGAGGGGGATGGAGCAGGGGACAGACTTGGAGAACTGCTATTCAGTGGTCCTGGTGGGGGCTGACTTTTTTCTTCACCACGTCTGTTTTGATCCTTTTTGCCAACAAATACTAATTATGGGGCTCTTTACATAAGAATGCAAAAGTTCTTCTCTGGGGGCTGCTTTCTGTATTGCTTGCAGTAGACTCTTCTCCCCTATCTTTGGGTCTTGGGTCTCCCCTCTTGATGTCAGATATGGGCCTTTCCCCAATTTCTTTTCCCTGCAGACCTCCAGGAGAATCTGGAAGAGGTCCTTCCCAAGCTACAGGCAGAGAACATCCGATGCTTCTACCTCAGCCACTCCTCCCCAACCCCAGGAGTGGGGGCTCTGGGGGCTGCTCTTGACGTTGCACCCATCGACCCTGTGCCCGCTGACCTACGTGCTCGGATCACATCAAAAAGCCCTGCCCTGTTTATCTACACCTCAGGGACCACTGGTGAGGGTGCCCAGCAACTCTAGCCCTGACCTCTGAACCCTTATGCTGCTCTGACCCCAAGTTGACATGTGCCTCAAACTTGACCTCTGAAACCCATCCTGCCCTTTGATTGTGACACCTGGCCTGAACTCTGATCCCCAGTGTGAATTGAATGGTCAGCGCCAGAATCCTGCTTCTGCCCAGTAAACAGCCACTAAATTTGGAATTTTTCTTCCCTGAGCCCACCCTCAAATCCCCATACTTGACCACCTTCTAAGAGCCTCAAGCCCCTCACTGCAGACCTGACCACAGAGACCCACTCCTGTATGCTGGTCCCTCTTGTACTGTCCTTTCACCACCCACCCTTCCCACTCCATTCGCCAGGACTCCCAAAGCCGGCCATTGTCACACAGGAACGGCTGCTACAGATGTGCAAGATGCTGTCCCTGGGTGGGGTCACAGCTGATGACGTGGTCTACACAGTCTTGCCTCTGTACCATGTGATGGGGCTTATCCTTGGAATTCTTGGCTGCCTGGAGCTTGGTAAGACCTTTTCTGAAGACCTCTCCAATCCATGGGACCTCCAGACTCAATATCAGAGTGGGCTTTCAGGGTGACAAGTCCCCACAGGTTACCCAGCACCAAGGTTCTCACCTTTGACAAGGGACACACAATAGCAGGCCCCAGGGCTACTTGGACAGAAACTTGGTCACTTAGACAATCCCTAATGGCTTTGCTGTGGTCCGAAGGTAATGAGGTGGTATGAATGCTGGGATAGTCAGTGAAGGGTAGGTATTCACCAAGAATTCCACTGGGCTATCATCCTGGACACCTGATTAGCAATTCAGACTGGGACCTCTCCAATATTTTCTTTTCAATTTTTTATAAAAATTTTGAAACATATACAAATTTCTAGATATTTCTACATGATCCTCATGTACCCAACCACCCAGCTTCGGCCACCGTCAGCATTTTGCTTTCAAATATACACAGTAAGCAAAAGTAGAGAAAATAGTTTGATGATATCCCACATATCCTCATCCACCCTTGACAATTGTTAACATGTTACTAGTTTTATTTCATATATAATTCCCCTCTTCATTTCTGGATTATTTTAGAAGAAATTTTAGCCACTGTATCTTTTTGTTTATAAGTATATCAGTATGTATCTCTAATATATAATGACAAAAACTGTCACCATAGAGGTGGCTGGGTGGCTTAGTTGGTTAAGCGTCTGACTTTGGCTCAGGTCATGATCTCATGGTTCATGGGTTCAAGCCCCGCATTGGACTCAGTGCTGACAGCTCAGAGCCTGGAGCCTGCCTCAGATTCTGTGTCTTCCTCTCTCTCTGCCCCTCCCCTGCTCACACTCTGTCTCTTTCTGTCTCTCAAAAATAATACATAAAGCTTAAAAAAAAAAAAAAAAACCTGTCACCATAGTGATATCACACCTGACAAAATTAACAGTAACTTTAATATCATCTGATGCACAGGTCATGTTCAAATCTTCCCAATTGTCTAATTGTCTTTTTACAGTTAAAGTCCCCTCACAGTACTTGTTTGTTCTCTGCTCCTCTTTACCCTGCAGATTTTAAAGTTTTATTTATTTATTTATTTATTTATTTATTGAGACAACAGGAGTGGGCAGGGGCAGAGAGAGGGAGAGAGACTCCCAAGCAGGCTCCACACAGCCAGCACAGAGCCTGACGTGGGGCTCGAACTCACAAAATGGGGGATCATGACCTGATTCAAAATGAAGAGTTGGACTATTAACCAACTGAGCCACCTAGGTGCCCCTCCCCTGGAAATTCCCTCTAGAGATATTAGATTCAGTTCAATTATTAGATTCAGTTCAATTATTGTTGGCAAGAACCTTGGTGGGGTGCATTGTACTTCCTAATACATCACATTGAGGGCAGCCCATAACTATTATCCTACCTTAGAGAGGCTAAGATAAATAGGGGAGATTGATTGATTGATAGTTGGCACAATGTTACACTAGTTTCAGGTGTACAAGCTTATGATTTATATACTGGGGAGCTTTATTTGGAAAACTCCCTATCAACGTTCCCCCGGGTTTTACCAGTTCTTGAAGACCTTTATGACATTCATAAAACATTTCTAATAATCATTAATGGTTAATATCCATAGCCCTTACTTAGCAGTGCTCACTTTGTACCAAGCATTGAGCTTGGTACACATTCTGAAGATAGGATTCGAACCCATGCCCATCTATGCTCGTCTCATGCAGGTAGTCCTGGCTCCACCAGGGACACACAGATCGGCTCCAAAACCTGTGCTTCAGAGGGTCACAGTCATATGATCAGAGCAGCTTATCACAGTGGCATGGAAGCATGACCTGAAACCCTTTCTTCTCTCCCCTCTCAGGAGCAACCTGTGTCCTGGCCCCCAAGTTCTCTGCTTCCTGCTTCTGGGATGACTGTCGGCAGCATGGTGTGACTGTGATCCTGTATGTAGGCGAGGTCCTGCGGTACCTGTGTAACACTCCACAGGTGAGGTGCTAAGATTAGGGCTCCATGGTGAACACCTAGGGTATGAAATCCCAGATGTCATACCAGGTAAAGGTTTCAGGTAGATTCACATACAGGAGTCAAGCAAGGTCCCTTAGGTAAAACTCCCCAGGTAACAGCCACAGATGATGAATCTCACACAAAGTTTCCAATCGTGGCTCCTTTGATGATCAGCAGTGCTACCTTGGGCAGGTGACTTCACCTCTCTCAGCAGCCTCAGTGTCCTCATTTGGAAAATGGGGAAAATAATTCAAAGGGAATGTTTGTGAGAATAAAACATATATAAAGAGCCTAGAACAGGGGGTGGCTCAGGGTAAACTCACCAGATGTGAACTTATACAGCAATGAGGTATGGATCCCAGGTAAAATGCTCCACATAAGGCCCCCAGGTATCACCTTCCCCAAGGTGAAGTTTCAAGTCACTCCCCAATTTACCTCTAAGAAAGGCCCCTAAGTAACCCCTCCAGATAACTTCTCCCAGGTAAAAGTTCCAGGTACTACCCCTATATAAAATCCCAGATATTTCCTCTAGGTGAGGACCTGGATTAGCCCTGCAGTCACCCCTAGGTATCTCTCCAGGTAAGGCTTCTAGGTAACTTCCCCCCAGGTAACCTCTGCAGGTAACCCTCCAAGTACAGACTCCAAGTAAGAACCCTTGGTAGATGCCCTAGGTATAGACCCTCCAATCACCTCCCAGGTAAAGATGGAAAGATGGAAAGATAGCCTTTGTAGGTAAGGGTTCCTGGGCACACTTGAGGTCACTTCCTCTTCATTCTTCTTGGGATGTTCCTGCAGCGACCAGAGGACCGGACACATACAATCCGCTTGGCAATGGGCAATGGACTCCGAGCAGATGTGTGGGAGTCCTTTCAGCAGCGCTTTGGCCCCATTCGGATCTTGGAAACCTATGGCTCCACGGAAGGCAACATTGGCTTCGTCAACTATCCAGGCCGCTGTGGGGCCCTGGGCAAGATGAGCTGCTTGCTTCGAGTGGGTTGGGTGGGACAGTGGCCCTGACTGAAGCTGAGCTCACAGGACCTCTGCTGACCCTTCTCCATCCCCCACTCAGATGCTGTCCCCCTTTGAGCTTGTACAATTTGACACGGAGGCTGAGGAGCCTGTCAGAGACAGTCAGGGATTCTGCATCCCTGTGGGACTAGGTACGAGGGTCAGGAAGCCTTCCCTGGGTGTGGGAAGGACGGGGATCATCTTGCTTCTTGGCTGGAACAAGTTGCCCAAAGCCTTGAGTTCAGTGCTCAGTGGTGGTGTCTACTGCCTCACCCAGAACCTGTCCTTGGCCTGTCTGACTACTGCCTGGGACCCTCTGTCTCTCAGTTCTGCCCAGCTACCCTGCCTCAATCTCTTTTTCTGCTGGGTCTCTGGGTGTCTATTTGAGTTGTTCTCTTGAGCTCTCAGTGGAAGTCATGTCTTCCCAGGCATCAATCTCTTGTCAATATCTTCTCCTAGGGTCTTCTCTCTTGGGGGTCTTACACAGTCCTGGCTATATCTCTTTTTTCCCAGCACCATTTGTCTCTGTCCTTCCTCTAACCCTTGTTATCCTTTTTCTTTTTTAAGATTTTATATTTCATCTCATCTTATTTCATGTAATCTCATTTCATGTATCCAACATGGGGCTGGAACTAACCACCGAGATCAAGAATCACATGTTCTACTGACCGAGCCAGCCAGGTGCCCTGCTTGTTATCCTTTTTCTAGGCATCCCAATGCCTCCTTCTGTCTCTCCCTCCCTCTGTAACTCCAGGTCTCTTTCTGTCTCTTCTCTGGCAGGATCTCGATGATGGAGTCCATCATGGTTGGAAACCTCCTGGCTGGGGGCTAGTGGGCTCCTGAGGTTTTTTATCATTGTTAATGCCCTAATTCCTGCTTCTACCCCCAGGGGAGGCGGGGCTCCTGTTAACCCAGATAGTGGGCCACCACCCTTTCCTGGGCTACCGCGGGGCACGAGAGCTGTCGGAACGGAAGTTGGTGCGGAATGTGCGGCGCAGGGGCGACGTTTACTTCAACACCGGAGACGTGCTGGCCATGGACCGAGAAGGCTTCCTTTACTTTCGGGACCGCCTGGGGGACACCTTCCGGTCGGGTCCCCAGGGAACTGGGAGGGCGGATGGCCCGGGTTCCCCGATTCTTTGAGGGAGCCAGGGCGAAGAGGCGGGATTTCCGGATTCCGGGGGTGTGTGGGGGGGGGGGGGGGGGCTTCCCGATCCTGAAGGGGCCAGAGTTGAGCAGAGCCGGCAATCAGATCTCGTTGGAGGAGGGGCTTGGTGGGCAAGAGGCGGGGCATCCCGTTTGCCAAGGTTGTGGTCACAAGCATTGGCTTCAACCCCACAGATGGAAAGGTGAGAACGTATCTACGCGGGAGGTGGAGAGCGTTTTATCCCTTGTGGACTTCCTGCAGGAGGTGAACGTCTACGGCGTCTCTGTACCAGGTGTGGAGGATTCGACTCATTAAACCTCCAAGAGCTTTATCCAGATTTTATCTGGATTTTGTCTGTGGGTGTTATCCAGATTTTAAAGGTGGGGGAGCTGCAGGGGCACAGCCAGTGAGAAGAGATGGGCCAAGGAAGAGGGTCAGCCATGAGCACTGTGAGGTGGGTGAGTGGAGAATGACTGTTGTGCTTCTCAGGTTGTGAGGGCAAGGTGGGGATGGCTGCTGTGCGGCTGGCCCCAGGCCAGACCTTCGATGGTCAGAGGATGTACCAACATGTCCGCACTTGGCTCCCTGCCTATGCTGCACCCCATTTCATCCGTATCCAGGTGAGCTCAGGGTGGTGGAAGTGGGGGGGGGGGGGCGGGGGGGGGGAGGTCTTGGCCAGGGACTCACAATAGGGATTATGCTTACTGTCCCTGCAGGACGCCCTGGAGATCACAAGCACGTTCAAACTGGTGAAGTCCCGGTTGGTGCGTGAGGGCTTCAATGTAGGCGTCATTGCTGACCCCTTGTTCGTGTTGGACAACCAGGCTAAGACTTTCCAGCCCCTGACACCGGACACGTACCAGGCCGTGTGCAATGGAACCTGGAGACTCTGACCATCTGGCCTGTCCACATTTGAAGTGGCAGTGCCCAATGCAGACTACCACTCATATTGGCAGGATCCTCTCCACCACAAATCTGCTGAGGGTTATCATGAATCACAGCCTGGCCATAACCCCAGTTGAAGAGAGTAAGATGACTGTGGGCCCAGTAGTGGAGTGAGAATAAACTTGGATGTGTACACACGTCTGCGTGTGTAGGGCTAAGGGCAGGCAGCCCTAAGATGGGCCATTTTGGCATAAAGATGATTTTATGATAAAAGCAATAAAAACCCGGCAGATTCAGTTCTTTATCTCTCCTACAACTGTCTAAAAGGATTTGATAGAGGATCTGCTCTAAGAGAGCTATCACCACAGATAACTACATTATGACAGGGAGGAACCTAGGAAGGCCTCTTTAACCGAATTCTTGTGTCCTGTTTCCGAATGCCCACCCCCCAAATATTTACTTTTTCATCTTCCTTTTAAAAATTTTTTTGAGAGAGCGAGCAGGGGAGAGGGGCAGGAGAATCTCAAGCAGGCTCCACTCTCAGTGCAGAGCCCAATGCAGCACTTGATCAAGAACCCTGGAATTGTGACCTGAGCCAAAATCAAGAGTCAGACGCTCAACCAACTAAGCCACCCAGGTGCCCCTTTCATTTTCCTTTAAATTGCATTTCTTCCTATTGCAGTCATGGACCCCTACACCTTTCTCTGTTTAGTATGATATATGCCTCCTTTTGCCTGTCTTTGGAATTTTATGGCTGTGTGCACACTGTATATATACCAAATTAGATTTTTCTCCTGTTAACATATCTCTTGTCAATTTGATTCTTAGACAAGCCAGAGAGACCTTGAAGGGCAGAGGAAATTCTTCCTCCCCAACAGTGGATGGAGATACAAGTGAGGAATTCAGGGCCTACTGTCCTCCAGAGACCTTACTTCAGGGTTCCCCCTGCTTCCCTACCAAGGATCTTGACAAGCCTCAAGGAATGGCCCTGTCTGGGCAAGGCCAGAAGTGTGATAGGATTCAGCAGCCTTGAAGCCATTCCAGGGTTGAGAGATGAGGCTAGCCTCAGGCAAAGCAGATAAGTATATGGTCTGTAGGATGTAAGATGTGCTATCATGGCAGTATGACAAGGACATCAGGCTAAGCCAAGAAATGTGAGCAAATAACTGGAAAAAGAGCATCCATGTTAGAATGCACCTGCAAAAAGGATGTGGAACAGGTCCAGAGCCCTCTGGTAAACGAAATCCAGTGTGTTAGGGGCCAGAAGAGCCCTCTGGGCACTGTAGGCGGGTACACGCTTTTGCTAGTTTCAGAAAAGAGTAGTGCATGCTGTGTTGGGGACTTTAAATGTTACTTGATCATTATGGGAACTGTGAACTGTAGGCCAAGGGAAAGAGATGTTGTCATGAGTGGCAAAGCCTAGGGGAAGTGTAGTCCTCACTGTCTGAAGAACTGGAAGGGCTTCTTTGGAATTAGGATAAATGCAGATAGGAATTTGAGGGCACTGGACCTCTGGTTAGTACATTCCACCCATGTCAGGGGCTTTAGGTGCTGCCCAGTGATGTTAAGACCTGTAGACCTGGAAAAGAGGAATAGCACATACTAATCCTCAGTGAAGTGGTCTGTGCCCTCTCCATGGCAGGAATCACACCTGACCATTATGGGTGTTGTAGGCTGGGGCACATGTGCGTGTCAAGACTGAGATGACATAGGCCATGAGAGGTCAGATACTGCAAGTGACACCTGGGTCAATGTGGGAGCTGTTATAGTCTAGTGGTCATGAAGAACTCTATGATGTATATAGTCCAAGTGGGCTCAGGGCTTGAGCTGCTGTTTTCAAGTCCTCTGGAGTTCTGCAGCATAAGCCTGAAGGGACCACCCTCCACTTCCCCCCGGTGCCAACTTTGTATGTGGCTTTCACTAAATCAGTGAAAGCTCACCCATGCCCATCTGATTCTAGCTTCAGAATGCCATTTCCTGACACCTCTTACTCCATCCTCCTATTTGTAGGTTTATGTTCTGAAGACTCTCCTCCCTGTGGATTCATTGGGTTTCTGAACCAAGTAAGATGTGTTTGTTTTATCCATCTTGCACCAGAAAGCCAGGGAAGCCACAGCCAGCTCTAGGTTAAGAGCAGAGGGGTCAGCCTGGCAGCATAGGACCCAACATGAACACATTAGTTTGGAAGAGGGCAATGTAAGGGCCAAGACATGGGGGAAGGCAGGTGATCATAGTTGTTTCCATAGGATCCAGATGGGAGCCACTGACCAGACATGGGCATTGGGAGGCAAGGATTTGAGGAAGGTGGAGTAAATGAGTGATAGCAGGAGCCAACCACACAGGTGGGAAGGAGACTAGTGGGGAGACGGGCAGGGAACAGGCTGAGCTCAAGGGATCAGGAGGGATTAGGTTGGAAACAGCTCCAGGAACTTCAGTTCAAGATGCAGAAAAGCTTGGGGCTACCTACATTGCTCAGGTGGTTGAGCATTTGACTTCGGCTCAGGTCACGAACTCATGGTTTGTGACTTCAAGCCCTGCATCGGGTTCACTGCTGTCAGCACAGAGCCAGCTTCCAATCCTGTCTCCCTCTCCTCAAAAGTAAACCTTTTTTTTTTAATCTTAAAAAAAAAGATGCAGAAAAGATTGTATATGACTTGCTGAATACCCACTAGGTGTCTGACACATGCCTTTGCTCCTTTCCCCAGAAAGCTCTCTATCAGTTAGATTGGGGGATGTGTCTGCATTTCACAGCTGTGCAGACTGAGTCTGTGACCTAATCAAGGCTCCCTCGTAGTGGTGAATCTGGGGGAAGGTGTGGAGGGGATAAGACCAGAGTGTGCACTAGAGAAGAGAGGATGAGTACAGCAGAGGTGGGCAGTTCCTCAGAAGCCTACAGGGTGCCAGGAGGCTTACTTCAGTGGACTTGCACTCCAAGGATCTCAGAGAGCCAGATGCTGCAAGACAGCTCTCCCTGCCACCCTATCTCCCCTCCTTGTAGGACTTGTGACGCTCCAGAAGTAGAAGATGGGTCTGAAACTGTTGGCAGGTGAGGAGTGAGGGAAATGTCATGTCTGTGCTCACTCTGTGT
The DNA here is from genome assembly GCF_028018385.1 of Neofelis nebulosa. Taxonomy (NCBI): domain Eukaryota; kingdom Metazoa; phylum Chordata; class Mammalia; order Carnivora; family Felidae; genus Neofelis; species Neofelis nebulosa. The sequence goes on from NC_080798.1 coordinate 129,710, forward strand.
GGCAGATGGCTGCCAAACCTTGCAGGTGATGGGACTACAGAACCACCTTGCCTCAGATTCCCAAGCGTGGATCCACAGACTCCTCTCCTGGCAGAGCTGAGACTTGTGGCAGCCTCCTTGCCCAAGTCTCCTAGAACACTCCCCCCCCCCTCCCACCTCTGGCTGCCAAGAAGATACGTCCTAGCACCTCACTGGGAAATAGACAAATTTCATCTCTACCCTTTGGACTCTCAAAAGGACATGAATTGAAGCCAAAGCTTCAAAGTTCTGTGATGATCATACTTAAATTGTGTTGTTAGGTGCACCTGACTGGCTCGTGATCTTGGGGTGGTGACTTAAAGCCCCATGTTGGGTGTAGAGATCACCTAAATAAACTTAAAAAAAAAAAAAAAGATGTTATTGTTAAACCCTTCTGAACCATGACTAGAGGCTGGGAGGAGAGACTGAGGTTGTGGATTTCCACAGTGCTGTGCAGGGATTTACACAATGTACATCCACTCCAACTTATAATTTTTGGTCTTTTCTTTTTTGTTCGCAAGAAAAGAGACCACTAACATCCCTAGGGGTGAGGCCTGAGGTCAAGACAGGGCCTGCTCTGCTGAGGGCCACAGGGAGAAACCTGGGCCCCAGTCCACCACGTGTCCCAGCCACGTGGAGGTGTCCCATGATGGGAGGGCATCACACACACATGGCCTTAGGTAACAGCAAATCCTCTTTCCAACTGAGGGAAGAGCACAGGTGGGCACTTGCCCACTGACCCTGCAGAAACAAGTAGTCCCATCTGGTCTCCTCCAACCCGTTATCGTGGTCGCCTCTCACCAGGGCAGTGGGGATATAAACACCCCTGTAATGGTGACTTTGGTAACAACAGGGCATGGCCAGGGCTGAGGCTTGGGTGAAACCTGAATGAACACACTGATGTTTGTCTCCCTCCTCCCACCCCAGAGACTTCCGCCTCTACTTCCTCCACGTCCTGTGGGACTGCCATGTGCAGGAAGCCAGGCCTGGCATCGCCCAGCCTTCACACTGGCAGCCTAGAGCACGAGTGCCAGAGCATGGGGGCAGAGAGATGAGCTGGGCCTGTGACCTGGATTTAAGTCCTGGGCTCTGCTCTGTGCAGCGGCACACTCCCACTCTCTGCCTCAGTTTCCTCATCTGAGAAGTGGGGATACCAGCCATAGTAGCCATCTCACAGGGCTGGCAGTTGGCACATGTTGGCCCTTATCGAGATCCTGCTTGTCAAGGTGCTGCAAATACCCTCTGTACCCTGAATCTCTCTCCCTCTCTCTTCCTTTCTTTTCCCCAGAGGTGGAAACTGAGGCTCAGAGCCCAAGGCCAACACCAGACCCCAACCTGACTTACTATCCACTGGGCCTGCTCCCAGAAGCCTCTGATGAACTGAGGTCTTGAGAGAATATCCTGAGGGTCAGCCTGTTGGCCAGTATGTGTGCGGGCGTCAGAAATTTCTAGGACTGCCTCCCCAACATTCCAGCATTCCCCTCCTCACCTGAGTGCTCACAGTCATAACAGGCATGAAGCGGCACTCTGATTGCCCAGTCTCTGCCCACCAAAGTCCCAGCCTCCACGTCCATCCCCCTGATCTTTCTGTAGTCAGATCTCTTAGAGTTGCAGTGAGCTGGTGCTGAAATGGCAAATATCATCACCATGTGCAGACGGCACCACAGGGCACGCACAGGGCTTCTCCAGAATGTGCAGGGAACAAGGGCATTTTCCCACAGCCTGGGGGAGGCTGGAGCCGTGAGCTCAGGCATCAGCAGGGTTCGAAACTGCCGGTGGGCCTGAGGTGGGAGTGGGCCCAGCTACTCTGCCCAGCGTGCCCTCTGATGGTGCCCCTGAAGAAGGCCTGGCCTGGGGGCACAGGCCTGCCCCACGCCGAGGTCGCCGCACGGGCTTCTCTCCCGTGTGGATCCTCTGGTGGTGGAAGAGGGCCGGGCGCTCGCGGAAGGCACGGCCACAGTGTGCGCACACAAAGGGCTTCTCACCCGTGTGGATGCGTCGGTGGCTGAGCAACACTGCGCCCTTGGCGAAAGCCTTGCCACAGTCCCCGCAGCGGAAGGGCCGCTCCCCAGTGTGCAGCAGCTGGTGCTGCGTGAGGTTAGAGCTGTGGCTGAAGGCGCGGCCACACTGTGTGCAGGCGAAGGGCTTCTCACCCGTGTGCACGCGCTGGTGCTTGAAGAGGGAGGAACCCTGGCTGAAGGCGGCACCACAGAGGGCACAGGTGTAAGGCTTCTCACCCGTGTGCGTGCGCTCGTGCTGGATCAGGTGCGAGTTGCGGCAGAAACGGCGGCCACACTGAGCACATGCGTAGGGCCGCCCGCCTGCGTGGATCTTGCAGTGCTGGCTGAGGTTGGAGCCGTGGCTGAAGGCCTTGCCGCACTCGCTGCAGCGGAAGGACTTCTCAGCGGTGTGTATGCGCTGGTGCCGCACCAGCGAGGAGCTATGCCTGAAGGCCTTGCCACAGGCCGGACACGCATAGGGTGTCTCACCGCTGTGGATGCGCTGGTGCTGCGTCAGGTGTGATGTCTGGCTGAAGGCCTTGCCACACTGAGAGCATTCGTATGGCCGCTCTCCAGTGTGGGTGCGCAGGTGCTTGAGCAGGTCAGAGCTCTTCAGAAACACTTTGGTGCACGCTCTGCATTTGAAGGGCTTCTCCCCGGAGAGGAAGCTGGGGCCTGTGTGGAGGGCCTTGCCCAGCTGATCCCAGGTAGGGGGTTCTTGGCTAGCAGGGAGTCCATGAGGCTTGAGGCTAGTTCCACCCTTTTCTCTTTCCCCAGAGGTGAGACCAGTCTCAAATTCTGGAATTTTGGGGCAGCCTCTTCCAGGGCCATCCTGCCCAAATGGCTTCTGGCCCCCACATGACCTCGGCTGCTTGTCTGGCATGGGGCGGTTCATGAGGGCTTTCTCCCTAGGCGGGCTATCCTCAGGAGTCCTCAGTGGAGAGGTTAACCGCAGACTGACATTGGCTTCCCCGCTGCCAGGACCCAGCAGGAGCCTTTCCCAATAGATTACCGACACGCCTGTGGACTTTTTCTCCCGAGAGAGGGAGGTGCCCTGCCAACCCACTGAGCTTTTCCCACGTTCGCAGGTGCCTGTGAAGGTAGTTGCTGGAAGGGTGCCATTCTGGAAGGTCACTGGCAAAGCTGCTTCAGGAACAACCTTGTCATATGCCAGATGACAGGGACCTGAAGGCATAGAAATGGTATATCCTGGGTCATCCTGGCCAAGAGGGGGTGATCAGGACGGGCCTAGTGGGTAGGCCTTTGCTGGAGGCTACCGAATCCTACAGGCTTTACTCACAAACCCTACTTCCCCAAGCCTCTTCCCTAGCATGGTGAACTCTATGAGGGCAGGAGCAGGAGAGACCTGGTAGATAGAGGCTGTGCCCCAGTGCCTGGAAAGGGGTACCCTGGGAGCTACCCCTTGAATGGCAAGCCAAGGCCAGAGACGCCAGGAGAGGCTGATGGTAGGAAAACAGGAGGGAGTCAGGCCGGAAGCAGGAGATGAAAGTGTCCAGGAAAGCAGGGCAACGGGGGACAGAAGCCTGGCCATTGGTTAGCCCCAAGCTCACACCCTCTGAGCCCCCACTCACCAGGGCTGGGCTTTCTCTGAGCATTCCTGGCTGGTGTCACAACTGTCCCACTGAGAACCCAGGGCTCCTCGCCACGCTCCAGCTGCAGGACCACCCGGGGTCGTGAGGCAGAGAGTCCTGTGAGAAAACACAAGCAAGTGAGGGGCCAGGCCCAGCTCAGGACAACCTACTGCCCAAGAGATGGCAGGAGTGAGGGGCTTTGTGGGACATAGATAGTGTCATCTGATGCCTCACTGCAGGGCAGGACTCACAGGAAAAGTTCAATGGTCCCTGTGAGGAGAACCGTGTTGGCAGCACCAGATGAAAGGGGCCGAGCCTAGACACAGGCGCCACAGTGGCACAGGGACACTCAGCCAATTGGTGTGAGGCTGCTCACAGGCCAACAGGAGAGAAGGGGTTAGTGCTGGCAACAACTGAGCTTCCCACGGGCTCAGCCCAGGGCCTTACCCAGCGAGGACACAAGCGCGAAGTTCTCTAACATCACGTGGCAGTTCTCTAACATCACGTGGGCTGTGTCCAGGAGCTCCCACTCCTCCTGGGAGAAGTACACGGCCACATCCTCAAAGGCCATCAGGCCCTACAAGAGTGGGCAGGGGAAGGCAGACACAATCTAAGCTCTGGCTGTGGGACCCAGGACCCGCCTCCCTGTCTGAATGGCTACCCCAACTAGTGTCCCTCAGATGTTTACCTTCCCCCCCGCCCCACCCCAGGGCTCTGCAACTCTGCAGACAAAACTTCCCTCCCCTCCCCTCCACCCTACCTGTCTAGGGCATACAGGTCTCAGACTCCCTACTAGCCACTCTATACAAGGAAGCCAGAGCAAGCCCATGGCCTTCAGATGGCTGCTACTCCAAAGGCAGGCCCAGGTGTCTACTCGTGCTCCAGTCTTTGCACAAGTTGACCCTCTCCAGATGTGCCACGCCCTTACCTGTTCTCATAATTAGCAATTGTACAAGACCTAGCTGTGGACCCACAAGACATGCCCATCCCCGTAAGGATGCCCGCCTCTGCTGAACCTGCCTGACATTCCAAGGCTGCTCCTTCAGCCTGAAGGACCGGCTAATCCCCTCCAGTCACTATAGGACTGACCCCAAGAGTCTGGTCGCCACACAGGAAGCCAGTTCTCCTCTCCCTCTATAGCCATGTGCTCCTCGCCCCCCATTTCCTTGGCCAAAACCCTCCCTTCAGCCACTTGCCAGACCTCCCCTGAGAGCCCCAGGGGCCACCAGCCTCTTTGCATCTCCCTGGAGCACTACCCACCCCTGGCTGAATCTACGATATTCCCTCCTCCTAAGTCTGATTCCCAGGCCCTGCCTTGGTTCCGAATACCAGGACTCTGTCCTTGGACACCTACAATTCCAGGTCCACATGATACCTCCACTCTGGGACATCACAGACTCCCTGATTTTACTCTGAAACCTGTTTTCCCTTCAAATTCCTGTTTCTGTCTACAGCAACTCCATTCTTCTGGGTGCTCAGGCTTAAACACTTGGGACTGTGCTCCACTCGGGGCACTCGCTCACACGCCGCACCTGAGACATCAGATCGTTCCAGAATCCAGCCACTTTCCCATCTCCACTGGCCCCGTGTGCAGCGGGTGCCGTCTTTGTCCACCTGGACTGTCGTGCTGCCTGCTCCCTGCGCACAGCCACCCCCTCTGCGTCATTTCTCCGCCAAGCAAACGGTGGGTTACTTTAAAATCTCTAACTTAAAGCATATCCAGGCTCTGTTAGAATCATCCCATGGCCCCCGATGCAACTCAAGCCTGCCATTTCTCTCCCGTGCTCACGTCAGGAAGCTCAGCTCCGGAAGCACCTAGGCTCAGTCTCCCCTCCCAGCTTTTGCACGTGCGGGACCCTCTGCTTGGAACTTCCTTCTACACCTCACTCCCTTGGCTGCCAGAAGTGGGGATCTCACACGTGCACGCTCCACTGGCCTGAACGCCGGGGCCTAGGACGAACCGAGAGGGGAGACAAAACGTGCAGGTAAAGTCTCTCCCTGCGTCGAGGATCGGGTCCCTCGAGGAGGGATCCGGGCGGATGGGAGCCTTACGCTTCCTCTACTCACCTGGGCCCGGTGTGTCAGCGCCGCGGTCGCCATCAGAACCTGTACTTGGGGACTCGCAGAAAGAGACGGACGGACAACACGGACTCGCCGGCTCCTGGTTTCAACCTCCCGGGCCGTCTAAGGCAGGGTCCCTCAGGACGCCGCCTCCCCCGCAGCCCCGGGGTCGGACAGCACGTGACTCGGGGCGCCGCCCCACAGCCCCGCGGAGCGGCCCAGGCTCCTCACGGAGAAGCCTAGGCTCGGGGCGCGACCGTCGCCCGCAATCAGGGCGTGCGCGAGGCGGCCCACCGCTCGCGTCTTCCTCCCAGCCCTCGCCTCGGGTCTCCAAACCTTCTAAGAAACCGGCCTGGGGGCTCGCGGCGCTCCAGTTCACCAATACCGGTGTGGCCCAACGCCCGGTAGCAAAGTGACAGTCCGGGACGCCGGAAGTCCAGCCCCCGAAAGTCCTCATAGGCCCAGTGCACGCTGCGGACGCACGCGCGGCGGCTTCTGGGAAGCGCAGTTCCCGTCCCGCGTGGGCGGAGCCCTGCTTGATATCTGCGGCAACGTCTAGGCATCCCCGCGCGGCGCGCTGGGAAATGGAGTCCCGCAGGCGCTCCCCAACTTCCGTGGATCCCAGGGAGTGAAGCGTGCGATCGTCCGGCTCGGCGTCCTTCACTCGGGGTCCTGGGCTCTAGACACTCGCCCACGCGGCGGACTAGACTTAACGCGGGACGCGCAGAAGCGGAAATTGCTGAGGTCCCAGGAGGCGACCCCGGCACCGGGCTTTAAAGACAAAGCGTGAAGAAAAAAAAAAAAAGACAAAGCCTGATAGGGGCCCCTGGGTGGCTCAGTTGGTTGAGCAGCCGACTTAGGCTCAAGTCATGATACTGGGGTTTGTGAGTTTGGTCCCTCGTCCGGCTCCTTGCTGACAGCTCAGACCCTGGAGTCGGCTTCAGATTCTGAATCTCCCTTTCTGTCCTCCCGTGCTCATTCTCTCCCTCTCAAAATATATAAACATATATATTCTCAAAATATATATATCCCTCTCAAAAATAAATAAACATTAAAAAAAGTTTTTTAATGAATAAATAAATAAATAAATAAAAGGACAGGGCCTGATGAGAGGGGCGAGATAGGAGGGACGGTGCTTTGGCACAGAGCCTGGCTCTACCTCTGGAGGCCTGTGCCCTGGATTGACCTCTCCGTGTTTTGTAAAGGGGTTAACATCAGGTTTGCAAGCCCCTAGGCTAAATTTTTCTGGAGTCTGAATTGTTTTCTGACACTTTGCTAAACCATCTGTTTTCCTTGCTAAACTGGACCGCGCAAAATGTACTTTCCCAGACTTGCCTGATCTTTGGGTCGTCTAGGTGTGGCTGGCACATCAGGATATTGATTCCTTGGTCCTGTCTCCTGGGGACCAACCTGAGTTTCTGCCACACGTGAAAACAAAAGGAAGGGCAGTCTCAGTACACGCCCACGACTGCTGGAGAACGAGAGCTTTCCTCTTTGTTGCTCTAGTGTGAGGGTTTGTTTTAGGTTTTGTTGTCAGGGTCCTTCATCTTCGTACATAAATGGTACAATGACGTTACCCATCGTAGAGCTGTTAAAAGGAAATACGGAATTAATCCGTAGAGTTCGTTCATTCTTGCCGCCTTCCTTCCTCCCTTCCTCCGTCCTTATATATGCATCTATGTCAGCAACAACTGTCCTTAGAATTAACACTATTTGTAAATCGTCGTAATGCAAGAGAGCACGGTCATAGAGATTTAAATAGGACACATCTAGCAATATTAATGAGTCACATTATACTACAAGTGAGGTCACACGGTTCATATCTGATTACTCCCACGAATAGAAAGGGAGCAGCTGATGTAAAGGTGCAGCTAAACCAAAGGCAGATTCTTAACCACCAAAACCTGTTTATGTGCTTTCATTTCACACTTGTGTCTAAGTATTTAGGTGAGAATTGATGTAAATTCACATGAGATAAAGAAATGTGCTCTCCAGATAATCACAATGCAAGAGACCACAACAATTTTGGAATATTTGTGTGTAAATGTTGCTCACTTTGAAAGAATTTAAGAAAATGTAAGTATTAAATTCGTGATTTTATCCAAAGCTTAGAGGCATTAACATTTCAAGCACTCTTTGAATGTTTGGAGACATTTAATTTCTTATTTAAAAAGTATCCGTATGGGGGCACCTGGCCGACTCAGTCACTAGAGCTTGCAACTTTGGATCTCAGGGTTGTGAATTTGAGCCCCATGTTGGGTGTAGAGGTTACTGACAAATAAAATCTTGAAAAGATAAAATAAAATAATATAAAATCATCCCTATAATGTGGAATTAGTTAGACTACAGGGATCTTGATGCCTAATATTGAGAGAAATGCTCACTGTTTGATAAATTCATAATTTAATGAATTGGAAATGAATAGCAGCAACAAATCTTCCTCTGTACACAAAATAGCTCCAATACATATACCTGGCTCCCATTCTACCCTGAACAAGATGGCACGGGAGATGGGGGGTTATGGGGGGTGTTGTCTGTGGCAGGTGCTTAGACCCTAACCACTTGGTTGGACATCTGTGAGCTCCTGTTCCCATATCAGTAAAAGCAAAACAGATAGTAGTAAACACTCGCATTGGGCTGAATTGTGTAGAGCACTGATTCTTTCCTTGGCTGGGTTGAGCCTATTGATGAGCTCATTGAAGGCACTCTTTGTTTCTATTACAGTGTTTTTTTTATTTCTAGCCCTAACTTTTGATCTTTTCTTAAGAGTTTCCATCTCTTTGCTCACATTATCCATCTATTCCTGTATTTTGTCAATTTTTTCATCTAGAGCCCTTAACATCTTAATCATTGCTATTTTACGCCCGTCTGATAATTCCAACATCTGTTCATATCTGAGTGTCATTCTGATGACTGCTTTGTGTGTCTTCGGGCTGCCTTTTTTCTTGCCTTTTGACATGCCTTGTCATTTGTTGTTGAACACCAGACACATGTTTGTTAAGAGGAACTAAGGCAACAGGAGGTTTGTATGAGGATTTATGGTAATATGGATAGGAGGAGGGCTGTGTTTAATGTTTGCTGTAGCAGGGGGTGCTGGAGGCTTCAAATTCCTCTAGTGCCCTAGTTGTCTCTTCTCTAGACTTTGTACTCTGGTAAGTATTCTTTGGAGAGAGTCTGTGTCTTGCATCTGTTTTAGTTATAGTGCACTGTTGTTACACTGGAACTCCACTGATGTGGTGTATGGGTGACAGGGGAGAGGAGCATACTAAATCTTCCAATGAATACTCGGTCTTTAGTGGGACTGCGCCTCAGGAGTATATCTCCACTCCTATAGTTTTCTTCCCTTCTTTCTTTCTTTCTTCTTTTCTTTCTTTCTTCTCTTTCTTTTCTTTTCTTTTCTTTCTTTCTTTCTTTCTTTCTTTCTTTCTTTCTTTCTTTCTTTCTTTCTTTCTTTCTTTTCTTCCTTTCTTTCTTCTTTTTCTTGACCCCAACTGCCTTCCCTGGCATTTCTCAATGTATTTCCTTGTAGCCCTGGCCCCTGTTGACTATGACCTCTCTCACTTAGGTGAGAGAAGGCTAGTGGGACCTGGAATGGGAGCACTGTCTTTCCCCAAATGGAAATGGCTCCAGTCTTTATTCCTGTAGTGTATGGAAGTATAACAAGGGCTATCTCTCTGTTCAGATGACACCTCCTCTTCCTCTGCTTCATGCTAACAACTTAAAAACAGGAAATGCCAGTTCACTGAGTGCATATTGGACATACCCAGTATAGAGTCTATGGGGTCACTGTCAAGTGGCCAGGAATTAGGTTCACTGCCGGCCTGGACAGCCCAGACTTGGGGCCCCTCAACAGGTGCGACTACAAAGTGATATGGTAATTCTCTTGCTCACTTATATGTTTGGGGGATTTGGTACAGCCTTAGCCTCTGGTCACAGGGGAGCACCATGTTGGGTGGTAGGTCTTCGTGCTAGTTATACCTGGACCCTAACCCCTTGGAATGCACAAATGGCTGTCATCCAATAGCATGTTAATAAGACATTTCAAAGATGCTTGACCAAGTCAGGACACACTAAGGGGAGACTGGTGTTGGAAGACCTGAGATAAAGAGATCAGGGAGTGAGGGGAAAGGGTGAGATATGAGCCTCAGAAGGTGGGCACAGCATGGGGCTGGAATCAGGAGAGAAAAGGAGAGTGGGAAGACAATCTGGAGTGTCCAGTGTATAAAAAGACACAACAAGCCCTAATCAGGTAACTTGCCCCCATCAAGACAGCACACATAGACACAATTGAACCAAAGTGTCTAAGTAATAGGATATGTATAATAGAATATGTATGGGCCACCTGGGTGTCTCAGTCCGGTAAGTGTCTGACTGTTAATTTTGGCTCAGGTCATGATCTCACTATGGATGTGCAGACTTACAGATTCATCAGCACCTTATACAAATCCCTGCTCCCCAAAGCCCAGACAGCTTGGGGCATTCACTCTTTTTGCTATTATATTTGCAAGGTTTAAAACATAATTATCTACTTTTCTTATTCCCGCCCCAGACTAGAAACACAATGAATTAATATTTATTTGATAGATCACACACATATTTTTTTTCTTTTTCTTTTGTTTTTTAAAGTAAACTCTGCACCCAATGTGGGATTCAAACTCAAGACCCCGAGATCAAGAGTTGCTAGCTCCACTGACTGTACTAGCCAGGTGCCCAGATCATACACATATTTTTTTTCTCCCCCACCCTAATCACACATATTTTATTCTTACTTTATTCAATTGATGTTTCTGGGTTTTTTTGTTCCACACCACTCTAATTAGCATGGCTTAGTAATAAGTTTTAACATCTGATAAGGAATTTTCTCCTTACTTAAAAAAATATTTTTTAAATTTTTTAAAGTTTATTTATTTATTTGGAGAGCAATAAAAAGTGTGAGTGGGGGAGGGGCAGAGAGAGAGAGGGAGACAGAGAATCCCAAGCAGGGTCTGTCCTGCCACCACAGAGCTTGATGCGGGGTTCGAGCCTATGAACTGTGAGATCATGACCTGAGCTGAAACCCAGAGTGGGTTAACCAACTGAGCCACCCAGGCACCCCTAAAGTTTTTTCTAATTAAAATTTATTTATTTATTTTGAGAGAGAGAGAGACAGAGAGAGAGAGGGCCTGAGCGAGGGAGTGGCAGAGAGAGAATCCCCAGCACGCTCCACACTGTCAACACGGAGCCGATGTGGGGCTCGATCACATGAGCCATGGGATTATGACCCAAGCTGAAAACAAGAGTAGGATGCTCAACAGAATGAGCCACCCAGGTGCTCCTCTCCTTACCTTTTTTTAAAGTTTATTTTTTTTATTTTGAGAAAGACAGAGAGAGTGAGCGGGGAGGGGCAGAGAGAGAGGGTGGAAAGAATCCCAAGCAGGCTCTGTGCTCAGAGGGAGGAGCCTGATTAGGGTTCAGTCTCATGAACCATGAGATCATGACCTGAACCAAAATCAGAGTTGGACTCATAACCAACTGAGACACCCAGGCGCCCCATCCTTACTTTTATTTCAAAATATGCTTAGGTAGTTTTCTTACTCTGTTTGGGCTGGTGTAACAGAATGCCACCAACTCAATGGCTTATAAACAACAGAAATTTATTTCTAACAGTTCTTGAGGCTGCAAGGTCCAAGATCAAGGCACTATCATATTCATTGTCTGGTGAGAGCCTGCTTCCTGGCTCACAGAGGGCCATCTTTCCACTGGCACAAGAGGAAAAGGAACTTTCTCGGGTCTCTTTTATGAGAGCACAATTTCACTCATGGGAGCTCTGCCCTCATAACCTAATCACCTCCCAAAGGCCCATCACCAAATACCACCACATTGGGGATTAGCCTTCAATATGAATTTGGTGGAGACACAAACATTCAGACTAGAGTAGCACTGGTCATGTGTCAGAACTCTTCCCCAGTTCTTCCTTCCATCCCCCAACAAAAACCCCACTGCTTAAGTGAAAGGTAGTAGAGGCACCATGCTTTTGTTCTGTTCTTATAGGGTGGCTGCTGTGGCAGGGATCCCTGTCTGGGTGGTAGACGCCCTTGTAGTTGGGCCATGAATCCCAGGAACAGCAGATCCTGGCCTAGGGAATAAATCATGCCTGGCACATAAGCATGTGAGCTTTCCAAATACAGTCAGAGGCTATAGTGATGACTTAGGTGGTGAAGTTTCTTAAAGACTACCAAGTCCACAGGGTCTTCTTGTCCCATCTTTCCCTTACTATTCACTCCACCTCCTTCCCTCTTTGGGCTCCACTTCCACCCCCTTCCCTCTTTGGGCCTGTGCTTTCAGGTTTAATGATTCAAGATGAGATTTTCTCTCTCAGTAAATGAGCCGTGGTGACAAACAATATTGATAACTAGAGGCATCTCATGTTTGTCTCCCTCCTTCTTCTTTGGCTCTTTTCTCTAGACTGCTTGTCCCTGGGGAAGGGTTTCTGAGGAGATGTGGACATGGTTGCCGGCTGCCCTGGAGTGAGACCTCACTGAGTTTGGGTCTCCTGTGTTTCCTGACATGCCACCCATCCAAGGAAGGCCAGGCAGAGCCACATGGATTGGAGTTGTGGCCAGGTCTCTGCTGTGAGAGGTTGGGTGACAGGAGGCCCACAGGGAGAAACTTCTGAGAATGGTGTGGTGCAGGGGAAAACCTTTGGAAAAGGTAGGGTGGGAAGTTCTTCTGGGAATGGTGAGGTGGGTGGGACTTCTGGGAAGGGTAGGCTAGGCAGAACATTCTGGGAAGGGTATAGGGTGGGGGGATCTTTGGGGAAGAATGGGGGGACTATTCATGGCTTGAGAGGCCAGATCTGAAGGGACAGCAGATGTGGTAGGAGAGGAGGTCTTCAGGGTGTGTTTAGTGCTGGGGAGTAGGAAAGGCAGACATGGTCCAGACAGCCCATTGCAGAGTCAGGACAGGATGGGTGGGGCCTTCACAGAATGGGAAGTGGGTGGAGCACATACTCGTGGGCAGACACTTGTTCAGATACCCTTAGTATTTCTGAGACCATGGGAAAACACAAATCTCCTGTAAAAGTGAACTGCCTCGTTGAGTACCCACGGCTCATTAGGAGACGGGTCCACCCATAGGCATCTGCCAGTGTGGGAAGAGACTGTGGCCTGTGCAGACCCCAAAAAAGCCTTTGATTCTCCAAAAGATGGTGCTCACTTGAGGGGCGTTGGAGTTGGTGATGGGCACGGGTGGGTGAGACTTCCCAGGTGTGGTTTAGGTGGTAAAACAGGATTATGTAGATGAACATCTGTTAATTTAGAAGTTCTCTATTTTAAAGTGACTGGAAGAGTGTTTATTTGTTTATTGTATGATGTGAAGTTTGCTTTATAATTAATGTATGGATCTTTTGAAAGAAAAGTATGTCACAAACAAAGCTGATGCTCCAAGGAGAAGGGGATGGGTCCACTGGTATAGGGCATAGTGTGTACCTAGCCCACTGCCCTCACACAGGAGACCTGACCTTTCTTGGGCTGTGTCTCCTCATCTGTCAAGGGGATAGTTGTGCTTCTGGTATAGGGAAGGGTGGGTGGGGTGTTGAGTATAGTGCTCAGAGCAGGCCTAGCATGTAGATAGTACTGGAGTGCCATCTGCCCTGGTGTAGCATCTGTCAGTCCTTCATTCCTTGTTTTTGCTGAATGCTATTCGCTATTCCAGTATATGTTTATCCCACAATTTATTCATCCATTTCTCTGTTGGTGGACATTTGGGTTGTTTCCACCTTTGGCTATTTTGAGTATGAACTTTTGTTTTGTTTTGTTTTGTTTTGGATGAACATTCTTTTAATACATTTAAATTTTTTTACCTTTATTTTTTGAGAGAAAGAGTGAATGTGAACAGGGAGTTGGGGCAGAGGGAGAGAGAGAATCTTAAACAGACTCCATGCCCAGTACAGAGCCCAATGTGGGGCTCAACCGACTAAGCCACCCAGGTGCCCCAAGTATGAATAATCTTCTACATGTACTCGTTTTGAGTACCTATTTTCAATTCTTTGTTGTATATATCTGGAGTACTGACTAAAGCTTTAGCAGGACCCCTTTAGCTGTTGTGGGGCAAAAAGAACATGGAGGAGAGGATGTGGTGAGAGAGAAGCCAATTCAGTTAAGGGACTAGTGCCATGATATGGGAAACAAGGATGGCAGCAGTGGGAGAGTGAAGGGTGATCAGATCGTGGACCCCAGATGAAGATTATGGGGGCCCCCTTTGTTTCAGCTCTGAGCAACTAGAGGGATAGAGTTACCACTGAGATAGGAAGTGGCTGGAGGGGTAGGTAGCATTGAGCCAATAAAGTCTAGGCTGTCTAGGGACTTCTGGGTGGGACTGGAGGGGCAGTTGGCCTGGGGAATCAGGAGCTGAACATAATGTGACTGTGGTATAATCTGGCAAAAGTGGAGGGGAAGGAAGAGCATGTCCCCAAGGCAGGGATAGACCAAAGGTGCAAGGGATGAAGAGCAGTCTTGTGGGTGGGATGGAGTTCCCTGGGAATGTGTGTCCACTCTTCCAGTGCCTCTTGGTTTGGGCCGGGGTCCCTCTCATCTCTGGGCACTATGGAATCCTGCCTGTTCTGCCCCCTCCCCTGAATCTGCTCAAAGCAAGGATGGAGAGGAGATGACCTAGGTCTGGCTGGACAGATGTGTCCCAGTCCCAGGGACCTGTGACTTTTGAGGACATGGTCATGGCCTTCACCAAGGAGTGGGGGGGGGGGGCAGGGGGTTGCGCAGAGGACCCTGTACTGGGAGGTGAAGCTGGAGAGGCTTTAGAACTCTGCACTGCTGGGTGAGGCCAAGCTCTGTCCCTCCCTTCCATTCATGCATGAGATTCAACAGTGTTGCATGTAGCAATCACTTGTTTTTGGTCATTGCTGTCTGCATAGTATTTCACTGCATGGATATCCAGTGTAGTTATCCACATTGCTATTGGTGGGTATATCAGTGAGTGTCCATTCAGGAGGCAGAAGAAATTTTCAAACAGTAATTTGAACAGGGTACATTTGATATAAAAAGTTATTAATTAGGGGCATCCGGGTGGCTCAGTCAGTTAAGCATCTGACTCTTGATCTCGGCTCAGGTCATGATCTCCTCGTTTGTGGGTTCAAGCCCCGTGTTGGGCTATGCACTGGCAACGCAGAGCCTACTTGGGATTCTCTCTCCCTCTCTCTCTGCCCCTTTCCCCACCAAAATAAATCAGTAAACTTAAAAAAAGTTATTAACTCTAACAGGGATAACTCTAAAAATTCTAGGGTTGAGAGAGAGAGAGTGCCAAAGGTAAGAATAAACTTTCAAGGTGGGAGCTCTGTCCTCAAGGTTGGGGGTTGGGGGTCAGACTTTGTTGGGGGAGGTGTGTTTGGAGCACACTGGGTGGCAGAGAAATTCTCTGGGTTGCCCAAGCCAAGCAGGAATCACCACCTTGGTGTGGCGGTAGGCCAAGGCTACAGGCAGGCATGCAGAGGGAATTAAGATGCCACTACAGCTATGAGGCCTACAGCATGATGTTATCTGTTGGGAGAGGCATTGGGAATGTCCTGCTAGCAGGGCACCTTGGGGTGCATGGTATCCACATCAGGAGGGCCGTGGTGAGGTGGTTACTAGGTCAGGACAAGGCTTGGAGCTTGCCCAAAGAATGCCTACTTTGGGCAGTCTTCCACATGTACCACGGCTGTTGTACAGTTGCAGGAAGAGAAACAGACACTCTTGTGGTTCTCCTCCAGTGCCTTCTGCTGACAAAGCTTAACAATGTGCTTTCTGCAAAGGAGAAATGCCTACAGGGTCCAGCCCACTACTGCAGAGCAGGTAAGAACATGGAGCTGAGAGGCAATAAATTGATAACTGCAGTGGGCTTGGGGCTGTTTTCTGATCTTTTACTTTTATAAATAGTTCCTCTAAATGTTTTTGTATACGTGTTTTGGTGCTCATAAGCATTCATTTCTGTTGGGTGCATACCCAGGAGTGGAATTGCTGAGTCAGAGTACACATGTATTTAGTTGTAGTAGATACTGCCAAAGTTTTCCAAAATCATTACGTGCTTCATTTCTTATTCTTAAAAATTTTATTGAAAAACACTATCACCATTTCACTCCACACTCCATTCATCACTGGATACAGGCCCGTTTTCTACCTTTGGCTATGAACAGTACTAAACCCATTAATGATACATTATTGTATTAGTTTTCTATGCTGTTTAACAAATTGCCACAAACTTGGTGGCTTAAAACAACATCCATTCATTAGCTCACAGTTCTATAAGTCAGAAGTCTGGGAGATAGTGGCTGGGTTCTCTGCTCAGAGTATCACAAAGCTGAAATCAAGATGTTGCCTGGGCTAGGCTTTTATCTGGAGGACCTGGGAATTATCTGCTTCCAAACTCATTCAGGCTGTTGGCAGACTGCAGTTCCTTGTGGTTGTAGGACTGAGGTCTCTGTTTCTTTGCTGGCTGTTTAGCCAGGGGTTGTTCTTACCTTCTAGAGGCCACAATGTTGTTCCCCTATCTTCAAAGCCAGCAATGCATATCAAATTCTTCTCATGCTTCAACTCTTTTGGACTCTCTTTTCTGCCACCAGCCAGAGAAAACTCCATGCTTTAAAAGGGTTCATGTGATTAGGCCACACCTACTGGGATCATTTCCATATTTTAAGGTCAACTTAACCCAATGACAAGAGTGATAGCTCATCATATTTACAGGTTCCAGTTCTGAGCTTCCTCACCAATATTTGTTATTGTCAGGGTTCTTATTTGCTATTTTGAAGACTGAGAAACCCATCATATTATTTAAGATTTGTATCTTAATTATTCACATTGGCCATGCTACGAATACCAGAATACCAAGCATAATGCCAGGAGCAGGTTATGTAAACACAGCAGGCCAGGCCCTGCCTTCTCAGCACTGGTATTTCTCTGATTACTTCTGAGCATGTATGTCTTTTCTGGTTTGTTGGTCCAATCAAGTTTTTTTCTGATGTGAATTACTGATTCACAGCTTTTATCCACATTTATAATAGGTTTTTAGTCATTTTCTTATTGATTTTGAGTTAAAAAATATTTTTTGTTGGAGAACTTCTTGGTGTTGTGGGGGGAGGAGAGGACTTGGAATTGGGGCAAGGAATCCAGTGTTGTTTCAAGGGAAAAACAAAATGAAACAAAAATCCCATGTTTCCTAAAACTCAACAATCCCACTTTGAGAGATTTACTCTAAGGAAATAACCAGAATTGGGGCGCCTGGCTGTCTCAGTTGCTAGAGTGCATAACTCTTAATCTCAGGGTCATTAGTTCAAGCTCCACATTGGGCATGCTTAAAAAACAAAACAAAACAAAGAGAAAACAACAACAACAAACAAACAAACAAAAGAAAATAACCAGAGTTGCATCCAAAGAGTATGCTCAGGAGTGTGCATCACAATATTGGACACCATGAGGCAGAAAATGAAATATCTGGGCTTGGTAGAAATGATAGTGCTGGACAGACGGGGAATTTTCACCCACGCATTAAAAAACATGTTTTTAATAACAGGGAAATGAGTGAGAAAAGCATGGCATACACAGTATCTCCACAAGAAGCTTTATCAAACACCCTTGGAGTGCCCAGGTGACTCAGTCACTTGAGCATCAGACTCTTGATTTTGGCTCAGGTCATGATTTCACAGTTCCTGAGTTCGAGCCCCAAATCAGGCTCTGTGTGGACAGTGCAGAGCCTGCTTGGGATCTGCTCTCTCCCTCTCTCTGCTCCTCCCCTGCTCACTTGCTCTCTCTCAATATAAATAAACATTAACAAAAACACTCCTGCAAACACCTGGAATAAGCACTGCTATCAGACAGTGGAATGAGGGGTCATTTTCATAATCTTTGCCTTCTTTTAGATTTCAAATTTTTCTAAGTGAACACCAACTACTTTTAAATCACATGGCCTATGGGACATCTGTGGACCCTTTTCTCAGAGACCACCCTCCTTGTCCATCCATACTTGCAAAGGAGGTCCCCTTAGTGTCCACTCAAGCTGGGACTCAAGGGCTCAAAGGACAAGGACAAGAAGGCCAGGGAGTGATGTGGGTGGCTAAGGAACAAGGTGGGGCAGGATACCAGGACTGCTGGCCCTTCTGGTGGGTACGGCCTGCTCTGTGGCTCCAGCTGCCAGGCAGGAGAAGTGCCATTGCTGATATTATGGCCAGCAAGAAAGCAGAGATCAGGATTCTTATGTAGAAACTTCCCATTATAAAAATGCAATTTGTTACAAATCTAAAATGTAGAGGGCCATGAGTTTTCCATCTGTCTGCAAACAAAGCAAGGCATGCTTTCCTGAGCTTTCTGGACCGTCTACGCCAAGACATCAGGCCCAGCAGCTTCAGAAGGGGTAGAAAGGGCAGTTTTTGAGCAGCCACCTGGGGCCAACAAGGTCCCAGGGGTAAGGAGAGTCCTTAACCTGTCCATCTGCATCAGGTCACAGCTGGGGACCTCGGAGCTTGGAAGTCACTCAGCTTAGGCAGTTTATTGAAGCCCAGGCCTCGCTAGGCTATTGAGGGAGCAGTGGCTTCTTTTACTTACACCCAGGTGGCTGTTTTGGGGAGACTGAACTGGGGTCAGGGGACTCTCCTGGGAACTCTGATTCACCAATGTCCTCTGTTGCCTCCACATGTCTCACACAGAGACCAAGCAGCCCAAGGAAGGCTGGAACCAGATTGCCAGGAACTGTGTCCAGGATCTGGAGGCTGCAAGGCTCCCAAGACGAGGCTGCCTTCTGGAGCCACTCATGGGGCCTCCGGCCGGTGGCTCTTCCTGTGGATGACCAGCTGGGACTTCCAGTCGAAGCTGTGGCCACAGTCGCCACAGAAGTGGCGCCGCTGGCCTGCGTGGCTCTTGCGGTGGATGACCAATTGAGACTTCCAGCTGAAGCTGCGCCCACATTCCTCACACCCATAGCTCCGGGGGCCTGGGAGTGCACGCCGAAGATGGCGTGGTGTGCCCGGCTCCCGGGAACCTGGTGGCAGCTTCTGAGCACCCCCAACAGCCAGCACCGGGGCCCGCGTGGCCTGCCCATCCGCATGCGTCCGGTGGTGGATGACAAACACTGATTTCCAATCAAAGCCTCGGCCGCACAGCTCACAGGTGTAAGGCTTCCTCCGCGGGGCACCGGCCTCCAGCCCTGCTCCCGGTGTAGCCCTGGTGGAGACGGAGGCCCCAGATGGGCCCTCCCAGGTGACAGGCCTGGGGCCCTGGGGTGGCTGGGCCTCTGGGCAGCGGGGTGGACCCTCACAGTGACTCTCACTCTCATCTCCTGGGGAAGGAGAGTTGGCAGTCCCAGGTAGCCCAGCGTCCTTGACAATCCCATCCCCTCCCACCAGGTGTGTGGGGGCAGACAAGCTCCCACTCCACCAGGCAACAGGCGGTTCAGATCGCATGGAGAAGCACTCACCCGGGTGGAGGCTTCTTTGACCCTCTGTCCCCGAGCGCAGTACCCCTGGCTCCGACTCAACCCGTGCCTCTGGCAAGGGGGCCGGTAACCCTGCTGGGGTGAGGGACAGTCAGGTAGCAGTCCTGGCATGGGGGCTGGTGAGGGGTTCTCATACATTAGGGGCAGGGATGGGGATCCTGGCAAATGACAGGGTGCCCCTAGGTAAGGAGGGCAAACATGAGTAAAAGCTGGGAAGCGTGCACAGGAAAGGGTCGGGCAGGGAGCTCTATAGCCAAGGTGGTACACAGGCACCAAAGGAGGGGCTGTGGCTGGTCCTCACCCAGGGAGACCACCGTGCCATACTTCTCCAGCATCGCGTCCCAGTACAGTTCCTTCTGTGACCGGTCCAGTAGCCCCCACTCCTCCTGCCAGGATGCAGCCCATCACCCTTGGTGCCTGTCCACCCCCCATCCTCTTCCCTGCTCTGCAGTGCCCTACCCTACCCATGTTCCCTGGCCATAACCTTACTAGTTACCTGGGGAAGCGGCCAGGTTACCTAAGGCTCTTTTGCTTCTTAAGGAAGAAGCTGAGAAAGGTGTATGAAGGTTGGGAAATAAGGCAGAGAGGAGTTGTCCATCAGCTCACTGGGGGGTGGGGTGGGGATGCTGCTAGCACTTGTCCCCCTCAGAAGCCCCACGCCATATTCTAGTCAGACACCTTGAAGCTGAGGACCCCTGGATGGGTTTTGGGGGAAGCCTAGGTGGGGACAGATGTGGCTGGCCTCACCCTCTTGCCTTGAACAGTGTGTGATGCACTGAGACCAAAAGGCCTGGGGACCCAAGAGGACCCAGCCACCTCTCACCAAGCCTCTGGTTACAAAAGTAACAGAGATCCTCCCTGGGGGAGCTGCTGAGGGCTGTCAGCATTCCTAGATGTGTCGACCTGGCTGTGGAGAGGTCGAGGGCAGGAGGACTCACATTAGGAGGTGCAGCCAAGCATCTCAGGCTCAGATGACGTATGTGGGACAGGTGGTGGGCTGGCTCCTGCCTGTTGCCAGAGGGTGAACTCTGGTAGTTGAAGCTGGACCCTTGTGGGCTTTACCAGGTGATGCACTCTCTGTTCCCAGGTCTGCTCTCCTTGCCTCCCCAAATCCCATCATCTGGGGCTTTGCTGGGGTGGGAAACAAGCCTGACAGACAAGCCACTGCAGCTCCAGGGACAAGAAGGTGGCAGCCACTGCTGGAATGCTACCGGAAGTCAAGAGGCTTTGGAGGGAGTGGCCTTCCCACCCAGTTGTTTCCCACTGTACCATCAGGCTGTGGAGGGCCTGGAGGGACTTTTTAGCCTTGAAGCACATCTCAACTAGCTCTTCCCTTGGGGACGGTCCCCAATGGAATGGCTTAGGAGCAAAGTTGCTAGGAGAGGACAGGACCCCTGCTGTCCACACTCAGGAACCAAGCGTTCCAGGTAGCAGGGGCCTCAGTGGAGTTTCTGTGCCCAGCTGGCCACAGCCCAGGGCTGCTTGGCCTTTTAGAAAAGCCCCAGGAAAGAGGTGGCTGCAGGTTATTTCCTAGGTATCTCCATTCTGATCTCAGGTGTGCAGGGGAGGCCAGACTGCTGTGTGAAGCTCAGGCTTTCCTGCCAGGGTTCGTCATCTTGACCCCTCACCACCTGCATATGAGGGTTCAAATCTCCAGGGGCCAGCTTAAGACTGCTGGAAACGTCAAAATCACCATTTCCCTGTAAGTGAGGAAGCCAACCCCTACGAATTTCAGTCACTCTAAACCAGATTCCATGGCCCGAGGTTCAAATCCTTTCCAATTTTAGAGACCACCAGCCTGTCCCTGTCTCCCAGGACCCACAGGAGGGACCCTGACAGCAACTCCACTTCTGGGCAGCAAAGAGCACAAAAGCTGCTGGCCAAGAAGCCCGAAAAACTGACAGAATAGAGTGTCCACCAAGGACATGCTCCTCCCACTGGGGGCCTGTACCTCCCACCTGGGGCTGCTCACCTGAATCCTGGGTGGGTGGAAGGAGGTGGCGGCTGGTTCCCGGTGTCCTGGGTACCCCTCGCGGGACTGGGATGGATGTGGGGGGCTGGAAGGTGCTAGGAAATGAGGCAGGCGAGGATCAGGTGGGCCAGGGCAGGTGAGCTGGTGTTGGTGCTGCAGCTTTGGCCTTCTTCTGCCAGCAGGCAGGAGGCTACTCTGTGTGTCAGTGCCAGCCAGTCCTTTCCTCCTGCCTCCTGGGGACCCATCTCTGAAGTCTGCAGTCCCTCCTGAGTCCCATCGAGGACATTCACATTCCCCCTAGGAAACCCCCAGCCCCAGCACAACCCCTCCTAGAATCCCCTACCCTAGCTAGCGATGTCCACATATCGTCCAGGAATCCCCTGGACCTAATGTGGCTCCCACTCTCACCCATCTCCTGCCCATCAGCATCAGGCTCCTCCTTCACACTGCAGCTGAGCTGGGGAGACCCCTCCATCTGGGTGTCCTGTGGCTCCTCCCCAGAGGTTGCCCTGAGAAGTTCCACTGTCCCTGAAGGCTGGGGTCTCCCCAAGGACTCCTCTATCTTCTGTGCCGCTGGGAGCACCACTTGCTTCAGGACATGGGCTGTGATCTGAGGGGGAGAGGCAAGTCACAGAGGCTCTAGTCTTGCTCTGTCCCTCCAAGAAGTCAATGCTGGCCACACTCACCCAGCCCAGCAGCTGCCCAGGGTTATGCTGTAGGCCCTCGACCAGGGCTACAGCCTCCTCAGGGCTGCCTGGCCGCTGGCCCCGCACCCAGGCCTGGATCTCAGGGGGCAGCGTGCCCAGGAACTGCTCCAGCACCAGCAGCTCCAGCATCTGCTCCTTGGAGCATGCCTCCGGCCGCAGCCACTGGCGGCACAGTTCTCGCAGCCGCGCCAGGGCCTCACGGGGACCTGCCACCTCCTGGTAGCAGAATCCCCGGAAACGCAGGCGTGCTGCCTCGGGCTCCTCCAGAGTGGCCACAGGGTCCACAGAGGGCAGGCGTGGGGGGCCCAGTGGGGATGGCATTGTTGTACTGGGTGTCTTCTTGTAGCCAACAAAAGAGACCTGCAGGAAAGGAGGGGTCAGGGTGGGGGCCAAGAGGCCATGGCTAGGGTAAGGCAGACAGGCCCAGCCCAGGGGGCTGGTTCAGAGAGGACTCTTGCCACAGGGAAGCATGAGGCTAGGAAAACTTCATGGAGGGAAGGGTCACGGGAGCTGGCTGCTGAAAGGAACTGAATGCAGAAGAAAGCCTTGTGGATGAATGCTTGGAGGCAAGTTGTCCAATGGCATTTCCAGGAAACTGCAGGAGATGATGGTTAAGAGGTAGATAAATGAATCATCATCACAGGCTTCCAGGGTCTGACTCAGGAGCCAGGGAAAGTGACCAGCACAGGAGGAAGGGGAGTGGTCAGTCAGGCAGGAGGCCAAGGGACAAGCAGCCAGGCAGGGTCCTGGTAGGGCCTTAACCCCTGGTGAGCAGGAGAAATGAAGGTGGGAAGAGCCATGCTAGGTTATGGTGGAATGTATGTCCCCACGATCTCCAGGACATCAGGACATGTTGACTTAAGTGGCCTTGAGGCACGTCTGCGCCATGGATCGAGGCGGGGGGTGGACTCTGAGACACCGTGCTCCCTAACCACAGAGAAATGTGAATGACTCACGCCGCCTGCACTAAGCACGTGAAAAGCAAAACCAAACCAAACCACCAGTTGCAGTTGCGTGGAGTCGTGAGCGGACACCGTGTCCCGGCCCTCAAGAGGTTCTAAATGAAACACGCCCACCTGGGCGGCCTGTCAGACCAGCTACACCAAGGCCTGACCCCCCGGAATCTATCTTCCAAAAAGGATAGGAGAGAAGACGTTCTGCCCAAGGACGGGGAACCTGTTGTGGGCGGAAAGGCCTAGGCCTAGGCTCGGAGGTGGGGCGCGACGGGCAGGTCGGGAGGTAGGCGGGCACTCTGGAGTGCAGACAGCATCTAGCGGCCGGGTCCCCAGGGGGTGGAAAAAGCCGCGCCCAATCCGGCCAGGCCCGCGCTCACCTCAGCCGTTGTGTCCTGGCCGGGAGGCCACTTCCGGTAAGAGCCCCCGCCACTCCCGCCCCGCCGCGCGTTGCCATGGCGACTCCGCCCTGGCCAATCACATGCCTGCTCGGCAAGTACTACCCCCCCCCCCCCCCCCCCGCCTTCGGACTACGTTTCCCGTGAGACCCAGCAAGCAAAGACGGGCGCGGCCTCCGCCAGCGAATGCTCATTTCCAAAGGCCTCTCAGAACTGAGAGCTGTTCCTCTTAGAGGAATCTGAAGAATCGCAGTGTTTGGGGGCTCCCTCCCGTCACTAGCTACCACTCTTCCTTTGCATCCGAGCCCTAGACTCACCAACAGCCGTGATGGAGGGTACGTTAGGATCCTGCGCATGTGCACAGCGGACCCGGCTCCTATTGGCAAGTGAGGTGGGGGGAGGAGTGTGACCTTATGGCCATTCAGAGCTAGCACCCCACCTCCGCCCCTCCCCAGCCCCCTCTTGTGGCTTAGCTCCTGTCGCGGAGCAATCCTCTTGGTAACCGCTAGAGGACACCAGCCCGCCTCCATCCGTTTCCAAGGCAACGGCCAGAGCGTCACCCTGTCCTCCTGGGAGGCCGGAAGTGATGGCCTGGGTAGTATGGTTTGGCAGAGACTCGCCTCCCGGCGGTCCCTGAAGGAAGCCCACTCCGACCCATTAAGACAGCCTGATCTGTCGACCTCTGCCACCTCTGGAGCATGACTCCAGTGAGTCCCCTGATGGGGTCCTCCATTCGACCTCTGCTGGGGACATGCGGGAACAAGGAACAGGGAACACTCATTTACACATCAAGAAGCTGTCCCATGATTTATATACCCTCAGAGTCTCAGACGTGTCTTCAGATGCCAGTACTGCAAAGTGAGGGATGGTTTCTATCCAGTTATGGGACGCTAACTTTTTACTTTGGGTACCAAAGCTAGTAAGAATGATCTTTAGTTTAAATCTCAGTAGACAAAGTTAGTTTGTTAAAATCACTGTGGAAAGGGGTATTTTGCCTCCAGGAATCAAGTAGTTGAACAGTGACTTATTCAATCCTAATTTGCATATGCGTGTTTTGATTTCTTGTGATACCTAGTAATCCCTGGCTACAAGCACTCAATAAACAGCATTGGTCTTACACACCAATTGGAAGCTCTGACCATGTGCATGGCTGGGACTTGTCAACTCTTCTAAGTAATGTTATCAGACTGGGCTGTTTTGTGGGGACTTAGATCGTTTCTCTGTGTGGATTCCCCAGAAACGACTCTTCCACCAACCACTCTACGGGGAAGAACTGGTGTTCTAACAGCTTCAGTAGCTCTCTTTCTAGTCCTGTTTTAGGACTCCTCTCCCAGGGGGCTGCTGGTTTTCAAGCCTTCTGGAGTTCTGCAGTATAGGCCTTAGGGGACCTCTGTCCATTTCCCCCAGTACCAAATCAGTATTTAGCTTTCTCTAAATCAGAGATAGATCCCACATCCACTTCTAGTTTCAGAATGCCATTGCTGTTGACCTCTTCCACCATCCTTATACTTGTGGGTTTATGTTTTTAAACACTCTCATCTCTGTACCTTCAGTGGGTTTCTGAACCAAGTGAAATGTATGTGTTCAATTCATCATCTTGACCCAGAGAGCTCAAGGACATTTTTACACTCAGCCTGTTCGGGATAAAGAGCAGAAGGATTAGCCTGACAGGCCAAGGTCCAACATGATCACAGATGTTTGGGGGAGATAAATGTAAAGGCCAAGACAAGGGGGAAAGCAGGTAATCATGGTTGCTGCTCCTAAAGGACCTGGGTGGAGGGCACTGACCAGACCTCAGTACTAGGAGGGGTGGTTTTGAGGACGGTGGAGGAAGTGAGGGATAGCAGGGGCCAAACGCACAGGTGAAAAGAATGGTTAAGTGGGGAGGAGACTGGTGAGGAAATGGGATAGGGCATCAGGCCCAGCTCAAGGGGTCAGAACTCCAGGAGCTTCAGTCCAAGATGCAGAAAAGGTTGGATATGACTTGCTGAGTACCCACTAGATGTTTGACAGATGCCCTTGCTCCTGAATACCATGGGTTCCTGAGAAGAGCTATCAGAGTGGGGATTGTCTGCATTGCACATCTGGGCAAACCGAGGCTGTGACCTAGGGACGCTCATGGAAGCCACTCTGGGGGAAAGTAAGATGGGGGTGACGCAAAAGTGTGTACCAAAGCAGAGGAGAAAGAAGGAGTCCAGGAGGGGTGGACAGTGGTTCAGGGGCCTGTAGGATACCACAAGGCCTGGCACAGAGGACCTGGACCCAAGGATCTTTGGGAGTGGGTCCAGCAGGACTCCTCTCCTTGCAAGAAGTGAGATTCCAAAAGCAAATGACAGGTCTGGCCCTGATGGCAGGGTGCGAGAATGGGAGGGTGAAAGGTCTGTGTTCATTGTACATGGCAGATGGCTGCCAATCGTGGAGGTGGAGGGACGAGAGACCCACCAGGCTGGAGTCAATCTTTCTGGCCACCACTGGTGAACCCTGCCTCAGATTCCCCAACCAGACTCACAAAGACTCATATCAGATAGAATTCCTGCTTGGGGCAGCCCCATGCTATCTACCCTCCTGGCTGGTGCACACCCATTCTGGCTGCCAAGGGGCACAGGTATTCCAGCCCCTCAGTGGATCTCAGACAGGCTACATATGTAGCCTTTGGCCTCTCAAAGATGTGGAACAAAGCCAACCCTACAGCTCAATGACAACACACAGAAGGCATGACTACAATGTCCTAGGATGAAACAGGCATCAGACTGTTACACCTCACATGTTTGACAAAGAAATTTTTATCAGGAAGCCTCTCTAGACTGTGTTGTTAAAGCTGTCTGAACCATGACCTGGAGGCTGGGAGGAGAGACTGAGGTTGTGGATTTCCACAGTGCTGTGCAGGGATTCACACAATGTACATCCACTCCAACTTATAATTTTTGGTCTTTTCTTTTTTGTTCGCAAGAAAAGAGACCACTAACATCCCTAGGGGTGAGGCCTGAGGTCAAGACAGGGCCTGCTCTGCTGAGGGCCACAGGGAGAAACCTGGGCCCCAGTCCACCACATGTCCCAGCCACCTGGAGGTGTCCCATGATGGGAGGGCATCACACACACATGGCCTTAGGTAACAGCAAATCCTCTTTCCAACTGAGGGAAGAGCACAGGTGGGCACTTGCCCACTGACCCTGCAGAAACAAGTAGTCCCATCTGGTCTCCTCCAACCCGTTATCGTGGTCGCCTCTCACCAGGGCAGTGGGGATATAAACACCCCTGTAATGGTGACTTTGGTAACAACAGGGCATGGCCAGGGCTGAGGCTTGGGTGAAACCTGAATGAACACACTGATGTTTGTCTCCCTCCTCCCACCCCAGGGACCTCCGCCTCTACTTCCTCCACGTCCTGTGGGACTGCCATGTGCAGGAAGCCAGGCCTGGCATCGCCCAGCCTTCACACTGGCAGCCTAGAGCACGAGTGCCAGAGCATGGGGGCAGAGAGATGAGCTGGGCCTGTGACCTGGATTTAAGTCCTGGGCTCTGCTCTGTGCAGCGGCACACTCCCACTCTCTGCCTCAGTTTCCTCATCTGAGAAGTGGGGATACCAGCCATAGTAGCCATCTCACAGGGCTGGCAGTTGGCACATGTTGGCCCTTATCGAGATCCTGCTTGTCAAGGTGCTGCAAATACCCTCTGTACCCTGAATCTCTCTCCCTCTCTCTTCCTTTCTTTTCCCCAGAGGTGGAAACTGAGGCTCAGAGCCCAAGGCCAACACCAGACCCCAACCTGACTTACTATCCACTGGGCCTGCTCCCAGAAGCCTCTGATGAACTGAGGTCTTGAGAGAATATCCTGAGGGTCAGCCTGTTGGCCAGTATGTGTGCGGGCGTCAGAAATTTCTAGGACTGCCTCCCCAACATTCCAGCATTCCCCTCCTCACCTGAGTGCTCACAGTCATAACAGGCATGAAGCGGCACTCTGATTGCCCAGTCTCTGCCCACCAAAGTCCCAGCCTCCACGTCCATCCCCCTGATCTTTCTGTAGTCAGATCTCTTAGAGTTGCAGTGAGCTGGTGCTGAAATGGCAAATATCATCACCATGTGCAGACGGCACCACAGGGCACGCACAGGGCTTCTCCAGAATGTGCAGGGAACAAGGGCATTTTCCCACAGCCTGGGGGAGGCTGGAGCCGTGAGCTCAGGCATCAGCAGGGTTCGAAACTGCCGGTGGGCCTGAGGTGGGAGTGGGCCCAGCTACTCTGCCCAGCGTGCCCTCTGATGGTGCCCCTGAAGAAGGCCTGGCCTGGGGGCACAGGCCTGCCCCACGCCGAGGTCGCCGCACGGGCTTCTCTCCCGTGTGGATCCTCTGGTGGTGGAAGAGGGCCGGGCGCTCGCGGAAGGCACGGCCACAGTGTGCGCACACAAAGGGCTTCTCACCCGTGTGGATGCGTCGGTGGCTGAGCAACACTGCGCCCTTGGCGAAAGCCTTGCCACAGTCCCCGCAGCGGAAGGGCCGCTCCCCAGTGTGCAGCAGCTGGTGCTGCGTGAGGTTAGAGCTGTGGCTGAAGGCGCGGCCACACTGTGTGCAGGCGAAGGGCTTCTCACCCGTGTGCACGCGCTGGTGCTTGAAGAGGGAGGAACCCTGGCTGAAGGCGGCACCACAGAGGGCACAGGTGTAAGGCTTCTCACCCGTGTGCGTGCGCTCGTGCTGGATCAGGTGCGAGTTGCGGCAGAAACGGCGGCCACACTGAGCACATGCGTAGGGCCGCCCGCCTGCGTGGATCTTGCGGTGCTGGCTGAGGTTGGAGCCGTGGCTGAAGGCCTTGCCGCACTCGCTGCAGCGGAAGGACTTCTCAGCGGTATGTATGCGCTGGTGCCGCACCAGCGAGGAGCTATGCCTGAAGGCCTTGCCACAGGCCGGACACGCATAGGGTGTCTCACCACTGTGGATGCGCTGGTGCTGCGTCAGGTGTGATGTCTGGCTGAAGGCCTTGCCACATTGAGAGCATTCGTATGGCCGCTCTCCAGTGTGGGTGCGCAGGTGCTTGAGCAGGTCAGAGCTCTTCAGAAACACTTTGGTGCACGCTCTGCATTCGAAGGGCTTCTCCCCGGAGAGGAAGCTGGGGCCTGTGTGGAGGGCCTTGCCCAGCTGATCCCAGGTAGGGGGTTCTTGGCTAGCAGGGAGTCCATGAGGCTTGAGGCTAGTTCCACCCTTTTCTCTTTCCCCAGAGGTGAGACCAGTCTCAAATTCTGGAATTTTGGGGCAGCCTCTTCCAGGGCCATCCTGCCCAAATGGCTTCTGGCCCCCACATGACCTCGGCTGCTTGTCTGGCATGGGGCGGTTCATGAGGGCTTTCTCCCTAGGCGGGCTATCCTCAGGAGTCCTCAGTGGAGAGGTTAACCGCAGACTGACATTGGCTTCCCCGCTGCCAGGACCCAGCAGGAGCCTTTCCCAATAGATTACCGACACGCCTGTGGACTTTTTCTCCCGAGAGAGGGAGGTGCCCTGCCAACCCACTGAGCTTTTCCCACGTTCGCAGGTGCCTGTGAAGGTAGTTGCTGGAAGGGTGCCATTCTGGAAGGTCACTGGCAAAGCTGCTTCAGGAACAACCTTGTCATATGCCAGATGACAGGGACCTGAAGGCATAGAAATGGTATATCCTGGGTCATCCTGGCCAAGAGGGGGTGATCAGGACGGGCCTAGTGGGTAGGCCTTTGCTGGAGGCTACCGAATCCTACAGGCTTTACTCACAAACCCTACTTCCCCAAGCCTCTTCCCTAGCATGGTGAACTCTATGAGGGCAGGAGCAGGAGAGACCTGGTAGATAGAGGCTGTGCCCCAGTGCCTGGAAAGGGGTACCCTGGGAGCTACCCCTTGAATGGCAAGCCAAGGCCAGAGACGCCAGGAGAGGCTGATGGTAGGAAAACAGGAGGGAGTCAGGCCGGAAGCAGGAGATGAAAGTGTCCAGGAAAGCAGGGCAACGGGGGACAGAAGCCTGGCCATTGGTTAGCCCCAAGCTCACACCCTCTGAGCCCCCACTCACCAGGGCTGGGCTTTCTCTGAGCATTCCTGGCTGGTGTCACAACTGTCCCACTGAGAACCCAGGGCTCCTCGCCACGCTCCAGCTGCAGGACCACCCGGGGTCGTGAGGCAGAGAGTCCTGTGAGAAAACACAAGCAAGTGAGGGGCCAGGCCCAGCTCAGGACAACCTACTGCCCAAGAGATGGCAGGAGTGAGGGGCTTTGTGGGACATAGATGGTGTCATCTGATGCCTCACTGCAGGGCAGGACTCACAGGAAAAGTTCAATGGTCCCTGTGAGGAGAACCGTGTTGGCAGCACCAGATGAAAGGGGCCGAGCCTAGACACAGGCGCCACAGTGGCACAGGGACACTCAGCCAATTGGTGTGAGGCTGCTCACAGGCCAACAGGAGAGAAGGGGTTAGTGCTGGCAACGACTGAGCTTCCCACGGAAAACCCAGGGCCTTACCCAGCGAGGACACAAGCGCGAAGTTCTCTAACATCACGTGGCAGTACAAGGCCCTCTGGGCTGCGTCCAGGAGCTCCCACTCCTCCTGGGAGAAGTACACGGCCACATCCTCAAAGGCCATCAGGCCCTACAAGAGTGGGCAGGGGAAGGTAGACACAATCTAAGCTCTGGCTGTGGGACCCAGGACCCGCCTCCCTGTCTGAATGGCTACCCCAACTAGTGTCCCTCAGATGCTTACCTTCCCCCCCCTGCCCCACCCCAGGGCTCTGCAACTCTGCACATGAAACTTCCCTCCCCTCCCCTCCACCCTACCTGTCTAGGGCATACAGGTCTTCTCAGACTCCCTACTAGTCACTCTATACAAGGCAGCCAGAGCAAGCCCATGGCCTTCAGATGGCTGCCACTCCAAAGGCGGGCCCAGGTGTCCACTCGTGCTCCAGTCTTTGCACAAGTTGACCCTCTCCAGATGTGCCACGCCCTTACCTGTTCTTGTAATTAGCAATTGTACAAGTCCTAGCTGTGGACCCACAAGACATGCCCATCCCCGTAAGGATGCCCGCCTCTGCTGAACCTGCCTGACATTCCAAGGCTGCTCCTTCAGCCTGAAGGACCGGCTAATCCCCTCCAGTCACTATAGGACTGACCCCAAGAGTCTGGTCGCCACACAGGAAGCCAGTTCTCCTCTCCCTCTATAGCCATGTGCTCCTCGCCCCCCATTTCCTTGGCCAAAACCCTCCCTTCAGCCACTTGCCAGACCTCCCCTGAGAGCCCCAGGGGCCACCAGCCTCTTTGCATCTCCCTGGAGCACTACCCACCCCTGGCTGAATCTACGATATTCCCTCCTCCTAAGTCTGATTCCCAGGCCCTGCCTTGGTTCCGAATACCAGGACTCTGTCCTTGGACACCTACAATTCCAGGTCCACATGATACCTCCACTCTGGGACATCACAGACTCCCTGATTTTACTCTGAAACCTGTTTTCCCTTCAAATTCCTGTTTCTGTCTACAGCAACTCCATTCTTCTGGGTGCTCAGGCTTAAACACTTGGGACTGTGCTCCACTCGGGGCACTCGCTCACACGCCGCACCTGAGACATCAGATCGTTCCAGAATCCAGCCACTTTCCCATCTCCACTGGCCCCGTGTGCAGCGGGTGCCGTCTTTGTCCACCTGGACTGTCGTGCTGCCTGCTCCCTGCGCACAGCCACCCCCTCTGCGTCATTTCTCCGCCAAGCAAACGGTGGGTTACTTTAAAATCTCTAACTTAAAGCATATCCAGGCTCTGTTAGAATCATCCCATGGCCCCCGATGCAACTCAAGCCTGCCATTTCTCTCCCGTGCTCACGTCAGGAAGCTCAGCTCCGGAAGCACCTAGGCTCAGTCTCCCCTCCCAGCTTTTGCACGTGCGGGACCCTCTGCTTGGAACTTCCTTCTACACCTCACTCCCTTGGCTGCCAGAAGTGGGGATCTCACACGTGCACGCTCCACTGGCCTGAACGCCGGGGCCTAGGACGAACCGAGAGGGGAGACAAAACGTGCAGGTAAAGTCTCTCCCTGCGTCGAGGATCGGGTCCCTCGAGGAGGGATCCGGGCGGATGGGAGCCTTACGCTTCCTCTACTCACCTGGGCCCGGTGTGTCAGCGCCGCGGTCGCCATCAGAACCTGTACTTGGGGACTCGCAGAAAGAGACGGACGGACAACACGGACTCGCCGGCTCCTGGTTTCAACCTCCCGGGCCGTCTAAGGCAGGGTCCCTCAGGACGCCGCCTCCCCCGCAGCCCCGGGGTCGGACAGCACGTGACTCGGGGCGCCGCCCCACAGCCCCGCGGAGCGGCCCAGGCTCCTCACGGAGAAGCCTAGGCTCGGGGCGCGACCGTCGCCCGCAATCAGGGCGTGCGCGAGGCGGCCCACCGCTCGCGTCTTCCTCCCAGCCCTCGCCTCGGGTCTCCAAACCTTCTAAGAAACCGGCCTGGGGGCTCGCGGCGCTCCAGTTCACCAATACCGGTGTGGCCCAACGCCCGGTAGCAAAGTGACAGTCCGGGACGCCGGAAGTCCAGCCCCCGAAAGTCCTCATAGGCCCAGTGCACGCTGCGGACGCACGCGCGGCGGCTTCTGGGAAGCGCAGTTCCCGTCCCGCGTGGGCGGAGCCCTGCTTGATATCTGCGGCAACGTCTAGGCATCCCCGCGCGGCGCGCTGGGAAATGGAGTCCCGCAGGCGCTCCCCAACTTCCGTGGATCCCAGGGAGTGAAGCGTGCGATCGTCCGGCTCGGCGTCCTTCACTCGGGGTCCTGGGCTCTAGACACTCGCCCACGCGGCGGACTAGACTTAACGCGGGACGCGCAGAAGCGGAAATTGCTGAGGTCCCAGGAGGCGACCCCGGCACCGGGCTTTAAAGACAAAGCGTGAAGAAAAAAAAAAAAAGACAAAGCCTGATAGGGGCCCCTGGGTGGCTCAGTTGGTTGAGCAGCCGACTTAGGCTCAAGTCATGATACTGGGGTTTGTGAGTTTGGTCCCTCGTCCGGCTCCTTGCTGACAGCTCAGACCCTGGAGTCGGCTTCAGATTCTGAATCTCCCTTTCTGCCCTCCCGTGCTCATTCTCTCCCTCTCAAAATATATAAACATATATATTCTCAAAATATATATATCCCTCTCAAAAATAAATAAACATTAAAAAAAGTTTTTTAATGAATAAATAAATAAATAAACAAATAAAAGGACAGGGCCTGATGAGAGGGGCGAGATAGGAGGGGACGGGTGCTTTGGCACAGAGCCTGGCTCTACCTCTGGAGGCCTGTGCCCTGGATTGACCTCTCCGTGTTTTGTAAAGGGGTTAACATCAGGTTTGCAAGCCCCTAGGCTAAATTTTTCTGGAGTCTGAATTGTTTTCTGACACTTTGCTAAACCATCTGTTTTCCTTGCTAAACTGGACCGCGCAAAATGTACTTTCCCAGACTTGCCTGATCTTTGGGTCGTCTAGGTGTGGCTGGCACATCAGGATATTGATTCCTTGGTCCTGTCTCCTGGGGACCAACCTGAGTTTCTGCCACACGTGAAAACAAAAGGAAGGGCAGTCTCAGTACACGCCCACGACTGCTGGAGAACGAGAGCTTTCCTCTTTGTTGCTCTAGTGTGAGGGTTTGTTTTAGGTTTTGTTGTCAGGGTCCTTCATCTTCGTACATAAATGGTACAATGACGTTACCCATCGTAGAGCTGTTAAAAGGAAATACGGAATTAATCCGTAGAGTTCGTTCATTCTTGCCGCCTTCCTTCCTCCCTTCCTCCGTCCTTATATATGCATCTATGTCAGCAACAACTGTCCTTAGAATTAACACTATTTGTAAATCGTCGTAATGCAAGAGAGCACGGTCAATAGAGATTTAAATAGGACACATCTAGCAATATTAATGAGTCACATTATACTACAAGTGAGGTCACACGGTTCATATCTGATTACTCCCACGAATAGAAAGGAGCAGCTGATGTAAAGGTGCAGCTAAACCAAAGGCAGATTCTTAACCACCAAAACCTGTTTATGTGCTTTTCATTTCACACTTGTGTCTAAGTATTTAGGTGAGAATTGATGTAAATTCACATGAGATAAAAGAAATGTGCTCTCCAGATAATCACAATGCAAGAGACCACAACAATTTTGGAATATTTGTGTGTAAATGTTGCTCACTTTGAAAGAATTTAAGAAAATGTAAGTATTAAATTCGTGATTTTATCCAAAGCTTAGAGGCATTAACATTTCAAGCACTCTTTGAATGTTTGGAGACATTTAATTTCTTATTTAAAAAGTATCCGTATGGGGGCACCTGGCCGACTCAGTCACTAGAGCTTGCAACTTTGGATCTCAGGGTTGTGAATTTGAGCCCCATGTTGGGTGTAGAGGTTACTGACAAATAAAATCTTGAAAAGATAAAATAAAATAATATAAAATCATCCCTATAATGTGGAATTAGTTAGACTACAGGATCTTGATGCCTAATATTGAGAGAAATGCTCACTGTTTGATAAATTCATAATTTAATGAATTGGAAATGAATAGCAGCAACAAATCTTCCTCTGTACACAAAATAGCTCCAATACATATACCTGGCTCCCATTCTACCCTGAACAAGATGGCACGGGAGATGGGGGGGTTATGGGGGGTGTTGTCTGTGGCAGGTGCTTAGACCCTAACCACTTGGTTGGACATCTGTGAGCTCCTGTTCCCATATCAGTAAAAGCAAAACAGATAGTAGTAAACACTCGCATTGGGCTGAATTGTGTAGAGCACTGATTCTTTCCTTGGCTGGGTTGAGCCTATTGATGAGCTCATTGAAGGCACTCTTTGTTTCTATTACAGTGTTTTTTTTATTTCTTAGCCCTAACTTTTGATCTTTTCTTAAGAGTTTCCATCTCTTTGCTCACATTATCCATCTATTCCTGTATTTTGTCAATTTTTTTCATCTAGAGCCCTTAACATCTTAATCATTGCTATTTTACGCCCGTCTGATAATTCCAACATCTGTTCATATCTGAGTGTCATTCTGATGACTGCTTTGTGTGTCTTCGGGCTGCCTTTTTTCTTGCCTTTTGACATGCCTTGTCATTTGTTGTTGAACACCAGACACATGTTTGTTAAGAGGAACTAAGGCAACAGGAGGTTTGTATGAGGATTTATGGTAATATGGATAGGAGGAGGGCTGTGTTTAATGTTTGCTGTAGCAGGGGGTGCTGGAGGCTTCAAATTCCTCTAGTGCCCTAGTTGTCTCTTCTCTAGACTTTGTACTCTGGTAAGTATTCTTTGGAGAGAGTCTGTGTCTTGCATCTGTTTTAGTTATAGTGCACTGTTTGTTACACTGGAACTCCACTGATGTGGTGTATGGGTGACAGGGGAGAGGAGCATACTAAATCTTCCAATGAATACTCGGTCTTTAGTGGGACTTGCGCCTCAGGAGTATATCTCCACTCCTATAGTTTTCTTCCCTTCTTTCTTTCTTTCTTCTTTTCTTTCTTTCTTCTCTTTCTTTTCTTTCTTTCTTTCTTTCTTCCTTCCTTCCTTCCTTCCTTCCTTCCTTCCTTCCTTCCCTTCCTTCCTTCCTTCCTTCCTTCTTTCTTTCTTTCTTTCTTTCTTTCTTTCTTTCTTTCTTTCTTTCTTCTCTTTCTTTCTTCCTTTCTTTCTTCTTTCTTTTCTTCCTTTCTTTCTTCTTTTTCTTGACCCCAACTGCCTTCCCTGGCATTTCTCAATGTATTTCCTTGTAGCCCTGGCCCCTGTTGACTATGACCTCTCTCACTTAGGTGAGAGAAGAAGACTAGTGGGACCTGGAATGGAAGCACTGTCCTTACCCCAAATGGAAATTGCTCTCACAGTCTTTACTCCTGTAGTATATGTTTTTGTAGGGAAATGGTTCTGTGTATATTTCACAAGGGTTATCTTTCAGGTCATAGGACACCTCCTTTTTCTCTGCTCCCTGCTAATTGATATGATTTGATGTGGGGTTCTGGAGCACATAGTCAAGAAAGAATTCTTCAGACATTATCAGTGCAAAACATGTGGTTTTCTTAAAGCACAGGGACAGGACCTTTGGGCAGATAGAGCTGTCCCAGGATTGTGTGAAGTGATTGGCTTATACTTTTAAGTTGAGGGGGTTAGAGATAACCGAAGTTTACAAAGTTGTTTTCATAGGTTAAGGAAGATTTATAGGATCCTGGAAGCCTAGTTTATGTCAAGCTAAGATTGTTGTTGCTGGTTTTTTGTTTTCTTTTTCTCTTGCAAGGTATTAATGCTAAGACAATTGGGAGTTCCTGGACGAATGTCATACTCTTTCTGTCTGGAGTATTTGTCAATGGGCTGTAAGCTGTAAGGAAATTTAACTTAATCTACATTTCTTTTGCCTTTTTTTCTCCATATCACTAACAACTGAAGATCAGAGAAATACAAGTTCACTGAGTGCATATTGGACACACCCAGGATGTAATCCATGGGGTCACTGCCAAGGGGACAGGGGTTAGGTTCACTGCAGGCCTGGACAGTTCGGACTTGGGGTCTCTGAGCAGGTGTGAATACAAAGAGACATGGTACGTAGGTCTCCTGTTCAGTTACCTGTTTGGGGGATTTGGTACAGACATGGCCTCTGGTGACAGGGGAGCACCATGTTGGGTGGCAGGTCTTGGCGCTAGTTATGCCTGGACCACAATCCCTTGGAATGCACAAGTGGCTGTCATCCAATAACATGTTAATAAGACATTTTAAACACGCTTGACCAAGTCAGGACACAGTAAGGGGAGACTGTTGTTGGAGGAGTTGAGAGAAAGAGATGAGGGGATAAAGGCAAAGGGTAAGATATGAGGCCCAGAAGGTGGGCACAGCAAGGGGCTGGAATCAGGAGAGAAAAGGAGAGTGGGAAGACATTCTGGAGTGTCCAGTGTATAAAAAGACACAAACCCAATGGAGTAATTTGACCCCATCAAGACAGCAAACCAAGATACAAAGTGAACCAAAGTGGCTAAGTAATAGGATATGAATAAGTTCCTTAATGTATATGCAAGCTCCCTGTCTCCATCCCCTAAAACACTTAATAATTGCTTCCTGTACTAACTCCACTGGGAGTCAGTGTTTTGAGAGCTATCTCCTTGGTTCCTTACTTGTTAGTTAACAAGTAAATAAAAGTTCTTCAACATTTCCTTGGGTTGTGTTGAATTTAATGCACCCCAAGCAGTGTACCCTTACACTTTGACAAGCACACTTGTATACAATCAAACTGTCCAGGGGGGTCTTTTGTGAAATACAGGCAAGCCTCTAACCATGGGGTGCAGTCTTACAGGCCTCACCATCCACAACTAGGGAGATGCAAGACTTATTCCCTCCCAACTATGTGAAGAGAAACATTGACACTGATTCAAATTGGCAGCATCAAATGAGATGTTAGTCATTCTTCTGTATCTGGTTTCCAAACCCACATGCTTCAAACTTGCATAAAATAGATGCACATGTCTAGCTGGATGCAAAATGCAACATGGAAGAAGAAGAGTCAAAGCTTAGGCCCAAGATAGGTCAGGCTGGCCTGCATTTGCTCATGTTCCTCTGATTATAACCCATGTGAACTTGGGCCCTGATGCCCCCTGTCTATGATGTACATTTTCCTCACATCTAAAGTAGTGGACTAAGAATGCACTAAGTGGATTAAGAACCAGTTCACGGTTGTCGGAGTATCAACATACAGCTTCTGGCCCAGGCAGCCTTGCATTAATGTTGGAGACCTCTGTGACTTGTGGAAAACATCACACCTTGTCTTGGGCCACATCCCTAACAGTGTTACAGCCCTCCATACCTGGGAGCCAGAAGGTAGCCACCAGTATCCTCACTGCATGCTAGTTCCCATGGTTCCATTCTTGAGTGCTGCAGGGACCAGAACCTCACTTGCTCCTGCCCTCTCTTCCATCTCTGAGGGCAGCTGACTGCTGGAGTTGGTGGTGATGAGGAATCTGGTACTGCTGACGATATCTCAGGTGTCCAGCCTGGGCATGTAAGAATAGGGAGAGGGATTGGCCCAAGTGCCCACACCAAATCACACCCTTTCTTTGGTGTGAACAATCTGGTGCCAAACAAAGGCTCGGGTTTCACTAAAGGCTCTCCCACAATGGCTGTACTCATAGGGCCTTTCTCCAGTATGAACCTTCTGGTACTTCATAAGGTTAGACCTGTGGCCAAAGGATTTCCCGTATTAGTTACACTCATAGGGCCTTTCACCAGTGTGAACCTTCTGGTGCTGATTTAGAGTATAACTTTGGTGGAAAGTTTTTCCATATTCCATGCACTTGTAAGGTCTTTCCCCAGAGTGAATTTTCTGACCTTTTTTCAGTTTACATGTGTGCCTGAAGGCCTTCCTACTCTCCTTACATAGGATGTTTCTCTGAATTTTTTTGGGTGAATTTTTGGTGATCAACAAGGGTTGATTTCTCTTTGCAGACATTTGTATTTGTTGGACATCTACATAGTCTCTCTTCAGGGTGAGTCAGGTGGCTAAGGAGGGTGGAGCTCCTTGCAAAGGCTGCCCCCAGTTGCTGCCCTTGAAGGGCTTCCCTGCTGTGAACTTTGGGAACTGCTCAATAATGGGGCTGGGTGGGAAGGCCTCCCTGAGCTTGGTGTTCCCACACGGCTTCCTATTGCTGTGGGTGGATGGGTGTTAGGTCATGGCTCTCCAGGCTCTTAGGTCATGGCTGCACAGCTTCTCTGCAGTATGTGCTCATCACAGGGGAGAAGTTTCTCTCCATATTAAAGTCAACTGTTTCAGTTGAAGGTTTAAGTGGAACCAGAATTATTTCTCGGGGCGCCTGGGTGGCGCAGTCGGTTAAGCGTCCGACTTCAGCCAGGTCACGATCTCGCGGTCTGTGAGTTCGAGCCCCGCGTCAGGCTCTGGGCTGATGGCTCAGAGCCTGGAGCCTGTTTCAGATTCTGTGTCTCCCTCTCTCTCTGCCCCTCCCCCGTTCATGCTCTGTCTGTCTCTCTCTGTCCCAAAAATAAATAAAAAACGTTGAAAAAAAAAATTTAAACAGAATTATTTCCTGTATGCCCCACATATGTGCAGTTTCTGTCCAGGATCTGTTCCCATGTTTCTCTATGGACAAAGTCTTTGAAGACTATAACCCAGTGTTATAGGGGTGGACCTTGTGAGTAGAAGGACCAGCGCTGGAAGTCCAGCCCTGTGATGTGATTTTTCTGGAAGCATCAGATTCCAACAGTGCCTCCTTATCTTCCTTTTCACATGAACTACCTGAAAATAGGGAAATGCCCCTTTTTAAAAAATTTTCTAAAAGTTTTATTTATTTATTGGGGCACCTAGGTGGCTCAGTCAGTTAAGTGTCCGACTTTGGCTCAGGGCATGATCTCACGGTTCGTGGGTTTGAGCCCCGCATCAGGCTTTGTGCCGACAGTTTGGAGCCTGGAGCCTGCTTTGGATTCTGTCTCTCTGTCTCTCTCTTTCCCTTTCTCTCTCTCTGCCCCTTCCCCCTCAAGCTCTATCTGTCTCTCAAAAATAAATACACGTAAAAAAGAAAAAAAAGTTTATTTATTTATTTTGAGAGAGTGAGCAAGCAAGCAGGGGAGGGACACAGAGAGAGGGAGAGAGACAGAATCCCACGCAGGCTCGGCACTGACAGTGTGGAGCTCAAACTTAGAAACCATAAGATCGTGACCTGGGATGAAATCAATAGTTGGATGCTTAACCCACTGAGCCACCCAAGTGCCCTGGGAAATGCCCTTTTCTATATGTCATAGTAGATGCGTGGGGATGGACCCATCATTAAGTGGTGTCTAAAGCTCTTTTCTCTTTCTTTCTTTTCCTCTCTCTCTTTCTTTCTTTTTGAAAGTATTTTGAGAGAGAGAGAACAGGGGAGGGACAGAGAGAGAGAAATCCAAGCAGGCTCCGCACTGACAGTGCAGAGCCCGATGCAGGGCTCAAACTCATGAACTGTGAGATCATGACCTGAGCCAAAATGAATGCTTAACCAACTGAGCTACCCAGGCACCCCAGTAAGTGGGGCTTATAATTCTTAAGCTAACAATTGATTCCCTGGGTTCATAAGAAACTAAGGGGGCCAGGATCAGGGGAGAAAGGGCCAATCCTTTTGGTATAGGGTCTGGCCAGACCAATGCAAAGTATCTCATCAGGGTCACAGACTCAATGTGGCTGGCAGGATCTGCTGCTCACTGTCTGCAAACTCAGTGCAATAGGGATGTTTGCAGAGGTCAATGCTATGCAGAAAGAGCCCACACATGATGTAACATTCAGCCATCTCTTAGCATTAGGCTTCCCAGGATTACTTACCAATACATAAACATCTCCTAATAGCTAAATAGAAGCTAACACAGGAGGACCCATAGGGAGAGTAGTTACAAGATGGAACTTGAGGTCAGGAAGATAGGGACTAGACATCAGGAAGAGAAGGCACGAGGGCAGAATGTTCAGAAAGGTGTAAAGTTGGACTGAGGGTGGGACATTAACTTTGGCACAGGGTAGTGATGTGGTATAAGACCACAGCCAGGAACAATCCAACGTAGACTAGGCCTCAGCCCATATCCGAATTATACTCATCAAGTCCCAGCATCTTCCAGGACTCTCTGACAATGGCCAGAATTGCATCTTCTCAGCTACATACCCAGGACTCCCTGCCATGCTCTGGCAAAAATGCCCCCGTGGGATGCAGTAGCCACAAGTCCAATGGAGGACAAGGCAGGTAAGGGGCCTGCCCTTTGTGTGAGCTTTCTGTGGAAGTCAAGGAGCTTGCTTCATCTTTATCGTTAGTAAGGAGGAAGGAAGAAGAGATGTCACAAAATGAAACTTTGAGGGCTGCCTGGGTGGCTCAGTCAGTTAAGTGTCTGACTCTTGATTTTGGCTTAGGTCATGATCTTATGGTTTGTGGGATTGAGCCCCACGTTAGGCTCCGCCCTGACAACACAGAGCCTGCTTGGGATTCTCTCTCCCTCTCTTTCTGCCCCTTCCCCGCTCACGCTCTTTCCCAAAATAAACGTAAAAAAGAAAAAGAAACAGGGTGCCTGGGTGGCTCAGTCAGTTAAGTGTCGACTTCAGCTCAGGTCATGATCTCACGGTTCGTGAGTTCAAACCCTGCATCGGGCTCTCTTGCTATCAGCGCGGAGCCTGCTTTGGATCTTCTGTCCCATTCTCTCTCTTTGCCCCTCCCCTGCTTTCTCTCTCTCTCTCTCTCTCTCTCAAAAATAAACAAACACGGGGCGCCTGGGTGGCTCAGTTGGTTGAGTGGCCGACTTTGGCTCAGGTCATGATTTCACTCACAGTTTGTGTGTTTGGTCCCACATCAGGCTCTGTGCTGACAGCTCAGAGCCAGGAGCCTCCTTTGGATTCTGTGTCTCCCTCTCTCTCTGCCTCTCTCTCTCTCTCTCTCTCTCTCTCTCTCAAAATAAATGAACATTAAAATAAAATAAAATAAAAAAACAAAAACATAAAAAAAGAAAAAAATGAAATTTTCAGGAGGGTTTTTCAGGAATAACTCAGTAGCCCTTGTAAACAATGACAGGACCCTTAGAGACTGGCACTGGCAGTTTTAAGGAAGTATCTGCTAGAGAAAGACCGCGAATCCATGGCACACAGAGAGACCTTGTCATGGAGCCAAACCCAAAGGGCTTATTGGAAAGATGGAGAGAACTTTGACTCTTCTCCCCAGGTCACCACAAGCCTGGGTCAGCAAAGGTGGAGTAGCTCAGGGAGAGCACAAGCAAGTGCCCACAGCCCAACCTGGGTGCCAACAATTCTGAAAAAGAACACATAAAGAAAGGCAGGAGCTTTACTTGGTAAGGCCATGGGTGTGACGTCACCCAATATCATGTCCCAGTACAGGATTCTCTGGGCCTGTAAAGAGCCTCCACTCCTCCCAAGAGAGGTACATGGCCACACCCTTGAGGGTCACCAGGCCTTGCAGTGAGGAAGAGAGATGATCCTGCAGGGCAATGAGTGGACATCTTCAAGCCCTGGGCCTAAAACCCAGGGCATCTTGCCCTCTCCCTGGCAACCTCTCCCCTATAACACCTCCCAGACATACTAACTACCTTCAGCTTACCCTCTTCCCCAGGCCTCCATTTCTGAGGGGACACTAGTCTGCCAACATCAGTGCCTTCTCCTTCTCCCAACACCAACTGGCCACTGCTTTGGAGCCATTGCATCATGAAGCAGGAGGGCAGATAGACATCACCCAATCTGTTCATGCTGTATTTCCAGATGGTTCCCTGGGCATTCACCACAATGTAACTTATGACCACAATAAGCCCCAAGTTCAACTTCCCCCCTAGGACCCCAGCACCAAGCTATCCTCCCCCAATGTTCTGCCTCCCCTAGACAGACTCATCAGTTGTGACCGCTCCTTTCTTACACCTTT
Organism: Neofelis nebulosa; assembly: GCF_028018385.1. Taxonomy (NCBI): domain Eukaryota; kingdom Metazoa; phylum Chordata; class Mammalia; order Carnivora; family Felidae; genus Neofelis; species Neofelis nebulosa. Next base: position 171,221 of record NC_080798.1, read on the forward strand.
AGGTCCTCTTCTATCCAAGGGTTATGCCCTTGGATCCGCCCTCTCTCTCAAGGCTCCCCAGGCCACTCGGCTCATGGCAGCTAGTGACCCTGGAAATAACAGCCAGGATCCAATTTCAACCTCATCTTGCAACAAAATCTCCAGTGGCACCTAGACCTAGGGGCTGCCCTTGGCCCTTTGTTCAAAGCCTTCCCGCCTGTCACTGTCCTCTGCTCCATCTCTCAGCTACAAACACCTGGATTCCCAAACACTTCTGGCCCTCTTACACCTCTGCCTTTGTCTTAACCCTTTACCAGGTGTGTCCTTCCTGCTCCACCACAAGACAGTCCTTCAAGACCCACTCTAGCTGCACCGTCACTGTAGATAACACATCCAGGCCCCTGCACTTGCAGTAGGTTGAACCATCATTCTATACTAGCAAACCTACAAGGCCCGCAGTCTCACTCTGGAGCCTCAGCAGTGTGCAGAACTTCCCTGGGCCCTTCCCCATCACATGCTCCCACAATTTGTCCACCTCAGGACTGGCACCTCCTAAGCGTCACCTAAGGCTGCCACTCTGGCCTAGGGCATCATTACATGCCTGGACTGTTGATGAAGGCTCCTCCCTGGCCTCCCTGCTTTTGCCCTGGCCCCTTAGTCTGTTCACACACTAGCCAAAGAAACCAGTTAACAGCAGAGTAAGAATAAAGGGCCAGCAATTAGTCTCCCTAAAGAAGGCCTAAATTGAAGCCTAAATTGTCCTCTGAGGCTCTTTTCTCACAAGATTTAAGAAGGATTTGCGGTTCCCGATGGCTTGGCTCACCCTTACAAACAAGTCTCCGCACATCTCTGTCCCCACGCGTGAAAAACCCTTTCAGGCCCCACCCCACCCCCCTTTTGGCCAGCATACTGACCAGTAATCTGGAGCACGAAGGCACAAAATGAAAGTGACTCCCATCATCCCAGACAAGGAAATGAAAGCGGCAGGAATCCCAAGGTACACTCATCCGCTAACGCTGGGGCTCCAGGAACTTGGGGGTAGGACTGCCCGGCTTCGGCAAGGTGGACCCTTCACTCGCCAAAGACATCGGTAGCGGCGCTGGTCCCATGCCAACCCGTGGGGGGCCGGGGAGGAAGAGAGCGCGCGCGCACCCGTTGGGAGTGGCCCGCTGGAACAGCACCTCCTCCGCCCTCAGTCCCCCGGCACGGCTGGAGGACCCTGGGCTGCGGGCAGGCCCTCGGAACCTCGGTCTCCCGCGCATTATGGTGGAAACACGCTCAAGGCCCTTACTGGGAAGGTCTTGAGGGCTCTTGCGGCGGTCCCGGCGGACGCCCCACAGGGCCGCCCATTCTATTTCCGTCAACGCCGAGGCCCGAGGAGGCGGGGACGATCGCTCGCAGGCATCGCCCGTAGGCGCAAAGGCGCAAAAAGGAGCCCCACACCTTCCCCACTTGGAGCACCCCAGACCCTGGACGGTGGCGCCCTAGAGTCTCCTAAACGCGTCCTCAAACCAGGGATCGAGGCCTTTTTTCGCACAGGCGCACAACCAGCCAAAGAAAAACCTCAGGGCGACGTCGAGTGTCCCGCCCTTGCCCAGAGCGGTACACTCGGGTACGCCCCGCACGGCGCCAGCGCCTTCTGGGGAGTGTAGTTCACATCGCAAATCCTACTTCCGCGGGGACCGCAGTCCGCCCCCCCCCCCCGCCTTGTCGTGTCACCATGACAACGACCAAGCGGCAACGCGTTGGAGGCTCGTCAGCGGTGTTGTCAGAGGACCTGACGCCGAGACCACATTGGGTCCGTTGCGCCGGGTCCCCGTCCGGGTCCCCGTCCGAGGCAGCGCTGGTGGACTCTGCACGGGTAGGTGAAAGTTTCTTAAGCTTTCGCCTGGCCAGACTCAAGCCCCAGTGTCCAAGTCGCGAAACTGAGGATGTCCGGCCTGGGGTCATTTTTATCCCCCCAGGTTGGGACAGTAGAGTGTGCGCATGGAATGAAGCATGGAAGCTGTTCCAAGCAGAGATACCTGCATGTGCAAAGGCTTGGAGGCGACCCAGAGAGGAGGGCATTGGGGAAACTTCAAGACCTTTACTTCTACCAGAAAGCTCCAAGGGGAGAAGGGCTCATACTAGGCCTTTATCCTGAGGGACCTGGGAACTGAGAAGATGTGTGAATAGAAGAGGGACCTGATCTAAATTGGCAAGTATAACTTTAGCTTCCATGTGGAGAAGTGATAGGGTGCCAGATGAAGGTGGAGGTGGTTGGGGACACAGGAAGAAGGCAACTGCAACCAAGGAGGCTAGCGATGGTAGTCCAGGCGGCAGCCTGGACTAGGGTGGTGGTCGCAAAAGATGTGGGAGAAGTAGTCAGATTTTGAATCTCTTCTGCAGGCAGAGACAGCTGTATTTGCTGATGGATCAAAGAGTGGTGAGAAAGAGATGAGAGGTCCAGAAGGACTCCAGGCTTTTAGACTGAGCAGTTGAAAGAATGGAACTGCCCTCCATAGAAATGGGAAAGGGGAAAGAGGAGCAGATTCCAGAGGAAAAGCAGGAGTTGGGATTGTGTCTGAGTTGCCTGGAAGATATCTGAGTGGAGACGTGATGTGGGCAAGACTCAGAGATCTGGTTTTCTTGAGAAAGGTCTGGCTGGAAGTGTTCAAGGGTGATGGGTTGGTGGCTGTTCCTTTGCCTATTCCAGGCTCAGAGGAGCATGTGTGGGTTCATGGCTCTTTCCACCTTCAAAGCCAGTAGTGGCAACTTGAATCTTTCTCACATTGCAGCACTCTTGACTCTCTCAATCTCTACTGCCTCTCTATTCCACTTTTAAAGACCTTTGTTATTATATTGTCCGCCCACCCCTCCCTCACCTCAGATAATACAGAATAATCTCCATATCTCAAGGTCAGAGCATAAGTAGGGGAGGGGCTGGGAGAAAGGGAAAGAGAGAGAATTTCAAGCAGGCATCACACTGTCAGCACAGAGCAGAGCCGGATGCCAGGCTGAATCCCAGGAACAGTGAGAACATGACCTGAACCGAGATCAAGAGTTGGACATTAAACCAACTGAGCCACCCAGGTGTCCCAAAGGTCAGCTGATTATTAATCTTAATTCCATATACCATTTAAGTTCCCCTTTGCCATGTAATATAACATATTTACATGTTCTGGAAATTAAGACCTGTACATCTTTGGGGTCAGTATATTCTGCCTACCACAATACATGAACATACTTAAAAATTTTTTGAACACTGCCTATATGGCTATTTGCTAAATCAAGGAAGAGTGCATTTTATATTTTGACAGATGTCAACAACGATTCTCTTGAGAAGCATCTCCAATTTGCCTTCCCCTGGCAGTGCTATGAAAGCCTTGGGATGATGATGATGATGATGATGATGATAAGAACAATAACAACAATAGCTCTCATTTATTTAGTAGCGTCAATCTTAAAAACAAAGGGGCGCCTGGGTGGCGCAGTCGGTTAAGCGTCCGACTTCAGCCAGGTCACGATCTCGCGGTCCGTGAGTTCGAGCCCCGCGTCAGGCTCTGGGCCGACGGCTCGGAGCCTGGAGCCTGTTTCCGATTCTGTGTCTCCCTCTCTCTCTGCCCCTCCCCCGTTCATGCTCTGTCTCTCTCTGTCCCAAAAATAAATAAAAATAAAATAAATTAAAAAAAAAAAACAAAAACAAAAGTTACTTAAAAATAAATAAATAAAACAGTTACTTTGCCAGCAAAAATGGGTTTATTTGGGATTAGCAGAGAATTACAATTCTGAACATGCAAGCTACAGCAAAACCTTAGGCAAGTCTAACAAAGGAGAGGAATGTTATTTTATAAGAGGAAGGAGGAAGGTGGGAGGGGCTGTTTTGAAAGAAAGTCCATGGGAGAAAAGAATTCAGGGTGATGACAGTTTCTCATTGGTTGAGTTGCAGGGGCAGTTGATTTCTACTAGGAGATCCAATGTACATCTTTACTTGTTGGGGCCTGGAATTGATGATTCTTTCCTGTTGAAGATTCTTCTGTCGGCAATTCTTGACTTCCAGTGATACCAAGTGAGAGCTTTCCCTTGCACTCCATTTTAGTGAGGTTTCCCTTTACTAAGTGTCACAGCACCATGTACCTGGCCCTGTGCTAAGCACTTTTCGTGTCACTTCTCTGAGGAAAGTTGTAGTATTTTCCAACTTTCACCACTGGATTTTGAGTTAGAGCTTATTCTGGGTGAGGATACCCAAGAGGGATTGTCAAAGCACAGAATGTTTAGGCTTGTCCCAGAATTTCTGATGAGGGGTTGGAGAAGGGACAAGAACTTGCATTTCTAGCAAGTTCCCCAGTGATGCTGATGCTAATGATCTGGGGGCCACTGAATTAAAGACACATTTAATGTTACTAAAACTCTCCATGAAGGAGGTATTATCTTCATTTTACATCCTCAGAAAATGCAGAAGAGGTGTTTCCAGGGGCCCCTTCACAGTGCTGGTCCCTCCATGTTCAGAATGCAGGTCACAGGCGGGACATCTCTGAGGGAGGAAATCGAGAATGACCTCTTTAAGAGGAAGCTATGACACACCATTACCATTCTTAAACTCGGATTCCATTTCCCAGTGCCCCTCCACTGCCACTTGGGCGTTGCCCACGGAGAATTTGTCCGCGCCCCACTCCAGGCCAATGCGAGGCTGAAACTACACTAACCAGAAGGCCAAGGGGAATGGCGGCGAGCTATGGGCCAATCACAGAAGAAGAGCGACTTCCTGCGGCTCACGGGACTTCCGGCGCCTCCGTGGTGGGCGTTCATTTTGCTCTTGACAGGTCGTTATAAAGCGCCCTCGGGGACCTGAGCTCTGGGCGGGGGCTGCTTTCCAGGCGCCTCCTCGGGACCCAGCGTGGAAGACAGTAAGGAAGATGGGATCGGCTGCCGCGTTTCGTCCCCTCTGAGGCTCCGATTGCGACGGGCGGCGGGCGGGCACCTGGCCCAGTGGAGGTGTGGGGATCGGCCAACCTCTCAGGGCCTGCCCGGGTCCAATGGCGGCAGCGGCGGCGCTGGCGGACCCGGACCGGCATCCGCATAGTACGGGCCCACGATAGAGGGGAGTGGTGGGTCCCTGGACTCTTCTCCTCCGCCTTCGCCTTCCTTCCTTTGCTGCTAGGACCCTAGGATTACCCCAAGCCCGAGGTCCTGAGTCCTGGCCAGGGGTTATGTGGAAAGTTTCATAATTCTGGAATCCAGTGGGACAAGGTGTGGAAAGCTGTCTCAGGGTTAGGGACTAGGATGTGAAAGGTTTCCTTCGTGTCTGGTGGACAAGAGTCAGGCCTGACACGGTAGCCTGAGCAGCTTGGTCTGTAATCTGAGGGTGGTATGAGTCATGGAAGGTTTGGAGTAGAGGAGGAAGGTGATAGGACTCAGGTGTTCATAGGCTCCCTTTGGCTGCAGAGTGAAAAACAGACGTGGGGTAGGGAGTGAAGGTGAGGAGGCAGAAAGGGAGGCCCATAAGGATGCACCTTTACTGGATCAGGTGAGTGATGGTGTCTTGGCTTGAGTGGTGACTGGAGTTGGGAGAAGTGGCTGGATTTGGATCTTTCAAGTCAGCCAGATTTTATGATGTGGATATCCAGGGATATCACCATGGATTTTGGCCTCAGCTATGAGAAGATGGAATTGAAGGGCATCGACTGAGATGGGGAGGTTACTGGGCAAAGCAGGTTTCAGGGACGATCAAGAGGCAGATTTTGACCCTGGCAATGCCTTGCAGACTTCCAGGTGGAGGTACTGAAAGGGCAGCTGGACATGCAGGTCTAAGTTATGCCGAGGAATTCAGCTTGGAGACATCCAGTCAACAGTCAGCCTGTGAACTAAGGTGGAGCTGTTTCAGATTTGGGAGGGGGCATCTTTAGCTTATGGTGAAGGATGTCCTACTGGGGCAGCTGAGGACTGGGTGGCTGGCCTGGGTACCTGGGCAGGGTTGGTGGATGTCACAAAGTCAGATGAAGGGAGGAACAGCCATGAGGGAAGGTGTGTGTGGGAGAGGAGGGTCCAAATAGTGACCAAGGTCCCTGGGACAGAGGCTGAGGCATACTGGAGACGCAAGTAGCATGATAGTGGGACCAGGGCTGATGTTTATTCACTTCTCTGTGGGCTCACCAACCTTCCTTGGCCACCCTCTTTGGGACCTGAGGGTTTCATTCAGGATGGCAGATTAGCTCAGTGGCAGTCAGCTGGGGATGTTTCAGGCCTAGGGTGGGAGGTGGTGGAGCTGGGCTTTGAATGTGCATTAGGAGGAGAGAGGAATACTGTGGTTGGTGAGAGGACAGCATGGAGAAAGGCAGAGACTTGGAGGTCCCAGAGATCTGTGTAGCCCACTCTGGGTAGCTGAGAGTTAAAGGTAGAAACTGAAGGAAAGGCTGGGTGCTACCTCCGGAAGTTGGAACTTTTGGAAGTCTGGCTCAGGATGTGATCCTGGTTGACTTTACCAAGTTAGGCACATTCTGGACACCATTTGCAGAGTAATATGTAGTGTGGCTGAGAGGATGAATGGCTCATGGGATGGTGGTGGGGTCTGGAGATGTGGGATACAAAGATGGATGTGTACATGCAGAGGGAGTATGAGTTCATGGACTGGGAGTCCTGGTAGCGGGGACCTATGGGAGATGAGCCCGTTTGGTTGTTCTGGGAGGCAGGATCTGGGAACCCAGGGGAATTGCCTAGTAGGAGGCAGTGGGGCCCCACATACTAGGCCCAGAGCTTGTGGCAACTTATCTGCCTGCCTACTGTGTGAAGGAGGACACCGTAATCAGTGGGATACAAGGAGACAGTGGCAGCCATGGCATTGGAGCTTAGGGAGAAGGATGACCTAGGAGTGTGTTGGCAGGAGTGATTTGGGGGTCAGAGACTAAACACCAGAAAGGTGGCAGCATGTGGGGTCACAGGCCTAGGCATATATGGGTTCGTCTGTGTATTTGTTTTTGTTGTTAGTTTTTCTGCTGCCCTTTGGTCTGGTTGACTTAGCTGTCCTCCTCATCATGGCAGGGCTAGGGGACCTTTGAGGATGTGGCCATGTACTTCTCCTGGGAGGAGTGGGAGATCCTTGATGAAGCTCAGAGACATCTGTACTGCGATGTAATGCTTGAGAACTTGGTGCTTGTGGCCTCACTGGGTAAGGCCCTCCCATCCTCCTAGTTTCCTGTTCTAGGTTCTGTCCTTCCCCTTCTGACAGGAGCATCTCTGTCTTCCCACAGCTGAGCATGGGTATTGCTTCTTCCTCTGGACTATCTGCTGTGTGTGAGGAGCTGGGTCATGAGCACAGCCTACTCCTTTCCCTGAGGAGCCCCAATATCTGCTTCTGAAGCTTTCTGGAGAAAGGCTCAGGACTGAGGGTCTGGCTGGCTGCCCAGGTTTGTCCAGATCAGTGGCATTTCTGTGCCCAGGTTCTTCCCTCTTTTTATTTTTTTAAGTTTATTTATTTTTGAAAGAGAGAGAGAGTGTGCGTGCAAGGGAGGGGCAGAGAGAGAGGGAGACAGAGAATCCCAAGCAGGCTCCGCACTGTCAGTGTACATCCTGACATGGGACTTGATCTCACAAACTGAGAGATAATGATCTGAGCCAAAATCAAAAGTCAGACACTCAACCAACTGAGCCACCCAGGCACCCCTTCTTTCCTTTTTTAAAAATTTTTATTTTATTTATTTATTTATTTATTTATTTATTTTTAATTTTTTTTTTTTTAACGTTTATTTATTTTTGAGACAGAGAGAGACAGAGCATGAACAGGGGAGGGGCAGAGAGAGAGGGAGACACAGAATCTGAAATGGGCTCCAGGCTCTGAGCTGTCAGCACAGAGCCCGACGCGGGGCCAAACTCACGGACCGTGAGATCATGACCTGAGCCAAAGTCAGACGCTTAACCGACTGAGCCACCCAGGCGCCCCTTTCCCTTTTTTTTTTTTTTTCAACGTTTTTTTTATTTTTTTTAATTTTTTTTATTTTTGGGACAGAGAGAGACAGAGCATGAACGGGGGAGGGGCAGAGAGAGGGAGACACAGAATCGGAAACAGGCTCCAGGCTCCGAGCCATCAGCCCAGAGCCTGATGCGGGGCTCGAACTCACAGACCGTGAGATCGTGACCTGGCTGAAGTCGGACGCTTAACCGACTGCGCCACCCAGGCGCCCCACCTTTCCCTTTTTTTTAATATCAGACATTTCCAGAAGCCTGGCCATGTCATGGCCTATGGACAGTTGACATGGTTATTACCCATGGGAACCACTGTGAGATGCTCCTGAGAGACTTATTTTGTAACATTGAGTTTTCTTCCCAGTTGCAAAGATGACATGATCTCCCTTTGGTCGTTCTCAGGGTGGGCTGCTCTTAGCTGGGCCAGCTACTTACCAACCTTATCTTTTTCCCAGGACTTGCAACTTCCAAGTCCTATGTGGTTGCCCACCTGGAACAGGGCAAAGAACGCTGAGAGCCTGACAGGGTGGACATATCTCCATACACTGCAAAAGAGGCCGGGACAGGGTCTGGCTCTAGTGAGTGGGAGCTGGAGCAAAGGTTACATTGGGGTATACTCGGCACCTGCCCTGTATCTGCTAGTGTTTGTTGCTGGAGCCAGTAGCCCTACCTTATTCCACTTTCCTTCTTCATTTTAGACACCACATTCTTGCCATTTCTACTTTGTCCCTGGGCCCTGGGTGGTGGATGACTCCACTGATCTGCTCTGTGTCTTCCTTATTCCCCTCCACTCCCCACTTTACGGGGGTGTCCCACATTAGCCCACAGTCAATGTATTATGAGATGTGCACATATCCTCATAAAGACTTTAAGCACCAGATGCCTGGTTGCAGCTGGATTTTCCTGGGCTTATGCTCACCACTCTGTGTCCCCTTTTCCTAGAGATCTGGAGCCTGTCTGTATTGGGTCCTGATGAAAGCTGAGGAGTTGCGGTCTCTGCCCCTCCTCCCAGCCTGAACCCCACCCCTGTGTTCTCATGTGCTGAGTGTTCACCTTCGGTGGCCCTCCTGGGCCCAGTCCTGCACCACAAGCTCTACCTCATCCTGACTTGATCCTACAGACAGACTCATTCCTGAGTTTGTCAGATCCACAGCTGTAAAGGGGCTGCCCCCTCCCAAAAAAGCCTACATACACTTCACCAGCATTTCTCTGCTTTCAGGTTGTTGGTATGGAATGAAAAAGCCCCTCTTGAACAGTGTGTTTCTGTAGGAGTGTTTCAGTTCAGAACCCCTAAGGCAGGTCCTTCCACCCAGAAGGACATGTGTGGCCTTCCACCCACTTGTGACATGTGTGGCCTGGTCTTGAAAGACGTATTATACCTGGCTAAGCATCAGGCAATACACCCTAGGCAGAAGCCATACAAATGTGAGACATGTGGGAGAGACTTCTGGCTCAGTACAAACTCTCACCAGCACTAGAAGGAGCACAGTGAAGAAAAACTCTTCACATGCAGCCAGGACTTCCTCCAGCATCAGATCACTCACACCACAGGGAAGCTGAACAGGAGCCCCGCACGCAAGGAGGCCTTCTAACCCAGCACCAGTTGCCAGCAGCAGCAGGCAGTTCATGCCACACAGAAGTCCTTCAAGTGCAGCAACTGTGGGGGAGCCTTTCTGAAGGCCTTTATGCTCCTTGACCACCTGATAACTCACTCCAAAGAAAGACCCTTCAGATGGCCAACAAGAAATGCCCCTAAAGAGGACTCAACCTTTGTTCATCACACAAAAAAAAACACAATGGAGAAACATCCCATGTGTGTAAGGAATGTGGGAAGGCCTTCAGCCAGCTTTTAAAACTGAGGACACATCAGAAAGTTCATACTGGAAAAATGCATCACAGTTGCAGTGAATGTGGGAAAGCCTTCACCGGAAACACTCACTTGTTCAGCACCAGAGAGTTCACACTGGAGAACGGCCTTATGGATGTGGCTAGTGCGGGAAGGCCTTCACTCGCAGCTTCCATGTTTTTCGGCACCAGAAAGTTCACAACACAGAAAGACCTTATGAGTGTAGACAGTGCCGGCGAGTCTTTAGCTGTGTTGCTGATTTTGTTGAGCACGAGAAAATACACACGGGGGAAAGGCCTTATGAGTGCAAAGAATGTGGGAAAGCCTTCGTTAACAGCTCTCATCTTGTTCGGTACCAGAAAGTTCACAACACAGAAACGCCTTTTGAGTGCAGTGAATGTGGAAAAGCTTTCCGGCAAACCTCCAAACTTATTCTGCACCAAAGGAGTCATACTGGAGAAAGACCTTATAAATGCAACCAATGTGGGAAAGCCTTCAGTTGCCCCTCCAACCTTGTTCCACACCAGTGAATTCACACTGGAGAAAAGCCTTATGAGTGTTCGGAATGTGGGAAAGCCTTCAGTCAAAGCTCTGCCTTCATTCAGCACGAGAAGGTTCACACTAGAGAAAGGCCTTATAAGTGTAGTGAATGTGGAAAAGCCTTCAGCTGTAGCTCTAACCTTGTTAAACACCAGAAAGTTCACACTGGAAAAAGGCCTTATGAGTGCAGTCAGTGTGGGAAAGCTTTCAGTGAAAGCTCCATCCTCAGTCAGCACCAGAGAGTTCACACTGGAGAAAAGCCTTACGAGTGTAACAAATGCAGAAAAAGCTTTCCGGGGCGCCTGGGTGGCGCAGTCGGTTAAGCGTCCGACTTCGGCCAGGTCGCGATCTCGCGGTCCGTGAGTTCGAGCCCCGCGTCAGGCTCTGGGCTGATGTCTCGGAGCCTGGAGCCTGTTTCCGATTCTGTGTCTCCCTCTCTCTCTGCCCCTCCCCCGTTCATGCTCTGTCTCTCTCTGTCCCAAAAATAAATAAAAAAACGTTGGAAAAAAAAAATTTAAAAAAAAAAAAAAAAGAAAAAGCTTTCCGCTACAGCTCAAACCTCTCTAAACACCAGAAGGGCCATATTGGAAAAGAGCCTTTGGAGTGCAATGGACATAGGAAAGCCTTCAGCCAGAGCGCTAGCCTCACTCAGTACCAGAAAGGTCACACCAAAGAAAACACTTAGGAGTGTGGCAAATGTGGAAAACCACTAACTAGCTGGGGCTTTCACCTTGCTCACCTTAAAAGGATTTACTCCTAAGAAAGCTTCTGTGAAAGGAACCTTTGTAAAGAAGCCATAAGCCGAAAATTGAAACTTAAATATCCTAATACCCCTACCAGGAGATTGCCAGATACATGGAAGCTTTCAGGAGCTTCACCACACTTTCTAACCTGTCCAGGTGCTTTGCCAGATGACGTCACTGCCAGATGCCATCTCACTTCTGCCAGCCAGCAGATCTTCCCACAGCGTGTAACTATCATGTCAACATACTCAGGGAAGGCTGATCTTGTGCTCTCTCATTCCCTGGAGGGAGACACGAGTGATGGAAGCTATCTGGGGGTGGCCTCATTTTCCATCTTTGCCCTGTCTCTAGTAGTTCAGGCATAGTCCTGACCTTATTCTCCCCAGGATGATCTGACCTGGAGTGTGAGGACTTGCAGAAGAAGTTTCCCTTTTATTGTGGCTATTGTTGAGTCTACAGATGGTGCCTGCAATGGAATTGTCCAGTATCCAAATCACCCAACCCTGGAACTGCCTGCCTCCAGAGTGTGTAGTAATAAAGGCCTTACTATTGAAGCCATCTTTAATACTGGGACTCCATCCATTGTGTGTGTGAGAAATGGAGAATGAATTGGGCTCTAACAGGATAGAAAGGGAGAAGGTCTTTTGGGAGGCCTCAACTTGAACAGTGGGATGGCAAGGAATAGATTGCAGTCTAGGCCCAAGGGCTTCCGGGACAGGCTGAAAGTCTCTGGGTCAAATCTTGTGTCCTGGATGCCAGGACAACCTGTAAGACCCAGAGCTTTGGACATTCGCCAGTACTTCCTGGGCAGCAGGGGTTGGGTACCTTGTTCCTGGGAATGTCCTACATTCTCCAGTAGAATTGAGGGGCTACTGTCCAGGAGTAAGGCCCCTGATGTCCAAAATCTGTAGGTAGGTATTGCTGCACGTAAGATCTTCAGGAGGCAGGTAGAACCTGTTTCAGTGGGCACAGAAACACTGGTTTTGAGGTCAGGGACACTGGCAAACAGAGGAGATAATGGCTGGTGCTATGCCTGGGCTACATCACACCCACTCACAAGAACTGGTTGTGTTCAACTCAACATTTAGTTGAGTTCAATCAGCCATGGTGGAATTTATACCACAAAAGATGAAGAAACAACAGCTCCTTGAAAACAAACAAACAAAAAGCAACTGAAAAAAACCTGATTTGGATTGTCTGCCAAGTTTGTTGACAGTGACTTTGGCCATAGGAGAGACTCTGCTCTGCAGGTCTTAGGAAGTCCTGCATATTCTCATCTTATCCTCTAGAACAAAGGACATAACAGTGGTATGTTGCTCACTGCCTGAGCAAATGGTGGTGTGGATTCCTGTAGCCTTCCTGCACTGGTCACTTCAAGGCCCTTACTGCACAGGTAGGAACTCTGGGCCTGAGAAAAGGGAGATCTTGTAGTTCAGGACTTTTGTAGCCCAGCCAATATTCCAGGTGAGTGTAGTGTCCATGATCTTCATCATCTGCTATTTTTTGCTGCCACTGAAGCAGGGCTGTCCCTGGGTACAGGAGTCAGAGATAATGGAATCAATATATGCTTGCCCCCATTTTCTGGTTTTCCAAGAGGAGTGAGGGAACCATATGTTTATGTGAAGCCTTTTGATTTCATAAATGTTGAAAGCTGCTTTACAAAACTTATAGGTATATATGCAACCGATATATATGGGCTGCATATCTCCTGGTTCAATACTTTCAAGTATCAGAAAATAAATGAACCAGGCTGTCTGGAGCCCCAGGACCCCAAGACATGAAGGCTTTTGGTGCAGTGTTTACCTGAGAACATGTGGCAGGGGCAACGGTACTGCTGTTGCCACTCCACTTAGGATCCTCCAGTTCCCTGAAGCTGACCATATGAGGGATGGCAGGGTCCCAGGCATGTGGCAGGTCTGCCTAAGTGCTCCCCACATCCCAAGGTATGGCACTCCTGGACCTTCTGGGTATAATAATTGCCTTCTGTTTTCTTGTTTAAGTTTTATTTTATTTATTTTGAGAGACAGCACAAATGCAAGCAGGGGAGGGGCAGAGAGAGTGGGAGAGAATCCCAAGCAGGCTCTGTGCTGTCAGTGCACAGCCAAATGTGGGGCTCAATCTCACAAACTGCAGAGATCATGACCTGAGCCCAAATCAAGAGTCAGACGCAACTGACTGAGTCACCTAGGTGCCCCAATAATTGCCTTCTATTAACATGGGGGCTTGGGGTTAGAACTAAAGCCCATTTGAACCTTGAGGCCTCAGGCTTCCAAGCAAAGGGATCATGGGTCATCAAGAGCTCAACTCCTTGAACCCATGTTTTAGCTATGGTTAGACAGACCTCATAACAGTGCTCCCAATGCATGAATGAAGTCTTTTACCTGCCTTCTAGTCTCCTCACCACGGCTCTCTGTACATCAGCCAACTTATTGGAACCTCAATATTTCCCTGGTGGTGCCAGAACATAGCAAACAAAGGCCTGTTGGTTCTGAAAGTTTGATCTCCCCAGAGGACCAATTTACGTGGAGCTCAAAGTCTCCCCATCGTGATGAAGTACCCAAGAATCCTTGGTCTGCTCAGGCTCTCCCTCCTGGGTGTAACAACTGCCTCCTGCCAACATGGAAGGGCTCCTTGGGATTAGAGTTAATGTTCAGCTGAGCCATGTGGAGCCCACACCTGCAAGCAACATAGGACAGACATTTGTCATCAGAACTCAATCCCTTTTCCTGAATGGTCACCTAGGTGTGTGTCTTGTAAAACGAAGTCTTTTGGCAAAGAGTCCTTGATTTGGTGAAGTAGTCCCAATGTGAATCTGACTTTTGCTCTCCCCATCAGGGCTCTGTGCAAGGCAGCTGGCCTACTGTGTGTGTGTGTGTGTGTGTGTGTGTGTGTGCGCGCATATGCATGTCTGTGTCTGTGGAGCTGTGTGTGTGCATGCACGTGCATGCGCCGGAACATCTAAAACAAAGCCCTCATGGCTCTGAGCACCTATGAACTGGGCTATTAATGTTCATCTTAACTCTACAGGAAGGCTGTCTTTTGAACCAGCCACAGAAGAAGGAAGTATTGAGAGATGGTCAGAAGCAGCCCTTCTGACATCATTTGAGCCCCCAGATCCACTCAGTGCCTGAAACCAGATACCAAGTGGATTTTAGGATTCCATGTACCAAAACAGACCAAGACAATTCAATAGGAAAAAGGTAATCTTTTCAACCAATAGTGCTAGAACAACTGAATTGCCATATGTAACAACAACAAACCTGTAAGCTTACCTCAAGTCATATGCAAAAGTTAACTCAAAATTGATCATAGATGTAAGCATAAAACTCATAACAATAAAAAATCTAGAAGAAAGCATAGTGATCTTGGATTTGGTGGATTTCTTTTCTTTTCTTTAGTAGCAGGCAAAAGTTTATTAGAGGATAAGATCAGAAAGGAAGAATCATAGGAAAGCTCTCTTTACAGAAAGGGGACATTCGAAAGTGAATGCCCGAGAACTATAGGCAAAGGTCCTTGTATTAAAAGGTTCTGGTCAGCCCTCAGATTTAGTGTATTCCTTAAGTATAACAAAAAGCATGAGAAGAAAAAGATAAATCAATTGGACTTAATAAAAACTTTTAACTTTTGCTTTTCTTTTTAAAAAATGTTTATTTTTGAGAGAGAGAGAAACACAGAATGAGAGTAGGGGAGGGGCAGAGACAGGGAGACACAGAATCTGAAGCAGGCTCCAGGCTCCAAGCTGTCAGCACAGAGCCCAACATGGGGCTCAAACCCACGACTGAGATCATGACCTGAGCCAAAGTCATAAGCTTAAACCAACTGAGCCATCCAGGCGCCCAAACTTTTGCTTCTCAATAGTCATTTCAACAAAATGAAAATGCAATCCATAGACTGGAAGAACTATCTGCAAAACAAATCCTAACAAGGGATGTGAATCTAGAACCTATGAGGAACACTTACAAAAGACAACCTAATTTTTAAAAAAATGGTCAGTGACTTGAACACTCACTTCACTAAAGAAGACATATGAGGGGTGCCTGGGTTGCTCAGTTAAGTGTCTGTCTTTTGATTTCAACTCAGGTCATGATCTCACAGGTGTGGGATCAAGCCCCATGTAGGGCTCCATGCTGACAGCATGGAGCCTTCTTGGGATTCTCTCTCTTCCTCTCTCTCTGCTCCTCCCCCACTTGAGTTTTTTCTCTCTCTCTCTCTCAAAATAAATATTAAAAAAGTTATCATAGAATGGACCATAAATGGAAATGTAAGAGCTAAAACTATAAAGCTAATAGGAGAAAAATTTTGACTGAGTTAGGCAAATAATTTTTTAGATATGAACCAAAGGACAAAACATAAAAGGAGAAACTAACAAATTAGACTTCATCACAATGTAAAATATTGCTTTTCAAGGGGCACCTGGCTGGCTCAGTCAGTAGAGTATGCTATTCTTGATGTCAGGGTTGTGACTTCAAGCCCCATGTTGGGCATAGAGTTTACATTTAAAAAATAAATAAAAATAAAATATTGCTCTTCAAAAGATGTCATTATGAAAATTAAAACAAGGGGCACCTAGGTGGCTCAGTTGGTTAAGTGTCTGACTTTGGCTCAGGTCATGATCTTGCAGTTCATGAGTTCGAGCCCCATGTCAGGCTCTGTGCTGATAGCTCAGAGCCTGGAGCCTGCTCTGGATTCTGTGTCTCCCTCTCTCTGTCCCTCCCCTGCTCATGCTCTTTCTCTCTCTCTCAAAAATAAATAAACATTAAAAAAAAATTAAAACAAGCTACAGGCCGAGATGAAACACCTGTACATATATATGGAGTCTTAATACAGAATATATAAAGAATTTGAACAACTCAATAAGAAGACAACCCAAGTAGGGGCACCTGGGTGGCTCAGTTGGTTAAGAGTCCAACTTCAGCTCAGGTCATGATCTTGTCGTCCATGAGTCTGGGCCCCAGGTCGGGCTCTGTGCTGACAGCTCAGAGCCTGGAGCCTGTTTCAGATTCTGTGTCTCCCTCTCTCTCTGCCCCTCCCCTGCTCATGCTCTGTCTCTCTGTCTCTGAAAAATGAATAAACCATCAAAAAAAATGAAAGAAAAAAAAAAGACAACCCAAGTAAAAATGAGCAAAAAGATTTGAGTAGACATTTTATCAAAGAAGATAAACAGTTAATAAGCACAAGAAAAGATGCCTGACATCATTATTCATTAGGAGAATATACATTAAAATCCCCTTGAGACTATTATTTGATGGGCACAGAGTTTCAGTTTATAATAATGAAAAAGTTGTAGAGATGTTTAGGAGTGATAGTTGTAGAACTGTGTGTTTACTTAATGTCATTGAACTATACACCTAAAAATAGAAGTTTTAGGGGCACCTGGGTGGCTCAGTTAAGTGTCCAACTTCAGCTCAGGTCATGATCTCGAGATTTGTGGGTTTGAGCCCCGAATTGGGCTCCACACTGATAGTGCAGAATCTGCTTGAGATTCTCTCCTCTCTCTGCCCCTCCCCCACTCACACTTTCTCTCACTCTCAAAATAAATAACACTTAAAAAATAGAAGTTTTGTGTATATTTTACCACAATTTAAAAAAATCCATTGAGATACCACTTCACGCTAGTATGGCAACACCAAGTATTGGCAGGGAGGTGGAGAAAATGGAACGGTTTTACAGTGCTGGTGGGAATATAAAATAGTAGAGATGCTTTGGAAAAATTTGACAGTAAAGAGTTAAACGTGAACTTCACTCAGCAGTTCCACTCCTAGAAACTGTCAGGCAGAAAGACCTTCCTCTGCTCTATAATCCTTCTAAATGGCCTTAGAAACAAATGGACATGAGACAGATTAACAGGAGAAAATAATATTTAATGAGTGCATATACAGGGAATCCACAGACATGAAATTCCAAAGACAATGGGGCACATGAAGCTCACATGAGCTGAGGAGAGGGGCAGAGGTCTGAGGATATGAAAAGGAGAAAGCTTTTAGCAAGAAGGTGAAAGATGTTTAGAAACACAAGTTTCCTCTATGAGGCAGATAAATTCCTTAGGCAAAGGGAAGTGTCTGTTAATAGCTCTCTTCCTATTACAGGTTCTCCTTCCAATGTAAATTAGACAGTTGTGGGAAAGGCAGAGAGCTTTTCCTGCATCTGCTGGGTTTTGATTACTTAAAAAAAAAATTATTTATTTTGAGAGAGAGAGAGAGAGAGAAGCAGAGAGACAATCCCAAGCAGGCCCTGCGCTGCCAGTGCAGAACCCGATGCGGGAGTTGAATTCCCCAACTATGAGATCACAACCCAAGCAGAAATAAAAAGTTGGACGCTTAAGTGACTGAGCTACCCAGGCGCCCCTAACTCAAAATAATCTTTATGCTGAAGAGGCCCATCTTGGGGCAGCCTGCCCTCAGCCCCTACAGAATCTACCCAAGCAACATGAAAACATACATCTACAGAAAGACTTGTAAGCAAATATGCCTAGCAGCATTATTTGTAACGGCCAAGAACTGTTGTCTATCAATTAATGACAAATAAAATGTGGTATATCCATACAAGGGAATACTATTCAGCAATAAAATGGAATAAAATACTGATATATAACATAACATGAATAAACCTCAAGAACAGACTAAGCCAGTTAGGCACCCCCAGAATAAAGTTTAAAAAGCAAAAACAAACAAACAAACAAAAAACCAAAAAACAAAACCCTCAACAACATTATGCTAAGTGATAGAAATGACACACAAAGGGATATATATTATATGATTCCATTGATACCAAATATCAGGAAAGGCAAAAGTATAGACATATAACATGGATTAGTGGTTGCCAGGGGCTGAGAATGGGAGTGATTTTGGCTATATAAGTGTCCAGGGGCACCTACGTGGCTCACTTGGTTAGGTGTCCTACTCTTGATTTTGGCTCAAGTCATGATCTCGTGGATTTGTGAGTTCAAGCCCCACATGGGGTTCTATGCTGACAGCATGGAGCCTGCTTGGGATACTCTCTCTGCTCTTCCTCGGCTCATGCTCTCTCTCTCCCTCTCTCAAATTAAACAAATAAAAAAAAAAGTGTCCAACCGCACATTTTGAGGCAATGGGAATGGGGTGAGATAATAATGGTTGTACAACTCTATAATTTTACTAAAAATCATTAATTATGCAATTATAATGGATGTATTCTATAATATGTAAATTATACTTCAATAAAGCCATTTAACAAAAAGGCTATGGGCTGTTCTTTCTCACAGTCCTGGAGTTCCTGACCACATGGTGATGACCAAAAGTATCTAGCCCACTAAGAGATGACAGGAATGCATAAAAAATATGTTGACTACAGCTGTGGGAGATATACAGATCTACACCTGCACACTTTTTTTTTTTTTTAATGTTCATCAATTTTTGAGAGAGAGACAGAGCATGAGCAGGGGAGGGGCAGAGAGAGAGGGAGACACAGAATCCGAAGCAGGCTCCAGGCTCTGAGCTGTCAGCGCAGAGCCTGACACAGGGCTCAAACCCACAAACCACAATATCATGACCTGACCCAAAGTCAGACACTTAACTGACTGAGCCACCCAGGCGCCCCAACACCTGCACACCTCAATCCTGCAAAGGCCCAGACATCAAAACAGTTCACCAGGGGGCGCCTGGGTGGCGCAGTCGGTTAAGCGTCCGACTTCAGCCAGGTCACGATCTCGCGGTCCGTGAGTTCGAGCCCCGCGTCAGGCTCTGGGCCGATGGCTCGGAGCCTGGAGCCTGTTTCCGGTTCTGTGTCTCCCTCTCTCTCTGCCCCTCCCCCGTTCATGCTATGTCTCTCTCTGTCCCAAAAATAAATAAAAAACGTTGAAAAAAAAAAAAAAATTTAAAAAAAAAAAACAGTTCACCAGGCTCCCCACACCTTATTTCCTCACACTCAGTATTCTTTACCCATTTACAGTACTCAATTCATCCTTGTACAAACACAAGTGGATGATATATTACCGGGGTCTGGCCTTCGGAGTGCTTCCTTTCACCACTGCTGGGTGGAAGAGACATTTCCTAAAACACAGACCATTATCTTGCTTCTTCCAGACTGTTGACTGGCTTTTCCAGGCGAACTCTAGGTGAGAAGCTTCAGAACACAGAGGCTTTCATTCTTTGTCAGAGAACATGGGGTAGAAATACAAATTGGGTCACATCTGGTCAGAAATGCTCCATGCCTTACTGTTGTGCCCTGTCAGGTGCTATAGGGAACCTGATAACCAGTCTGAGAACTCTGTTCTGTTTCCAATTCACTCCCAATAAACAGGACTCCAATATCAAAGGTGAATTAATTGGTGATGTATTCAGTATCAAATGGTGCAGAGCAGTCTGAAGTCATGGTACCAGAGCTGGGTAATGATAGCAACGCATATAAACTATGTTATGAGTACCTGGAGAAACTCAATGAAGACATCATGGATGTCAAAGGCAGATTTCACAAGGTCCATAAACAATGGGAAAACTTCCCTAGAAGCCCTCCAGAAACTATCTTATCAGGCCCCTTGCTCAGAGCAAGAGTCATGTCCATGCCAAACTCAGTCATGGGTGAGCAGCAGGACATCACTTCAATGGGTGCAGGGCCACCACCATCCCTCCAGAGGAGGGCAAGCAGGGAACAGGGGCTGCTTACACTGAGTAATAGATGACCATCAAACACAGAAGGACATTTTCCATAGCACCCAGCGATGTGACAGCTGGTCACAAAGTACAGTATGGCCCCTATAGGGGCCCCTACAGGGCATTCGTGGAGTTATCTCTGCAGGTAGAAGTTCTGGGGCGCCAGGTGGATCAGTCGGTTGAACAGCCGACTCTTGATTTCAGCTCAGGTCATGATCTCATGGTTGTGGGTTCGAGCCCCACATCAGGCTCTGTGTTCACAGCGCAGAGTCTGCTTTGGATCCTCTGTCTCCCTCTTTCTCTGCCCCTCCCCCCTCTCAGAAATAAATAAGTGTTAAAAAATTAAAAAAAAAATAACTTCTATACAAGGTACAACTTGTGGCTGAAGGCTATTTGTATATGGTATTTTTCAAGTGTTAATTCTTTTATATTGAATGAAGTTTTTAAAATTTTATTTCAACGTTTTTTATTTATTTTTGGGACAGAGAGAGACAGAGCATGAACAGGGGAGGTGCAGAGAGAGGGAGACACAGAATCGGAAACAGGCTCCAGGCTCCGAGCCATCAGCCCAGAGCCCGACGCGGGGCTCAAACTCACGGACCGCGAGATCGTGACCTGGCTGAAGTCAGACGCTTAACCGACTGCGCCACCCAGGCGCCCCTGAATGAAGTTTTTAAAACATCATTTAAAAGAAAATGTTAAAAAAAAAGGGGGGGGGGCGGGGGCAGCTGAAGACTTTACTAAATTCACTGCTCCTAAAATGACTTTTCACTAGTGAAGGTTTTGTGCTGGTTGGTGGGCAGGAGCTGTGGCTGAGTCTCCCATACCAGCTGTACACACAGGAGCTTTCTCCAGTGTGAATATTTCTATGCAGGACCCAGCAGGAGCTGCTTTGCTCTCCTACTCACTACACTCACAATGCAGTAACTTGCTGCTGCAAAACTTGATTAAATCTGGGCAAGGAGGCTATCCAACACCAGCTGCCTCATTATGCCTTTCTCCAGTGGGGACTGTGTGAAAGAGGTTCAATTTTCCTGAGAGCTTTCAGGTGGTTACTGCATTTGTACAACTGTTCTCTGGCATGAATCTTTTGGTGCTAACAAGAATGGAGCTCTGAATGCAGATGCCCACATTCTCGGCACTTGACTCCTTTGGTGCAAGGGGAAATGCAAAAGTTTGCTCAAGACTGGGCCACACTCCCTGCCTTAATGAGTGTTTTCTAAGGGGCAAACATTCTCATTCTCAAAAGGAATAGAGCTCTGGCTGGAGGCTTTCTCACATTACAAAAATCATGACATTTGAAGACATGAATGTACTTCTGCTTTCTCAGAATGGAGACAAAGGTGAAGGCCTTCTCATCTTCCCAATGTACTTGGGATTTTTTTCCCATTCTGAAAATTAAAAAAAAATTTTTTTTAATGTTTTACTTATTTTTGAGAGAGAGACAGAGTGCGAGTAGGAGCGGGGCAGAAAAAGAGGGAGACACAGAATCTGAAGCAGGCTCCAGGTTCTGAGCTGTCAGCACAGAGCCTGACGTAGGGGCTTGAACCCATGAACCGTGAGATCATGACCTGAGCTGTAGTCGGCAGCTCCATCGACTGAGCCACCCAGGCGCCCCCATTCTGGTCTTTTTTATTGATTGAACACCTTTCCATATACCATGTGTTTACTGGGTGTCTCTTCAGTGTCAGTTCTCTGTGAGTTCTGCAAAAGGGCCTCAGTGTCTGGTGACAGGCAGGTGCCAAGCAGTGAGGGTGGTCCAGCCACTGACATTATATCCACCTTCCTTAGAGGAAGCAAGCAGTCCCATGAAGAAATAAATTTTCTTTTTCCTTAAAAATTTTTTTGAGAGAGAGAGAGAGAGAGAGAGAGAGAGAGAGAGAGAGAGAGAGAGAATATCTCAAGCAGGCTCCACACTCAGCATGGACCCAGATGGGGGCTTGATCCCATGACCCTGGGATCATGACCTGGGCTGAAATCAAGAGTTGGACATTCAACTGACTGAGCTACCCAGGCACCCTTTCAAGAACTACTTAAGGGGGGCGCCTGGGTGGCACAGTCGGTTAAGCGTCCGACTTCAGCCAGGTCACGATCTCGCGGTCCGTGAGTTCGAGCCCCGTGTCGGGCTCTGGGCTGATGGCTCGGAGCCTGGAGCCTGTTTCCGATTCTGTGTCTCCCTCTCTCTCTGCCCCTCCCCCGTTCATGCTCTGTCTCTCTCTGTCCCAAAATAAATAAAAAACGTTGAAAAAAAAAAAAAAAGAACTACTTAAGGATACGTATCAGCTCAGAACATGTTAAGGGGAGGCCAATGGTGGAGCATCTGACCATAAAAGGGGAGAAGGCGAAAGGCTGAGAGGAAAAGGATACAGAGGGATCAGCCAGGAAATATGAGTCAAGGGAAAGTAGAATGAAGTTCCAGAATGACAGAAAAGAGGCATGGCTACTCACTTTGGCACCAGGGTAAGAGAGGGCACAGGCCAGGTACCAGGTGAGAGACAAGCCCGCTGCCACAGGCCCTCCCCTACCAGTCTTGCACTGACCAGGACTGGTCCTCCATGGGCCTCTCTGGTCATGGACTGATTCAAGCTGCCCTGTCCAGGTCTCCTGGCCATGTTCACCTTGGGTGACCACATTGATGGTAGTGCAGGCAGTCATTCTTATGGGGGGTCAAGTGGCTTGTGAGAGGCCAGCCCCAGGTCTGTCATGATTCACCCGTGACAGACTGAGGTGGATAAGGATCACTTATGCATCTGGAGAACTGAACCTCACAAAATGAACAACCAGGAAAGATCTCAGGGGAAAGGTGCATTGTCCCCACAGTCAGTGATCATGTCTGTGTCCATGTGCCATCACAGGGGCTGACAAGGGGCAGCCGGCAGAAAACCTGCTGGAATGAGGAAGTGTGACAGAGGAGAAAGAAAAGCAACACACCTCGACTGGGTCACTTGGCCAGATAATAACCAAGCTGGATGTGATCTGCTATGCAAGTTGTGATACTTTTGACCCTTGACCTAAAAGATACTGGAGTTGTTTATACAGCAGTCTGGGAGAAGATGTATCAAGACATGGGCCAGCACCAGGACCAGCCGCATATCCCATGGGGAACACAGTGGCCTAACCTGGTGAGGACAGCACCATGTCATGGTAGTAGCCCTACTGTGTCTCATCAAGGAGCCCCACTTTTTCTGAAAGCAGTATATGACCTTCTTAAAAGTCACTGGGCCTTGCTATAGCAGGCCAGGGAGCAGATGGATGCAACCTAAGCACTGGGCATGGGACCTGGGACCCCAGTCTCTGTCCTGCGGCCACCTCCCTTTATGTCTCCCAACCTTGTCCCCTGACATGCCTGCTTACCCTCTCATATTTGAAAGGGCGGGCCCTCCTCCTGGATGTGCCCTCTCCCCAGATCCATTGGTCTTTGGACAGTGCTTCTCCTTTTCTGCACCCATCTCCTCCACCTGGCCACTGGTCCTTATCCTGGACACCCCACACTCACATCAGGGCCACTTATCTGCAACCACAACCTAAGACTCTCCTTCCAAAATGCCATTCTCAGGCCCTTCCTTGGTCCAGGCCACCAGTGAACTGCAACCTGGAGATCGGAGGCCAAACCAAAACTCCCTATGTGTCCATGGCACGTAGTCACTTCCACTTAAAAGTCCACATCTACAAAATCCAACTGCTAATCTTCCCCAAAATATCCTCCTCTTGCCAAACTCCCATCTCTATGTACAATATCTCATTCTTCCTAAACACTCGGGATGGTCTTTTATCCACCACTTACGTTCACTCATCACACGTAGCAGGAAATCCCATTAACTTCATCTTGAAAATCTAACCGAAATCTGATCACTTCTCTCACCTCTCCTACTTCTACCCTGGACAGGCCATCATCACAATTGTCTGGAAGAATATTGCAGCAGCATCCTCACAACCCCTGGCCACAACCCCTCTCCCACCGGTGTGTTCACTCAGTATGTTTACTTGGTATTCATTGGGATACTTTCAAAATCCTAAATCCAGACAATGGATATCCTGCTTCTATTCAAAAATTTCTATGACTCCCAGCACATTCAGCCAATGAATAGAGGCAGGACTCCTCTCTTCATGGAGTGGAAGAATGAGAATTTTCCTGAATGTTCTCAGGTCAGTCTCACCTCCGAATCTTTGCACATGCAGATCCCTCTGTCTGTACCCTCTACATCTTAACATACCGAATTCTGGGATGAAGACTCCCCACCTGCGAACGCTCCATCATCCAGAACATCGAGGCCTGTAGCTCAGTCGGGGACTCAGGACACTGGGACCCCGAGTCAGGTCGGGTGGAAGAATCCTTCAGCCGTGACCAGTTGATCGGCTCACTCATCGCGCCGGTAGTCCAGCCACAAGCTGGTCATGACCTCGGAACGCTTGGCTTTGAGCCTCCGTCCCCCGCTCTGTAAAGCAGACACAACGCCAAGGGCGACGACTCCCGGGCAGGCTCCGAAGGAGGTCCTTGCAGACATCCCCGCGCGGTCGCCCCCCTACAGCCAAGGATATCTGGGCTTGGGTAGTCAGGACATTCTCTGGGGTCAAGGGGTGCACAGGGCACGGAGACGGAATCTCCCCGACTCTCGAATCTTCCCTGCACCGGTTCCCGCAGGCCCGGTGAGCCTCCCGGCACCATCCACAGCCAGGCAACTTGGTTCCTCCTCCAATACCGATAAAACCGCAAGCTGCCAAAGAAACAACCGAAAACCAGAAGCCACCACGCGCTGACGCGGCGGTTCCGGAAACGCCTCTCCCCTAGGCTATCATTGGCCAGAGCCCAGATCGCGGCCTCGGAAACGCCCCTCGCCCAGGTTCTCCCTGGGAAGCTCTGAGAAGACGCTTGATGAGAGGCTTTCTGGGGAATGTAGTTCGCGACGCGTGAGCAGTGACGCGACACGTGCGTGTGTGTGTCCGCGTGCGTGCGTGCGTGCGTGCGTGCGTGTGTGTGTGTGTGTGTGTGTGTGTGTGTGTGTGTGTGTCCTGATCACCCAGGCAACGACCCGGAGGCACAGCTACTGGTTGTAGGAACTAGTGTGGTAGCCAGCGGCGGGCCTAGAGCATTTGCCCGCTCAGAGTCTGGGCGTTTCTGCGCTAGCAAAAGAGGACTGGGCGGGACTTCCGTCGTCGCCATTGCAATCTTCGCCGCGCAGTTGGTGGGCTGGTTGGCAGTCGGCTGCTGGGACCAGAGATGGGCATAGGGAAGTCCCGGGACTGTCACCGCACCACTGCATGCACTTTTACCCCTCGGCTAATGGTTCCTCCTTCCTGAGCCTTGGTTTCCCCAGATGTAGAACGGAGGTAATGTACTCCGCCTTAGCCCCACGGTCCCCGGAGACAGCTCCCAGGTCCTTGGGTGCATTTTATACGGGGAAGACTTACTAAAACCCTGAGTGCGACCGTCAGCACGCGGTCACCCCGGGCAGTGGGGGCGTAGGGTTTTGGATGACCCCGCAGGGCTTGTCACTGTCGCTGCCTTGCACGGCCCCGCCCACTCCACAGACTCTGACCAGGCCAGCAACCTCGCTGATGGACCCCGGGCAGGTGAGTGGAGGGTGCCCCAGTTCCTCGCCCGCTGGTATCCCTGCCCTCCCGATCCTGGAGCCCCTGTACAAGAGAATGATGGTGTCCTGGACTCTTCGCCTACACTTGAGTCTGGAGCCCAGGGTCACTCTTCCTAGCATCCTGAAACCAGGCTGGACGTTATATGGATGGGTTCACTGTAAGTTAGCAACCTCCTCAGGAGCTGCCCTGGTGTAATCTGAAACCAACCCCAGAGGTGGAGGGTAGTGAGAGAGTGAAGAAAGAGGCACCTCACTCCAGACTGGTTGGTGCAGGTTTAATAAGCAAGGACAGGTACATAGGAAGCTTGCCTTGGGCAGCCACAAGAGTAGATCTCCACACCAGGCCAACAAATCTTAAAAGTTTATATGGAGACTTTAACTTGGTTCAGTCAAGTATACCATCCAGATGGTTTCAGTGTCAGATGACAATCTCAAGGCTATGTCCCTGGGGGAATTTCTGGGAGTGGGGAAGAATACACATTCCAAGGACAGGAGGTGATGACAAGCCTCCCATTGCCCAGGTCCAGGTCATGGGTCAACTGGCAGTCACATCCTCTTGATGACTTCCCCCCCAACGTTCATATTTCTGGAATCCTATGGGATAAGGTCTGGAAGGGTATC
Source organism: Neofelis nebulosa (assembly GCF_028018385.1). Lineage (NCBI taxonomy): Eukaryota > Metazoa > Chordata > Mammalia > Carnivora > Felidae > Neofelis > Neofelis nebulosa. The sequence continues at coordinate 197,106 of NC_080798.1, forward strand.
CCAGGCACAGGGACCAGCATGTGCAAATTTCTTGAAGGGGAGTATAAGGTGGAAGTGTTCAAGGAACTGAAGGTCTGTATTTCATCTGGTGAACATAGAAAGCATGGGGACAGGTATCGGCCTGGAATGGCAGGCTGAGGAGCTGGGTCTCTATTCTGAGCATGGTGAATCCCAGAAAGTTTAGAGCAGAGGAGGGAGGTGATCTGATTCGGATCTTAATAGGCTCCCTCTGGATGGCCAGGAGAGAACAGAGTTCTCTCTGGAGGTGAAGTTGGAGGCAGGAAGACCACTGAGTCTTCCATTGAGTGACTGCAACAGTTCAAGTGTGTGCTTTGGTGGCTGGACCAAAGGTAGAAGTAGGAGAAATTGTTGGCTCCTGAATCTCCCTTTTTTTTAAATTTTTTTAACGTTTTATTTATTTTTGAGAGAGGGAGAGACAGAGCATGGACAGGGGAGGGTCAGAGAGAGGGGGACACAGAATCTGAAACAGGCTCCAGGCTCTGAGCTGTCAGCACAGAGCCCGACACGGGGCTCGAACTCACGGACCGCGAGATCATGACCTGAGCCGAAGTCGGCCGCTTAACCAACTGAGCCACCCAGGCGCCCCATGAATCTCCCTTTTAAGTAGGGTGGACTAGATTTCCTGCTGTGAGGCAATGAGATATCAGGGTTGACCCAGACAGGTTTGGCAGGCATGGAAGTTGGCGTGAGGAGTAGATTTCAGAGGGAAGATGAAGAGCTAGGCTTTAGCCGTATTGTATTTGAGGTGTCCTGTAGACTGCCAAATGGAAGTGCCAAGTATGCTTTATGCCAGGTCCAGGCTGGAGACATCCAAGGGAGACTTGTGTGTCGACATTATGTGTGGCTGGGGGTTGACCAAAATGGTGACCAAGCCTCTACCTAGAGACTAGACCTGGGATGAAAAAAATGAAGCATGAAAGTAACAGAGGTAAGATGACAGTGGGGTCTGAGATGAGACTGGTTTACCTCTCTACAGCTCACCAGGTTTTTGTGGCCATCCTCCTTGGGGTCTGGGGTTTTTTTCAGGGTGGAGGAGTAATCAGGGGCAGAAAGGGTCAGTCTAAACTAAGAGTCCCCAAGCCTAGGGTCTGGGATTTGTCTATCTGTGAAAACAGCTATGACTGCTGAAGGGAAAGCATGTAGAGGGTGGAGGTGGAAGAGGGCAGGGGTGTTTAAGATCTATTCATGGTTCTGGGGAGCTGAAGGCTGAAGCAACAAGGCAAAGTGGGGAGGCATTAACCAGAAGTGATGATTGTCTCTGGCAGTGGCGATTTTTGGAGATGTGGGGCAAGCCAGGCTGAGTATTGGATCCTGGTTGCCCATTTTATGTTGGGTATGCCATGTGCGTAGTGGGATATAGGAACTAGGGATATGCCTGTGGTGTGGACAGGAAGGGAGGGTGGGGGCTGGGGAGTGGGTGTCCAAAGAGTGACATGTACAAGGTAAGGGAATGTGAACCAATGGGCCCAGGGCCTTGGCACTAGAGGCTTAAGGGAGGAAAGAGAGTCCAAATTTTCTTATACTTGGGAGGTGTGATCTGGGGAACACAAAGGAGCTTGTTTAGTGTGAAGAGTGGGTTCCTGGCTAGCACAGAGCACAGACAGCATCTGTATCAGCTTTTTGTTTCTCTAGATTGGATTGGATTGGATTGGCCTGGCTACAGTAACTAGTGAGACTACAAGGATAAAGGGACATCTGTGGTGCCAGGGCCTCTTATCTCCTCTGAGGTGGGGGCCTGAGGAGGAGGAGGAGCTGTGGGTGGGTGAGGGAAGGATGGACTGAGGGAGTCAAAGAAGAGAAGATGCCAGTGGTAGATGTAGCAGAACTCTGAGTCATAGGTCAAGGAACTGGATGTGTCCATTTGACTTTTTGTTTGCTTTTCAGCCCATCTGTTGGCCTTCTAGCTTAGCTGTTTCATCATTGCAAAGCCCAGTGACCTTTGAAGATGTGGCTGTGTACTTTTCCAAGGAGGAGTGGGGACTTCTTGATGCAGGCCAGAGGGACCTGTACCACAATGTTATGCTGGAGAACTTTCAGCTCATGACCTCACTTGGTAAGGCCTTTCTGCCCTGCCCCAGCATGGTGACCAGCTTCTTCCCTTTTACCTTCTTCCCATAGAGTTTTCTGTTCATCCCAAAGTTGGACCATTGGCACTGGTTCTTCCAAGGTTTCCTGTTATAGATGCTGTGGATGCTAGGACTGGGCTGTGTGCATTCTCCTTGTATTTCTCTGAGCAGCCTCATAAATAGTCCTAATAGCTGTTGGCCAGGGGCCTTGTGGGAACAGAGGTTGGGGATCAGGGACATATGGTGTGCCTGATGGATCCCACTAAGCTAGACCAATTTCTGGCTCGGTGACCCACTATGGGGCCATGCCCAGAATCTGTCCCTTCCCCCATGGGACTTTTTTTTTTAAACTTTGTTGAGCTATACCATAAAATTCATACTTCAGAATGTATAATTCAGTGGTTTTTAGGTATTTGCACAGTTGTATAAATATCACCATAATCTAACATTTTTATCACCTAAAGAGAAATTGTACCCATTAACAGTCATTCCCCATCTTCCCTCATCTCTTCTTCCTCAGCCTTAGGCCACTGCTAATATACTTTATGACTATATAGATTTGCTTATTTAAACATTTCATATAAATGGAGTCACACAGTATATGTTTCTCTGTGAATAGCTTTCAGTTAGTGTAATGTTTGTAAGGTTAATCCACGTTGTAGCATTTACCAGTACTTCATTCCTTTTTATGGCCAAATAATATTCCATTGTGTAGATATACAATGGTTTGTTTATTCATTCATCAGTTGATGAGCATTTGTCTTGTTTCCACTTTTTTGGCTGTTATGAAAAATGTTGCTATGAACATTCATGTACAAGTTTTTACGTAAGTATGTTTTCATTTCTCTTGGGTAGATACATAGTGGAATTGCCAAGGTGTTTTCCAAATTGGCGGTACCATTTTATATTCCCACTGCAGTGTATGAGTGTTCCAATTTTTCTACTTCCTTATCAACACTTGCTATTGTCTGTTTTCTTATAGATAGCCTAGTTGGTGTGAAATGGTATCTCACTGTAGTTTTCGTTTGCATTTCTCTAATAACTAATGATGTTGAGCAACTTTTCATGTGCTTGTTGGCCATTTGTTTATGTGTATGTATATATACATATCTCCTTTTAAGAAATGTCTATTCAAGTCCTTTGTCATTTCCTCTAGTAAGGCCTCCTTTATTCTGTAGCTTGGCTATCCCTGTCCTACACAGTGGGCCCTTCACTCTTCTTCTGGCCCCCTTGACCTGTCACCATCCCTTGGATCCATTGCTGTATATGTCCAGCCACACATTTCTAATGAAATCACCCTTTCCACCAAGTGGAGCACTCAGGTTACCAGAAATTTCTCTGCTTTTAGGTTGTTGGCATGGAGTGGAAGATGAGGGGGCCCATTCCAAGAAGAATGCTTCTATACAAGGGATGTTACAGGTCAGGATCCCCACTGCAAATCCTTCCACCCAGAAGGCTGACACCTGTGATATGTGTGGCCCATTCTTGAAAGACATTTTGCACCTGGATGAACATCAAAGAACATATCCTGAGAATACCCTCTATACATGTGGAGCATGTGGAAGAGAGTTTTGGTTCAGTGTGAACCTTCACCAGCACCAGGAGGAGCACAGTAGAGAAAAGCCCTTCAGATGGGACAAGGACAGGGACTCATTTGTGGAACACTCTATAGTCCTTCTGTCAGAGAAGCCTTTCACTTGTGGGGAAGATGGTGAGGATGCCTTGGACAGCCATGACCTCTTCCAGCATCCAGCCATTGAGAGCAGTGGGAAGCCATATAGAAGCACAGAGTGCAGGAAGGCCTTTTCACACAGTTCTAATCTTGAGCAGCTCTTAGAAGTCCGTTCCACCCAGGAGCTCTTCAAGTGCAGCAACTGTGGAAAAGTCTTTCAGAAGAGCTCCACCCTCCTCAACCACCTGAGAATTCATTCTGAAGAGATACTGTTTAGATGTCCAACAGTTGAAAATTCCTTAGAGGAGAAATCAACCCTTGTTAATCACCAAAAATGTCATAATGAAGAGACATGTCATGTATGTAAAGAGTGTGAGAAGACCTTCAGTCACCCTTCTAAACTGAGGAAGCACCAGAAATTTCACACTGGAGTAAAACATTATAAGTGCAATGATTGTGGGAAAACCTTCAGCCACAAACTCACACTTGTTCATCACCAGCGAATTCATACAGGAGAAAGACCTTATGAGTGCAGTGAATGTGGGAAAGCCTTTAATAACAGGTCACACCTCACTCGGCATGAGAAAGTTCACACTGGAGAAAGGCCTTTTGAGTGCAGCAAATGTGGAAGAGCCTTCAGCCAAAGCTCTAATTTCCTTCGGCACCAGAAAGTTCACACCCAAGTAAGACCATATGAGTGCAATCAATGTGGTAAAGCCTTCAGCCGTAGCTCTGCTCTCATTCAACACTGGAGAGTTCACACTGGAGAAAGGCCTTATGAGTGCAGCGAGTGTGGAAGAGCTTTTAATAATAACTCCAACCTTGCTCAGCACCAGAAAGTTCACACTGGAGAACGGCCTTTTGAGTGCAGTGAATGTGGAAGAGACTTCAGCCAGAGCTCCCACCTCCTTCGACATCAGAAAGTTCACACTGGAGAACGGCCTTTTGAGTGCAGCGAATGTGGAAAAGCCTTCAGCAATAGCTCCACTCTCATTCAGCACCAGAAAGTACATACCGGGCAAAGGCCTTATGAATGCAGTGAATGTAGAAAGGCCTTCAGTCGCAGCTCCAGCCTGATTCAGCACTGGAGAATTCACACCGGCGAAAGGCCTTATGAGTGCAGTGAATGTGGGAAAGCCTTTGCTCACAGTTCCAGTCTCATTGAGCACTGGAGAGTTCACACAAGAGAAAGGCCTTATGAGTGCAGTGAATGTGGGAAATTCTTTAGCCAGAACTCCATTCTCATTAAACATCAGAAAGTTCACACTGGAGAAAGGCCTTATCAGTGCAGCGAATGTGGGAAGTTCTTTAGCCGAAAGTCCAGCCTTATTTATCACTGGAGAGTTCACACTGGAGAAAGGCCTTATGAGTGCAGTGAGTGCGGGAGAGCCTTCAGCAATAATTCTCACCTGGTTCGTCACCAGAGAGTTCACACACGGGAAAGGCCCTATGAGTGCAGCCAATGTGGGAAAGCCTTTAGTGAACGATCCACACTTGTTCGACACCAGATAGTACATACCAGAGAAAGGACTTATGAGTGTGGCCACTGTGGAAAAATTTTTAGCCGTCTTTGCAATCTTGCTCAGCATAAAAGGATTCATACCTGAGTGGAGTCTTATGGAAATGGTCTTTCTGAGAAGATTTTCAGCCAAGTCAGACTTGGAGCAGAATACCCACAGAGAAGTTACCTACATGTACCACTAATTTGGAGAAGCCTTCAAAAGCTACCCTGGCCTTTCTCAGCAGCCCAGAGCTGAGCTCTCTCCCCTATGGAGCACAAATCCCTTTTGAACCTGCCTGGATCCAAATATTTGCAACAGTCATCTACATATGCATGGAAAAAATAGCTCCCTGTGCCTCCTTTCCACTTTCCTGGAGGAAAACAGACTTATCCTGGGCCCATTGGAATGGCTTCATTCCCACTGCCTCTGAGAGGGTTAGGAAATGAACTGACCCCAGGCTGGTTGAGGGGCCTTGAGGGATGTCCAGTTTGGGCTTCTCAGGAAGACGCACATTCCTCATGGATGTTGTCATGTCTGCATGTAATCCCAATGATGTGTCCACTGAGCCCACACATTACCCTTCCCTGGAACCATTTACCCTGGTCTTCTCTATCCAGCATGATAATAAAGACCTCATTGATCAACCCAGCTTAATCTTGGGGGTTGGGGTGGGGTAGGTTGAAAAAAGAAGCAGGTAGAGTGGGGGAAGGCTGATACAGAGCACCCGACAACATCTACCTCAGGGTATAAAAGGAACATAGGGAATTGCTCTATGATCTTTTGTGGCCCACTTCGCATTGCATTTGAAGGACTGGGAAAAACTGAAGGGCTCTTAAAGTAAACATAGTGGCCTGTGTTTCAGAGATACCTGAAGGCCCAGAGCTCACCCTGAAGAAGGAGGATGTTAGTCTGCAACATTAGAATGGTCTGTTGGATTAGAGGGCAGGTCCCTAGTTCACAGAGAGAACTCTGGGTTCCCCCATGTGAGGAGAAGCTGTCTTCTGGTTCCTAATAAGGAGATATGACCCTGGGAGGCCAGTAGAGGCCTAGTGGATACTGTATCCACCTAGTGGATAGAGAAACACTGGGTGTGAAGTAATAGGGAGTTGGGGAGACTAGGAAACTATAGGCCCATGCCGCTGGGGATAAGGAGTAACCACAGTTCTCCATTAACTGTGGCTCTGCAGGTGAGGCAAGTATAACTTAATCTGAGACCCACAGGGGCCATTTAGGAAGCCATCATTAGTACAGAAACACTGGCTGTGGAGAAGAAGACTAGTAAACTAGGGGGGAACTTGGCTGTTCTAAAGGTACATCAGAAAATTCCAGGTGACTGGCCAAGTGAGATAAGAGTGCAGAACTACTACCTCCTCCTCCTCTTCCTCCTCCTCCTCCTCCTCCTTCTCTTCCTCCTCTTCCTCTTCCTCCTCCTCTTCCTCATTTTCCTCCTCCTCTTCCTCTTCCTCCTCCTCTTCCTCCTCTTCCTTCTTCCTCCTCTTCCTTCTTCCTCCTCTTCCTCTTCTTCCTTCTTCTTCCTCCTCTTCCTTCTTCTTCCTCCTCTTCCTTCTTCTTCCTCCTCTTCCTTCTTCTTCCTCCTCTTCCTCCTCTTCCTCCTCTTCCTTCTTCCTCCTCTTCCTTCTTCCTTCTTCTTCCTCCTCTTCCTCCTTCTTCCTCCTCTTCCTCCTTCTTCTTCCTCCTCTTCCTTCTTCCTCCTTCCTCCTCTTCCTTCTTCTTCCTCTTCTTCCTTCTTCCTCCTCTTCCTCCTTCTTCCTCCTCTTCCTCCTTCTTCTTCCTCCTCTTCCTTCTTCCTCCTTCCTCCTCTTCCTTCTTCTTCCTCTTCTTCCTTCTTCCTCCTCTTCCTCCTTCTCTTCCTTCTTCCTCCTCTTCCTTCTTCTTCCTCCTCTTCTTCCTTCTTCTTCCTTCTTCCTCCTCTTCCTCCTTCTTCTTCCTCTTCTTCCTTCTTCCTCCTCTTCCTCTTCTTCTTCCTCTTCTTCTTCTTCTTCTTCTTCTTCTTCTTCTTCTTCTTCTTATCCCCTCCCCCTCCCCCTCCTCTTCTTCTTTTAATGTTTATTCATTTTTGAGAGAGAGAGACAGCACAAGCCAGGGAGAGGCAGAGAGGGAGCCGCAGAATCTGAAACAAGCTCCAAGCTCCGAGCTGTCAGCACAGAGCCCGACAAGAGGCTCAAACCCACAAACCATGAGATCATGACCTGAGCCAAAGTTGGGTGCTTAACCAACCAAGCCACCCAGGTGCCCCAAGGGTGCAGAACTTCTTAAGATCCGCAGACTTGTGTAGCACCCATAATGCAAATCCAAATAAGTGTTTTATGAATTCCTATATCCTTCCTGAGCTGTTCACCTCGTGGCTGTCACCACACAAGAACTCTGACATTGAGAGGATAGAGCTCATGGTCTGGAGAGTGGTTTATGTTAATAACCAGAGTTTCTAGAGGATTGCATAGTCATGGCCTTCATTACCCCATTTTGGGTAGCCACCAAGGAAGTCTGTCCTTTTTAAGGGATGGGGAGACAACATGGTTGAATTAATATGGGTTTCTTAGATGTCTTGGCTTTCCAAGAAGAGCCAGATATGCAGATTTTTATGTGGCTTTTGGTTTTATGTTAGAAGCCATTTGAAAAAACATTTTGGTACAAAAGCAGTTTGACAAAACTTTATGTGGGCTATATACGTTCCCCTGTGTCCTTCCATGAGACCTGGGGGGAGAAAGACCTGGAGTTTTCTGACATGAGAGGCTTCAGCATGCAGTGTACATCCATACTGCTTGGTGGATGAGAAGGCATTGTTGCTGCCTCCTCTTCGCGGTGACTTTTCCTAAAAGCCTAAAGGAAACAAGGAATGATAGCCACATCAGAGGCAGAACCCAAGACAGGCTTGCAGTCATCAAAATTTGCAGTAGGGCTGCTCAAGTACTCTCCAGCAGAGATGTTTGGGGGAATCCCACTCTGCTCAGACCTTCCTTCCTGGATGTAAGAATTATCTTTAATCAACATGGAGAACTCATGTGAGATCAGAGTTAAAGGCCAATTGAGCCACAAGAGGATCAAGCCTTCCAAGCAAATAGGGTAGGATAGACACTGGTCATCTCAATCCTTTGTACACTGTGTGGATGGCCATGGTTAGATTCCATAAATGGCCCCCAATTCATGGGTGAAGAATTCTTCTGTGGGTGAAGAATCTTCCTTAGAACAGCCTGGTCTAGGGGCGCCTGGGTGGCTCAGTCGGTTAAGCGGCCGACTTCGGCTCAGGTCATGATCTTGCGGTCCGTGAGTTCGAGCCCCGCGTCGGGCTCTGTGCTGACAGCTCAGAGCCTGGAGCCTGTTTCGGATTCTGTGTCTCCCTCTCTCTGACCCTCCCCCGTTCATGCTCTGTCTCTCTCTGTCTCAAAAATAAATAAACATTAAAAAAAAATTAAAAAAAAAAAAAAAAAAAAAGAACAGCCTGGTCTCCTACTGGGGCTCAGTACACAGCAGCCAGTCTGTTGGAGAAGGAAGATTTTTGCCAGCGATGCCAGAACACTCCAGGCAAAGGCCTCATGGCCCTAACCTTATAGCTGTTCTGGATACCAGCCTGTATGGGACCTAGCAGTTACAGCGCTTTCAGTCCATTATCAATCCACCAACACTGCACATTCTGCCCTCACTAGTGATAGCTCTTCTCTGAGCTCTGTCCAGTAGTAGTTCCCTGCATTTGGACCTTTGCCCTGTGACCTCCCCCATGAGGGACACCCTCTACAGTCTTCTCAACCTCTCCCAACTTTTCCTCTCCTCTAAGTCTGCTGTACTTTTCCTCCTCCAATTTGGTATTAGCTTCTCTCTTCTCTGATGCCTGAAGCTTTGGCCTGATGCCAGCCCTCTGCTACCCTTATGTTTTCTTACATGGTTGTACCCACAGGTGCAAATGTTTCAAACCTCAAGGGTATATTTGTCTTTCTGAAATCATTGATCTTGAAGACTAGTGCTAAACAAGGTGTTCTTAACATTTTAAAGGTCACATGACTTAGCTTGGGCTGCAATAACAAAATACCATAGACTGAGTGGTTTAAACAACAGATGCTTATTTTGTTATAGTTCTGGAGGCTGGAAGTCAGAGATCAGAGTGCCAGCATGTTTGGGTTCCGGTGATGACCCTCTCTGTGGCTTGCTTTCTTGCTGTGTCCTCACATGGTGGAGAGAGAGGAGAGTGTGACCTTTCTTCCTCTTCTCACAAAGGCACCAATCCCATTATGGAGCACCACCCTCACGAACTCATCTAAAGCTAATTACGTCCCAGGGGCACCTGGGTGGCTCAGTGGCTTAAGGGCCCAACTTCAGCTCAGGTCATGGGCTTAGGTCATGATCTCATGGTTCGTGGGTTCAAGCCCCACATTGGGCTCTATGCTGACAGCTCAGAGCCTGAAGCCTGCTTTGGATTCTGTGTCTCCTTCTCTCTCTCTGCCCCTCCCCCACTCGAGCTCTGTCTCTCTGTTTCTCTCTCTCTCTCAAAAATAAATAAACATTATGGGGGTGCCTGGGTGGCTCAGTCAGTTGGGCATCCAACTTTAGCTCAGGTCATGATCTCGCGGTTTGTGGGTTCAAGCCCTGCATCGGGCTCTGTGCTGACAGCTTGGAGCCTGGAGCCTGCTTTGGATTCTGTGTCTCCCTCTTTCTCTGCCCCTCCTCACTCACACTTCATCTCTGTCTCTCCTTCACATATATGTAAACATTAAAAAAATTTTTAATTAAAATAAATTTAAAAACATTAAGAAATAAATAAATAAACCTAATTATGTCCCAGAGCCCTCTTGTCTAGATACCATCACTGGGATTAGGGCTTAAACATATGAAGTTCGGGGACATGCAGACATTCAGTCCATAACATCTATGGAAGGAAAGTGATTCTTTATGACCAGTATATGAAGTGCTAAGTCTTCAGGGTCACAGGACACAGTGTCAGTTTTATAGAATAAAACCAGTTGGTGACAGTGGTGAATATTAACACAAGGCGTGCCTGGGTAGCTGAGTCGGTTGAGCATCTGACTTTGGTTCAGGTCATGATATCAGGGTTCATGAGTTTGAGCCCCACATCGGGATCTCTGCTGTCAGTGCAGAGCTCGCTTTGGATCCTTCTCTCCCCCCTCTCTCTGCCCCTCCCCTGCTCTCACTCTCGTGCTCTCTCTCAAAAACAAAACAAAACAAACCAAGAATATTAATGTTTATTATTTATTTTTCAGAGACAGAGTGTGAGCAGAGAAGGGGCAGAGAGAGAGGGAGACACAGAATCCGAAGCAGGCTCCAGGCCCAATGCGGGGCTCGAACTTACAGGCTGTGAGATCATGACCTGAGCTGAAGTCAGACACTTAACCGACTGAGCCACCTAGGGATGGCTGCTCCTTCATTTTATGAAGGGAAGGATAATAGCACAAATTACTTTTGTCTGGCATCCTCCACATTTAATAATTTGAAAGCACTTTTATCTACCAAATTGCAGATAAAAGAAAAAGTTAAAATTGACAAAATGAAAATGCCACCTTCTTAATTTTATTATAAAAGTAAAATGTTTCAATGATTTATCAATTTACAAGAAAAAGACTCAATTTTTAGCACAAAATATAGAAAACAGCCTTCACAGATATTTGGCTGCCAGGATTCTAAATATAAATGATTTTGCTGAAGGGCGCCTGGGTGGCTCAGTCGGTTAAGCGTCTGGCTTCCGCTCAGGTCATGATCTCACGGTCCATGAGTTTGAGCCCTGCGTCAGGTTCTGTGCGGACAGCACAGGCCTGGAGCCTATTTCGGATTCTGTGTCTCCCTCTTTCTCTGCCCCTCCCCTGCTAATGCTATGTCTCTGTCTCAAAAATAAATAAAAACATTTTTAAAATTTTTAAAAAACAAATGATCTTGCTGAAAGACAATTTCTAGTAAGTGTTATGAGAAGAATTAAAGAACATAGTGATATATTGGGGTACCCATGGTGTCTTAACCTTTTATGTATCACTTTTCTCACTATAGCAGCTTGAATCCAGCAACTTTCTTCCCCAACTTGAAGGGGAGAAACCTCTCCACTATTTGGACCTCTGTTAGAACATTAACTACATCTTTGTAAAAGGAGATTTCAAAATGGAGCAAACAAGACTGGCTAAAAGGTCTCTTTTTAAAATAGAGTCAGGTGGTGGGGGGGATGTGGGGGGGGGGGGGGTTACTCACAGAGCTGGATGTCCTGGTGGACCTGATGTGAAATTCCTGTGGAACAACAACACTTTTAAATGGTTTGCTAGGATTATTTACGTATTGAAAGTTTCTAGTTATGCTTTTCTAAAATCAATTAATTATTTTTAATTTATTTAAATCCAAGTTAGTTAACAGTGTAATAATGGTTTAAGGAGTAGAATTTAGTGATTCCTCAGTTACACATAACACCCAGTGCTCATCCCAACAAGTGCCCTCTTTAATGCCCGTCGCCCATCTAGCCCATCCCAACCCACCTCTCTATAATTATGCTTTTAAAAAAATACTAAAAATAAAGGTTCAAGCTGCCAAAATACATCACATAATTAATTGATTAAATTAAATTAAACAGGGTCAGGCATAAGGGAGGAGAAACTTATGCACATCCTCACTGGGGAAACCATGAACTTAAAAATTTTTTTTTTTTTTAGTCAGCTGCAAGCTCTCAGCCTGGACTTAATTTACTCCTCACCATGACACCTGAATCATCCACATTCTTCACTTCAAAAAAAAGCCAATGTGATTTAATAAGTTTCAATCCCTCATTTGCATATTAACTCTACCAATCTCAGTTAATCTAATTTAAATCCCTGTTTTGCCTAGAGGAACTGAACATTTACTACACTCCTACCTAGCTTTTTGCCTGTATAACTCTACCCCTTCTTTGTCTTCTTTAGGATCCAATTCAAGTTTATACCTGAGTCTGTGTCTCCCAAATTGGAATTCTCATTGCCCAAGTATATGCTTATTTTCTTAAATTTTCAGTGAATTTTTGTTGGTTGACATCTTGTATACAACTTTTTTTTTTTTTTTTACATTTTTAATTTTTTGATAGAGAGAGACAGAGCACAAGTGGGGAGGGGCAGAGAGAGAGGGAGACACAGATCCGAAGCAGGCTCTACACTCCTAGCTGACAGCACAGAGCCTGTTTGCGGGGCTGGAATTCACAAACCGCGAGATCATGACCTGAGCCGAAATTGGATGTTTAACCCACTGAGCCACCCAGGCGCCTTGAATTTTTTTTTTTTTTTAATGTTTACTTTTGAGAGAGAGAGCGCGAGCAGGAGAAGGGCAGAGAGAAGAGGAGACAGAGAATCTCAAGCAGGCTCTGTGATGACAGCAGCGAGCCCCATGTGGGGTGAACCATGAGATCATGACCTGAGCTGAAGTCGGACTGACGCTCAACCGACTGAGCCATTAGGCACCGCCCCCCGCGATCTGCCTTTTTAAAGTTTAATTATTTATTTCGAGAGAGAGAGTGCACACAAGTGGGGGAAAGGCAGAGAGAGAGAGAGAGAGAGAGAGAGAGAGAGAGAGAGAGAGAGAGAGAGAGAATCCCAAGCAGGCTCCACACCATCAGCACCATCAGCACCCAGCCCCATGTGGGGCTGGAACTCACAAACCAAACTGTGACATCACAACCTGAGATGAAATCAGGAGTCAGACACTTAACCGACTGAGTCACCCAGGTGCCCTCAGAACTTTTTTAGACTCTTTTGTATAACCTCATTTATTTTTTTCTTGATTGTTCATACTTAAAACAGAAGCCAAATTTTGCCCAGAAGGCTATCACAGATCATTCATTTTTAGAAAATAAGTCTTGGGGCGCCTGGGTGGCTCAGTCAGTGAAGCGTCCGACTTCGGCTCATGTCATGATCTCACGGGTCGTGGGCTCGAGCCCCGCATCAGGCTCTGTGCTGACAGCTCAGAGCCTGGAGCCTGTTTCAGATTCTGTGTCTCCCTCTCTCTCTGCCCCACCCCCCACTTGTGCTCTCTGTCTCAAAAATAAATAAACATTAAAAAAAAAAGTCTTTCCCAGAAATTCAGTTCACATTGATGAATTAATTGCCCTCATCCACACCTGCCAGTAGACAAATAACCAGAGAAAAAATAGTAATACTGATAGTATGTATGCTTTGAGGCATGACTTCAGTATGATTTGGAAAATGCTCTACTTATGGACCTCTATAGGAACCCATATAAATAAGAGACCATTACAGAACTTTTGATGCTCTGCTACAACTAAGGAGGTAGCTGTAATAAAAAGTGGACTTTTGCAAAACTGTTTCATGATATTACCTATAATGCAGAGTACCAGCAAAAATGGATTTATTCAGTAATAGCAGACAATTACGATTGATTAGAGCAAGCTGTGACAAAACTTTATCCAATTCTGGAGATCAAAGGAAAGGAGGCTTTTTTATATAAGAAAGGAGAAGTTAGGAGGGGCTGTTGTAAACCAAAATTCCATTGGGGTAAACTGGGAGCTCAAAGGTGTAGTGTCTTCTCATTGGCTGGATTGTTTTGTTGTTTTTTTTCTCATTGACTGGATTGTGACTGTCATGTCTTTCTTAGGCTGGGCTTTTGCCAATGTCAGGAAGGAAATCCTCCTTTCTTCTGCTGGAATGATGAACTACTGGTTTCTTCCTGTTGGGTCTGCCATTGATGACCAGTGGTAGGGCATGAGCGTCCTCTTCCTACCTCCCAAGTCCATTTTATAAGGTTTCCTTTATAAATGTTCATATTTACCCCTTTTGATCAAAATCTTTCCTTAAAAGCATCACAGATCAAGGATCAGATTTTAGTGGTTTTGTCACTCAGTGCCAGAAAAAGGACCTTTCCTGGTTGTCATGTCCTAAGTTGGAGGGAAAGTGGAAACCAGTTGGAAACCACTTAAGGCCACATTTGAGTTAACATGGAAGGCTAGGAGGGAGAACTTCCAGACACTTCCCATGTATAATAATAAATTTACCAAGATCATAAATATTGGAGATCATCTCTTTATTGGGTACATCATTCTTACAAAAGTTTGACCAGCAATGATATACAAAACTTAAAATTATTAAGTTTACAAAACAGAGGAAGTAATGTGATAATTCCAAATTGTATGATAGTTCTAAACCAGGACCTTAGGTCTGAAAGTAGCCAATTGAAATATTTATTGGCACTCTTTCTGACTCAGGGGAGTAAAGCTCTCACTATGGAGGCATACCTGGAGTGTGTATCCTCCTGGAAGTCTCCAATTAAGAGAGGCCATGAAAACAGAAGAGTGAATACTGCAGGAGCACATTGAAAGAACTAACCAAGTGAATTTGGGAAGATACAGTGCAAGTATAAACATGAAGCAATAGTTGATCAACTTTTTGCAAAACAGCAAAGTTTCAAAGATGTTTTAAAACAGTATCACTATCTTAAAAGAACTGTGTGGAACCAAATATGTTATTGATAATACAGCGTATAAATTTTAAATTCAGAAACCATGAATTTCAGTAAGAATCTCTGAATATCGGTTAATAGTTCATATTAAAGAAAGATTTTGTGAAGGGACGCCTGGGTGGCTCAGTCAGTTAAGGATCTGACTTCAGACTTCAGGTCATGATCTTACAGCTCATGAGTCCAAGCCCCACATCAGGCTCTATGCTGCCAGCTCAGGGCCTGCTTGGGATTCTGTCTCCCTCTCTCTCTGCCCCTTGCCCCCTCAAAATAAAAAACTAAACTTAAAAAAAAAAAAATATATATATATATATGTGTGTGTGTGTGTGTGTGTGTACACATATATATGTGTGTGTGTGTATATATTTTTAATATATATATATTAAATATAAATTTTTGTGAATTCTGAAGCTTCTAACCCTTCAGAAAAAGCAAGAGAAAAATTAATTTGTCACAGAATCACAATGAGGCTGTTTCCAAAAGGCCATAGTCAAAAGAAGAGGTTTCCCCTTTCGTGAGGGCTTGGAAAATGCAGACAGGGGTCCTTTCTTCCCATAAAAGAGAGAGAAGAAGCAACAGTGAGAAAAAATGCACGCAAGATCCAAACATCTTGGGAAAGTTGTCTCATCAGATGTTGTCTGCTTCACTTTGGGAAATCTTTACTTTCAGATTAATAGGTGGTGTGCAGGTCCAGTCGGGTTTGGTTATTTCTTTAGCTCCAACATGTAAATCCAAGAGTCTATTGCCTGGAGTTTGGTGGCACAAGACTTGGTGTGAAGTTCCTGATAAGGGCCTTTCCAGTGAGGCAGTAGAGTCTTCTGGAGCAGTCTTTTCCTGGTTGTAAGGTGTGATGCTTAAGGTCATTGTCTCCCAGGAGCGCACTGTGAAAAGATGGCTCTACCGAAGCATGGTTACTTTTAATAGAACCAACTAGGCTTTTACAATATTGAAGTATATGTTCTTTGTTCTTTTATCAACTGTGGATCAAAGGAGGCATAGCCAAATGCATTGGCCATCCTGTGACTATCTCGAAGGGTGAGTCTGTGTTCCCAAAGGGGTGGATCTGAGGTTTAGAAGGACTAACAACTATGCTTTCAGCCAAAATATTTGGAAGACCTCTGTAAATTTTGCCAATTGACTCTTTTTTAAAGCATATTTATTCATTTCGAGAGAGAGCATTGTCAGCACTGAGCTCAACATGGGGCTCAACCCACAAATCGTGAGATCATGACCTGAGCTGAAATCAAGTCAGAGGTTTAACCGACTGAGCCACTCAGACTCCCTACCAATTGAGTCTTAACCATGCTGTTAGTGCATTCAGTTAACCCTGAGGATTGAAGATGGTATGCTAATGAAAGTTTTGTAAAACCAGCTAAACAGTGCAGACTTGTCAAAGCACCTGTCCAGTGAAATGGGTTCCCCTCGCACTAGAGAGTTGGAGAGGGATTTTCCCAGGTAGGGATAATCTCTTCTGAAACAATTTTAGCCATGGTAGAATGACTGACCTGTCTACAAGGGAAAGCTTTGATCCAGTGAGAAAACATACAAACCATGATTAAAACATATTTATATCCACAAGATGGGGAAGCTGTATGAAATCCATTTTTTTAACAGGTTTCCCTGGATTATACTTTGGACAGATGGGATGAGTGAGGTAGGTACTTTGTGAGACCTTATTAATATTTCGCAACCAAAATTGGTTCATGAATGTTGTCATTTTCTCAGTAAACCAATGGTTTGATGCATGTACAGTTGTAAGTAGGGAGAATTTTAGAATTTCTGGTAGAGCTGGATTGTTATTTGCTCCAAACCAAGGTTCTCTATTACTATTGAACCAACAATTATTAGATTTTCAATACTGTTTTTCCTTTGGGTGTCTCTGATCATTCCTCACCACCCAAATTATCACTTGGGATAACATCTCTTTGGACCAAGACAGAGGTTTGGCTACTGGCCTCCTTGCAAGCAGCATTTTTGGTGGAAATATCAGTGAGGCGCTTTCTTTTGGCCTCCAGGGAGTTGAGTCTGGAATGCCTGGAAAGCTTAATAATATCCAGAGCAGCTGGCAAAGGTATTGCATCTAATAAAATTTGGACATAGGAGTCATTTTTAATTTTATCCCCATTGGAAGTAGGGATATATTGTTGTTTCCATAATATTCAAAAGTCATGAGTTACCCCAAAGGAATACTGACCATGGGTATAAATGCTTGCAGTTTTACCCTTGACTAAGGGTACACAAAATACACACACAAAATTAACATAAAAATACACAAAAATAAACTCAAAATGGATGACCTAAATATGAGGCGGAAACCATCAAAACCCTAGAGGAGAAAACAGGCAACAACCTCTTTGACCTCAGCTGCAGCAATTTCCTGCTCAACACATCTCCAAAGGCAAGGGAAATGAAAGCAAAAATGAAGTTATTGGGACCTCAAGATAAAAAGCTTCTGCACTGCAAAGGAAACATTCAACAAAATTAAAAGGCAACCGACAGGATGGGAAAAGATATTTGCAGATGACATATCAGATAAAGGCTTAGTATCCAAAATCTATAAAGAACTTACCAAACTCAACATCTGAAAACAAATAATCCAGTGAAGAAATGGGCAGAAGACATGAATAGACATTTTTCCAAAGAAGACATCCAGATGGCCGACAGACACTTAAAAAGATGCTCAACATCACTCAGCATCAGGGAAATACAAATCAAAACCACACTGAGATACCACCTCATGCCGGTCAGAGTGGCTAAAATTAACAACTCAGGAAACAACAGATGTTGGTGAGGATGTGGAGAAATGGGAACCCTCTTGCACTGTTGGTGGGAATGCAAACTGGTGCAGCCACTCTGGAAAACAGTGGGGAGGTTCCTCAAAAAACTAAAAATAGAACTACGCAGGGCGTCTGGGTGGCTCAGTCAGTTAAGCATCCGACTTCGGCCCAGGTCATGATCTCCCGGTTCATGAGTTCGAGCCCCACGTCGGGTTCTGTGCTGACAGCTCAGAGCCTGGAGCCTGCTTCAGATTCTGTGTGTCCCTCTCTCTCTGCCCTTCCCCCACTCGTGCTCTCTCTCTCTCTCTCTCTCAAAAATAAATAAAAACATTAATTAAAAAATTAAAAAAAATAGAACTATCCTACGACCCAGCAATAGCACAACTAGGAATTTATCCAGAGAATGCAGGAGTGCTGATTCATAGGGGCACATGTACCCCTATGTTTATAGCAACACTTTCAACAATAGCCAAATTATGGAAAGAGCCTAAATGTCCATCAACTGATGAATGGATAAAGAAGATGTGGTTCACATACAACAGAATGCTACTTGGCAATGAGAAAGAATGAAATCCTGCCATTTGCAACAACGTGGATGGAACTGGAGTGTATTATGCTAAGTGAAATGTCACTCAGAGAAAGATAGATATCATATGTTTCCACTCATATGTGGAACTTGAGAAACTTAACAGAAGACCATAGGGAAAGGGAAGGGGAAAAATAGTTTCAAACAGAGAAGGAGGCAAACCATAAGAGACTCTTAAATACAGAGAACAAACTGAGGGTTGATGGGGAAGGCGGGGGGGGGGGGGGCGGGGAGGGAAAATGGGTGATGGGCATTGAGGAGAGCACTTGTTGGGATGAGCACTGAGTGTTGTAAGCAATGAATCATGGAATCTACCCCCAAAACTAAGAGCACACTGTACACACTGTATGTTTGCCAACTTGACAAAAAATTATATTAAAAAAAAAAAGACCTAAGTTATCATATAATCTAGAGCAGTATAAGGTGATATGTACCAGGGATGAGTAAGTTGAAGGCTGGACAAATCCATGACAAATGTCCTATGTAGAGTCAACAATGTCCATAAAAAAGACAAATCTCTGATGGAAGTCCTCAGGCCATCCCTCGTCAGAGATGGGCCCCCGGACAGGAAGGGTCAGGTCCTGTGGGAAATGGGCAACCAGGGGGCTGGATCTGCAGTTACCTTTGGGAATTTTACTTTGCTGCATGGAGAAGAGATGGGGATGAACCTCTGAATGTGGTGGCATCCATGAAGGGTGACATTACACTACAGCAAATCCAGTTGCTCTTCTAGGTCTCAGACTCCAGGTCCGCCCAGTGCAAACTATGGGGAAATGGAAATATTAAAAGTAATCATTAGTACTGACAGAGTGATAGATACATAGATTAGTGGAACAAAACAAAGAACCAAATGAACCCACACATAAAGGCCCAACTGATTTTTGACAAAGATGCAAAAGAACTTAAATGGAGGAAGAATATGCCTTTTAACAAATAAATGGTAATGGAGAAAATGGACGCCCACAGGTAAAATATAAGTAAATAAACAAAAATTAAACATTACCTAAATTTCACACCTTGTAAAAACACTCACTCAAAAGGAATCATAGATTTAAATATAAAACAAAACTATAACATTTTAAGGATAAAATTTGGGGGACTTAGGATCAAGTGAAACGTTCTTAGACTTGACCTTAAAAGCACAATTCATAAAAGGAAAAAATGACAAATTGGACCTCATCTAAGTCATTTTTCTTAAAATGAGAAAATTCCAGGGGTGCCTGGGTGGCTCAGTCAGTTAAGCATCTGACTCTTGATTTCAGCTTAGGTCATGATCTCACGGTTCGTGGGTTCGAATCTTGCATCGGGCTGCACTGGCAGCGTGAAGCCTGCTCAGGATTCTTGCTTTCCCCCCTCTTTGTCCCTCCCCCACCCCCAAATAAATAAATAAACATTTTTTAAAAATGAGAAAGCTACAGAGGTGAGATTAGTGGCTGCTGGGGGTTAAACATGAGGGGGTTGTTATAAAGGAGTAGAATGAGGGAAGTTGTCGTGGTATTTCAGCAGTTCCATATCTTGATTGAGGTGATGTTACATGAAGTTACACGTGATAGAACTGTATAGAACCACACACACGTATCTGTGTGCATATATAAACTGGTGGAATTTGAATAAGCTCTGTGGACTGCAAAAAAGTAGAATCATTAAATATTAGATTAAAAACAAAGTCACAGGGTAGCCTGGGTGGCTCAGACGGTTAAACACCGGACTTTGGCTCAGGTCATGATCTCACAGTTCGTGGGTTCAAGCCTCGCGTTGGACTCTGCTGACAGCTCAGAGCCTGGAGCCTGCTTCAGATTCTGTGTCTCCTTCTCTTTCTTCCCCTCCCCACTCGCTCTCTCTCTCTCTCTCTCTCTCTGTCTCTCAAAAACAAACATTAAAAAAATAAAATAAATAAATAAATAAATAAATAAATAAATAAATAAATAAATAAAAACAAAATCACAGCCACACAAAAGAAGCTGCCATGATGACTAAAAGCCATGATAACTTCCTTTCACTAGAAGGTAAAGGCCAATTGCAGAGTCACTTGAGTTCCCAGTAGACAGACATGACGACAAACCCAGAGGTCCTGAAATGCAGAGAACCAAGAGGGGGCTCAGTTGATACCCTAAAGGATGTCCTTTCATAGCCCCTGTCATAGTTGCCAGTTGTATGGTTTCTTGAGGGATATCTGTCTCCCCATGTCTCAGTCCACCATAGACCAGGTAGCTTACAAACAACAGAAACTTATTTCTTGCATTACTAGGGGCTGGGAAGTCCAAGATCAGGGTGGCAGGAGATTCAGTGTCTGGTGAGACTCCAGGAAGGAAGGAAGGTGTTCTCAGGGGATCTCTTTTCTGAGGGCACTAATATAATTCATGAGGGCTCCACTCTCAGGACCTAAGCACCTCCCAAAGGCCCCATCTCCAAATATACCACACTGGGCATTAGTTTTTAATCCGTGAATTTGGGGTGGGGGACTTCAGTCTATATCCCCCTACTAAAATGTCAGCTCCATGCCCTTATGTGTTTCTTCCCTGATGGGCAAGTTCAGTCTCAGCATACAGTAGCAATTCACATAGCATGAGATAAATATGTAAGCAGACTCAGGTAACTTACTTGAGTGCAGAAAGAAGGATTTACTACCTTTTTCTATGGTGTCCTTCTCTCTCCCTCCCCAGAGTCAGCTGTGATGATGGGGCTGTGGTCTGAGCCCAGCACAGTCCTGCAGGGCAGCCAAATACTAGCTCAACAAAAATTCCATTTCCTGGGGTCCTACTGTGTGTCAGGCCCTGCGGCAGACACATTTTATCTCAATATGATGTGCAATACAGAGATTTAATGTGCAAACAGATCAGAGAACAGGGCCATAGCAGAGAATGGTTGGGGTTCGAAGGAAATGAAATAGGGAGGTGACAGAAAGCTACAACCACTACTTCTGAGGAGGTGACTCCAGGGGAAGAGGATTCTGGACAGAGGCAACTTCAGGGCAGAGGCCTCAGGCAGGACTGAGATGGTGCATTTGAGAGTGAGGAGAAGACGCTAACCCATGCTGGAGGAGGAGGGCATGGAAACCAGGTCATGCAGGCCCTGTAAGCTGGGATGAGTTTGGTTTGTTCTAAACCAAATGGGAACCACAGATGGACATGCTGCTCTGAGGGAGGCCTGGGCTGCATGTGGTGATACTGGTGGAGGGGGCCAGTTTCTTTGTGCAGGTGCCATGCTGCTGGGAGCTTCTGGAGCGGGGAAGGGCAACTCAGAGAAGGCAAGTGAACACTCGATATACCTTTAGGTTGGTGGAATCTGAGCCTCATGTCTGACGTGGCTTTGATCTGTCCGTGGGTACTCTACCCCAGGAGGCTCTGCCCTGTGATGTCCTTGGCAGGAGTAGTGGGGGGAACCACTGCAGGGAAGGACTACATGTTAGGCAGAACTCTTTTCCTTCCAGGGCACTTAAACCCAAATATAAGTGGTTTTGCCAAAATAAAATCATTGATTCATTCATCAAGCTCACAGGACAGCTTTAGGCACAACTGGATGCAGGGCTCAGTGAGATCAAAAGGGCTTGTCTCTTATCTCCACTCAGCTGCCTCTTTTGGCTTAGTTTTCAGGCATGCATCTCTTTAAAGAGGAAAAGTTGCTGCTGGCAGCCCCAACTCCCAAATCCTGGTGCATGAACTCCAGGGTCCACAAGAGGGTTCCCCTTTCCTCACAATTCCTTTCAAGTCCTTTGAATGCCTCTCATTAATGCACCTCAGGTCACATGACCACCCTTGACCCCCATCATTATAGCTTTGGGTTGAATATGCTCTGATGACCAGGCCTGATGCATATACTCAGTAAAAACTTGAATGAGTGAACGAACAAGTAATTACTGGACATACTTACTTGCTCACTGTTAAAAGCCAACTTTTCTTTAGGCTCTTCTCCATTTCTCCCAGTAAATTAGCTATATTGGTCTGCTTAGGGCTTGAGGTGCTAAATGATTAAGTTCCAGAGCTTGGCTTAAAAAATGAAAATCACCAATATTAAGGAGACTTGTTATGAACTGAATGTGTCTCCCAAAATTATGTGTTGAAGTCCTAAACTACTATCTGATGGTGCGGAGATAGGGCCTTTGGGAGGTAATTAGATTTAGATGAGGGTGGATCCTCCATTACAGAATCAGCATCCTTATAAGAAGCATAGAGACACCAGAACTTTCTTTTTCTCTACTATGTAAGGACACAGCAAAAAGATGGCCATCTACAAGCCAGAAGAGCTCTCATCAAAGAATCAAACTGGCCCACACCTGGGTCCGGGACTTCCCAGTCCCTAGCACCGGGAGAAATAAGTTTCTCTTGCTTAAGCCGCCCAGTCTCTGGTATTTTCTTATAGCAACTGAACAGACTGAGACACTCACCAAGAGATGAAGGAGGTTCCCCTTATGGGCATCTGCAGAGCAAGATGGTGTCTGTTCTCATGAACCAGTTCACAGAGTCTTTTAAGACAAGGTATCAAACTGAGGATATTCAGAATTTCAACCTTGCTCTCCTGCTTAATTACTATGGAGACACACACATTTACTCCTATCACCAAACTGTCTTGTTGACTGTGAGAAAATAAACAGACACCTGCCCTGCTGACCGGGGACCAAACACGTCACATAGCACAGTGAGAAAAGAAGTACTATGCCTCTGTAGATGAACTTAAAAATCAAGAAACACACTAGTCCCAACCTCAGTGAAGACTTCTATGTTGCTAAGTCTTTAACAAACCCAAATGTATCCCTCAATTTCAAACGTGCAGCAGATGTAATCGTGAGGACAAACTTAGGGGTAGCACTGGGTTTGTGTCCGGCCAGACATCAAAGCACAGAGAGGGCAGAGAAAGAGGAAGAAGGTCACTCCAAATGAGGAAGTGAGGGGTCTCAAGAAGAAATACTATCTTGGTTTAACTGTGGAAGGGGTATTCTTGAAAGAGGTAGAGAGGCTGGGAAGGCATTCCTGATAGGCTGAGGGCACATATAAAAATGCCCAGGGGCACAGAACTGCTGGGTGGACTCCAGAGGAGAGCTACCCCTGGCTGCAGGAGAGTGCAGTCTCAGGGCAGCCAAGACAGAAGCTGCAAGGATGAGGGCGCCTGGGTGGCACAGTCGGTTGAGCGTCTGACTTCGGCCAGGTCACGATCTCGCGGTCCGTGAGTTCGAGCCCCGCGTCGGGCTCTGGGCTGATGGCTCTGGGCTGATGGCTCGGAGCCTGGAGCCTGTTTCCGATTCTGTGTCTCCCTCTCTCTCTGTCCCTCCCCCGTTCATGCTCTGTCTCTCTCTCTGTCCCAAAAATAAATAAAAAACGTTGAAAAAAAAAATTAAAAAAAAAAAAAAAAAAAAAGAAGCTGCAAGGATGGGCTGCTGGCACTGGCTTTCCAGGTGAGATTTGAGCTGATACCCAAACTGATACCCTGGGCAAGTCAAAGGGTCAGAGCCACCAGGAACCATTTGTCTCAGATGTTCCAGCATCACCTGGAAAACATTACCCTTCACCCCCTCCCCAGCAGGTTGGCTGCTATACAAGCAACCCCACTGGGAGACCAGAAAGCTGGTTCAGAGGACCCTTCACCCATGTGCTCAGGGCCATCTGATCTAACCAAGGCCACCCATACAAGGTACAAAGGATTGAACTCTAATGACTGATGTCTACCCTACCCCAAGAACTGAGCCCTACTTGGCTCAGCTGGACTTTAACTCTGCTACAACACAGACCAACCCCCACCCCCACCCCCACCATGGTGCAGGCAAACAATTACTATACGCAGGGAGTAGGGCCTGAGTAGGCCTGGAGGTGGGCATATACTTCACAGTGTTGGGAAGAAACTGAGTGGACTGGCCAAAAAGTCCCCTGACTATAAGCCTGCCTGGGCTTCTACCCTGTTTCTACCCCCAGCCCTCCTGCCGTCAGGGGTGGGGGAGAAGCATCACTCCAGTTATGGGAGGCAGCAGTCATTTCCAACCCCAACACATGGTAATGGCTGAGCACTGTGGCTCAAAGCCCCTTAAGCCTAGGGTCACCATTCTCTCTCCAACGTGCTTCAAACTAACATTCTCTTCTTGACAGGAAGCATAACTTTTGGAACAGGGACACAGCTACAACCAACATACAAGTTTTGCTGAACTGACATTTTATTGACCTTTGGGAAATTAGTTTCCAAAATTTTTTAAATCAAAAGACCCCACAAACCAGAGGATACGGGTCCATATGTTGGTTCGACCACTTCTTTCCTCTGTGCCCTGGCACACTGGCAGCAAAGACAATGAAAGCCACAGTATGCAGAGACACTAGGAACATTGGCCACATCCCAGGACAACAGGATCTTCCTTCTCTCAGGACCAGAGTGATAGCCATGAGGTGAACATCCTGCTATCCCCAGTAAGGCAACAAAAGTCAAATACCCCTTACCACAGAAGCCAGTCCTTCTATTCATGAGCCCAGGTTTGTTCTCAATCTCTTCACACACAGTGATCAGAACCCCCAATATTAAAGATGGCTTAAACAATAAAGCTTTTATTACCATACATTCCAGGGAAGTGAGAGACAGTTCCAGGGTCGGATAAATCCATGACGGGTACCATGCGTAGTGTAAACGATGTCCATGGAAAGGATTAACCTTCTCTGGAAGCCCCCAGTAGACACAGCTCAGCTACTCTTGACCAGAGCTTGGTCACAGGCATACCTGAACCAGTTGGAGGGAGCAAATGAGGCCCATCACGGACTCCACCACTCATGACTCTCTCCTTTAAAGAGTGGCGACCATGGAGGTCTTGCTGTTCCAGAGCACATTGCTCTGAAAGGTGTGCCTGATGCACACCTTGGGCACCTGCCAGGTGGTGGAGCTGAGATGGTTTGTATCATGGAAACTGGCAGCAACTTAACACTGCCAACAGCCTAGGCAGGTCCAAGTGCAACCTAGCTCCTGAAAACTTCCCACACACCTGCCACCCCAGCGCATGTGTTGGGGTGTGCCAGGTTTAGCTTTCAAATGGCTACTCTCCTCTTCTTTCTGAGTGAGGTTTTTCATGTTGAACAAGGTGCCAGCCCTAGCTACAGGCTTTCCAACATCCCCTGCCTTCTTATGGCCTTTCTCCAGTGTGGACTTTCTTGTGCTGAAGAAGGGTAGAACTATGTTTGAAGGCTTTCCCACATTCTGTACACTCATAGGACCTCTCTTCAGTGTGGAACTGCTGGTGCCGATTGCGGTAGGACCTGGTGGTGAAGGTCTTCCCACACAGGCTGCACTCATAGGGCCGTTCTCCAGTGTGAACTTTCCAGTGCTGATACAGGCCAGAGCGGGTCACGTAAGTTTTCCCACATTGCTTGCACTCATAAGGCCTTTCTCCAGTGTGAACTCTCTGATGAAGAATGAAGCTATGGTTGTATTTAAAGAACTTCCCACATTCCCTGCACTCATAGGGCCTTTCTCCAATGTGAACTTTCCGGTGCCGAATGAGAGTAGACAGAACGCTGAAGGCTTTCCCACATTCGCTGCACTCATAAGGCCTTTCTCCAGTGTGAATTCTCTGGTGCAGAACGAGTGCATCTTTGCGGTTGAAGGTTTTGCCACATTCATCACACTTGAAAGGTTTTATGCCCGTGTGAACCTTCTGGTGCTTCTTCAGTTTAGAGGGATAACTAAAGGCCTTTCCGCACTCAGTACACACATGGGATGTTTCTCCAGTGTGAATTTTTTGGTAATTAACATGGGTGGATTTCTCCTTGGAGGCATTTCCACCTTTTGGACATCTAAAGGGTCTCTCTTTGGGGTGGGTTACCAGGTGGTCAAGGAGCGCAAAGGCCTTTGGGAAGGCTTTCCCACAGTCACTGCACTTGAAGGCCTTCTGTGTGGCGTGGACTGCCTGCTGCTGTTGGCTACCGGAGCTGGGTTGGAAGGCTTCTCCATGCTCGGTGCTCCTGTGTGGCTTCCCCTTGCTGTGGGTGGCCTGGTGCCGGAGAAGACCTAAGGTGGTAGGCACGTCCTTCCCAGACTCCCCAAGCAGAGAGGGCTTCTCTGACAGGTAGACTCTGTAACTCTTCATCTGCTCTGTAGGGGTTTCCCCATCCTTCAGGCTACATGGACAACCTGAAACATAAAAGCCAGTTACCGAGAGCTGGATTAGAGACAGGAGGTACCTACATCACAAACACACATCAGACATACCAGAAAGCAGTCCACAGAATTGCCAGGAGGTTGCTAGAAGTCTGGGTGAGAAACGGCTGGCCCAGTAGAACAGGGGTCTGCCAGATCACAGACTAGGAAAGACCTCAGCAGGGATGAGAACACAAAGATGGGAGCAGTGCCAGGAGAAGAGGTGAGGCCACCAGGTCACTCCTTGCAATGTGTTTCAAGTAGGGCCTCCACTGCTGGTGACAGTGGGCACTGTGAAGAGGATGTGTCTGCACAGGTGAAAAGGCAGCTGTAACAGAGTAGCTGGTCTTGAAGTATTATTTAAGGATGTGTGCACATCTCAAGTCACTAGTAGCTCTACACTGGCGTGGAGAACAGGGAGGGGGGTCATCTAGGTCCTGAGAGTCATGGTAGGGACAGAAATCACATACTGTGTCCACAAGGGAGAGGAAAGGTGGGAATAGTGTGTGGTCACTGGCCTCAGTACCAAAAAGCCAAAGCACACAGATGAGCAGCATGCTGTGAGCCCATCACTGAAACCAAGACATGTCTCAGCCCTACTCACCAAGACCAGGACCCCTCCTGGCCTCAACTCTGCTGACCAGAGTCAGGTCCACCATGCTGGGAACCCAGAACTCTTCTTCACTCTCCAGCTGGGCAACCACATGGCACCTTGAAGATGCAAATCCTGGGAGGGAGAACGGCAGTAAGAGGCCAACCCAAGCCAAGGCTTACCCACTCCATCCCCCACCAAAGGAAGCTCATGTCACCATGGCAACCATGAAGGAAACAGAGTATTAGAAAAACAACATCCTCGGGGCACCTGGGTGGCTCAGTTGGTTAAGCATCTGACTTCAGCTCAGGTCATGATCTCACGGTTCCTGAGTTCTAGCCCTATGTCAGGCTCTGTGCTGACAGCTCAGAGCCTGGAGCCTGCTTTGGATTCTGTGTCTCCCTCTCTCTCTGCCCCTTCCCTTCTCATGCTCTGTCTCTCTCTCCCTCTCTCAAAAATAAATAAGGATCAAAAACATTTTTAAAAAAAAGAAAAGAAAAAAACATCTTCTGCACAATTAAACATGTGTTAAGCAGGTAGACCCCATGTTGTGTTTTACCATAATCTTTTTTTTTTTACCATAATCTTTTAATAGAGCCTCCCATGAAGTAAAACTGACATAACTTAAGTAAAAAATAGACAAACGATAATAGTTGGAGAACTTTCAATAATGGACAGAATCACTAGGAAGAAAACAAATAAGTATACAGCACTTGAACAACACTAAAAATCAACTAGACCTAACAGACATCTATAGAGCATGCCACAATACAGCAGCAGAATGCATATTCTCACATGCTCACATGCACATGGAACATTCTCCAGAACAGACCACTTGATGGGAAATAGACTTTTGAGGACTGAAATCACACAAAGTATGATCTCTGACCACAAAGGAATTAAAATAGAAATCAACAACAGAAAGAAATTTGGGAAACTCACAAATTTATGGAATTTAAATACAACACTCCTAAATGACCAAAAGACAACTACAGAGCACTCTGAAATGAATGAAAATGAGAATACAACATGCCCAAAGTAATGGGACATAGCAGTCCTTAGAAAATAGGAAATTAGAGCTATACACACCTCTGTGCTGTTTCACTTCTAACAATCTGACACCAAAAGTGGGTAGGTACAGGGCAGGTGTTCCACACCACTTCTCCAAATCTCAGACATCAAGCTGGTGTCCAAGGATTCCATTCAATTCTCATATTAACTACCCAGAGTCAGCGTCAGATCCCACAGATTAAGGGCTCAGTCCCACAGGACTTCTGCTACTTCAGACATCTGTTGAAAGTCCCAGACCTCCCACACTTCTGACCAAGTGGCTATAAATCAGGGATTCCCACAATTATTGATCCCTTCTCAGGTTCAATAGTTTGCTATAATGGCTCACAGAACTCAGGAAAAGAGTTTACTTACTATACCAGTTTATTATAAAATATAGAACTCAGAAACAGCCCAATGGATGAGATGCAAAGGGCAAAGTATGCCAGGGTAGAGATGGGGGTGGAGGTTGACGAAGTAGAGGGTTAGAGGCATTCACGCCCTCTGGTGGTGCCACTTTTCCCAATAACCCAGAAGCTCTCTGAAGCCTATTGTTTAGGAGTTTCTATGGAAATTTCATTATGATGTATAATTAATTAAAGCATGGGCCACTGGTCATTGGTTCAGTCTCCAGCCCCTCTAATCTCCCTGGAGAGTAGGGTTAGGGGACTGGGAGGATAGGGGGTGGGGGCAGCTCAATTTTTAACCTTCCAATCGTGCCCTAGTCTTTCTGGTGGCCACCCCTATCCTGAAGCTATCTAGGGGCTCCCAGCCACCAGCCATCCCATTAGCACACAAAAGATACTCATCATTTCAGAGATTCCAACAGTTTTTGGAGCAGTGCTAGGAAGTGGGAACAAAGACAAAATATATATTTCTTTTTATGTCACAGCACCCATATTTAAAAAGAGCTCAGGGGCACCTGGGTGGCTCAGTCAGTTAAGCATATGACTCTCGATTTCAGCTCAAGTCATGATCTCATGGTTCATGAGTCTGACCCCTTGTCGGGATCCTGGCTCACAGTGTGGAGCCTGCTTGGGCTCCCTCTCTCCCTCCGCCTCTCTCTCTCAAAAATAAATAAATAAACATTTTTTAAAAAAAATTTTTAACGTTTATTTATTTATTTTTTGAGACAGAGAGAGATACAGCACGAATGGGGGAGGGTCAGAGAGAGAGGGAGACACAGAATCCAAAACAGGCTCCAGGCTCTGAGCTGTCAGCACAGAGCCCGATGCGGGGCTCGAACTCACGGACTGTGAGATCATGACCTGAGCTGAAGTCGGACACGTAACCGACTGAGCCACCCAGGCGCCCCTAAATAAACATTTTTAAAATAATTTAAAAAAATTAAAAGATCTCAAACCAATAGCCTAACTTTAGTCCTCAAGGAACAGGGAAAAGAAAAACAACTAAACTCAAAGCTAACATAAGAAAGGAAATGGTAAAGAACAGAGATAAATGAAATAGAGATTAGAAAGAGAGAATCAGTGAAACCAAAATTGGGATCTTTGAAAAGATTAGCAAAATTGAAAAACTGCTACCTAGACTGACAAGAAAAAAATAAAAGAATCAAATTATTAAAAAGAAAAATGAAAAGGGGGACATCACTAACAAAATTACAAAATAGAAAGTTAAAAAAAAATTTTTTTTAACGTTTACTTATTTTTGAAAGAGAGACAGAGTGTGAATGGGGAAGGGCAGAGAGAGGAGACACAGAACCTGAAGCAGGCTCCAGGCTCTGAGCTCTCAGCATAGAGCCTGACATGGGACTCGAATTCACGAACCATGAGATCATGACCTGAGCGGAAGTCAGACACTTAACTGACTGAGCCACCCAGGCATCCCTAGAAAGGTTTTGGTTTTTTTTGTTTTTTTTTTTACATTTATTTATTTTTGAAAGAGATGGAGTACAAGTGGGGGAGGAGCAGAGAGAGGAGACACAGAATCTGAAGCAGGCTTCAAGCTCCGAGCTGTCAGCACAGAGCCCCACGCGGGGCTCGAAACCACAAACCATGAGATCATGACCTGAGCCAAAGTCAGACACTTAACCAACTGAGCCACCCAGGTGCCCCACCCCTAGAAAGGGTTTTAAGAAAATACTATGAACAACTGTACTGTATGCCCACAAATTAGATAACTTAGATAAAACAGACAAATTCCTAAAAAAGACACAAACTACCAAAACTGACTCAAGAAGAAACAGAAAGTCTGATTATATTTAAACAACAACAAAACTTCCCCCATGGGGGTAAGAAAAAAAGTCAGCCCAGAAGGCTTCACTGATGAATATTAACACTGAAATAAAAATTTCCACCAATACTTGACACACTCTTCCAGAAAACAGTAGAAAAGGGAACATTTCCCAACTCATCCATTGAGCCCAAAATTACCCTCATACTCAATTAAAAAAAAAAAAAAAAAGACATTATGAGAAAACTACACACTGGTATCTCTTACAAATAAAGATGCAAAACTCTTCAACAAAATACTAGCAAAGCCAATCCAGAAATACATAAAAGGATTATAAACTACGACAGAGTGAAAAACGTCCTAGTAACACAAGGTTGAACTATGAAAATCAATTACTGCAATACTCTGTGTTAACAGAATAGACAATAAAAATCACACAATCATCTCTTTTCTTTTTAATGTTTATTTATTTTTTTATTTTGAGAGAGAGAAAAAAAACACATGCAAGCAGGGGAGGGGCAGAGACAGACAGACAGACAGACAGACAGAAAGAGAGAGGGAGACAGAGAATCCCAAGCAGGCTCCACACACAGCACAGAGCCCAACTCGGGTCTTGATCTCATGAACTGTGAGACCATGACCTGAACCAAAACCAAGACTCCGACACTTAACCGACTGAGCCTCCCAGGCCCCTGCACATGATCATTTCCATACACATGGGAAAGTACTAGACAAAATCTAATGACCTTTCATGATAAATGCACTGGACAAACTGAGAAAAGAAGGGAAATTCCTCACCTGAAAAGGTGAGCTGCAAAAAACCCACAGTGATTATTAGTGAAAGACTAAATGCTTTTCCCATAAAATTGAGAATGAGACAAGGATATCTACTCTCACTAATTCTATTCAATAAAGTACTTGAGGTTCTAGCCAGGTCAGTTAAGCAAAGGAAGAAGTAAAGATATCTCTATTTGCAGATGACATCACACCACATATATGGAAAATATCAAGGAGTTCACTAAAAAAAAAAAAAAAAAAAAAAAAACAAAACTATTAGAACTAATAAATGGGTTTAGTAAGGCCACAAGACACAAAATCACTATACAAAAATCTATATTTCTATACACTAGCACTGAACAATCTAAGATGAAGTTAAGAAAACAATCCCACTTAAAATATCATCAGAAGGAATAAAATACCTAGGAATAACTTTAGTCTTATATGCTGAAAACTACAAAACACTGTTGAAAAAAGTTAAAGACGACTAAATAAATGGAAAGACATTTCATGTTCTGAATTGAAAGATATTAAGTGGCAATACTCCCCCAACTGAGCTACTGATTCGAATTCATGGCTCAAGCTTGGACCAAGGAGGACCCTATAAATTTTCTTTTGGAGAAAGAAGGCAAAACCCAGAGCACAGAGAGGCCATGACTTCAGCAGAGTCACAGAGACAGTCAGGGCCGAGTGGGATTTGTTGGGCAAACTGTAAACTTCTGAACCCCAAGCCCTACTACAGGAGGCTGTGGGGCAACAGCTATTGAGGCTGCTAACAAGGCTGCTCAGAGAGAGGCAGGGGAAGAACACACAGCCCATTGCCAGTACTCACAGCACCAACCACAGGGAACCTGGGAAGGAAGCAGCCCCTGTGGTGGGGTTTTAGGATGAACACAGCTTCCTATGGGTAAAAGGCAGAGGCGGTCTGTTAGGAAAGAGTGTGAGAGACTTACCCAGCGAGCCAATAAGTGCAAAGTTCTCTAGCATCACATCACGGTAAAGGCTCCTCTGAGTCAGATTAAGGAGCCCCCACTCCTCCCGGGAGAAATACACAGCCACATCCTCAAAGGTCACCAGCCCCTGTAATGATGGATTGAACTGAGCCTTAGGGGTCAATAGTGGGCAGACAAGCCAACCAAAACACAGACAGAGGAACACATCTAGGCCCTTGATCAGTGTCCCAAGGTCCTGCCTTATCTCTCACTGACATCAACTTTCCCTTTGAGCCCCAAACCCCTACTCCCACTCGACACATACCCTCTACCTCCCTCCTCCTAAGACTCTTACCTCAGAGGATTGCCAGGGCCCCCAATTCCATTGGTGCCTCTCTCCTCATGTTACTATTGGACTCTGCATCCTGCCCACAGCAACAACAGGCTGGTGACCAGATAGATGCCATCTATGTCCCCAGCCAGACACACAGGTCTCACCCTATCTCCTGCTAGCCAATTCCCTCTAAGTCCCAGAGATCGCCTCCCAGAGACAAGCAAACCTAGGCTCACCCTTCTGTCTTAGGTCCCAGACCCTTCAGTTTGCCCCCGGTGTCTGACATGCACAGAACTCTTTGTACCACAACTTGATAGAGCTCCACACCCCAACACAATCTCACCCGTTCAGCCCACTGGCAACTCGCTGGACTTCCCTTACATGCCCATCCTGCACACAGTGTCTCCGGTAACACCACTGAGAGCAATCACAATACCATCCTCACTCAGTCCAGCCCCACTCCTCCATGGCTCAGTGTTAAGGGCATCCCCGCCTCCGCACTCTGCACTGAAGACCTCCCTACCCAGGCCTGTCCCTCGCTTCAACTCTCAGCCGACCAGACCACACATGGATCTCCAAGACCCCTCTTCCACCTCTGCCTTTGACCAGGCTGCCCCTTCACCTGCACAGCCTTCCCCGCTTCTCCTGAGCTCATTCAGAACCCGACCCACTGGGAGGGGATCAGGGCTGTCAGAGCCTCTGGCACCTTCCACTTACCAGCGCCTCCTCGGCCATCGGAAGCTGTGGACGGAGCTTGGCTGTGATAGGCGCCGAATTCCGGTCTACTCAGCTCAAATCCGTACCTACCACCACCCCGCCTTGGGCGCAGGAACCTCCGGCCGACCGCGGAACCTTCGAAGCTAGGTCTCCTCCGTGTAAAATGTGCTCAAAGACCAGGGAACCGCCCGCGGGAGGCCCTGACCCTCCGGCACCCGTTCCGCAGTGGGCGACACCGAGTCTTAGAAAAATGGGGTTATTTCCGAGGGTCACGGCGCGCGCACAGGCGCGACGAGGGTCCCCGACCCTCTTCTCGGCAACGCGGCTCTCCAAGTGCTGGTCTCCACCCACAGCTG
This sequence comes from Neofelis nebulosa, assembly GCF_028018385.1. Classification (NCBI taxonomy): domain Eukaryota; kingdom Metazoa; phylum Chordata; class Mammalia; order Carnivora; family Felidae; genus Neofelis; species Neofelis nebulosa. Next base: position 230,216 of record NC_080798.1, read on the forward strand.
CAAGAAGAGCACAGCTAGAGCAACGCCGGAAGTCCGGCCGCCTCCAGACGCCTTCATTAACTTAGCTCCAGCGTCACTTTAGGGCCTCATTTCCCAGCTCCCCTCGCGGTGCCGCTTGCTCGTTGCCAAGGCGACAGGGGAGGGCGCTGCTGTCCGTTCGTACCGACGTAGCCAATGACGGCCCCAGAGAGGAGCTTTTCCGCGTTCCGTGGAGGTGGGACTTCCGGCGTCGCCCTCCTTCGGAACCACGTCCGGCAGACGGACTGCGTAACTGCGCGGAGGCGGGAATTTGGGAGGCTCCTCCGAACGGTGGAAACTGGAATATAGAGGGCCTGAGAGGAGGCTGCGCGCTCTGTACGCGGCTTAAGCTCGGCAAGTGTTTTTGGCGGTAAAGAGGCGTCACCTTCGGGTCTCACCTCCGTCAAAGCCCATCCGCGCCCGCCGCCGCCCAGGAGTCATCGCCCCGGACGCGGTGTCTGCTTCACGGAGCAGGAGACGGAGCTCAGAAAAGCCTCTCCAACCTGAGTTCAGTGAGGAGCTGGGGACCAGCGGCCAGGGAGCCTTGGCAGGAGGAGGAAGTGTTGGAGAAGATCCGCAGTTGGACTGTACAAGTGTTGAGTCTGGTGGTGCCTGGGCCACTGGACTCAGGCAGGTCTGGGGTACCGGGGATGGGTCTGGAACATGCTCAGGGGACAGTAGGCTGGTAGCCTGTCCCGTGTAAGGCCATAGTCAGGTAGGGGGCCTTGTGGAGGAGGGTGAGCGCGTTGTTGAGGATGTCAGGGAGAAAGGTCCTGGGCACATCAAGATGCGAGGCTAGCAGGAGAAGGACCCGGCTCCTGGATGTCGTGCAGTGGATTCAGATGCACTCATCCTAGAGGATGTGGTGCCGAGTCTCCTAGGAAGAATGGAACACTTAGACGAGTCCCAGAGCAACCTACCCCAGGGTGATGCTTGAGAACTTTGCACTGGTGACCTCTGGGTCGGGCCACTGGCTTCCTTACTCCCACACCTAGAACTCTGTTTTCTTTGCTCTTGCCGTGTTCGCCTTGCAAGTTTCTGGTGGTCCTGTAGCTGCGGCCCCTAGGCTATGTTTCCTTCTCTCCCTGACTGCTGTGAACAACCCCCCCCCCCCCACACACACACACATTCTATCAAGGGGCCATGAGTGGCTGAAATCGGGTCAGAAGTCTAACTCTTTGCAGCAGGTCATGTCCAGCTCAGTCACTTTCTCTAAGATGCCCAACATTTCATGCACTGACATGGTGATTGTCTGTGGGGCCACTGGACTCTGCCTTGGAGACCTTCCCTGAACATTCAGTTTGTGGATTTTCAGTATTGTTCATATACAGACGATCCTCACGGGTTATGGTCTGTTGAGGGGTGGTTTGGTCCTCTTGGGGTGGATTCTCACAAACCTCATCAGCTCGCATAGCTCTGGTGGTTTCTACATTCCCTGTGGTTATCCCAATGGAATTGATGAGAAGACCTGCCCTGGTGACTGCCCGAGGTGGGCTATTCTCACACCTGGCGTCTGGTCCATGCCATCTCAGGTCTTGGTGCCTCCCTGACCCCCTAGTGTTTTTTCATCCTCTTTACAATCCTGACTCCAGCCCCCTGGCTATGCAATGTTTACCTCTTATTAACAGGTCCTGAGTTGATCGGATATCTTCAGATATTCCTCGCAACCCTGTTCCTCAGTTACACCTGTGTATTCTCTCCAAGAAGGCAGGCACAGTTGGGACTGCCCTCACCACATGGTACGTGCCTGTGGTTAGTGGCCACAGACTACTGTCATTGGGTGGATTGTTCTAGCCTAGGCTGGACTCTGAGCCTAGCAGTATGTATTCCCTGCATGATTATCACCTTTCCACTCCATGAGGTCACCTGATTAGAGTACTGTCAAGAGCACTGTTGGACCAGGTAGACTTGAAACCAAGGATGCATGAGAGGTCCTGAAGAGGCTCATCCATCAAGATTGCAAGCTGGGGAGTGGGAGTGTCTCTGGGGTTAGACTATTCTTGTGCCTGGAGCCTGAGCTGTACCTCTGGTGTCCAAGTGCCATGGCCACTACCCTTGTGACTTTTCTATCTTCCTGACTTAATGGACAGTCTACCCTCTCATCTACTTCCCTGACTCCTCTATCCTGGCTGTCCCTCACCTCTCTGTCTTCCATGTCTCACCTCCCCTCTCCCTTCTTTCTGCTGAAAACATTGGCCATCTTCAACATGTCTTGGGCAGATACACATTCTTCAGTAGTTCTAGAAAGTCCATTCCTCAGTGAGCCAGGCTTCCCTGTCTTGGGTGTGGGCAGAGGCTCATGCTTACTTGGTCACAACTGGTAGGCGACAGCACCACAATTTGAACCCAAGTGTTCTCGGACTGAAGTTTCCTCTCTTTACTCATCTTTCTTGGGCTTGCATTCACAGCTCATTATGGTTTTTATTTGTGTTACTTCCTGAGGTTGACTTCTTGGACCTCAGTAGTTTTACTTTTCAGATTAAAAGTTTAGTGCTTCTTTAGGGACCACAAGGACAGGTAATGAGATAATGGAGTCTTACTGGGAAGGTGGCAGGGTGACCCTAAATGTAGGACATCTTTTTTTTTTGGGGGGGGGGGGGAGACAGCACAAGCAGGGGAGAGGGACAAAGGGAGAGAGGGAGAGAGAGAGAATCAGTGTGGAGCCCGACATAGGACTCAATCTTGAAACCACAAGTTCATGACCTGAGCCAAAATCAAGAGTCGGACGCTTAACTGACTGAGCCACCCAGGCACCCCTAAATGTAGGGCATCTACTTAGGACTGCCTTCCTGAAGGATGGCAAGAGGAGGGTGCAATTTGGGTTGCCGCAGCAGGTGGACACCTGGAAATACCCAGATCACAGTGTAGCATGGGAGGCTGTTAGCAGTTGGGAGATACTTCCTGCCAACCAGTTGTGAAAGGTTGTGGAGTGTGGGACTGAAGGTGGGAGTGTCCACACAGCCATACAGAGACTGAGCAGTGATTCTGAGCTTCCATTGCTGGCATTCAATGTTGGTATTCTCACCCACCATGGGCTGATTGTAATTTCCCCATTTTATTTTATTTATTTATTTTTTAATGTTTATTTATTTTTGAGACAGAGAGAGACAGAGCATGAACGGGGGAGGGTCAGAGAGAGAGGGACACACAGAATCCGAAGCAGGCTCCAGGCTCCGAGCTGTCAGCGCAGAGCCCGACGCAGGGCTCGAACTCACAGACCGTGAGATCATGACCTGAGCCGAAGCCGGAAGCTCAACCGACTGAGCCACCCAGGCGCCCCTAATTTCCCCATTTTATACATAAGGAAATGGACACAGAGTGGTGAGGCATTGTACCCACAGTCACATGGGAGCCCAGGTACAAATCAGCTCAGCCTGACTCCCTAAGTTCTGACCCCCTTGCCTCTGTGTACCATTTTGCATCTAGCAGGACATGGTGGTTACATATGATGCAAGTTTGAAGTGTGTGGATTTGAAAGTATAAGATACAGAATCACATTTTATACATTGAATTTGAAACAGTGTAGACCCTTCTCTCTGCATAGTCTAGGGGGAATTATTCTTGCATGTCTCCAGTTAGGAATGATGTAGCATGTAAGAATACATCTCTTGGGCAAGAGTCCTGCCTGTATTTTGTGATGTGCTCCCTTATCAAAGTACAAACATTCCATATAAGTCTTCCTGCTAGGTTGAGGGGTCAGTGTACTTTATGGATTGACAGATGAGACCAGTGACCCTGTGGAGAAGTGGCTCTGACCCCCTATTCTACCTCCCATATAAAGCCCAGCAGTGTCTGTGAGGGTCTTACAGCAATATTAATCCCAGTGAGCTTCCTCATGTACGCCACAAGGACTGTTTGCCTGACCCTTTTGTAAGCACAGTAGTATGTAAGTATGTTTACCTTACACTAGCCATTCTAATAGATATGTACTCTTATTTCATAGTGCTTTTTTTTTGTGTTTCCACACTCAATTGGACATATACATTCAAGGAATTTTTTAAATACTTTTTATTTTGAAGTACTTTGAAAGATGTTTCAAAACCGATCCCATGTACCCTTCATCCAGCTTCCCTCAATGTACGTAACCATAGTACATTGTCAAAGGCAGGAAAATAGTATTAATACAGTACTTTTAACTCAACCACAGACCTTATTCAGATGACAGCAATTTTCACATATACTCTTTATGTAGTTCTATGAAATATTATCATATGTTTAAATTCATATTACTACCACCACCACCATCCACTACAGAGCTGTTCCATTTCACAAGGAAGCTCTTCTAACTAACCCTTAGGTCACACCTTCTCCCAATCCTGACGACCATTGATCTGTCCCCCATCACTATATTCGTGCCACATCACGAATGTCACGTAAATGGAATCCTATAGTACGGATGGGATATACTTTGGGCTTTCACCATTCATCATAATGCACTTGAGATCCATCCAAGTTGTGTGTGTCAGTAGCTTGTTCCTTTTTAATTGTTGAATAGTGTGGCTATACCACAGTTTGTTTAGCTATTGACCTATTGAGGGACATCTGGGCTGTCTGCATTATTACTATTATTATTATTATTATTATTATTATTATTACAAATAACACTGCCACTAACATTTGTATTCGGTTCTCTCTGAACATGTTTTCATTTTTGTGTGGACATGAATTGTCATTGTTTGTGTCAGGGAGGTGATAAACCCAAGAATTCAATTGTAGAGTTGTACAGTAAGTGTATACTAAACTGCCAAATTATTTCCAGAGTAGCTGTACTATTTTACGTTCCCACCAGTAATTGCTATTGAACATCTTTCCATGCATGTATTTGCACATATGGATATATATGGATATATGGATATGGGTAATATATGGATATATGGATAATATATCTGCTTTAGTGAAATATCTTAAGTTTTTGCCCATTTTCTAACGAATTTTTTTTAAGTCAACTTGATTAATGTGTAGCTTATGTACAACAAAATGCACTCCTTTCAAGTGCAAAATTTGATGAGGTTGGACAAATAAATATGCCCATGTGTTGAATTTGAGATACTCACTGGAGCCATTTCCTTAAGCCAATAGTGTCCCACTCACCTCCATTGTGTTGCTAATGGAAAGTATATTTCTATTTGTTATAGGCCAAACAGTACAACTAATATAGATATAGATATAGATAGATATATAGTTGTGTATAGTTGTGTGTGTGTGTGTGTGTGTGTGTGTGTATGGTTTTGTATAGTTACTTTTACAATAAGTTAAGAAATATGCATTTCTACTTATACTTACATAATTACTGGTGCTTTTTTGTTTTTTCATGTGGATTCAGATCATTGTCTGGGGTCACATACTTTCAGCTTTAGTACTTACTGGGTTGGTTGACATGGACAAGGAGATAACCCCAAGACCCTGCTCATCAGGAGTAGGGAAGAGAGAGTGAAAACATCCAAGGCACCAGCTGGGACTCTGTCTACTCTTTAACAAGCGCATGATGTGTTCTGATTGTCCAAGAATGTTTAGAAGTATACTTGCTGATTATAAATACAATCATGTTTGGTGCCAACATTTTTTAATGGAGATACCCTAATCATTTCCAGTAGTGCCTGTTGTTAGGCAGTTTCCCCTCAAAACAGTGCAGCTCTTAAGTTCATTGTATGAGTCTCCTTGGGCCTGTCATTGGGAGAACTGTTTTAAATTTGAGTAGACAATGCTTCACACTGGTCAGCTGTGTTCCAAGTAGGCTACTATGAACTACAAGTGAAAATCATATGATTTTCCCTTTGTCTCTAGTCTGGCTCATTTTTCCTTTGTAATGTTTATTCTTTTTTGAGAGAGCGTGAGCAGGGGAGGGGTACAGATAATCCAAGGAGGGCTCTGTGCTGACAGCAGTGAGCCTCATGCAGGGCTTGAACTCACGAACCGTGAGATCATGACCTGAGCTGAAGTCGGACACTCAAGTGACTGAGCCACCCAGGCGTCCCTGGCTCATTTTTAAAATTTCTGGTGTTTTCCAATATTACTCTAGTTTTTATTAATATGCATTATTTTTAGAGCAGTTTTACATTTATGGAAAATTGAGGTGATAGTACAGACTTCCCATATTCCTGGTATCCCTGCACAGTTTCCCCGACTGTTAACATCTTTAGTGTGGTATGTTTGTTATAATTGATGAACCCATGTTGACACGTTATTAACTAAAGTCTACAGTTTACATTAGAGTTTATCCTTTGTGTTGTACATAATATGGGTCTTGACTCTTGACAAGTACATAATGTCGCATGTGTCAGTCATTCCGGTACCATACAGAATAGTTGTGCTGCATGAAAAATCCCCTGTGATCCATCTGTTCCTCCCTCCCTCCCTCCCTCCCTCCCTCCTCCAAGTCCCTGTCAACCACTACTTTACTGTATCTATGTTTTGCCTTTCCCAGAATGCCATAAAGTTGGAATTATGCAGTATGCCTTTTTCAGACTGTTTCACTTAGCAATATGCATTTAAGATTCCTCCATGTCTTAAGCTTGATAAAACTTGATAGCTCAGGTTTTTTTTTTATTGCTGAATAATATCCCATTGTATGGGTGCACCATAGTTTCTTTATCCATTTACCTATTGAAAGACATCTGAGTTGATTTCAGTTCTGAGAAATTACAAATAAACTTGCTATAAACCATGTGCCTGTTTTTGTGTGGACTTAAGTTTTCAGCACATTTGGGTATATACCTAGGAGGGTGATTGCTTGGATCATATGCTAGGGCTATATTTAACTTTGCAATAAACTGTCAAACTCTACCAAAGTGACTGTACCATTGAATGAGAGTTCTGGTTCCTCCTGCTGTCAGTATTTTGGATTTTAGCCATTCTAATACATATGTAATGCTCTTGTTTTAATTTGCAATTCCCTAATGGCATTCGATGTTTAGCATCTTTTCTTTTTTTATTTTCTTTTTTTAATTTGAGAGCACAAGTGAGTGAGGGGGCAGAGAGAGAGAAAGAATCCTAGGAGGGGCAGACAGAGAGACAGAGACAGAGAGACAGAGGGAAGCAAAGCTCACCATTAGAGGCATACAAGCTCAACTGATGTGGGAACTGAACTCAGAAATCGTGAGATCATGACCTCAGCTGAAGTCAGATGCGTAACGACTGAGTGACCCAGGTGCCCAAGCATATTTTCTTGTGTTTATTGGCTGTCTGTGGAGGTGTCCCAATCTTTTGCCCTTTTTAAAAAGCATGGTGGGCAGAATTCTAAGGCCCCAAGATTTTTCTGTTGTAATTCATGAGACCGAATGGATTTTTTTCTCCAGAACCTCCAGAGAAGAACTCAGCCTAGCCAGCACCTTCACCCTAGTAGGAGCAGAAAACTTAGCTATGTTGTGCTAGAACTCTGAGCTCAGAACTGTGAACTAATACATGGATGTTTTGGTAATTGTGATTTCTTACACAGCAATAGAAAACTATTACACAAGGTTGAACCTTTGGCAGTGGCTCCCTCGCAAAGACTTCTCTTTGGTGTGAGGCCGAACAAGGTGATAGCCATGGCTAAAGGCTTTCCCACTTTCATTGTACTTCTAAGGCCCTCAGCGTGAACTTTCTGGTGTGGAATAAGGTTGGAGCTGTAGCTAAAGGCTTTCCCACACTGGTTGGGCTAAAGAGGATATTCTGTGGTAGGAAAACTTACATGTAGAACAAATTTGGGGCTTTGGGGTAAAGGTTTTCTATATTCACTGCATTTACAAGTCATTTTGGGGTGATGAATTTCTCAGTACTGAATGAGGTTGGAGCTATATCTGAAGGCTTTCCTGTAATTTCTGCTATTAAAAAAGTTTAGAGATGCAACTAAGCTCTCACGCATGTGCTGCGCATAGATCAACAAGCTGGAGACAGGCTGAGATTGGTGGGATCAGTTGGATACCTGTGAAAGAGCTGGCCCCCCCCAAACTCTACCCTGTGAAGCCTTCAGGTAATACCTATTGGGGCTACTCATGGGGCTGCTCAAAGAAATGCAGGGAAAGTACACCTGGCCCAGTCACAGCACCCACAACACCCACCATAGGGAACCTGGGAAAGAAGCAGCCCTCTGGTCCAGCTTTGGGATAGACAGAACTTCCCATGGGAAAAGGCAGAGGGTGATCATATACTTCAGGAGGGCGTAAGGGACTTACCCGGTGAGCCGACGAGCTCAAAGTTCAACATCACATCATGGTGATTACATGGGGTTACATTAAGGAGCCTTCACTTCTTCTGGGAGAAATACAGGGCCACATCCTCACATGTCACCATACCCTGCAGTGGTGGGTTCAACTGATCCTAGGGGTTGATGACTAGGCAGAAAAAACAACCAAAATATGGACAAAGGGACACACCCAGCCAGGCCTTTGACATGGAAGGGTAATATATCTCTCACTGACATCCTATTTCCCCAGAGGCCCAAACCACCACCCCCAAACACATCCTGATGCTCCCCCTTTCCCCAGAACTCTACCTCAGAGAGAATACCAAGGTCACAACACCATTGATGCTGTTCTCCTCATGTTACTATTGGACTCTGTATCCAGCCCACAGCAACAACAGGATGGATGCCATCTATGTTCTGGTCCAGCCACACAGGCCTCACCCTTTCTCCTCCCAGCCCATTCCTTCTGTGTCCTTCAGATCACACCTCTCAGATGCAACCAAACCTACACACGCCATTCTCCCTTAGGTCGAGATACTTGCTCCCAAGGCCCTTCAGTCTGCCCTCCCCCCTATCAGGCACATAACATACTTGGCATGCTCATAATTCCACACCCCTAGCACAACCTAACCAGCTCACCCCATTGGCAACTCCCTGGCCTCCCCACAGGCCACTCTCCATGTGGCGTCCTGAGAGTCTGTGGCATAGAAACCACAATCCTATCCTGGCTCAGGCCTGTCTGCGCCTGCACCTCCAATGGTCCACTGCCACAGGAATCCCCCACCCCTGCATTAAAGACTCCCCACCAGGCCCTGCTCCTAGCTTCAATATTCAGCCACTCAGAAGTACAACTGGATCTCTGAGATCCCGGAATTCCTTCAACTCTGCCTTTGCACAAGCTGTCCTTTCACTTGCCGTGACCCTCCTCTCCCCTCCTAAGGCACATTCAGAGTCCAGCCCACCGGGCCTGGGACCCTACCTGTCTCCCAGGTGACCCCCATCTGCCACTGAGTGCCTCTGCAACCCTGAATGAAAAGCCTCAGGCCCCAAAGGGGGCAGACATAAAAGCCTAGAGATCCCACAGAATCAGCCCAATCCTGGGCCCACTTACCACCTACATCCATCACTGCCATGCCACAGGCTCCACCCCAGGTCCACTTGCCTCTCAGGTGCCTTGGCCCCCTGACACTCCCCCTCTTTATTCCCCTGCTAACATTGGCCCAGCCTTCACAGTGTCTTAATGACACCTACCATCACCTTCCAACTGCATAGTCAGGACATCTGGTCCTTGGTTCTCAGCCTCCCCTTCTCCAACCTGTAGGGGTATTCTTTACATTCCTTCACCAATCCCACATTGTTCCTAGTTCCACTCTCTAGCCCCACCCTTTGGATGTTCCCAACCCTGATCCTGCAGAATTCCAGAGTTGTGTATCCGGGAGCCTACACAACACCCCCATTCAAGAGTACTTGGATATATCATGCTTAAAATCTCCAAAACCACACTCCAGATCTTGTCCCTGGAAACTGCTCTAGACATCAACTTCCACATCTGTTGATATATCTTCCACCCATCAAACCACTGAGTCCAAACACCTAGGCTAACCCTTGATAGCTCAGTGTCTTTCACTGCCTCACATCAGGCAGTTGGGCTGGTCCTACTCAAATAACAGATCCAGAGTACAAGCATATCTGCCATCTCCATTGCCACCACCCTGGTGCAGCCACCTGTCACCAGCAGCCTCTTCATGGGCCTTCTTCAAGTACAGTCTGTTCTCCCCTCTAGCCAGAGAGAGCCTCCCAACACCTGAGTCAGATCATCTTCCTCCTCTGCTCTAAATCTCCCATGGCGCCCAGCATCCTCAGAACAGAGGTCTAGGTCCATTCTCCGCCTGACTCCTGCCCCTGCTCACTGTTCTCAAAAGACCTAAGTGGGGCCTGTGGTTCTCAACATTCCCAGCTCATCCTCACTGCCAAGGATTTGCTGGTCTCTGTGTCTTTAACACTTTCTATATCACATCCTACTGACTGACAGAAATGGGAACTCTCCTGCATAACCGCTGAATCATGGGCCAGATGGGACTCCCAAAGCCCAAGTAACTAAGGGCAGAGAGGCAAATGCGGCGAGGAGGAAAAGTCTCAGGATACCAACATCCCAGATATCGGGGTCTGAGTTAGCGAGGGCCAAGGGAGCACCCTCAACTCATCTGAGCCGGTCTGTCATCACCGCCAACGCCTCGAGACCCTGGGGGCGGAGCTGCACACTGAAAGGCGGATACCCCGGTGGGTCCCGCGGGTCGGCAGACCCGATCCCAGCCCTGCCAAAGGATGGATGACCTCAGGCTGACCGTGGCAGTCTGGGCCTCAATCCTCACCCCTTCCTGCGTAAAATGCCTACAGGGACCTGGGTGCCGCTAGCCGGGGCAGCGGGGACGAGGACAGGGTGAGGAGGCTCGGGAGAGCGCGCAGCCTGGGCGGATATCTCCGTGACAGGCAGCCCATCCCATAGTCGGGACAACGAGTCTCAGGGAGACGGAGCCAATACTGGAGGCTCACGGCTCGGCAAAGATACGACAACGGACGCTGCCCTCACCCAGCCTGCAGAGCACCCACAGGACTCAGCCAGCCGGGAGCGCAGAGCCCAGCCGCGCGAACTATGCTACCCAGAAGACACTGCGACGACTTCTCGGCCCTGACCAATGAAGACCCAGGAGAGGGCGTTTCGGGAAGGGCTTCTGGGGCGGGACTTCCGCCGCCCGCCTCCGATGGTTGTTTGTCTAGAGTTCCACTTCCGACAGCCTCTGGCTTAGGCATCGGGTAGCAGCAACGGGACGGCGTCTGTAAGGCTCCCTGAAAGGGCGGAATCAGGAACAGGGACAGCTCGAGAGTGTAGGGGTGGGGGTGGGGGGTGTCCCACCACGCCATGAACGCGCCTTTACCGCGACGAATGTCCCGCCTCCTCGATCCCCGGCGTCCCCAGCCACAGTGGGACCGCCCGGGGGCTGCGCAGCCGCTCAGAGAGGGGGCGTCCTCCGCGGCCACAGCAGAAGCCGGCACGTGCCCGCGGCCGCCCCCGAGTCGTTCCCCGTGGCGTGGAGCAGCTAAGGACTAATGCCTGGGGAACCTCTGCAAGAGGAAAAGGAGGTGTGGGGAGGAAGGCTGACAGCTGGATGTAGGCAGAGATGCAGACGGTGCACCGCCTGGGCCTTCCTGCTGCTCAGTATGTGCCCTTATCGGGCAGCTAAGGCCTCAACAATCCCTGTGCAGAACATCCCGAGAGTGGACGCGGAAAACTCGCCCGCTCAGTGCGTGGCTTATGGCAAGTCCTTGGAGAGGAAGCAACTCTCTTTTACTACTGAAGAGATCACGGAGCAAAATCTTGTGTGCATAAGGACTTTCGGAGGGCCTTGGTCATATCTCCCACCTCTGAAGTCTACTGGAGCAAGTTCATATCAGAGAATTTTGCATGCGCAACCATTGGGGAAAGACTTAAGTAAAAAATGCCCCACATATGTTTTCTTCTTTGGGCTCAGAAAACTCACCTTATGAGTAGAGCCAATGTGGAAAAATATAATTCTGTATTTTCTAGAATTTGTATAAATGGAATCTTACAGGGGTGCCTGGCTGGCTTAGTAGGTAGAGCACGTAACTCGATATATGGGTTGTGACTTCCAGTCCCACTGGATCTTGGGTGTAGAGATCACTTAAAAATAAAATCTTGAAAAAAAATAATACATGGAATCTTAAAGATCATTCTTTCCTAGCTTTCACTTATCTTCATACTTTTAAGACTTTTTCCTCCATGGTGTTGCATATATGTCATTAATTTTTTGCTTCTTCTTTTTTTTTTTTTTTTCCCCCTTTGAGTAGGCTCCATGCCCAGTGCAGAGCCTAACATGGGGCTTGAACTCAGGACCATGAGATCAAGACCTGAGCTGATATCAAGAGTCCAGTTTAGGGGCACCTTGGTGGCTCGGTTGGTTAAGTGTCCCACTCGGTTTCCGCTCAGGTCATGATTTCACGATTCCTCAGTTCGAGCCCTGTGTCGGGCTCGGCACTGGCAGCTCGGAGCCTGCTTGGGATTCTCTCTTTCCTTCTCTCTCTGCCCCTCCTCCGCTCACGCTGTCTCTGTCTCTCACAAAAAAAAATAATAATAAATAAATAAAAGTCCAGTTTAACCAGCTGAGCCACCCAGGCGCCCCTAAGTTTTTGCTTCTGATTGGTTAATGGGATTCCATTTTATGGATGTACCACATTGTATTTACTCATCCTAGTAATGGATATTGGAGTTGCTTCCATTTAAAAAAAAGTATAAAATTGCTATGAATATTTGTATACTGGTCTGTGAATATAGTTTTCACTTCACTTGAGTACCTATGAGTGGGACACAATATTTAAACATGGATACGACTTTTTAAATCCCTAAGTTTTTATTTTTCACTCGTCCCACTGGTAGTTATTTAGGAATGTTGATTGTTTAATGTTTAAACATGCTAATTGTTTGATAAATCTATTAGTTACTAAATTGGCCATGAAATAAGAATAGTAAAGTCTTCCTCTGCATACAAGGCAGTCCTGTAACCCCAAGTTCACATCCCTACTCCAAGCATAATTATACTGGGGCAGGGGTCACCTTGGTCAAGTAGATGAACCTCTGTGAGCCCTGGTGTCCTCATCTGTAACACAGATACAATAGTAATCACTACACATGCTGAGTTCTGCTGGGCACTGTCTTTTATCTATGTATCTAGTCTTTATATAACTTTGAGCCTTTCAAACACCAGGGAAGCTTGTGCTATTTTCACCCCTGTTTTGGCATGAAGGAAACTGAGACACAAAAAGCTCACATTATTTGTCTAAGGGCACAGAGTGTCCAGCTCTGGAGTCTTTTATCATTAGCCTCTTCACCATCTCTAGGACTTACCTGTGGGGCTATTTGAGCTTTAAAAAAACAGGGGCGCCTGGGTGGCTCAGTCGGTTGAGCGTCCAACTTCGGCTCAGGTCATGATCTCACAGTTCGTGAGTTCGAGCCCCGCGTCGGGCTCTGTGCGGACAGCTCAGAGCCTGGAGCCTGTTTCGGATTCTGTGTCTCCCTCTCTCTCTCTGACCCTCCCCGGTTCATGCTCTGTCTCTCTCTGTCTCAAAAGTAAATAAACGTTAAAAAAAAAAAAAAAACATGACAGGCAAACCGTGGTGCTTGGAATTTAGTAAACTCTCAATGAGTGTTATTACATTACTGTCATAGTTATTAATATTGTTATTTTTTTTCAACGTTTTTTTTTTTTTTTTTTTTTTTTTTTTTTTTTTTTTTTTGGGACAGAGAGAGACAGAGCATGAACAGGGGAGGGGCAGAGAGAGAGGGAGACACAGAATCGGAAACAGGCTCCAGGCTCCGAGCCATCAGCCCAGAGCCTGACGCGGGGCTCGAACTCATGGACCGCGAGATCGTGACCTGGCTGAAGTCGGACGCTTAACCGACTGCGCCACCCAGGCGCCCCAATATTGTTATTTTTTTTAAGTTTATTTATTTTGAGAGAGAGTGTGGGTGAACAGTGGAGGGGCAGAGAGAGAATCCCAAGCAGGTTTCCCGCTGTCAGCACAGAGCCTGATGGAGGGCACAAATCATGATATCATGACCTGAGCTGAAATCAAGAGTTGGACACTTAACCGACTGAGCAACTCAGACATTCCTATTATTATTATTATTATTACTGAAGGATGGGAGCTGGGAAAGTTTTGCACTGAACTAGAACCTTCTCCCACATCCCTACATACATATGGTTCCTATCCAAGGATTGCCCCTTGGTGCTCAGCTAGGTGTAAAATTATCTTCAAGACTGGATTACATATGTCACAGAGGTGGATCTTCTGGGTAGCAGGACCAACCTTGAAGATTTGTGACTCTTCTTTTATAAAAATACCCTGCTTGGGGCGCCTGGGTGGCGCAGTCGGTTAAGCGTCCGACTTCAGCCAGGTCACGATCTCGCGGTCCGTGAGTTCGAGCCCCGCGTCAGGCTCTGGGCTGATGGCTCAGAGCCTGGAGCCTGTTTCCGATTCTGTGTCTCCCTATCTCTCTGCCCCTCCCCCGTTCATGCTATGTCTCTCTCTGTCCCAAAAATAAATAAAAAACGTTGAAAAAAAAAAATTTAAAAATACCCTGCTTGAAAGTTGCCTCCTCGTCCTCCACTCAATGCCAACAAGCTGACAGTGAAGAAATGCTGACAAAGTCCACGGTGACTTTGGTTGAATGGGGCAGTTCCATCATAAATGTGTGTCTAACACTACGAATAACTCCATTGAGGAGGTTCAAATCAGGTTAAGAGGCTGATGTGCAAGATCAGAGAATGTAGGAGGCCTCATGAGGGACAAGGACACAAGAATGAAGTACAGAACATGGAGAAAAGGCAGATTCTCCGATATACACCTCTATAAATGGTTTTCAGCACAGCCCTGTTAGAAATTTGTAAATGTTGTGCAGAAGGGTGTGTTCAAGCACAGGAAAATCCAGTTGAAACTGAGTATCCAGTATTTGAGAACAGTTTAAGGATATGAACATATCTCATAATATACTAAGTGAAGACCAAAACTGGAAAACACTAGAGGGAGCGGTGAGAGGAATGAGAGGTGGAGGAGGGAGAGATAGGGCAGAGACAGGGGCAGGAAGGGACAGAGAGCAGAAGTGGCAAGAGGTTGAAAGTGGAAATATGGATGTATTCATTTTCTAGGCCTGCTATAACAAAATTCCATAAGCTGGGTGGTTTAACACAACAGAAATTTATTGTCTGACAGTTGTGGAGGCTAGAAGTGCAAAATCAAGGTGTCACCAGGGCCATACACCCTCCAGAGCCTCTAGGGGAGAATCTGTTCCTTGCCTCTTCCACTTCCTGGTGGTTGCTTGCATTCCTTGGCTTGTGGCCCCATTACTCTGACCTCTGTCTTTGTTGTCACATCTCTTTCTCTGACTCCTCTGTCTCCCTCTTGAAGGGTACTTGTGATTGCATTGAAGCCCGACACAAATAATCTAGGGTAATCTCCACATTTTAAGATCCTTAATCACATCTGTAAGGTTTCTTCTGCCATATAGCACTCACAGATTCTAGGAATGAGAACATGGATATCTTTGGGGGGCATTATTCCACCCACTACAGAGCTCTTCACTTAGCCTGGGATGGAGTCCAGAACTGATGGAAGCAATGAACTCTGAGCTGGCCTCTTGGCAAGGGAGGGGCCAGCTGTGACGATAAACCAAGTCTGCAGCCCATGGAGTAGGGACCAACAAGAGCCAGCTGGGTCAGAAGAACCATACTCCAGCCTGGTTCAGAGAGAAAGAATGCTCCTCAGACCGTGTGCACACGGCCACTCAAAGAAGGGCACTGTCTTCTGTGGTTCACTGAATATCAAAATCAAGAGTCATGAGTAATTTAAGACAGGCAAGAGCAGACTATAGCTTGTGGTCCAAATGCAGCTCATTGCCTGTTTTTGTACTACCCCCAAGATAAGAATGGTTTTTACATTTTTTATGGTTGAAAAAAATCAAAAGAACACCATTTTGTAACGTATGAAAATTATATTAAATTCAGATTTTAGCATCCATAAATAGAGTTTTTATTGAGTATAGTTGACACACAATGTTACATTAGTTTCAGATGTACAACGTAGCCATTCAGCAAGTCTATATATTATGTTATGCTTACCAAAAGTGTAGCCACCATCTGTCACCATACAACGCTATTACTGTACCCTTGACCATGTTTCCTATGTTGTACCTTTTATTGCCATGACTTATTAATTCCATAACTGGAAGCCTCTACCTCCCTTCCCCTTCACCCATTTTGCTCATCCCGTGTCCCCTCTCCTCTATGGCAACCACTAGTTTGTTCTCTGTATTTACGGGTTTATTTCTGCTTTTTTTGTTTGTTCATTTGTTTTGTTTTTAGAGTCCACATACAAGTGAAATCATATGGTATTTGTCTTTCTCTGACTTATTTCACTTAGCATAATACCATCTAGGTCTGTCCATATTTTTGTAAATGGCAAGATCTCATTCTTTTTTTATGGCTGAGTAATATTTCATCATATTTACCCCACATCTTTTTTATCCATGCATCTATTGATGGACATTAGGGTTGCTTTCATATCTTGGCTTTTGTAAGTAATGCTGCAAAAAAACATAGGGATGCATATATTTTCAAATTGTTTTCATTTTCCTCAGTAAATTACTGGATTGTGCAGTATCTCTATTTTTAATTTTTTTAAGATTTAAAAAATTTATTTATTATTGTTATTTTTAAGTAGGCTCCAGGCCTAGTCCAGAGGCCAACATGGGTCTTGAACTCATGACCTTGAGATCAAAACTTGAGTTGAGATCAAGAGTCACAGGCTTAACTGACTGAGCCACCCAGGCACCCCAAAGATTTTTATTTTTTAAGTAATCTCTGCACAGGGCTTGAACTCACAACCCTGAAATCAAGAGTTGCATGCTCCACTGACTGAGCCAGTCAGGTGTCCCTTCTATTTTTAATTTTTTGAGGAACCTCCATACAGTTTTCCACAGTGGATGCACCAATTTACATTCCTATCAACAGTGCACGAGGGTTCCTTTGTCTTCACATCCTTGCCAATACTTGTTTTTTCTTGTCTTTTGATACTAGCCATTCTGGGTGCTATAAGGTGGTAATAGAGTTTTATTAGAACACAGTTGTAGCCATGCATTTACATATTGTCTATGGCTCCTTTCACACTACAGTGACAGAGTAGTGACTAGAAACTGCACAGCCCACAAAGGCGAAAATATTTATGATCTGGCCCTTTACACAAAAAGTTTGCTGGATCCTAATTAAGAAGTTACAGAGCTGGGGCGACTGGCTGGCTCAGTTTATTGAGTGGCAGTCTTGATTTCGGCCCAGGTCATGATCCCAGGGTCGTGGGGTCATGATCCCAGGGTCGCGGGATCAAGCCCTGCATCAGGCTCTACACTGAGCATGGAGCCTGCTTAAGATCCCCATTTTCTCTCTCTCTGACCCTCTCCCCTGCTCACATGTACTCTCTCTCCCTCTCTCTAAAAAAATTAAAAAGGAAAGAGTAGATTTCTAGAAGTTTCTTTGAAAAAGTCCTATACCCTATACCCAAAGTTTTCCCAGGCTATTAAAGTGAAGCATCCATGCCCCATGCCCCAGGGAGGGAGAACTCAGGTCACAGGTCGCTCAGGCCACTGTGGCTCCAAGCCTCTGCAGAGACTGCCAGCGCAGAGCGGGTGGCAGCTTGGAGGAGACGTCCAGGATTGCACCGCCAAGTTGGGCTCCTAGTGGAGATGCTCCCTGACCCAGCCTCAGTCTCCCTTCTGGGATGGGAGGATCTTAGCACTTGCCAGCTCTAATCTGAATGCGTGGTTAGCTTTAGTGAGAGTGCCTCAGAGTCAGGCAGGTCCACCTGCCTGGCGCACATTTGGGGTCTTCCTCTGGCACTTACCTCCACTGGAAACCTCGTGATCTAATCTGCCCGCGTTCACATTTGTCTGTGTTAAAATTTATCCATAATTGTATTATCTCTGTTCAAATCGAGTTTAGTCCCTGTCCACCACCTTGTGTCTGGCGTGAGCCCTGCAAGGGCATGGGCCTGTGTGTCCAGAGCGCTGGGCCTGGTACACAGCAGAAGTGCCACAAAGGCGATCGCAAAATCTGCCCCTTTTCTTACGTTAAGGCGTTTGAGGTGTCTGGGTCTTTTGTTTATTGTTCACCTCTCCCTCTTCCTGTGGCCCCCCAGACGGGAACGCTAGAAGCTCTCCCAAGCTTCCCTGGCCTGCTGCTCGTCTTAGCAAGGAGAGAAGACTCCAAGCACTGAGAGAGAACTTCCACTGCACCTCCAGGGAAGGGAAAAAACCAAGGCTGCCCCGCCAGGGCGTGGAGTTGAGGGGAGAAAGTGTTTTGCAGAAAGCTCTAGTCTTTGTTCAAATCCACGTCCTGCCCAGCCCATCAGCCTCAGTTTCCCCATATGTCATCTGGACACCGCTGCTCTCAGGGTCCAGTGAGGGCCCTCTGAGGCCTTTGTTCCCTTGGTCTCAACACGAAAGGATGCCTGATGGTCAGGGTCGGGTTTGGAGTAAGCAGGAGCCTCCTTGACTCCAATCAGAAGAGGCTGGCGGGATCCCTGTAGAATGGAGTACCTGGGGGCCCTTCAGAGAGCATGGGAGGGAGAGCTGGGGGACGATCTGGGAAAGGTTTGGGGAGTTGGGGGCTCCAGGAGCTTGACAAGGAAGGGAGTGTGGCCAAGATGATGGCCCCTCTGCTCAGCTTTATGGATGTCATCTGGCATGTGAGAGCCCTCTTTGTTCCTGAGGTGTCCCCAGGCACCCCCCTTGGTACACAGCAGGTGCTCAATAAATACTTGTCGATTAACAAAATTTTCCTGCAAGTAAAATGTTTATTGTCCACTTTAGAGAGAAAAGAACAAACATCTGGCATCTCTGGCACCATGCAAGGCATTGAGGTTGATGCCCCATCTCTGGGTAGTCAGAGGCACCAGGACCTAGAAGAAGGAACAAGCCTGGGGCTGGTGAGGGGTGGTTATGCAGCAGGGATGCAGTGGGCAGAGAGAGGGCTGGGAAAGCACAGCTCTGGGTGGCCACATAGGCTGGTAGGCAAGGATGGGGAGGAGTCACCCAGGGTGGTTTGGGGCAGCTCCTTTTGTTTGTGGGCAGCAGGTGGGCAGGCATCAAGGTAGTAATTAGTGGACAGGAATGCTCAGGACCCCTGGGATCTGTCATCAGCCTCATTTAAAGGAAAGAAAGACTGAGGCTTCAGGTTTCCATTTGTGAGAGTGGAGAAGCACTCTCTTACTCTCCCTAGCCCCTAAGAGGAAGCTAGTTAGGACAGCGGGGAGGGGCCAGCCCTGCCCACTGCCCTCAGTCACCACCTTCCTGTTCCAGGTCCCTTTACCTTGATGCCAGCTGTTTTGAAGATACATTTCTAAGGTCTCCTTCCAAGCAGACAGCATTGTCTCTCCCTCTTCTGTGCACCACCAGCTAAGGGCCCCTTTCTGACACCCCCAGCTGGATCCAACTCCTGACCCTCTCCACTTTCCCAGCCTGGGGTGGAGGAGGGAAGGAATGAGAAGAGGGATATCTGAGACCCTATGCTAAGCTGAATAATGTCCCCCAAAGATAGCCACATCCTAATCCCCAGAGTCTGTGAATCTGTTACCTTACATGGCAAAATGGACTTTGCAGATGCGGATGTTGAGCTGAGGAAATTGGGATTATCTGGGTGGGCTCAATGCAATCACAGTGTCCTTATAAGTGAAAGAGGGAGGCAGATCAGAGAGAGATCTGAAGCTGCTAGGCTGCTGCCTTTGAAGATAGAGCATGCTGGTTCAGTCAGTAGAGCGCAGGACTCTTGATTTTGGGTTTGTGATTTTAAGCCCCACGTGAGACGTAGTTACTTAAAAAATAAAATAAAATAAAATAAAATAAAATAAAATAAAATATGAAGATAGAGGAAGAAGCCAAGGAATGCAGCTCAAGAAGATGGAAAAGCTAAGGACATTCTCTCTTGGAGCCTCCAGAGAAGTTAGCCCTGAGGACACTTGATTTTATTGAGGCAAAATTGATTTCAAGACTCCAGGCCTGCAGAACTATAAGATACTTAATGTGTGTTGTTCTAAGGAACTCAGTTGGTCGTAATTTGTTGCAGCAGCCAGAGAAAACTAATACAGACCACCAACCTGTTCCTGCCTGACCAAGTCCCCTCCCTCCCTGAGTGGGCTGGGCTATGACTGCCCAGTGACCCAGCACACTGCCCCCAGCCCCTGTGGGTGACGTTGACACCTGGGTGTGCAACAAGAACTGGTCTGGGAAGACACTCCCTTCAATGTCCTGATGTTCCCCCTCTGGCTTTCCACCTGGAAGGAGCAGCTTGTATCAAAAGGAGCTCTGCCGACATGCCTAGATCCGGGTGACTGGGAGACAGTTGGGCCTGGAGTGTCCATAGGCATTTCTGGGCTGCCTCTTTGTCACCTGCAATGCTGTCACTCCCCAGAATACAATTTGGCCCCCCTCTGTATGCCAGGCACTGAGGACACAGATGTAAACAAGTCAAACAGGAGCCTCCAGCCCCATAGCAGTCATTTTGCTCTCTGGAAAATGCTGGATTCCCACCCACAAAACACAGAACCCCAACCCTGGGCAAAGTGAGACAGGATGTGGGCTCCAGGACCTGGGGGGAACAGAAGGCCCGTGTTCAGTTTGTGTAGCAGGTGGCTGCCATCTACCCTGCAGTGACATTAGCAGGGAGGGCTTCTGAGAGGAGGAGGACAGGAACCCTGCAGGCTGCCGTCCACAGGGAGGGCTAAAGCTTCACCTAGGGGAATGGCAAGGATGCCAAAAAAGGTTGATAGAGCCCTGGAGGAAGAGGTGCAATAACTGAGTGCAGATGGGGGTGATGGAGGTTCTAGAACCTAAGGTGGCCAGGATACCTGCCAGCAGGCCAGGGAGATCCAGGAACACCCACCCCCAAAATCGTGTGACATTGACCTAGAGGGCAACCTTAGCCTCTTTAAGCCTAGGTGACCAGAGCTGCCCCTACAGCATTTCAGGAGGGTCCCAGAAGCCATGACCCATTGGAGTTGTGGAGGCTCCCATTGCAAATTGGTACTCAGGACCAAGTGGGAGCTAGTCTTTGAGGCTCAGGGTCTATCTGTCCCTCCTAAATCCTGGCCAGGCCACTGCTGCCCCTCCAAGCTCAAGTTCCAGCTATGTCTACAGAGAGGCAACACAGGACCAGCATGGAAACAGCTGGATGCCACCCAGACCCAGCCTGTATGCAGCAGAGTGGAAAACTCCACAGCCTCAGTAGGGATTGGTGGGGGAGGGAGGAGGGGGGAGGGGGAGGACTACAATGGGCTGGGCCAGACCATGGCCAGAGACTAACAGCAGCAGCAGCTTTGCCTCCAAAGATGGGGGGCCCCAGCAACCTCCAGTGAGTCCGAAGGGTGAGTAAATCAGAGCCTTCGGCCCCAGCTGCTTGCTGAGGGTGCTCCCCCAGGGGTCTGATGACTGGGGGTACACTTAGTCGAGCCCTGTGATCAGGGCTGATGGTGTCCCTAGCAGGGTACCTGCACCATACTGGTCAGAGGGGCTCTCCAGGTGGACTGCCACGAGGGATGAGGATCAAGGGTACTTCCCACTGGATCCTAATGGAGACCAGGCTTAGGAGTGGCTCCCAGCAGGACCTTTATAAAGATGGGGATCTTTATAAGCCTCAGCTGCCGGATGTCCACAGGGATTGGGGTCATGGGTGCTCTCTGAGGGCCCCTTGGGGGAATGAAGGCAGGGGTTAGTCCTTGAGAGGGTCCCTGCTTTGTGGTGATGATGCCTGGAATGATCCCACCAGGCCTCCTTCTGGAGAAGTGGGCGATCGGTAAGGGATGCACCTTACTAAGGCCTCCGGGAGAATCATGGCAAGGGGTGCTGGCAGGGCCCCACTAGAGTGACACGGAGGTCCCCAGGCCTGAAGATAGGACCCGGAGCACAGATGCGTTTACTGCGGCCCCCACACCCTCCTCGCGCCCCGTCCCCGCGGGGCCCAGCCGGGCCCAGCCCCTGCCCTCCACGTGCGGCTCGGGGCCCTGGCCGGCGTCCCCTCGCCCTCCGCCGTGTCCTCGGAGCCCCCTTCGGGCTGCGGCGCGTCCTCCGCAGCCCCCGGCAGGGCAGTGTCCAGGTCACGGCCCGCGGGGCGCTGCGTCCAGGCGGGGGTCCAGGGCGCCCCGGGTGCGGGCCGCGGCGGGAACCACGAGAAGCCAGGCGCGGGGGCGAGCGCCACGAGCTGGGGCCGCGCGGGGCCGGAGGAGGCGGCGTGCGGGATGAGGAAGAAGATGTAGACGCCCGACACCACCAGGCCCGCGGCCACCAGCACGGCCAGCGCCACGGCCGCGTTGAAGGCCCAGGCCGGGCTGCTCAGAGAGAGGCGGCGGGACAGGGGGCGGCCGAGGCGCAGCGGCGGCGGCAGCGGCGGCGGGCGGGCGGCGCGGGACTTGCGCGGCCCGGGCGGGGGCGGCGGCGGCCGCAGGTAGAGCAGGCCGCGGCGGCGGTCGAAGCGCACGGAGCCCCGGCGCGGGGTCGGCGCGCGCGCCTCGCGGGGCAGCAGGCCGGGCTGCGTGGGCAGAGCGGGCAGCCCGCGGCGCGGGGCCAGGCGCGTGGGCGCTCGGCACACGGGACACGCCACCGCGTCCCCGCCGCCCGCCGTGGCCAGGGACAAGCGGGCCAGGCACTCGAGGCAGAAGACGTGGCCACAGTCCAGGCGCTTGGGCAGCTTGAACTCGCCGTTGAAGGGGGACACGCAAATGAGGCACTCCACGGGAGACGCGGGGGGCAGGATGGGGCCCGAGCCCGGGCTGCCGTCCCCTTCTTCCTCCTCCTCGTCGTCTTCACCCTCCCCCCTGCCCGGGGAGCGTGGCACAGAGAGTGAGCCCGGGGAGCAGGGGCCTGAGCCTTGAGCGGCCCGGGGGCGGCGGAGCCAGGGTGGCCGAGGGCAGGGCATCCGGACGAGGCCTGAGGGGAGAGGCGGTCAGCCAGGGAAGGAGGCCGTGTAAGAACGAAGGTCAGGGGCTGGCCCAACCTAGAGCAGGGGGCATTCAGAGAAAGGGGGGTTGCGAGAGCCAAGGAGCAGAGAGGACGGGAAAAATTAGCGACTCTCTGGGTTGGAGCAGAGGAAAAGGGTGTCCGAAGTAGGAAGTAGAAGATCAGGACTAGGGAAGGGGGGGGGGGGGGGGGCAGGACAGATGAGACAACAGAGGATTGGGGACAGGGACAGACACTGGGATGGACTCAGGGGGCCCAGATCCTAAGTTACAGACTCAAAAGGTCCCAGAGAGGATAGCAGAGAGGACCTGAGTCACCAGGCAAGACCGTAGGCAATGAGGAGGATCCAACACCAAGAGGAGCAAAGAAGGGGATGCCCCCACCCACCAAAAGAACTGACTCTGGGGAGTCCACAGACTCCAGGAGAGGAAGATGAGGTAAGAGGACACCCAAACTTCAGGATTGGAGCCCAGCAGGACAGAGCAATGTTGAAAGCCCAACAGGTGACAGAGGGTCCCAACTAGACAATGACAGACCCCAGCTGACCTTTGGGCTCTTCCTACCTGTTGATGCCTCCTCCCTTTGGCTGGCACGTCCCTTCCAATTCTGACCCCAGTCCTCTGTCTACCAGCAACTGCATACTAGGTGCCCCTCCCTGCAGGAGGGTGCTGCCTTGGTACCACTCCCTCCAGATCCCAGGTTCCCAAGGTACCCACC
This sequence comes from Neofelis nebulosa, assembly GCF_028018385.1. Taxonomy (NCBI): domain Eukaryota; kingdom Metazoa; phylum Chordata; class Mammalia; order Carnivora; family Felidae; genus Neofelis; species Neofelis nebulosa. Next base: position 253,684 of record NC_080798.1, read on the forward strand.
AGACCTGTTTGACCGCCTGCCCTGCCCCCCCCCAGACAGGTCCCTCCAGCATGAACACCAAGCCTGACCTTGGCCGGATGTTGGGGGCGGCAGGTGAGGGATGGCAGACTGACAGGGCAGGGAGAGTCTGGCCTCGTGGGTGGGCAATAATCCCCCCCCAACACCCCACACCCCTGCAACCAAGCCTTCAACACCTCAGAAACCCACTTCCCAGCCACCCAGTACAATCAGAAGCCTAGTGTGGCAGTGGCTCTACAGGATGCCCAGGATTGGGTTGCAGTGTTGACCACCCAAAATGACTGGGGAGGCAGCCTGGAACCCCTGGGGGAACCTGGCCAGAACCAAGGAACCTCTGGAGTTCTGGGGTGGAAGGTGGGCAGACACCACAGTGGACTGGACAGAGCTGGCCCCATTCAAACAAGCAGACAGGGGGCTAGAAACGGTTGTGGCCTTGGATTCCTCTCCCTGGAGCTCCTTCCAGGGAACATGCCTCTCAGGATGGTGGGCAGCCACCCAGATATCATGGACAACCACCAAGCCCTTCCCCAGACTACAGTGACATCTCTGCCAGGACAACCCCACCCGTCTCATTTCCAACATCCACGGAACACTCCAGGTGGCCAGGCTTGCACCCCGGGGTGCCATGGTCCTGAGTCAGTGCTGCTTCCTGGACAGAATATTTCCCTGGTGATCCCAGGTCCCCACAGACCAAAACACATGCCAGAAGTGTGGGCAGCTCCTCAGGACACTGCCATCCCCACTCTAGTTCCTGGAGCCACACAAGGACAGACATTGGCACAGGTGGGTGAGGCTGCCCCAAGAGCAGACAGATTTATTGGAGCCATAGCCAGGAGATCAACGGTTGGACTTGGCCACACGTTCCAGCTCATCCTTCTTCTTGATAGCATAGGAATTGGAAGAGCCCTGCAAGGAAGTAGATGGTTAGTTTGGAATGTTGGAAGAGCCTTTTCTTTTTTTTTCTTTTTCTTTAATATATGAAATTTACTGTCAAATTGGTTTCCGGGAAGAGCCTTTTCTTGAACTGACCCCCACCCCAGTGTCCTCACTCACCTTGGCTGCATTGATGAGCTCATCTGCTAGGCACTCAGCAATGGTCTTGATGTTCCGGAAGGCGGCCTCACGGGCACCTGTGCACAGCAGCCAGATGGCCTAGGGAGCACAGGGGTCAGTTAAGCCTGGGGGCAGGGGTGCCCCCAAAGCAGATAGGACCACTGTCCTCCAGTACTCTGTGATCCCAACAAATGTCAGTTACCATGTTGCCATCCACTGGCCCACTGAGTCAAGACACAGCAGGAGCCCACAGGCTGCCCAGGTGGCATGCTGCCTATCTGGGATCAGACCAAGGGCCACAAAAACAAGCATAGACACAAAAGCTCCTGATTACAGGAGATTTGAAACCCACCACCCCAGCGAAATGCAATGCAGTGTGTGCTCTTGACCTGGACCTCCGATTAAAAATGGACAGCTACTATAGGGGCACCTGGGTGGCTCAGCTGGATAAGCATCTGACTTCGGCTCACAGTTCATGAATACAAACCCCACAATGGGCTTTCTGCTATCAGCGCAGAGCCCAGCTTGGGATCCTGTCTCCCCTTCTCTGCTCCTCCCCAACTCGTGCATGTACTCTCATAAAAACAAAGAAACATTAAGACAGGCACCTGGGTGGCTCAGTTGGGTAAGCGTCCAACTTCAGCTCAGGCTACGTTGTCACAGTTTGTGAATTAGAGCCCTGCATCAGGCTCTCTGATGTCAGCACAGAGCCAGTTTCCAACGCTCTGTACCCCTCTCTGCCCTCCCCCCTCCCCCCCCCCCCAGCTCTAAAATAAACATTAGGGTCACCTGGGTGGCTCAGGCATCCGACTTTGGCTCAGGTCATTCATTACCTCAGCTTGTGAGTTAAAGCTCCACAAAGGGCTCTGTATTGGCAGCTCAGAGCCTGGAGCCTGCTTCAGATTCTGTCTCCTCTGTCTGCACTGCCCCCTGCTCCCCCCACCCCTCCCCTGCCGCTGACTTGTGCATGCTCTAAAATAAACATTAAAAAAAATTTAAATACACGAACATTAAAAAATAAACATTTAAAAAAATAAAGTAAACAGACAACTGTAAGGTATGCTAGGGACAGCTGCAGTGATGGGATGATCAGATAATTCTACCACTGTTAAACTCCTTGAGGCTGATGGTGGGGACAGAATATCCTTGTTCCTAGGAGACATCCACTGAAGTGTTAAGGGGAAAATGTTTGCAATGCCTGCAACTGATTCTCAAATGGTCTGTGAAAAAATATATACCCACACATGGTATGTAAAAATATACTCAAATGAAACTGTGCCTCAGGCAACTGTTGCTCAGGGAAGGGGCCAGAGCTAGAATCTGCCATCAGAGGGATGGAAATGCAGGAAGGCTTCCTGGAGGAAAGGCCACTTTGAGTAAAACACACAGGCAGGACAAACCTTCCCACTTGCCAATCTGCCCCAGGCAGAACCACACCGGAGCCCAGTGGTGTTCCCGTCAATCCATATGTGCCTAAAGCCCCAGGCCCACCTGATTCACACGGCGCAGGGGGGACACGTCGACAGCCTGACGTCTCACTGTTCCAGCTCGTCCAATGCGGGTTGAGTCCTCCCGGGGACCGCTGTTAATAATCGCATTCACCAAGACCTGCAGGGGGTTCTAAGAGAAGGCAGCCATGAACCTGACACCCAACCTACGTCCCTCCCCGGTGTCCTCACTCCTAAAACTTGGCAGACCCCGGCATGCTTGCCATGGGGTAGCTGTTGGCTTTATGGTGTACTAAGGGCACTCTCTGCCTCATCAGGCCTCAGAGCCCTACCTCACCAGTGAGCAGATGGATGATTTCGAAGGCATGCTTAACAATGCGCACGGTCATGAGCTTCTTGCCATTGTTACGGCCATGCATCATCATTGAGTTGGTGAGGCGTTCCACAATGGGGCACTGTGCCTTGCGGAAGCGCTTGGCCGCGTAGCGTCCTGCACTGTGGGGCAGGTACTTGGCATACTTCTCCTTCACAGCAATGTAATCCTAGGGCAGCAGGGAGAGAGGATGGAGGGATCATGGTCAGGAGCAGGATGGCCAGGAACCAGAAGGACTGAGCACCACCTCTGGATAGCCCCCGTCCACCTGTGGGGGCTTGACTGTGAGGCCCGTGTGCCACAAAACAATAAATCCCCAAAAAGTAACTTTACCAAGTCACTAAAAAGAGTGTTTCCCTTATAATAGGAGGAAGGAAGATGAAAACCAAGATTACAGCTCATGATCTCATTAAAAAAAAGTTTTTTTTTACATTTATTGATTTTTGAGACAGAGCACAAGTGGGGGAGGGGCAGAGAGAGAAGGAGACACAGAATCTGAAGCAGGCTCCAGGCTCTGAGCTGACAGCATAGAGCCCAACGCGGGGCTTGAACTCACAAACTGTGAGATCATGACCTGAGCCAAAGTCAGACACTTAACCGACTGAGCTATCCAGGTGCCCCTCATGATCTCATTTTAAGGTGCTCCTTGGGGTGCCTGGGTGACTCGGTCGGTTAAGCTTCTGATTTCAGCTCAGGTCATGATCTCATGGTTCGTGAGTTTGAGCCCCATGCTGGGCTCTGTGCTGACAGCTTGGAGCCTGGAGACCACTTTGAATTCTGTGTCTCCCTCTCTCTCAGCCCCTGCCCCACTTGCACTCTGTCTCTCCCAAATATAAAAGTAAACATTAAATAGAGTGCTCCGCAAACTTTGCAGCATAGGCATTTTAAATCAGAACATTCTTTGTGTAAGGGCTGCCCCACACACTGCAGGATGTTTAGCAGCATCCAGTATGCTAGTAACACCCTTCTCAGTTTCAACACCCAAAAATATAAGCCAACATTGCCATCTGTCCCCTAAAGGAGGTGGGGGGAAATCACTCCAGAGAACTACTGTTTTAAAACAATTATTTGGGGCACCTGGGTGGCTCAGTCAGTTAAGCGTCCGACGTCAGCTCAGGTCACGAACTCATGGTTCACCAGTTGGAGCCCGTGTCGGGCTCTGTGCTGACAGCTCAGAGCCTGGAGTCTGCTTTGGATTCTGTGTCTCCCTCTCTCTACCACCTTCCCCACTCTTTCTAAACACACACACAATTATTCGTCAATCTCTCCTATATACACATGTATCATTTCTAACGAAAATGTCTAGAAAACACCAAAATGTTCAGGGGTGTTGGAATCAGAGGAATTACATGTACGTGAAGACGACTATTGTCAATTGTTCCGCTATGAAATACACCCAAAGATCATTCCATCACTTACACTCGCAACACATATCTACCACATATGACCCACAAAGACTAAAATATTTGCTATCTAGCCCTCGCAGAACAAAGAAATGAAGGAAAACAGAACTACAAACTATCCGGGGTGAAAAACAGGACCGAATCCTCCATGAGGCACAGTGCCTAGATCCCATGATATGTATAGAAACAACAAAAAATGTTTTTGTTTCTTTTAAAATGAAAAAGGAATAGAAACAATTCAAACCGTATTTGCCTTTATACCAATGAAATTACAAAATATAATTTCTTTTTAACGAAAGGCCCACAAAAGTCCTAATGAGGCCCAGCGTAAAACAATATAGGGGTTAAGACAAACTGGGAGGACTCCCACTGATTTCCTGATTTCAAAACCTACTACAAAACTACAATGATCAAGACAGTGAGGTACTGGCTTAAGGATACATTTACAGAACAGAAAAGAATTGAGTCCAAAAATAAACCCATATCATATAGCTAGGCTCAACTTATTTTCAACGATACTAAAACCATTCGATACGGGAAATATTCTTTTCAACATATGGTGGCATTCAGACAAACTTATTATAATGTATAAAAGATTTAACTTAAGACAACTTATAGCCTAAATTTGCTAAGTAAAATGCACAAAACTCTAAAAACAAAAACCAAATAGTGTTGGGACAACTGGATTTTCACATGCAAAATAATGATCCAAAAACAAACAACAAAACACCCCCAAACACCCACACAAAAACCCTGTGGGATGTGATGTGACCTCTGAGAAAGGAACCATCTTGTGTACAGATGAAAAGAACACAAGGAAAAAATGGACATGTAGGTGTGATGGTCCAGGGAGCCCTCCTTTACCTGTCAGGTTTTCAACTTTACAGCTACAAGTTTCCAGGGACCCCTCCTGAAAGAATCCGTGTGTGCCCCAAAACCCAACTGGGTAGCACAACCACCACACAGCCCCCTCACCTGCAAGGAAATGTCATTGATCTGCACATCATCGGTGCTCCATTTCCCAAAGAGCTTGATGTCAGGGGTCTCCGCCACTGCAGGTGCAGCTGTCTCCCACTCCGTCATCCTAGGAACAGACTGTCAGAGCCCAAGCACACCCACCACTGTGAGACTAACCCACAACCTGTAAGTTGGGAAGTTATGTGGAACCAAGAAAGGCTGTAAACATCCGGGTCCATCTTTCTGAGTCTTAGAAGAACCAGTTAGCTGTCAGCAAGAAACAGCTGTCTCTCACCAAGGAGAGCTGGTGGCAGGCCTGGGTCAACAGCTGCTGCGCGGGCCGTATCGAGACAGTAGATGCCAAATACCGTAACATTGCACCCGCTCAAGTTCAAATCCCAGCCACGTCATTAACGAGCTCTGCCACGCTAGGAGTGTCAAACTAATTTAGACACTCTGCTCCCTCTTCCATAAAACAGAACCGTTTATCTGTCATCAAGATCACTACACGAATTCCGTGCAAAATCAAAGCAAAGGCTACCACTCGTGTCCGACACCAAGGGGGCATTTGGCAAGCACCAAGGGGCTGCTACTAAAGAGAAAACCGTGTATATGCCACAAAGTGCATCACGCATATAAAAGTAACAGCAACGTCCTATTTCAAAGTATGCCTGCAGGGGCCAAACCACTATATCCGAGCCCTGCTGCAGGGTAAAGCTACGGAGGTAGCGGAACGCCAAAGAAAGAATAACTTTCCTTCGCCTCCGCGTTTTCTCAGCACATTTTCCAGAGAAAGGAAAGAGCCCACCCCCTAGGGAAGCCCCGGGCCTCGAGGATCGATGAAGACTCCCCAAAAGATCCTGAATCGTCCCTCGGACCCCCAACCCTGCGGCCGCCTCACCTGGGGGCGCAGCCGGGGAGTCACAATCGCTCGGTGCGCACCACGCGCTGCCCTGGCGCAGACAGGAAGAGACCGCGAGTCGCGGGCCGACGCTTTTAACTAAGGTGAAAACTTCCGGGTCAGCGGGGACAATGCGTGCGAAAAATGACACGGTTTGTTCAAGGGCCAATCCGGAACAAGAATGTGAAGGCGCAAAGGAAAGCCGTAAATCCTTTGCGCACGCGCACTTGCAGAAGCGGCCCCATAAGCGTGCCTGGCGGCTGTTCTAACCTTCAGTACTTTCCTTCTTGGGGCGGGGGAGGGGGGAGGATGGGGGGGGGTAGGTGGGGCTTGCACAAGCTCAGAGAATTCTCTGAGGCCAAGCCGCCATGTCTAGTGACGGCGGAAGTCAGGCTCGCGCTCTCCACCGTGTTCCGCCGCGGGCTCCACGCCCCACCTGCCGCCGGTTTTGAGTAGGGCATCCGGTTCGGTACCCCTGTCGCTCCTCGTCCAGGTTACAGTCGCTTCACAGGCACGCGCTCGCTGTAGGCTCGGGAAGGAAGAGTGAGTCTGGTGGTCACGATTGCACTCCGCTGGTCCTGCCCCCCCCCCCCCCACGTGCATGCGCGAGCCCCTCTCCCAGGTCGGCCTCCCCCACGCTTGCACGCCCGGGGTTGCTGCGGGCCTGAGCCTCCCAGAGGGGACCCTTTCCGGTTTGACCTCTCTTCACCCCATGCCAGGGTACCCCCATCATCTCTCTTCGACCCCTGAAGCTCCAGCTGCCTCTTCATAGCTTGAGGGTAGGGGAGGAGCTCCGGACGTGGGACCAGGTGCTGTGTCCAGCAGGTGGCCTGGGGGTCAAACCCCACTGTTTGATGCATCTCGGCCATGCGTTGATGCGAGATCAATGGACGGGTGCAGGGGGGTCGGCACGGGTAGTGGGTACCCCACCCGTGACCATGTGGCCAACTCGAAGATCTTGTGCCCGCCCTACACATCCCCCTCCTGTCTGTCGCCTCCTAAACCTAGACCCTGGAGTCTAGCTGGGACGTGGACTTGTTTTGGTTGGCTTGCCAGAGGCAGCGAACACTGTGGTTGCTCACCCAAGCCGGCTGGTGGGAGGATAATGGGGCAGCATGGAGCTCCTTACCTCCTGATGAGGTCTCTGCCTCCAAGGGGATGTTCCTTCTAGCCAGACCCCAAAGGGCCCAGTCACTTGACCGAAGGGGTCCTGCATAGATAGATCTCCAGTGACCCACTTGCCCACCACCCTGTGAGCATGCTTATAGTATGGGCTCAGTAGCTGTTTGTTTACCGATTTAAGGGCTCTGCCCCTGCCCCTACCCCAATTTCGGGAGTGTTTTAGACCAGAGACTCTGGGCCTCCTTGGACTGTTGTCAGTCACAGTTCATGCCATTGTTCAGAAGGACATACCCTGAAGGTGGCCTAAGCAGGGGGTTAGATCCCAGGCTGCAAGGGGGCACCAATATCCCCAGCCCCTGCAGCCTCTGGCCCTTATCGTTTCCCTGTCCTGGTGCGTGCAAACAGCAGCCTTGGGCCTACCACTGGGGTCTGTGGGGGATGAGGAGGGGATAAGTGAACTCCTACCTGGTCCTGGCAGAATACTTTGTGATCCTTAGGGGCCCTACCTCGTCCTGCGGTTAGGGTTTCTGGGGAGGTGCTAGCTGGGGAAAGCAGGGAAGCTGAGAGGCAGAGGCACCAGTTACCCTTGCACTCAGCAGGATCCAGAGGGAGGCTCCCAACCCTGCCCCTTTCTCCTCAGAAGGTGAGAAGGCACCACCCCCTAAACCTCAGTTTCCCCCTTCATTTTTTTTTTTTTTTTAACGTTTATTTATTTTTGAGACAGAGAGCATGAACGGGGGAGGGGCAGAGAGAGAGGGAGACACAGAATCGGAAGCAGGCTCCAGGCTCTGAGCCCTCAGCCCAGAGCCCGACGCAGGGCTCAAACTCACGGACCGCGAGATTGTGACCTGAGCTAAAGTCGGATGCTTAGCCGACTGCGCCACCCAGGCACCCCATCAGTTTCCCCCTTCAGCATAGAAATGAGAACAGAATCAGACAAGGCCAGTTTGGATCCTATGCCCTGGGCTGCTGGTGGTTACTTGATAATGGACGTCTGTATAGAACTTGAAAGAGTGGCCTGCTGTGCATTGGAGAGCAGGAGGGAGGTCTTGCCATAAAACCCCATGGGGTGGGAAATAGCGGGGGGGATGGTCACCTTGCATAGCTAAAATTCACAAGAGTCCCTGAGACTGACTCCAGTGAACTGCATTGGGCCTTTAGGAGAGACCCAAGGTGGAGCCAAGACTCCTGGCAGAGGACAGAGATGTGCTATCCCCTCTCAGGTAAGGGGCCTGTGTAAAGGGCATGGCAGGTGGCCAGACAACTTTCCTAGGATGCAGGCTCCCAGGTCTGTGACTTTGGCACAAGCCCCAATCCAGTGACTGACAATTTGAGGGAGTTGGGTTCCTCATGTGGGACTCCCACTTCCTCTCTAGTAACCTGCATGACCAGGGTTCTCACTGTGTATGTGAGAACCACATACTCTGTGTATGTGACCAGTGAATGTAGTGAGGTGCTTTCCTGGTGCTGCTCCCAGCATTAGCCCTGGGGTGTGGGACAGTGCACTTAGGCAGCAGGGTTCTATAAAAACGGTGAGGGCAGGGGCGCCTGGGTGGCGCAGTCGGTTAAGCGTCCGACTTCACCCAGGTCACGATCTCGCGGTCCGTGGGTTCGAGCCCCGCGTCAGGCTCTGAGCTGATGGCTCGGAGCCTGGAGCCTGTTTCCGATTCTGTGTCTCCCTCTCTCTCTGCCCCTCCCCCGTTCATGCTCTGTCTCTCTCTGTCCCAAAAATAAATAAAAAACGTTGGGAAAAAAAAATTTAAAAGCAAACAAACAAACAAAAAAAACCGGTGAGGGCATGCAGATCTTCCACAGACCCTGTAGCTAGCCCCCATCTAGACACACCCCCAATGCCAGTACCCACCTTCAATTGGAGCTGCAACCCCCTGAGTGCAAGCAGACTCATGCCTGCCTCAACAGCAATAAGGCCTTTGTGTGGTGGGCAGAAACCGGATAATTCATTCTGAGGAGAGGCCCTTTCTGTGGAGCCAGAGCAGAACTTTTTTGCAAGAGTTTGAAGCTCCTTCAGCAGCAGTGCACCCATGGGCACGAGAAGTCCCAATTTTGGTAATCCTCATCGAGCACCAGAGGACCCGGCAGTGAGAAGCCCCAGGGAGTGCACGGGGCCTTCGGCCATTGGTGGAAACGGCTCACTCACTGGGGCACCCACATAGCCAGCAGTTGCACTCCTTCGTGTGCGGCAACTGTGGGCAAGTCCTTCGTGTGTACCTGGGTAGGCACATGGGCAGCGGCCCTCCAAGTGCTCCTCAGCGACTGCTCCATCCATCATCCTTCAGCATGGTAGGTTCCACACAGGACTCCATACCGAGCCCTGACTTTGTCCCCGGACAGGGAGACAGAAGACCCTGAGTCAGAGCATTCAATGTCCAGATACCCAGAGCATCAAGAAAGGGAGTGGGATAAGCCCAGTGCCTCCTGAGACACACACACACACACAGCATGAGCAGAAAGTTGGGGCAGTCAGGATGGGTTGCTGGATGCCATACATGAGGTGAATCAGCTCAACAAAATTAGATGTGTTTATGTGAGGCAGGAGCCACGAGATAATGAGCAGAAGATGAGGGTGACATAAATGGCTGGGGAGGCCTCACCAGCCCATCCTGAGCAAGCAGGGTTAGCGTCACCTTTGGAGCTGAGGGTTCTCAAATGGGGCACATATTAGAATCAACTGTGGAGTTTTGACACACATGCTCGAGCCCCAACCCAGAGGTTCCAGCGATTTCATTGGTCTAGAGGATAGCCCGCTCACCCAGGCTTTTCAGAGCTACCCACGTGTCTCCCACCCCCAACTCTTGTTCCCCTAGCGAGGCTGCAAATGGCAGATCGTTTCTGGGGCCCGAACTCCCAGAAGTCTGACTCGAAGCAAGGGCTATCAAACACCCGCTTGACTCGGACAGGCGGCACTGCTCGTTTGTCTGGGCCGCCGTTTCCCGGGCGACCACGCAAGTTCACGCCTCGCCTGCTGGGTGGGGATGGCCGCGGTTGCCATGACAGCTGGGAGTCCTGGGGTTGGACAGCCGGGGCGGCGGGACTACGTTTCCCTACAGCCCTCGCGAGGGCTCCGGCTCTCCGGCGGAGGCATTGATTCCTCAGTGCCGCGACGGCCCGTAGGAAGAGGGAAGAAGGCTTCGTGCTGCGTGCGAGGCGGGGACCAGGGCACCCGTGCGGGCCGCCCCCCAGCTGGTATGTGGCGTTCGGCGCGTACCCGCGACCCCAGCTAGCGAGGCGGGCTCCTCCGGGCGCTCAGCGCGGCCGCCGCCCCCTGTTCCCTCCACACCCTGGCGTGTAGGGCTCCCGGCAGAGGCCGCGCGTTTCCGGTCCGCTAGCCCAGGGTCCGGGCTGGCCACTGCAGGGGCGGCCTTCAGTTCCGGCGGCGGGGCGGCCCTAGTTCAGGCTCCCGCGTGCCCAATCTTGAGTGTGGAGACTGAGGCCCACGTGAGAGGCACCCGGCCCAGGACCCGTCGTCGCGACTCTCAAAATCAAGCCCATATCCTCCGCTTGGCCGACGCGGCCTCCCGACTGCCTCCAGTCCCGCCTCCCGTCCTTTGCGCTTGCCGTTTCCCTTTACTTGTCCCCAGACACAGCGGCTCCTCTTCCTCCTTCAGTCCCAGTTAAGTGTCCCTTCCTCAAAGAGACCTAAGAAGCCATTCTTTCCCACGTGCTGGCGCTACCCCGCGTTTGTTATTCTTCACCTCACTAATTTGATTTTCCTCCTGTTCATTCAAGCCCTGTAAGGATCCCCCGGTTGGCTCCGCCGCACCCACCGACCCAGACACGGTAGATGGCCTGAAATTGCTAAAACTTCCGTGTCCTCCAGGGCCAGGGCCAGGAAGATGGAGGCACCGTGGGGAGGACAGGCACAGAAAGGAGTTTTGCCTGCACTCGGGGCACTCCTGCCCTATAGGGTCATGCACTGCGTGTACAGTGTAGAATAGGGCAGATGGTTATCAGCCTCAGTGGGCTGTGCCCAAGCTCTGAGTAAGGTCAGCCCCACTAACCTTTTTCCGGTGTGCTGTTGTCATGTTCTTCAGGGCTCAGCCTGAGACACGTTCATCTCTCAGCCCCCTGTTTGCCCCAAGGTGGCTGCTTTGTGCCCTGGTCCCATCCACCAGCAGCCCCGGAAACCCATAGAAAGACTGGGTGAGCACTCAGGGTGCAGGGCATGCTCATCCAGGGCAGATGAGAGGTCACTGGGACAGCTGCAGTGCAGGGTTGGGGACAGGCTCCCAGGAGCCCTCAGGTCCGTGACTGGAAGGAAGGTCATCCAGGGACAAGTAGGGCAGTTTAAAGGTGTAGACTGGGAGCAGGGCAAGAGAGGCAGGGAGACTCTTCCCTGGTCTGCAGCTTCCATCTGCTGTCTAGTGCTGGAAGGCAGGTTTCTGTCACCATAGATGAACAGAGGAAGATACCTATGGGAGCAGGGTGTCTGGGGACAGTTCTGGAGATGCCCTGGGTACATGGCTAATGGTTGGCCCTTGGTCCCCACATCCTGTAAGTTTGGGGTGCCTTCCTGCTAGGTGGGAGCTGCTCCTTTTTCCTGGGACCACCCAGTCTTACCTGATCCTCTCCATCAGCAGGGATCAGGAGAGCTCCCCCACATAACCCACTCATCCTATGAAGGGTGCTGGACCAGTCTCCATATTAATATTCTGTGGCTGTTATAATAAATTATTACCAATTAGGTGGCTTAAAACAAGAAATTTATTCTCAGTTTTGGAGGCCAGAAGTCTGAAATAAAGATGTCAGCAGGGCTCCACTCTTTTTTTTTTTTTTTTTTTTAATTTTTTTTTAACGTTTATTTATTTTTGAGACAGAGAGAGACAGAGCATGAACGGGGGAGGGTCAGAGAGAGAGGGAGACACAGAATCTGAAACAGGCTCCAGGCTCTGAGCAGTCAGCACAGAGCCTACATGGGGCTCGAACTCACAGACAGTGAGATCGTGACCTGAGCCGAAGTCAGATGCTTAACCGACTGAGCCACCCAGGTGCCCCAGCAGGGCTCCACTCTTAAGGCTCTGAGGTGGAAACCATCCCATGCAACTGTCCTGGCACCTGGTGGGTCCATTTGTAACTTGGGTCATGGCGCCAACACTCAATCTTGGCCTTCTCTTCTCTCTGTCTCTCTCTTATAAGGATTCTTATTTTTGGATTTAGGACCCACCCAGGGAGTTCAGGATGATCTCATCTCAAGATCCTTAACTACATGTGCAAAACTCCTTTCCCAGCTAAGGTACTTTCACAGGTTCTGGGGGTTAGGGTATGGATGTATCTTTTGGGGGTGGGGGGACCATTCAGTCCACTACAGCTTTCTTCGGTGGCATCTGTCCAGTCCTGAGTGACCTGACACTCCAGACCACCCATCCCGTGGCCTGTCCACTGATTCCTTGGTGGTTGGCTGTCTCCAGTTGGCCAGGCTGTCCCAGATGTGTTCTTCAACCCTGGTGGGTCCTTGGCTTCTGGGTCCCTAAGGTTCCAGGAGGTCATGTAGAATGCTGGCCTGGGGACCTGCTCTGGCCGCCAGCTATTGTGCAAACCAGGGTATGAGGCCAGCAGCCATGACCCTGTAGGGAACCATTTACTGGAAGCCCTGGGGCGGAGGCATGGCAGGCACCCAGGTCCCACTCACTGTCCTTCACACCTGGAATGCAGTGACCTGGTGTCCTGTCAGAGAGACCTGGATCCTGGCTAAGAGGCTTCCAGGATGTACATTTGTGGAAGCCCTGGTTCCTCCCCAGGGATGATACACAGAAACCTGAGTGCCTTCCCTCCTGCTGCATGGCGCTCACTGTGGGGCCCCTCTCCTCTCTGTGAGGGGCCAGAGTTCGCTCTGGAGTGACAGCTGTATGAGGAAGAGAAGAGTGATAGTCCCCACATCCGTGCTTATGGCTTCCCCCACAATTCTGTAGTTGGCCCCCTGCAAGGTCAGCCTGATCTTTGGGAGGCTGACCAGGGAACTCTGCAGAACTTTTGGTGCCTAGAGGCAGAGGCTGAGGGGGTGCAGAGGACGCTGGGGAGGTGGGTGGGATGGGCCTGCTTTTCACAGCTCTCTGTGACTGGCATTCACCCACCAGAGGGCGAAGCCCATCCCTGTGAGAGGCAGAAGCTGAATGCTGTGCATGGCAGTGGGAGCCAGTGGCTAAACTGAGTGTGGAGGACACGGCTCCATGGTCAGACAGAGCGGGGCACACCCTGTGCCCTTGCCAAGTCACAGCTTCCCACCTGTAAATCAGTACTGGCAGTGCCCGGGGGCTTGAGACACCATAAAGCATCACCCCGTGCTCCAGCTTGTGGCCCATCATGTACAGCAGATGTGTCTAGCTTCCCATCAAGAGTTTTCTTGAAATGAGTGGATTAAGAGACCCTTGGTTGAAGAAAAGTATGGGCCTGGGGAGAATGCAGAGGTTCAGCCTCTGATGTGAAAACTGCTTGGTGTGCAGTCAGCGTGGCCAGGTGGGAGAAGTTTTTATTTTATCTATCTATCTATCTATCTATCTATCTATCTATCTATCTATCTTCAAATTTAACCATGCATCCTGTATATATGTTTTTTACCATTTAATTTAATTTTAAAATTTACATTCGAGTTACTTAGCATATAGTGCAGCAATGATTTCAGGAGTAGATTCCTTAATGCCCCTTACCCATTTAGCCCACCTCCCCTCCCACAACCTCTCCAGTAACCCTCTGTTCTCCATATTTAAGAGTCTCTTATGTTATGTCTCCCTCCCTGTTTTTGTATTATTTTTGCTTTCCTTCCCTTATGTTCATCTGTCTTGTGTCTTAAAGTCCTCATATGAGTGAAGTCATATGATATTTGTCTTTCTCTGACTGACTAATCCACGTAGTTGCAAATGGCAAAATTTCATGCTTTTTGATTGCCAAATAATACTCCATTGCATATGTATACCACATCTTTATCCATTCATCAGTCGATAGACATTTGGTCTCTTTCCATACTTTGGCTATTGTTGATATTGCTGCTATAAACATTGGGGTGCATGTGCCCCTTTGAAACAGCACATCTATATATTGGATAAATACATAGTAGTGCAATTGCTGGGTCGTAGGGGAGTTCTATTTTCAATTTCCTGAGGGACCTCCATACTGTTTTCCAGAGTGGCTGCACCAGCTTGCATTGCCACCAACAATGCAAAGAGATCCTCTTTCTCCGCATCCTCGCCAACATCTGTTGTTGCCTAAGTTGTTAATGCTAGCCATTCTGACAGGTGTAAGATGGTATCTCTTTGTGGTTTTGATTTGTGTTTCCCTGATGATGAGTGATGTTGAGCATTTTTTCATGTGTCGGTTGGCCATCTGGGGGTCTTCTTTGGAGAAGTGTCCATTCATGTCTTTTGCCCATTTCTTCACTAGATTATTTGTTTTTTGGGTGTTGAGTTTGATAAATTCTTTATAGATTTTGGATACTAACCCTTTATCTGATATGTCATTTGCAAATATCTTCTCCCATTCTGTTGGTTGCCTTTTCGTTTTGTCACCATCAGGGTATTAGCCCTGATCAGTTTTTCCTTCATTGTGCAGAAGCTTTTTATTTTGATGAGGTCCCAATAATTCATTTTTGCTTTTGTTTCCCTTGCCCCTGGAGACGTGTTGAGTAAGAAGTTCCTGTGGCCAAGGTCACAAAGGTTGTTGTCTGTTTTCTTCTCTAGGATTTTGATGGCTTCCTGTCTTATGTTTAGGTCTTTCACCCATTTTGAGTTTATTTTTGTGTCTGGTGTAAGAAAGTGGTCCAGGTTCATTCTTCTGCATGTCGCTGTCCGGTTTTCCCAGCACCATTTGCTGAAGAGACTGTCTTACTCCATTGGATATTCTTTCCTGCTTTGTCAAAGATTAGTTGGCCATCCGTTTGTGGGTCCATTTCTGGGTTCTCTATTCTGTTCCATTGATCTGAGTGTCTGTTTTTGTGCCAGTACCATACTGTCTTGATGACTACAGCTTTGTAATACAGCTTGAAGTCCGTATATTTCATTTTTACCTAACACTTTTGAAGACCTTGCTTTTCTCATTACAAAAGCATTGTTTAAAACACACAAACACGTACCTCTGTCCCATGCATTACTGTGCCTGGGGCCCGAGCTCAGATGACATCCTGGATGCTGCAGAATGGACTCACCCAGGCAGACACCTGGGCACACCAAATGCAGGAATATTTATGCCCGGGTATATTCTGTTGTTTTGTTTTGTTTTTGAAGTATAGTTCATATAATATAAATGAACCATTTTGAAGTGTACAATTCACTTTGGTTTTTAGTATAATTTTTAGTTTTTAATATATTTGCTATGTTGTGCAACAATCACCATTGTCTAATTCCTGAACATTTCCAGCACCCCAAAATGAAATTGCATACTCATTAAGCAGTTACCCCCCGTACTTCCTTCCCTCAGCCCCTGGCGATTACCAATACAGTCTTTGTCTCTGGATTTGCCTATTCTGGATTTTTCACATAAATGGAATTGTGCAGTGTGGTCTTTTTGTGTCTGGCTTCTTTCACTGAGCTTACTGTTTTCTGAGGTCCAATCACGTATTAGTATTTTATTCCATTTTATTGCTGAGTAATACTTCCTTGTATGAACAGACCACATCTTGTTTATCCATTCTTCAGGTGATGGACATTTGAGTTATTACTAGCTTTGGGCTATTATATAAAAAATGCTGTAGTGAACATTTGTGTACAAATTTTTGCTTGAATAGTGGTTTTCACTTCTCTTGGATAAATATTTAGGAGTGGGATTGCTGTGTCATGTGCTAACTCCATGTTTAACCTTTTGGGGAATTGCCAGGCTGTTTTCTACAGTAGCCAGCTCCATCGTTTTCCATTCCCACCAGCTGTGTGGGAGTACATTGTGCAATTGCCTTTTTTTCTTCCAGCTCTTTCTGCCTATCTGTCCTCATTAGGACAAAGTCTGAGTGTGGTGAGTTAGCTGGAAGAGGCTGATCAGTCCACCCACACTGGGTCCACACAACCCAACAGTTTTGTCAATCCCAGTGTACAAGTGATACTTTTTGAAACCTGGACCCCCAATGTGTCTATTTTATTTGCACAGCAAGCCGCTCATTCTAGAGAAAGCTCCTCCCTTGACCTTCCCCAGGCAGGCCATCAGGACCCTGCAGGAGTCATGGCCACTGAGCCTGGCTCCATCAGCCCTGGGCATGGTGTCTGTTGCAGGTTAGATTCATATCCATCTGTTGTTGGGATGGTCAGCACTGGAGGGCAGAAGGAACCCACAACTGCTGTTCTTGGAGAGCTGCAGACAGGCAGAAACCCAGTAACAGGGTGGGATAGCAGCCACTTCCCACCTGGAAAGAATATCTGTGGACTCAAATCCATAGGTGCTTGGGAAAGAGATGTTTCTCTCTCAGCCTCCCACTGGCTCCCATGGTGACAGATCACTCTGTTAGGGCCCCATGGACAGTCTGGCACTGGGGGACAACATGCTTGCCCAGTGGCACCCAGATGTCCTCAAACTTGCTTGAAGTCCCTCATTTTGGGGCTCTGAGCACCTCTGCTTGGGTCTTAATCTCCAGGTGGTTAAATTGCCAGTTGGAGAAAGCAAGGCACAAAGTGGTAGTTGCCACAATGGGGAAGGTGTTGGATTTCCAAGGTATTAGCCCTGATCAGTACCACCCATGGGAGAGGGAACCAGCAAGGATCAATATCCTTATGGGCCTGAATGTGGCCCCATGAAACCTTAGTCAACCCAGATGCTAAGTGGCTTTGAGATTCAGATGGAGAAAGGTAGCCTCATCTGTCCTGGGTCTAAGGCCAGTGTCACACAGGCCTGGAGGCTACAGGAGGTTTGGCAGTTACCACATGTGACCCGAGTGAGGACTGTCCTTATTGCCATCTTTGCTTCTTTGGAGAATGCCCCAGACCATTGACTTGCTGAACATGTGACCATACAAACCACCCTTAATATGGGCCCTTCCACTTCCCATGCTCCATTGATGGCCCAGCTGCTTCTATGACCCCTCAAGATCTGTGGAACGTGTCAAACTCTGTATTTTCACCTTTTATGTACATGATTTTCACTCCAAAACATTTTCCTCCAGATCACTGACTGTCAACAAATCTTTCCCATTGTGGTTGTGATGTCCATGGGCAAAATAATCCACCAGAGACTGTTGGGAGCAGCATCCTGAAAAGAACCACATCTGGTTACTCTGAAGTGTCCTTGGCTGAAAATGTGTAGAGAGATTTGGTTAAATGCTTCCTTTTAGTTCTTTTTAGTTAGCTAGATTCTTTTTAGTTCCAAGCCAACTTATTTCAGGTCACTGGTGCCCCTGGGCACCTGCTTTTTATAAATTTGCAAAAATGACAGAAAAGCAACAGTCGGTCAAGGAAGAGTTGGTGAAAACAGTTTCATCAAATAGACTCAGATTTCTGGAACTTTTGATAAAGGAATATCTATCTGCCTTCCACAGAAAAGGGAACAGAATGAAAGAACAAGAGCCCGAGCTTTTGTGCTCAGTGAAGTGTTGATTTAGTGCACTTACATACTCAAACTCCAGAGGCTGTGCTGGGCAAGTCCATATTTGTTCTGGAGGTAGCAAGAACTTAGGAAGAATTCTCATTCTTACCATGGACTCTTTTTTTTTTTTAATAAAAAGTTTTTTCAAGTTTATTTTTGTGAGAGAGAGACAGAACGTAAGTGGGAGAGGGGCAGAGAGAGAAGGAGACACAGAATCTGAAGCAGGCTCCAGGCCCCGAGCTGTCGGCACAGAGCCTGATGCAGGTCTCAGACTTGTGAACCAGGAAATCATGACCTGAGATAAAGTTGGAGGTTTAACCAACTGAGCCACCAAGGTACCCCTACCATGAACTCTTTAACAGGTCAATCCTCTCTTAGTGACTGTCATTGATCAGTAACCTAATCAACATGCAAGTCCTCTTCTTCCTCCTTTCCATATTCCCACCCATCAGGTGGGCCTTCTCTGTCTGACCCTTCCATGTATGTTTGCTGCACATCAGATTCACTCCCCCTGCTCTGCATATTTTAGTTATGGCCTGCCAAGTGAGCCCCTACCCAGATGGGACTGTTCTGAGCTGTATGTGTATTAGATTCCAGGCTAAACTTTCATAGTTTTGTTTAATCTGAATGGCATCTTGATGCACATACTGTGTTTTCCCAGTAAACCATATGAAGAGCTCAGAAAAAGCCACTGTTGTAGGGAGAATAATGCACCCCACCTTCCTCAAAAGATGTATGTGTCCTAGTCCCTAGAACCTATGAATATGTTATTTCACACAACAAAAGAGACTATAAGGTGTGATAATGGATCTTGATGCGGGAGATTATCCTGGCTTATTTATGATGGGCCCAATGTAATCACAACATCTTTGTATAAGAAGAGGCAGGAGGGGCAGAGTCTGATGTTTCACTGCTGGCTCTGAAGATGGAAGACAGGGCCACAAGACAAGGAAAGTGGGTGGGATCTAGAATCTAGGAAAGGCAAGCAAACAGATCCTGCCTTTGAGCCTCCAGAAGGAAGCAACGCTGCTGAAACCTTGCTTTATGTGAGATAATAAATTTGCATTGTTTTAAGCCACTAAATTTGTGGTGATTTGTTATAGCAGCAATGGAAAACTAACAGCCACAGTGGCATTTGGAAATAGTCATAGCAGGCATCAGGCCTTCTTGGTGTTGGTTGTTGCTGGAGTGAGCAGGGCCCCTCCATTCAGCTGTTTGCATTTACATTTACCATACCCGTTTTGTGGGTATACCCAAAGACAACTCAATCTTTTACAGAAACCTAGAACATGTATTCTGGAGAGACATTCTATTATTGAAAAATCAATCCTTGGTAGACATAAGAGGATTTATGAAGGAGGTAAACTCTACCACTGGTCACTATGCCATGAATGACCTGTAACCATCAACAGGTTTTGATCTGAAAACATTCAAACCAAAGAAAAACCCATTGGTATGATATATGTAATAAAATTTCCCATCAAGCCTCAACACAAGAGAATTCTTTTTGGGGAGAACCTAGGAATGTGACCAGATGGGCTCAGTTCCACTTCAGTGACACAGCTTACTGCCTTACTGACTGAAAACACTAAAACTAACTCCTGCCCAAACCATGCTTCACAGGTTGGCTAGGGCACTACTCATTACATTCACTGTCACTCATCAGGGTCCCTGACAACGGAACAGCCACTATCTCCAACATAGCTGGACACTAATATGAAAGATAGAAAAGGAATTTTTGGGGTCTCACACCTCTTAATTGAAAGTGTAGCCCAACAGCTGCAGGGTACTTCTCACCGCTCATTGGCCAGAATGAATCACATGACAGGGTCTCTCATGAGGCTGTAGTCCTCTGAAGCATGATGGGTTCAAGGGTCCACTACCAAGATGGCTCACTTATATGGTTGGCAAGTGGTTCCTGTCTAAAGGGCTTCTCCGTAGAGCTGCTTGAGTGTCCTCATGACATGGGAGTTGACTCCCCTCACCCCCCAGAGCAAGCAATTCAAGAGTCCAAGTCACACACTGTCACTTATGCCATATTCTACCGGTGACAGAGACCATCCCTGATTCAATGTAGGAGAAAACCATACCAACAAAGGTGTGACTGTCAGGAGGTGAGGATTGTTGGCAGTCCTCTTGAATGCTGGTTACTATACCATCTAAGTGAGAAGCATAAGGAAAAGTTTATGGAAAAGTTAAGGAAAAAAGGAAGTTTGCTGGTAGTCCAACTTCATCAAGCATCAGAAAGTCCATATGAGCAAGGAGTTGAATGGCTGCTGGGATGGCTAGGAGTACGGTAGCCTTTGAGTCCAGTCAAAACCAGGGACTTCCTGGGAGACATTGTGTGTCCTATGGTACAGATGGACTAAAATACCCAACAATCCCCTTTTCTCTTCCTGCATCCACAAACCTATGTTTTTCAGGCTCCCTGAAGTTACCCAGAGCCACGTGAATGAGTTCTGGCTAATGGAATGTGGACAGGAGTGATGGATAACTTAAAATGGCCTACATCATCTTTTTCACTTGTTTCATCAGTCAGCTGGACAGAGGAGATTCAGCAGAAAATCCTGAGAAGGACACAAAGAACAGCAGAGACCCAGGATAGAAGGAGCTTGGGTACCTAAATCAAGGACAATCTTCTAGGAAGGTCACTTGACCCACTTGAGACTGTGACATGAGCAAAAAGGAAGTCTGTATTGTGTTGAGCCACTGAGATCCTGGGATTGTTTGTTAGTGTAGTCACTGTTATGTGCTGTTAGTGAATACATCTTTTTAAAAAACTAAAATCATAGAGCGCCTGGCTGGCTCAGTCAGTAGAGCACGTGACTCTTGATCTTGGGGTCATGAATTTAAGCCCTAAGTTGGGCATGGAGCCTACTTAAGAAAAAAAGAACTAAAATTGTGACTCTCATGCAAGTATAAAATGAACATGTGTCAAAGATTTTGTTTCTTAATAAGGTGTTACAACCACTTTTTTGAGGGTGGAAGAAGGGACCATAAGCAAGGAATACTAGGAATGCAGTTTAAATGTTGAAAAGGCAAGGATATGAATTCTCCCCTAGAACCTCCAGAAAGAGGGTAGCCTTCCTGCCACTCCAATTTCAGCTCAATGATACTGATTTCAGACTTCAGGCACCCAGAACTATGAAAGAATACATTTCCGGTATTTTAAGCCATCAGGTTTGTGGTCATATGTTATAGCAGCCACAGGAAACTAATACACTGTCCTTCATTTCTGCTTCTCTGTGTGGGCTCCATTCTCTTGACAGGTTCTCCCTTCATGGAGACACGAAGGTTGCACCTGTACCTGCTGACAGGTATTCAGGGTTTAAAGTTCCACAGGAAATACAAGTCCTAATAGTTCAGAAAGAATCCCTGCCCCGTGAAACCCACAGGTCCAAGTAGGTCATCTGTGGATCCTGAGTCAATCCTGAGGGCCAAGGGGAATTGGATGCTGTCTGCCTGAGTCATGCATTCACACTTGCCCAAACCCAAATTGAGAGTGGGGGCAACTGAGAGACTTTTACACAGAAAAGAACGATCCCAGCTCGGACGTGTTATCGGACCCGCGCCCGCGGCTCCCACGGCCTGGCCTCGCAGGCGCGCTCTGGGACCACTGAGAGTAAGGTCTCCACGCCGCCCAGAGCAGCCCGGAAGTGGCTCGGCCAAGTGGGGTCGGGACGGAAGTGCGGTCGCCCGAGAGTCGGTGGGCTCTGCTCGCCCTTCCGTGAGCCACGTAGGTCATTTATTTGTGTAGCATCCCTTCCCCCTGCCCGTTCATTCACTCACTTGTTTTTCATCCCCCGCCCCCGCTTTCTGGTTCCTCCTCTCGCCTCTCGTGCGCTAAACTGCGCGGTCCGGCATCTCCCGATGCATTTGTCCGTCTATTCACCCTTTCGTTCGTTACTCCTGCTCTCGTTCCCTAGGCCCGCCAACATTCCTAACTCCGTTCATTCATTCATTCGTTCAGACCTCCTCCTGGCGCTCCTGGTTCCTGCTTCCGAGCCTTTGCATGTGCCTTCTGCACGCCAGCATCCAACCTCCACTCTCACTTGCCCGGTGTGATCCAAGCCCAGCGCTTCCTGAGACCAAAACCCCCTTTGGACGTCTCCTGCTCAGTGTCCCTCCCCTTCTCCCACTTTGTATTTTTTTCACTCAGTCCCCAGTAGGTGAGAGCCCGGGCATTGGGGGTTGGGAGTAGACACAAATAGTCACTTGTGACCCGTCGGATGAGAGCCCATTGGCGTGGGAGACGGGACCTTACTGGGGAGGTGGCCACAGACCATGGTGATTAGGCATTCTGGGGGGAAAAGTGGAGAAAAAGGCTTTCAGGCGGAAAAAGAGCAAGCAAGGTGAGTATGAGGATTGTGGGAGGCTGGAGCAGTGAAGGCAATCGGGATGACCTTCAGGGATTTGGATACTATCCCAAGATGGGCAGACTCCCAGGCAGTTAGGCCCGGTTAGAGGGGATGGAGGGCTGGGCAGCTCTGAAGCCTAAGTCCTGCCTGGAGGGATATCCCTGCCAGACTCTATCCTCAGAAACATGGGACTCCTGAAGCCAGGTCTTCTGGTCCTTCAAGAAACAAAAACGGACTTTTTTTTTTTTTTTTTTTTTTAATTCTGATGATTAAAAAAAAGTTTTTTGACATAATTATAAATTCCCATCTGTAAGAAATAATACAGAGATCTTATGTAGCTTTTACCCAGTTTTGTCCAATGGTACCTTTTTGCAAAACTACAGTACAGTATGATAACCATATCAAATAGATAGTAAGGATAAGGAATATTTCCATCACCTGATTCTTTAAGTTGCCCTTATAGCCACACCTACTTCTCTCCTGCCTCCATCCCCTCCTTAAGGCTTGGCTTTCTGTTTTCTATTTCTACAATTATGTTATTTCAAGAATGTTATATACATGAAATCATGTAACAGCCTTTTGAAATTGGCTGATGACTTTTTTTTGGAAAGTCTTTTTTTTGAAAGTTTACTTATTTTTGAGAGAGAGAGCGAGAGAGAGCGAGAGCATGAGCAGGGGGGAGGGACAGAGAGAGAGGGAGAGAGAGAATCCCAAACAAGCTCCATGCTGCCAGCACAGAGCCTGACACAGGCCTTGATCCCACAAACCGTGAGATCATGACCTGAGCCAAAATCAAGAGTTGGATGCTCAACCAACTGAGCCACACAGGTGCCCTTTGGCTGATGACTTTCTAAAAAAATTAACACTTTTAATACGTACAGTTGTTGTTTTTTAGTATATTCACATTTTTGTGTAATCATCACCATGATCTAATTCCAGGACATTTTTATCACCCTAAAAGAAATTTCATACCCAATTAATCAAATTATCCATTCCTTCCTTCCCAGATCCTGGCAGTCACTAATCTACTTTCTGTTTCTTACAGATTTGCCTATCCTGGACATTTCAGATAAATAGAACCATTCAATGTGAAGTCTTTTGTGTCTGGATTCTCTCACCTAGCATAGTGTTTTCAAGGTTCACGTATCCTATAGGATGTAACCATATTTCATTCCTTTTTACGGCAGAATGATATTTGATTGTAAGTATCTGCCACGTTTTGTTTATCCCTTCATCAGTTGATGGACATTGGCCTGTTATCATTTTTTGGCTGCTATAGTAATTATATATATTATATATTATCTGTATTATTGTATTATCTGTACTACAGCTATGACATTCACGTGCAAGCTTTTGCATGGATACTTTTTTTTTTTTTTTTTTTTTTTTTTTTTTGCTTCTCTGCTTCTTGGTTACATTTAAAACCTTGACCAGGAGAAAGAAAGAGGAAAAGAGACAGGAAAAGAAATGGGGGAAAGCTCAAATTCTCCTTAGCAACAGTTTCCTCACGCACAGCACTGCCACAGATCTCTGTTTTTTAAAAAAATTGAAAACACACACAAGATTAAGGAGGAAAAAAATGGAAAAAGGATGCCCCAAGGTGGGTCATGTAGCTCTTTGTGTGTGTGTGTTTAAAAAAGCTGCCTGGACACACTTTCATTTCTCTTTTAAAAAAAATTTTTTTTCTTTTTTAATGTTTATTTATTGTTGACAGAGAGAGAGACAGAGCATGAACAGGGGAGGGTCAGAAAGAGAGGGAGACACAGAATCTGAAGAAGGCTCCAGGCTCTGAGCTGTCAGCACAGAGCCCGACGTGGGGCTCAAACTCACAGACCGCGAGATCATGACTTGAGCCGAAGTCAGACGCTCAACTGACTGAGCCACCCAGGCGCCCCACACTTTCATTTCTGTTGCATTGATACCCTACTAGTAGAATTGCTGAGTCACGTGGAACTCTGGGTTTAACCATTTGAGGAACTGCCAGAGTGTCCGTCCCCCCCCCCCCCCCCCCCTCCGGCCAGGCCACACAGTTGACATTCCCATCAGTATCTGATTACTTTTTAACATTCATTGGTAACTAATTTAAATTTTTACAAAACATTTTGCAAGGGAGCAGTCAAGCAAGACTGGCTATCCAGTTTGCAGCCTTTGGCATGCTGTGTGGGGGATCAATGGAGCCAAGGAGTTGAGGAAGCCAGGGCAGAGGGCCCTGAGAAAAGCAGGGAGAGGAGGGGATGGTACAGAAGACCACAGACTGTACACCTCGGTATATCCTTCAAACACTTGGACACAGAGGCAGGCACAAGCACCCAGAGTTACTGTCAGTCAGTCTTACTGACAGGCACAAGCACCCAGAGTTACTGTCAGAGGGTCCTGGGGAGGGGCCTTCACGGCCTGGCTGTGCTCACAGGCTCACCTTTGTGTCTCCAGGTCCAGAGGAAGCGCCCTGGGCCCTGTGGCTACCCTGTCTGGGAAAGGGTATGATGGCTGCCCAGAAGAACAAGGCATCAGCCCTGGCCCCCGGGGTCCTTCAGAGCACACCAGCCCCAATGGTGGGTGAGCCCAGCTCTGAAATCTATGGCAGGTGCTTCTGGGGTTCTGCTACAAGGAGGAAGAGGGGCTTCATGAGGCACTGGCCCAGCTCAGAGCTGTGCTGTCAGTGGTTTTAGCCAGAGGCATGCTCCGAGGAGCAGATGCTGGAGCTCTTGGTACTGGAGCAGTTTCTGGGCGTGCTGCCACCTGAGATCCAGGCCCACGTTCGGGGGGCAGCAGCCATGCAGCCCCGGGGAGGCTTTTGCCCTGGTGGAGGGGCTGCAGCAGGAGTTGGCCAGGACAAGACTCCAGGTGAGGGCAGGCTGGGTGGGGGCTGGGTCTGCTTCCCTCTGAACCTGGCTTATGGTCCCCAGTTGGGGCTGGTAGGGTTGGGGCACTGTGGGAGAATGATGGTGAGAGCTTGGTCTTTGCTCAGACCCCAGAGTAAGATGGATGCCCTCAAGATCACACATGTGATTGTTCTCAGCACTGTGTCCTCAGAATGTGGGGACACGGGGGACGCCAAGAAAGATGGAGCGTACCAATACGTGCCCCTTGTTTTCTCTGGATCTGCCTGGCCTGCCTGCTTTCCTGTCCCCAGGTCCCGGCCCCCAGTCCCCAAGAGGTGCTGGTCCCCAAGCCAGAGGAGCAATATGAGCAGGAGGTTCCCCTCTCCAAGCCCTAGTTCCCGGTACAGCACCTATCCATGCACTCGCTCCTACCTCATCCTGACAGCTGACCCTGGGGCCACCTTGCTAATGGCCTGGGGATGACAGGTGCCCCTGGGGTTTGCCTCACTCTGGAGTGGGTGAATTGGAGCCCCTGGGATCATTGACAATTCCAGTGCATGCAGAATGAGGGCACCAGCTGGGCTATGGACTCTGTAAAGGACAGTAAGGGTGGTCAGGGGCGAGTGTGGATGGGCTTTGTTTGCTGTGGATGCATCACTGCAGGAAGGAGCAGCCAAAGATGCAAGTGTGGCCTCAGGGCCAATGAAGCCTCCTGCCTTGGCATTTCTCCCCCAGGGATCTGGCTGCACAGCCACCCCAAGTCCCAGGTTTAGGTAGCTGGACCAGTCTGGTTGGGCTGAGACAGGAGCCTGATGTGGTCTAACAGTGCCTGGCAGCCACTGGGGTTCCTCCATGCCTGGCCAGGCTGCCTGTCGGGTGGAGGGGACTGCTGAGGTGTCGGGGCAGAGATGAGGTGGGCAAGGAAGACAGACACAGCCAGGGTTTGGGTCAGGTAGTCACCTTAAGCCTCCTGGAATGAGGGTAGTTCACTTCTAGTGTTTCTACAGGTGACCAGGTCCATCTTTATCCTCAAAAACAGGTGTCCTCACTTCTCTGGTGCTTAGTGACCCCAGTGTGGAACAAGGGGATGGGAGCCAGGCCCCGGAGCTACCTTGTGCAGAGTTGGAGACCAAGTACAAGTGAGACAGGTGGATTTTGAACCTTTCCACCATTCTGGCTCCCACAGCCTCCCCTCCCGGCATCCTGCTGCCCGGGTAGGTGTGGGGACATGTGGGATGTGACACCATCTAGGCAGGCACAGTGGTCTCCTGGCATGCTCCCATCATAGCCAGGGCTGCCAAAACTCAACAGGGCAACAGCTTGACTCCAAGAGTTGGCCTTGGATGCTGCCTCTATGGTGAGAGTTGCAGCATCTGCGGCCCCTGTTTTCCTGTTCCAGACTGAAGAGGGGCCAGGGGCACCAGCTCAAGAAAGGTGGGGGTGATGGCCATGCTGGATCCAGCCAGCCCCAAGCTTTGCCCCCACTCTAGATCTGTCACAATCACATCGTTCCTGAGATCTGCTAGGCCCCTCTGGCCCATTCCCCAGGGTGCTTTGGGCTCTTAGGCATTTGCTTTCTCTTCCTCCTGTTTCAGACTACTGAGGCAAGGTGGAGTCGCCAGCACAGTGGCCCAGCAGGTGGCTCCAGGAAAAGGTGACATTCCCTGGATTGTGCTGAAGACTGACACTCCAGGCCACTCTGAGGGGGCTGCATCTGGAGGCCTGAGGACCTGGGAAGACCCCAGAGAAGCTCCGGTGGAGGCAAAGGACCAGGGGGCCCCCAGAGGGAAGCTGGAGCCTGCAGACTGTAGGAGGGACTGGGGCAGGCCCAGAAGCATCCAAGAGGGCCTGGTGCCCGGCCCCTTGCCTCTCCACAGGGAGCCTGCCTGCCGGTGCAGTAAGTTCGACAAGACATTCAGCTAGAGTTCCTACCTGCTGCAGCACCAGCGAGTGCACACGGGCGGGAGGCCCTGTGAATACCCGGTCTGCCACAGAGCCTTCAACTGGAACTCCAACTTCCTGGAGCACCAGCATGCACACAGGCGCGCGGCCCCACACCTGCCCGGCCTGGGGCAAGGCCTTCAGCCAGAACTTCAACCTGGCCGAGCACCTGAAGATACGTGGGGTCGCGCAGCTGCACGCAGCTGCACGCCTGTCCCGACTGGGTCAAGGCCTTCCTGCACGTGGCCGGCCTGTGGCAGCACCAGCGCACACATTGGCAAGAGGCCCTTTGAGTGCACCCGGTGCAGCCTGGCCGAGCACAGGTGCAGGCAGACAGGTGAGTGGCCTTACACGTGCCATGTGTGCAGCAGGTCCTTCGGCCACCGCTCCAACCTCAACGAGCACCGGGAGCGGCACGCGGGTGGCTCCACACCCTGACTCTGGGATGCCCCTGCCAGACTGTGAGTCTGAGTCAACTCGGCCGGGCGCGAGGCACCCGATGCTGCCATCCATGGACAGTGTGTGTAAAATCGCCATCCGCGTGCCCCACTGTCGTCGGCTCGGTGTTCTGCAGCACAGGGATGGCGACGATGCAGGCAGAGTGTCAGGCCGTTGAAACAGCCCCTACGATGACAATGGCAGTTTCACTGGTGACCCCCCTGGCTGCACACGGGTGGCAGGGAGGTAATTCACCAGGTGCAGGCGGTGGATTTTGATGCCGGGAGGGGTGTATCTGTGTAGAGGCCGGTGAGAATCGGAGGCTCCCACAGGCGTGGTGGTCTTGTCTCAGAACCCTGTGGGACTGAGACCCAGGGCCCAGTTGGCTGCCCAGGAGCAAGGGTTAGACGTGCCCCCTTCCCTGCCTCCCCTCCCCTCCCCTCAGCTGGATCCGAGGTTGCATAGAATTTTTTCTCTTAAGCCGAGGTCCCAAGGGCCGGGGGCCAGAAGATCAGAGGCCTTGCTCTGGGGCCCCTGGTGAGCATCAGGAGACCTAAGGGGAAGAGTGGGGGTGGTCCTGCCACCGTCCGCTCTCAGCTGCTTCCCTCCCACCCCTACCCCTTGCTCCTGTTCTCTCCATGGTTAAAGCTAGGAGTCCAGTTTAAAAAGATAAACCTGAGCAGCTTGAAACACTTCTGGCTGGTTATGGACCCAGTATCAGGCCCACGCACCCGGGGGTGGTGGCACAGCCCCCACGCCCTGCCTTCATTGAGTGAGCAGGTCTCAGACCCATTTCCTGGCACAACTGACCAGATTCTGGAAGCTAGAGCGAGGGAAAACCAGCTGGGGGAGGGTTGGAGTGGTGGTGAGCAGGAAGGCCGCTGGGAAGGGAAGGGAAAGGAAATGGGAGAAGAAGCCAGCCTGGTCACTGTGGGGTGCTAGGGCAGAGCAGCTGGGCTCAGTGGGAGACTGGTGGGGTGGGGTGGAGGGGGGGGGTCAGAGCAGACCACCCACAAAGCACGGGGGGCGTTCACTGTTTCCAGCCACGACGAACACCCTTCTCTGGCCTAGCTACCACCACCTCGTCTCCCCATGCCAGAATCACCCTGATCTGAACGGCTGTGTGCACTGGGGTCTCCCCTGGAGTCAGTGCTTGTCAGTCTTGCCACCTCCACCACCATTTTGGACGCCTCTTTCTGACCTTGGCTGCCCCTGGATGTGCTGTACTTCCTCCTGCTCCTGGGTCTCCTTGGCTGGAATAGCAGACTCCAACATAGGCTCATGAGAGAAGCAGGGAGAGGGAGTGTGTGGGGCTACCTTCCTAGTTTGGAAAATTCCTTCTCATGTCTCCAGAGTGGAGCCCCAGGGAGGACCCAGACTGGCCTGAGGACTCCCAGCTGACGAGGATCCTACTTGGCCGTCTGCCAGAGTAGCAGCATCTAGTCACAAGGGTTGCTGAGCACCACGGTGCCATATCCGGCACTTTGCAGGGACTCCTCCACCTGCAACCTGATTGCCGAGTTGGGAGGCTTCATGCCAGCCCCGGGTGATGGGAGAGAGCTGGCGCAGGGAACTCCAGCCTGCCCACTAATACCTCGCTGCAACGGGGTGGGGATGTGCATCTGGCCCGTGTGATGGGTGAGATGTGGGGCAGAGAGGGCTGTCTCGGGGAGGAGGCAGGCAAAGAAAGCACCCTCCCTAGGTATCTTGAGGGAATTGTTTATCTAGCTCTGTGAGGCTGAAAGAACCCAGAGATTCATAACTGTAGAGCAGCTACCACCTCTAGGGCTGGTGGTGCAAAAGAGAAGGGATGGGCTCCTGGCGGCCTGGGGCTGGGCGGGGGGGCGCGTCTCTGAGAAGGCTGGAGCATAGTTATTGCTGGAACTTTGACGGTGTGCAGGAGAGACCTCTTTTTTTTTTTTTTTTTTTTTTTTTTTAATTTATTTTTGGGACAGAGAGAGACAGAGCACGAACGGGGGAGGGGCAGAGAGAGAGGGAGACACAGAATCGGAAACAGGCTCCAGGCTCCGAGCCATCAGCCCAGAGCCCGACGCGGGGCTCGAACTCACAGACCGCGAGATCGTGACCTGGCTGAAGTCGGACGCTTAACCGACTGCGCCACCCAGGCGCCCCAGGAGAGACCTCTTTGAAACCAGCATTGTATTCTGTTTGGGCTGCCAGAGGCTCGACATAGCATCCTTGTTTGCCTGACATGTCGATACTGTCCGTTGGCACCATTGGATCTTCTGGGTAATAGGGCCCAAGTAGTAGAGCAGCCTGCTTCGTATCTGGGACCTGCCGCAGGGGCTCCACACAAAACTGCAGTTGTAAACAGATTGGGGCAGCACAGTGAGGTGTATACGTTGTGTCCAAATTCAGAGGCCTCCCTTATTCCTCATTTTTAGTGGTGGTCGGTGTATGTTGCAGCAACTGACGTCAGTTGCCCGTCTCTTAGAAGGAGCTATCCTAACATGCTCCAGATCCCTAGGCACTTGCCAGAGGAGGTGAGACCCTGGCGTGCATTTAACTCACTTATTGGTCTAATTGATCTGCTGCTTCATGTTTATTAGGTCCAGTCAGCCACTGTCATCCATATAGTGGCAATGGCGTGCGGGTGTGATGTTCTGTGGGAAGTTGGGATGATCAAGATCTCGACAGAGATTGTGACAGACAATAAGAAAGTTGAGTGAACAGCCCTGAGGCAAGCCGTGAAGGTGTGCTGTTGTCCCGCGAAAATGCGGTAAGTCTCGTGGTCCTTGCGTCCTGGTAGAGAAAAAGCACTTGCAAGGTCAATATTCATGAAGGTGAGACTCTTTAAGCCCCTGAAGTCATCCTAAACCTTTCCCTGCAGAAGCAACCCCTCTGGGGGTTAAAACATCCTGATTACCGCCTCATCACTGCTGCCAGTGATGGGTAGTGTGCACATCTCTGGTGGGCCCTGTCACTTGAGCTCTGTTAAGCTGGTCTTTCATCCCCATTGAAATCAGACCTGACGGCAGCATCTCCCAATGCCGTAGTAGCCTAGAGGGCACTGCCACTTTTCAGGGATGCAGGTAGCCTCCTAAGTAATCTGTTTCTCAATGTCTTAAAACAAGGGTGTCCTCCTCTTTACTCTGAGTGTGTGTGTGTGTGTGTGTGTGTGTGTGCGTGTGTGTGTGCGTGCATATACCATATTGCACACGATAAACCTATTTCCACATTCCTATACCCCCAAGCCTTTGGATTCCTTCCTCTACATTATACCAGGGGAGTTCTGGCTATTGAACCTCGCTGAATTTAGGCCACTGTGAGTCCAGGTCTCAGTCAACCTACCAAATAAAATCTCCCTCAAGCTACTCAGTCTAACACCTTAAATCCAGTCTTTGCAAATTGGCCCGTATAGGTAAATTTGATCTGGTCCAGAGTTGTATCCCATCCTCCTTGGTCAGGTACTCTTAGATGCTGTTCCCGTGTTTATTACCCAGGTTTATACCAATTACATGAGCAAAGCCTTGCAATTCTTTTAAAGTATAAGCGACATCAGATTTTACACTTGTCCACCTAGAGCATGCTAGACTTGAGTTGGAGGTCTAGGGGGACAGTAAGGGGTGGTTGGAGAGAATGGAGACCTCCTAGGCAGGTGTAGCAAAGTGGTATTAGGACTGACAGAAGAAATTCGCAGTATCCCCTGTCGCAGGCTGCCAGCTTCATTTCTACAGATCCTTGACCTGATCATGCTCCTGCCTGCCTTTGTGCAGCCCTGTGGCAAATGGACTAAAGGCAGTGTTTGGTGGTTTCTGCTCTGCTGCTCTACCTGGCCACAGGCCCTCGTCTGGGTGCCACAGGCCTGGTAACACCTATTGGCCTTGGCTCTCAGTGGAATGACCCTTGGCCCCTCTGCATGGAATGCCTCCCCCACCTGCTCCAGCTGGAACATGCAGCCTTCTAAGCCTGGGCTTGGAGCCAGGGCAGCGAGCGTTCAGGGGATGCTCAGCAAATGTGGAAGGGAAACCAGACATGAAGAGTCTCCCTGCTCCCCTTCCTACTCAGCAGAAGCCAAAGACCCTGCATTGCCCATTAGGCCCAGTGTCGCAGACTATGAGTCTGGAGTTCTCCCTTGTCCAGCAAGAGAGGGGATGCAGAAATGAATACGAGAGAGACTAATGTCTATGAGGAGACAAGAGCCCTAAGTAAAGGTCCCTTCTCCATATTTATTAGGATCAGAGGGCTTACATATGTGGCAGATGTGCAGAAAGAAACAAAACAGTAATCATTAACTCATATGAGAGGAAAAGGGTTTCGAAGGTATGAGGCATTAGAGGTTAGGGTAAAGACAAGTCAACATCCCAGCACCAAGCAGATGGCCGTTTCCTGCAGGCACCGCATCTGTTTATCTAACTTTTCTAAGGACTAAGATAAATGGAGCATGCTATCCTGAGAATAATGAGTTCCTCAAGACTCCCTTAAGACCTGTATTATCATTAGCTGTTCTCAGACACTTGGGACACTTTTGTCCTGTTGCCGGTGGGGGGGGTGGGGGCTTTCAGCTCTATGCTTTGTTCTACTTAGTGACTAGCCTTGGGTGCTTTCGCCCTGAGGAAGCCCTATGCTTTGTTAACCCCTTGGTATAGGCATAGAGAATTTTTAAACTTCTTTCCCACAGCCCAGCATGGCTGGTCTCCATAAGGGCTCTGAGCTCTCCCACCAGCCCTCTGCCCTTTGCCTATCCACCCCTACCACCCAGCCTCCTCATGGCTCATCCTGCCTCACAGCCTTTACACTGGCTCTTCCCCCTGCCCAGAATACTCCTCCCCCAGGAGTTACCTGCAGGACTCAACCTGCTGGCCTTGTTCAGATCTCTGCTCCCCAGGAAGCCTTCCCTGACCTTCCAATGTCACATGGCTCCTCTGCACCCCACATTCCACCACATCCTCAGGGTTTATGTTTTTCCCAGCACCCACCCTCCGCATTCTCCATCTCCCTGACCGGCTGGGCTCCATGCAGGCAGGGTGTGGGTCGATGTTTTCCCACTGTCTTTTTTGTGTCTGGCACACAGGAGATGCTCAACAAATGCTTATGGAATGAACAAGGGCAGAGGAAGCCAGGTCAGGTGTGATGTGAGACCTAGGAGGCTTCCGTGGGCCCTCAACCTAGGGAGAGAGCTGGGGCTGGACAGCCAGGGTGCAGACTAGGTCTCCAGGGATGGCAGGACTTCCTCAGAGGTCCAGTGTGAGAACACCATGTTCTTACTCCTCCCATTCTATCCCATCAGGCTTTGCCCAGGGAGAAGGGGAGGTCATGAGGAGATAGGGAGAAGGGGAGGCCACAGAAAGAGGGGGAGGCCTGGCCTCTGGACAGTGGGCTACAGCCACACAAGTGACCACAGGCAGCTCAGACAACTGTCCACAACCCGAGCACAGGTTTGGAGTTGGGAGGTGGGCAGAAGCACCGATCTGAACCCAAGGTCCTTGTTGCAGATCGGACTCCAAATCCATGATGGATCACACAGCACAGAATTAATCAACAAAGGAGAACCAACTAACAGCTCCTGGAAAGAGCCAGGACGCACCTCCAGGAAGACCACATAACCTCCATTGTAGAATATCCAGACACAGGGGCGCCTTGGTGACTCAGTTGGTTAAGCATCTGACTTCGCCTCAGGTCATGATCTCACAGTTCTTGAGTTCGAACCCAGCCTCTGGTGAGCTTGAGCCCACTTCGAGTAAACACAGGCCCCGCTTCAGGTGAGCCCAGCTTCTCTCTCTCTCTGTCTCTGTCTCTGTCTCTGTCTCTCTGCCCCTCACTTGTGCCATCTCTCCCTCTCCAAAAAAAACACAACAACAACCCAGAGACAGGCAAACCCCATGTGGACCCTCACCCTCACACCTGGGGTGGAATATGATGGGGAGGGGGCTAGGCTGGGCCCTGAAGAGCAGAGCTCAGCATCCCTGCAGAGAAAAGGAACCCTGCACTCCTCAGCTGTTCAGAGATGAGAGACTGTGCAGACAGGAAGTCAGCAGGAGGACAGGACCCTGCCTGGCCTCCTTTCCTTCACATCGAACACAGGAGTGATAGTTATCCCAATACTGCCTAAGTCTGAGCACACAGAACACTGAGAACAATAGGTACCTCAGTTTTTATTATTTAGTTTTATTTTATCACTTATTGTTTTATTATAAATCATTTCATTATTTTCACCTTAATCATTTTAATTATTAGTAATTTTATTATTCCATTCTATTATTTATTTTATTTTTCATTTTATTTATTTATTCATTTATATTTTTTTGTTAGGTTGATGCAAAATGAACAAATTAAAATTTTTTTTAATGTTTATTTTATTTCTGAGAGAGAGACACATAGAGTGTGAGCAGCGGAGGTGCAGAGACAGAGGGAGACACAGAATCCAAAGCAGGCTCCAGGTTCTGAGCCCTCTGCCCAGAGATCATGACCCAAGCAGAAGTTGGATGCTTAACTGACCGAGCCACCCAGGCACCCCCTAAAATTTTTTTTCAAGAGAAAGGAAAAGAATTTTATGCAGCCCAAGTTGGTGCCCAGGGTACATAGTCTTCACAAAGAAGAGCGTGCTCCAGGAAGGAACATTGGTGCGCATTTTTATGTCTTTTACGTAAACAGCTACAAATCGTCATGATGGAGGACATTCCAGAAAATTACAGACTTTATCTAATGTTTTTCATATGTGCGAGGCCCAGGCCATATGACTTTAATCTTATGGAACCCAGGGAGGGTTTTTTTAAAATTATATGTTTTTTATTATATATATTTAGTTACCACTTTTATTATTTATTAGTTTATTAATTATGTATAATTATTGATTATCCTTATTGATGAGGCTCCCAAGGCTCTGGACTTTTGCCCTTTGTCTCCACCCCATGCAGGCCCCCCACCCCACTCCTCTGGGAAGGACAAACAATAGGGTCAGTGTCCCTTGCTGCCACCGCCCCCTTGCTTGGGCTTTATCACCCCAGGCATTCACCGGCTGGAGCAAGGCTGGCCATCATGTCCACTCTCTGGGCCTTCCTCATGCTCTGGGGTGAGGTTGCTGGGGACAGGGTCCCTTGGGGCAGGAGGGAGCAGGAGCGATAGGAATAGGGGCCTCACAGTTTCGGTCTCTGCAGGTCTCTTGCTGAGCCCAGCGACGACAGAGGCCGCAGTAGGTGAGTCTGGGTCGGGTCCTGGGGATGGCGGGCACAGGCAGAGGTGAGCCTCTGTCCTGGGACCCAGCACTCACCCCAATCCACTGTGCAGCATTCCAGACCCAGCCAGACCTGTGGGCAGAGGTTGAATCGCTGCTGGAACCCTGGGCCAATGTGATACTGACTTGCCGTGCCTGTCTGGAGACCACGGATTTTGAGCTGTTCAAGGATGGGGTAACCCAGGAACTTGTGCACCTTGGTTTACCTGCTATGGAGCACCAGTTCCCCCTAGGACCAGTGACAAGTGACACCCAGGGCCTGTACCGCTGCCGCTCTGGCTTGAGCAGCGGATGGACCCAGCTGAGCAATCTCCTGGAGGTGACTGGGGCAGGTGAGCGGAGGCTTTTATGGGGCCATGAGGCAATGGGGAGAAGGCTGCTAGAGAGGCCTCATCCCTCCACTCCTCACTCTCCTGGTCCCACTTTTCTGGCAGGGGGGGAGGGTTGGCAAGTCATCTGACACCTCTGACCCTGTTTCCTCATCCGTAAAATGAGGATGATGTTCATACTGACCCCAGAAGGTTGTGAGGAATAAATGAGTCCTCAGAAAGCACTTGGGACAAGCCTGGCACATTTCCTGTAACCTATTTCTTGTTTCATACCCCTGTCTCCTCCTGCTGCTGCCTCTCTTTCCTCCATCAATGCCTTCCATTTCCCCGGCTCCACTCACATGAGTGTGGAGGGCTGGGTCTGGCTGGGCCACCCATGTCTCCCAAGTCATGCAGAACCACCGGTTGACCCTGCTCCACCTGCAGAGACCCTGCCCCCGCCTGTGCTCTCAACGGAGCCTGTGTCCTGGATCACACCTGGCCTGGAGACAAAACTGCTGTGCCGTGGGGGATTTCGGGGTGTCACCTTCCTGCTGAGGCTGGAAGGCGATGACCAGTTTTTGGAGGTGTTTGAGGCCCCTACAGGCGTGGAGGCCACCTTCCCAGTCCGTCGGCCTGGCAACTACAGCTGCAGCTACCGCACCCATGCAGCAGGTGCACCCTCTGAGCCCAGTGCTACTGTGACAGTCGAAGAGCTGGGTGAGTGTGTGGACCATCCCAGAGGACTTCCTGGGGTAGGAGGCTCCTGGAGGACAGAGCTTTGTTTATCTTGACCCCTAACCCTGAATACCCTTGCCCAGGACTGGGTCTGGGAAACAGTGGGCCCAAGGTTGGGTGGATCATCCCCGGGCTGAACACTGACACTGCCGGGCGGTGCAGGGCCTGGGGACGGGCCCCAAGGAAGAGTGGTGTCGGGGCGGCCACCGGGAGGGCAGAGGTTCGAGGTCCCAGCCGACGCTGTCCCAGCGACCTCGCGACCTTGCAGGCGCACCGTTGCCGCCCACGCTGAGTCTCCAGGGAGAGTCTGCAGCCGCCGTCCTGCACCCGGGTGCCCGCAAGACCTTGGTCTGCGTGGCGCCCCTAAGCGGCGTGCACTTCCAGCTGAGGCGGGGCGAGGAGGTGCTGCAAGTACCCATGAGCTCCACCAGCCCAGACCGCGTCTTCTTTCACCTGAACGCGGTGGCTCTGGGCGACGGCGGTCTCTACACCTGCCGCTATCAGCTGCGTGGCCAGCAAACCTGGTCCTTGGACAGTGCGCCCGCCGAGCTGCTGCTGAGCGACGGTAAGCCTGGCGGCCGTGCGCTGAACCGTGCACCTGAGGCTGGGAGGGCGACAGCGCCCCTCTCCGGGGACGGAGAGCGGGAGGAGAGACCCGGGGAAGGGTCCCCCCGGTACTGGAGAGCCCAATCCGCCCAGCCTCAGTTTCGCCAACTGAGAATGGGACAATGAGCTCGTCTACCCCAGGGCCCCACGAAGAATAGCTGGGTCAACACGCAAGTCCGGCACAGGTCACGCAGGCGCCGCCTGCCCGGGGTCCCCTCCCGCCTCCCAGCTCCGGGGGGGAGGGGGACGGGACGCCGGGGGCCTGTTTGTTGAAGGCGGCCAGGCGGGGGCCGCAGGACCTGCGGAGGACCCGGACCCAGAGCGTCGACCCCGAGAGAGGGTTCAGGCCTGCGGGGGAGCACGCGTGCTCCTCCGACCCAGCGCCCTGGGCTCCCCTTGCCCACGTCTATTTTTATGGACAGTAAATGAGTGAGGAACAGTGTAGGAGTGCGCGCGAGAGTCCCGGGGAGGTCTGGAGGGCGATGCGGTGTAAGCGGAGGGTGGCGCCTGCGGGCCTCCTGGGAGCGAGCGGAGGGGCCGGGCCGCCTCCTGCAGGCGAGAGGCCCGACACGACCCCTCGGCGCCCGGGTCAGCCCGTGTCCTCCCCTCAGAGACGCTCCCCGCGCCGGAGCTCTCGGCCGAACCCGCGACTCCGCGGCCGGCGCCCGGCGCGTCCCTGCAGCTGCGGTGCCGCGCGCCCCGGCCCGGCCTGCGCTTCGCCCTGGTGCGCGAGGACGCCGGCCAGCGCCGGGTGCACCGAGTCCTGAGCCCCGCGGGCACCGAGGCCCACTTCGAGCTGCGCGACGTCTCGGCCGTGGACTCGGCCAACTACAGCTGCGTCTACGTGGACACTGAGCCCCCCTTCGCGGGCTCGGCGCCCAGCGCGCCCTTGGAGCTGCGCGTGGAGGGTGAGCGGCCCGGGCCCGGGGGCAGAGCTGGGCTCGGCGGGGAAGCGCTCCGGGGCCCCGTCCTGCCCGCACAGCCCCGTCCTGCCGGAACTCCGGCGGCGGAGGGGCCCCGGCCGCCTCGCCTCTGCCTCATTCCCGGTGCTCGCGGCCCTCTTCTTCCTGGGCCCGTTCTTCCTCCTCCTCCCCTGTCCTGAGGTCCTGAGTGCCAAATGCTGGGGTACCCCGGGAAGCCCCAGATCAGGCCCGAGTCCAGGAAACTTGCGAAGTGCTGGGGAAGGGGGGACGCGGCAGACAGTAGGAGGAGCCGCGTGTGCTCGGGGCTGGGAGAGGGGAGACAGGCGTGTGAGAGCAGGGCGGCAGCCTGGAGGCCCGGACGTAGCGGGGGCAGGAATGCTGGGAGGGGTGGGGTGCTGCCTGAGGGGCGGGCCTCACCTGACTGACCCGGCTGCTGCTCCAGGGCCCCCTCCCAGGCCCCAGCTCCGGCCCCTGTGGCGCGGGGCGGTGACTCCGGGCCGCGACGCCGTCCTGCGCTGCGAAGGCCAGGTGCCGGACGTCACATTCGAGCTGCTGCGGGCCGGTGAAAAGGAGGCTTCGACCCAGACCCGGACCGCCCACCGCTCGGCAGACCTTGTGCTGACCTACGTGGGGCCGCAGCACGTGGGCAACTACAGCTGCCGGTACCGCAGGTTGTGGCCCAAAGTCTTGGTGTCGGAGTTCAGCGAGCCGGTGGAGCTCCAGGTGGCAGGTGAAGTTTTCCTCTGGTTCTGTGGGTTCTGTGAGCTGGCTTCCTCCTGCTGGCCTTTGCCCAGAATGTGCCCTGCGTCAGGACTGCCCCTTCCCTTCACCTCCTCCGAGGACATTAGTTAGTGTCCCTCCTCTGCTCTGGTTGTGAGGGAAGTTCCAGGCAGGGAAACAACACAAGCTAAGGCCCGAAGCAGAGTGGTTTGGTCAGCTTGAGCACCTGGAGGGAGGCCTAGGTGTGGGAGAGGTCTTGGCTGGCGGTTGACCTAACTACTTCCTTCCTGCGAGGCCTCAGTGAAGTCGGCCCTGATTTCACTGGGGAGGAGGACACATGACGCTTCCCTCCCCTACCATTTCTCTTTCGTCAAATTTGTCTAGGAAGTTGATCCAGCTGCAGACTCAGGCTGTTAATGGTATCCTTGGCAAGTATTTTCTCCCTTCTGGCACTGATCCCTCATGCTGCAGCTGGAGGCTGGACTCACCCCGGGGGTGCTGGAGGACTGTCCCTCATTCCTCCTGGGAATCAATAAATGTGAAGAGAGACTTTAACAGGTGTCCTTGGCTAATGTAGTCCTGGTACAGGGGGCTGGACTTCCAGGGCTGAGGGAAATGGGCTGGGATCTTGTGTCCTAAAGGTGGAAGGGCTCTGGGTTGGATCCTGAGGATAAAGGAGCCAAAGATTGGCCACTGGGTCCATATTTTTCAAGATCACTTTTTGCTTTCTTCCATCAAGGTGCTTCCTACTTCCCAGGCACCTCTGCCTGTCCCCAGCAGGTCTGGGTAGGTAGCTTGAGGCTCCAGATATACTCAACCCCACCTTGACAGAATCGGTCCCCACACTGGAAAGCTGCTAGAGATTGCGTTTAGTAGTTTTGTCTTCTGCGCTGAGTGGCCACCAGGTGGTGGTGCCGGACTCTGTCCCCAGCCACAGGCTAGGTCTCTCGCATTAGAGCTTGAAACTGTTGGCGGGGTGGGACTCCTCTCCGTGCTTTCCCAACATCCCCTCAGATCTAAGGCCCTTTGCTGGACCCAATACACCCCTGGACCATTTTATTGCCCAGCCCCTCTCTAGAGCTTGGCCTCAAGGTCCTGGCATACCAGTAGGTGTGTATTAACATTATCAACTAATACTTGATAAATTGTGTTAAAGGAATTTACCTATCTCATCTAAGTGGTCTGATTTACTGGTCCAGAGTTCACAATATTCATGAATTCTTTTAATGCCTGCAGGGTCTGTAGTGATGTGACCTCTTTCATGCCTGATATTGTCCCCCCGCACCCCGCCTTTTCTCCCTGTCACTCTAGCTAGGGGGTTATCGAGTGTATTAATCTTTTCAAAGAACTAATTAGTTTTGGGACTTGTTCATTTTTTTCTATGGCTTCTTTTATGCTTTGGGGATCTCTACTTGTATCATTATTATTCCCTTATTTCTATTTACTTCTTCTTTTTTTTAATGTTTATTTTTGAAAGGGAGTGAGAGCATGAGGGGGAGGGGGGTGGGGTGGGGTGGGGACAGAGGATCCAAAGTTGTCGGATGCTCAACTTACTGAGCAACCCAGGTGTCCCTACTTCTACCTACTTCTGAATTAAATTTGTTCTTTTTTACTTCCTTCAAATGGAAACATAGATCATTGATTTCTTGGGGGTAAACAGTAACAGCTTATTATTGGGCTTAAAAACAGTTTAAATAATAGGAAACTACTTTGTGCATAAAATAATTGGCAATAGGGGCACCTGGATGGCTCAGTCAGTTAAGTGGCTGACTTCCGCTCAGGTCATGATTTCACAGTTTGGGAGCTCGAGTCCCACACCAGGCTCTCTGCTATCAGCACAGAGCCCGCTTTGGATCATCCCTCCCCCTCTCTCTCTGCTCCTCCCCTGTGCTAATTCTCTCTCAAAAATAAACATATATCTAAAAAGAAAAAAAAAAATTGGCAATATTTAAATATTGGTAACTTCATCAATTACATCCAGTTGGTTGGTGGTGTTCAATTCCTCTTTTCAATTCCTGATTTTCTGTCTATTTGTTCCATTGATTTTAGAAAGATGTGTGAAGTTTCCAACTATAATTATGGATTTATTTATTATTTTCTTTCAGTTCTATCAGTTTTTGCTTCCTGTATTTTATGACTTTGTTGCCCTAAAACACATACATATTGCATACATATTTGGAATTATTAGGTCTTCTTGGTGAATTGACCCTATATCATTATGTAATGTCCCTCTTTATGCCTGGTAATTTTCCTTGTTTTGAAGTCTATTTGGCATGATTTTAATATGGTCACTCTAACATTCTTTGGTTAGTTTTTGTATTATATATCTTTCTCCACCCTTCTGTTTTCCAATTAATTTTTTTGAGTATGGTTGACACACAATGTTACATTAGTTTCAGGTGTAAAACATAGTGGTTTGACAACTTTATACATTATGCTATGCTCACCACAAGTGTAGCTGTCATCTATCACCACACAACACTATTCTAATGTCATTGACTATATTCCTTATGTTGTGCCTTTTATTCCTGTGACTTATTCTTTCCATAACCCTAAGACTGTATCTCTCATTCTCCTTCACCCTCCAGCCTTTTTTTTATTAAAAAAAATTTTTTTTAAGTTTATTTTGAGAAAGAGAGAGAGAGCATAAGCGGGAGAGGGTCACAGACAAGTAGAGACAGAATCCCAAGCAGGCTCTGCAACATCAGCGCAGAGCCTGACGTGGGGCTCGAACCCAGGAACCTCGAGATCATGACCTGAGCCGAGATCAAGAGTCATATGCTCAACTGACTGTACCACCTAGGCGCCCCCAACCCTCCACCCTTTTAAACTTACCTAAAGTGGGTTTATTTTGAAAACAAAATTTCTGGGAACTTTTAATTGGTGTGTTTAGATCATTTACATGTAATATAATTATTGATATGTTTGGATTTGGGTCTACCTTTTTTTTTCCTCTTTGTTCTGTTATCCCTGTTTCCCTTTTCCTGCCTTCTTTTGGGTTAGCTAAATATTTTCTAGAGTTCCATTTTAACTCATATATTGGGTTTATCTTTTATCTTTTTGTATAGTTGTGTGTGTGTGTGATATCTCAGGGATTACAATATGCATACTCCAGTCTTCAGTCTATATAGAATTAATACCACTTACAGTGAAATGTAGAAACCTTAACACTATATCAGTCTCTTTACCCTCACCTTTAAATTAAAAAAAAAAAAAATTGTACACTAGTGGTTCTTGACATATAAGTTTATGCATTAAAATATACAAGTCTCAAATATACCACTGAGTGAATTTTGATACTCTCCTCTCTGTATGTTGTAGTCATATATACTACATCAATATACATTGAACTCTACTAGACAATGTTATAAATTTTGTTTTCAAGTCATGTGTGTCTTTAAAAATATTTTTAAGTGTATGTTTGTTCATTTGTGTATTTATTTATTTAGAGTAGGGGAGGGGGAGAGGAGAGAGAGAGAATCTCAAGCAGGCTCCATGCCATCAGTGCCGAGCCTTACTCGGGGTTTGATCTCAGGAACCGTGAGATCATGACCCGAGCTGAAATCGAGTTGGATGCTTAACTGACTGAGCCACCCAGGTACCCCCACAGTTATGTGTATTTTAAAGATCAAATTAGGACTCCTGGGTGCCTCAATTAAGCATCTGACTTTGGCTCAGGTCATGATCTCATGGTTTGTAAGTTCGAGTCCTGCGCCGGGCTCTGTGTTGACAGCTCAGAGCCTGGAGCCTGCTTCAGATTGTGTCTCCCTCCCTCTCTCTGCCCCTCCCCTGCTTACACTCTGTCTCTCTCAAAAATAAACATTAAAAATTAAAAAAAAAAAAAAAGATAAAATCTTTTCAGTGTGTTACTCTTCATTACCAAAATTACAGTTTTCCTTCTGCTATCACTTCCCTTCCATCAAAACAACTTTTAGCCTGCTGGCAACACACTGTCTTAATTTTGCTTCATTTGAAAATGTTATTGGGGCGCCTGGGTGGCGCAGTCGGTTAAGCGTCCGACTTCAGCCAGGTCACGATCTCGCGGTCCGTGAGTTCGAGCCCCGCGTCGGGCTCTGGGCTGATGGCTCGGAGCCTGGAGCCTGTTTCCGATTCTGTGTCTCCCTCTCTCTCTCTGCCCCTCCCCCGTTCATGCTCTGTCTCTCTCTGTCCCAAAAAAAAAAAAAAAAAAAAAAAAAACGTTGAAAAAAAAAAGAAAATGTTATTTTGCTCTCCTTGACGTGTATTTTCATTGGATATAGAATTTTTGATTGACAGTTTTATTTTTTTTTTTCAGCACTTTAAAAATGTTGTTTCTTTGCCTTCTGGCTTTCATGATTTCTTACAAGAAACTCATTATCTTTTGCATCAATTTTTATGATGCAGTTTTTCACAGACTCTTTTCAAAAAATTTAAATTTCCGGGTGCCTGGGTGACTCAGTTAAGCGTCTGACTTCGGCTCAGGTCATGATCTCACAGTTCATGAGTTCGAGCCCCACATCAAGCTCTGTGCTGACAGCTCAGAGCCTGCTTCGGATTCTGTGTCTTCCTCTCTCTCTGCTACTCT
Source organism: Neofelis nebulosa (assembly GCF_028018385.1). Lineage (NCBI taxonomy): Eukaryota > Metazoa > Chordata > Mammalia > Carnivora > Felidae > Neofelis > Neofelis nebulosa. The sequence goes on from NC_080798.1 coordinate 296,081, forward strand.
TCTGCTCGTGCTGTCTCTCTGTCTCTCAAATAGACATTAAAAAATTAAAATTTTTTTTAATTTTAGTTTTCAGGAGTTCAATTGTGATGTATCCAGGCACGGGTTCGAGATTATGCTGTTTGGGTTCACTGTGCCTTCTGAACCTGTAAATTTATACCTTCTGGAAAGGCATAAATTTGGAACGTTTCCAGTCATTATTTCTTCAAAAATTCTTTCTTTCGGGGCGACTGGGTCACAGTCGGTTAAGCGTTCAACTCTTGATCTCAGCTCAGATCATGATCTCACAATTTGGGAGTTCAACCCCCACATTGGGCTCTGAGCTGATTGTGTGGAGTCTGCTTGGGATTCTGTCTCCCACTCTCTCTGACCCTCCTGTGTTCTCTCTCTCAAAGATTAATAAACTTAAAGAAAACATAGTGATCCTATGACCTTAAATTAATAATGCTTTTCTGTGTCAACATCTATTTTGTCTGAAATTAAGACAGCTTCATTGTCTTTCTTCAGATTCATGCCTGCCTTGTATATCCTTTTCTATTCCTTTAGCCTCAGCTTTCCCATGTCCTTGTTTTAGGTGTGTTTCTTCTAAAGAACATATGCCTGGATTTGAAAGAAATACAATGTTAGTATTTGTCTTACTTTGTTGATAAGTAGTGCTTATTGAAACTGCTGACATATTTGGATGTGCTTTCAAATCCCAGTGTGTCCAGTCCCTGTCAGCGTACACGTCAGGGCCACTCATGTTCTCCAACCCCATGTCCCTTACAGTGGGGATGGTGGTCCTGCCCTCAGTGTTGGGAGATGATGTACATAAATTATTTGGCAGACTGAACAACACATGTGGACGCTCAGTAAAGATTCCTTTTTTCTCCTGACCTCTTCCCCCTTTAGACAAACATAGGAAGACACAAATCTTATGACAAAGTGGGTGCTGGAGATGCTCAGAGCACCAGAGGTGGAGATTCTGCTCTTTAGTGCCAAACACCAGGAGAGTGAGGGCAGGAGGTGGAGACAGATGCTCCAAGTCAGAGCCAATGGCCAGGCCATGGGTTGGGTGCTGCACAAAGCAGGTCATCTTATTCCTGCTTTACAGATGGGCAGGTCACTGAGGTTCAGGGAAGTCACTTACCCGGGATCCCAAAAGCAGCCCTGAGGAGGAGTGCTGTTTGCAGCGTGACTTGGGCCTACATCTTTTCCACTTCCTGCGGGCTTGTTGGAGGCCTGTGTGACTGTTTAACCAGCAACGTGTATCTCTCATCTGAGCTTTTCCCTGTTCACATTCTCTGCGTCTCTCAGCCTTGGCTTCACTGTGTGGCAGTCTGCCTGTGGACAGGTGTATCTGGGACTCTCTCAGAGATACTGACACAAGATCTCTGTTTCCCTGGGTCTCAACCTTCCTGTTCTGAACCTCACTCCTTGGTTTCTGTGACTCTTTACTTGTGACACAGAGGGGACAAGTCCAAGACACAAGAAGAAACACAGGGAGATATGAGCAGTACACAACTGTATGGCAGGTCAAATGGTTAACATGCAATGGGATCATCAAAGAAAGAGAGGAAGATTGACAACCTGACAGTTAAGAATAGAGGCTGTGACATTCAGTTACAGACATGGACCCTGAAAGAGGGTCAGGGATACAGAACCGTGAGAGGCCAGACAGCACACTGACAGCATGCTGGCAACCACAGAGTCCATGACACCAGGGGGATTCTGGGGTGACAAAAAGGGCAGACTCAATATGGTAACATTTTATCGAGGCCACTGTATGCCAGGCTTGTCTGATGGGTGGGGCTCTGGGAAAATCAGATTGCTCTTGCCCTGCAGGGCCCAGGGCTGTTGGGGGAGACAACAATGTAGACATACATCAGGCCGACGCAGGGCGGAGCATGATGACTGCTTCCAGGAAGGCACCGGTCACAGTATATTCATTCAGAAGACACAGGTCAGAGCCTACTGAGTCCTGTGCTATGGGTACTGAGAATAAGACCCAGCCCCTGCTTTTGGAAGCTCTCAGTGTCTTTGGGAAACAGACTGCGAGCTCTGCAAGGAGTAAATAAACATGACAGGAAGTTGAGAAGTTAAGGAGGTGTTCTGGAAGCACAGAAGGCAAGTTGAAGTCAGCTCAGAGAGCTAGGGGAGGCTTTGTTAGGGAGGGCTATGTGAAACGCCAGGGAGGAAAGAGAAGAGGAGGTTTCCAGGCACAGTTACAGAGGCACGTAGGTGGGGAAAATATGGCTTCTTCAGGAACCACAAGTAGTTCCACGTGACTGGTGTGTGGAAGGTGGAGGGACTACGATAGACAAGGCTGGGGCCAGGTCACAAATGATCATAAATTGCAGGTGAAGGAGTTTGCCATTATTCCCACAGGGCAGTACTCTGAAACCATTTTCACATCACTGCACACACACAAAAATGACAATATTCACATGTACATATGAGGGTACCTGGAGAGCTTGTTCGGGGCTCAAAGTGAGTTATGTCTTGGCATACTTATAAACCATTCAGGAAGGTTTGCCGTAGAAGGTACACTGAAGAGCTTTCCACCATGGAGTGACACAATCAGGTTTGGGTTGTAGAAAGAGCCCCCTGGTGTGGAGAATCAAACAATGGGAGAGGTCGGGGGAGAGAATGAAGGCAAGAGACCCCAGATGGAATCCAGATGAGAGGTGATGAGGGCTCACAGAAAGTGACGAAGGTGGAGAAGATGATTAGAGGTGAGTTTTCAGTAAAACCAACAGGGCTGATGACTGATGGGATGTGGAAGGGGAGGGCAGGGAGAAATGGATGCTGGGCAAGCATCAGGCTGCACCCTCAATTAAGGGAGATTGTGAAACAGACAGAGGGCCCGGAGAAGGCCTCACATAAGAGGCAGCCTCACAGGTTGGCCTTAGAGTTAGACGTGAATAGGTGGAGTGAAACAATAGGCGTGAAGGCACGGAGGTGGGCGAGGGCCGGTACCCCTCCTGGGCTAAACAGGGGAGGAAAAGGCAAGAGCAGCCACATGGGAACATGAAGCTGGAGCCTTCCTGCCCAGAGCATCTTGGGACCACTGAGTCCCAAAAGAAACTTCACTTGCCCTGGCTCTGAAGACAAATCCAAGTCCTCACCTCAGCTGTCCTTTCTCTGAGATGGGCCTGAGTGGGGTATGGAGGGCAGCAGGATCCTTCTGGAAGCTTCTCCAGATGGTTTGAATAGCTTTGTGTTCATTAGGCGCCTCCATCTGGGTCTCCAAATGCAGAGTTGTTCCCAGACAGCCCCAGAGTCTGCCCTTTAGCACCTCATCATTTTGGGGTACTATCACCCACCCCATTCTTTGTTCTTTTGGAACTCAGGGTTTTTCTTAGATGTTGAGCCTCTGAGGGGAGGATACTGTGTCCCGAGAGTTTTCTTGGGTTACTGCAGTACTGTGATGTGGATCCTCAGGTGAACCATAAGGGCTGAGCTGCGGCTAAAGGCCTTTCCACAGTCGCTGCACTTGTACGGCTTCTCTCCTGTGTGGATTCTCTGGTGCTCAATGAGGGAGGAGCTCTGTGCAAAGGCCTTCGGACAAACCTTACACTGATACGGCTTCTCTCCAGAGTGGATTCTCAGGTGGCGGATCAGAGCTGAGCAGTCACTGAAGGCTCTTCCACAAGCGTCACACTTGTAGGGCTTCTCCCCGGTGTGGATGCGCTGGTGCTGAGTCAGGTGGGTGCTCTGGCTGAAGGCCTTCCCACACTCGTCACACTCATAGGGCCTCTCCCCTGTGTGCACCCGCTGGTGCTGGGTGAGATGGGTGCTGCGGCTGAAGGTTTTGCCACATTCCCTGCACTTGTAGGGTTTTTCTCCAGTGTGGATCCTCTGGTGCTGAGTTAGGTGGGTGACCCGGCTGAAGGCCTTCCCGCACTCTTTACACTCATGGGGCTTTGCCCCCGTGTGGATGACTTGGTGCTGGGCCAAGTGAGTGCTCCGGCTAAAGGCTTTCCCACACTCACTACAGGTGTAGGGTGTCTTCCGAAAATGGCTCTTCTGGTGTGCTTTGAGGGCGGAGGGGCTCTGGAATGTTTTCCCACATTCACCACACTTGGAAGACTTCCTCCTTGAGTATACGCATGGCGACTCCGTCCCATAACCATCCAATGGATCAAATTTCTCTTCTGGTGTCTTCTCTTGTGAGATGAAATTTGGCCACATGTTGGGACTATTCCCCAAGGCACCAGGTTCACAGCTGGTCTGGTCTGTGGGAACATCCTTGTGAGGCTCTGAAGTTTTCCTGCAATCCATCTCTTGGGGGACAGACTTTGTCCAGATTTCCCCTGAGAGTCCTGCCTGCCTCTCTGAGCTGCCTTCAGGTTCACAAGCATCACCAAAGGCAGGTCCCCGGGAACCACCTCCCGCGAGGGTTTCAGTGGCCCTACCCAGTGGCTCGGACTCTTCCAAATCATTCTGCTTGCAGCTTGACTCTGAGAGCTCAGCTCCTGGTTCCTGTCCTGAAACAACCCAAACCACAGTGTCAACACTATTTCCACACAGGGCTTTCCCCATTCTACCTGGGTTGTGGTCTTACTCTGTAAGGAGACAAATGGCCACTCCTGACATTTGGTCCCATTTCCAAAGTAAAGTTTCCCATTTGGTGTCCTGGATGACAAAGGGCATAGGGCTGTGTTCCCACACCATCAGAAACTGGATCACAGGTTCCAATCCTCCCCCACCCCCCACTCCTGAAACTCTCCATTCTTCAAGGCTGCTGATTTGGGCTCAAGTGTCAGAAGGAAAACCCTAAGATTGAACTGATCTGAAAGAATGAGAGTAAGTAAGCACACACAGGGGGTCGCCCTTGCCAAGTGCCTATGTACTTACTCCCCCTCGGGAGACCCCAGCTCTCAGTGCCTTAGCCCTGGACCTAAAAAGCCTACCGAGCATTTTCTGCAGGTGACAGTAAAGACTGGCTGAATGAGGAAAGCAATTCCAGATGCTGGCAACTGTGCAGTTTTCCACAGTAGAATCTACCTCGAGCCCCAAGTTGACAACCACTGCTGAGGGTGAGTGGGTGACAAGCCCGCCTGGCATCCCTAAGACCCTGGGAGGCCTGAGGCCCACTCTTTATAAACTGCTGTAAAGGTGGAGTGTGGTTGAAAGGTAGTTGGAGACTGGGTTGTGTATGAGGTCAGCCTGAACTGACCTTTGAATTGAACTGACCCTTGATAGGTGCATAAGGCACCGGGGCACACTTAATAGCATCACGTACTGGACAGATTCCAGGAAGAGATGGGAGCAGGCCGAATAATTGCTGCTCAAGTCCACAGTGGAGCCCCAGCCCTGCCACGAGCCAGCTCCAGAACGTTGGGCAATCCTGCCCTCGTCTGGACCTGTAAGAGAGAGCTACTATACTGCTCGCCTGCCAGGGCTGCTGGTCATCATTAGGCTCTCCAAGCACAGTGGGTAACTTCCATTGCCTCATTTCACTTTCAGTCTGCTCTCACAAGGACATACTGGAACACTGCATTTCAGACAAGGAAACTGAGACCCGGCTGAAGGAAGGTCTTGAGTACTCAACTGGTACAGGATCACACAGTTGGCTGGTGGTCAAATTGAAATTTCAGGTATAGATTTCAGACTTCTGGGGTGCCTGGGTGGCTTAGTCGGTTAAGAGTCCGGCTTCAACCCAGGTCGTGATCTCATGGTTCGTGAGTTCTAGCCCCATATCGCCTCAGGCTCTCTGCTATCAACGCAGAGCCAGCTCTGGATCTTCTTTCCCCTTCTCTCTCTCTGCCCCTTCCCTGCTCACGTGTTCTCTCTCTCTCTCTCTCTCAAAAATAATAAAAATTGAAAAAATTGAAAAAAAAAAGTTTTTAGATTTCAGATTTTGTCCTCTAGGCCCACAGATGTCCTCCTAGCTACCCAGCCTCCTCAGTCATATGCTTGGTCCCACATCCCTCTTCTTCCTCTATTCCAGCAACATTGCCCAACTGCTCTTCCCAGAATGTACCAGTCCGTACCACCGGGTCTTCACCCCCACCATTCCCTCTGCCTGGACTTCCACGTCATTCTCCTTATCTCAGTGCCATACTGCCGTTTCTCTGAAGACTTTCTTGACCCTTCAGGAGGATGTGGCCACTATCCCCTTTCCCTGTCCCTGTGACCTTTGCCTGGCAGAGCTGATGGGCCCAAGGGAAGGCACATGACCAACCTCTCCAGAAAGGTCTGTTTCTCGAGGAGCTAAACAATTATCCTAACAGCTACAGTTTCCACTGTGTTTAATCTGTACCAGACACTGTTAATGTGCTGCACAGGTGATGCTTCATTTACACCTCTCAATGACACCGAGGTAGGTATTATGAACTGCAATCGCCATTTTATTGACAGGGAAACTGAGGCACAGGAAAGTCACATGGCCAGGAGGAGGAGCTGTGGTTGAATCTACCAAGCCTTCATGATATTTCTGTTCTTTCTACTCACTGCATGCCTCCTCCCTAGAGCCTGGCATACACACACTATCTGCTATCATCAGGCAGGGCCAGGCCGGGCCCTTCCAGGAAGAGCCTTCACTCCCTGCTCTGGATTGCATCCGTTGGGACCTCCCTGGGCCGGGACATCTGTGTAGGTCCTCCAGAGCAAAGGTGCCCACTCTAGCCTAGGGCAGGTCTGACACACACAGATCCTGGAGGCCAGCAGAGGGACACATGGAGACACCTGGCATTTTTGTCATCCCCTCCCCTGCTATAGGCTTCCAGCCCCCTCATCTGGTACCAACAGCCTGGTTTTCCTTATTCACGTCAGTCCCTGAGATCTGGTCAGCCAAAAACAAGCACAAGACCCCAACCAGTTCAGTGGGACTCAGCCCAGGAACCTTTTACTGTTCTCCCCCTGGGGATTCTACATCGGTAAGACATAAGCCTGGGTTGCTGAGCCAACCATGTCTCCACTGAGGAGAGAAGCTACTTAAGAGTAAAGCTAATGTAGGAAAACCCAACTGAGAAACAGAACGAGAAAAAAAGAGTCCTGACGCCATCCACTGAGCTCCTGGATACAGCCAGGAGCTCCCTACTTTGCTGCAGTCAGTTTGAGCTCGGTTTTTGGACATTAGCAGTCAAAACAGATCTGCTTAGCACAGTGTGTGAGTTTGGGTGACGTACAAAGATGACAACAAGTGTGTGTGTGAACGACCCCAAACCCAAACCCTGCACTCCCACATTCCAGTCCAGGCTCTGCCCACAGTGTGCTGCAAACAGTCGCCTGTTGTTCCTTCTCACCTCTCTTGTCCAGTGACCGAGTCAGACCTTCTACCAGCATGGCAGCCTCCTCACCACTCTTGGGGAACTGGGCACCCACCCACGACTGGATCTTGGGTGGCAGCGCACCCAGGAACTGCTCCAGCACCAGCAACTCTAGCATCTGCTCCTTGGAATGTGCTTCAGGCTGCAGCCACTGGTGGCACAGTTCACGGAGCTGGGCCAGGGCCTCATGTGGGTTGGATGCCTCCTCATAGCAGAAGCGCCGGAAGCGAAGACGTGCAGCCTCAGGGTGGACAGTGTGGCCAGGGCTAGATTCCTGGACCTCAGAGAGGCTAGCCTCCTCATCCTCCACCTTCACACGTAGGAAACCATCCTGTTCCCAGGGCATGGGGCTCAGAGGGCTCTTGGGGATGGCCATCAAGCAGCAGCACTCCAGTGAGGCACAGAATGGCTGGAACGTTGGAACCGGGTCTGCAGGAATGTCAGAACTCTGTCATTATGTGGAACTTGGGGCTCTGCTCACATCTGTAGAGCAGGGCAGATGCAGGCTTGGGGCCTGTAAGAGTGACTCTCTCACAGAGACACAGATGTTCAAAATAATCAGATGCCTAAGCACCATGCTAAAAGTTTGCATATAGTAACTCATTTAAAACTCTAAACAAACTCAGGAGGTAAGAATTTCCTTTCCATTTTGTGGATATGAAAACAGATATAGAGGAGGAAAAGATTCACCCAAAGCTTCTCAGATACTGAACAGATTGGGAATTGCTGAGCTACAAACCCAGGCAGCCTGACCCCATGGCCAGTTTGCTTATGGTGTGCTCCTCCCACACAGAACCAGATCTCTCTATCTCACACACTCCCTAGGTAGCCACATGGTCATTCCTTCACTTTTCCCTTGCTAATTATTTTGGTTTCTGAGATGGATACTTAAAAATAAATGACTTTCCGCCTTCCTTTCTTTCCTCTTTTTTTTTAAATTTTATTTTTTATCTTTTAAAATTTACATCCAAGTTAGTTAGCATATTGTACAACAATGGTTTCAGGAGTAGATTCCTTAGTACCTCTTACCTATTTAGCCTATCCCCCCTCCCACAACCCCTCTAGTAACCCTCAGTTTGTTCTCCATATTTATGAGTCTCTTCTGTTTTGTCCCCTCCCTGATTTTATATTATTTTTGTTTCCCTTCCCTTATGTTCATCTGGTCCTCTTTTTTTTTTTTAATATTTATTTCTTAGAGAGAGAGAGAGAGAGCATGAGAGCGAGTGAGAGTGGGTACCGGAGGGGCAGAGAGAGAGGGAGAGAAAGAATCCCAAGCAGGCTCCACACTCAGCACGGGGCCTGATGTTGGGCTCGATATCACCACTGTGAGATCATGACCTGAGCCAAAATCAAGAGTTGGACACTTAACCAACTGAGCCACCCAGGCGCCCCTCCTCTTTTCTAATACATGTATTTAAGGCTGTAAATTTCCCTCTAAACACAGCTTTAGCTGCACATCTATAAGTTTAATGTTGCATCTTCATTATCATTTAATGAGTTCAAAATATTTTCTAATTTCTGTTGTGGTTTCTTCTTGACTCCTGGGCTATTTGGAAATCTGCTACTCATGGGGCACCTGGGCAGCTCAGTTGGTTGAGTGTCCAACTTCACCTCAGGTCATGATCTCACAGTTCGTGAGTTCAAGCCCTACATCAGGCTCTGTGCTGACAGCCGGAGCCTGGAGCCTGCTTTGGATTCTGTGTCTCCCTCTCTCTCTGCCCCTCCCCCACTCACATTCTGTCTCTCTTGAAAATAAACATTAAAAGTTTAAAAAAAAAAAAAAGAAATCTGCTACTCCATTTCCAAACAACTACGGTTGTCTAGTTGTCTTTTTATTATTGATTGCTAGATTAAGTTTGTTGTGCTCAGAAAATGTGCTTTTTTTTTTTTTTTAATTTTTTTTTCAACGTTTTTTATTTATTTTTGGGACAGAGAGAGACAGAGCATGAATGGGGGAGGGGCAGAGAGAGAGGGAGACACAGAATCGGAAACAGGCTCCAGGCTCCGAGCCATCAGCCCAGAGCCTGACGCGGGGCTCGAACTCACAGACCGCGAGATCGTGACCTGGCTGAAGTCGGACGCTTAACCGACTGCGCCACCCAGGCGCCCCTCAGAAAATGTGCTTTAGTCAACTTCAATCCTTTGAAATTTGCTGAAACTTGGTTTGTGACCCAGTGTATGGTTAACTTTGGTCAACATTCCACAAAAACTTAAATATCCACATAAACTTAAAAATAATGCAAAAGAAAAAAAAAAGTACCATCATACAATCCAGCAATTTCACTTCTGGGCATTTATCCAAACGAAAATGCAAACACTAACTTGAAAAGATATATTAACGCCTATATTCACTGCAGCATTATTTACAATAGCCAAGATATGGAAGCAACCTAACTGTCCATCAACAGATGAATGGATAAAGAAGATGTGGCACCCATACATACAATAAAATATTACTCAGCCATAATAAAGAACAAACAGCATGGATGGACCTTGAGGTTATTATGCCAAGTGAAATAAATTAGAGAAAGATAAATACCATATGATTTCAGCTATATGTGGATCTAAAAAGCAAAACAAATGGACATACAAATCAAAACTAGATTCACAAATACAGACTGATGGTTGCCAGAGGAGAAGGGGATTTGGGACTGGGTGAAATGGGTGAAAGGGATTAAGAGGTGCAAACTTCTAGTCATAAAATAAATAGGTCATCGTGATGTAACGTATAGCACATGGAAAATAGTAAAACTGTATTAACTTTGTATGGTAAGAGATGGTAAGTAGATTTATTATGGTGATCATTTTATACCATATATAAGTGTTGAATCACTATGTTGTACAGCTGAAACTAATATAATATTGTATGTTAACTATACTGGAATTTTAAAAATGCAAAGCCTTCCTGGATAAGTGATAAAAAATAAAGTAAACAACTTGATCAAAATTAAAACGTTTCAAGATTTGAAGGATATCATCAAGAAAGCAAAAAGGCAACCCACAAAATGGCACGAAATATTTTCAAATTAGGTATCTGATAAGGAATACGTATCTAAACAACTCCATGGTAAAAAGATAAATAATCCAGCTAAAGAATGGGCAAAGGTTGGGGCGCTTGGGTGGCTCAGTCAGTTACGCATCCGACTTCAGTTCAAGTCATGATCTCATGGTCTGTGGGTTCAAGCCCCGCATCCAGCTCTGTGCTGACAGCTCAGAGCCTGCAGCCCGCTTTGGAGTCTGTGTCTCTCTGCCCCTCCCCCACTCACGCTCTGTCTCCCAAAAATGAATAAACGTTAAAAAAAAATTAAGAGTGGGCAAAGGTTTTGACTAGACAGTTCTTCAAAGAAGATACACCAATGCCCTGTAGGCAACATGAAACGATGCTTGACATCATGACTACCAGAGAAATGCAAATCAAACCCACAGTGAGATACCGCTTTACACCTGCTAAGATGGCTAAAATGAAAAAGACAGATAACAAATGTTGGTTGGCACATGAGCCATGGTCTTGGGCACAGGGAGAAGCAAAGGTTAGTGAAACAAGACCCCAATCCTGCAACTTTTCAGCGGCAGGTGGCAACTTCTCACAAAACTGTGTTCTAGCCCCTAACTCCACCCTGAAGCTCGCTTGGGCTTCTTGTCTCCTTGCCCTTGCCGTTATCCCCGATCCCCATCTTCTCAGCCTTTGCCTCTATTATTCTTTTGTTCTAAAATCTCTTTGCACCTAATTTTTCCCGGTCCTCCAGACTGCACTTTATCTGCCGTCTTCTCCAAGAGTTGTAGGAGCACTTGAGAGCAAGCTGAGTATCCTTCTGAGTGCCCTGGGTCTCTCTTTTCCCCGCTCTGGCTAGAACCATATGTTGCCCCAGAGAGACTGAGCACATGGAGCCCACAGTGCCCAGAGCACGGCCTATGTCAAGTGCATAATAAACAGGTGCTGAGCAAATGGAGGGACCAGGAAAGGCCGAGCATGGTCACCCACAGATGTGGGGAGTCACTGTACAGGGGAGGAGGAGCAGCAATGGCAGGGATGACGATACATGCAGCAAGATTCCAAGCTCCCTTTGCTGCACCCCTGAAACTCCTGTTCTGGAAAATCTGAGACATATGGACCCATCCCCCAACGTGCTGACCTCACATCAGGTCAAGGTCCCCGATCCATGAGTGTTCAACCAACTGAGCACAGCGGTTCTTCCATTTCTCTGTCCTTGCGAGTCACCAACCTGGTAAGTGGCACCTACCTCAGAGGGCTGCTGTGAGGTTACCCAAGACGATCCGCGACAAACGTCCAGTACCGGCCTGGCACACTGCAGACACGGGGTGAACAACCAACCTGACACTCCACAGCCTCCTGCCAGACTCGGGCCCACGGCCGGTGCTGGGGAACATAGCCACAAAGCCGGCTGGGGACCGCGGTCAATTCCGGCTGCAGACAGGCGGAAGCGAAACTCTCCGTCGCATCCTTGGCAAACTCTGCAAATCACCCGCATCTCAGTACCCTGACAAAATCTTAGTCCCGCAGTGACAGGCGCACACCCTGCCTCAGGCACCGTGTCAGCCACCCAGGAGCACATTTCTGTGTCACTCACCAGTGGAATTCCCCCACAGTCACTCACAGTCCCTGACCACCGTCTCAGCCAGGGACGCTCTGCGTCCTGCCTGAAGTCACGCGGCCGGCCGCACCCCCGCGCTCTCCTCACATCACACGACACCCCCGCGAAAGCTCCCACCCCCGTCGCCGTCAGTCGCACCCCACGTCCGACGGTCACCCACTGCCACGCTGTCGGTAGGAAGCGCACACCCGCACGCGCCGACGCAGAAGCACAACCTCTCAGGCACACACACAGCCGGCCAGTCGGTCCCACGTGCGACCGGTGAGTTCTACACTCGGTCTGCGCGTCGGTCCCGCTCACTGCCCGTCAGTCGGTCCTCCAGGCGCGCCGCTCGCGGTCAGCACCTCAATCCCCGTCGGCGGGTCGGCCCCGCAACACCCGGCTCAGTTCGCCGCCAGCGCTGGCGCCTTCCCGGCCTGGGACGTTTCTTTCCGGCCACGACCCCCGCAGACCCCACCCAGGCCCACCCCACACGCGCGGCGGCCGCCACTTCCGGGAGCGCGCACTGAGGCGCCACAGGGGCAGGGCCGCCTGCGCGCCTGCTCCCCGGGACCACAACTCCCAGGATGCGCCGCGCTGCCCAGCAGGCGCCCCTGCGCGCGGACCGCAACTTTGAGCTCGCGTCGCGTCTTAGGCTCCACGGCCCCAGCGCCGCCCTCCCGCCCTCCTGGACTACAATCACCCGAAGGCCCCGCGCCCTCAGCCCGCGCCCCCTGGGGCACGCCGGGGGTTGTAGTCCCGGCAGGGCAGTGGGTAGAAGGCTGGGCTTTTGTGGGGTTGTGGTGGCTGTGAGTGAAGGGGCGGGCGGGCGGGGGGCTGTGCGGGAGGTGGAACCGTGCATAGTGCGTGGGGTGAGGGGAGAGGGTGTCACTGTGTGGGGTGTGCATCGTGTGTAGTGTGTTGCTTACTGTGACCATACATAGGTGATTCCACGTGTCTGTCCTGTGTGACTGCTGGTGCTCTAGAGGTTGGGCTGCGCGTGTCATTCTCTGTGACCACACGTGTGGGTATTTCTGTGCGTGTAACTGTGTGGGTGGGTGTGACCTTTGTGTTAGTTATGGTATGTGATAATTCTGCAGCCACATGCGGCTGTCACGTTGTGTGATGGTGTTTGAGACAGAGACATGGAGGTGCCCAGCAGGGCTTGATACAGCACAAAGGCCCCAGACTGTGTATTGCTTCAGTGACTGTGACTGTGATCATGGATGTGACTGTGTGATACTATGGATGTCTGGACATGTGATTGTATGTGAGAATGTGTTCTGTGTGTGTGCATGTGGGTGTGTGAGAGAATTTAAGCAGGAGACCCCAGCTGGGGACCCAGGACAGGGAGGGTGGTGGCCCAACCTGTGTGCAGGTGAGGCTTTGAGGTTCGCCCGGCCCGTGCTTATTGCCCCCAGCCTGTGACCATGTCCCCTTCAGCTCATCAGACCTTTGCATGCAGCCAGAATGAGCACATTGTCTTCCTTCCCCAGATGCATACTGAGCAGCCAGTAAGGACCATCGCTATTCCAGATGGGACACTGCAATGAAGAGGAGAGGCACAGCCTGCCTCCATGGAGCTGATGTTATTTTAGGGAGGCAGACGGTAATCAAAGAAACAAGAACTGTTTCTGAGGAGTTAGCATCCCAGCTGAGGCCTGAATAAAGGGAAGGACTCAGAATTTTCCAGGTACATGAAATGCAAATGCCAAGGCCCCAAGGTGGGTGCAGACAAGGAGGCCCAGCTGGAGTGGATTGAGGGAAGGAGATAGGAAAGGACAGGGTCAGAATGGGGAGGCTTGTAGGGGGCAGATCTTGCAGGGCTTATGGGCCATGAATGGACTTTGATGTCTACCCTGAAAGAGGTGGGAGCCATGGGAAGCCTTTGGGCAGAAGACTGTGCTGTGACTTTAGCTCTGTAGGATTCTTGTGGTGGTTACAAGGGAAGACTGTTGGGGTGAGGGTAGAGGTAGGGAGACCTGGGAGGTGAATGCTGCTGGAGTCCTGGTTAGCAGAGTAGGTCAGATCACGATGGTGGAGGTAGAGGTGTCGATCAGTGGTCAGATAGAGATCTGTTTTGAAGGTGGAGTGGACAGGGTTAATGGGTTGAAGCACAGCATCCAAGGGCAGAGCAAGGCTGGCTCAGGACCCTGAAAGTATTTTTGTTTGCTACAGCTGCCATCACAAAATACCACGGGCTGGGTGACTTAAACAATAAACTTTTATTTTCTCACACTCTGGAAGCTGGAAGTCCAAGATCAAAGTGTTGTTGGCAGGGTTGGTTTCTCCTGAGTCTTCCCTCCTTGGTTAGTAGATGGCCACTTTCTTGCTGTGTCCTCACCATGGCCTTTCCTCATTAGCATGCCCCTGGTCTCTCTCTCCCAGTCATACTGGAACAGGGCCTACCCACATGACTTTGTTTAATGTTAATTACCTCTTTAAAGGTCCTATATCCAAATACAGTCACATTCTAGGGCTTAGGTTAGGATATTAACATATGAATTTGGGGGGGACACACTTCACTCCATAATGGGTGGAAGGGGCATTGGTATGACTGTGGGGATACTTTGTGGGAGGCTCCTGAGGAGAGGAGAGAGAGGGTAGCATCTAGAGGAGACCCAGGTGCCAGGGAGGAACGAGCCCAGACTGACAGTAGGTGTGGGGTGACCCTGGAAACTCCATGGAAGCTTCCCTCAGGGCGTTCCTCTCTGTACAGATTGTGAGTCTGTGCTGTTAGAGCTGGGAGGAGTCCTGCCCTTTCCATGGCCTGAGGCCAAGGTACTCTTTGCCTTTAGCACAGCACAAGAAAAGTTTGCTGAAGAACAAGGAATGAATAACTGAATGGCAGATGGACAGACAACTGGATTCTCATTTACCTTCCATATGCACCATGGCCCTTCAACTCCATACTCCAGACCCTTGGGAGACCCCTTTTGTGCTTATTCTCTGATTATTCAACCAGTGTTCTAGGCCTCTGGGCTTTCCTGAATAGACTTTCCTTTCTTCCTCTCTGTCTCTTTCTCATCCTCTCCCCAGATTTCAAACCTCATCTTTTTGAGGAAGTGTTCATTTTAACTTGGCACTGTATCAATCAGTTATCCTCTGTAATGAATAGTTTCAACAGTTCAGTTACTGACAGAAATAAGCACTTATTCCTCTCATGAGTCTAAGGATTGGCTATTCTGGCTGGGGCTTGGCTCCAGGCTACAGGTTGGGTCCATCTTTGTTGCACTTGTTTTGTAGGGCTCATGGTGATGGTAGAGATGCCAGCAGGCTTGCGCCCAGGCTCAAGACTAACATACTAGCAATGCCACTCACATTCCATTGGCCAAACGAGTCACATGGCCACACCCAAAGTTAAGGAAAGGGTATCCATGCTGTCTTTAGTGAGAGGAACCACAAATGTGGCCAAAGGTGTATACACGAGGAGGGGTGAAGAAATGAGCCAGTAATTCCATCCACATCATCAATCCTTTTGATTTCTTTCTTTCAGTTCAGAAAAGTCAACAAAGTTAACATTTGTGATCTTGGTTTCTTTCTGATCAAGGAAGGCAACCACAGAGCATATTCAAGGACCTGCTGCAATCCATCCCGAGGATAATAATGGAGGTCGTCAGAAAAGAGATCTCATGAGGGTCTGTGTTCACACACTTTGGCGCTCCTGAGGCCTACTCAGGGAACTGGAACAGAGGTCCTACTGAGGACATAGGGCAACATTTGCTTTTCTGGGAAAAAGAATTTAAGCAATGGTCAGTCCCCAGCATGGAAAATCCTAGTGTGGGGAGAGGTTATGGAGGCAGTGAAGCTGTGAGGAGTGTCAGGATACCTTTGAGCCTGTCAAACAAAAGAATGTTGCTGTGGAGAAGAAACCACACATGTTAGTCACACATGGAGGAAGCTTTGAGCAGGTTCCAGAGCCAGATGTGTTGTAGGCAACCTGTGTGGACAGGAAGCCCTGCAGGTGTGGCTTGTGTGGAAAGAGTTTCAAGCAGCACTTGGCCCTCTCTGTGCACTAGGGGACTCGCCCTAGGAAAAGCCTTATCTGTGTAGCACCTGTGGGAAAGTCTTTTTCCCAGTCTGACCGCATTGAGCACCAGAGGATCCATATTGGAGTGAAACCCTCCGAATGCCGTGAGTGTGGAAAAACCTTCATTCAGAGCTCCACACTCACAATGCACCAGAGGACCCACACTGGAGAGAACCAGTACAAATGTAGGCAAAGCCTTCCTGGGGAACTCAGACATGTGGAAACACCTGCAGATTCGCACAGGGGAGAAGCCCTACCAGTGTTGGAATTGTGGGAAAGCCTTCAGGTGGAGCTCGCCCTGATCCACCGTCAGAGGACACACAGTGGTGAGGAGCCGTGTGAGTGTATTGAGTGTGGCAGGCCTTTGGGCAGAGTTCCACACTCAGTGTCACAAGATCCACACAGGCAAGAGGACTTACGAGTGCTGGGACTGTGGCAGAGCCTTTAAAGGCAGCGCAGACCTTGGCCAGCACCAGCGGGGCCGGATGGGTGAGAGGCCCTGTGCCTGGCGGGAGTGTGGCAAGGCCACAAGGCCTTCGTCCAGCGGTCACACCTCAGCCAGCACCAGCGCACCTACATGGGCCAGAAACCCTGCCTGTGCAGGGAGTGTGGCAAGGCCTTCAGCTACAGTTCACACCTGCTTCAGCACCACAGCACCTGGTAGCTGTGCTCTCTCCACTGCCCACATCACCTTCCACCATCTTGAAGGCCTGAGGCATCTCATCTCCCTCCTCCTACACCTCACAGACTCTCATTGCTTCCCTCCCCTTTGCCAGGGTTTGCCCTTTTACCTGGTCCTCTTTCCATATCCTTTCCTCTTTACAAATTGAGGGGACACCTGGGTGGCTCTGTCACTTAAGCATCCGACTCGTGACTTCAGCTCGGGTAATGATCTCACAGTTTGTGAATTCAAGCCCCACATTGGGCTCTGCGCTAACAGGACAGGGCCTGCTTGGGATTCTGTTTCCCTCTCTCTCTCTGCCCCTCCCTGCTTGCTATCTCTCTTTCTCTCAAAATAAATAAAAATAAACTTAAAAAAATAAAAATTAACTTTTTTTTTTTAATTTTTTTTTCAACGTTTTTATTTATTTTTGGGACAGAGAGAGACAGAGCATGAACGGGGGAGGGGCAGAGAGAGAGGGAGACACAGAATCGGAAACAGGCTCCAGGCTCCGAGCCATCAGCCCAGAGCCTGACGCGGGGC
The DNA here is from genome assembly GCF_028018385.1 of Neofelis nebulosa. Classification (NCBI taxonomy): domain Eukaryota; kingdom Metazoa; phylum Chordata; class Mammalia; order Carnivora; family Felidae; genus Neofelis; species Neofelis nebulosa. The sequence goes on from NC_080798.1 coordinate 313,160, forward strand.
TCGAACTCACGGACCGCGAGATCGTGACCTGGCTGAAGTCAGACGCTTAACCGACTGCGCCACCCAGGCGCCCCAAAAATTAACTTTTTTTGAGCTATAGTTCACATACCTTAAGTTCACCCTTCTAAAGTATACAGTTCACTTTTTAGTATAATCACAAGGTTGTGCAACCATCACTGCTCTCTAATTCCAAAAGGCTTACATCACTCCCAAGACAACCCCCATGCTTATTAGCAGTCACTCTCTATTCCCTCTGCCCCTGGCCTCTGACACCCATTAATCTGCTTTCTGTCTGCATGGATTTTCTTGCTCTGATATTTTGTGTAAATGGCCTCTTAGTATTTTCTGACCACTGACAGACATACCAAAGGGATCCTAATCCAAGGAACCCTTTGTTTTCCTCAACCAAAACCCATGTCACCCGTCAAGCACTAAACTGGGCTTTGGCCTGTGGGTGGCACTGATTGCCTCTATCTCCTTGGGTCTTCTTGGTCTTCCTTATGGTTTGCTGTCTTCTGTTGTCGAAGGAACAGCCCTAAGATGCTCACTCCCAAAAATCATACCAATAAATCACCTCTTCAGTGGGCTCCTTTTGTGTACCAGTTCTGCCTCTTACTCTCTCCTGCTCAGGCAAATGGCTTCACTTCTCTGGTCCTCTACTTCTTTCTCCATAATCTGGAGATAATAAACCTGACTTTGTAACATGGAGATCTGGAGATAAGATACTCTCACCTCTTCTCAGCTGATCATGATACCCTCTGCTTACCTGTGTCCATGGTGAGAGGCAAAGGTGTGCCTGTTCAGACATAGCCATACACTTAGACTCACACAGACATACAGATAACACAACTTGTATCCAGAATATATAAAGAGCTCTTATAACTCAACAACAACAAAACAATTTAAGAATGAGCAAAGGCTACCTAGGTTGTTCCATTGGTTAAGGGTCTGACTCTTGATTTCAGCTCAGGTCATGATCTCATGGGTTCACGAGTTTGAGCCCTGCGTGGGGCTCTGTGCTGACAGTGCAGAGCCTGCTTGGGATTCTCTCTCCCTTTCTCTCTCTGCCCCTCCCCTCCTTGTTCTCTCAATACATAAACAAACAAGCATTAAAAAAAAAAAAAAAAAAAAAAAAAAAAAAAAGAATGGGCAAGGACTTAGTAAGCATTTCTCCAAAGAAATCAAATGGCCAATAAGCATATGAATGATGCTCCACATCCTTTGTCATCATGGAAATGCAAATTAAAACCACACTGTGGTGGTACTTCACACCCACTGGCTACAATCAGAAAGGCAGGTAGCAATGAGTGTTGGCAAGGAGGTTGAAAAACTGGAACCCTCATCTATTGCTGGTGGGAATGAAGAATGATTCAGCCTTTGTGGAAAACAATTTAGCATTTCCACAAAAAGTCAAACACAGAGTTACCTTATGACCCATCAATTCTAAGAGAACTGAAAACATGTGCCCACACAAAGTGTTCATAGCAGCATTGTTCATCATAGCCAAAAAGTGGAAATAACCCAATAACCCCCATCAACCAGTGAATGGATAAGCAAAATGTGATCTATTCATACAATGGAATATTATTCAGCCATAGAAAGTAACCCAGTGCTGGGACCCCTGGGTGGCTCAGTTGTTTAAGCGTCCAGCTTCGGCTCAGGTCATGAGCTTGCAGTCTGTGAGTTCGAGCCCCACATTGGGCTGCTGCTGTCAGCTCGGATCCCGTTTTGGATCCTCTGTCCCCCTCTCTCTGACCCTACCCTGATCGTGCTCTCTCTTTCTCAAAAATAATAAATATTAAAAAGAAAAAAAGAAAGTAACGTAGTGCTGACAATGGATGAACCTTGAAAACATTATGCTCAATGAAAGTAGCCAGATGCAAAGGTCACATGTTTTAAGATTCTATTCATATGGAATATCCAGAAAAGGCAAATCTGTAGAGACAGTAGATTAGTGGTTGTCAGGGGCTTGGAGGAGGGGGGATGGAGAGTGACCGCTAATGGATATTGGGTTTTTGTTTGGGGTGATAAAAATGTTCTGGAATTAGTGGTGGCGGCGGCACATCATAGTGAAAACACTACAAACCATTGAATTGTACACTTTAGAAGTGTGAACGTGAATTCCATCTTATTTTAAAAAGCTGTTATAAAAAAAAAATAGACATAGGAGCACCTGGGTGGATAAATCTGTTGAGCGTCTGACTCTTGATTTCAGCTTAGGTCATGATCCCAGGGTCGTGGGATTAAGCCCTCTGTTGGGCTCCACGCTGAGTATGCAGCCTGCTTGAGATTCTATCTGTCCCTCTTCCCCGCTCTCTTTTTCTAGAAAGAAAGAAAGAAAGAAAGAAAGAAAGAAAGAAAGAAAGAAAGAAAAATAAAAAAAGAAAGAAAGAAAAGAAAGAAAGAAAGAAAAAAAGAAAGAAAGAAAGAAAGAAAGAAAGAAAGAAAGAAAGAAAGAAAGAAAGAAAGAAAGAAAGAAAGAAAGAAAGAAAGAAAAGAAAGAAAAGACACACGTATGAATGCATGCAGACATACCCAGAGGCACCTACTAGAGGCAGGCTCTCCTACCAGCCCAGCCCCTGCCTGGAGGACGTAGCAGCTGCCTGCAGGCCCTGGATTTCATCCCACAGACCATCTCAGCACCAAGGTGGGGCATATACCACCACTGTGTGTGTCAGCCAAATCTCACTCTCAGGACTCCAGGGGGAGAGGCCCAGATGCTCCCTCTGCTAGGTAGCTGCCTTGGCATCCAGGGTCATCCAGCTACCGTGGGGAATGTGTGTGGAAGTGTAGAAGTGTGGGAATGAATGTCAGCAGTGTGCATGTTGTTAAAGTTATTCCTAGCAGCAGTTAAGGTAATAAAACAGATTTTATTAAGAAAAACTATTGCAAAGTGGGAAATAGACCTCATTATAGAACTGGGCTCAATTCTGAATCCAGTGAGGACAAGTGGGGATTTATAGTCAGGAAGCAGGGTGGGTACCAGCGGATAAACAGTTACTAAGAGAAAACCTCGGGGCGCCTGGGTGGCTCAGTCAGTTGAGCGTCCAACTCCGGCTCAGGTCATGATCTCATAGTTTGTGAGTTCGAGCCCCACGTCCGGCTCTGTGCTGACAGCTCAGAGCCTGGAGCCTGCTTCAGATTCTCTCTCTCTGCCTCTCCCTTGCTCATGCTCTGTCTCTGTCTTAAAAATAAGTAAAACAGGGGCGCCTGGGTGGCGCAGTCGGTTAAGCGTCCGACTTCAGCCAGGTCACGATCTCGCGGTCTGTGAGTTCGAGCCCCGCGTCAGGCTCTGGGCTGATGGCTCGGAGCCTGGAGCCTGTTTCCGATTCTGTGTCTCCCTCTCTCTCTGCCCCTCCCCCGTTCATGCTCTGTCTCTCTCTGTCCCAAAAATAAATAAAAAACGTTGAAAAAAAAAATTAAAAAAAAATAAGTAAAACATTTAAAAAAAATTAAAAAAAAAAAGAGAAAGTCTCAGGGGTTAAGGGGACATTTAACAGGATTCTTGCTGAAGGCAGGCCAGGGGGATCAGACATCACAGGGTGGGGAAGGCGGGGAGGGGGAGGAACCTGAGTAGACAGTGAGAGTGATCATATTTGGAAGGTGGGAAATTCTCCCTAAACCGACTTAGCAAGACTTTTCCTGGAACTAGACTCTATAAGAAAGGACACAGGAGCTCGAGGTTTGAGGCCTCATCAAACTCTCCTCAGAACAGCCTGACTGAAGTTTGGTCATGGAGAGAATCTTTGTCAGCGTGCGAGTGTGTGATGTTGTGTGAGCGTGTGTTCAAGTGCAGATGCACACCCCACCAGTGGCCACCCCAAGGAGTGAACGGAGAGCCCTGAGGCCCCATGGACTCCCCCTTGCCGGGATACCCAGACTCTGCCTCCTGCAGCCAGTGCCCCAGTGCCCACGGCTCTCTGCCCTCCACACAGCATCTGGACAGCTCTTTGCACGCAGATGTTTGATATAAGAACAACACGGGTGAGCAATCAAAGTAACAGGCAAAGAACTTGAAGACCACCTGGCCTTACAGAAAGAATGAATTGCCCTGGGGACATTCTCCGGATAGGCCCCTGCTCCTGTGTGGTGCTGTGTCAGCCTCTGCCCTGACCATCGGGCGCCAGCAGAGCTCAGTCTTTTCCATGTGAAAGCCCAGGCCCCTACAACTGCTGCCCTCGCCCCCTGGCCAGCCACACTTCCGCAGGGCCATTCATGCTAGTTGTTGGTTGCACTTCTTTCTCATCACCCGACCGCAGCCAATCTGTGACCATCATTCACCTGCCCCAGAGGGAGGCTGCTTCCTGGTGCAACAACACTCGCACCCAACATACACTTTCTCTACCAGTTAACATGTTAAATCCTTGCAGGCTGGGGGTCACCATCCCCATTTTACAGACAAGGAACATGAGGGACAGAAGCAGAGAGTGAAGACCCAGAACTCATCTGGGGAGGGCTGGGCTCCAAACCCATGGAACTGGTTTTAGCTGGTTACGCCTGACCACCCCTTGAGGGAAGGAAGCAAAGTATGCTGAGGACTGGCACTGTCACATCCCTTCTCGTCCCTCCACCTTGCTGCCAAGACACGGTCCCTGTTTTTACAGAGGCTGAGTGGGCGGCCCACTGCAAGCCTGCCCCATCCATGCCATGTGGTGCCTCAGAGGGTCCCCAGCTGCCCAGGTCTTCCTGCCTCTCAGCCTGGTCCCTGGGGCTCACGTGGAACGCTCTCCCAAGGGTGCACTGCCTAAGGCAATCTTGCTCCTACAAAACCAAGTTGCCTCTTCTCCTGGGAGACTCCTGAGCATTCTGACCTACACTGCCTCCGGTCAGCTGACACCTCTTCTCTGGTGTGCTGTGGTAGAAGCTGTGACACTTGGCTGGGTAAGGAGGTGTCACTGGTCACCAGCTGTGCAGGGTCATTGTGCAATAGAGTAGAACTCAGCAGATCTGGGGTGTCCAAACTGCATATTACAAAGAATGGATTGGCCCTTGGATGGCAAGCCCTTGGAATATCCTGCCTGATAAGAGTCTTTCCTTACTGGGAGCCTTAGGCTACGTCTGTGATTTATGATGGGGACCTTGAGTCACACTGTACCAGGCTGATCTCTGAGACAGCTTGAGGCTCAGTAACTAAAGTCAGTCATGCAGGCATTCTGCATGTATGTGGTCACCCCCGGTAAATATCAGCAGGCTTGGGTGACCTTCCCTGGCTGCCAGTACTCCATGTGTATTGTCACTCTTAGCAGGAAGTATGGAGCCGTCTGTGTGACTGCACTGGGACAGGACAAATGGCAGCTTGTACCTGGTGTCTCCTGGATTTGTTTGTGTACTTTCTACCTTTGTGATTATAATCTTATCCTTTTCACTATAATAAACAGTATCTCTACCTTTTCTGACTTCTAGGAGTCCTTGTGAGTCACTGGACCTGCAGGTGGTCTTGGGGACTCCCTTACAGTCGTTTTGCATTTGGTGTCTCGCTGGTTCACTCACTCATTCCCTGTGGATTTGGGTCCTGCCATGTGACAGGGGATGGGTCTATAGAGGCATGAGACAGGGATGTGTGCTAAAGGGGCTCTAGGTCCAGGGTGGGCTCTGAATGAGGACACGGACAATGACAACACAAGGTCCGTGCCGCCGTGGGGGGCACAGGGGATTCAGCCAGTGAGGAGGTGCCCTGGTGCTGGTACCAAGGACAGGAGACCAAAACAAGCTGGGATTGGACAACAAAGGCTGCCTGTGGGATGGCTGGAAATGAACCTGGAAAGATGGGCTTTGGTGGTTGAGTGCAGCGGCTTCAAGGCCAGACTGTACTCTGATGGCCACAGAGAATCCGAGTGAAGCTGTGCAGAGAAGTGAAAGACCACACCTCTGCTGGGACAAAGGAACGGCTCCAGGAGGCATGTGACCAACGTCTGGACTGAGCAATGGCTGCCCAGCTCCTATTTTTGCCTTTGCCTCAAGTCAGCCAGATGAGGACTTGACCTGCTTTTTCAGGTGCGACCCAATCACCCCGCCATCTCACATTCTTGAGAGAACATTAAATTCTAGAGCTGCCTCCTTACAGTAAATACCCCTGGCATATACTGAAAGGGATGGGGGAACTGTTTGCCACTCTGTCCCTATCTACTAACTCCCATGTTTTCATCCTGAAAAACGAGTGGCTTCTAGCTGGTGGCCTCAGGAAAGTGGTTTAACTTCTCAAAATCTCAGCTCCTTTTCTATGAAGTGGGGTTAACAATATCTGCACCCCATGGCTGCTGAGAAGATGAAATGGAGTGATGTGTGTAAAGTGCTTATGAAGTGTTAAAGTCTTACACGAATGTCGCTGTCTTGACTGATTTTAATGAAGTCTTTGTGCTGAAGCTGATGAATGACACACAAAGTCTTTTTAAAGGTCTGGGCTTTGTGACACACACACATTTCAGCATTATAAACCTTACTTTTTGGCAGAGGAACAAAACAAATCCAAAAAAACAAAAAACAAAAAAACAAAAATAACAAAACAACCTCAAACCAAGCCACATGATCTGAAACCATGTGGCCTGAGTTAATACAAGGCACAAACAACTGATAAAAGCATCTTTTAAGTTTTTTGTTTTTAAATTTCATTTTTCCCCCGAGGTAAAAACCAAAATGAACTCTGTTCCAGGCCTGCTGAGAAGACCATCCATACCTGTGGATCTCTCCTACCACCTGGTGGATATCTGTGGAACCCGGAGCATGGAGAATGGGAGGGGCTGTTGTTCCTCTTGAAGGCTCACTCCGCTTTCTCACCCAACCGTGTGACCCTGCAGAGAGAAGTGTATATGATGTGCAAGGGGGCTGCTCTGCACAGTTCCTGCCACTCACAGGGCCCCCTGTTGGATGAAGAACAACACACCAAGGACAGACAGCAGGTCTCTACCCCATCTGGCACATCCCCAGTTCACTGATGGATGAGAACCAAACAGTTGCCAAGGGTTTTTTGATAGTTGCTGCACTCACATGGCATCCCCTGGGAATGAATTCTCCAATGCTGGGCCAGGGATCTGCTCTAGCTGAAGGCTTTCCCACATTTGTGACACTCAAAGGGCTCCTGTCTGGCATGAATCCTCTGATGCAGAACAAGGGCCGCAGCCTCAAGGGAGGTTTTCTGACACAGGCTGCATATGAAGGGCTTGGCACCCACGTGGACGCGCTGGTGATGCGGCTGAAGGCTTTGCTGCATGCATGGCACGCATAGGGCTGCTCCCCCCGTGTGCACCCGGTAGTGCTCAGTGAAGTGTGACATCTGGATGTAAGCCTTGCCACACTCGTTGCACTTGTTGGGCTTCTCCCCGGCGTGTGTCCTGAGGTGGAGAGTGAGGGAGAAGCTCTGAACAAAGGCCCTTCCACAGTCTCCACAAACAAAAGGCTTCTCCCCAGTGTGGATCCTCTTGTGCTGAGTGAGGAACGTGCTCTGGATGAAAGTCCTCCTGCATTTTCCACACGTGTAGGGCTGCTCACCCGTGTGCACCCATTGCTGCAGGACCAGGGCTGAAGAATTGCCGAAGGGTTTCCTGTACTCACCGCATGTAAACGGTTTCTCATCACTATGGCTCTTGAGGTGCTGGGTCAAGTAGGAGCTCTGGCTGAAGGTCTTCCCACATTCTCCACACGTGTAGGGCCGCTCGCTGGTGTGCACTCACTGGTGCTTGGCCAGGGAGGCACTCTGGCTGAAGGCGTGGCCACAGGCATTGCATGCATATGGCTTCTCACCCGTGTGTGTCCTCAGGTGCTTGCTGAGGGACTAGCTCTAGCTGAAGGCTTTCCCACATTCCTGGCACGTGTATGGCTTCTCTCCTGTGTGGCAGCGCTCGTGCTCGGTCAGGGATGAGCTGAGGCTGAACACCTTGCAGCATGTGTGACACTCATATGGCTGCTCTCTGTGTCCTCACACACTGGGTAGAAAGCAAGGTGAGAACATGCACACTTTGGTTTTTGCCCCCCCCCCCCCCAGCTCTCTCTCTCTCACACACACATACACACACACACATGGCTGTGGGTTCTGTGGTGGACCAGGAGGGCCGAGGAGTTGGTGAAGGCTCTGCCACACTCGTGACAGGTGAACAGCTTCTCCCCAATGTGGACTCGCTGGTGCTGTACGAGGTGAGTGCTCTGGCTGAAGGCATGCCTGCACTCGCCACAGGTATATGCTTCTTGCCTGTGTGTACCTGCTGGTTCTTGGCCAGGGATGAGTTCTCTCAGAAGCGCTTGCTGCAGTAGCCACACGCATAGGGCTTTCCACCTGTGTGGATGCACGGTGCTTACGAGGCACGAGTTCTTGCTGAAGGCCTGTCCGCATTGCCAGCATGTGTACAGCTTCTTGCCAGTGTGGGTTCTCTGGTGCTGAATGACATGTGTGTCTGTCCAAAGGCCTTCCCACACTCCTTGCATGTGTAGGGCTTCCATTTAGTGGGAACCCACTGATAGCCCGCAAGGCATGCGTTCTTGCTAAAGCCATCTTTGCACCCACCATACACCAATGTATCCTCCTCAGTGTGAACTCCTCGTGGGAGACTAAGGCCTGGAAAAGAGCTGAGGGCTTCCATACACATACAGTGTCCTTGGCAGGGCACCCCCGATCTAGGACTGAAACACAGGTGAGGCCCTTCTTGCCAACCTGGCTTGTGAGATCTTGCACCCCTGGGGATTGCCCTGATGCTCAACAAGGAATGGGCGCCAGAAGAAAGTTCCTGCAAGGTTCCACTCTGGGCTCTTCTTCCGCTGGCTGCGTGTCACTGCTCGGCAGTGTCTGTCACCTGGCCTTCATGCTCTGTGACTTCTCTCACGATGGTGTGCCAGAAATCCTGCCTTGTGAGTCCCATTGTCATCTGCCCCCGAAGCAGAGCACCTTTGTCTAGAGGTAGCCATGCAGCTCGGGGCCCAGGCTTTGAGCCTGAAAAATAAGCAAAGAAGTATGCTCAGGATCCAACCTGAACATGCACAGCCAATCGGGAAGATGGACAGAACCGCAGCAGTCAGACTGGACAATGCAGGTATGTGGCTTTCAGCAGGACTCTTGCAGTTGAGGACAGAAGAGTGAATGGATCAGGGTCTGGAAGACCACCCACAGGCTTGGTGATTCCTCCTCACACAGTTCTCAGCACAGAGTCATACTCACGGCTGTGACTGATTAGAGCAAAAGGACACCAGGCAAAATCAACAAAGGGAAAAGGCGCAGGGGCAGAGTCCTCTCCCAGTGGAGCCACACAGCATGCACCTAACCCCTCCAGCTCTGGATTCTGACACTGAAGTGTTGTCTACAGTTTGTCAGAGGCTCAGAGCTTAGGGTTTTACTAGAGGCTGGCCATGCAGGCACTGGCTGTGTAGCACGTACCAAAATTCCGGGCTCCCAGAAGGGAAGTAGGGATTCAGTGTAAATCAAGTTGTTTGTACAAATGGCTTGGGTGCAGTGAGCCATTCTTATCGTTTAGGGAATGGGGGAAAGGGTGTCCACTCTGCACAGAAGGGACCCAACTGGGGGACACAGGTCAGAGCAAGGACCTATCTGGGTGTGGGTTACTGGGGACAAGGCAGGGGATAAATACACCCATGTAGTGAACACATGTGGAAACAGACATGTGACATGGATGAAGAAGAGACAGGGAAACCTCACCCAGGGACCCAAGTTGCTGTAGTTCCTCAGCATCACATCATGGTACAGGATCCTCTGTGTGGGGCCCAGAAGTCCCCATTCCTCCCATGTGAAGTCCACCACCACATCCCTAAATGTCACTGGCTTCTGAAACATCCCACATGCAGTGGCTCAGCCGTGGGTACTGTCTGGCCAGAGCCAGCCCCATAAGGAACAGCAGAATGTGAATGCTCTGGGAAACATCCTAAGGTCATGGTTGGAGGGGTGGCTCATTCTGTGAGTGGCACTATTATCACCTTGACACTGGGTGCCATGGTCCTACCTGAATAGTTGTGTCTTCTCTGTTAAAGTTTTACCCCTCAGTGCAAAGGCATTTGGAAGTAGGGTCTTTGGCGGGGATTAGGTTTAGATGAGGTCATGAGGATGAGGACCCAGGATGGGACTAGTGCCCTCATAAGAAGAGGGAAAAACCAAAGTGTGCATATTCTCACCTTGCTTTCTACCCAGTGTGTGAGGACACAGAGAGAAGGCAGCTTGTCTGCAAGCCAGGAAGAGAGCTCTCAGCAGAACCCAGGCCTGCTGGCACCCTCATCTTGGACTTCTAGCCTTCAAAACTGTGAGAACTAACTTTGTCAATTAAGCCACAGAGTTCATGGTATTTTGTTATGGGAGTCTAAACAGATTAAAGCACAATGATTTTGGGTGCCTGGGTGGCTCAGTCGATTGAGCATCCGACTCTTGGTTTTGGCTCTGGTCACGATCCACGGTTCATAGGTTTGAGCCCCACATTGGACTCCAAGCTGACAGTGCAGGGCCTGCTTGGGATTCTCTCTCTTTCCCTCTCTCTCTGCACCCCCCCCCCCCCGCTCTCTCTCTCTCTCTCACACACACACACACACACACACACACACTCTCAAGATAAATAAATATGTTAAAAAAAAAGAATTGAACTTAAAAAAAAAAAAAAGACACAGTGATTCCTCATCACTTCCCAAAACACTCAGCTTTGTGGCCACCAGAGGGACAGCTGGATGGCCCTTACCAGCCCCCCACAAAGCCATCTATCACACCTGCATGGTCTGCATCCCCTTTAAGGTTGGGCAGGGGAGGCTTGGAGGATGGGATGGCATCTGACACCAGCCACATGTGCTCCGAGGCCATTAAGTGTCCCCAACCTGAATTTTACTGCTCCACAGCGGCACTCCTAGCTTGTGGCAATAATCCCTCTGCCTGTGTGTGTGGCTGTCTTCTTGGGGACCCCGTTAAAAAAAGGGCCTGTCAGGAGGCAGCAATTTCAGAGCAACTACTTACCACCCAAAACCCCCAACCACCTATCTAGACACTGCTCATGCCACCATTCATTCATTTGCCTGTTAATATCTTCCAGGTGTCTATACATGCCAGGCTCTGCTCTGTCCCTTTCCTGGATCCTGGATAAACAGTGTGACCATAAACAGCCTGTGTCCCAGATCTTCCCAGGCATGGGACTTCCTCCAAGGTGCCTTAGATTGACAGGGTCATTAAGCGCCACCCTGGAGTGAAGACAGAAGGAAGACAGGAGGAATGGCCAGGGCAGAGGAAGGCACCCTGTCCCAGAACTCATGCTCCTTGGGGGTTGCGGCTCTAGTCCTGTGCTGAGGAGTAGAAGTATCACAGAAGCAAGGGCAGAAAGGAGTATGCCTGCTGGGACTGCTGGCATTATGGGAAACTCATGTGGAAGGCATCTGCTGGGAATGCAGCATCTTGGGCCTTGGGCTTGTCCTCCTTGACACTCCCCTGAAAAGGAAGAACTGCGGGAGGGCAGGAGATATGAGAGAGGCCAGATCTGCCCTCAGGTCCCAGAGACACAAGCCCCAAAGCCCCCTCACCTCACATCCCTCCCCTCACGGGCCACTAGCCTCTCTCGCAGGGGCTCCAGCCCTCCCAGTCCAGACCCTCCCACAAGTGTTGCTCCTGCTTACCTTCCAGGGCTTGGCAGAACCAGAGCCCCTAACATATGGCAGGCATGCTGTGGGCCCCTTACATCAGCTCACTTGATCCTCACCCTGTGCCTGAGAGTGATGGTTAGGGTCAACACTACCAGACCCATCTTACACTAAGGAAACTAGGTGTCAAGGGGGAAGACGCTTGCTTGAATTGAGCTTCTGCGGGGAAGCACCCCCACATGTCCCCACCCGTGACCAACCAAGATAATGAGTCCTGTGGAGAAGGCTGTATCCACGTGGACCCATACCCCCCAGAAGTAGTCTGGGGATGTGGCAGCCCACCTGGGCTCTGGTGAAGGGGTCTATATAGCTGCCATGGACCCATGGTGATCCAGAGGATGAAAAATACTTGGAGTAGGAAGACCAGAAACTACAGTTCCACCATGTGCCACTAACTGGCCACATCCCTGCTCTGGACCTATTTCTCCTTGGGTACAAAAAGGACAGGAGGATGGATGGCATTAAGTCTCAGAAAGCCTTTGTGAAATATAACATAACACAGGAACACCTCATGGTGCCCCTGCTGCCAGAAGCCACACCACCTTTACACCCTCCATCCTGTCCTGGCTCCCAGGCTGGGCAGGGGGTCACTGAGCTCGGGCCTCCACAGTAAGTGGTCCTCTGATTCAATGCTTGGAAGTTGGGCCTCAGACCCCCGCCTCTAAAACAGAAACTACCCATGAGCCTAGGCTGAGTCCCTATGGGCAGCTGTGGTTCCACACCACACCCAGGCTGCAAACTTCTCAAGGGGTTATTGTCCAATGCTGGCCAAGTTCCCTAACATGAGGAAAAAGAGGTACTATCATCACCCTCTTATATAAGTGGGGAAAGGGGGCCACAGAGAGATTAAATCAAAGGTGTGAAGCAAGTGATAGGTGAGGATGTGAACTCAGGTAGTCAGTCAGACTTGAGTCTATGCTCTCAAAAAGATACACTGTTAATAGAGGTATGAGTGCTCAGCTCAATCAGTTTTGACCAATGTACACATCTGTGTAGCAACCATCCAGACTAAGCTCTAGAACTTTCTGAGGATGGAAATGTCCTGGAGCTGTGCTGTCCAATTCAGCAGCCATATGCCCCATGTGGCTCCTGAACAGCAAAAAACACAGGTGGTGTGACTGAGAAACTGGATGTGTAATTTGAAGTCTAACTGATTCACATTTTAATATCTACATGTGGCTGTTAGCTACCATTTTGGACAGCTCAGCACTAGGACTTTTCAGAACTATGGACAGCTCCCACCAGGCACACTTTCCAGGCAAAGCCCTACCCAGCCCCAGGGTGATTACTGCTGGGATTTCTGACGGCACACATGAGCTGTGCCTATTCTTGAACTTTATACAAAGTAAATCGTATGCTGTGTAATAGTCTGAGGATTCAGCCCCATGCTATCAGTTTTATGGATATCACTGGTAGCAGACACCTGTCAGGATGCCTCTACAGAGACTGTTTGGGGACAAAGTGAGATACCAAGTAGGCAAGTGCTCAGAAGAGGGGAAAAGCGATAGTCCCAGCTGTCTTGAATTCAGTTCCTGACAGACTCCCAGTAGGGAAGGGCTGATATGAGGCCTTTTGCCCCTCCGCACAGGGGTGAAAGTGGAGAACTGATCCCTGGGGCCCTGATGCACCCAGTGCCCACACCTTCCTCCCAGTGTCATTCCTAGACTGGAGACAGTGAGTGTGAGGGATAAGTGGAGTCTGTCAGACCTAGAATCAAATCCACCTTACCACTCTCTGCTGGGTGACCTTGGGTTGTTCAATCCCCTGAGGCCTGGGTTTTTTATCTGTAAAACTGGGTAATAGTGAAGGCTGTTTATTCATTCATTCAACAAATACTCCATGGACTGTGCACAATATCATGAAACTTGCAGTCTATGATGAATGGGAACAAGTATAAAGTCTTCAAATGTGTAAAAAACACATGTGTAAAATGTGTAAAAGTGCTAAAAAAAAAAAACAACCCATAATGTAGATGTGTGTGGCACCTGTTTTGGGTCAGGTGGTTAGGGAGGGCCTCTGAGGTAATACCTAAATTTAAATGCTATTCAGCAACCAGGGGGTGGGCCAAGGGAGAGCTATAGGTGAGGCCTGTAAACAGGAAGAAGTCAGGTCATGCAGGGCTCAGAAGGCATGGGAAGTGTGGATCTGGTCAAATTAGGGGTCAACAAACTCGGCTCCACTTACTGCCTATTTCTGCAGAGACCATGAGCTGAGAATAGTTTTTCCATTTTAAGTGGTTGGGAGGGAAAAGTCATCAGATTAACGTTAAGTGAAATTCAGATTTCAGCATTCAGTGAAGTTCTGGATTTCATCAGGACAAAAAAAAAAAAAACATGTGGGTATGTGTTTTCTCTCTCGTTAGCTAAGTATCTACTTGATTTGACATCCTTGGTTTTGCCTCTTGGCCTGCAAAGCTGAGAACGTTTGCTACCCAGTGCTTTACAGGGAGAGTTTGCCGACCTGCTGTGACAGCCAGGGCAGGGACGGAAGGTTTAAGGTAGAGGTGGCCTCACTGTTCAGGGTGTAAAGACCCCTCTGGTGCTGTGTGGAGAGCAACGGAGGGGGCAGGGGGAGGCAGGAGACCTGTGAAGAGGTGACAGTCTGGACTAGGCTGAGGATGGCAGGGCAGCAGAGCGAAGGCAGCAGGAGCAGCGCATGTTTTGAGGAAGATCTAGTTTCTGAAAATGTCCAGCCCCGTGACCACCACCCTGCCATGTGCCTCACCCGGCTCCTCAGGTTCCATTGCCTGCTACTCTGCTCCGTCTCTGGGCTGCTTGACCTCAGCAGTCACAGGACAGGGGGCATGCGGTCTTAGTCCCAGACAAAGAGCCCAGGTTGTGGGAGAGAGCCACCGCCTCCTCCCATCTACTCCCATACGGCAATCAGGCTTCTGGCACTCACTTAGGGGCTCAGGGCTGGAATTCTGGAAAATGGAGCACTGCTGGGTGAGCAAAGGCCACAGGGAGTGGGTGTGGCCATACACGTGGGCTTCCCTGGGACAGACCCAACTGCTTCCTTCCCCCAAATGGAAAACACATGTCTACACGAAAACCTGTAAGTGAATGTTCACAGCAGCATTATTTGGGTAAACAAACTGGTATATCCATATAATGGAGTATTACTCAGCTATAAAAATGAATGAAGTACTGACACATAGCACAACATGGATGGACTTTAAAAACATGCTCATGGGGCGCCTGGGTGGCTCAGTCGGTTACGCGGCCGACTTCGGCTCAGGTCACGATCTCACGGTCCGTGAGTTCGAGCCCCGCGTCGGGCTCTGGGCTGACAGCTCGGAGCCCGGAGCCTGCTTCCGATTCTGTGTCTCCCTCTCTCTCTGCCCCTCCCCCGTTCATGCTCTGTCTCTCTCTGTCTCAAAAATAAATAAAACGTTAAAAAAAAAACAAAACAAAAAAAAACATGCTCAGTGAAAAAAGCCAGACACAACAAACCCATACATTGTATGGTCCCATTTAATTTATATCACATGTCCGGAACAGTGAAAGATTAATTAAGAGAGAATGAACAGAAAGATTAATGGTTGCCAGAGGCTGCGGAAAAGGGGAATGGGGAGTGATAGCTAAGGGGTATGGGCCATAAGCATGCACCTGAGTTCACACTTGCAGACACAAAGGAGGTGTCACACACACAAAACACCCCTTCCCCACACAGACATGCACGGTGACACACCTGACCACTCACACACACCTGAAGTCTCATCCGCACACACAAATGGTGTCACACATGGGGCGCCTGGGTGGCTCAGTCGGTTGAGCATCTGACTTCGGCTCAGGTCATGATCTTACAGTTCATGAGTTCGAGCCCCGCGTCAGGCTCTGTGCTGACAGCTCAGAGCCTGGAGCCTGCTTTAGATTCTGTGTCTCCCTCTCTCTGCTCCTTCCCTGCTCATGCTCTGTCTCTGTCTCCCAAAAATGAATAAACATTAAAATTTAATAAAAACACACACACACACACACAAATGGTGTCACACATGCAATACGCTCTTCTCTGACATGCACCAGCGGTAACATGCCCAGTCAAATGCACATACCTGAGGTCACACTGCAGACACAGGCAAGGGCTGTGCTGGGGTCCCCACACACAGGAGGTCTCATCTGCCCACACACGTGGTGCTTCGTATGCAATACACCCTTCACTTCTGAAACGCACAGGTGGTGACACACTCAGCCACGTGCACACACCTGAGGACACACCTACACAGACAAGTGACGCACTGGGTCCCCCCCCCCCCCCCCCGCGCCCTCGCCATCTCATATACACACTCGGGTGGTACCTCACATGCAAGACAGCCCTCCTCTGACACGCACACGTGCAGTGTCACACTCGGCCACACACAGCTGAGGTCTCATGGGCACGCATAAGTCTCTTCCTCATACCCTGCGGCACGCGCACACGGTCCCTCCTCTCTCCCCTCCCCCACGACCTCCCGCGACCCATCGCCGGGCCCGCGCTCCCCTCCGAGCCCCACCCGGCCACCAGTCACTCCCGCTGCGTACACGCGGGCCTCGCCGTCCCTCA
Organism: Neofelis nebulosa; assembly: GCF_028018385.1. Lineage (NCBI taxonomy): Eukaryota > Metazoa > Chordata > Mammalia > Carnivora > Felidae > Neofelis > Neofelis nebulosa. The sequence goes on from NC_080798.1 coordinate 329,300, forward strand.
CACTCACGAAAGCCACCACGCCGGGACCGCGGACTCACCTCGGCCGCGGGCCCCTGTCAGAGGCGGGCAGCGCCGCCAGCCGCCAGCCTCCGCACACGCCGAAGGCACTTCCGGCTCTCACTTCCGCCGACGGCCCGCGCTCGGCTCGGGACTGGACCTCGGAGGGGGCCCTGCCCGCTGCATACCAGGGGCCGGCACAGGTGACTCGCCTTGTGGGAAATGGAGTCCAGAGGGCGACGAGCCACGAAGGGAGCGTGGGAACGTGTTGATGAGCCGCTGTCGCGGGGGACCAGACGGATATGAACACGCATGGATCTATGTAAGTTCTTGCAGATATGCAGCGGACTTTTTTCTTCCCCTTCGCACACTCACGTACGCCCACACTCGTCTAACTATAGTTTGGGGTATTCCCACCACCCCCTCCAACCCCTGAACCCTGTGCATCCTGTAAAGCTTCAGCAAATGCCCTCTAAGAACCAGTAATTCTTCCAATTACTCAAGAAACCACACCATTACCTTCTATATAGTCATATGCTCATTTCTTCCAATTACGTCCTTTTTGTTTTCATTTTTTAGTGAAGCCCGCATAGAAAACCATGCACAGCACTCTGCTGTGCCTGGTGGAGTCGACTCCTGATGTGCAGGCTAACCTTCTCTACCCTTCCTTCCCACTAGTCAGTTGATCACAAGGGGAGATTAAAGAAATCAGCCACTTATCTTAGACTAGAATTGTGCAAGAGCTTTCTAAGGTTGAGGGAGATGTTCTATTTGTAACTACTGAGCAGTTGGAATGTGGCTAATGTGATTGAAGAACTCAATATTTACTAATTTTGGGTGAATTCAAAATTACATCTAAATAGCTATACCTAGCTAGTGATTACGATGGACAACTTGGTACATCTAGATGTTCACCTTGGATCTCCTTACAAGGAGACCTATAGGAGACTGTTCTTTAGACGATGCAGATTTCTTACCAGTTACCTTTTGCACAAATGACTTGAATCTCTCTGAGGATGTACAAGGAGATACTGAAAATGGGGAACTTGGCTGTTGGCCACAATTTACGTGTGGGCATAATTTGGGCTGATACAGGGAATTTAATAAAATAACTTAGAAATATATGTGCTAAAATAGCTTGCAGGAAAATGTGTGAAGTCAAAGCTATTTTATACTTAACTGGTTCCATTAACTCAAGGTTCATGCATGTGTGCCTATATAAGAACAGGTGTGGCTAAGAATTTAGTGTGTGTGTGTATGACAGAAAACAATGAAACCAATTATCAAACTTACTTTAACTTGAAAGAGTTGAGATTTTTAATTTAAATTTATTTTTTGAACTGGTAATACTTTTACATATTTCAAAATTCCAAAAATACCAAAAGATATAAAGTGAAAATCATTCCTCATCCCTTTCCCCCCACTTCTCCTCCCCAAGAGCAACTAGTATGCTTGGTTACTTTATACCCTTAGGAGATACTGTGTGTGTGTGTGTGTGTGTGTGTGTGTGTGTGTGTGTGTGTGTAAGCAAAGGATTTTTTACACAAATGGAAACATACTTTACATACTGTTTTACACCTTTTCATTTAACAATGTATCTTGGAGCTCTTTCCCATATTAGTACATAAAGACAGTCCCCATTTTTAAGACTGTGTCATGCTCCATTCCAGCAATCACTAACCCAGTTCCCCAGGGTGGACACTGAGGTTGTTTACAAATTTTACTTCTGAAATCAATACCATAGTGAAACCATGTACAGTCTACAATGTACAAATATATCTCCCAGCAACAGGTTTACTGAGACAAAGAGTTTGTGTATTTATAATTTTAATTTTTATTAAAAAAATTTTTTTTAATGTTTTATTTTTGAGAGAAAGAGAGAGACAGAGTATTAGTGGGGGAGGGGCAGAGAGAGAGGGAGACACATTATGTGAGAAGCGGGATCCTGGCTCTGAGTTGTCAGCACAGAGCCTGACATGGGGTTTGAACTCGTGAACCACGAGATCATGAAGTCGAAGTCTGAAGCTTATCAGACTGAGCCACCCAGGCACCCTGTGTGTGTCTGTAATTTTGGATAGCAACTGATAAGCTGCCCTTCACAGAGGCTGTATCACTTTTTACTCTCCCTGGAAACATGTAGAAAAGACTCCCCCACTTTTGGATAAAAGTCAAGGCTGGTAAAATGCTAGGTGGTCATGCTCCTACAACCCTCCTGAAAGGTAATTTAAAAAGCTACATGAGATTCATGGCCAGAGGAAAATGCTCAAAAAAACCCCAAAACAGTTAAGAAGCATGTGTTACTAGAAAGGGTTCCAATTTTCTAAACACGACACAACTAGAAATATATTTTTTGTGAGTATAAGATCTATATACCCACATGTACATTCTATGTATACATTTATATTGTTATGAAAAAATTACAAGGGAAATTAACAAAATCTTAATGGTAATGACCATCTCTGGATAGTGGAAGTATGAGGAATTAAATTTTACTTTTGTGCATTTTCCATGTTTTACAGTAAAGAATTTGCATTACTTTTATAAACTGATAAAGCCACGTATTCCGTAGTTTATAGTAACTTCCTCTGAAGAGTTTATCTGACTGTTTCAAAACATCTATAAGGAAATCAGTAGGAACATTATGCCTAGAAAACACGACCCGAAATGAGAAATGAAACATTTGTAATCATCTCTGCTGCCTGGAGAGGGAGGCGAGTGACAAGCTTGTTCCCAGCTAACCCACTGAGGCCACTGTAACCTCAGCCCACCCAGCAACCATTCTGAGACCTTTAGGAGCTGCCATTTTGTGGGCCAAGGTGGAGGGAAAGGGACAATTGTAGGCCTGGCTTCCACAGCTGCCTAGAACCATGAAGTTACCACTGGAGTTCCCCTCCACATAGGGCACTGATAGGTAGAACATTCCCGAAGCTGCACCCCACACCATTGATGGGGAAGGGAAGAGGAATGGTCAAAAGTGGGGCTTATCTATGTTTTATGATGTCCATGATAAAATGCTAAAATTAAAAAAACTTTTTTTAAATGTTTATTTATTTTTGACAGAGAGAGAGAGACAGAACACAAGTGGGGGAGGGGCAGAGAGAGCGAGAGAGAGACACAGAATCCAAAGCAGGCTCCAGGCTCTGAGCTGTCAGCACAGAGCCCAACACAGGGCTGGAACTCACAGACCGCGAGATCATGACCTGAGCCAAAGTCGGACACTCAACTGACTGAGCCACCCAGGCGCCCCTACAATGCTAAAATTTAGATTACTCAGAAAAATAAGTAGATGCTTTTTTTTTTTTTCACACCAATTAGGAATGCTGCAAAATGGTCAAAAAGACTACTATAAGACACACTGGGTATAAATTTTTTTTTTTATGTTTATTTATTTCTGAGACAGAGCATGAGTGGGGGAGGGGCAGAGAGAGAGGGAGACACAGAATCAGAAGTAGGCTCCAGGCTCTGAGCTGTCAGCACAGTGCCCGATGCGGGGCTCGAACTCACAAACTGTGAGATCATGACCTGAGCCGAAGTCGGTCGCTCAACCGACTGAGCCACCCAGGCGCCCCTAGACACATTGGGTATAAATCAGTTAATGATATCATTTGTTAAAATCAAAGGTATAGGACTGTTAGTGCAGCCCTGATCAATTTAGACTCTGGAAAAGTTGGCTGTAGTTCTGGGCATGGTTTCTTTACTTTGGCATATTTGGGGCTAGGTAATTCTTTGTTGAGGGACGGTCTTGGGCATTAGAGGGTATTCAGCAGCATCCACTAGTTGCCAAGTGGCACCCCACTGTTCTGCCAGTTATGACAACCAAAAATGTCTCCAGACATCACTAGATGTCTCCTGGAGGACAAATCCACCCCTGATGGAAAACCTCTGGCTTAAGCAACGCTGGCAATTTCAAGGCAACGGCTTTCAAAAGGATCTGTGACATGCCCAGGGAATGTAGCAGAATTTCATGGGGGCCTTTTTGTCTTTTGCTCTGGGCATGGGTGCAGCTGACATGTGGGTGGGGGCCAAGTGTGCTCTTGTGAAGTGCAGAGCTGGCTCCTGTGGACTATGTACAAATCTGTGAAACAAGTCTGTCATGTGTGAACTGAGATCCTAAGTCAACTTCACATAGAAACACAAATTAACCCTGCACGCTTAGAATTTTATACAGAATTTTCCAGAAATGCAATGGTATTTTGTTTTGTCCAAAACTTTTGCAAAAGTTAGTCACCACTTAGGAAAATCACATCCCATACAGGAATGCCACTCAGACTATTTCCATGACCAATACCATATCCCATATGCCAGACGGCACTTGAAATGCCCCAGGTAGGTGTTCAGGCACAATGGCCCACACAGTCACGTGGAGAGGTACCGCACCAACTCAGTCCACATCACTCTACCATAAATTACTTTTGTTTTAATTATGCTTTACAAAAAGGGGCGGTATATCAATTTTTTACAGTACATGTGTGTGGGTTACATTACCTATGAATTCATTTTGCAGTAATGGAGGGAACAGCACAAAACACGTGTGGTTAAAGGGGGCACTGGGCTTGGCAGATTTGAGAACCATCAATCTCCAGTATTTGGGAAGCACCATTTCTTTAAGAATCAGAGGTCACTTTAGACGTTTCTACCCCCAGTCCCCCTTTCTGTGAATGCACTATGTGGACTTACCACATTTTTGTACCTGTGGTTCAAAAGTCATCTGTAGAGTTTCTCTTCTACGAGGATTCTCTGATGTCAAATAACACAGAAGCACCCATGGAAGACTCTTCAACCCCAATGACGTGAACCGGGTTTTTTTCTTGCATGATTTCATGGATGTCAAACAAGGCAAGCGCTCGGCTCGAGGGCTGTCCTGCCTTTGTCCCACCCCCAGGGTTCTCACTGGAGTGTGTGTGCTGATGCCGGGCAAGGTGTGAGCCCCGGGCAAAGGACTGCTCAAGCCGTCGTCGGTTCCGGCCCTGGGACTCCTCTCTGGTGTGAGTTATCTGGTGTCGGATGAGGTGCGAGCTCTGAATAAAACATTTCCCACAATGATTACACTTAAAAGGCCTGTCGCTTCGGTGAGCCCTCTCATCTGGATTCAAAGGTGGGTCACAGCCGAGGGCTTCTGCCCACTCATGCTTCGTCAGAGCTGGCGTCTGCTCGAAGATCAGCCTCTGGCGGCACTCGTAGGGCTTCTCCCCAGCATGCTTTCGCTGGTGCTGGGCCAGGGAGGAGCTGTGCCTGAAGCCCTTCCCACAGTGGTTGCACTCATAGGGCCTCTCCTCTGTGTGTGTCCTCAGATGCAGGAAGAGGCACGTGGTCCGTGAGAAGGACTTCCCACACACGCTGCAAGTGTATGGCTTCTCCCCAGTGTGTGTCCGCTTATGCCGGCCCAGGGAGGAGTTCTGGTTGAAGGCCCGCCCACAGTCCTGACATTCATAGGGTTTCTCCCCGGTGTGAATTCTCCGATGGACAGTAAGGTGTGTGCTATGGCAGAAAGACTTCCCACACTCAGCACATTTATAGGGCTTGTCTCCCGTGTGGATTCGCTCATGCTGAACCAGGGAGGAGTTCTGGCTGAAGGCTTTCCCACACTCTTTGCACATATAAGGCCTCTCTCCCGTGTGAATCCTCTTATGCACTGTGAGATGTGCGTTATGATTAAACGACTTCCCACAGTCTGTACATTTGTAGGGTTTATCCTGTACTTGGCTTCGGGTGAGTTCTGTAATGGGAATGGCCTGACTGGAAGCTTTGCTACAGTCACTGCTGTCACACGGCCCTTTGCCGGAGGAGCCCGTCTGCTGGACTGAGCTTGAGTTACCTTCCGAGTTTATAGCCTGTGAGTCGTAAGCACAGAGAGAGTCTCTCCTAGAAGTCTCCGAGGATGGATCTGGGTTTGCACTCAGGACACTGTTTTCCCCAGGTCTGAAACTTTCATAGCTTTTATCTTGAACTGGTACTTCCTCAAGACTAACTTCCAATTGCCTCAAATTATCCTGTTCCTTCTCAGGCACCTGTACCTGGCGCTCACGTTCCCAGTGTTTCCCTAGTGTGGTGGGACAGGGAGTGTCCCTCAGGAAGCCTTCCCTTTCCGCAACATGGGATGGCTCCTCGTCAAGAAGGCCCTGCTTCTTGGGTGACGCTTGGCTTTCGGGTCCAGGTTCCCAGCCTAAAAGAGTACCAAAGAGCTGAGGAAGTTGGTGGAAAAAACACAGAGAGGACACGTTGGGCCTCCATCCTTACTACTCCTCCCACCTCTAGGAAAATCTCAGTTCTGCTCCTGTGCAGACACCAAGTGCCTCATCTGCAGAAACAGTCTCATGCTTTCATTCGTTCGACAAAAATCTCCCAAGTACCTGCCACAGGCCCAGGCACTGGCCTTAGACAAGGGGCTGGCAGACTACGGCCCCCAACTACGAGTATTTTTTATGTTTTTAAGGGCTGCAGGAAAAAAAGAGAAGGGTGTATGACAGAAGCAGAATTCTAAAGATGTCCCTGGCTGTGCAATCAGACACTCATCTAGGTACTGCTATGAAGGGACTTGGCAGGTGACTCATCAGCTGACCTGAAGCCTTAAAATAGGGAGATGATGCTGGGTTATCAGGATGGGCCTGAAGTAGCCCCCAGAGCCCTTAAAAGCAGAAGGAGGTAAAAGGGAGAGGCTGGCTGCACAGGAGGACTTCAGTCGGGAAATGGGTGTACTTCCTGAGAACAACTCCTGCGCAACAGTCTCAAAGGAAACAGGAACCTCAATCCTATGGTCACACAGACCTGCATTCTGTCTGACCACACCTGGAATTGGATTCTGAGTTCCCTGCCCAGTCAGGACCTTGACTTCAGTCTTGTGAGACCTGGAGCAGACAAACCAGCCAGGACTGACAGAAATGTGAGATAATGAATGGGTGTTGTTTTAAACTGCTAAGTTTATGGTAATTCGTTTCAGAGAGAACAGAAAACAAATAGTGAGTATACTTAGCCCACACAGCCTAAAATACTGTCTGGCCCCTGATGCTGGGGAGAAACTGCAACCCCAACACATGAAAAGCCCAGTCCTCAGGAGCCAGGGAAATAGGTACTGAGCAAATCATCGAAGGAGCAGGCTTGGGAGGCAGACAAGGAGCTCAGTTTTAGAAAACCGAAGTTTGGTAGGTCAGATACCCAAGTAGAGGTACCCTCATGTCTGTAGGACACCTTGGGAGGACCAGCCCAGGTCGCAGAATCCTCCAGAACAAGAACTGCATGCAGGCAGGTGGGCTCCCCACTTCCTTACAGTGCAGCGAAGGCAACGGTATCAGCTTCCTGTAGCTGCTCTAACAACGTGCTGCAAACGTATCGCCTTAAGAGACCACACTTCTCTTACAGTTCTGAGGTCAGAAGTCCCAAGTCAAGGTATCAGCAGGGCTGGATGACTCTTGGCTGCTCTAGGAGAGAATCTGTTTCCATGCCATTTCCAGCTTCACGAGACTGACTACATTCCATGGCCCTTTCCTTCACCTTCAGAGCCAGCAGACCCCAACCCCTGATATCTGGCTGTTCATTTTATCCTTTATAATAAACCAGTAATAAATAGTGTCCCTGAGTTCTTTGAGCTGTAAAAGCATATTACTGAACCTAAGGAGAGGGTCATGGGAACCCCTGATTTATAGCTCGTCAGTCAGAGGTATGGGATGCCCTGACTTGTCAACTGGCATCTGAAGTGGAGGCATTCTTAAGAGACAGAGTCCTCAGGCTGTGGGGTCTACACTAACTCCAGGTAGATAGTGTCAGAATTGGACTTAATTGTTGGACACCCAGCTAGTAACTGGAGAGTTGGAGAACGGTTTGTTGGTGTGGAAAAAAACCCCACACATTGGGTGTCACAAGTGTTATATGGGTAGAAGCAAATCACGGTACTGCTAATTGGTGACTTTGGAGCCATTAAAATGTCCTCGAACTTGACAGTGGTGATGGGTATAATCTGTGAATATACTCAAAACCACTAAATTGTATGTTTTACATGGTGAAATTTATGGTCTGCTGGGGACCATGGCATCCAGAAGGGGACTAGCCTGGTAGGAGTTAGCTCAGGGCCTGGGGGTGCAGGCCAGCACTGGGGACTGGAGGATGTCAAACATGTGGGGCACTTCAGGCTCTTTTGCCTCAGAGGAGACATGGTACTTCTCCATCTGCTGCAGATTCACCCTTGCCCTCGGGTAATAGGCTACACCTCATTGTGGAGGTACATGTGATTCCCTGCAGGTCAAAAAGCCCTGGGTGGTGTCAGAGGCTGAGCAGCAGGTACTGCTGGCCGTGTATCCCACTGTCATAGCCTACTTCTTCCAACGCACTTCAGGGTACCAATGCACCAGTCCCAGAGAAGGGATTGTGACAGGCATAAGCCAATTATGACAATCTAGGCCTCCTTTCCAGACTCCCTAGTGGCATAAGGGCAGGTAGATGTGACCCATTCCTGACCAAGGAGACCTCATAGGACGAAATCTGGAGTTCATTCAGATAAAAGGGGTGAAATGTTACTGGCACTATTCTTCCCACATCCACACCCCCTGCCTGGAGCACAGATGTGATGGCCAGAGCTGCTGCATCCATGCCATAACCTCAAGGAAAGGCCAGAAGAATCAGAACCATAAGCCTTGCCACTGAATACTGAGTCAGAGGCAGCAGTGGCTGCTTTGTGAAAAAAGTTGCTTCTTTTTTTGAGTACTCTAGCCCAGGTTTCAGATATTTAGAGCTGAATACAATCCTTGTTGCTGAGAGAACACAAGGGTGTGGAGAACAGGTTTACAGAATCTGGACATGAAAGATTAAAATGGAGAAGATGGAGAGCAAGTTCACACATTAGAAATGATCCTGTGGCAAGGGCACACTGAGGTGGCAAGAGAGAACATGAGAGGGAGGACAGGGTGGGATTCTGACCACTGGAGGAGAGGCAGATGGTCTCTGTGCTCAGAGAAGGGAGAGTCCGGATGAGAAGAACAGAGAACACAGGAGCAGGGCGCAGACCTCCTACACAGAGAAAAGCTAACAGGGCAGGCCTAAGGCTACCATCGTTAGAGGGGCCAGTTTTGAGACTGGCCCTGGGCTGCGTGTGGGAATTTGGATTTCAAGAGAGTTCCCACCACCCTAACTGATAAGAGTGGCTCACTGTGCCCAAACTGTGCCCACAGTATGGTTTACGGTGAGCACCTGCTCTCTCCTGCGAGTCTGGAATCTTGGTCTGTGCCAGGCACAGGGTGCCTAAGTAACCAGCGCCCAATGAAACACCCTGGCACTGAGCCTCTAACAAGCTTCCCTGGGAGCTAGCATTCCTCATGTGTCGTCACAACTCACTACTGTGGGAACTACGCATGTACAGTGTGACTCTACTAGGAAGGAACTGTGGAACCTTGGCTGGCTTCTGGACTTCACCCATCTGCCTTTTCTCCTTGCCGACTTTCCTCTATGTTCTTTCGCTGTAATCACTGGCTCTTTGGGGTCTTGGGGACCCTGACACACCACCCTTTCCAAGCAGCACATCTGTAGTCACCTCTTGGGCTGCTCCCATTAGGAGTTCCCACTTGGCAGCTTCTCACCTGGACAGTGACCCTGGGCAATTCCTCTCTCCGCTGCCCACAGCTCAGCCCCTTGCTCCAGTTGGGAGATGACTTCAGGTTTTGGAAGCTCAGGCCCTGCAACAAGGGAAAGACACAGGATGTGGGGACCTGCCACAGAAAGAACCAGCTCAGAATCCAGCCCTACACTCCTGATAGGGCATGAGGACATCTCACAATAAGGTGACGGCTTTGCATTGGGACAGAAAAGGGCAGAAACCTCCTCCTGCCTGTATGTACCACAAGGAATGAGAATGCAAGATCCCTGTCCCCCAGCCCAAGATCAAGTCCTCATACCAGAGGCCCTATGACCTATAACCCATAAAAAATAAGTCACTGTAGGAATCCAATCATCAGCTGGGGAAGCAGGCCTTACCCACAGAGAGCAGATGCCCAAAGGTCTCCAGCATCACGTCACGGTAGAGGGTCCTCTGGGCGGGGCCCAACTGTCCCCACTCTTCTTGGGTGAAGTCCACAGCCACGTCCCGGAAGGTCACCGGCTCCTGAAATATCACACACACTCTTGATCAGCTGGACTGCCCCTGTCAGTGCTCTTAGGAAGAGAAGGAGGAATGGAGAAGCAGAAGATGGGCAGGCCAGTGTCCTGAGAGCATGCACATTCTGAATAATGCCAAGTCAGGTCTCACTGGGCACCTACTGGACTGTCACATTTAGGTTGTATAGTGAGGGCATATGAAAGTATCCCAGCAAGATGGAAGCCACCCACAGCTGACCTACAACTGATCTCAGACAGGTGCAGGTGCAAACAGAAATTGCTGACTTGCAGATCTGTGGGTTAAAGAAACAGTTACTGGTCTAAGCTACTAACCTTTAGGATAGTTTGTTACATAGTAACATCTAACTGATACATTAAATAACTCTCAGATTCAAGGCAAGACTCAGTATCCTACCTGAAAAGAGGGGTTTATAGTTGGAGTCAGAAACTCACCTATCTTCAGGGACCAGGCAGGCTCATCAAAGACTGAAGTGGGCTACTGGAAGAGCCTACAAGGGTACTTAACCTGTGAGAGGTGACACTGCAGGTGATGAGTAATATATGCCCTATTTGAAGGGGCAGCTGGGACTCAGAACCAACTGATCATGGGGGAAATTCAGGCCTCATATGGTCAGAACTGCCCATTTCTAGTGAGTAGCTGAAAATTAGGCCACATTTTTAAATGAAACTTTTAATTTTTGTAAGTTGATACAACGTATCTAAAACATGTCCTACAAATGAAACCCTTCTGTGGGCTCGGTGTGGCCACTGTCAGAAGCTAGATATTTCTGGATCTGAGTTTTGACTCTGCTACTTCTTCCTCAAGAAGCATAGAGCAGGTAACCACTTCGATTGCCATGCTTCCCTGTTTACAAAGTCATTCCTTGGGGGCTGTGATGGGGAATAAGTGGTTGTGAAACACTTTCTACAGGACAAGATGCAAAAGAATAAAATCGGTCCTCTACTTCACACCATATAAAAAGTTAACTCAAAATGGATAAAAGACAAACGTAAGAGCTAAAACTATTAAGCTCTTAGAAGAAAATATAGTAATGAATCTTCACAATCTTGGATTGGTGAAGAGTTCTTAGAATCTGACAGCAAAAGCACAAGCAACAAAAGAAAAAAATAAGTAAGTTGGACTTCATCAACATTAAAAATTGTTGTGCTTCAAAGGACACTATCAAGAAAATGAAAAGAGGGAAACCTGGGTGGCTCACTTGGTTCAGTATCTGACTCCTGGTTTCGGCTCTCAGGTGAATATCCTAGGGTTGTGGGATCGAGCCCCACAATGGGCTCTTGCTAAGCATGGAGCCTCCTTAGGATTTTCTCTCTCCCTCTGCCCCTCTTCGCCACTCGTGCTCTCTCTCTCTCAAATTAAAAAAATAAATTAATTTAAAAAATTAAGTGAAAAAATATCCACATACTGGGAAATAATAATAGGAAATCACAAATCTTGTATGTGACTTGTATCTGGAAAATATAAAGGACTCTTACAACTCAATAATAATGACAACACAATTAAAAAGGGCAAAGGACCTAAATAGGTATTTCTTCAAAGAAAATATAAAATATACAAATACTGAATAAGCACTTGAAAAGATGCTCAATATCATTAGCTACCAGGGAAATGCAAATCACAATCACTTACTAAATACCTCAATTATAAAGGGGTATGTTAAGAAAAACACAAGAAGGCTTTAAAATTTTAAAGAAATTATAGTGGCATACAGGTGGCATACAACTCTGACAAAAATTGTTCAGGAAGCATGAGAACCCTTTGGTTGGAAACAGAAGTCTCTGTTCTTGTCCCCATGTCCTCATATGCCACTCAGGTCCTCCAGCTCTGATACATGCTCCCTGTGCCTCCTGCTTTCCCTGCCTCGCCCCCTCAACTATCACCCACTCTGCATGGGTCCTCAGTAACAGCCCAGGCGCCAGGCCCACTGAGTACTGATCTCTCCAGGCCATAAGAGCTCTCAGTGGCATTACATGAGTCCTTCATGTCTCTCCTGGAATTCTAGCAGGAGCCCACTCCTTGCTTTTTCATGGCCCTCTCTGCTGCTCCACCTCAGACGCCTGTGGCTCTCCTCCTGTTCTGCACTACTGGTGCCTGGAGAGATGGGCTATCAGACTCCTTTACTCCACACACTCCCACAGCTGACCAGGCCACCCTGGCATCATCCAGCACCTGGTCACTGGCCCCCTCCCCGCATCCTAGTTAGCTCTCAGTATTTCTCCTACCCCCACCTTCCCAGATGCTTTAATGTTTTTTCTCAAACCCAAGCTATACTTGCTTTAAAAAATCTTGAATGGCTCCTTTTCACCTTTGGGTACAGGATGGCCTCTTTCAGCCTGGCTATGGTTGACTGAGTAATGGCCTCCAAAGATACCCAGGTCCTAGTTTCTGGAGCTGGTGAATGTTACCATAAATGGCAAAAGGGATTCTGTGAATGTGATTAAGGATTTTTAAATGGGGAAATTATCCTGGATTATCCAGGTGGGCCCTAAATGCAATCACAAATGTCCTTCTAAGAAGGTGGAGGGAGATTTAACTACAGAAGACAAAAAGCAATGTGACCACTATGGCTAGATGCCATGCTGCTGGCTTTGAAGACAGACAAAGGGCCATTAGCCAAGGAATACAAGGACTACGGCCACTAGAGCTAGAAAAGGTGAGGAAACCGATTCTCCCCTAGATCCTCCAGGGGTGGCTCTGCCCAGTATAACTGATCTCAGGCTTCTTACCTCCAGAACTGTAAGAATAAATGTGTATTGCTTTAAACCACCAAGTCTTTAGTACTCTGTTACAGCAGCCACAGAAAGCTATACACTGGACCTCAATGCCCTCAACTTCCTTGCCTCCTGTGGTGGCAAGCCTCCAAGATGGCCTCCAGTGGTCCCCAGTCCTTGTGTAGTTATGCAGTCCCCTCCTATACTGTGCAGGTTTGACAACCAATACGGTTGGGCAACCAATAGGATACCGTACCAATGAGTGTGTAAATTCTGACCCCAGGGCACAAAAGGCATTGGAGCTTCTACCTTGCCATCTCCTGGACCACTTACTCTTTGGGAAGCCAGATGCCATGTTGTGAGGACACTCAAGCAGCTCCACAGAGAGGCCCACATGGGGAGGGACTGTCATGTGAGTGAACTGTCTTGTAGGTGGATCCTCCAACCCCAGTCAAGTCTCAGATGACAGCAGTCCACACTGATATCTTGATGGTAACCTCATGGGTCTAGGCCAGAACCACCAGCTGAATCATTCAAGGATTTCTGCTATCAGAACTGAGGTAATATTTATTGTTGTTCTAGGCCACTAGGTTTTTGGGTTACACGCAACAGATAACTAATACACTTTATCTTACTGCTGACAGACTCTCCTTGAGAGAATCTCATTCCTCTGAACCCTTTTCTCAACTAGGCCTTGAGCTCTGGGCTTCTATGTCCACTTTGCATCACCCCGTTTCATAAGAGTTGGGTTAGTCAGAAAAAAAAAGAAAAAGAGTTGGTTTAGTCAGAATACCCACCCACCATATCTAATTACTCTCTGTATCTTTTCAAAGTCCTCATCCTACAGAATCCTTCAGGTAATATCTGATCACTTGGCCTGCTTCAGCAAGAATCCCTAGGTCAGTTTAGCAAGAATTATACCCACCCCAGAACCCAGCTAGAAATTCCCACTTTTACTTGTAGTATTTGGAATTGAGTCCAGTTCTATACTGAAGTCTCTCTCCCTCTATTGCAATAGTTTCTGAATAAAATCTGTTTTGACTGCCTTAATTATTGTTTTACACTGACATTGCTCATTCTCTGCCCCACCCCCTCCAACCACTGCAGACCAAAGTGTGATTTTTTTTTCTCTTTCAAAGTAGGCTTCACATGCCCAGCTGGAGGCAAATTCACCACCAAGAGATCAAGACCCCAGCTGAGATCAAGAGTCAGACCCTCGGTGCATCTGAGTGGCTCAGTCGGTTAAGGCTCAGGTCGTGATCTCACGGTCTGTGAGTTCGAGCCCCGCGTTGGGCTCTGTGCTGACAGCTCAGTGCCTGGAGCCTGCTTCAGATTCTAGGTCTCCCTTTCTCTCTGCCCCTCCCCGGCTCATCCTCTGTCTTTCAAAAACAAATAAACACAAACAAACAAAATTAAAAAAAAAAAGATGTTCAACCAAGGTGCCCCACTAAAGTGTGATTTAATGCAAATCTGCATAACACATATCTGAAAACATGCAAATCTAAGGTTATCAATAATCTCACTTTGCATACAAAATCTGAAATAATGCAAATCCTTGTAAACAACAACAACAAAACACAGTAAGTCCAGAATTTCAAAGATGCGGAGCTTCAGGAATTATGAATTATTTTTGGTTTCTGCCATGTGGAGACAGCACTTTATGGAGAACACAGGGAGCGGCCACTTTGTCTACAATTGCAGGATCTTTGAAACAGGCACCTTCCCAGATGGCCTTGCAGGCACGGACCGCCCAGTGTGCAATTCGCCCAAAGCCCCCGCGAGGGAGAGGTGCTGGGAAGGAGCCCAGCCCCGGTAGTCGCTCCCGCCCCAATTATGCCGTGCCTGGTGACGGCATCGGCATCATCCTGTCATCATCCTCAGGGGTTGTGCCCAGCCCCCTGGCCAGGGGCCTCGCGGAGCAGGGCTCTCGGGGAGTGTTTGCTGGCTCCGTGAATTAAAGCATTTCTATTCGGAAATACCTGCCATCTCGGCGCTCCACTGACACCATCACATGGCAGATGGCCTTCGCGGGAAAGCAATCGGCGGGAGCCGGGCCAGCCTGGTCCTAGGAAATGATACTAAGCCCCATCCCAGAACAAGGAAACGGGCGTACTAGGGGAGCATGCGCACTGGGGGACCTGATGGCCCGGGTTCGAATCCAAACTCCACCCTCACCAGTCGGGCCAGTCAGCGCGCCCTGAACTGCGCCTCAGTTTTCTCATGTGTAAAGGGGGGATAAGGCCCGGGCCCTGCTCACCGTGCGCTGCCAGGGTTAAAGGGCCAATACCTGCGGGAGACGCTGGACCCGCTGCAATCGTTATTATTATTACTTTACCTGAAGCCATTCCGCTGGCAGCCCTGTAGCCATCTCCAATGCTGTCGCTTCCTCTTCGGGGTTCATCCTGGACCGACAGGTCGAGAACAGGAGCCCGAAGCGGCCGTAAACCCGAGAGCAGCCCCCGCCTCAGGGACCACTCCACTCGCCGCCCGCGGGACAATGGCGGCCGCGCTGGTGACGCTGCAACTACAACTCCCAGAAGGGCGTGCGGCGTGCCTCAGAGCCTGACCAATGGAAACCTCTGTTCGTCGAATCTTCGACCAATGAGAGCCTTCTGGCTTCGGGCCAATGGGACTGTCCTTCTTTCGGGCCTCCGGCCACTGGGGGCGCTGCTGCCGCAGACCCCCGCGAGGCCTGCCGGGCGGGCGGCGGCGTCCGGGGGCCGCCGAGGGCTGTGGCGCCAGGGCGGGCTCCGAGGGGACCCTGGTGCTGGGGGTCGTCCGTCCTCCCAGCCTGGCAGCTGGGGTTCGTGTTTCCGCGCGTCCGCGGCGCCTAGGTGGCCTTTGCTCCTCCAGCCCCCATTGAAGGTGCGCGTCTGTCCACGCGGGAGTGGGGGGCCCTGCTTTGAGATCCGGGGCCTGCGCGTCCTAGCTGGCAATGCTGGGCATCTCCCTTGCCACCCCGCCCAGTGCCCAGCGCGGCAGGGGTCAGCAGCATCAGGAGGGGCATTTGTCAGGCATCTTCACTGACTTGAGCAGAGGGCAGGAGCTGCTGTGGGAACCATGAATCAGGCAGTCTCTGGGAGACTGAATGTGGCCACTACTGGGTTCTCACACAATTTCCAGGCAGTATTCCTTTCCCGGTGGGCAGAAAAGTCCCAGGAGGAAGTATAGCCTTCCTCTCTGCAGCAGCCCCAAAAGGGTGGAAAAGATGAGGGAGGGTTGAGTCTGTTATCTTAGAGCAGCCCCATGTATTTATATGGAATGAGTCACTGGGCACAACTTTCCTCCTGGCTCTAATAGTGCTGAAGCTTCAATGCATGATGTTTCCCTATTGTTTCAATTTTTTAATTTTCTACTACTTATATTTTTGTTTTCTCCTTGGTTATATTATAGGACGTTTGTCTGTTGCAGTAGTTCTCAAAGTGTGGGCCAGGGACACCCTGGAGCTTCAGAGACCCTGTGAGTTGGTGAGTTCAAAACTAAGTTCAGCACTGAGTGTTATATGTAAGTGATGAATCACTAAATTCTACACCTGAAACAAATTTTACCATATATGTTAACTAACCAGAATTTAAATAAAAACTTGAAAAGGAAGGAAAAAAACCCATGAGTTCATAATAATAGCTTTTGCCCCCACTCCCATTTTCTCACGAATGTACAATAGAGTTTTCCAGAGACTTCTGGATGTGTAATATTGCAACAGAATGATAGTGTTAAAGGTAAACAAAATGGACATTGATTAACATGGTGAAAACAGATTTTATTCAGTAACTGCTGACAGTGGGGGAAAGCACTGAACCCCACTTGCATTTGTGCAGAGGTGACTGGGCCTTTTAAAGAAGAATAAGGGAATCAGAAGGGGGAGAGAGCAGGACTCATGTGGAAAACTACAAAGTGTTGGTCAGTGTAAATATGATTGAGCCAGTGTGCTGTTGCCTGGTGATTATCAAAGTTAGGGTTCTACCCTCCCACAGAGACTAGAGACAGCAGCCCTCTCCTTTCTGACCATTCTGTTTCAAAGGAAACTTTCCTTAAAAAAGACTCTGAGTTGTAGGATGTACATAGACATCTCAGACAGAAAGAATTCAGTTCTAAGCTCTTTTTTAGTAAATGCTATAAGAAGAGGAGGTCAGGAGGCTATCCTTGGGTGTTCGCCAGAACAAACAGCAAATTGTCCTGGCAGCATTTCTCAGGGAGGCAGTCAGCAGGCATTTCACTGGGAGGATGGTGTCTTTCTAGGGACACAGCATTGTGCTGCCAGAAGCCATGCCAGAGTCCAGTTGTCTCCTAGTGAAGAGGTTAGGACTGAACTGAGAGTACTAAGAGTACTGAGACTCTGCAAGTCTCAAAGGCACAAGCAGCTATGGAAACCCAACTGCCTTCCATCAAGCCAGACATTAAAGAAATGTGCAAAAATATAATGCAGCACTACTCACTAATATTTACTTGTTTTGGAAACTGTAGTTATTTTCCATAAAGTGGGGGTTTTGAAAAAAAAACCAAACAAAACAAAAACAAAATGTTGTATTTGTTTTTTAGGGCTACCATAAAAAAGTACCACAAACTGGGTGACTTAAATAACAATAATGTATTGTCTCAATTATGGAGGCTACAAGAGATCAAGGTTTTGATATGGTTTGGTCCTTCTGAGGGCATGAGAGAGAGACTCTGCTCAATCCCTCTTTTCTCAACTTCTGGTGGTTTCCCAGCAATCTTTGGTATCCGTTGGCTTGTAGATCTCTGCCTTCATCTTCATATGACTTCTCCCTGTGTGCACGTCTGTCTCAAATTTTCCTCTTTTTATAAAGACACCAGGGGCACTTGGGTGGCTTAGTCGGTTAAGCATCCGACTTTGGCTCAGGTCATGATCTCAGGACTCGTGAGTTCGAGACCTGCGTTGGGCTTTCTGCTGTCAGCACAGAGCCCACTTTGGATCCTCTGTCCCCCTCTCTGTCCCTCCCCTGCTCATGCTCAAGCTCTCTCTCTCTCTCTCTCTTTCTCAAAAATAAATAAACATTGGGGTACCTGGATAGCTCAGTCAGTTAAACATCCTACTGACTCTTGGTTTCAGCTTAGGTCATGATCTCATGGTTTGTAAGTTTGAGCCCCGCATTGGGCTCTGTGCTGGTGGTGCGGAGCCTGCTTGGGATTCTCCCTCTCCCTCTCTCTCTCTCTGCCCTTCCCTGATTCCTGCTGTCTGTCTCTCTCAAAATAAATAACTAAAATTTTTTTTAAAAAAGCATTCTCAGGGTGCCTGTGTGGCTCAGTTGGTTGAGCGTCCAACTTCAGCTCGGGTCAAGCCCCATGGGGAGTTCAAGCACCGCGCTGGGCTCTGTGCTGACACCTCAGAGTCTGGAGCCGGCTTTGGATCCTCTGTCCCTTTCTCTCTCTGCCCTTCCCCTGCTCGCTCGCTCTCTCTCTCTCTCTCTCTTTCTTTCTCTCTGTCAAAAATAAATAAACATTAAAAAATTAAAAAAAAATTCTTTTGTTGAAAATCTTTAAGAAATAAACATTAAAAAAATGAAAGCATGCTTAGATAATAATTTTGTATGTATTCCTCTGGTTTTGATATGGAGTTTGATATGATATTATGATATGATAATATATTTGATATTTGATATGATAATATGATATGATATTTTTTTGTCTAAACAACATCAGATTACTTTTTATTTTATTTACTTATTTTATTATTTTCCTCTTTGACCAAATAGCTTTTGGATGATAATTTATTTTTAATGTTTAAAATTTTTTAATGTTTATTTATTTTTAAGAGAGAGAGAGAGACAGAGCATCAATAGGGGAGGGGCAGAGAGAGAGGGAGACACAGAAACTGAAGCAGGCTCCAGGCTCTGAGCTGTCAGCACAGAGACCAATATGGAGCTTGAACTCATGAACTGTGAGATCATGACCTGAGTTGAAGTCGGATGCTCAACCAACTGAGCCACCCAGGTGCCCCCACATCTTTCTTTTTAAAACCCTTTTAGGGGGCACCTGGGTGGCTCAGTCGGTTAAGTGTCCAACTTTGGCCCAGGTCATGATCTCACAGTTTGTGGATTCGAGCCCCGCATTGGGCTGTGTGCTGATGGCTCAAAGCCTGCAACCTGCTTCGGATTCTGTGTCTCCTTCTCTCTCTGCCCCTCCCCCACTCACGCTCTATCTCTCTCCTTCAAAAATAAACATTAAAAAAAAAATCTTTTTTAAAACCCTTTTAGAGCATTCTCACACCATTCCTCTATGTGCCTGAAAATCCACTTTCTGAAGAGGGAAAATCCACAAGTGGGAGGCCTAAAGGAGATTGGATGGGAGCGATGGGGATATTTCGGTGGGAAGTGTCCCAGGCAGAGATCACAGAATATAGCAAGACTCTAGATGCTCAAAGAACTGTCTTGTGAAACTTAAATAAATATAGGTGTATATCAAGTTTTCTCCTTACCTTGGCTAATATTTTATTTTATTTAAAAAAAATTTTTTTTAATGTTTATTTATTTTTGAGACAGAGAGAGACAGAGTATGAATGGGGGAGGGTCAGAGAGAGAGGGAGACACAGAATCGGAAGCAGGCTCCAGGCTCTGAGCTGTCAGCACAGAGCCGGACGCGGGGCTCAAACTCACGGACCGTGAGATCGTGACCCGAGCCAAAGTCGGACGCTCAACCGACTGAGCCACCCAGGTGCCCCCCTTGGCTAATATTTTAAACTGGGCGGCTCCACTTTATGTCCCTTGGGTGTCTCAGTATAACCTGTCCAAAAGCATATTTGCTGTTCTTGTGCTCCAAGCTTCCTCCTTCATGTCACCTCAGCCTACTCAGCTTTCTATATCATAATCTGATACAAGATTAAGATTCTTTGAGAAAGATTCCTTTCTCTCTGTTACTCCTCCGTGGGTCACTGAGGATCCATGGTGGATTAAGATAGCCCCAAATTCTTTGTGTCTCTTCCCACCGGGAGATGGGATTTATATCCCCTCCCCCTGTCTGGGCTGCCCCTGACTGACTATCCAATAAAATGTAGCAAAAGTGATGATGTGTGACTTCTGAGGCCAAATCATAAGAAGTTTTTACAGATTCTGCCTGGGTCTCCTGGAATGTTCATTCTTGGGACACCCTCTCTTAGAACCCAGCCACCATGCTGAGAGGAGCCTAGGCCACTTGAAGGGTCTAATGTCGGTGCTCCAATCAACAGTCCCAGCTGAGCTCACAGCTGGAAGCCAGTGCCAGCCTTAATCTTCACCCTGAGCCTTCAAATGTCTCCAGCCCTGATCGCGTTGACCTGAAACCACACAAGAGGCCCTAAGTGAAAAGAACCACCCAGCTACCCAGTCAACTTATAGAACGGTAAGAAATTAAAGAAATTATTGTTTTAAACCACTGTGTTTGGGATGTTTGTTACATAATATTAGAAAAGTGAATCTGTGGCTTGTGGATTTTTACCTTCCTAAAAATCTTTCCTGCTCGTTCCTTCCTATTAGTTCAGTCCCTCATCATTGTTTTTAAAAATATAAAACACATGTTTTTAAGCAAGTAATACATTCTCATGACTTGAAATTCAGAAGGTGCACTATAGTATCTGGTGAGATCTTCCTCTGTCCCTTGACTCCCACCACTGACTTCCTTCCTTACTAGCAACTACTATTTTTAGTTTCTTGTAGGTCCTTCTGGAGACACCTTATGTATTCACAAGTAAATATATGTAAATATTTTTTCATTCTCTTATACAAGTGGTGGCTACCACGCATTGAATTTTACCTTGCTTTTATTCAGTTAACAATATTCTAGAAATCTTTCCATACAAGCATGTAAGATCCTTCCTTATTATTTTTAACAACTTTATTGAGATATTAGTTCCTCTTCATCTATTTAAAGTGGGGTCCCCAGTTGGAGCATAGAGACTTTCTGGGGGTGAGAAAATGACTTTTAGGTTAAGAACTTCAGTAGACAAACTGGCCTGCAGGAGAGTGTCTGTTGAGAACCACAGAAGAAATAGCTCATGACAGAACAAAACATAAAGAGATGGAAATTTTGATGGAAGGTAATAGCCTAAGTGAACAGATCCAGAAAGCCTCATGGGCCAATAATGGGACCCCAGATAGAGAATGGGGGACAGAGAGAGAAGCTCATGATCAAGGCAATCACTGAGGAAAGTTTGTTGATGTGAAGAAACTCTTTGTCAGTGTTGGAGAGGGCTCACCGAGTTCTTGGAAGGAGTGATGTATTAAACTGTTTGAAAATCCATTTGGTCACAAATTGTGTGTGTGTGTGTGTGTGTGTGTGATGAGTGTGTAAATACAACTATTGTGACTGTTATGCCAAACTTGTTAATCATTTCATGGTGAATCACTTATCTACTTAAACAGCCATTTTTTTTTTTCCTGAGAAATATGTTAAAGTTTCCCCAAATGACTGTACTGTAGATTTACCCATTTTTCCTGGTATTTCTACTATTTTTCAGTGGTGCCATTTCTAAAGGTTCATGGTCATTTAAAATCTTTGTAGATTATGGGGCGCCTGGGTGGCGCAGTCGGTTGAGCGTCCGACTTCAGCCAGGTCACGATCTCGCGGTCCGTGAGTTCGAGCCCCGCGTCAGGCTCTGGGCTGATGGCTCGGAGCCTGGAGCCTGTTTCCGATTCTGTGTCTCCCTCTCTCTCTGCCCCTCCCCCGTTCATGCTCTGTCTCTCTCTGTCCCAAAAATAAATAAAAAACGTTGAAAAAAAAAATTAAAAAAAAAAAAATCTTTGTAGATTTTACCTTTTATTAACATAAAATATCCCTCTGCAGAACAGAGAGGGTTATTGAATCAAGTGGTCTGAAACCCTGTAGAGCTCTTCATACCCCAGGGTCTTTCCAGAAATTATACCCCTTGACACTTCTGCATCAGTGTATCTCCCTTACCAACCTCTGACGTATGGGCTTTACAATTTTAAAAGAATCCTTGCAAAGCCAAATGGCATGGAACAGTGACTGGCCTTTTAAATTTGCATTTCCCTAGGTTAGATCTATGTATCTACTTCTAGGCCATGTTTGAATCCTTTCTTCTAAGCACTTTGGATGTCTTAGCTTTACTTTTTCCAGCTAATTTCAGACCATTTGCTTATTATATAATCATTCTGTGTTAGTTATCTAGCGCTTATTGGGTGCCCTCTCTGTTCCAGATTCTCTGGGGCAGACCCAGCTTGGGCCCTCTGCCTGGCAGCTAGGAACAGCTTGACCTCATGGGAGAAGGATGCTGGGTTTCTTTGAGCATCTTTCTGGAGAGCTCAGCACAGCTGTGGCCAAACACCAGGAAAACTGCTGGGGGAGGCAGCCCCTTTGGAGCAGAGCGTTTCCGAGATCAGGATACAGTGTGACTGGAATCCCCAGATCTGTTAGGGAAAGGGTCCTGCTATGAAGTGGGCAGATGTAGAATCCTCAAATCTGGACCGATGAACAAGCTGTTTTCTACCTAGGATGGCTAGGTCTGTGACCTCAATGTGCAGCAGACAAAGGGCAATCCCTTCCCACTCCCTCTGAGCCCGGCAATGTGCGAAGGGTTTCCACCATGTGCAGGAGACACAGAAACCAGCATCGAGCTATCTACATCTTCTCCAACTCCAGCTAGACAGATTCTTACACACGAGAATGTCTGAGAACACAGCTGGGCATGGCTCTATGGAGTGACACTTCATTTTCCTCTCCAGAGATCATAGTTCCAGCCAAGTCTTGATCACTAACTCACTCTTTGTTCCTGAACCCACCCCCCCCAACACACACACACAGGGTGACTGCTTGATCCCCAACCCCTGAGAGAGTAAGATTGACATCTCATGTGTCAACCTCTTCTCTGGAAGTCAGGAGATCAGTTCCAGTCTTTGCAGTAGGAAGTGAGACGTGGATAACATCCTTCATCTAAGGGGAGGGAACTGAGGAACAGAGAGGTAGGCATAAAAGTCCCTCAGGCCACACAGCATGTTCATTAAGGAAAACTCACCAAATATGACTAGTGAGTCTTTAATCTCATACAATTCCTCCTCACATCTGCTCCTCTCTATTTCCTTCATCATCCTTCCAGTGCTGGAGTTGAGTTGAGTTGAGTTGAGATGAGATGAGATGAGATGAAATGAGATGAGATGAGATGAGATGAGATGAGATGATTCTCCAGCGCTTCTTCATTGGACCAAGAATGGCTATTACGTACCAGGAACTGTTTGGCAGTAAAGCAGACAACAGCCCTACCCTTATGAACTGACATTGTGTGTGTGTGTGGAAGGTGGGGTGGGTTAGAATTATTTTTTTTAATTACATATTTTTTATGTCAGATGGTATTAGGATGAACTAGGTTCTGTTGAACTAACAAACAAGACCCCACTTTCAGTGGCTCATGTCTGCTTACAGTTGATTTACTAGTCATGCTCTCTGTCCACTGGGGTTGGCAATTGAGTGGGAGGGGAAAGGGGTGTTGTCCAGCTCATCATGGCTATGATATGGGTGTTGCTGGTTACCAGAGCCTCCTTGTCTTGACTCCCTCTGCATCCCTTGCAGCAACAATCACTTGTACAGCGTGACTGAGTTTCTCTCTGTGAGATCTGCAACCAGCCACCAGTGGTGTGGAGGAGGAGGTGACAGATCCAAGTGTCAACTGCTGCTGCTGCTGCTGATCAACTGCTGAGATGATGATGGGAGTTTAAGTTCACTGTGATTTCCACACCGAGAATTTGAAGAAGACCAACAAGGAGCTTGGTAGGCTGGGGCTCAAGGAAGACAGCTCTGGTACGTATGTGGATGGCAAGCAGGATTACAGGGAAAAGAGGACAGATTGTGAAAACAGAATATGCAACCTGAAAGTGGAGCAAGGACCTAAATATCCAGAACTCCTCCATCAGTTCCGTTTCTACAAGAATGAATATGAATAGTGTAAATAATTCTTGGGTGATGTTATATACACAGAGCACATTTGTTGACAGCCAACTAGCAAAATTCATACAGCCTCAGCATCACATCCTCAAGAATTAAGATGCTAAGAGCTGATGATATTGAAAGAAAATCAGAAGCTTCCACAGCCCCCAGAAGGACAAATGTACAATTAGTGTATCTCAGAGTCATCTTAGGTCAAGAACATTCTGCTCATGCTATCTTCATTAAATACCATGATGCAACATGTCTTTAGCTGGTAAACTGGACCTGAACATTACTAAGAATGTTTAACGTTCTTAGTGGTGTTTAACACACCAGGGCACCTAGCTGACTTATGGTAAAGCATGTGACTCTTGATGTCAGAGTTGTGAGTTCAAACCCCATGTTGGGCATAGAGCTTACATTAAAAAAAAAAAAAGGGGGCGCCTGGGTGGCTCAGTCGGTTGAGCGTCCAACCTCGGCTCAGGTCATGATCTCACGGTCCGTGGGTTCGAGCCCCGTGTCGGGCTCTGTGCTGACCGCTCAGAGCCTGGAGCCTGTTTCGGATTCTGTGTCTCCTTCTCTCTGTGACCCTCCCCCGTTCATGCTCTGTCTCTCTCTGTCTCAAAAATAAATAAACGTTAAAAAAAAAAAAAAATTAAAAAAAAAAAAAGTTTAAACATAAATGTATGTTTTATGTTTAGGGTATTTATAGAAGAAAAAAAGACAATATCATTTTTTTTGTTTTCTTATCAAGGTACTGTGTCATTTAAGCCTGGAACGATCCAAATGGGATTTGAGTCTACAAACTGAATCATGGCAAGGAGTGTCAAGTCTGAGGTATGGAGGTGTGATTCTGAAAACCAGCCTCAAGCAGGATTTATATGAACTATGTGTTGTACCCACTTGAGCAGCCAGGGCAATAGTCTGAACTACTAATGGAACAGGTACTGTGAATACGGCTAAATATATTCGTGTTTGAAGAGGCATGAGAGCTTGCACAAAGAAGACTAATATGGCAGCCTAGGCTCCACCTGTTACAAGGTCCCATTTTCAGGGTTGGCCTGGCCCTTGGCTGACACCTGGCAACTTGGCTTTTAGAGTTTTGTGTGTATCCCAACTGATAAGCATGTCTCACTGTGCCCAGAAAATGCAAATGATGTGATTTACACTGAACACCTGCTTTACTTCTGGGAGTCTGGAATGTGGTATGTTTTAGAAGGTGCCTACTTGCCTGGTCTTCAGTGCATTGTGTGACCCCCTCAGAAGAGGGAGAGAGAAGAGGGAGAGATTGCATCACAATCTGTCCTCTTGTCCCTGTAATCCTGCTTGCCATCCACGTACGTACCGGAGCTGTGTCTTCCTTGAGCCCCAGCCTACTGAGCTCCTTATTGGTCTTCTTCAAATTCTTGGTGTGGAAATCACAGTGAACTTAAACTCCCATCATCATCTCAGTGCATTGTGTGACCCCCTCAGAAGAGGGGAGAAGAGAAGAGAGAAATCCTGCGCGTGGATTTCCCCAGACTTCACCTTTCTCCTTATGGTCCACCTGTGTGTCCTTGCTACATCACTACAATAAGCCTTAGCTGTGAGTATGAGGATATGCTGAGTCTCATGAAATCGCCTGGAAATCTCTGGATGTGGGGATGGTCTTGTGGCCCTCAACAGTTTCGCTGCCTAGTTGTATCAAAATTATGTGTAGGATTATTTTGATATCTGTATTCTAAAATGGGGGAGGGGAGAATGGATTTCTGTTTCTCATTAAAAGGAGCCTCTGGGTCACATGTAATAGATGTGGTATCTAGTGTTTTTACCAAAAAAGGAAAAAAAAGCCACAAACTTAAATAAAACTAACAAAGAGGAAAGTGATATGTGGATATACGATTTTGAGATTACTATTTACAAAATGTTAAAAAAAAAAATAGGGGTGCCTGGCTGGCTCAGTCAGTGGGGCATGTGATCTTAATCTCGGGTTGTAAATTCAAGCCCCACATTGGGTGCAGAGATTACTTAAAAATCTTTAGGGGCGCCTGGGTGGCTCAGTTGGTTAAGCATCTGACTTAGATTCAGGTCATGATCTCACTGTTCATGAATTCAAGCCCCACATCAGGCTCTGTGCTGACAGCTCAGAGCTTGGAGCCTGCTTCAGATTCTGTGTCTCCCTCTCTTTCTGCCCCTACCCCGCTTGCGTTCAGTCTCTCTCTCTCAAAAATAAACATTAAAAAAAAATTTTTTTTAATCTTTAAAAAACAAAACAACCAAAATGTTAAGGAAAAAATAGAAAGTGTCCTTGAACTATCCAGATATCTAGGTATCGCCTCAGCCTGACCAAGTGGACTCTCTGAAGATGGGCCCAGGAGCCACAATTCTAATAGCTCCTCTCAGGTGGGTCTTATGCATGTTTTGATCAGGAACCACTGACCTCTGAGTATGAGAATAATTCGGGTGGAAAGGGCTCAGGTTCTTATTTCAGATGAGCCCACTTCTTGGGTCCTAGGACTCTTGTGGGGGTAGAATACCTATGAGAGCAAGGCTAAAGCACTGGCTGCATATGCAGGAGCTGCACCCTTCAATCCCCAGTCCCTCCATCTCCATCTTCTAATTCCCTCTGGGCTTAGTCTCCAGGCACACATAACCACCACGTGTGGAGTCCCCACTATGGCTTGAGGACACTGTGGCATTGCACACATCTTCTGTACCCGAGTCTCCAGTAGCGCCTTCATTGAATGAGGCTGCCCTCATGACTTGTGAATGCAGAAATCTCTCAGATGTTTTAGCCAACAGGAATTGTCAAACGATGTTCACTCCACTGGGTCTGTTGGGCAGGTCCTTCCCCCCAGGCTCTGCCATCTTCTGAGAGTTATGCAATAGCAGGACCAACTATCCAATCACAAGCAAAGTTCCCATCTGTTCTGTCCAGGCTGCCTAGCCAAGGTGTTTTCCACCTCAACCTCAGGGTCTCCTATGAACCACAGCAGCTATATTACTTGAAGTGTTTTATGATGGAAACCAGGTAACTGCCAGAGTGACCTTGGGGGAAGCACATTCAGTACTTGGTTACACAAATTCACACAACTGTCTTGCCACATCTAGTTGTCCCAGGCTATCAGCACCTTTCCAGGTCCCCACTCTGGGGCTGCCTTCTGACTTCCTGGTGATAAGGCTGCTGGAAAATCAAGTCTTGAAAGACTAAGTCATCCCCCTTTAATTCCAGGGACTTCTAAGAAGCCAAGGAGCCTTCCTTCTTCTGGAATGAAATCTAATTTGCTAAACAGAAAAGTCTGACATCTTTCTTCTTGCTCTTGCTTTTTAAATTGTCAATCTACTATGACAGCAACACTGAATCAAAAGAAGGAAAATTGTACCTAATCCCACAAATCAATTGCAGATGTCCTCATGTACTGTGGTTTTTGCTCACCTATAGTTACACATTGTTAATAATTGTTACCCAAACAAAGAATGTACCACCAGGGAATGAAGTACTACAGAAGGTATAAAATGAAATCTAGGTCTCCTGCCCTACCCTACTCAACAGTCACATTCCATCAATGACTATTAACCATTTCTTTCTTTTTTTAACCATTTCTATTCCAGTTCTTCCTGAGGCCATCTCTATAATTCCGATCTTTTATGGCCTATAGACTTAACTGACTTCCTGCTCTGGTAAGCAGTGTAGATTTGGCTCAGACTGTTGCTCCTCTATTTGCATCTAATTTCTGTCCTATTACCATTTTGAGCCCTAATTCTAGTCTCCTAAATAACCTATCGTATTATATTTAAAAGTCCACTTCCTAAGATGAGGATACAGGGATACTCTGTCTCCCCACTACATCTCTTTCTCCTACTTTACAACAGCTGCAGACTGTACCATCACTGTTAGTGCTGGCAACAGTGGTGCTCTACTCCTGCCGTTATGAAATCCTCACATCACAGCTCTGGGTTTCTTTCTTTAAAAAAAGCAAAAAACAAACAAACAAAAAAAAAACCCAGTATCTCCTGTTTATATCTATGCAAATACTGTTCAGTGAAAGACCAATCAAAACAATCTGATTATATATCTCTTCCTTTTATTCCAATATCATGAGTCTTCTGCCTCTTCTAAGAAGAAATATTAGCATCAGGGTCAAATGCATGGATCTTATTCATCATAGATTGTAGTTGGCAAGATCTGAAGATCTTTCAGCTTTCCTTCCCCTTCTCTTCCCTTCTCCCTTCCTTTTCCTTCCCTTCTTTCCTTCCTCTTTTCTTTCTTGTCCAATAATCTTACTTTTAATTTCATAGTCTATTCTTGTTTTCATAATTCTCTTTTAAAAAGAGCATCTTGGATTTATTTTTCACTTGCAATTATTTTTTGACCCACTCTTAGAATAAAGCTTTTAAATATTTGGTTCCCTGAATATCTGTTCTCTTTGGGGTTGGTTTTTGTTTCATTTTAGATATTTTTTATTTTATGTTGAAAGCTTTCATCATTTTTCACACCTTGGCTCCCACCCATAGTGAAAAGACTATCAAAGAAGATGGGAAATTCCATAGGTGGGTGAGACTGGTTTAATGGCATGCTTTGCTATAGGGTGAAAAGTGCAAGAAGTAGTTGTTAGGATGAAGGTCCTTATAATGCCTAAACAAGGCAGCTTTTGTTCTGGAACATAATCCACCAAATTCTCTAGTCCTTCAAACTGTTTCTAGCACATAACTTTCTCCCTCCTATATTTTTTGCTTGCCCACAGTCAGATACTTACTGTAAGACAAGAAAAAGGGGGGAGGAGGGAGAGGAAATTCAGTTTCAGAACAGATTTTTCAATTAATCCTGTTTTCTCCCACACCTCTCAGTGTACAGCTCTGCCAGGGGACTGTGGCCTCTACTTCAGCCCTCTTCACAGGACCCTGGCTTCAGCCTTTCCCACTCTGCATCTCCAGCTGATGCCTTCACATCTGCTTTCACCTTGCTCAAATTTGCAGGTATGGCCTCTCCCACTTTCTTCACCATTGTTGATTTACAGTTCAGTCTTTTTTTGAACATGTTGCTGAATGACTTTTTAAAATGTTCATTTATTTTTGAGAGAGAGAGAACAAGCAAGCAGGGGAGGGGAAGAGAGAGTGGGAGACAGAAGATCTGAAGCAGACTCTGTGCTGACAGCAGCCAGCCTAATGTGGGACTCAAATTCATGAACCATAAGATCATGACCTGAGCCAAAGGCAGACACTCAACCAACTGAGCCACCCAGGCGCCCCTGAGCTGACCTTCTTAACCAACCATCTGTGTACATGTTTTTTATGTGGTTGTAACATTTTGTGTAAATACTACTTTGGGTCCTGTTTTCACTTTACCTGATATATATATACATTTTCTAAGTAGGCTCCATGCCCAATGTGGGGCTTAAACTCATGACCCCTGAGATCAAGAGTTGCATGCTCCACCAGCTGAGTAGCCAGTCAGTGATAAATATGTTTCATATTGCTATACATCCAGGTCTGATTACAGTCAACCTAACTGGGCAACAAAGTTAAATCAACAGAGTCTTTGACATATTCAGTATTTTTTTTTTTTTTTTTTTTTTTTTTTTTTTAGAGAGCTTGAGTAAGGGAGAGGTGCAGAGAGAGAGAGAGAATCTTAAGCAGACTCCACACTCAGCGCTGAGCCCAATGCGGGGGGTCAATCCTACAATCCTGGGATCATGGCCTGGGATCTTGAGCTGAAATCAAGAGTCAGACACTCAACCAACAGCCACCCAGGTGCCCCCAGAGTCTACTTTTAATTCTAATAAAAACCATTTCAGAAGACTTCCCATCCTTAGACCTCCTCCAGTTCATGTTAACTGCTGGTTTACATTGATCATTGCTGGTTACATATTTCATCACTCAGTACCAACTTCACCATGCAATGATTTCATTTTAGACAGTGTTTGGGGCTTTACATCAAGACTATCTTCCAATCCATTATTTCTAGGAATGTGTTACAGGGACAATGTCTGAGTAAGTTTGGGTGGTTGTTTTCACTAAAAAGATTATTTGGTGGGTATACTTACATTTTGAATTTCCTAACTCCTAAGAGCTCTGACTGAAAATTTTAAATCAGTGATCATGTTCATAGTTTCTCATCTAAATGCAGAAGTAAACACATTTTAATGTACATACAAATTACTTGTGCTACGTTTGGGAATTGTAGGCTCCTGGGTTTTACTGCCAGAGGTTCTGATTTAGTAGATCAAGGTAAGCTTGGTAATATGCAGTTTCAATGAACACTCCAAGCAAATCTGATATATGTGGTCATTAGAGCACACTCTGAGAGTCATACCTTGGTCACCTGATGTCTAATAAAGAAGGTTTCGCAGTGAGCTTTTCCATCTTGATTATTCAGAGTTTCTCTCCCATGAATTTTTTCATGTTGAATAAGGGATGTATTATAACTGAAAACTTTCCCGCATTCGTTACATTCATAGGGTTTTTCTCCAGTATGAATTCTCTGATGCCTAGTAAGTTGACATCGCTGACTAAAGGCCTTTTCACAATGATTACATTCATAGGGTTTCTCGCCAGTGTGTGTCCTCTCGTGTTTTGTAAGAGTTGACCGATCATTAAAGGCTTTCCCACAGTCAATACATTCATAGGGCTTTTCTCCAGTATGTGTTCTCTGATGTTCAATAAGGCGTGACTTCTGACTGAAGGCTTTAAAACACATGTTACACTGATACGGCTTGTCTCCAATGTGTGTTCTTTGATGCACAATAAGGGGAGATCTCTGGCTGAAAGCTTTTCCACAATGACTACACTCATAAGGTTTCTCTCCAGTATGGGTTCGCTGGTGCACAACAAGCTGTGATCGCTGCCGAAAAGATTTCCCACAGTCATTACATTCGTATGGTTTCTCTCCAGAATGAATTCTCTGATGTGAAAGAAGGTGAGAGCTCCCAGCAAAGGCTTTCCCACACTGATTACATTCAAAAGGTTTCTCTCCAGTATGAGTTCTCTGATGCTCAATAAGGTGAGAGCTCCCAGTGAAAGCTTTATCACACTGATTGCATTTATATGGTTTCTCTCCAGTGTGAATTCGCAGATGCCTAATAAGCTGAGTGCTTCTAATGAAGGACTTTCCACACTGGTTACATTCATAGGGTTTCTCTCCAGTGTGAGTCCTTCTGTGTGCAACAAAGTCAGAACTTTGGCTGAAGGACTTTCCACAATGACCACACTCATAAGGTTTCTCTCCAGTATGAATTCTCTGGTGTACAATAAGGTTAGAGTTCCACCTGAAAGATTTTCCACATTCATGACATTTATATGGTTTTTCTCCGGTGTGAGTTCGCTGATGCCTAATAAGTTTGGAACTCTGGGTGAAGGATTTCCCACACTGGTTACATTCATAGGGCTTCTCTCCAGTGTGGGTTCTCTGGTGTACAACAAGGTCATAGCTCTGGCTGAAAGACTTCCCACACAGAGAACATTCATAGGGCTTTTCTCCAGTGTGTGTTCTCTGGTGTACAACAAGCTTAGAGCAACAGCTGAAAGATTTTCCACATTGATTACATGCATGTGGCTTCTTTCCAGTCTGAATGATGTCACAGTCAGTAAAAGATGACACCTCATGGAAGGTATTACATTCCTCCTCACATCTAAATGGTGCTTCTTCAGGATCACTTATCACAGTTTGTACAAGGCATTTGTCACACTCATACTGGAGTTCTCTAAAATGCGTTGGTTTGTGTTCCTTCATAGACATGCTATGATTAATGATGTTTCTATAGTCTGTACAGTCATCGCTGCTCTCTGCTGAAAAAATTCTATTATGGTATCGAAGGGAGGTATCATAGTTGAAAGAGTCACTACTGACAGTATATTCATAAGGCTTTTTATTTCTCGTTTCAACATCTGTAAATTTATTCAAGGAAATGCTCTGATAGAAGGCGATAGGACTTTGGTGATTTTCATGGGGCTTCAGATCAGCCCAGCCTTTCTCATGATTAATGAAAACTGAATTCTGTTTCAACTTTTTAACCTGTGACTCAAGTGTATGGAAATGTGCTCTTGTGGATAATGTTGGAGGTAGAAGTCTTAAATTCAGGTAACTTCCCCCAAGGTCAGGCTCACAATGTTTCCCATGAGCAAACGGTCTTTCTGGGGTGAATAGCGTTTGACTCAAAGGGTCTTCCTGGTGCTCCCTTAGCTGGTCCCTCCAATCCTGCCTTCCTCCCAATGTTACCAACCAGGGGCCCTCCTCCTGTATGCATTTCATTTCTATGTTGTGGAATGGTTCTTCCACAGCAGTATCCTCTTTAGAAGCTGACTCTTCCTTTTCAAGTGTATTCTTCCAGTCTGAAAGAAATCCAAAATCCTGAATTACTGGATATGTATTAGAGGGAGAGGATGGGATGAAGGAGACCCACCAAGTATAAGAGGTGTCTCTGGGTTTGTTTCTAACCCATGGATTGTAATTTCATGCAGGATGTGGGGGGGGGGGGGGGTGGGGGGAGATGGATCAGCAAACAGGAAATCAGTGATAAAGTATAAAAAACAAGCAAAGATACTGGGGGACTGGTCCCCAAAGAAGGAGCAGAGAAATAAGAATAAGCAGGGGAGGGTAAAGAATAAAGGAGAGATAATAGAAAATAAAATAGAAATATAACAATAGAATAAAATAAGGGAAATAATAAATGTTGACATTTCTAAACATTAAAAAAAAGAAAAAAAAAGAATAAAGGAGAAATCCACAAAAAGAATCGGGGGGGGGGGGGGTCTGAAGGTATACAGCCCTCAATAACCACAAAAGATACCTACGTTCTAATTGCTGGAACCTGTGAATATGGTACCTGATTGGGAAAAAGGGTCTTTGCAGATGTGTAAGTTAAGGAACTTAAGATAGGGAGAGTATCTGTGTGGGCCCTAAATGTCACCAGGAGTGTCCTTATAAAAGGGAGGTAGAGAGAGATTTGACACACACAGAGAAGGTGATATGAACACGGAACAAAGAGATTTAGAGATGCTGGCCTTAAAGACTGAAGTGATGTGGGCACAAACCAAGGAATGCTGCAGCCACCAGAAGTGGGAAGAAACAAGGAACAGATTTCCTTCTGGACCCTTCCAAGGGAGCATGACTCTGCTGCCATGGTATTGATTTCAGGTTTCTGGCCTCCAAAACTAGAAGAATCAATTTGTGTTGTTTTAACCCACCCAACTGGTAATATTACAGCAGCCATGGGAAATTAATACAGGGGCCTATCTGGTGCCTCAATCTAGATTATTGATCCAGAATCTTACTCTATTTATTTTCTGGTTCTGGATCTTGAAACAGGATCCCAAACATCAACACTGACTTAATATTCTTAACACACTATTTCTACTGTTTCTTCAGGCTACCCACAGAAAAAAAGACTCTTTCACCACTCCATAGTCAATGCCACCGACACCCCAGAAAAGCACTGTCGTCCTTGAAACAGTGTGGTTGGCCAGGCTGGGTGGCAACTGGGCTTCACTAACCAGCAACTTCTGAAGTTCATTCTCCTCGGTGGTAAGCCAGGAATAAAAATCCTTAGCTTACAGGGTTTACTTTGATGCACAAATGAACCGATCTGTGAGTCCTACATGGTGCCTGGCACAGAGTACACTGTTAGTTCATGGTACCATTGATATCATCACCCCTGATTATCCTAACAAGCATTCCTCCCTCTGTTGAAATAGTGGGCCTCTAACAAGTGCTACAGGTTCCCAGCTCAGGACCCTTGCCTGAGTTCTCCAAGATTCCCCCTTTACGTGTCACTCTTCCTATTTCAGGTGTATAGCTGCCCACATTTAGTACTATCAAGGCCTCTGCTCAAGTCCCTGTGCTTCACTCTCCATGTCTGCCATGGAGACAGGGATCCTCCATTTGGCAAAATGTTAACTATACTCTGTGGCCCTCCTTTAACTTCCAGGAGGACATTTCCGACTTGGAGAAAGTCCTTATCTAAGCTCAACACCCTCCACGAGCAATGCTGTTCTCTTTCCCAAGACTCTGTTGTGTTCCCTTTTGATGTTGCCTTGGAATCCCTAATGATCAGAACTTTTTCAAATGAAACAATGAAGGGGAGTGAAAAGGTATTTGAGGACGAGAAGGAGGAAAGAAGTCTTTGGGTGGCTAAAGGTGTCTAAATTGTGTCTGGTCATTGGGAACTGGGCAAAGGAGGTTAGACATTTTTCAGCAGTGTCTCCATTAAGATTTCAAAATGAGGAAAATAGAGAAAGTGATGTCTATGACTGATGAGAATAAAGATGACGCCCATAAACTGAATTCAGGATGGCATCATGAGAATGACCAAGAACAAGTAAAAGTGGGTGATGCTTCAGAAGGAAAAATAGCAATAATAGAGGCTGCAAGTGTGAGTTATAGGGTAAGAAGCAACAAGAACACATAAGATAAACTCAACGCCTCTGGCTAGGGGAACACAGAAGGCAGTGTGAAGGTCGAAGATGGTGTGAAGGATACACATGATGCTTCCTGCTAACTGAAAGCAGCCAGTTAAGAAAGGCCATGTACTGCAGGATTCCAACTATAGGACATACTAAAAAAGGTAAAACCAGAGACAGTAAAACAACCAGTGGTTTCCAGGAGTTAGGGTGGAGGGAGTTAGGTGGAGGAAAGCAGCCAGTTAAGAAAGGCCATGTACTGCAGGATTCCAACTATAGGACATACTAAAAAAGGTAAAACCAGAGACAGTAAAACAACCAGTGGTTTCCAGGAGTTAGGGTGGAGGGAGGAAGGAATAGGTGGAGCAAAGAGGATATTTAGGGCAGTGGAATTATTTTGCATGATACTATGATAGATATATGGCATCATACATTTGCCCAAACCCATAGAGTGTACAACACCAAGAGTGAACCTGATGTAAACTATTGATCTCTATTGGTAATAGTGGGTTAATACAGCTTCACCCATTATTTTCTTTTTAGAGAGAGAGCACACATGTGCATGCAGCGTACATACCCGTGAACGGGGGAGGTACAAAGAGAGGGAGAGCCTAAGCAGGCTCCGTGCCCAGTGTGGACTGTGGGACCATGACCTGAGCTGAAATAAACAGCTGGACACTCAACCGACTGAGCCACCCAGGCGCCCCATACAGCTTCACCCATTGTAACAAAAGTACCACAGCATATAAAATATTAATAACAGAGGAAACTGTGTGTGTGTGGTGGGGGAGGGAAGGGTGAAATATGGGAACTCTGTACTTTCTGCCCAACTTTCTGTAAACATAAAACTGCTCTAATAAATAAAATCTATTAATTAAAACAGAACAGCAACAAAAATCAGAAGCAGCCTAATTAGTTAGGATGATGCACATGTTCTAAATTGATCGTAGAAATGGATACACATTCTGTGAATATACTAAAATCCTCTGCATACTTTAAACTAGTGCGTTATATGGTATGTGCATTGTATCTGACACAGCTATTAAAAAAAAGAGAGTTCCAACCAGGCTGACACACTGGGATGTATCAGGAAGTGGATGAGAAGAGGTGGGAAAATAAGTCCAGGAACTGATTTAGTAGAAATCCTTCTGGAAGGAGTAGGTCGTTGCCACTTCCCAGGAAGCACAAGTTCTCACCATACCTCTGGATCATCTAGTAGTTATGGGAATGTCCAACATGGAGGAGGGATGGACACCCAACTACAGGGTAAAGACCAGGCCTGAAGGGGAAGTCTGAGGAGCCGCTGCCTTGGGTGGAAGTCAGGATGAAGGACTCAAGGAAAAGGGGGCACAAGGAGCTGGAAGTAGATGAAGCAAGCAGCTAAGGGATGAAGACCAAGGGAAGATGGGAACAGAAAAGAACCTGTACATAAGAAATGTCAGGACAATAATGATGTGTTTTTCATGGACTGGGGATGGATGGGGTGATGTGGCTGAGAATGAGGCTTTTTGGACGCCTGAGGAAGCTCCCTGCTCCTCCTCCCCTCCTAGGACCCAGGGTCCTGGGGAGAGCTCTCTGGCCCCCTTAACTCACCAGGCCTCTGATTTCCTCTCACCTCCGGGAGGTCCATGCTCTGCCCTCCATGGGTCTTGTCCTTGCTCCAGCCAGGAGATCACAGCCGGTTTTGAAAGCAGAAGCCCTGGTCATTGGGGGGAAAACACAGGACTTTGTGCTCTGTTTGAGGAGGAGGAGAACTATGTCCTCCAGCCCAGCCCTCAGTCCTGGGGTTAGATGTGGATGGACTAGGAAGGCCCTGCACATCCCGAAAAAACTCCCAGCAAAACTCTCGGCTCCTTAGAGGCAGAAAAGTGGCAATATCCGGGATCTGCATCTCAAAGGAACCCATTTCTAGAATGTTCTGGCCCAGCCCAGGCATACCCTTAAGAGCCAGAGCTTTGAGTCCCTGAAGCAGAAATCTGCTGTGATGGGCGGAGCCTATCTTACCCAGGAAGGCTAGGTGGCTGCAGGTCTCCAGAGTCACGTTGCGGTACAGCGTCCTCTGGGCTGGATCCAGCTGTCCCCACTCCTCCCGTGTGAAGGTCACAGCCACGTCCTTGAAGCTCACAGGTGGCTGAAACATCACCTGTATCATCATACATTGTGGACGCTGGGTAGGGGGGATGGGGCAGCATGGGAAGGGAGAGGACGTGGGCCGAGGATGACCCCCATGAGCACTCATGGGGTTCCCATCTTTGGGACCAAGCCCAGACCCAGGTCCATGGTGTTTTCACTTCTCTCTGAGTGTCTCATCTACCCCTGGCCACACTGGTGCTTCTGATTTCCTGTACTGGGAAACAACAGGAATCCCACTCAGACATCCCACCCCTCACTTCTCTACAAAGTCACAAATTTGAAGCCAAAGAGGAGGTTCTAAATCAGGGGTCAGCAAACTTTGGCCTGCAGGACAAATAAGGGCTATGGTATGTTTTTTATAAGGCTAATGCTATGAGCTGCATTGTTTCCCCCCAAATTCACATGTTGAGGGCCTACCCCTCAAAGTGACAGGGCCTTTACCCAGAAGTAATTAAGGCTAATGTAGGTCATGAGGGCAGGGCTCTAGTGTGATGAGATTGGTGTCCTCATAAGAGGAAGCAGGGACACCAGAGGCCTCTCTCCCTACCACGTGAGGACACAGTGGAGGTGCCACCAGCAAGCCAGAAAGACAGTCCTCACCAGAAAGCAACGCTGTTGGCACCTTGATCTTAGATTTCCAGTCTGCAGAACTATGAGAAAATAAACGTCTGTTGCTTACTCCACCCAGCCTGTGGTATTTTGTCATAGCAGCACGAACGGACTAATATAGCTAAGAATGGATTTTTACATTTTTAAATCCATTTTTCACCATGTGTGAAAAGGATGGGACAAAGGCTGTATGCGGTCCACAGAGCCTAAAATAGTTCCTACCTGGCCCTTTAGAGAGAGCGCTAGGTGAAGCCTACTTTCAAGGAAGGCCGCCAGCAGGCAAAAAGCCATGTGTCCTGGCCTCAGGGGCCAGGCCCTGAGGTAGCATCTCAGCTTCATGACTCACTTGAGGGACACCTGGACATGTCCCTGAACTCCTCTAGCTTGAGCTGCTGTCCCTCATGAAGACAGTCTCCCGCATCAGGAAGTCTCACAGGACGTGAGGGGCAGTGACCCCCAGGCACCCAGTAAGCACACAGATAATGGGTGTGGTGATGGGACCCTGAACAAGGTCAGGGACCTGCTCCTCATCCCACTGTGTGCTGCACTGTGAGCCATCTAAGGGCAACTATGGCACTTTAAGGGGACACTCTCAGTGGCCCTCCTGAGTAGTCTCAGTGAGGGTCAAGGGCCCAGTGTGGCTAAATGGGGTATGGAGGCCTAGTTCTGCCCATCCTTGATAACTTGCTGAGCACCCATCACAAACAGTCTGAGCCACAGGGCACCAGCTGTCCCAGGAGACCAGGTGTAGAAGCCTCATGCTGGGTCTGATCCTAGAAGCTCCTGGCTCATCCATACAGGGAAGGTGCTTTATCTGCAAAGAGCCCTTGGCTTTCACATGAAGGCTAAGGACAACATTACAGTGCTCTTATGGGCTGGCCTGAGGACCTGGGTGCTAGTTCTGGACCCATTTTGCAGCTGAGGAGACTGAGGCAAAGAGAGAAAAGGTCCCTAACTCACCTGGGATGGGACTGGCTGAGAATGTGCTTCCATTTCCTCCTCATACCTGAATAAGCTGTTGTGGAGAGGGCAGGGATCCTCAGAAGGCAGGGCTGGCGAAAGAGGGAGCAATTAGCAATTCAGCCCCTCCTCAGTAAGCCCACGGGACAGAAACCACCCACAACCCCAACAAAGGAGAGGCCTGCCAATGCCATCTGATGAACATTCCCCTGGGTTTTGAGTAGCTGGGAGACAGGGCTGTGACCAGTTTCCTAAAAGTCCAAGGCTCTGAGGTCAGCTGTGGCAGCCAAGCCAGCTTTCCAGATGTGGAGTGGGCCAGCCAGCCCAGGTCCTAGCCTAGGGATGGACATGGGCTGCCCCAGGCTCAAGGTAAATGCCCAGGTACATGCTGGTGTGTCTGAACTGTGACCCCACAGATACACAGCCATCCCTAGACACCTAAGTAAAGGACTGGCCAGTTTCTCCTGTCATTTCAAGAGGCTAAATCGGAGATACAAGCAGAGTGTTAAGACAATTGTACGATTTTAAGATACCTCAATGAAATATCAGCTAATTTCCCACGAAAACCGCACAATTTTTGAATACCAGTGACACATGAACTGGCTTCAAAAAGAAAAAAAGACTCACAATTTTAAAATATCACAATAAAACATCAGCTGGTTTCCAAAAATGGGGGTAGGGGGAATGGGGACAAGGAGGATAAAAATCCCCAGGAGGACAACTAAGGGCTCTGTAGGGGGTGTCATCCCGGGTATGTGCTCCCCCAAGCTACTCTGGAGGTACAGGACGCTGCCCCCGCGTGGCGTGTGCCCATCACCTGCTGCTTTACTTGTTCGCCATTGCTTCCCATACCCTACTTGTCTAATAGCTTGGCTGCAGGCATGTGACTGTCCCACTGAGACAGCCGGGTGAGAATCCCATGAAATATGGCCGCCAAACCTTCCCCATATTTGACTCCTGCTCACCCACTTGCACCAGAAGCACACCCACACCTGTGTACGCCCACACGCCAACTCTCGTCACTGGTCATTTGGGATGACCCAACATTCCAGAAATATATGCTGCATTTGTGTGTCTGTTCACATGGAGCTCCTGCTCATTCCGCCAGATGGCACCTTTCACTTCCATGGTGCCATCCAGGTCACAAAGAACCTTGAACCCTCACCCCCTTGAAACTCAGAACAGCTACCATCTGGGCTGGAGGCCCACGGAGACTCGTGACTCTCATTCATTGCTTCCGGGAGGCAGACACTCACTCTGTTCCCAGGACTGAATGCTAGCACTTTTCTTGTTCTACTTTCTCTGTAAAACCGTTTCCCCGGAGAATCAAAAAGCACTCACATATTGGGGAAATCGTGCTCTCCCCATGCTTCACGTTTGTGGCAGTTCTCACCTCTGCCTTCAAATGTCCGGATAGTCTCCTCTACCAGTGTCATCTCCTCTTCGAGCTTTTCCAGGTGCTGAGCTTCCTGGTCCTGAGCTCCGCGGAGAGTATGCTGGGGGCAGCCCCTAGCCACAGTCAGCAGGAGCACAGTGGTTGCAGATGGGCCAGGACCTCAGCACCTGCAACTGCTGGAGCCACAAAGGCACCAGAGGCAGCTTCCCACTGTTCTCCCACTTCCAAGACAGTCTCTTTCGAGAACTCTGCTGATTCCAATGCAGCCAGGTCTGAGAACTCCTTTTCTGAGCTTAATTCTGCAGACATTCTCTTCTGGTCATCACCTTCGTGGTGGGTCCCAATCTCTCTCACAGAGACCTCATATTCTTCAGGCAAATAGAGCACCCAAGTCCTCTGAGAATTGCTGTAAAAAGGGGAGAGTGCTGAGCAACAAATTCAATACTGAAGCAGAAGATGATGGCTTCAAAACGCAGGGCTGTGTCTGACCTTGGCGCTCAGGCCAGTACAGATAAGGCAGCAATAAACATGCAAGAAACAGAATGCCAGAATGTCTCGAATAGCTGTCAAATAAGAAATCTTAGAGGAAAACCATTTATATCCTACTAAAAAACATTAAAGTCAGAACATAAGTCTGTGACAAAAAGTTCAACTTTCAACTTTAGAGCTGGTGTGAGTACGCATTTACCTGACTCCCAGAACAACCCCCACCCCAAGAAGGCAAAAGTTCCATCCATCCATAACAATGCTGGAATGGCCACACCGTCCACAGCACACCTAACATACTGTGTGCATAACAGGTTGTGTAACTCAGTAGGCCTAGATTATCCATGACTCGCACGTTTCAAAGAAAGGCCTGTTCCCTGACCAGCTAGCTGCTGGGAGGTAACCTCTGAGCTCTTAGGGATATCCTACCTGATAAATTGTCTGTTTACTTGGGGACACCATACACAGTGTGCATCAGGCTCAACTAAAGGACCAGGCCATGAAAAGAACCCCATCTCCAGGAAGTGTGAGAAAGTTGGCCCTTTCTGCACAGCTGTGGTTCTCAACTGGGAGCAGGGGTGCCCTCAAGGGACATCTGGCAATGTCTGAAGACACGTGGTTGTCACACCTTGTAGAGGGTGGGCAGAGGTGAGAGGGGCACTAAACATTTCCCCCACCTGAGGACGACTAGGCCTCCAATGTCAACAGTGCCAAGATTTCCTAGCCTGGAAATGATTAACTCTCTGGTCTTCACATGTGTACTGAGAATCTGAGAATGATGCTTCAAGTCCTTTCTTCTTCCTTTCTTTCTTTCTCTTTCTTTCTTTCTTTCTTTCTTTCTTTCTTTCTTTCTTTCTTTCTTTCTTTCTTTCTTTCTTTCTGGAGAGAGCAAATGAGCTGGGGGTAGAGGGAGAGAGGAAGAAAGAGAGAGAGAGGGAGGGAGAATCTCAAGCAGGTTCCATGTTCAGCAAACAGCCCGAAATGGGGTTCAATCACACAACCCTGGGATCATGACCTGAGCCAAAATCAAGAGTCAGACACCCAACTGAGTCACCTAGGTGCCCCTGAAATCCTTCCTGACCCCTCCTTCACACTCACCTATCACATTCAGTTAGTCACAAAGACCTGGGGTCCCCCACATTTCAAATATGCACCTCTCCACACCCTTGGTTCCCAATGTCTGGCCTATTGCTTTTTGATTGAGTTACTGAAGAAGATCTGACTGGGTCCTATCTCCTGTCTTTCCCCCTTTCTCCCAGGAAGCCACAGAAGCCATAGTAGAATGCAGCTTCTGTCACTGTGTGGCAGTTTCCCACTGTCTTCAGGTTCAAGTTCAAGTTCCTCCACAAGCTCTGGAAGTTCCTTTCTGTATTAAAAGTACACATGATGGGGTACCTGGGTGGCTCAGTCGGTTAAGCATCCGACCTCAGCTCAGGTCATGATCTCATGGTTTGTGAGTTCGAGCTCCACGTTGGGCTCTGTGCTGACAGCTCAGAGCCTGGAGCCTGCTTCAGATTCTGTGTCTCCCTCCCTCTCTGCCCATCCCCTGCTCACGCTCTGTCTCTCTCTCTCTCTCAAAAATAAATAAACATTACAAAAATTTTTTTTTAAAAGTACACATGATATGGGCACATGAGATGGGGTGGCTCAGTCAGATGAGCATCCAACTTCAGCTCAGGTCACGAGCTGTGCTGACAGCTCAGAGCCTGGAGCCTGCCTTGGATTCTGTGTCTCCCTCTCTGTCCCTCCCCCACTCACACTCTGTCTTTCTCTCTCTCTCTCAAAAAAAAAAAAACATAAAATTTTTTTTTTAAGTACACATGAGAGGCGCCTGAGTGGCTCAGTCGATTGAGCGTCCGACTTCAGCTCAGGTCATGATCTCGCGGTTGGTGAGTTCAAGCCCCACATTGGACTCTGTGCTGACAGCTCAGAGCCCAGAGCCCACTTCAGATTCTGTGTCTCCCTATCTCTCTCTGCCCCTCCCCCACTTGCATTCTGTCTCTCAAAAATTAAAATAGGGGCGCCTGGGTGGCGCAGTCGGTTAAGCATCCGACTTCAGTCAGGTCACGATCTCACGGTCTGTGAGTTCGAGCCCCGCGTCAGGCTCTGGGCTGATGGCTCGGAGCCTGGAGCCTGTTTCCGATTCTGTGTCTCCCTCTCTCTCTGCCCCTCCCCCGTTCATGCTCTGTCTCTCTCTGTCCCAAAAATAAATAAAAAACGTTGAAAAAAAAAAAAATTTAAAAAAAAAAAAAAAAATTAAAATAAACATTAAAACAATAAAATAAAATAAAATAAAATAAAAAGTACATCTTAAATGCCAGTTCGGACACTGAGTTGGGAAAAACCCTGTCTGTTCTCCCAAGATTCTCCTTTACTCCTACATTCTCAACAGTCCTGACCCTTCTGCTCACCAAATGTGGGGGTTTTTCCCATACCAAACACTTCTCTGTGACACCAGCAGGGTGTCCAACAATTTAACTCAACTCAGATCCCACATCTTAAGGGCTCAGTTCCACAAGACTGCCCCAATCCCTCCAGATGCCAACCATAAGCAGCAGGTTCCCAAGTTACCCACAACTCCTCTCTGACTTAGCTACAAATTGAAAATTCCCATGACCTCCTCTCCTTAGATCCTATATTTGTTGGAGTGGCTCACAGAACTCAAAGTAATGTACACATTTGCCAGTTTATTAAGGTATATGACAAAGAACACAGATGAACAACCAGATAAAGAGATACACAGGGTGCCATCTTGGTTCTCTGCCTCTCCCTCTGGTATACTGCTGCCCAGCCCACTGCCCCTTTCTTAGCATCTTTCATCAAGGACCTGCCCCTCAGCCTCTCTCACTTGGAAGCTCAACACAATCTGCCTCAGGCTACCAGCCACCCTCTCTGCCTGCCACTGATGGTTTTTGAGTCCTAGGTGGTATGAGACACATCCGCCCCATCTGTATCCCCACTACACCAGCAAGTCCATGCTCTCACTCCCTCTTCCCACCCCTCTCACTACTGTCCGATCTGCGCAGACAAACCTGCCTCTTAATTGACTCCAGTCAATGACCCTAGGCTCTACCACCTTCCAGGCACTGACTCCTCTAAGCCAAAACCCTCCCAAGTGGCTCCCTTCAACTTCTCAGGGGAGAGATTTCCCTTCTAGTCAACTAAACTCCTGCATCCCAGTACCCCCAACCCTTACTTCCATGCTTCTGCTCCTCACAGCTAGGCCCCTTGGAGCAGCCAACACCTCAGTCCCCTCTTCTTCACTCTGTCCATGCTCTCTCTACCCTCACTCTTTTTTTTTTTTAATTTTTTTTTAACGTTTATTTATTTTTGAGACAGAGAGAGACAGAGAATGAACGGGGGAGGGTCAGAGAGAGGGAGACACAGAATCTGAAACAGGCTCCAGGCTCTGAGCTGTCAGCACAGAGCCTGACGCGGGGCTCGAACTCACGGACCGCGAGATCATGACCTGAGCCGAAGTCGGCCTCTTAACCGACTGAGCCACCCAGGCGCCCCACTCTACCCTCACTCTTGAACACACACACTGCAAATGCACACCACACCCAAGAAAGCGGACAAAGATTCTAGATGATGCCATCTTATTCTGACACTCCTGCCCTTCCTTGGGCAGTCTCCTCCTGCCTATAACCATTTCTACTCTCCCATCCTCTCCTTGTCTGGAGGCATCCAAGGGCAAGGGCTGGGAACACTACTCTGCAGCCAGACTGACTGCTTTCAAAGTCCCAGCTCCACCACTTGCCTCTGTAGGCCCTAAACAGCCCTCCTTAACCTCACTAGGCCTCAGTTTCCTGATCTGTAGACATCTGGGAGAACAGCAGGCCTTGTGTCATCGTGCTTCTGTGAGGATTAAATGAGCTGTATTTATAGAGCTCAACATCATGCGACACACAGGACACAGCACATTTAGTCACATACATTATACATAAATTCCTCTTCTATGCCTCCTGCTGGACCTGGGAGGGGGCTGGTGCGGCAGGGTCTCTCCTTGTCTCCTCTGTCTCCAGGGCTGGGGCAGAGATTGTTTTCTTCTTCTTCCTTTCACAGCTTCCTCTTTCCCTGTCTGGAGAGTGGGGTTTCAAGTGCTGCGCCAGGCTTCAAGTTCAGCCCAGACCTCCCTCCCAGGCTCCCTGCCAATGCCACTTCCTCCTCTATTTCCAGCCCACCTCGTATCCACTCCTCAACTCAACACAGCTGAGTGACCAGGAATTGTGACCTCCATCCTGGCTCCTCACTAGAAATGGGAACTCAAGAGTCCTCAGCTCTTCCCACCCCCTTGGCATTCCCTCTTGCACAGTTATTTCCACAGCCAGACGTTTCTACTCTGAGGCTCTTTGAAATCCAACTCTAATGCCTCACGTAC
Source organism: Neofelis nebulosa (assembly GCF_028018385.1). Classification (NCBI taxonomy): domain Eukaryota; kingdom Metazoa; phylum Chordata; class Mammalia; order Carnivora; family Felidae; genus Neofelis; species Neofelis nebulosa. The sequence goes on from NC_080798.1 coordinate 373,315, forward strand.
CGGATAGCTTCATGTCCGTGTTCTTCACACCTCAAGCCCCTTCTCTCTCCCAGCCCTTAACCTGGGGTACCAACAAACACAATAAACACCCTGGGCGCAGAGTTGATTGATGCTCTACCTGGACTGCCCCTAATCTTTGTTCGCTTGGAAAGCATACACTTGCTCTTCAAACTGAGTTCAAGTTCACATACCAGTGGAAGAAAACGCGTCCAAGTTCTGAGGCTGGGGTGGCCTCTGGGTAAAGGAAGCCTCACTTGCCTGATTCTGCTGCCGGGAGGCCTAGGCTACCACCACCTGCACAGAGCGCCCCCGGGGTAGGTGGGGTTAACAACCTGAGGAAAGAAAAGAGACGCGAGGCTGGGTCTGGGTGGGCAGGCCCCAGATTCCCACAGGCCGGACAGAAACCCTCAACAACAGCTGGTCTCCTTTGCGGCGGGAGAGCTTCAACCAAACCGGCTCCCGGCCGCGCCCCGGAGCAGGAGAACCTCAAACTAGATCACACCCAGCCGCTCTCTGCAGCAGGAGGGGCCCTGGCAGCTCCCTCCCAGTTTCTGTACAGAGAGGGACTCGCTTCCGACAGGCCCAGCGCGGCCCCGCAGGCGGAACGACCTCGGCCAGTCCCCTGACTTCCCGGGCACCGCCCAGATAACTTCGGTCCGGCCTGGCCCCGCCCTCCAGCCCGCCCCGCCCAGCCGACAGCGGAGCCTCCGTGCGGGTCCCGGATTTCAGGCTCACCTGAGCGTGCGGATCAATGGCTGCGCTTCCGGTGGACGGCGGAAGTGCGCGCCCTGGGCGTAACGGACTGCAAATCCCAGAAAGCCGCGCGCCGGTGGCGGTTTTTCCCGCGGCGGCGACCGTTCTTCCAGGCGACTGTTCGAGGGCGGAGGTGTTTGTGCGCCGGCGGCTCCCTGGGACTCAGAGTCGGCCGTCTCCCTTTTACGGCGGCTCGTGTTGTGGTTTCCCTTGGGCTGTACTCTTTGGCGTGCCTCTCCGCTCGGCCCGGGTTAACGGACGCGACTCTGACTCTCCTCAGCCGGCAACCGAGGCCGCGACGCCAGAATGGCGGACGTCTGCGATCTACGTCGAGGGCGGGATTCGCGTCTGAACTGCGCTCGGCCGCATCCTTTCCTCGTCGGCCTTTCCAGCGCGTCGACCTGCTGTGGAAGTGAACGAAGACGCCTTGAAAGGGTCTAGACCCCGCTAAAGCGAGGGAGTCCGCCACCATCCTGGGCCTTTGGCGGAGGCTCGAAGGCAGGCACGGAAAGCTTTTCAGCGACAAGCAGGAGAGGCCTCGGGTGCGCCTTGGATGCACTTTGGCGAGTGTGGAAGTTGGAGACGGGCTAACTAAGCGGGTCATCCTGTCTGGGATGGCTTAGGGAGTATATTTGGCTTTCTCCGGTTGGCCCGAAGTGGGCCAGGGACAAAAAAATAGGTAAGCTGACAGTTAGTGACCAAGTCCTGAATGTGGGGGCCTGTAGCCGGAGAGGTTGTGGGTCTGTTCTATTAGGTGTGGTCTGCCCGTTGTTGTGTTTGCAGCCTCACTGCGTCGTGGGGCGCAGAGTGTGAGATCTTCCACCTGCTGACCTGCCACAGGAACCTTCCCAGGCCGGCCTGCTGGCGGGAGCCACTCTGGCTCTGCCTGAACGTCGTAAGCTCCTGATTGTTCCCTCGTGTCTGGGGTGCTCTTGTGACCAGCCTTCCTCGCTTGGACTCTTCTGGGCCTGACCTCGTTGGTTGCTTTACCCAACAACAATCAGCTTCTTAACTTGCGTATTTCATACTTGTTAACATGACCTTGCAATTTGTAGATTCTTCCAGGAAGCCTGGAATCTGACTTCCAAAGGGAGAGTCTTGATGGAGTGGGCTCGTGCCTCTTGCTGTGTCACTGAATTAGACAAAAGCCCTTTGGCCAAGGAGAAACGACAGGTCTGCTGGGGGCTTCTGGGGAAGTTCCCCCCTCAGTAATTGACATAGACCATAGGGTGTCTCCTTTTATTGTCTTTGAACAGCATTGTCTGCACATAATGTGTAGAACCGTACTGCCGTGCCAGCACCTTGAAGAGGCCAGCCCAAGGGGCAAAGTCGCCATGCTGAGAATGGCAGAGCAGAAAGATGGAAAGAACCAGAGTCACCAAATCAACTAATACTGCCTGTGGCCATCTTGGGACTTTTCCTTATGATACCATAAACAACCTTGTTTATTTTTATTATGGAAAACTTCAAACATACAAGAGTAAGGTGAATAGTGTGATGAAAACCCATACTTCTCTCCATGCATTTACTCAACTTCTTTTACTCCCCTCATTCTGTTCTTTAAATTTATCCCCGCTTGCTCCCAGCCACCACTGGATTGTTTTGAAGCAGATTCCCTATCATTTCACTCATAAATAACTAAGGTTATCTGTAAAAGATAATGATTTCTGGCAGAATAGGAAAATCCATAGAGAAAGTAAATTAGTGGTTGCCTAGGACTGGGGAAGTTTGAGGGAAAATGAGTGACTGCTAAATGGATATTGGTTTCTTTTGGGGGTGATGAAAATGGCCTAAAGTTGATTGCAGTGATGGTTGTAAAACAGTAAAAAACCATTGAATTGTACAGTTTAAGTGGGTGTGTGTGAATTATGTTAATAAGTCTGTTTAAAAATCAGTACATAAGGTTGCCAACACCTATTGGAAAAACATAATGGGGGAAAAAGATGACTTCTGAATACATAACCATAGTCATTAACACACCTAAAAATATTAGCAAAAATTCCTTAATATCAAATATCCAGTGTTAATTCCACTTGTGTCCTTTTTTTTTTTTAAAAAAACATTTTGTTTATTTAAATTAAGATCTGAACAAGATTCACACTTTACATTTGGTTAATGTGTGCTTCAGTCTTATAATTTAGGGATTTTCCCCATATGTGCTTTTTCCTTTTATTTCCATCTGTTGAAACTAGGTATTTTCCAAAAGGATTTACTACATTCTGGATTTTGGTGATAGTATCCTTGTGGTGTCATTTCTTGTTCCCTTATTTTCCTGTGAATTGGTAGTTGAACCTTGAGGCTTAATTAGATTCAAGTTTGTTATGCTTGCTAATCCTTCATAAGTGGTGCATGTGTTTTCTTTGGAATCATATCAGAAGGTACATAATGTCTGGTGCACTTCTGTGATGTTTATTTTGATCAAGGGTTGACAGCTTGATCCATTTATTATAGAATTGTCCAGCATTTTTCGCAGAGTGGTTTTCGCAGTCATTGAAGATTGTTGCTTATACCCATTATTGCCCATTATTTTATTAGGAGTTACAAAATGGTTATTTTCTAATTACATCATTTCTTCTGCATCTTTTTGCTGCATCTCCTGCATTCTTCCATAAGGAAAATCTTTCCCTCACAAACGTTTTGGTTACTCTAAGGAGGTAGAGTTTATTCAAGAAAAGCAGGATAAATGCTTCATTCTTTGCCTATGCTTTGAGAAAATAGATATATTAGCATTTTCCAAAGGTAGCCAGTGAGTATGTTTTATATACATGATTTTTAACATATTTTATCTGTTTTAATCTATTACAGTGAATAATTTGATGCTCCAACTGTCCAAATGTTGGCCACAAGCAGCTCCCTCTATGCTGACTCCTGTGTCCTTTTGACATGATCTCAAGCTTTTGATAACTTCTTTGCTTTCCAGTCAGAGAAGATGTTGCAAGGCTCATTCTGTAAATTTCCTGCCCCACCCTGGAATTAGGCACTTCTCTGAGGAATCCTGGTTCTTTTTAGTGGGAAGTGTGTTTTAGAGACCTGGGCACTAAGAGTACCATTACTACTAGAGTAGTTATTGTTATAAACCTCTTTTTTTTTTTTTTTTTTTTAATGTTTTATTTATTTATTTTTTGAGACAGAGACAGAGCATGAGCAGGGGAGGGGCAGAGAGAGAGGGAGACACAGAATCTACCTCTTCCTTAGGTAAAGGTCCTATACCACACATGGTCCTGTGATGTACTCTGTTGTTCCCACCTAACCATTTGGCTGGGGAGACCACTCTGGCAGCTGCCCTGGGCAGTATTGGGTGGCATGATGGCAGTTCTTCCACCAGGCCCCTAGTGATGCCATGTAATCTGTGTCCAGCTTTTTGCTATTAAAAATAGTGCTGCAATGGATACTCCTCTGCCTACGTAATTTTGTATTTCTGCCAGTGTATATTTGGAATAGAAGTGAAAGATAAATGTATATGTACTTTTGCCCAATTCCTCTCCCTTGGGATTGTACCTTATTACATTCTACCAGCAGTGTATGGGAGGGTGTACAGTCTCATCACCTGAGTGTGGCAAAGTTTGATGCCAAACTTTGACTCTATGTGAATCTGATAGGTAAGAAACAGTATTTCAGTGTAGTTCTAATTGGCATTTCTCTAATTATGAGTAGAATTTCTCTAATTATGAGCATCTTTTAATATGTTTAAGAGCCATTTCATTTTTTCTGTGAATTGTTCATATTTTGCCCATTTTTCTTTTTTTTTTAATTTTTTTTTTTTTTAACGTTTATTCATTTTTGAGACAGAGAGAGACAGAGCATGAACGGGGGAGGGTCAGAGAGAGGGAGACACAGAATCTGAAACAGGCTCCAGGCTCTGAGCTGTCAGCACAGAGCCCGACGTGGGACTCGAACTCACGGACCGCGAGATCATGACCTGAGCCGAAGTCGGACACCCAACCGACTGAGCCACCCAGGCACCCCAATTTTAACTATTTTTCTATAAGGTTGTTAGTCTTTTACTCTAGCTTTAGAAGTTCTTTTATTTTATTTTATTTTTTATTTTATTTATTTATTTTTTTTAACGTTTTATTTTATTTTTGAGACAGAGAGAGACAGAGCATGAACAGGGGAGGGGCAGAGAGAGAGGGAGACGCAGAATCTGAAACAGGCTCCAGGCTCTGAGCTGTCAGCACAGAGCCCGACGCGGGGCTCCAACTCACAGACCGTGAGATCATGACCTGAGCTGAAGTCGGACGCTTAACCGACCAAGCCACCCAGGCGCCCCTAGCTTTAGAAGTTCTTGATTAGCAATGTTAACCTGTAGCTTATATTACAAATTGCAATTTTTCGTTTTGTAATCTTTTTGAAAAAATTTTTAAAGTTTATTTATTACTGTTACAGCCAGAGCAAGAGAACGTGTATACATGCCAGAGAGGGACAGAGAGAGAGAGGGAGAGAGAATCCCAAGCAGGAGCCGCACTACCAGCACAGAGCCCAACTCGGGGCTTGAACCCATGAACCGCGAGATCAGGACCTGAGCCGAGGTCGAGAGTTGGACCCTCAAATGACTGCGCCACTGAGGCACCCTGTTTGTAATCTTTTTTATATTGCTAATAGTGTTGTGGGTTTCTTTCTCATGTAAAAGTTAATCAAATTTATGAGTTTTTCCTTTATTGCTTCTGGATTTTGATTAATGGATAGGAAATATTCTCAAGTTATGGGGCAATTTACCCATGTTTCTTCTAGTACTTTTATGGTATAGTATGGCAATGTATGAATCCTTAGAATTTATCCTAGTGTATGGTGTGAGGAATGACTTCCATTTTATCTTTTGTCCTATGGCTCCATAGTTACACTAGCTAAGTAGCTTACATTTTCCTTACTATTTTGAGGTACCCCTTTTATCATACACTTAAATTTCTACATGCATTTGAGTATTTCTGGATTTTCTGTTCAGTTGATCTGTATATATTCATGTGTCAATATTACAATTTTTAAGTTATGGATGCTTTGTAGTATGTTTTACTATTTAGTAGAGCATACCTCATTGCCCTTCTTTTTCAGGATGATTCTGGCTGTTAACACTTTTTTTATTGTTTAGCTCTTCTAAATTGGTGGAGAGTTGAAAGAGGAGCTATTAATAATAGTAATAACAATACTAATAGATTAAGGGCTTACTGACTGTCAGCCCTGTAAAGGACATGTGTATATTAACTCAGTACTCTTCTCAACAGCCCTATAAGATAGACACTTTCTTCCCTGTTGAACAGCTAGAAAAACTGAGGCACAGGGATACCTAGTTGACTCACTTGGTTAAGTGTCTGACTCTAGATTTTGGCTCAGACTTCAGCTGTCTCTGTTTTGACCTCACACTTTCCAGTAGGGTTCTTCTTTCCAGCTTGTCTCTTGGCTAAGACAGAAGACCCTGATGGCAAAGCATCCCCTGAGGGGAACCAAAACTACCCCCCCCCCCAATAAGGACTGCCCTGAGCCAGCAAGACCCCACCTGTGATTGACTCCAAGACATTGATTTGACTCCATTGATTTGACTCTCAATATCTACCTGCATGTACCCACCCACCTTTGCCCCACTTTTTCCTTTTATAAACACGGAAATATTCTCATCACTTTGGAGATAGTCTTTGAGACATTAGTCCGCTGTCCAACTGGTGTTGGCCTCATTGAAATTAATTTTTTTTTTCTTTAAACTTTTTTTAATGTTTATTTTTGAGAGACAGAGACAGAGCACAAGTGGGGAAGGAACAAAGAGAGAGAGGGAGACACAGAATCCAAAGCAGGCTCCAGGCTCCAAGCTGTCAGCATAGAGCCCGATGCAGGGCTTGAACTCATGAACCACGAGATCATGACCTGAGCTGAAGTTGGACGTTTAACTGACTGAGCCACCCAGGTGCCCCGAAATTAATTCTTTTCTTGTTTCAACACTTGTCTCTCTGCCTTTGGATTTTGTGAGCATTGTGTGGCCAACCCTGGTCTGTTAGGGACCCCTGGAGCCAGGTGTGCTTGCATCCAGGTGCCTGGGCTACAAAAGAAGCTGAGGTTTCATGCTGAGTTAAGATGGTTCTTTAGGATAAAAGTCTTTATAACTATAGAGGTTCTTAAGACAAAAGTCTCAGTCCACTGGATTTTTGAATAAAGTCACTTTCATTACCGCAGCGTCTTGCCTCTCCCCTTACATAGGCCTGTTGTGTGGTGAGCAAAACAAGGTTGGACTTGGTTAGAACACCATTTTCCCTCCAGAACTGGATGTTCTCTTAGGTCCTCTCCAAGAATAATTTACTTTAATTTGGGCTTTCTTCCCCAATTTCTACTCAGAAAGACTTGAGATGGAAGGACAATGGATCCTTAGTCTTTGAACCGTATCCCTGTTTCAGGTGGATAAAGTAATGATAATGGCAACCATATTCAACTAAAAAATAAAAAAAAAAGACTGCATAACATCAAATTGCTACTTTTAATTTTGCTCGTGTTACAACACTAAATTTAGTCTACTCTGTTCATCTACTCTCTGGCCCTTTAGGGTACGGTAAAGCTTATAGCTGGGGCACATTGACTACATTTATAGGGATTCTTTCTAATATGAGTCCTTTGATGTTTAATAACATGAGAATTCTAGTTAATTTTCCACACTTGGGACACTCATAAGTTTTCTCTCCAGTGTGAGTTCTCTGATGCCTAATAAGAACTCCAGATGAAAGATTTTCCACACTGAAGGTACTCATGCAGTTTCTTTGCAGTATGAATTCTCTGATGAGTAACAAAGTGAGAACTCCCACTGAAGTATTTCCCACACTGATTACACTCATAAGTCTTCTTTTCACTGTGAATTCTCTGGTGTGAAATAAAGCCAGAGCTCTGAAAAAAAATTCCTATACTGACTACACTCATAAGGCTTCCCTCTATTATGTTTTGTTTGTTTGTTTTTTGGTTTTTTTTTGAGAGAGAGAGTATGCTTGAGTGTACTCGTGAGCAGGAAAGGGGCAGTGAGAGAGGGAGAGAGGATGCCAAGCAGGCTTCACGCTGTCAGCACAGAGCCTGATGCGGGGCTCAAACCCACAAACCATGATCTCATGACCTGAGCCAAAATCTAGAGTTGGATGCTTAACTGACTGAGCCACCCAGGTGCCCATGTTATGCTTTCTTTGATAAATATTAAAATCAAGGATGTGACTGAAAGATTTCCCAGTGATTACAACAGAATAGTTTTTTTTTAAGTGTGAGACATCCTACCAAAAGCTCTCCCACATTAATGACATTCATGGGGTCTCTCTCCAGTATGAATTAAAGAATGTCTAACAGGTAAGGAGGGCCAACTGAAAGGATCCCATGTTGATTACATTCATAGTTTTTCTTGGGTATGATGAGTTCTTTATACAGTTGATTAAACTTAATTGATCAATTTCTTGAAATTGAAGTATTCTTGGATTCCTGAAATAAATTGTTTGGTCATGGTATTGTTCTTTAGATATACTGCTGGATTTGATTAAATATTTTATTTTCAACTCACGTATTTATATTCATAGATGAAGCTGGGTGATACATTTCTTTTTTATACCATCTTTATCAGATGTGAGTATTATGTTATCTTCATTTAATATTTTGTGAAGCTGTTCATTGTGTTGATATGGAATTTTTTTAACAAATTGGAATAGTTTATTCCTTAAAGTTAGATTTAAAGTCTGGGGCGCCTGGGTGGCTCAGTTGGTTAAGCATCGGACTTTGGCTTATGTCAGGATGTCATGGTTCGTGGGTTCAGGCCCCACGTTGGGATTTGTGCTAAATATTGAAAAGAAATTTAAAAGAAAGGTTTAAAGTCAGCTATAAACCCTAGGCTTTGTGTCCATGTCACTTCCATGGTAATTATTCTATTGGAGTTTTCGGCTTCTTGTTCACTTTTTATTTATATTAGGAAATTTTCCATATAGTTCTGTATAATAGTCTCGTAATTCTTTTAATTGCTTCTGTACCTGTGGTTATCTCCTTTCTCATTTACATTATAATACTTTTGCTCTCTCAGTCAGGCTTTTGAGAGGTTTATTACCATAACTTTTCTTTCCCTTTGCTATCCATTTCATTTACTTTGGCTTTAATTTTCATTAACTTGAATAAATTTCTATTTTATTATTTTTGGTTTATTGTACTGTTTCTCCAGTTCCTTAAGGCAAAATATTAATTCCTTAATTTTTGATAATTCTACTTTAATAATACAATTAAGCCTGTAATTTTTCCTGCTATACAGCTTAGCTGTGCACCGTTTATTATGATGCGTCATGTTCTCTTTTTTTTTAATTTTTTTTTTAATATTTATTTTTGAGAGAGCAAGACAGAGCACAAGTGGCAGAGGAACAGAGAGAGTGGTGGACACAATTCAAAGCAGGCTCCAGTCTCTGAGCTGTCAGCATAGAGCCTGCCGCAGGGCTCGAACTCACTGACTATGATATCATGACCTGAGCCGAAGTGGGACGCTTAACCAACTGAGCCACCCAGGCGCCCCATGTTGTGTTTTCTTTTTTAAGGGAGTTAGTAATCCAATTTTATTTTCTCTTTGGTTCAAATATTTGAAAGTTATTTCTTAATGTCCAGCAAATTAAGATATTTATGATAATTTTATTATTTACTCATACTTTTATTAATATATGAGCAGATAAGTCACCTGTAAAAATTTATACTTTAATATTATTTGTTTGATTAAGCACACATATATTCTTGAAATCATAGGGCACAAAAATCCTATATATACATCTATTAAATTGAACTTGTTAATTTTATTATTCAATTTTTCATTAGGTTTATTTCATATACTAGATATGTCTGATTCCGAAGGCAGTATATTAAATTCTTTCTCCATAACTGCTTTTTCTTTGCTTTGCTCTAATCAAGTTCTCCTTGTATCTCAAATTGATTTTCGTGTCATTTAAGTGCCATTTTTTAGTTGTATATAGGTTTTAAATTGTTATTTCTTCTTTTAGAGTACCTTGATCACACCAAAATGTCTTTATCCTGATCAACCCTCTAACTTTTAATCCCACTTTGGTTGATTTTAATATTGACACATTTTGTTTGCTTTTGCAGGTATCACTTTATGTGGCACTTTATTTACTTCCAGTTATTCTTTAACATTTTGGTTTAGAGCATCTCAAATTAGAAAGGTGTGACTGAACTTTTTTTCACCTAATGTAATGGCCTCTGTTTTCTTGGGAGGGGAGGGTCTGCATTTTTTTTTTTTTTAATTTTTTTTTTTTTTCAACGTTTTTTATTTTTATTTTTGGGACAGAGAGAGACAGAGCATGAACGGGGGAGGGGCAGAGAGAGAGGGAGACACAGAATCGGAAACAGGCTCCAGGCTCCGAGCCATCGGCCCAGAGCCTGACGCGGGGCTCGAACTCACGGACCGCGAGATCGTGACCTGGCTGAAGTCGGACGCTTAACCGACTGCGCCACCCAGGCGCCCCTGCATTTTTTTTTTTAAATGTTTGTTTTTAATGTTTATTTTGAGGGGGGTGGTTAGGGACAGAGAGAGGGAGGAGAATCCCAAGCAGGCTCCATCCTGTCAGCACAGAACCCAACACAGGGCTCAGTCTTAGGAACCATGAGATCATGATCTGAGGGGAAATCAAGAGTTAGACGCTTAACCAACTGAGCCACGCAGGCGCCCCTATCCTCATCCATTTCTGCAAGTGCAGCTGTCTCTTCCCCCAGACGTTAGATTTGCACACTTTTCTACCGGACAGCAGTCTTTGTCCCAAGGTCACAAAAGAGTCTGAGCTGAGCATTCTACTCACTCATCCAGACTGTTAGACTTTTCCTACTTAATCAATCTCCACATGTCTGTGAGACTGAGAACCATTCCACTAGCACCAAACTAGTTCAATTCAGGCTGCCAACCCTAGGCAGAGTGCCTGTTCCCACTCCCTCCCCCAGATCCAGTGCTTCCCAGCGAGATATACCATCCCTTTGGGCACAAATCAGCACCCACTGGTGGAAAATTGCAAATCACATATACCCCCTGCATTCATTTGCTATTACTGCAGAAACAAATTACCACAAAGTTAGTGGCTTAAACAATACAAGTTTATTATTTTAACACTCTGGAGTTCAGAAATCTATCACTGGACTGAAATCAAGGTGTCTCCAGGACTGTGTTCGTTCTGAAGACTCTAGGGAATGAGTCCATTTCCTTGCTTTTTCCAGCCTCTAGAGGCCACTCACATTCCTTGTCTTATGGCCATGTATCACTGCAATCGCTGCTTTTGTCATATCTTCCTCTCTTATTTGGATCCTACTGTCTCCTTCTTATAACGACCCTTGTGATGACATTGGGCCTATGGGGATAATCCGGGATAATCTCACTATTTCAAAATCCTAACATAATCACATCTGCAAAGTCCCTCTGGCCATGTGAAGCACTATTTTCACAGGTTCTGGGGCCTAGCAGTAGACATATGTGGGGGTCATCACTCTGCCTCCCCAAATCCCCCAGGAGGTTCAGGCATACTGAGGCCCAATGGCAAACTTTTGAGTGTAATGGCGGGTGCTGCTGATAATGAATTATGTGTGGCTGGGAAAAGATGGGAGACCACCAGCTGCATATATTCAAATTCTGCATCATCTCATCCTACTTTAAGGAAAGTGGGAACTCTTCCATTCACTTCAGAGATAAATTTCTCGGCTTCTAAAGCAGCCAACTGGATTTCAAATTTGGATGTTAAAGTGTCCATAGCCTTGCAGTTAGTGATCCCAAACCTCAGGGCCCCAGATGAGTTACTGGGCAAGCCTACCCTCATCTGTTCACCTCCTCTGAAGGGATGATTTCTCCTCTCCTCATTCACTACCCAACATCTTGCAGCCTGGTCAGTTTCAGCTGACACCACCATTTCTCATTTGGCTGAGGAAACAAGTCCTCAGCATCCTTTATGACCTCATTTCATGGAAGTTACATGGTGTAACTTCTGCTGACCCTATTGGTGGAAGCAGTCACAAGCCCAGCCACATTCTAGGAATGGAGGAAAGGCAAAGAGTTTGTGGCCATATTTGAAACTGCCATAGATGTGAAAGCAGTCAGCACACCTCCTTCAGTGACCATCTTCTGGCAACAAAACTGTGTATGGCATTTCAGGATTAAGTGACCTCATTTGAGCACTGTGGCATTCCCCAGTGGACACTGGGCATCATGGTGAGGCCACTCCCCCCAAGCAAATGGACATCCCTACATCATCAGTACTTGGAGAAGGAGCTGCTGATGTTCTCCTGTTAAAGATCTCCAACTGTGTAGTGGGAGGGCAGTGGGGCCCTGGCAAGTTCTTCAGCCCCAAATGTTTCATCTCTCAAAGAAGCTACCATGGAGATGTTATACAGCAGTCATGAGCCCTGTGCCTGATGCATGAAAAGCAATACGACAGCTAGTGTGCCATCACCATTCCCCAGGCACCTGGCCTCTGGGCTTCTCTAGTCTGTCTCCAGCACTCCTGTAGAGAAAGGAGTGAAACACGCTCACTCCAGATGGCATGACTGTGCCTCACCCTTGTCAGTGTTATGATCCCAAGGGCTCTGAAGAGGTGTGCCCTGTAGCAGTCAACTAATATCTGATGAGCATAAGTTCAACATCTGACCCAGAGTCTTAGGACATAGTTTGAAATGTTATGTACAACTTGAGAGAGCAGAGGTAGAGTCATGGAGCAAGGAGTGGATGGGTTGCAGGTTACAGGCTGTGTGACCTGGAGAAAGGATTTTAATCTATCATCTCATGTAAAATGTGAAACATGGGCACCAACATGAACATTCCTGGGAAGCTCCCCACCCCCCCTTGCCGGGGGTTTCCCTCCCTCTAGGCCTCCAATGGTTGGTTGCTTAAGATTACCATTCCCTGAATCGAACATTCCCTGCATCCTGATGATGCTCTGAGGATCAGGGTTAGGATGACCCACTCATCCTAACTCATTTGGAATCTTGGGCCAGAGGGACTGTGGCCTTTTGCAGAGTCTGCTAGAACTGGTCTGACAATCTCCTTCACTTTGTTTTAACACTGCTTATTTTAAGTATCAAATTATTAGTGAAAGAAATTTAATAGATGGAAAAAAACCCACAGAGATTTCCATCACAGAAATATATAGTTTATTTATCTTTGTTCTCTTTTAGTCCTTGTCCATATGCATAAATACCACAAATATAATATCAGTGCACAGACTTTTTGGTACCTGGCTTTTTAAACTTACGTTATAAACATGGTCAGGTTTCACTAGTATCACTTTTAATGACCAAATGAGCAAACAAATTATAACAGCAAATCAAGTGAGTGAAAAATTAAATGTTTTTCCAACTTATATTCACTAGCAACAACTCCCCACCAGTTTTCTCATTTACTTGTGTGCAGGGTGGTCTCCCTGGTTGTCCTTTGGTCTTGAGAACGTCATCACTCAGTGCTGCTTTTCATATTCAGTTCCAGATGCCAACCACGCCCGTTCGTGTTACATTGCAGGATCATGCTGAGAAGGCCATGTCTCTTCAACCGGCTCAGCTTGAGGGCTATGAGGTAGGCTGTTTCTTCTTGCATTTCACCCCACTGTGCGTCTTCTGATGCCCAATGAGGTGCGAGCTCTGGGTGAAGGCCTTTCCACATTTGCTGCACATGTAGGGGCGCTCCCCCGTGTGCGTTCTCTGGTGCCGGATGAGATGGGAGCTCTGGCGGAAGGCTTTCCCACAGTCCTGACACTGGTAGGGCTTAGCTCCGGTGTGAGTCCGCAAGTGCTGGGAGATGGCCGAGCGGTCATTGAAGGTCCGCCCACACTCATGACACTCGAAAGGCCTCTCTCCGGTGTGGACTCTCTGATGTTGTGTGAGGGAGGAGCTCTGAACAAACGCCTTCCCGCAGTCCTGACACACGTAGGGCTTCTCTCCTGTGTGGATTTTTTTATGTACAGAGAAATATCTTGGATTCCGGAACGTTTTGCCACATTCACTGCATCGGCAAACTTGGCTCCCTTTGTGAATTCTTGTGAACGTAATCTGCTGAGTGCTCCGGCTGAAGGCTCTCCCACAACCACTGTTTTCTCTGGCTTTTTCCCCTTTGTGGCCCTTCTGATGAATTTTTACACATGGACCACGCGTCACCTTCTTAGCCCGCGAGCCACGCTTGCGCAAGCGTTTCCTGGGCAGAGTTTTCTGGAGTGAAATAGGGCTGGTGACAAGGCCAGTGTTTGCCCGGGACTGGGGGCTTTTCTGAGGGAGGGTTTCTTCCTGAGTGAGCTCCACTTGCTTCAGTGCTGTGTCCAAGACTTCCTGGGTCCCACCCTGCAAGATGTCTCTTGAGGTAGAGGACCAGGTGTCATCCCTTGAGAATTCTTCCATTTTTAGGTCAGGGGCTGGTTCTTCCTCGGGGATGTCAGACTTTGGAGTTAACTCTTTACTTTCCAGTGTAGTCTCCCACCCTGAAAGAACCCAAAAGATACAGATACTATAGAGAGAAAGTGGCAAAGGGGGCTATCAGTATGACATCATCAAGTATTCAGAAGCTGGGTGTTTTTTTTGTTTTTGTTTTCCAGGTACCGTCACGCGACCTGGGGAGACTACGGAAAGAAGTGAAGTAGCAAAGAGAGGAACACCGAGCTTGGCAGTCAGGGATGGGGCAAGAACAGGGAGCACTCTCCCAGCTCTCTGACTCCTCATATGCCTTCAAGGTGGGCGGTAAGTCAGTCTTTCCCTGGGCCTGATCCTCCACTGTCCACACAATGCCCACCCCTTGAGGTCCAGAGGACCAGTTGAAAGCATGGATGGTGCAAGGAACTCTTGTCAGCATGTCCAGTGCTCACACTGGGCCCAGAGAAGGTACAGGGCCCAACTCAGGGCCCCTGAGGTTCCCAGTCCCAGAAGGGTGGAGTGGCCAGCACGGGCACAGCCTTACCCACAGACACCAGGTGTCCAAAGGTTTCTAACATCACGTCGTGGTACTCGGTCCTCTGCATCGGGTCCAGCAGCCCCCACTCTTCCTTGCTGAAGTCCACAGCCACATCGAGGAAGGTCACTGGTTCCTGCAATATCACTATGTCTGATCAGCAGGAGGGTCATCGACAGGAACAGATGACCAGGGCCTCCCAACAGAGTCTGCTGTGCTGAGGACACCTCTGCTTTGGAGTTTGCTCAGAAACACTGACTTGGGCCCATAAGAGGCCCAGTGGGTCCCCTATCACAAACCCAGAGGCTGGGGCCCAGGCCGGAGGCAGAATCTACTTCACTAAGAGCTACAAACGCCATAAGCAAACTACCTCCCTTGTACCCCAGCCTATGTGCAGCTCATCCTTTCTGTGCAACTTCCCACAGAAGACTGCCCCTCAGACCAGCCCTGCCTGCTAGGCACACTCCCTTCTTCTGGGAACAGCCCCTCTGCCTGTGAAGGAACCATCCCTGCCTTTGTGGATGGTGGCTGCTGGAGGGTGGTGTGGCCAGAGGCGGTGCCAAGATCAGTCCTTTCTGGGGAGCTGGCCAAAACTCTGGCAGGAAGAGGCTTCCCCATGGCACTCTACCTGGATCTGTGGGGGCTTTTTACCCACCAGGGGCAGAGCCTGCTTGAGAAGGAATGGGAGAAAGCAGAGCCATGAGACCAGGACTGGAGACACATTCCTCTCTCATCACGTGGAAGCCCCTGAATACAGTCTTGCCTGAAGCCTATCACAGACCACTCATTACATGAGAGCCAATAAATTCACCCTATGGTTGAACCAGTTGTGAGCCATCTGCAGCAGAAAGAGTCCTGACCAATACCACACATCACTCTGTCATATTCTCTGAGCCTCAACAGTCAGCAAGACATGGCCAGTGCTTTCATCTATGCCCCAGCTCTGGGATATTTTGAGGCAAATTCCAGATATTTTTTCCATCATCAACACCTAAGTATGCATTCTTGAAGGACAAGGGCTCTCTTGTTCTAACACAAATTCAGATGTGGTCTGCATGTCCCTACCTGGGGCTCCCAAGCATCTATAAACACTTGGCCCCTCCCTTCTCCTCCAGATTTCTTGCCTCCCAGTCCCTGTGCCCTTTCTTGGTCTCCACAGCAGCAACAAGGCAGCCCAGCCCTTCAGGCTCAGAAACTCTGAGAGGTCTGCCCTGTGGGAGGCTGGGAGGTAGGGGGAAGGTCACCTCATAGGGGACACTGTGACCAGGGAACAAAAGGGTGACACCCCCCACTCACCTCAGGTGGCGCCTTTGCCGGCCAGGTGGTCATGTTCTCCTCCTTCTCTTCCTGAGGAGCTGTGGTCTCAAGAGAGCAGGTGGGGTCCTGGGCGGGTAATGCTGTGGGGAGACACCAGCACAGGGGATCAGCCGGATGTGGTGCCACTTCCAGGTTGGGGCAATGATACCCACGTCTCTCTCTGGGACCCCTGCGGCCATTGCACACATCCTATCTGCTGTTACTACTGTGAGGGCATCTGTGCCCACCCTTTCTTGCCACCAGCTCAAGTCCCCACTCTGGCTCCTCTTCACAGCCTGTGCCCAAATCCCCACACCTGGTTAGCTCAAGATGCATCACCCTAAGGGTGACTGTAGGGCACCAATGTCCCATTGCTGAGACCCCTGGCCCCACTCCCTCCCTCTCCAAGGACTGTCCCGGATCCTGTCCCTCCTCTGAGACAGCTGCCTCATCTCTCCATTTGCCTCAACAGCTGGCCTCACACTGTTCCTCAGAAGGAAAGACCCCTTTTCTAGCCTCCGAGTATGTTGTCTCTTTGCCTTCCTTGTCCTCTTCCTCTTTGCCTTCTTCCATGGACTTCCTCTGACCCCCGGGACTGGACCCACTCTCATAACACACCCATCTAGATGAGAATTTTATCAAGTTTCCTCCACCTTCGAAAACCATTCTGCCTGGGCTTCCAGCCCCTCTTAACCACAACTCCTTCATGCCTGACTCTCCTCATCTATCGCTGCCTGGTACATGGTCTTCCATAAGGATGATTACACCCCTGCTCTCAAGGGGGAAACACGATGTGACCCATTCTGGCCCACCAGGCTGCCACCTCCTCCTGGCCACAATAATTAAATCTGAGATGAATACAGGGCACAGAGCTAGACAAGCAGAGCAAAAGAGGCTTTTGTTAGAACATTTCCGTGCAGGGAGGCTCCCTACGGAGACACCCTGCCTGTGAGTGAAGCTAACGGAGGCCAGGAGAAGTATGATAGCAGAGAGAGAATGAGTCCTGAGAATACTACAGGAGCCCCTGGGTCCACCCGTGCCTGAAGCTAGATCACCCTGGGACTTTTTCAGTAAATTCTCCTCCCCTGGCATTCACAACTGAGAGTCGCAACTAACTCGCTGATAATGAATGTAGGATTCTCAGGGTTCTCTGGAAGGCCTCTCTTCCTGCCATCCACTATAATATGACTTGATTTCATTCACCCCCAAGGTGTGAAATATAAGA
Organism: Neofelis nebulosa; assembly: GCF_028018385.1. Classification (NCBI taxonomy): domain Eukaryota; kingdom Metazoa; phylum Chordata; class Mammalia; order Carnivora; family Felidae; genus Neofelis; species Neofelis nebulosa. Next base: position 390,480 of record NC_080798.1, read on the forward strand.
CAGACTGGCTTTTGTCTTAGGGGCTTCCCAACTGTCTCCTTGGTACCTCTATCAGTTTCCTATTACTGCTCTAATAAATTGCCACAATGGTGCCTAAAAGCAAAGTTGCTTTCCTATGATTATGGACATCAGGTCTGACGCCAGCCTCACTGCACTACAATCAAGCTGGTGGCAGGGCTACCTTCCTTCTGAGGCTCTAGGGGAAATATGTTTGTCACCTTTGCCAGTTTCTGGAGGCCAACTAAAATACCTAGCTCCCAGCCCTTCCTCGTGTCTTCTCTGCCCTGAACTCTCGTGCCTGCCCCATCCAAATGACACAGTATAATCTCCCCACCTCAAATTCTTCAATTTAATAAACTGCATCTGCAAAGTCAATTTTGCTGTATGAGGTTACATATTCGGGTGAGCAAGTGCTCCATGGAACTCAGCCTGACAAATCAAATTTCATGGAATCTCACCCCCAAACGTACTCCCATCCCAGCCCCCCACCGCTGTCAGTCTTGCCCAAGCCACCACACCTCTCGGTGGGCATGGTAACGGCTCTGGGTGGCCAATCTGATTCTCATTTTGCCCTTGTTTTTTGCCCACCAACCATCGCAAACTGCAACCTGGTAAATCTTTTTTTTTTTTTTTTTTAAGGTTTATTTATTTATTTTGAAAGAGAAAGACAGCACAAGAGCACAAGCAGGCAAGGGGCAGAGAGAAAGAGAGAAAATCCCAAGGACGCTCCGTGCCATCAGCACAGAGCCTGATGCAGAGCTTGAACTCACGAACCATGTGATCATGACCTGAGCTGAGATCAAGTCAGATGCTTAACCAATTGAGCCACCTGGGTGCCCCCTGTAAGGGTTAAATTGTAGTGTAGGGCTAACACCTAGCTTGAAAAAATAACAGCTTTGTTCCGACACTGAAGGTCAAGAGATAACAGCCTTGCTTTACTCTTGTAAATTATGCTTCATACTCTTGTAAATCAGGCTTCACCAACTAAGGAAACAAAAGCTCAAAGAAAAGAGCATCAGAGGCAAGGTCAAGGAGATCCACTGGTTGCAACTAAGCGGCAGAAAGTCTAAAATAATCACCTCATCTGGCAACTGTTTCTAACTCATCTGGGAACTGTTTCTCTGTTCTGTTCCCAGGTGATGATAAAACGATGTGATCGGCCATAAAATTATCAAGTGTTGGTCCTGATCGGTCGGCCTTGCCTCTCATTGCAATGAACTTTGTTGTGACTGTCACTGGTGTCCATAGCATTCAGTTTCAGGAGTCGTGTGGATGCAACATTTGGTGCATTGGCCGGGAAAGTTAAAGGTCTGAAACAGGGATTGCTCTGCCGACCCCTGGGAGGAAGCTCGGGATTGGGAGAGGTAAGGAATTCTTGGGGCGCGCCATTTGAATGACTCAGGAGGGTCTGCCTGACGCGGCTATAGAACCAGAGTCAGGGATCCTACCGGGACGCCGGTGGACCCCATTAGGTTTGATGTTTGTCAAGAAGGATCCTATTTTCAGGTGGCTGCGATGGCCTACTGGCCTTGAGATCTCGAACTTGTGTTTTCTTCGTGTCTTAATTGTCTTCTTCCTGTTGACTGGCTGTGCGTCCTTGTCAGTTTTGCCTATCTTTGTCATCGTCCTTGTCAGTTTTGCCTATCTTTGTCATCGGTCAGAATCAGACTACCCCCACCCCGCTGAGTCTCATACTAACCCATTTCCAGGAGTATAGGAGAGCTGCCTCAGTTTTCGGCCTCCACGTTAAGAAGCCAGTCCTTCGAACTCTCTGCGAGGTGGAATGGAACAGCTTTCAGGTCGAATGGCCTCCACAGGGGACCTTTAACCTTACTTTGGTATATAAAGTTCGTGATATTGTCTTTTCTAGGCACGAAGACCAAATCCCATACACTGGGGCATGGAGAACCCTCATTGAAAAACCTCCAGATTGGTTAAAACTTCTTCCCCTTCCCCCTCGCCTCCCTAAAGTACAGGCTTTGCCACTCAAAGGTCGCCCATCTGGAGCTCAGAATAAGAATCTTGATGAGACTAAGCGGCCGCCCCCTCTATCACCTGCACAGGAGGGGGGTAAAAAAAAAGGAACTTACCACCCACCGCCCTATAGTTCTCGCCCAAAGAATACAGGTCAAGATGCTTCAGATCTGGACACGAGCCGGAGTCGGGACACTCCCCTGAGCCCGTCTCACACCCGGTCAGGGACTCCCTTCCATCCGCCTCCCGCTGCCCTATCCCTTCTTCCAGGGCCACCCCTGCACCCCTGCAGGGTGATGTCCGACCCTTTATGACTTATGTACCCTTCTCCACTAGCGACCTTTATAACTGGAAGCTTCAAAACCCCTCGTTCTCAGAGAAACCCCAAGCATTAATTTCTCTTCTTGAAACTCTATTTGTGACCCAACAGCCAACCTGGGATGACTGCCGGCAGCTCTTGCAGGTTCTCTTCACCACTGAGGAGCGGGATAAGATCCGTCGCGAGGCCCGGAAATTAGTGATGGGGCCAAAGGGGCAACCCACCGAGGATCCCGCTGGATTCAAGGAAGTTTTTCCTTCCTCGCATCCTGAAAATTGGGACCCGAACGCTCCTCACGGTAGGCGATCATTGACCCTATTTCACCAGACTCTACTGGGAGGTCTCCAAGCAGCCACCCGCCGGCCCACAAACATGTCTAAGGTAACAGAAGTAATTCAGGGGACCGAGGAAAGCCCCTCAGCCTTCTTAGAAAGGCTCACGGACAATTGGGGCGCCTGGGTGGCGCAGTCGGTTAAGCGTCCGACTTCAGCCAGGTCACGATCTCGCGGTCTGTGAGTTCGAGCCCCGCGTCAGGCTCTGGGCTGATGGCTCGGAGCCTGGAGCCTGTTTCCGATTCTGTGTCTCCCTCTCTCTCTGCCCCTCCCCCGTTCATGCTCTGTCTCTCTCTGTCCCCAAAATAAATAAAAAACGTTGAAAAAAAAATTAAAAAAAAAAAAAAAGAAAGGCTCACGGAGGTGTACCGCACCTTTACCCCTGTAGACCCTGAGGCACCTAAAAATAGAAGAGCATTAAATTTGGCCTTCGTCTTACAGGCAGCCCCAGACTTGTAAATGGACATTCATCCCACTGTACCCAACCCTTATACTCTCCTTAGTTTGCTTCCCCCTTCTCAGGTGTATTATACAGTTCTGGACTTAAAAGATGCCTTCTTTGCCATCCCGCTGGCCCCACAAAGCCAGCCACTATTTGTATTTGAATGGACTGATCCTGAAAAGGGACAGCTCACCTGGACGCAACTCCCCCAAAGATTTAAAAATTCTCCTCTTTTTAACGACGCCCTGCACCAGGATTTAGAGCCATTTTGAATCTCCAACCTGCAGGTAGCCCTACTGCAATATGTTGAGGATATCTTGTTGGCGGCCCCCTCTCATTTAGAATGCCTGAGTGCCACCAGAGAACCCTTGAGTCTTCTGCAAAAACTGGGGTACCGAGTGTCAGCCAGAAAAGCGCAGATCTGTCGTACTGCGGTGACCTATTTAAGTTACAACCTTAAAAAGGTAAGTGCTATCTCGGTGAACAAAGAATTCGGGCTATACTCGATATTCCTCAGCCTAAAACTCGCAAACAAGTTCTCGAGTTCTGCGGGCAGCAGGCTACTGCAGAGTATGGATACCTGGTTTTGCTGAACTGGCAGCCCCTTTGTACGCCACTCTCACGGGGTCTCCGGAGTCCTTCACGTGGGGGGAGACTCAAACCAAAGCCTTCCAAGCCTTACGAGAGGCTCTCGTGACCCTACCGGCCTCGGCCCTGCCAGATCCCACCAAGCCATTCCATTTGTTTGTAGCCGAAAAGGGGGGGGTAGCCGAGGGAGTTCTGACTCGGAGCCTGGGACCTTGGCGCCGACCGGTGGCCTATTTATCCAAGCGGCTGGACCCAGTTGCTTCCGGGTGGCCCCCACGCGTTTGACAAATTGCCGCCACCGCGCTCTTAGTTGAAGACGCAGACAAACTAACTTTGAGGCAGGCACTGTCACCGGGCCCCACTAAGTGGAGGCTTTACTGCGGGCTCCCCCAGAGCGACGGCTGTCAAATGCTCGGATTACCCAATATCAAGCGTTGCTACTCGACCAGACCTGAATACGTTTTTGTGCCCCCACAGCCTTAAACCCAGCCACTCTGCTGCCCGAAGGACAAGGTCCCCCTCTGCACTCCTGCCCAGAAACCTTGGCGACGATCTCGTCCCTCCGCTCCGATCTTATGGACGTTCCTTTACAGGACCCTGATATCAGCATGTTTTCAGGCGGCAGTAGTTTTGTGTTTCAAGGGCAAAGGCACGCCGGGCGCTGCAGTGACGACGGACCGCGGGGTTTTATGGCAACAGACCCTTCCCCCGGGAACTTCAGCCCAGCACGCAGAGCTCATCACGCTAACAAAAGTCCTCAAACTCGGAAGAAACAAGCCAGTTCATATTTATATGGACAGCCGCTATGCTTTTTGCAACCGCGCATGTACACGGATCCATTTACCAAGAGCGCGGTCTCCTCACGGCGGAAGGCAAGGCCATCAAAACTGAAGCTGAAATTTTAGATCTTCTAGCAGCCATCTGGGAACCTGCGAGGCTGGCAATCATTCACTGCCCGGGACGTCAGAAAGGCGACTCCCTAGAAGCAGTCGGAAACCGCCTGGCTGATGCAGCAGCCCGAGAAGCTGCCCCAACTAAAAGTAAAAGTGCCTTGGAGCTACCGATCTTGACCGAGGAAGCCCAGTTACACTCCTAAAGATTTGGAGTGGGTTTCCAGAAAAGGGGGAAGTGTGGCGCCGGGACAAAAGTGGTCTCAGGATCCTGAAGGTAAGATCCTCTTACCCGCGGCGCTCGGGCGGCGCATGGTGGGTCGGCTCCACCAAGGGACTCATCTGGGAAAAACGAAGATGGCGGAATCAGTGCGGAAGAAGTTCAGGGCGCAAGGGCTGGGAAAAGAGATCGAAGAGGTGGTTGAAAGGTGTGCAAGTTGCGCCCAAGTAAATCAGGGTGCAAGTAGGAAGGTTTCAGAAGCTAAAAGAGATAGAGGAACTGAGCCAGGCCGGTTTTGGCAAGTAGATTTTACCGAAATTAAACCAGGGAAATATGGATACAAATACCTGCTTGTTTTTGTAGACACCTTCTCCGGGTGGGTCAAGGCGTTCCCCACTAAATCAGAAACGGCTCAGGTGACAGTTAAGAAATTATTAAATGAAATAATTCCTAGATTCGGGCTGCCTCTGAGCATAGGATCGGACAATGGCCCGGCCTTTACGGCGCAGGTGTCCCAGGGTCTAGCCCGGGCATTGGGACTAGATTGGAAATTACATTGTACATATAGACCTCAGAGCTCGGATCAGGTAGAAAGGATGAATCGGACCCTAAAAGAGACCTTAACCAAATTGTCCCTTGAGACGGGCGAAAATTGGGTTGACGTCCTGCCTTTTGCCCTTTTGCGAGCGCGTTGTACTCCATTTGTCAAGGGATTTCCCCCTTATGAAATTTTATTTGGCAGACCTCCACCTATCCTGCCGAGGCTAGGAGGCAACGTAATGGAACAGTTGGAACAGGTCCGCTTGCTGGCTTCACTCGTGGCCCTGCAACATGTACAAAAGGAAATAACCAGGGCCTTAAAAGAAGCCTTCGCTCATCCTCCTGTTCTTCCCCACCCCTTTCAACCAGGAGATTTAGTCTGGGTCAAGAGGCACGAGCTTAAAACCCTGGAGCCGCTCTGGAAAGGACCACACGCCGTGATCCTGACTACACCCACGGCTGTGAAGGTAGATGGTGTCCGAACCTGGATTCATCACTCTCAGGTTAAAAAAAAAAACAACCTGTGTGAAGGCAGGAACACCCGAGACTGATACAGAACCAGATAATGAACAGCAATGGAAGGTCCGAAGGCACTCAGAGGATCCTTTAAAGGTAATACTGATGCGGGCATACTAATAATAATTGTCTGGGTTTGTATAATGATAAGCATGGGGGACTGTACAGAATTGCATCCCCTATCTTTTTGGCCATACCAACGGGAACTCAGGGACACTGTCACGGGGAAGGTGATAACATCTAATACCTCTTCCACTGTGCCTTGTTTTTTGTTTGGTTTATGCGACTTGTTGGGGGACTCATGGGGGACTTTTAATTACTAATTATAAACAGCCAACGGGCTTCGCTCCTCCGTCCCCGAAAACCCCTATATGGTTACCTATGGATGTGGACACAGGGATCAAGAACAAAAATTGGCTAACATACCAGGGTTATACAGTTGCCCTGCAAATAGAAAGGTCGAATGTGAAGGAAAAGGCCAGCAATAATTGGTATCAGAATTTATTCTCTTGGTCCCCCTGGCTCACATCACTGCTCACCACCATAGCTGGGCCACTGCTATTATTACTTCTCGGGTTAACTATCGGCCCATGCATTATCAACTGGTTAGTACAGTATGTCAAGAGGCGAGTTGGTGAAATAAAAATTATGATGATTAGGTCCAACTACGTCCCCTTAGTTCCTAATGATGAATCAAGGGATTGATTCACTGACGAGAAAAGGGAGAAATGTAAGGATTAAAGTGTAGTGTAGGGCTAACACCTAGCTTGAAAAATAACAGCTTTGTTCTGACACTGAAGGTCAAGAGATAACAGCCTTGCTTTACTCTTGTAAATTACGCTTCATACTCTTGTAAATCAGTCTTCACCAACGAAGGAAACAAAAGCTCAGAGGCAAGGTCAAGGAGATTCACTGGTTGCAACTAAGCGGCAGAAAGTCTAAAATAATCACCTCATCTGGCAACTGTTTCTAACTCATCTGGGAACTGTTTCTCTGTTCTGTTCCCAGGTGATGATAAAACGATGTGATCGGCCATAAAAACTCTGTACCCCAGCTGTTCGAGGCCGCACTCTTATCAAGAGTGTTGGTCCCGATCGGTCGGCCTTGCCTCTCATTGCAGTAAACTTTCTTGTGACTGTCACTGGTGCCCATAGCATTCTGTTTCAGGAGTCGTGTGGATGCAACACCCCCAACCTGGAAAATGTTTACTCTGTCAGACAATACCACATGTCCCTAGAGCTCATGGACTGGTTCCCACTGCTTTACAGTAACTCTTCCCATTGCTTTAGGACAACACGAAAACCCCTGCAAGGGCCCTGCCAGCCCTGTCCCCTGCTCCCTTCTACCATAGACCCATCCAATTTCTCTCGGATTTTTGAATATACTGTCATTGCTCCCACTTTGGGCCTTCACAGGCAATGCTCTCCTGCTCAGCACATCCTTCCTGCCCCCTTCTGAGTTCCACTCCACACCAGGTGTCAGCTACAAGCAACTTGCCTCCAGGAGCCCCACCAGCACCCTTGGGTTCTTCTCAACCCCATCATTGTCAAGCGCATATTCATTTCTCAAATTCCCATCATTCTTACTGGGTCTAAGGCTTGTTGAGCTCATGAATCTATGAATCCTGTCTTGGTCACCACTTTATCCACAATTCCCACTCTGGGAGGGGTGCCTGGCTGGCTCAGCTGGTAGAGCATGCAACTCTTGATCTTGGGGCTGTAAATTTGAGCCTCATGTTGTGTGTGGAGATTACTTAAAAAAATTAAGTTTTGGGGTGCCTGGGTGGCTCAGTCAGTTAACTGTCCAACTTCGGCTCAGGTCATGATCTCACAGTTCATGGGTTCAAGCCCCGCATCAGGCTCTGTGCTGACAGCTTGGAGCCTAGAGCCTGCTTCAGATTCTGTGTGTGTGTCTCTCTCTCTCTCTCTGTGTGTGCCTCCCCTGCTCACACACTCTCTTTCTCATAAATAAATAAATAAACTTTAAAAATTTTTTTAAAAAGCATTCTGGGAATATGCCTATGTGACTAAAATCACGTTTTCTATTGGCTTGTAGCACAGCAGGGATTCCAAAAGGATGAGAATGAACAATTTTATCCCTTAGCTTCTATCACAAGCCTGTGGAGGGCTAGTTAAAGAGTGCAGTCCCAGCCCCTGCCCAAGGGTTTCAGTAGCTGTGAGGTGTTGTCTGAGACTTTCCATTTCGGTAGATGGGTCCAGGGATACTCAGATCCCTTGACCTAGGGGCAATGGCAGGTATTTCAGCAAGGAACCATTGAAGCTCTGACTCAGGAACACGTTGGGGAGGTAGATGCTCTTGGCCTAGATGAAGAGGCATGACCCTTCCCCGACCCTTCCGAGGAAGCCTGAGTTCTTCCTCCCCCATTCTCCAAGATGCGTCTACAGGAGTGTCCCTCTCCGCCCCTCCACTGCACTTACCTTCCTCCTCAGATATCCAGGTTACATCCTCCACCAGGGCCACTGCCTCCTGACAGTCCTCTGGGTGCTGTGACTGCACCCACCTCTGGAGCTTCCTGGGCAGCGCACCCAGGAACTGTTCCAGCACCAGCAGCTCCAGCATCTGCTCCTTGGAGTGCGCCTCGGGCTGCAGCCACTGGCGGCACAGCTCACGCAACCGGGCCAGGGCCTCTCGGGGCCCTGCCACCTCCTCGAAGCAGAACCCCCGGAACCTCTGGCGTGCAGCCTCAGGGTCAGCTGGATGCTTGCCTAGCTGTTGAGTGGGCTCCCCAAGTACTTCTGGGCTTAGGCCCTCGTCTTCAGCATAGAGGGCCCGAATCTGGGCATTTCGGGGACGAGCTACCTCTTGGTTCAGTGTGAGGACTTCAACGACTTCGATCTTCATCAGGGGATTCCCAGCAGGAAGAGGATCCACTTGAGGGTCCAACTGAGCCGCAGGACACTCTGTAAGTCAAAAGCACAGCCAGAGAGATGGCCAACAAGCACATGAAAAGATAGTCAACATTATTTGCCACCAAGGAAATGTAAATCAAAACCACTGTGAGGGGCACCTGGCTGACTCAGTCAGAAGAGCGTGTGACTCTTGATCTTGGGGTCATGAGTTTGAGCCCCTTGTTGGGTGTAGAGATCACCTAAATAAACAAAAACTTAAAAAAATAAATCGTGAGATACTACTTCATACTTACTAGGATAGCTATTATCAAAGATGGGTGGTAACAACTATTGGTGAGGATGTGGAAAAACTGCTGTTGGTGGGAACACAGAACGCTGCATCATTTTGCAAAACAGTCTGGCAGGTGCTCAAAAAGCCAAACACAGAATTATAACCCAGGAATTCTCCTAGGTATACATCCAAGAGAAATGAAAATATTTGTCAATACAAAAACTTGTACAGGAACTTTCACAGCAGCATTCTTAACAGCCAAAAAGAAAAACAAATGTCAATCAAAGGAAGAATAAACAAAATATGGTCTATCCACAAATTGGAATATTATTTGGCCATAGAAAGGAATGAAGTAGTGATACGTGCTAAGCCTTGACAACATTATGCTGAATGGAAGCAGCCAGACACCAAAGGCTAATTTTAAGATTCCGTTTATACGAAATGTCCAAAATAGACGAATATACTGAGACAAAGTAGATTCGTGGTTTCCAAGAGATAAGGAATTCAGGCAATTAGGGGTGTTGGCTAATAAAAATGAAGCTTTTTCAGGGAGATGATAAAGACGTTCTGAAATTAGACTGTAGTGATAGCTACACAACCTTGTGAATTATAGTAAAAACCACTGAACTGTACACTCTCAAAGGGTGAACTTTAAGGTATGTAAATTACACCTCAATATGGGAGGGGGGTGAGAAAGCAAGAGGCAAGGAGGCTTAAGAAGAAACCTGTGATGCTCTATAGGCCCACAGCTATGTACAGGGAGTAGAACCTGATCCTGCCTCCATGGGAGCCAAGAAGACAGGAAAGTCTGAAGCCCTGTGTCTTGGCACAGAACTCACAAGAACACAACTCCAGCACGTCCCTGAAATGCTAAGGAGGGCACACAAACCAAAGGAAATAAGAAAGCACTGTACAACTCTAAGGAGAAATGCTAACTCTAAATGACTTGAAAGCTTTAAAACTGTCAATAGAGAGGCACCAGGGTGGCTCAGTCGGTTAAACATCTAACCGCCCCAGGTCACAGTCTCACAATTCTGTGAGATGCAATTCTGTGTCTCCCCCTCTCTCTGCCCCTCCCTGGCTTGTGCTCCTGCACTCCATCTCTCTCTCAAAAGTAAATTAATAAACATTTTTGAAAAAGTAAATAGAAAAAATGTAAATCACGGATTATGGTTTACTTCCAATTAGGCTTGTTTGTTTATAAAAACAGAAATGGTCCGGCTGATGTCAAGAGCAAATGTGCCCGCTCACACTTGCTGTTTTGAATATACCTGATTAGCACAACTCTACCTGCAAAGGAACTTCCAGCATGAACTCAAAGCCTTAGCAACGAATGCCAGGGCAATCAATGCTCGGGGACTTTGAGCTGGTTAATCGTGTTCAGGGAACTATCTGGAGAGGAAGACCACTGTAGAGACACCAAGAGAAGAGTATTTGGACACAAAGGCCAGACAGCATACGACAATAGAACTCTGACCCCGCAACCTCAGGACTTGTTTGACCTGTTTGACCGCCAGTTTTTTTTCTTTCACCCCCAAGTCAATAACCTCCAGTCAGAACCTTCCTTTTTTCGCTATAAATTTTCCCACGCCTGCCTCCCTGCCAGTCTCGACTAAACACTAGGTGTGGTGACAGACGCCCTGCTACAGTGGCCTGAGTAGATGGCCTCCGCATGTCCTCATTTGGGTGGTCTTTTTCCCACAACACCCGTTTCCTGAGCAGGGGTGTAGGACGGAGCAAAACTGGAAAACACAGGTAGTGCTAAAGCACCGCTCAAGAAAACTGAAAGATTCCCAGATAAGCATTAAAAATTACGCTGGTTTTAGTGTGATCATTACAACGGAGGAAAGCTCCCGTCACGTGAAGTGACCGCACCCGTGTTGTTTAAACACACAAACTCGGAAAGACCCGAAGAGCAGCGGCTCCCTGCGCGCCACCCGCACTGTTAAGCAGCGGCCCGGCCGGCCTTCCAGCACCGCGGCGTCCGGGAGGGTGGCGCTGGCGGAGGCCGCAGCCACAGGTACACTGCGGCCCGCGTTCGGGAAGCTGAAGCCTCCGTTCCCCCTCCCACCGGGTAAACGGGACGACACCGCCCACGTCCCCATAGCCACGCCCCGATCCCCCGGTCCGGACGTGCATCACGAGCCTGGTGCCGGCCAACTACAACTCCCAGGGCCCTTCGCGGTGCACACTTCCGGAGCGGCCATGTTGAAGCTGTGGGTGCGACCCAGGCCCAGATCGGACGGCCGCCCCTTGGCGAGTTGCTGGGCTCTCGGCCTCCCGCACTCTCGTTCCCTCCCCCGCCCCCCTTCGCGACGGCTGACGCACCCTGGGGCGGCGCCGGCGCAGCTGGAACTTCCATATACACCTTCCCGGTCTGCCAGTTTTCACCCTTCGGGCAGGCGCAGGGCGGAGGATCGCGGTCGCTTCCCCCTAAGGGAGCGAGCGCCCGGATTCCTTATCCATTTTCGGATCCCCGATTCTACATTCCTCCCCGTTTGCGTAGGATGCTTTTTTTTTTTTTCCTCCCCCTCCACATTTCCGGATTACAGACCTTGGCTCGTCTATGGTTTCCTCGGTTTACTGGTTTCACAGATCTAACCGGTGTTGGAAATTGCTGGCACGCTCTTCGAGAAGTGAGTCAGCTCGAGGTCAGGAGTCACCAGCGATGGGTGGGGCCGGGCCCGCTGCCCCGAACGGGCCTTGGGCGCTTGGGGTTGCAAAACACGTCCTGGGCCGCGCTTTTAATCTCGGCCATCGCCAGTCACTCCTTTCCTAGGGTTTTTTGTTTTGTTTTGTTTTGTTTTGTTTTAACATATTTTTATTAAAAGACTTTTTAAGTAATCGCCACCCAATGTGGGGCTCGAATTCACCACAAGATCAAGAGTCCTAGAATCAAAATCCTAGTCCAAGGGATTTTTTTTCCTTGATAAAAATAACTACGTTGATCTCCTATTTCTGACCTCCTCCCCTAAACAAACTTTTCTATTAATTTTATTTGGGGGCTTGCCTTTCCCAACTCATTTATATTTATCCTTGTCTTCAGGATTTAATTACCTTCCTGTTCCCTAGGATTTCTGGGGGTTCATTTTCCCCTCCAGATTGTTGATTTAAAAGCAAAATTCAGGGGCACCTGGGTGGCGCAGTCGGTTAAGCGTCCGACTTCAGCCAGGTCACGATCTCGCGGTCCGTGAGTTCGAGCCCCGCGTCAGGCTCTGGGCCGATGGCTCGGAACCTGGAGCCTGTTTCCGATTCTGTGTCTCCCTCTCTCTCTGCCCCTCCCCCGTTCATGCTCTGTCTCTCTCTGTCCCAAAAATAAATAAAAAACGTTGAAAAAAAAATTAAAAAAAATAAAATAAAAGCAAAATTCATTTCCCCACTTCCAGTTAGCGTTCTCAGAGCTCAAATTGCCCTGAGAATAACTCAGGAAGCCAAGGATGACAATTTCCCGGATCCCCAGCAGGGCTGGGCTTGAAAAGTGCCCCAGTTTAAGGGATATTAGGAAGCAGGGGGGCGGGTAGCGCTCCCTGGCCGCTCCTTGCTGGGCCACAGGCACCATTTTGAGTAATAATCATGCATGACACTTGAAATCTTCATTCTCCACAATGCTTCACAACTTTCTAATTTCTAAAACTTTGGTTTTTTACTCCTTGGTTAATCACGCGGATTATTTAGTACTTTATCCCTCAAGAAAATTAACTGTAGGTTCTTTTCATTCTACTCCCATCCACTCTCCATTTCTAATTTTATTTCTCCTTTAGTCTTGGATCATGTGTTTTGTTCCTCCTATCTCTGGGGGACACTAGGGCAATTTCTCAAAATCTTGAATGCTCATTAAAATGTTAACTCTTAACCATTTTAAGTTTCAGAGCCTGTCTAGGTGTGGATATGGAGAACTCTGCCCATCCTTGTGGTGCTGGGATCTCAGTGGATCTGCAGCCTGGCTCTCCCTGCAGTAGCAGCCATTCAGGACAACATATATTCCGGAGGGTTATTGTAAAGCTCTTCCTGGGTGCTATGTGGTCAATGAGATGGGCCACAACCTGCAAGCTGGTGGGTAAGTGTCATTCTAGTCACTACAGTCCTCTAGACCATCCCCCAAGGCCGCTAAGGTAACCCTTCCTGTGCTCTCTGTCAGGAAAGTATTCACCTCACTTCACAGAGAAAATGTACTCTTAAGTTTACAGCTGGCAGAGTTGAAACTGGATCTTCAACTCACTGGCACATAGCTCGGGCTGACTGACCCACTCATCTGTGTGGGGCTGCACAAAATAATCTCTATCAACTGCAGCTCCAAGTCCTGGTTTTCTTTTCTTTTTTATTTTTTTATTTTAAAAAAAAAAATTTTTTTTTCAATGTTTTTTATTTATTTTTGGGACAGAGAGAGACAGAGCATGAACGGGGGAGGGGCAGAGAGAGAGGGAGACACAGAATCAGAAACAGGCTCCAGGCTCCGAGCCATCAGCCCAGAGCCTGACGCGGGGCTCGAACTCACGGACCGCGAGATCGTGACCTGGCTGAAGTCGGACGCTTAACCGACTGTGCCACCCAGGCGCCCCTCTTTTCTTTTTTAAAATATTTATTTATTTTGAGAGAGAAAGAGCGAGCTTGAGCAGGGGAAGGGTAGAGAGAGGGAGACAAAGAATCCCAGACAAGCTCTGATCCCCCAATGCGGGGCTGGAACTCACGGAACAGTCAGATCATGACCCCAGCTGAAATTAAGAGTGGGACTCTTAACCAACTGAACCACCCAGGCACTCGCCAAGTACTGGTTTTCAATCCACCACCTGAATGACCGGTGGTGTGTGTATGTGTAGAATTTTAGCAATTTAGTACCCTCACTTGCAACTATCTATTTAGTGGGTTGTCATACAAACTCACCCAGCCTCTGGGAAAGGGGCTTAATCCTTCTGGGCCTTAGTTTCCTCTTTCTAAGTGATTAGGTTACATAAAGCCAGGAATAGCATGTAGGAAAGGATAATGGAGGATGTTTTTCTTCCTCCTCTTACAGTTTACTTCCCTTTCTGCTTCTTCCCTTCCAGGGTAAGCCATCTCCATCAGTGCTTAGAGTTCCACAGTGAACGCTGACTAACCAGGTACACTAGGGCTACCAGTCCACAAATAGAATAATAACTAATAACAATGACCTTTCAAGATCTTGTTGGGGGCAGGGTCAGGAGGAACGCTCACCTCAGCTCCTCTCATCCCTGTGTACACTCCCTTGTTCCTTTTTCTCCTTGTCCAGAATGCCCCCAGCTTTACACCTTTTCTCCTCCTCTCCCCATCACTCTTCAGCTCTGTTGGGCCCTCCATGGCGTTGCCTTTGAAGTTTGTTTACCCCCATGGACTGCTGAGGATGTCAGCTGGTTCTTGTGCATCAGAAACCCTAAAGCCAGGCCCAGCGGAAGATCTCCCAAAGGTGCTGATGGTCATCTTAACATCAAAGTCTTCGAATAGCAGTGGTTAGTTACATGAAGACCCCTCAAGACCTGGGCTTTACACACCATAGTCCCAGTAAGCAATAGCATCTATTCTTATACTGGGAGAATGGACTTATATGGAAGTCCATACTGGGAGACTCTAAGAGCCCTGTCCAAAGCCACACTGGGGAACATAGCAGCTGGGATCCAAGCCCTGTTTTATACCCTTTACACCAAAGGCTATGCTTCCCATAGCCACTATCTTAATTTTCCTCATATGTGCCAGAGTGTGCCATACCCCTGGCCTGTTAGTCTTTCCCAACATCTTCACCTGATACCCCTTCTCATCCAGCTCTTAGCTTCTGTGTCCTCTCCTCAGAACTGTCTTCCTGAGCAGTTCTCAACTAGTATTGCCCACCCACGCCTCCTCCCGCTAGCATATTCCATTGTTTCATTTTTCTTCACAGCACTGACTGCTATCTCAAAGTATCTGTTTCGTTAATTATCACCTTTCTACCTTTTCTACAGCAGCACTGCCCAATGGAGCTTTCTTTAAGGAAATGTTGTAAATCTACAATGTCCAACATAGTAGCCATTAGCCGCAGCTGACCAATGACCATCTGAAAGATGGCCGTGACTAAGGAACTAAACTGGTTAAGTTCATTTTAGTCTGTTTAAGCTTAATCAGTCACGTGTTAGTGGCTGCTCTGAAATGAATGTAGGCCCATTCATAAGACAGGGGCCTTACCACCATGTTCAATACTGTGACCCATCCCTGTAACAGTTCGTGGCATTTTTGCAGGCGCTCAAGAAATACTGTCTCAATATAGCCGTAAAAAGTGCCTTTTGAGTTTTTTAGCTCTCTGGATTTTCCTATATTTCTGTCATTTACAGGAAATTTCACTGGCATTTTAATTGTGTCCCACCTTTAAACTATCATGGGAGGATTGCTATTGTTACAAAGTTCCCTTCCACTTGGGACCCTGAGCAGTAGCTGGGAGTGCAGGCCACCGGGTAAGAGGACACCTGGTTTATATTCCTGCTTCTTTCCCAACCAGCTAGGTCAGAGACTTGCATTTCTGCTTCCACTGGTATAATGGCTCCAACACTTCTCTAGAGGCTGGAATGATGGAAGGACTTAAGTCAAGAAAGGGAATGCATAAACTTAAAATTTTTCTAAGCCCTCGAAGTTATTGCTTCTGCTTATTTTATATCCCACTAACTTAAATTTTTTTTCAAATAGAAATGCCTTAGTAATTGATTCCTTAACAATTCCTAATCATTTCGGGGTGCCTGGGTGGCTCAGTCAGGTAAACATCTGACTCTTGATTTCAGCTCACGGTTCATGGGTTCAAGGGTGGAGCCTGCTTGGGATTCTTCCTCTGCCTCTCTCTGCCACTCCCCTCCTCAAAATAAACCCAAAACAAAACAAAAAAACAATTCCTAATCATTTAATTCATTCTTAGATCCCATTTCAAAAACCTATTAATATCTTTGTGTTAAATTGGGTATTCCTTGTGTAAGCCAAGGCTATTCATCTCTATTGTTATTTGTCACATTGATGAACTCTTATTTTTAACTATTTCAAAGGATTAGTTTAAGGTGGTTAATTGTCATGAGCTATCAATATTTCCTTTTTAATGTTTTTCTCATTTTGTGCTTTAGTGACAAAAATGCTATTATACCTTGCAGAATCTGTCAACATTCCAGCCTTGTCCTGTCATTGAACTGCTCGTGTTCCATCCAAATGGCCTTTTAACAGGAAGTTGGAAGATATTCACTGCCCAGGTCAGTAATAATAATAAGTAGCTGGCCACTTTGTTCTGAAAAATTTTTATAAATTATTTTAACATTTTTCCTAGGACCAATTTTGACAACCTTCCACTTTTCCAGAAATCTTTCCATTTTGTTGTTTGTTAATTTCTGGGCATCTAGGCTGTGTCAGGAACTGGTAACACAGCAGAAAGGAGGTAGCAGTTTCCTTCTCAGGAGGCTGTCACAGCCTGTCAGTATCTACATTCAGTGATTACCACCTGACACACATATTTGAACTTGTATGTATATTTTCTAAAAAATGGTATTATGTGCACCTGCTTATCTTTATACGTGTTAAAGATACATATTTAAGAAATACATGTATCTTGGACTTTCATATCAGTACATGGAGCTGGCTCATGCATTGTTACTGTTGTACAAAGTTCTATAATGAAAATTACATGTGTTGCTGAATATGTGTGTAGTGTTATTTCCCTATATAGGTTTTTAGCTTGCCTTTGATTTATTCTGTTTAATCAAAGTTGGTTTTGAATTTTTGTCTTTCCAGAAAATTAGTTCTTGGGTTCTTTTTTTCTTCTCCATTTGATTCATTTATTTGTGTTGTATTTATCTTTTCTGTTTCCTTAGGACTTTGAGTCAAATGTGTAGTTCATTTGTTTTCCTTATTTAATTAATAGTGAGGGCATTTGCAGGTCTTGAAATTACCCTAGGTATTATATTTGGACACCAGGCAGAACGGTTTCCAGATAGAAGGATCAAGATTACATGGGTCCTAATGAGCAAATATGTGGAGGGTCACAGAATGTATTCTTGAATAAAGGTTTACACAGTGTTACCACACTCTGCTAGGCTGGATTCCTGCCAAAATATGTTTTGATAGTCACTCAAGATTCTAAACTCTTGACTCACTCCCTAGGATGTGAGCCTTTCAGAGTTCTTAATAGCACTATGTATCTCAAG
Organism: Neofelis nebulosa; assembly: GCF_028018385.1. Classification (NCBI taxonomy): domain Eukaryota; kingdom Metazoa; phylum Chordata; class Mammalia; order Carnivora; family Felidae; genus Neofelis; species Neofelis nebulosa. Next base: position 407,598 of record NC_080798.1, read on the forward strand.
ATTGCTCCTTATCATCCCTTACCTACCCTCTTGTCTCAAAGCCTGGCCTTGTCTTCATAGTCTCCTCTTTGAAGACATCCTCTTGTTTTTTTACAATTTCTTCAATCATTTATTCACTCAACAGTTTCCTGAGCTAGAGATGGAGTCATTGTCTTAGCAACTGGGGATATATATGGGAAACTGAAATAAAGACACCTGCTCTCTTGTTTAACATTTGTTCTAGGTGTTCAGTCAGATAACAGAACAAGTTGGAAAAGACCTCTTTTTCTGTATTTGTATACATATGTGATCAAAATTTTATTTAGAACTTGCCTTCTGTATGACTTATCTGGCATAAAAATAGGATGAGACATTTCATTTTTATTATTCAGTGTGGTTCTCTCCAGTGTAAGTTTTCTGTTTTGTTGTTCTGTCAAATAAGGTGGGAGCTAAGGCTAATGATTTGCCTGCACGGATTACATTGAGGATCTGCTCTCATAGGAGTCCTCTGATGTTGAATACAATGAGGACTCCTACTGAAGGGCTTCTTGCCAGTGGGTTCTGTGACTCCTGAAGCCTTCCTAAGACCCAATTACATTCTCACGATCCTGAGTAAGAGAGCTGTGCATGAAAGAAACCTTTTCACACAGTCATAGTCCCTTGGCTTTGGAGTTCTCATAGGTAATTATTTGATCTAAGAACTTTCCCAAATTCATTACAACTGGGGTTTTTTTTCGGGGTGGGGGGGGCGGGGGGTCCAATATGAGTTTTCTCAAGTCACAGTGAATCAGGCCAGAAGCCTTTCCTGCTAGGATCATATTCCTGGGGTTTCTACCCTGTTTGAGTTCTCATGTCAAAAAATTCATGCACATTAGTTCCTCCATTCAAGGTCTTTGCATGTTAGTCTCCTCCCATGTGAGCCTTAGTTAAAGGCTGAATGAAAACAGGCCTTCTCACATTAAACACATTTTTTCAGTCTTGTTCTTGAATGGATTATCCTTTGTATAAAACAACTGATTTTCTACATCCCCCGTGTCTGCTTTATAGCCCATATGAATCCTCTCAGACTACACAAGGGATGAATGAAATCTAGAAGAGGATTTTCTTCTCTTCCTTCCAAAAAACAATCTTCTTGTAGATGTTATTTTTTTCTACTAAAGTTTGCACTGATTTGAGTATTGCTACATTCATATTTGTATGGCTCATCTCTCCTGCTTCATTACTTGCCAAGTCAAAAAAGTTAAATGTCTTGCAGGCTTTCCTATAATCACGATCTTCAATATAGTGTCTTCACCCTATTGCTTATCAATGATTAAATCTAGATTATATATCAAGTTTTTTTTTTTTTCAATTTTTTTTTAATGTTTATTTATTGTTGAGAGACAGAGAGACACAGAGCATGAGCATGGGAGGGGCAGAGAGGGGGAGACACAGAATCCGAAGCTGGCCATAGGCTCTGAGCTGTTAGCACAGAGCCCAACCTGGGGCTCGAACTCACAAACTGCGAGATCATGACCTGAACCAAAGTCAGATGTTTAACCTACTGAGCCACCCAGGTGCCCAGATCTCAAGTTTTCTAACCAAACTACACAGAATGGCAATACTTCCTTGAAAGGACACTGAGCAGTGGCTAAAGGTTTGAGTGCCATCAAATATCATCCGTATTCCTGATCTTCACAGCATCTTCCCAAATCAGTGCCTTCTTAAAAACAAATGCCCTGGGGCGCCTGGGTGGCTCAACGGGTTGAGCATCCGACTTCAGCTCAGGTCATGATCTGGTGGTTCGTGAGTTCGAGCCCCGCGTTGGGCTCTGTGCTAACAGCTCAGAGTCTGGAGCCTGCTTCAGATTCTGTGTCTCACTCTCTCTCTGCCCCTCCCCTGCTCATGCTCCATCTCTCTCTGTCTCAAAAATAAAAAAAAAATTTTTTTTTAATTTAAAACAAAAAAACATTAAAAACAAATGCCCTCTGTCTTAAGCACTTATTACTAAGTTTCCCTTCTGCTTCCACCAATGTCTGTGCTGCCATTTTTGCTATCAGGGACAGCTGGATAGCCATACAAAATGAGTTGCCTCAGAAAGGCTGAGCTTTCGACTTAAACTCAGTCCCTTGAGTTAGGGAAAGGCACAGCTACACTAGTGATGGGAGACAGACCACTGCTAGAGATGGTTGTCTCATCCAGTGGTAAATAGAACACGCTATTCCAAACATCTAGGATTCCCAAGTCTTTATGCACTGCTGGGACCTCCTTCTCGAGTCCAGAGAGGTGCACTCAGCTGGCTTCACAAACCTGTACTTGGATGTCTCTCAGTCCCTTCTCATTCATACTTATTTAACAGAACCAGTCAAGACATGTGACAATTCCACAAACTCTTGAATCTAGGTGAAAGCTACTAGGGAGTTCCATGTAAACTGTCTAAAAAATTATTTCAACATAAAAAGTAAAACCAGGGGTGCCTGGGTGGCTCAGTTAAGGTCTGACTTCGGCTCAGGTCATGATCTTGCAATTCGTTGAGTTCAAGCCTCTTATGGGGCTCTCTGCTGTCAGCAAAGCCTGCTTTGGATCCTCTGTTCCTCCCTCTCTCTGCCCCTCCCGCTTGTGTGCATGTGCTCACTCACTCTCTCTCAGAAATAAACATTACAAAAGTAAAACCAAAACTTCTATTTCTACCCTTCAAAAGTTTTTGCCTTTGCCAGATTTCCTCATATTATTGATTAAAACCAAAAATTCAGGAGTAGTAATTTTTCTCCTTTTTTCTTCTTTTAAAGTTGGATTTTGATATATAGAAAAAGAACATATATGGTAAATGCATACATTACAAAGAATACTCACAGGAAATCCCTGAAGCCTTCACCTACGAGAGATTCTTGGCAGCTTCCTTTCCTTTGGCCATTACTCACCTGGCCCCAATGAATCCACTATGAATGGGGAGAAGCCGATGCCAGCTTCTCCCCAAACCCTCTGCTACTCTCAGGCCAGGTGACCTCACTTCTTCCTTAGGTAGTACTACCACGGTAACCTGCCTTACTTCCATCTGTGTCCTATTAAGTTCTTTTTTCCTAAGCACCTGCAGTGAGCTTGAAAAGCTGTACCACACATCTGCCTGATAAAAACCAAACTACCTTCACAGTGAAGGCCCTGTGTGTTCTGCCAAACCTAACCTGCCTGTCAGTATACCTCAGTTACCTCCTACCAGCCCACTGGGTGACTCCATGTTCCCTGAATGTGCCAAGCTTATTCCATTTTCATGGTCACCCCAAATGCTGTTTCTGTGCTTGGAAGCTCTCTTCACCACCACTCTTATAGGTGTGTAGAATTCTTTCACTTTGGGGATTGGCTTAAAGCTCACCCCTGCAGTGCCCCTCAAAATACCCCCTCTAGTGTAATTATTCATTGCCCCCACTTTACACTCTTTCCCTTCTCAGTATTTAACCACTACTCATCTTTACAGAGTTATATCTGGGGAACTTGTTTGTAGAGGCCATAATCTATTAGACTACGAAGTCCACAGTATCAGGGATTACTTTAGGTCTTTGGTTTACTACCAAAGTGTTTAGTATACTATATGGAACACAAGAGGAGTTCCACAAGTATTTGTGAGGTGTAAAAGGGGAGGCAGTGGAGGGAAAACAACATGTAAAGGACTCATTGTGACAGAGCAGAGAGGAGTCAGGCACCTGAGGCCTAGTCTGTAATAAAATGTCCTTATAAGCCTCTCTGGACATGGTCTCTCACTCTGGGTTATCACCTCAGAATCTCCTGGCACCCGTCAAGCCAGCTCTCCCTGAGACGTACAGAACCACAGGTGCCCCAAATCCCTCATGGCAACTAGATTCAGGGAACTACTGGATCATCCAGAAGTACAAGGCTGGAAGGTCTGCCAACACAGGACACGGGATTTGAGCTTCAGGGAGGATGAAACACAGACCTGCCACAATCAGAGCCACAAGACAGGAAGGGACTTTGGGAGGCTAGATCACAGGGAACAGTCAGGGGGAAAAGACACCATGATGGGTGGATACAAAGTGCTTGTGTTGCTGGGGACCTTCCAGGTGACATAGTTTAGTGACCTATACTAATGGATGTTAGAAAGGTTTTCAATGAAGAGGATGAAAAGAATGACTCAGTATGGAAAAGAAAAACCACTAATACTGAGCCATCAAACTGAGTTCAGAAAAAGGGCTCAGAGATTCATAGAGATGGCAGTCTATGTTGTGGCAAACAGAAGGACATCACCAAAGATGGGGATCAGGTGCAGATTTCGTAGCTGAATACTACCAGAAGCAGGTAGTTCCAATGTCATTTGTATTAGAACACAAAACAAAGGGAAGAAGAGAACATCCAAAGTTTTCTTTACAAAGCTGATAAAGATAATCGGGGCGCCTGGGTGGCTCAGTCGGTTAAGCGGCCGACTTCAGCTCAGGTCATGATCTGGTGGTCCGTGAGTTCGAGCCCCACGTTGGGCTCTGTGCTGACAGCTCAGAGCCTGGAGCCTGTTTCAGATTCTGTGTCTCCCTCTCTCTGACCCTCCCCCGTTCATGCTCTGTCTCTCTCTGTCTCAAAAATAAATAAACGTTAAAAAAAATTTTTTTTTTAAGATAATAAACACAAAAAAGAAATCCACCCACCTCCTGAACCTAATTTATGAATATGGATCTGTCTGTGGATGCCAGCAGCTCTTACAAGGGCACTTCTACATTTATTATGTCACTGTGTTAACTGTTCAAAGGAGAAAATCACTATGATCACCTTGGCATGACTATTAGGGAAAACGGGCTATTACTGATTTTCATTTATTAGAAAGGGCTAGATGACTATTGCTTTGTCCAGATAAAACTGACTTGAATCAAAACAGAGTCCAGCATCATGCTTGTCAAGACCCAGAAACTTTCCCATTTAGGTCACTCACTCTTCACACTCTCAACTTCAGTGTTTTGGAAGTACCAGCTGTGACAAAGGTCATTATGTAACTGGGCAAGAGTAAAACAATACTAATACGATTGCCTCCTGCTTTATACTTGCTGGTAAAATGACTGTACTGAGAAAATTGAGGCTCTAGTAAGACTGTTATAACTAATAAGAGAACTTAACAGCATGACAGGTTCATCTGGACCAACTACGCAAGACTGCAGAGGATTAACCTGAGCAGATTAACAGCAACCACTACAGTGAAAGCCCAACAGCACTCAGAAGGCCTGACATAGCACAGTGAAGCAAGATCCCTTGTTGTACACTTGCGCCAAAACTCGACTAGACCAATTCTGCATCAAGGAATTCTAAATGCAATCATCTAACAGGATTTTCTTAATGAACCCCTGACAAACTGATGTCAAGCACTCATCTTGCAAACCAGGTGGGTGAGAATAGTTCATAGTTTGTTTTGTTTGTTTTTTTGTTTTTTTTTAGAAATAATGAGAGGAACTATCATTTATCCAAGTTATAAAACTACCATATGTACAGCAGTATGTGTGCTCAGACTAAGATCAACGAAGCAGAAGGGACCAAGACCGAAGCCTATGCCCAATAAGTACCATGGAAATTTAGTCTGTAATAAGGACGGTGTTTCCAATAAGCAGAAGAATCTAATCAAAATTTGTTGAAAGAACATATGCTCCATACCATATACACAAAGAAACTCCAGATAAGTGCAACAATCAGACAAAAACAAACAAACAAAAAACCCTGAAATACAAGAAAGTATTTATGAAATCTGCCTATCTATGAATGGGATAGGAATAAGAACAGATCTGAAAGGAAAAATACCTAAATTATATAACTTCTTTATGAAAACTAAATTTAAAGGTAGAAGATAAATGGGGGCGCCTGGGTGGCTCAGTCGGTTAGGCATCCGACTTCAGCTCAGGTCATGATCTCACGGTTCATGAGTTCAAGCCCCACATTGATCTCCGTGCTGACAGCTCAGAGCCTGGAACCTGCTTTGGATTCTGTGTCTGCCTCTCTCTCTGTCCCTCCTCCGCTTGTGCTCTGTCTCTCAAAAATAAATAAACATTAAAAAAAATTAAAGGTAGAAGATAAATAAATGTTGGTCTGGGATATCTGTAGTATCAATACCCATAATTAATACAGAGTTCCCAGAAAGAAGAAAAAAAAAAGGGAAAGTATATAAACTCACAAAAGTACAAATGGTCCATAAACATAAAAATATATGTAAGCTTCATGAGGGAAATGTCAACAAACTGAACATAGTATCAGATCTGCCAACCTTAAAAAGATCATTAAAAATCGCTGGCAATGAAGGGGAAAAAGCTTTCATGTAATTGAGCAGCTATATGTATTTTTTAGAGAGCAATCTGTTGCTACCAGATTTTTAGCTTTTATCTTGGTTGATTCTAAAATTCTATTTTAAGAAATCCTACCTGCAAAAACAAAAACAAAAAACACCCCAACTTGAATATGCAACAACAAAAAACATCCAGTAATGTTTTCTGCAACAACCTGAAAGACTATCACAGGAGGAAACATCAAATGTGGACTACATAGCATCTGTTAAAATGGATACAACAGGCCTGTTTGTATCCAGTAGAACACCCCCAAGTCATAAACATATTCATATACACACATGAAAACATCTATAAAAAAAAGTCTGGCCAGACGCACCAGTTACTGGTGATCACATGAAGGAAGAGTAGTAGAGCAGAGGAGCCCCTAACAGTCAACTGGCCACTGGTAACAAATTCTCATTAAACCAAGTAGTATGCCCCTGACTCAGACCAGAGGAAGAAACAGTCTGATTCAGCACGTCTGAGCTAGTCATCACAGCACCCCATCTGGGGGTTTCCCCTGTCACCTTGTTTTCTAAGACACCAGTCCCTGACTAACCAGCCCATTCCCTGCCAGGACTCCCATGGGCCTGGGTCTCACCTGAAAAGGTGTCTTGAGGAATTCCTCTCTCCACCGACCAGAGCGCTTCCTCCTCCTCTAACTGAGATACCACATCTGGCTTGGAAAGCTGATGTTCTGCCCAAGGGAAAAGAGACAGGGCTTGGGGGTCTGTGTTCAGGAGAATATGCATTCCTCCTGTGGCACATGCTGTCCCTGAATTCTTCCCTGCAAGGGCATGACTTCTGGTCTACAGCAGTGATAATGCAATCCATCCCCTTTGTCAGTTACTTGCCTTCCTGGACTCCCTTGCCAATAAAAGTGGCAGTGGGACCCCAGTTCTGGCCAGCAAGACACAAAGGGAAATCTGTCAGCTGGAGACGTTAGGGCCTTTTTTTTTTTTCTTGCTAAATAATGGCAGGTGTGAGAAGAGAACTAGCCAGGACTGTCCCTTCACCTTCTTTCTTCCCTGAACATGGATATGATGTTGGGTGCCTCAGCCATGCAGACACTAACAGAAGCGTGGAAAAGTTCACACTAAGCACTGGGAAATGGAAGGGATCAGTCTTCAATGATACTTCTGATCTGTTGGGACACTGACCCCACACCCTCCGGAATTGTTACAAAAATGAACATCTACTACTGTAGCTGGAAACATTCCTGATAGACCTACCTCCCTAGCAACTCAAGGCCTCTGAGGGATGGACTAGGCAGCTTTAGAAGTCATGTGAAGATGCCCTTTCCCTACAGGTACAAAGTAAAGCCCTCTCCCTCAGACTCCAGGACCTTGACAATTGCACTCTGATCCCTGCAGCCTGAGCCAAAGCAGACACACACTTCAGAGGCACCACATTCGTGCTGCAAAGCGCAGATCTTTATTGACATGGAGGCCATCCTTACCCACTGAGACCAGGTTCCTGTAGTTCTCCAACATCACCTCCCTGTACAGGGACTTCTTTTCGAGGTCCAGCAGTCCCCATTCGTCTGAAGTAAAACCCAAGGTCACATCTTCAAAGGTCACTGGTTCCTAAAACCCACAGGTTTCTGTTCAGCCAGGGTCTGTCATCACCCACGCTGACAGGAAGGGAAAGGCTGACCCAGCACATGAGGGCACAGTCTACAAGATGACCTGAAAGCATTCCCGACGTCTCGTGTGTTTCTGCGTTTGTCTGAAATTGAGCAAACCCAAGCCTGACCCTATTCAGGTCACAGCAGGGAGGACATGTGAAGCCAGAGAGAGTTCTTTATTCGCTGAAGATCTCCCATTTCTTATTAACTTGGACATTCCAGTACTAGTATTAGCGTCTGTGCGTCTTATTAGGGAATTCCGCGAGCTGAATCATCACACCCAAGCCTTCAGCTCCCGTCCATCGCCTAGGCTGCTTCTACTTCCTTCACTGGTCAAGGATCCATCCTCCTCTATCGTTTTTTTCCTAGTGATAGAGCTCTCATCCCCTCCAGCTTTGATGCCAAAATGGCTACTGAAATGTAAATATGAACCTAATCCCTACTTAAACCTGTCAATACCTATCCTCGATACAGAGGATAAACTAGAGTCCCCCAGAACCTGACCTGTACTCTAACCATTCCCTTGGAAAGCTAAGCAACCAGCGGTTCCTCCATTCAGCAGTCTCTCATGCCCAGCTAGTCTCTCAATCCTCCCGAAGATGCTCTGGAGCCTGAAGGCATCTCAAGGGAAGGTGGCATCTCACTACCACCCTGCCCCCCCCCCCCGCCCCCCGATCCCGGGGTAGACTCAGAAACTCAAAGAAGCCTCTACTCACACGAAACCAGGCCGTCGGAAGCCCGGAGGCCATACCTTCCTTCTCCTCGACGTACCTCGTGGGAGTGGGCAGTCCTGAGAAGGTCGAATTTGGGAGGTGGAAGGGGTGTTAGGTCTATGCGGAAGGGAGCCCCCTACTTAGCCCAGAACCGGCATCATCAATGTGAAATGACAGGTCCACCCGCCACCTAGAAAAACGCGCTGAAGGGGTCGTCTCCACCTTCTCCCCGACGCCTGGAGGGCCGGTTTCCCCCTGGTCGAGAGGAGATCGTCCTCATACCTTTCTCGCCCAGAGGAAGTTACACCCTTCCCTAGTCCGCACGCGCCCAGAACGGGTCGGCCCACCTTAAGCCCCACGCCTGGAGGGAGTTGTCTTCCCTTTGGGCCCCGGGTTCCCGACCACACCGCCCCTTCCGGCCCCGCAGCAGGAAGACGGCAGGCAAGACCGGCCTTGGACTCCAGAGTTTGGTGGGGAAGGGACTGAGGCCGCACACCCCGAAGAGTGGCCCCGGGATGTCTCCGCACAGCGCCCGACGGGAGCGGATTTCGCGCCACACTCACCCAGTGCGCGGCGCACAATGGCGACCGTCGGCCCGCGGCGAAATGCGTCAGCGCGCAGGGCCGGACTACAACTCCCAGCCACCCCTGCGGCGTGCCCGCCCGACCTCTCCCAGGCGGCGGCCATGTTGGCCGGCCATCTCGGATGGCAAGGGAAGCCTGGGCGGGCCGGAAGAGGGCACTCGCCAGCGACCCTTGGTGGTCCAGCTGGGTCGGGGGGGCGGGGGGGGGCTCGAGTCGGGTACGCCAGGCCGCGGGGCCTCAACACGTTCCCAAGCAGCGGCGCAGGCCAGAACAGAGTCGTGCTCCGCCACGAGGGCGACCACTCGTGGGAAGGACCGGAAGTTGGGGAAGGGACGGAGAGCAGAGAGGGTGGGCCGGAAGTAGATTAAAGTTGGGTGGAGGAATGGCGGGAAGGATTACTACATTCCTTGGCGGAGGAGGAAGAGCGGGCAGGGCCTGAAGCGTAGAGGGTTGGGGCTGCTATTCCTACCCAACGTGAAGGAAGGAAGGGCAGGAACAGCGTGGGAGGGAAGCGTACAGAGGGCGGAGCTAACGTCCAGCCAAGCTCGGGGAGAGGAGGAGGAGCGGGCGGAGAGCGAGTAGGAGGGGGGAGGAGCTAAAGTCCACCCAAATACCGGGAGGAGGCTGTGGTAGGAAGGACGGAAGTGAGTGGGGGCGGTGCTAAATGCGGATCCTCTTATAAGGGGAGGAAGAAGGGCAGGAGGGGGAGGAAGAAGGTAGGGGGGGGAGGGAGGGCCGGAAATGTGCTGGAGACGGCCTGGGTCCTGAGAGGAAAGGAGGGCGGGCCTGCCCCGAAGGTGCAGGTGGTGCGGCTCTGTGTCCTCCAGTTGTAGGCAGGGGAGAAGGGTCAGGCTTAAATGTCCACTCAAGTTGTGTGTAGAAAGGCAGGGTTAACTGTACCCTAGGAACGGGTGTGGGGGTAGTTTGTGAAAGAAAACCAGAGCTAGACATAAGCTAAAACGGTGGAAATAAATTTTATTCACCATAATGTAGCTACAGGGGAAGACACACTCCAGTATAGACTTGGGCTCAATTCTGAGTACCAGCAGATCAAGTGGGGATTTATAACTAAACAAGTTGGAGTTGGGGGTGTTAGCTGATAAATACACAGTCCGGCGGCTTTTGGCTGTACCAACCTAATAAGATTATTGCTGAAGGCAGGCTTAGGTGATCTGATACCACCTGGGGGCAGTCGTGGGGATGAAGTTTGATCAGTTTTCAAGGGTAGAGAATTCTTATTAAACTGACAGGATTCTTGCTAAAACTGGATTCTACAAGGAAGTACATGGAAGGTTGTTGGGGAGAGGGTTCAGGGGAGTCTGACTAAAGTTTGGGTAAGCAAAGAATCTTTGTCAGGGAGGAGGAGTGGGATGGGTAGGATCCTCTGCACAGTGTCCTCTTCTGGGAGCCATGGTGCCCCTGTCTAGGAAATGAAAGAAGACTTGTTTCTGCCCATGATCTGGTGTGTGCTCATCTTCCCTGGGGGCCAAGGACTAAGTAGTCTCTTATCTTCCTCAGAGTCCAGTATCTGGTGTTTTCTCATCTTGGTCAGGTCCCAGGGCCTACTGTGGTCTTGACTTCTTCAGGGTCCAGGCTTTGATGTTCTTGGGGCTCCTAATATTCTTGGGCCCCAGACTTCGTGGATTCTCCTCTTGGAATTTCCCAGCAGGTTTTAGCAACCCTATGCCTCCCTTTGGGTCATCCTGTCCACAGCCTGCCAAACTTGTTCCAGGCGTTGTTATTTATTTATTTGTTGAGAGAGAGAGAGAGAAATGTCTTAAGCAGGCTTCACACTGTGCAGAGCCCATCACAGAGCTCGATTACACAATCCTGGGATCATGACCTGAGCTGAAATCAAGAGTTGGATGCTTAATGGACTGAGCCACTCAGGTGCGCCCAGGAGCTGTTAATTTTTATTGTTACTGTGGAGAGCATCTACCTGCCAGCTGCACATTGTTCATCATATTTGTTGCAATAAGACAGTCTTGATTTTGATTAGTATTTACTCAGAAACTGAGAAGAAGTCTTTTATACTAAGAGTATTTCCTTGGATTTTCTTGTGGCTATTGTAGAGAAAATACAATCTCCATTCTGTAAGTAATTTGGCTTCTTCCTTTTCCATATTTTGACTTAAAAAAAAATCTATGTTATAGCCCTAGGTAGTGTGACAGAGCCACATTAATTAGTCATGTTATTTTTGCTTTGTGTTGGATGTGACTGGGGATGCTTGTCGTGGTTCATCATCCAGTTTGATGAAGGACCTTAACATCTTCAGGAAGCAAGTCCCCTTGGAAGTTATGTCAATTTCTGTTTATATGGTATGGGATAAAAACATGATTTTCAGTTAAAAGGTGATTTTCAATAAATATATTATTGGAGACTTATTCATGAAAGCCACTTTAAATACAACTTTTAATGGGGCACCTGGGTGGTTCAGTCAGTTGAGCATCTGACTTCAGCTTAGGTGGTAAGCCCCACATCAAGCCCCACATGGGGCTCGCTGGCCTCAGTGCAGAACCCACTTCAGATCCTCTGTCCCCCTCTCTTGGCCCCTCCCCTGCTTGTCCTGTGTCTCTCAACAATAAATAAACATTTAAAAATAAATATAACTTGGGGCACCTGGGTGGCTCAGTCGGTTGAGCGTCCGACTTTGGCTCAGGTCATGATCTCTCAGTGTGTGAGTTCGAGCCCCGCGTCAGGCTCTGTGCTGACAGCTCGGAGCCTGGAGCCTGCTTCAGATTCTGTGTCTCCCTCTCTCTCTGCCCCTTCCCTGCTCATGCTCTATCTCAAAAATAAATTAAAAAAAATGTTTTTAATAAATAAATATAACTTTTAACAATAAATTCTGTGTTCTTTTTCCCACTTAGCAAATTAAGCATGCTACTTAGTTTACTGTGATTGATCATGTTAAAGCATTTCTGAACAAATAATAACTATTATGCAAGTAAAATATAAAAAATGTCATGTATCCTGTTTTCATACAGGGCCCCAATCCCTTATTCAAAACCTTCAGGGCCAGAACTGTTTTGGAATTCACAAGTGTTTGGATCTTAACAGGACAGTAAGGTACGTATGTCACATACTATGTAACATCTTGAGCAGGAGCAGAATACATGAAAAGTCACACTAGGTTGGAGAAAATGTGTAACTAGCCTTGTTATTTCTGGTAAATTTGGCAGATACATAATAGAGGAAGAAACTTCATTACAAAAGCTTTTGGAATTTAGAGTTGCAGAAAAGGCATTGTGGATCATATGTAAAAATGGCTAGATTAGCAATACTTGTTTCATTCAATTGCAAAGTTAAAATTTTTTTTAATGTTTATTTTTGAGAGAGAGAGAGAGAACGAGTGGGGGAGGGACAGAAAGAGAGGGAGACACAGAATCCGAAGAATGATCCAGGCTCCAAGCTGTCAGCACAAAGCCCAACATGGGGCTCGAATCCATGGACTGCGAGATCATGACCTGAGCCACTCAGGTACCCCCATTCAATTGCAAAGCTTAATTTGTACTTTTCCTCTCAATATACTCCATATAGTCAAAGACATGTTTATTGAGATACTAAATTGTTGCAATATATTAACATTCTTCCATATACTTTCTTTAATATTCCACTACTGATTTAACATAGGACTAAAAATAAGAGATATAAAACTGTATATTGGCAAAATCACTATGGCAGCTGGTGGCACTCAATGGAGTCTTAAACGTGCCATAAGACTGCATCATGGACCTAATTTGATCTCCACTCACCATTGTCTATTCTTCTTTCACCGTACAGAGCATCTCAGATTGTTTCATGTGAGGGGAACACACATTTAAAAGTCATTTCAAAAAGGAAGAAAAGTGGGGCACCTGGGTGGCTCCGTTGGTTAAGCAGCTGACTTCGACTCAAATCATGATCTAGCCGTTCACAAGTTCGGGCCTGCGTTGGGCTCTGTGCTGACAGCTCAGAGCCTAGAGCCTGCTTCAGATTGTCAATCTCTCTCTTCCCCTCCCCCACTCTCTCTTTCTCTCTTAAAAATAAATAAGTAAATAAACCTTAAAAAATTTAAAAAAAAAGTAAGAAAAGAAAGGTCAACCTTTTTGTCTTTAAAACAGATAGGTGTGTTCATCTGGCTCAGTGATAGAGTATGTGATTCTTGATCTCAGGGTTGAGAGTTCAAGCCCCTTGTTGGCCATGGAGCCTACTTAAAAACAAAAAAACAAACAAAAAAACCCCACCCAAACCAAAACAAAAAACCCATGGGTCTCTAGGAGACTTCTCAGAACTCCTCAGACCTTGAGAACTTCAAGTTGGAGAAGCAGAAATAAATTAGCATTTTACCTATAAATTATTAGTAATAATTTATTAAATTATTATTAATAACTGTTTCCCAGAAAATACACCTTTGGATCTACTTATTACTGGTAAACATTTATTCTTTGCCTGTTCTCCCCAACATCAAAGATAACATTCCCAGCTGCTTGGCTTCAGCAACATCAACCGCCTCCCCAGAAAGACATTTCACTAGATGTTTCTCTTAGAGCTATATTGTTTATTGTATAGTTCTAGTTAATGTTTTCGTCCAGTATTATGTTTGAAGCATCAAACTGATCTGAGGAGCCGTTACAAACTCCAATCTTTCTTCTTGAGTCTCTCTCCATTCTTCCTCTGTTCAACAACCATGAATGGATATATATATCCAAGATGAAAGAAGGATATCAGCTCTTAACAAGCTTAAATTAAAAATGGGGCACCTGAGTGGCTCAATCAGTTGAACATCTGACTTTGGCTCAGGTCATGATCTCACAGTTCGTGAGTTTCAGCCCCACATCACAGGCTGTCTCCTGTCAGCACCGAGCCCACTTTGGATCCGCTGCCCCTGCCTCCTCTGCGCGCGCGCTCTCTCTCTCTCTCTCTCTCTCTCTCTCTCTCTCAAAAATAAATAAACATTAAAAACTTATTAAAAATCCCTGGATATTTATGTTACCACAAATAAGATATGAAACAGATCTAACTGCTGTAACTATTGGAAAAGGAAATAGATGCACTTATTAACAGATAGTGTTAGCACACCTAAAAAAAACTCAACTGGAAAATTTAAAAAATCAATGAGATTGCAATAAACCAGGCAGAGTAATAAATAAAGACACATAAATCAACACACACGTACACACAAAATCTCTATAACCCTAACAAGTATATTGAAAGGTTTCTGTCACAGTAGAATCATAAAAACATGAAATGTCTGGGATTAATTTGTTGGGAAATGCAGGCCACCTATATGAAGATAAATTTCTGGAAAGAGTTACAATTAAATTTGCATAAATAAAAATGCTTATCATGTTGCAGGATGGGAAGACCAATTGTTAAATCCCAAATCATCACTAGGCTCAATGCAATAGTAAACAGGATTACAGCAGGGCCTTTTGGAATACTGGCCTCACACTTTACTCTGTATTTCCTTCTTTCTCAAAATGTAGGAGAAGGAACTGACTGTAGTTTTTCATAAGAACAATCAATATGGAATCAAATTCCTCTCAAGGAGAAATATTCCCAGAAACTATTACTTCAAAAACATTCTTGTTTTTTTGTCAATAAATTTAGACTTCAGGGGTGCCTGGGTGGCTCAGTCAGTTAAGCGTCCAACTTCAGCTCAGGGCATGATCTTACCATTTGTGGGTTTGAGCCCCACCTCGGGCTCTGCGCTGACTGCTCAGAGCCTGGAGCTGCTTCAGATTCTGTGTCTCCCTCTCTCTCTTCCCCTCCCCTGCTCACGCGCTGTCTCTCAAAAATAAATAAATATTTTAAAATTAAAAAAAAAATTTAGACTTCAAAGCCATCCATAGCATACGGTTATAGCCACAGAACTTTTTTATGGTGGTGGTAGAAGACTCATTTTATGGTTCAGCAAGTTGGCACAAGTTTTTTAGGTAGAGGTGTGTGCTTCATTTCAAACACTTATGTCACCTTCTATAAACAGAGACATGAGGGGAAGACTACCCATATCTGCATGTGTAATTTGATGAAGCTACCACCTCCCCTGGGTCCCACTCTGCATTTTTACATCATACCCTTGGATATCTGAAATATCTCGCTGCCTTCTCTGCAGCCCCTTGCCTGTGCCTTGGAGATTGCTGCTGAGTTAACTTGGCCCTTCCTGCTGATTGCAGTGGATCTCTGCTCTTTGTGGGTTGTCCACCTCCAGAGGATTGGCTCTAAATCAGGTGAGCAAAGGTCAGCCTGAGCCTGCAGAATTTGGTTACCTGTGATGGCTACTTCTAGGAGTCCCTAAATAGTAGCTCAGCGTGACTAAGCAAGAGACTTGAAAGCAGAAGCTAGTTGGGAGCAAGAAAGGGTTGTAGTGTAAGAAGTTTGGTTTGGTTTGGTTTGGTTTGGTTTGATTTCCCCCAAGTGACAGAATATGTCACCATTCATTATCTGATATTGCATGAAATCCAGAGGCAGAGGGCTTCCAGGGATGGTTCCTGGGCTCGACTCTCACCCTTAGCCAGGTACTGTCCATCTTTTCTTAGTGTATTGCCTCCCTTAGTGTATTGCCTTGGTTATTCCTAAAGCTTGTGTCCTCATGGTCTTAAAGTGGTTGTCACAGTTCCACACATTACATGAAGCCATGCAACATTCGGCTGAAGATATTGGCATCAGGGAGCGTATTTGTTTCCTGTACCACTGTAACAAATTACCACATGCTTTGTGACCTAAAACAACACAAATTTCTCATCTCACAGCTCTGGAGGTCAGAAGGTCAAATGGGTTAATGGGCTAAAATCAAGATGTTGGCAGAGCTGCATTCCTTCTAGAGGAGATTCTCTAGGGGAGAATCCATTTCCTTGTCCTTTCCAGCTGCTAGAGACTGCCTGCATTCCTTGGCCCATGGTCTCTTCCTCCAACACTAAAGTCAGCAGCATGCCATTTTCAAGTCTCCCTCTGACTCTGACCTCTGCTTCAATAATCACATTGCTTTCTTGGACTCTGCTTCTCCCGCCTCCTCTTAAGCAAGGATGATTGTGATGACATTGGGCCCACTACATGTAATCCAGGATGATCTCCCCATGTCAAGATCCTTAACTTAATTACATTTGTGAAGTCCCTTTTGCCCTGTAAAATAACACATTCACAGTTTCCAGGCATTAGGATATGCGCATTTGGGGGAGCCATTACTCTTTGTAGCACAGAGAAGGGATAAAATCTTTCCCCCAGAAACCCTTTTTCTCACAGACTTCCTCAAACCCCATTGGCCAGGATTGACACTTGTGTCTATATCCTGTCTGTGAGAAAAGCTGTTAAAGAGAGTGGCTGACGTTTTGGCATCTGTAGAGGGAGATGGGCTCTCGACAACGAGGAGGGTGACACAGCAATAGAGGTTGTCAAAAAAGTCTTCTTAGGTGAGGCCCCTCTGCCACATAGGCCTTTCAAGTTGAGTTATAAGGCCACATGCCAAATCTGAGAGCAGTTTATACTGGAATTTTCTGGGCTTGCTACTAGAAGCAGAGATCTAGAACTTAATGAAGTTTCAACATCCAGGGGACAGCAAGGAGATGAGGATCCTGGGAGAGGATTTGATGGTTGTGCTGGAAAGGAAAGGTGGTATTCCATGGAGTATTAGAGGAGCAGGATCTCTTCCTTGGGTCTAGGAGGGAAGCCAGCATTTCAAAAGACTCTTATAAAGGGGGAGGGAGGGGAAGGTCTTCAGAATTAACGTGTGGGACCTTCCTCTTCATCTTTTCCCCAAGAACACACCAGATACCCTTTTGGGCAGCTATGGGTCAGGTTTCCTCCCGATCCCAACTTTTAAAGGTATTTTAGTTGAAGTTTGTGAGATGTAGATGATCCATGGAGTGTGGACATTCCACCAGGTTAGGGTATGTCTTTTTTAATCCTTCCTGTATCCTGACTATGCCCCTAGAAGTGTGAAGATGCACACTACTCTTTATGATACCTTTCTTAAAGTTAATAGTAGAATGCCGTTTGTGAAATATTGGTGAGTTAGTATAAAGCTCTCTGATTTGTTTGAAGTGATGGCATTTGGATTATGCAGGGGGAAAATTTGATGACCTATTCTTCAGTTCTCCCCATGAATACTATAAAATTATGCATATATTGATCCCCATGATACTAAAAGTGATCTTTGCATGACACCTCAAATTTGATGGTTCTCTAATTCATATAGGATGCAAGAAGATAGATATGGTATTGTTATAACCTTTACATTTTATTGTTTGTGGCAGTCATCCCTATGAGACATTTTCCATCATGCCTAGACCCTGAGTCCCATTAAATGGTGTTTCTATGGCAAATCAAGGAGATATGTAGAACACAACTGCTTATAACTGCTTATCCATGATTGTAGTGAACCACAAGTGCAAAGTCTTATTACATCCAGTCACCTGTTTATGGGTCAAATATACCTTGTGTATTCTGCCTCCTTTGTGATTTCTGATGTCAAATAAAATGGAATTTCAACTAATAGCTTTTCCATATTGATTACATTCAATAAGTTTCTCAAATCTATGTGAATTTCCCAGTGTCAAATAAGGTAATAAGATAACCATAGTTGAAAGCCTGCCAACATTGACTCCATTCACAGTGTTCTGTAGTATGAGTCCTCTTGCGTTGAATATAGTAGGAACACCTCCTGAAGGCTCTTGCATGCTGATTACATATATAGGGGTTTTTCCCAGTATGAGTTCTCTTATGTAGCAACATGAGTACTGAGCCATGTTTATTAATTAATTTTTTAATTTTTAAAAACATTTATTTATTTTTGAGAGACAGAGAGCACAAACAAGTAGGGGAGGTGCAGAGAGAGAGGAGGCAGAAGATCTAAAATGGGCTCCGTGCTGACCCCAGAGACCCCATGCGGGGCTCGAACCCATGAACCATGAGATCGTGACCTGAGCCGAAGTCAGAAGCTCAACTGACTGAGTCACCAAGGTGCCCCATTGCTGAGTTATGCTTAAAGCCTTTCGCACAATGAGTACATCCATAGGTTTCTCTTCAGTGTACATTCTGTGATGTCAAGTAAGGAAGGAGAAAAGCATGAAACTTTCCTTTAATAATTGCATTGTAGTGTTTCCATTCTTTATAAATTCTTAGGTGTAGTGTGAAACAGTCCCTCTTTGAAAAATTATTTCCTGGGGCACCTGGGTGGCTCAGTTGGTAAGCATCCGACTTCAGCTCCGGTCATTATCTCATGGTTCGTGGGTTCGAGTCCTGCATCGGGCTCTGTGCTGACAGCTCAGATCCTGGAGCCTGCTTCAGATTCTGTGTCTCCCTCTCTCTCTGCTCCTCCCCAACTCACACTCTGTCTCTCTCTCAAAAATAAATAAACATTAAAAAATTAAAAAAAATAAACTAAAGAAAAATTATTTCCTGAATTCACTGCAAATATAATGTTTCTCTTAAGTATAAATTCTTTCATACTGAGTAAGGAATAATTTGTGTTTTATACATTTATATGGTTTTTATCTTCTATGAGTTCTGAAACCAATGAAAGGCAATACTTATCCGTGAAGACTCTCCCACACTCAACACATTTGTAAAGTTTGTCCCCTGAGTGGATTTTCTCAAAGTTAAAAGGGTTGAGCTCTGTTCAAACTTCTCTACATTCATTACATTTATATGATTTTTCTTAAGTATGACCTCTCTGATGTCATTGCATAGTGGAAGAACGATTGCATTCTAATTAACTTTTCCCCAAAATTCACTATTCTTACAGCCTCTGCCCTGAATCATTGTTTCCTGATATGTTCCACCCATCTTCCTTGGTTTTCCTGCTGCTTCGTTAAGTGGGCTTATATTCCTGGTCTTTGACAAATATGGAAGGATACAGTTTATCTCTTGTGAATCTTTCTATTTTCAGGACAGCATATGCTTCTACGAGAAATATTCTGCTTTCTGGTTCACTCTTCACTTTTGAGTCTACTTTCCCAATCTGAAAAAGATAGTTTTAAGTGCTTAGAGAAAAACTTCTGGAGATAAAATAGTGAGATTAAGTGAAGAAGCACATTGGAAGCATGTGGATTTTTTTTCAAATCTGCCTTTCAAAGAGTGACTGACCTGTGAGAGAGAATGAGCCCAACCACTTGAGGTGGCTGATGGGAAGATAGGTCAATCTTGGCTATTGATCACTCCTCCCTCTCCTTTTCCAGAGCTCTTTTGGACCCCAATTCTTTGAGGACCTGTCCTGAGCCCTTTTCTTTGTCTCCTGCCAGTGTGAGCTCTTTCATTCTCCCGTATTCAAACACCATTTTATAAAAATGTTTATTTATTTTGAGAGAGAGGGAGAGAAAGAATCCCAAGCAGGCTCTGTACTGATGTAGGCTCTGTACTGATGTACTGATGTACTGTATCACTCACAAACTGTGATATCATGATCTGAGCCAAAATCAGAGACTTGGACATTTAACTGACTGAGCCACCCAGGCGCCCCTCAAACACTATTTTTAATGTTGAGAAATCATACTTCTATAGGTTCATCCCAGATTCTTTTCTGAGCATTGAACACATTCAACGGCCTGTTGGGCATCTCTATTCTACAACCATAGCCTGTCAAAATTGAATACTAATCCCACACCCACCACTTGCTCTTATCCTAGCCTTTCTCTACTAATGGGCAACATCACCATTCCAGTTGCTTGTGTGAGCAGCCATGGACCCCTCCACCCTCTATTTTGAATCAGTCACCAACTTTTGAGTCCACCTTAAGTATACATTGAATTGCTCTCCTTTTCATTTCCATAGCCTCCTCCTACTCCGAGTCACTGCACTTGTTAGTTTAACTACTGTAGTAGAGCTCTGTCATCCCATCTTGTTTTTACTTCTGTCCCAACACTCATCCGGCAAAATCTTTCAAAAATATAAATCGGATTTTGTCATTTTTCTACTTGAACTTAATCAATGGCGCTCTTAGCTATTTATATATTTTTCTAGAATATCCACCTCCACTATGAAGACAGATACATACAGGCAAATACCATATCTATTTGTTTATTCTTTTAGTCCCAGCATCTGCACGGGAAAGCCAAGACTATTTATTGGCCAGTTGTTTGAGGTCATTCAGACTCCTCACCACTTCACTCTTGACCAGTATGTGGATGACTTCCAAGTCAAGATCATCAAACCCCAGCTTCTAAATTTCCAAAGTTAGTGACAGAATGTCTGAAGATCTTTCCTACACAGCATAGTATGAATTTCTAATGATATAAATATAATTTTATCTCTCTCCAGGGTAACCTCAGCCCAGGTGACTTCCCATTGCATTTAGAAGGAAGCTCAAACTCCTAATTAGTGTCCACAAGACCTGGAACATCTGAGCCTCATTGCATCTGACTCTTGTCCTTCTGCTCTTTTCCCTCACCCATCCATTCTGGCCTCACTGCCTGCCATCAGTTTCTTGATTGCACCAGATTCTTCCCACTTCAGAGCCTTTGCTAGCACTTCTCCTTTTGCTAAAATGCTCTTCCCCAAGTCATTATATACTGGCTCCTTCTCACACCTGAGAGTTCAGATTAAAGTTGACTTCATCAGAGAGGCTTTCTTGAGCTGTGTGGTGAATTCAGTAATAGTCCCCCAAAGACGTCTATGTACTAATCTGCAGAACCTAAGAACATGTTACCTCATGTAGCCTAAGGGACTTTGCAGATGTGATTAAGTTAAGGATTTTGAGATGGATAGTTTATCTTGGATCATGTGCGTGGGCCCAGTGTAATCACAAGATCCTCAAAATTGTAAGAGGAATGCAGGAGAGTCAAAATCAGAAGATTTTTGATGACAGAATCAGAGATTGGAGTGATTTAAGGTCATGAAGCACACAATGTGTCTTCTAGAAGCTGGACAAGGCAAGGAAATGGATTCTCCCCTAGAGTCTCCAGAAGGAATACCATTTTAGACTTCTGACTTCCAGAACTATAAGATAATAAATCTGGGGGCGCCTGGGTGGCGCAGTCGGTTAAGCGTCCGACTTCAGCCAGGTCACGATCTCGCGGTCCGTGAGTTCGAGCCCCGCGTCAGGCTCTGGGCTGATGGCTCGGAGCCTGGAGCCTGTTTCCGATTCTGTGTCTCCCTCTCTCTCTGCCCCTCCCCCGTTCATGCTCTGTCTCTCTCTGTCCCAAAAAAAAAAAAAAAAAAAAAAAAGATAATAAATCTGTATTATTTTAAACCACTAGGTTTGTGGTAATTCGTTACAGCAGCAACAGGAAACTAAGATAGTCCATATGATCTAAGGCACCTTCTCCTTTGTTCCCTCATAATTTCTTGCTCTTTTCACTTGCCATGCTTATCATGATATATGATGACGACTTGTATACAAGGTAGATTCTTCAGAGAATATTCAGCCCCTGGCCCAACAGCTGCCTGGTATGGAGTAGGAACTGAATAGAGTTGATAAATAAACAGAGGTGATGGACTTAAAAGGAACTATGAAGGAAGAGTCTGGACCCTAGTACCTCATACTTGGATTACTGAAGCAATCTTAATCTTCTATCTTTAGTCTTTGCTCTGTGACTCACCCTGATACAGAGTAATCTTCCTATGCCCCAGGAACATCATTTTTGACACTCTATGGTTCCACTGGTCTTGAACTCTAATCTCTCCAGCATGGTGACCTGGGCTCACTGGGAAGCCTTGGGCTTCCACTTTTCTCCTTACTAAATTATTTGGGTGTTCAACCGAGAGACATAAGAGCTGTCTATAGCCTACAGTCCTTAGGGAAGACTCATCCAAGGGACACTGCAGGCCGCAAGCAATCTTGTTGGGAGGAGGAGAAACATGGAGACGCCAGGTCATGAGTGCAGTGTAAACCAAAAATACCAAGGCAGGAATGACTCTAGGCAAGAAAGAAGCCTGGCCTGCAAACTTCAGGGAACATAGATGATGGAAAACATCCTAAATTGCACCATAAGGATCTGATCAACAAAATACAGACCATGGAAAACTTTACAGTCCCACAGACCAGGTTTCACAACAGATCAAGTAGAAGGAAAATAAATAGATGCTGGTGTGGTAGGCAGCTTCCAAGATGGCCTCTGGTGATTCCCCACTCCTGGAATTCACACTTTCCTCTGGTTCCCTCCTTCCACACTGTGCTGGGATTGGTATGTGTGACTCACAGAATGTGGCAGAAGTGATGGTACATCCCTTCTAAGAGCAGATTATAAAAGACACTGCTTTAGTCTTTATTGTTTCTTTATCTCTTCTCATTCTGGAGGAAGCCAGATGTCATGTTAGGAGGACAGTGAAGTAACCATGTGGAGAGAGGCTCAAGGAGAAACTGAGGCCTCTTGCCAACAACTACATAGAAAAACGTGTAAATGTACCCTCTATTGCTATTAGGCTTCATATGACCAATGACCATCGCCCCGAATAATATCTCGATTACAGCCTCATGAGAGACCCTGAGAAAGAACAATCAGTTAAGCTGCTCCTAATTTCTTGACCTACAGAGACTGTGAGGATATCAAATGTTTGTTGTTTTAAGCAAGGAGTCAGCAAACTACAGCCTCCAGGCCTAATCTAGTTAGCTGTCTTTTTTGTTTTGGTTTGGTTTTGGATGGCTCACAGACAGAACAGTTTTTCCATTTTTAAAAAAAATTTTTTTTTCAACGTTTTTTATTTATTTTTTTGGGGACAGAGAGAGACAGAGCATGAACGGGGGAGGGGCAGAGAGAGAGGGAGACACAGAATCGGAAACAGGCTCCAGGCTCCGAGCCATCAGCCCACAGCCTGACGCGGGGCTCGAACTCACGGACCGCGAGATCGTGACCTGGCTGAAGTCGGACGCTCAACCGACTGCACCACCCAGGCGCCCCAAGTTTTTCCATTTTTAAATGGCTAAAAAAATCAAAAGAATTGTATTGTATGCCATGTGAAAATGTCAAATTCAAATATCACTATCCCTAGAGCTTCATGGGAACACAGTCATGTCCATTCATTACTTATTGTCTACAATAAAAGCAGCATTGAGTAGCTGCAACAGAGACCCTGTGGCCCACCAAATCTAAAATATTTACTATCGGGGTGCCTGGGTGGCTTGGTCGGTTAAGTGTCTGACTTCTGCTCATGTCATGATCTCACAGTTCCTGGGTTCGAGCCCCGCGTCGGGCTCTGGGCTGACAGCTCAGAGCCTGGAGCCTGCTTTGGATTCTGTGTCCCCCTTTCTCTCTGGTCCTCCCCCACTCATGCTCTGTCTCTCTCTGTCTCACAAATAAACATTAAAAAATTAAAATATTTACTATCTGGCTCTTTATAGAAAAAGCTTGCTACTCTTATTCTAAGCCATTATATTTTGGGGTAATTTTTACCCCAAGTGTAAAATTTATATATTATATACATATATATAATATATAAATAATATATAACTATATATTAGTTATATAGTATATAACTAATATACACTATATCTCCTTGCCCCTGACTTTGGACTAAGGCACGAGACTTGCTTTGGCAAATAGGAGATTAACAGGTATGATGTGAGTAGAGGTATAGAATGTGCTAATGTGGCTGGACTTACCCTTTTGTGCCTCTGCCATTGTCATGACAAGAACAAGATGATCATTCTGAAGGCCAGCTAAACCCAGCCTAGCTCAGCAAACCCCCAGTTGACCTGTGGGCATATTGTGCCAGAAGAAATGACTTTGTTGGAGTACCTGTGTGGCTCACTCGGTTCAGCACCCAACTTCAGCTCAGGTCATGATCTCATGGCTTATGAGTTGAAACCCTGCGTCGGGCTCTGTGCTGACAGCGCAGAGCCTGGAGCCTGCTTCGGATTCTGTGTTTCCCTTTCTCTCTGCCCCTCCCCTGCTTGCACGCTGTCTCTCTCTCTCTCAAAAAAAAAAAAAATAATAATAAGTAAACATTAAAAACAAAAATGAAATGAAATGTTGTTTTAAGCCACTGAATTTTAAGGGCGACTTGTTGCACAGTTTTCTTATGGTAATAACTGACCGATACATATTCTCAGTTATCAGTGGCTTTTGGTCAAAACAGAAATGGTCATTGTTTTTAATCTTGATATAAGGTTAAAAAAATTCTATATGGTATGATCTTAACTAGGACAAAAGAAAAAAGCACAAGGAGAAGAAAACAACTAATGAAAGTAAGTATGCTAAAATCTTCACAGAGATCATGTTTCAAGACTTGTTCCATTGTTGCTAGTAATAACTTACTGTAAGCAGTTGTGGAAAACAAGAAAATTTGTTCTGGAATCCAAGAAAGCATCGAAGAACTTTGCTACAAAAAACGTAGCTCCTGCCTTCTTCTGCCAGAGCTTATAGTCTTTGTGAGGATAGCATCACCATCCATGAGTCCCAGCTTGTCTATCTGCCGGCTTCCGTGTTCCTGACCACATCATCCTGGAGGAGGACTGCAAAGGGCCTAACCGCGGTCAGGTACCCACATCCGCACCAATACACCAGAGGCAGAGCATAAGCCACCTGCCAGACAGCAACCGCCTGTGATGTGCTGTAGGTGGGAGGCATTGCCTGAAGAGGTAGATGTGAGGACAATTAGAGTCCCCGCAGTCCTCCCCAGGGAGTCCCTTGGGCAATTCTCTTCCTGTTTTTCTCTTTTTACTAAACATTTGAAAATTATTTTTGAAAAGTTTTTAAATATTTATTCTTGAGAGAGGGAGACAGCGGAAGTGGGAAAGGGGCAGAGAGAGAGGGGGAGACAGATCATCTGAAGCAGGTTCCAGGCTTTGAGTTGTCAGCACAGAGCCCAATGAGGGGCTCGAACCCACGAACCACGAGATCATGATCTGAGCCGAAGTCAGATACTTAACCAACTGAGCCACCCAGGCACCCCCTGAACATTATTTTTAATGTTAATTTAATATTAAACTATTTCTAACTGATAAGGTCTTTAAATTTTTTAAATCCTGTAATCCATTTATATGATGCCAAAGTATACTCAGAGAAGTCTACCTTCCATCACTGTCCTTTCTTTTCTTTTTTTAAAGCTTTTTAATCTATGTAAGTAATCTCTACACCCAACACGAGGCTCAAACTCATGACCCCTAGATCAAGAATTGCATGCTTCTCCAGCTGGGCCAGCCAGGTGCCCCCATCCCTGTCCTTTCAACTTCGATTCTTCTACCACCTGTAAATAAATCCTTTTTCATTAGTTTTGTTTTATTTTTCCCTTGTTCTTTAAATGTATATGAATACACACACACACGCACACACACACAGAGACATAGACATACATGTATATCACCCATATATATGCCTCCTTCCTAATCCCACAAGGAGGTCTTGCAAGTCACTAGCAAATGTGAGGACATGTAAGTGTCCTTTAGGGAAGGGCAGCAAAATATTGGGATCAACAATTCAATTGATGGTTTTTCAGTCATTGAAATCATTAAGCATCTAGTATGTACCAGGTATGGGTAATGACCTAAAGAGGTAAAGGAATAATCTGGGCAGGTATCTGGTGGAAGGGTGTTCTAGTCAAGAGGTACAGCATGTGTAAAGGCCCTGAGGTACAAGCATATCGTGCATGTAAGAGCACCAGGAAGAGGACCCATGTGGCTGGACCTGAGTGAGGCAGAGGAAAAGGAGTGGACAATGAGCTCAGAAAGGCAATAGGAACTAACCTGGTCAGGCCTTTCAGGCTGTGGCATGGGCTTTTACCCTGAAGGAGGTGGAAACCCATAATAGTTTTGAGCAAAGGAGGGAGATGCCATAGGAACTCTGGCTGCTGTGGAGAAATAGACTTGAGAACAAGGATAGAAGCAGGAAGGTTGGTGACATGATCACTCTAAGAGATTCTGGCAGCTCAGCAGAAAGTGAAAGCAGGCTGCATTCTGGGTGGATTTGAGCATGATACTGTCAGGACCTGCTGCCCAGTCACACTCAGGATATGAATTAGGAGGGTGCAGACACCAATGAGGTTTCAGCCTGCACCAGGGAAAGAACACAAATGCTGGTGACAATACAGACAAGGCTGTGAGAGGGGCTGGGAATGGGGGAAGCACCAGCATTTGGTTTGGGGCATGTAAGATGTTCATTAGACTTTCAAGTGCAGTGTCAAGGAGGCAGGTGACTGTTTTAGTCTGGAGTTCAGGGAAGAGTCTGGGCTGAGGTTATACACCTGGAGTCATAGAAAGTAATAGAAGATCCAAAGAAATGAGACGGCTGACTAGAAGAAGGAGCAGAGGGGGGAGTGCTAATTAGCAGAAGAGCCCGATAAATGGCAGAGAACTAGTGTGAGAAGCAACACAGCAGGGGCAGATTGGGACTTTCTTTCCCAAACCTGAGGCACTTTGGCATTCGTGGGCTTCTTCTTTCATAAAAAAAAAATTAGAAAATTATATTTGATGACTGCATTGGTATAAAGATTAATGTAGTCCAGATAGGATTTTTCACTTCTAATTTTAAAAGAAATTATACCATTTTTGTGGACCCTCAAAGGTATCTTGGGCCCCGGATACTGTGTTTTCTGTAACTGATGGAGAAGTCTGGGAATTGAAATATCAGAGGCCACACACACCGAGGGGCTAGAGCCTGATGAAGCTGGGGGTGGGGGGGGGGGGCGTGGGGGGCGCTCGGGGCTCAGATCAGGCATGGCCTTGTAAACTGAGTGAAGGATTTTATTTTTAAGAGGAATATGTATACGAACGGAGAAGGCACCAAGGATAGACACTTGGTTTGGCTGCTGCCCAAATTCCCCTTCACGGAGGGTCCTGCTGTTAGCTGTGAGCTCTTTCAGGAGCCAAGGTAATGCTCCTTGCCCAGCAGCCCGGCCACTCAGCAAATAAGGCCGTGGTCCAAAGGCCTGAATGTTTGCACTTAACATGACACTCCGTTAACTGGCCGTCTCTGTTCTGGAGCTCATTGCTGGCTAGCACTGTGGTCTGACAGTGCCTCCTGCGCAATCCGGCTTCCTCCTCCTTTTATTCTTTTTCTTTCTTTTACCAGTGTTACTCCCCAACAAACCATCCGAGGGAGTAAGAATAGGGAAGCCTTGAGAAATTGCTGGAGGGACAAAAAACGGGGAAACAGAGTCGGCCACCTCACAGACTTTTTGGCGATTAAACAACCTCTTTATATCCCTGTGGTTTCTCACTGCCACAAGCATCTTGTTTTTGCCCAAGCCCAAAGCACGCGTGCACACCAAGACACATTTAGCTTGCAAATGAGTGAGAATGACCGCATCCACTGGGGGCGCTAGCGGACTCCTGGTAGATCTTGGCTAGAGTAGCCCCACGAGAAAAATCATACTGCGCCTGCGTGTAGTCCAGCACTGCCCATGTGTAATGATACACAGAAGGCTTAGAAGTCCCCTCCCATTCCCAGAATTCTACATGAATATTTCACCTCTTTATTATAACTGTTCACAAAGATCAGAACCGTACACGTACCCTGCGACTGAGATGCTCTAGCTAAATGCCCCTGCAGTCCTCCCCCTCTTCAAGTGGGCTTCTTTTGCTTTGCAATAAAGCTGATTCTGCTATGCTTTACTCTGATTCATCCTTGAAATCTTTCTACCCTGAAGTCAAGAATCTGGCACTGGCTAATGGTCAAAGTCTCAGGTGTGGAGAACTCCCCTAATTTCTGGTATCACTTTTGCACTTTTAACTCCCATCTCAGTGTATGCTGACCCTGAACTGCACCACCTAGGGAAGCCAGACAAAATCAGAAGAAAAGGAGCTTCCATGTAAAAGTTCATACACATTTGTGAAATCAATAGATTCCAGCATAAAATGAATAAACAATATTAAGTGATTAATCCCCCCCCCCAAAAAAAAACTGGGTATTAATGAAGCAACATACAGGAAAC
This sequence comes from Neofelis nebulosa, assembly GCF_028018385.1. Classification (NCBI taxonomy): domain Eukaryota; kingdom Metazoa; phylum Chordata; class Mammalia; order Carnivora; family Felidae; genus Neofelis; species Neofelis nebulosa. Next base: position 435,562 of record NC_080798.1, read on the forward strand.
GTGCAAATTTGCTAATTATTAAGGACATGCAAGTTAAATCAACGATACACTGCAATTTCTGGATTGGATATTGTGGTAGACAGAATTGTGAGAATGTTATACCATGATTAGTTTGGGTTGTATGGCAAAGACGAGGGGATTTTGAAGATAGGTTCCAAATTAGTTGACATAGGCTAATCAAAAGGGAAATTATTCTGGGTCGGCCTTAGTCTGAAGTCTTTAAAAGAGTGTTTAGAGAGTCTCTCCTGCTGGTTTGGAAGGAGCAAGCTGTTGTGAGCTCTACAAGTGCAAGGAGATGTACTCAGGCACGACCCGAGTGAGCTTGAAGCAGAGTCTTACCCAGTCAAGTGTATACATGACACCCTGACTGCAGCCTTTGTAGACCCTTAGAGACCCAGTTAAGCTATGCCAAACTTCTGACTCACAGTAACTATGAGATGATAAATGCATGTTGTTTTCAGCTGCTAAATTTATGGTAGCTTGTTACACAGCAAGAAAAGCAATAGAGATATGAAACGGACCTGGGAACAAGCCCCAGGTGGGGGAAAAAAACATTGTGTACCTGGGGCGCTTTCTGTTGTTGCACTGCTTCTCCTACAGAGTAGAACCATGATGCAGCCAGGCTGGGGGCCCGACGTATATACAAGCTAGACTTCAAACAGGATCCCTGGCTCCAAAAAGCATTAAAACAGCTGGCTGAGTAACCTGCCAATATCGGTCAATCAGGGCCAATCAGAATGACGCATCCCCCCCCAACCCCTCATTAGAGTATTGGGCCAGAGTGGGAACTTGAGAGAACACTCCTAAGTAAGCAGGGCCTTTCCCCTACTATGAGAGGTGAGTTTCACTGCTGTCTGTTAGTGCTGTCTCCTTTCAGCTTGACCTGTGACCGCAATAAAGCCTTGCTTGTGCCTTTGATTTCTCCTCCCACTTTATTTGTATAGTTGCTGGTCCCGAGAACTTGACTCTGGAGACACCTGCTGGTGAGTGTAGGTGAGAGATGTATGAAGGGAGATTTCATTAATACATAAAACTTTTTTAAGTTTATTTATTCTTTTTAAAATAATTTTTTATGTTTCTTTATTTTTGAGATAGAAACAGAGCATGAATGGGGGAGGGGCAGGGAGAGAGAGACACAGAATCTGAAACAGGCTCCAGGCTCTGAGCTGTCAGCACAGAGCCTGACACGGGGCTCAAACCCACCAACCGTGAGATCATGACCTGAGATGAAGTCGGACACTTAACTGACTGAGCCACCCAGGCACCCCAAAGTTTATTTATTTATTCTGAGAGGGAGAGAGAGAATTCCAAGCAGGCTCTACACTATCACTGCAGAGCCCTACACAGGGCTTGAACTCAGGGCCGTGAAATCATGACCTAAGCAAAAGCCAGGAGTCAGATGCTTAACTGACTGAGCCACCCGGGTACTCCTGTATAAAACTGTTTAAAATGTTCATACTATTCTTTCTGGCATTTACAAATTCCACTTCTATGAGTTCTTTAAAAGGCCTTAGTAGTTAAACAATAGTAAATTCGCATTGAGAGTTTAGTGTGTGTAGAGTACATAGGTATTAGCAATACAGTCCTCACACAGCTCTCTACTCCGATTTTCAGATGACGAAGGTGAGTTTTAGAGAGTTGAGGTCTTTTTACTTAAGCGATGAAGCTAGAAAGCATCTGTGCTAATCTGAGGCACAGGCTGTGCCTGTTTGAATCCACAGCCATTCTTTTTTTTTTTTTTTCAACATTTTTTATTTATTTTTGGGACAGAGAGAGACAGAGCATGAACGGGGGAGGGGCAGAGAGAGAGGGAGACACAGAATCGGAAACGGGCTCCAGGCTCCGAGCCATCAGCCCAGAGCCTGACGCGGGGCTCGAACTCACGCACCGCGAGATCGTGACCTGGCTGAAGTCGGACGCTTAACCGACTGCGCCACCCAGGCGCCCCAAATCCACAGCCATTCTTAATCTCATTTGATTATTATCAGAATAAGCCCAATGTTGGATATGTAGATAGTGATAAATCACATATTGCCAAATATTTATTGTTCAATTTAGGGGCAGGGCACATGGGTGCTCACACAATCTTAAGTTTTCTGACTGTTTGAAAATGTTCTAAATAGAATTTTGAGGAAAAGTAAATCCAATAAATGCAACATTTTCTAAGGGTCATGTATCTTTGGCTGAGGGAGTTACCCCTCATTCCTTTCTAGACACACTGTCTCCAAGCCATTGATTTTCCTTGTATTAAAAAAAAAATCCTGGGGCCGCCTGGGTGGCTCAGTCTGTTAAGCCTGGGACTCTAGATTTCGGCTCAGGTCATGATCTCACGGTTTGTGGGTTCAACCCCAACTTTGATCTCTGCGCTGATAGCACTGCACCTGCTTGGATTCTCTCGCTCTCGCTCTCTGCCCCTCCCCCACTTGCTCCTGCTCTACCTCTCTCACCATATTCTGGTAAGAATACCTAGGTCCTTACCGCCCCCTACAGGCCATCTCCGTGTAGCAACGCGTGTAGCCCGCAAGGGTGAATCCAGGGAGGACTGCGGTGGGTTTCAGGCTCTGGACCGCCTGAGCTAGACTCCCCGGACGATTTTTCCTTCCACTTGGGAGGTCACGACCTTAGAGCCCAGCGGCCAGGATCCTCCCTGAACACCTTGAAGACCTAGACATCCACGATCCGCTGCCCTCTCCCCCCGTCGCTGGTAGAGGGCGACACCGCTGCAGCTAACTAGATTCCGCGAGGAGATGGCGCGCCCAGTCCCGCGGCCTTCTGGGAGATGTAGGCGACCGCATGCGTAGTGGAGAATCTCAGAAGCGGGTGACTTGAGCAGGGAGGGGTGGGCGTCTGCTTCGCTAGTGGCAGGCGGTGTAGACCCTGGCGTCTATCTTGCTGCCGGTGGTAAAGCTGCGCGGGTAGCGCTAGGGACGAGGAAGCGGCGGGGCAGCCGGGAGGACCCGGGCGGGGTCGCAGGCGGCTCCAGCAGGGGCAGGTGCCTACTGGTGGCCATCACTGGAGGTCGTCCCCCAGATCCGCTGTCCCGGCGGGGGCCTCACTTTCTCCGGGTCCAACGCCCCCTCCCCCCTCCCAAAGGAGTAGTTCAAGTCCTGTCCAGTCACAGGAGACAGCTCAGGTCTCAAGAGTCCTCGGACCCACTGACCTTGAAGCTAAGAGGCAAGTTCTGAGCCCCATCCCCACTCCCAGTGTACGGTGGTGAGCAGGGACTGGATTCTCAAAGGAAAAGGCAGTTTCCAGTGTACAGCACTTACGAAATCCTGCCCTGATTACAGAGGAGGCTTTTTTTTTTTTTTTAAGACCCTGATTCTTCCCTCCGAGAGAAACCCCCTATTCTATGTCCTCTGGGATCCCTGGTCAGGCCTCTGGGAGGCCTTTTCTCCATTCTGGAAGGGGGCATCACAAACACACAAATCAAAAAATAAGATATTAACATCACCCCCAGATACCCCCGCTTCTGTTTCATTCCAGTCAATATCATTTCCCCTCCAAAGGTTCACAAACATTATCCCGATTTCTGTTACCATGGAGACTTTTTGTCGGTTTTTGAACTTTACATAAATGGGGTTTTGAAGTATGCGTTTTTGTTTCTCTTCTTTTGCTCAACGCTGTGTTTGTGAGATTCATCCTTTTTGTTGTTGTTTTTGTAGCAGTTTGGTCCAGTGTTCCACTGTATGAAAACGCCAAATTCACTTAATTCTACTATTGGTAGATATTTGGGTGGATGACGCTTTGGGACTTTCATGAACACTATTGTTATGGACATTCTTGCATGTACACTGGTTGCATCTTGGTATACCTTTCTGATTGCAAATAGGCCCAGGAGTGAAATTGCTGGGCGACAGGTTGTCCTATTGTTGAGCTTTAGTAGATGCTGCCAAACAGTTTTCCAAAGTGGTTATATTACTTTATACTCCTAAAGTAGTATGTAGAAGTTTCAATTGCTCTACATTCTTGCCAACACAAAGATATTATGAGTCCTTTTAACTTTAGCCATTCTGGTAGGTGTGAAGTGCTATGTCCATTTTTTAAAATTTCCCTGATTGAGCTATAATTTATGAGCAACAAAATGCACCCATTCTAAGTGCATAGTTCAGTGTGTTTTGGCAACTGTATGCAATCCTAGAACCACCCACATAACCAATGCAGGGAACATTTCCATTACTCCAAAAGTGTCCTGTGCCCCTTTTAGTTGATTCTCTCTTCTCACCCAAGACTCTTGCAACACTGATCGCTTTCTGTTTCTACAGTTTTGTCCTTTCTAACATCTGATATAATCTCTGGTGTTCAAGCTGGTGTAAGCCAATTACAGCCTATCTCTCCAACTGACTACAGCTGAAATCTCTGAATAGAATTCAAAGACAACTACCTGGGGTGCCTGGGTGGCCCAGTCAGTTAAATGTCAGACTTCTGCTCAGGTCATGATCTCATGATTCGGTTCGTGGGTTCAAGCCCCGCATCAGACTCTGTGCTGACAGCTAGGAGCCTGGAGCCTGCTTTGGATTCTGTGTCTCCCTCTCTTTATGCCCCTCCCCTGCCCACACTCTGTCTCTCTCTCTTTCTCAAAAATAAACATTAAAAAAAAAAAAAACCAACTACCTAAGAATGCTGAAAAGTAAAAAATATCAGGCAGATTGGGTGATTTGGTACAGAATTTAAAAACTTGAATAATGATATGTATGTGATAGAGGTGTGTTTGTGTTTTCTCCCCTTATATTTTCTCCCAGTTTTGACAGATGGACAGCCCAAATCCTGGAACTGTAAAATAGGCTCAGGCAGCAAGACTCCAGGAAACTCCCCCTCCCCCATTTCTAGCCAGAGGACCAGTAAAAGAAACCTTAGTTGACTGAAGAGTTTTAGGGGAATTCTAATCTTTTCCTGCTCTTTCCACCCACCACTTTGCCTGGAAAGCACACCCCATTGCACAGAACTGCACAATAGAACAAAACCAAAGCTTAGAGAAACCCGCCTCTGTGGTCAGAGAAAGCAGAAAGAGGACACTTCTGTCTGAAGAATGTGGGGGAATTTCCCAATTACTTTTTCTGTTGCTTTCTTCTCACTCCTAAGTCCCAAAGATGGCCCAGTGGCACAGAAATGAACTCTGAAAGAAACCCAAGTTTCTGGCCAGAGAAACTAGGGAAAAGAGCTGCTGGTTGCCCAAAATTGGGAGGGGAAATCCTGGTGAGGAGAGAGCTGAAGAAGAGGATCCTCACACTCCATTTATGAACTGACATAAGTCCTGGGCTCACCCTCATGAGCAAACATGAAACAGAGCCAAAGAGGCATAAGAAAGGCTTTGGGAACTGAAACAAATATAAAACAAAACCAACATTCCAGGATACCCCTGAGCGATGCATATGTCAGGTAGACCCCAACACCATAGGACACTTTGAAACTGAAATGACATTGGAATACCATCCACAGAAAATGAGGCAGAACTTATAGTCTAAACCTAGCTGGGTTGATTGCTGATAGAACAGACAATTTGACATTTCCAGCTAATTTTAACAAATCCCAGAGTCTCACAACATAATATTCAAAATATCCAGGGCACAATCCAAATTATTTGATATAAAAATGACCAGGGAAATATGACCAATGACCAACACTTAGAGAAAAAGACTCAGATGCCAATCCTGAGATGACCCAGATGTTGCAATTATCAAAGACTTTAAAGCAGCTATTATAACCATGCTCCTTGAGGTAAGGGTAAACACAAATGAAATAGAAAGGTGGAATTCTCCCTTAGTACGGAAGTTAAAACTGGAACTTGAAATTAGACCATAGAAATTTTGGACTGAAATAGAGAGTTCACCAAATGGATGTGCTCAGGAGCAGAATAAAATAGCAGAGGAAAGAATCAGTGAACTTGAATATAGATCAAACTGAAGAATAAGCAGAACAAAATGATAAAAAAAAAAATGAACAGAACCTCGGTGACCTATGGGAAAATATCAAAAGATCTCAAGTTGTGTCATTAAAACATCACGAAAGGATAAAGAGTAGCGAAGGAAAAAATACTTGAAGAAATAATGGCTACAAACTCCCCAAATTTGGAAAAAGGCATACATTTACAAACTCAGGAGTCTCAGCCATCCCCAACAGAAAACTTATGCCCATATATCATAAGCTGCTAAGTACTGCCCCCCACCGAAGGAAGGAAGGACAAAAGAGCATATTGAAAGCAACAAGCTAAAAATAATTTTAAAAAGGAAACATCTCATGTAAAAGAGCAATGATTCCAGTGATGGAGGACATCACATCAGAAATCATAGAAGTGACGAGAGAGTGGGAAAACATCTTTAAAGTGCTGAAAGGAAAAAGAAACAAAAACAAAAAACTCTCTGTCAAATGGAAAATCCATATCTAGCAAAAATATCCATCAGAAATGAAGCAAAGGAAAGGCATTCTTAGATGAAGAAAAAGTAAGAGATTTCATCACCAGCAAACCTGCTCTATTAAAATGCTAATGGAGTTCTTCAGGCTGAAAGGAAATAACACCAGAAGGATAACTGGAATTTCAAGAATGAAGGAAGAACAGCTGAAATGATAACTATTTGGGTAAACATAATAACTTTTTTCTCCTTTTTAAAAAAATGTTTTATTTATTTTTGAGAGAGAGAGAAAAGAGAGAATGAAAGGGGGAGGGGCAGAGGGAGGAGACACAGAATCTGAAGCAGGCTCCAGGCTCTGAGCTGGCAGCACAGAATTTTGAACAAAATTCCATTAGAAAAAAGCAAGAGTTCTGGTGATGACAGTTTCTCATTGGCTCAGTTGTAGGGGCGGTTGATTTTTTGTGGGAAATGCAGTTTCCATCTTCTGTTGGGACCTATAATAGATGATTCTTTTCTGTTGGGAGTCTTCTGATGGGTTCTGTTACTGACAACTCTCGATGTGGAGTGGTACAGCATGCTCCACCGCTGGCCTCCCAACTCCTTTGTAGTGAGTTTTCCCTGTATTAATTTCACCGCGTGAATATTGACAGCAAAAATTATATTGCCTGAGAACTTTTCAATGTATGTAGATATAATACACATGGGTAAAGGGATCTATGTGACCGTAAGGCACCTATAGTTTACTTGAAGTATAAAATATTACCCCTAGATAGACTACTACAAGTTAGATATGTGGGGCGCCAGGGTGGCTCAGTCAGCTGAGCGTCCGACTTCAGCTCAGGTCATGATCTCACACTCCGTGAGTTCGAGCCCTGTGTCAGGCTCTGTGCTGACAGCTCAGAGCCTGGAGCCCACTTCAGATTCTGTGTCTCCCTGTCTCTCTTCTCCTCCCCTGCTCATGCTCTGTCTCTCTCTGTCTCAAAAATAAATAAAAGCATTAAAAAATTTTTTTAAATAAAAGTTAGGTATGTATACCATAATCCCTAGAGGAACTACTAAAAAATGCAAAGATATATAGTTAAAACGTCTATAGATAAACTAAGACGGAATGCTACAAATTGTTCAAATAATCCAGAGAAGTCAGGAAAATGGAAACAAAGGAACAAATCACGGAAGAGGTAAACTGAAGACAAACAATATTTTAGGTCTAAATCCAACCTTATAAATAAGTACATTAAAAGTAAATGATGTATGAGTGCCTGACTGGCTCCATCTATAGAATATGTCACTCTTGATAATCAGGGTTGGGAGTTTGAGCACTACATTGTGTGTAGAGTTTAGTTGTTTTTTTAATTTAATTTAATTTTATTTTTTAACGTTTATTTATTTATTTTTTTTTTAATTTTTTTTTCAACGTTTTTTATTTATTTTTGGGACAGAGAGAGACAGAGCATGAACGGGGGAGGGACAGAGAGAGAGGGAGACACAGAATCGGAAACAGGCTCCAGGCTCCGAGCCGTCAGCCCAGAGCCCGACGCGGGGCTCGAACTCACGGACCGCGAGATCGTGACCTGGCTGAAGTCGGACGCTTAACCCACTGCGCCACCCAGGCGCCCCTAACGTTTATTTATTTTTGAGACAGAGAGAGACAGAGCATGAACAGGGGAGGGGCAGAGAGAGAGGGAGACACAGAATCTGAAGCGGGCTCCAGGCTCTGAGCAGTCAGCACAGAGCCCGACGCAGGGCTCGAACTCATGGACCATGAGCTCATGAGCTGAGCTGAAGTCGGACGCTTAACCGACCCAGCCACCCAGGTGCCCCTGTAGAGTTTAGTCTTAAAGAAAGTGAATGACAGGGGCTCCTGGGTGGCTCAGTCAGTTGAGCATCCGACTTCAGCTCAGGTCATGATCTCACAGTTCGTGGGTTTGAGCCCCAAGTTGGGTTCTGTGCTGACAGCTTGCTCAGAGCCTGGAGCCTTGGATTCACAGAGCTTTGGATTCTGTGTCTTCTTCTCTCCCTGCCCCTCCCCCATTCACACTTTGTCTCTCAAAAATAAATAAATGTACAAAAACTTTTTAAAAAGTGAATGACATAAACAAATTAAAAAACAGTGTCATATTGTTGAAAACCAACCCCCATGCTTTGGAGCCACAATATAATGCAAAGATAGAGTTTGGGATAAAGAGAAACAATAGCTTTATTGCTTTTCCAGGCAGAGAAGGTTACAGCAGGCAATGACCTTCAAAAAGCTACAAGCCTGTCTGGAGGAAGGGGTTGGGGGATTCATAGGGAAATACAGGATCTAGATGTTTTTGACAAGAATTGTGTGTTTGCTGCTAGCCTTCTTTGTCCGACTGAGACACCCAGGTGCCCCTATTTATTTATTTATTTATTTATTTATTTATTTATTTATTTTTAAATGTTTATTTATTTTTGAATGAGAGAGTGAAGGCAGGGGGAGGGAGAGAGAGAGAATCCCAAGTAGGCTCCAACGCTTAACCACCTGAGCCACCCAGGTGCCCAGAAAAAGGTTACTTTAAAAGCAAGCTTTGTGGGCGCCTGAGTGGCTCAGTCAGTTAAGCATCCAATTTTGGCCCAGGTCATGATCTCTCAGTTCCTGAGTTCGAGCCCTGCATCGAGCTCTGCACTAACAGATCAGACCATGGAGCCTGCTTTGGATTCTGTGTCTCTCTCTGACCCTGTGCCACTCATGCTCTGTCTCTCTCTCTCTCAAAAATAAATAAACATAAAGAAAAAATTTTTAAATAAAATAAAATCGAGCTTTGCTGAAGCATGAGTGCAGCCATTTTGAATTTTGTTCAGCTTTATGCGTTTAAGTAATTTTGATAATGGATAAAACACAAACAAAAACAAGACCCAACTGTATAGTATCTTCAAGATTCCCATTTTAATACAATGATATAGGTAGGTTAAAGGTAAAAATACGGGAAAAAAATATATGGCAAACACCAATCAAAAGAAAGTTGGAGTGACTATGCTGTTATCAAAGTAGACTTTTTTTTTTAAGTTTATTGACTTATTTTGACAGACAGAGACAACGTGAGTGGGGGAGGGGCAGAGAGAGAGGGAGAGAGAATCCTAAGCAGGCTCCGTGCTGCCAGCGCAGAGCCTGATTTGGTGCTCCAACCCAGGAAGGTGAAAGATCATGACCTGAGCCGAAACCAAGAGTCTGATACTTAAGCAACTAAGCCACCCAAGTGCCCCAGACAAAGTAGATTTCAGAGCAAAGAAAATAGCCAAAGATTAGAAAGGACATAAATTAAAGATAAAAGTTCAAATTTATGGGGCGCCTGGGTGGCGCAGTCGGTTAAGCGTCCGACTTCAGCCAGGTCACGATCTCGCGGTCCGTGAGTTCGAGCCCCGCGTCAGGCTCTGGGCTGATGGCTCGGAGCCTGGAGCCTGTTTCCGATTCTGTGTCTCCCTCTCTCTCTGCCCCTCCCCCGTTCATGCTCTGTCTCTCTCTGTCCCAAAAATAAATAAAAAACGTTGAAAAAAAATTAAAAAAAAAAAAAGTTCAAATTTATGAAGAAGACATAATTCATCTAAATGTGCATGCGCCTGACAATAGAACTCCAAAATAAATGAGGCAAAAACTGGTAGAATTAAAGAAAAACTAGATCCATAATTATAGTGGGAGACTTTAATACTCCTCTCTCTGTAATTAATAGAACAAGTTGGGTAGCTCAGTCAGTTGAGCGTCTGACTCATTTAATTTCGGCTTAGGTCATGATCTCACGGTTCATGGGATCAGGCCCCTTGTCTGGCTCTGTGCTGGCAGTGTGGAGCCTGCTTGGGATTCTCTCTCACCCTCTCTTTGCCCCTCCCTGCCTCTCAAAATAAATAAATAAACATTAAAAAAAAGAGAACAAGTAGTTGGAGATTTATGAAAATATAGAAGACTCAAATAACACTATGAACAAACTTCACTAGTTTGTGATTTACCCCATCATAAACCACATTTCTGACCCATTTTCCCATACTTAAAAAATTATTTCAAGTGGGTTCTACGCCTAACGTGGGGCTTGAATTCATGATCCCAAGATCAAGAGTCGCATGCTCTACCCACTGAGCCAGCCATGCGCCCCTTCCTATACTTTTTTTACAAAAACTGAATCACAATACTGCTTAATATAATCTTTTGCTCACTATATGGTGAACTTATTTGTATATGAATAATTATAGGATTGTTGTGGGACCCTTGAGCATGAAGGTCAAGAAAGAATTCTTAAGACGTTTTCCAGGTCAAGTTATTTAAGTTTATTTAAGTCACACAGGGACAGAACCTGTGGGCAGAAAGAGCTGCACTTTGCTATATGAAACTGGTGTTATATGCTTTTAGTGCTGAAGGTGTGGGGATGTGCAGGGAGTATTAGGTCATAAATGTCTTCTTTGAATTTCCACTTGTAAAACTACTTTTGCAAGATTTCTCTGGTACTTATCATTCAGCTGGATATTGACTATCAGTGAGATGTTCAGGCAGTCATGAATCTCTTTAAGAAGAAGAGAAAACTTTGCACCCTTAGCAACCTTAAAGATTTAAGGGTCAAGATTATTCAGGGGGTCATGATGTGGGGAACAAAGGCGGAAGGAAATGGTAGATAAAGTAAATTTCCTTATAACCCGTTGACAAATACTTGAGTCAGGCACAGTATAACATTTCTCCTGGAACCCCACTTCAAATTACATTAATTGGATTGAATAAAAATGGCATGATCAAACTATTAAAGAAAAAAAAAGAATGTAGCAACCAGTACTTATTTGACCTTTGTTGGAACTATGCAGGCTATATAGTTCAGCCTTCTGGGCTAAAGGTGAACATTTTTCTGCTTCTATCCCTTTTCAGGACTAGAGCTTTCTTCCTATCTTTTTTTTTTTTTAATTTTAGGTTTATTTATTTTTGAGAGAGAGAGAGAGAGAGAGAGAGAGAGAGACTTACACAATGCATGAGTAGGGGAGGGGCAGAGAGAGAGAGGGAGACACAGAATCCAAAGCAGGCTCCAGGCTCTGAGCTGTCAGCACAGAGCTAGACTTGGGCCTCAACTCACGAACTGTGAGATCATCACCTGAGCCGAAGTTGGACACTTAACCAACTGAGCCGCCCAGGTGCCCCTTCCTAAATTTTTATCTTAGAAATAATTTTTTTCAACGTTTTTTATTTATTTTTGGGACAGAGAGAGACAGAGCATGAACGGGGGAGGGGCAGAGAGAGAGGGAGACACAGAATCGGAAACAGGCTCCAGGCTCCGAGCCCTCAGCCCAGAGCCTGACGCGGGGCTCGAACTCACGGACCGCGAGATCGTGACCTGGCTGAAGTCGGACGCTCAACCGACTGCGCCACCCAGGCTCCCCTCTTAGAGATAATTTTAATCTTACAAATGTTAAAAAGCAAAATTCAACCAAGTAAATTTGAACTCTGGGGGATGAAGATGGCCCATATAACAGATTACGTTTTTGGTACAGACTAGGAAATTTGTGACAACAGGTTAAGACTATACTTCTGAGGGAGATTGAGAGCGCAGTTAGTTTAGAATGTATTAAATCCGGATTTGATTGCTAGGCCTAAGTAACACCATTTTGGGCCTGTGGTTTTATATTTTTAAGATTTTATTTTATTTTTCATATGAAATTTATTGTCAAATTGGTTTCCATACAACACCCAGTGCTCCTTCCAACGGGTGCTCTCCTCAATGCCCATCACCCACCCCCCTCTCCCTCCCACTCCCCATCAACCCTCAGTTTATTCTCAGCTTTTTAAAAAAAATTTTACTTTTTATTTTTTAAAATTTACATCCAAATTAGTTAGCATATAGTGAAACAATGATTTCAGGAGTAGATTCCTTAATGCCCCTTACCCATTTAGCCCATCCCCCCTCCCACAACCCCTCCAGCAACACTCCAGTTTGTTCTCCATATTTATGAGTCTCTTCTGTTTTGTCCCCCTCCCTGTTTTTATATTATTTTTGTTTCCCTTCCCTTATGTTCATCTATTTTGTATCTTAAAGTCCTCATATGAGTGAAGTCATATGATTTTTGTCTTTGACTAATTTCACTTAGCATAATACCCTCCAGTTCCATCCACGTAGTTGCAAATGGCAAGATTTCATTCTTTTTGTTTCCCGAGTAATACTCCATTGCATATATATACCAAATTTTCTTTATCCATTCATCCATCAAGGGACATTTGGGCTCTTTCCATACTTTGGCTATTGTTGATAGTGCTGCTATAAACATGGGAGTGCATGTGTCCCTTCAAAACAGCACACCTGTATCCCATGGATAAATGCCTAGAAGTGCAATTGCTGGGTCGTAGGGTAGTTCTATTTTTAGTTTTTTGAGGAACCTCCATACTGTTTGTCTGGAGTGGCTGCACCAGCTTGCATTGCCACCAACAATGCAAAAGAGACCCTCTTTCTCCGCATCCTTGCCAACATCTGGTGTTGCCTGAGTTGTTAATGTTAGCCATCTGACAGGCGTAAGGTGGTGTCTCATTGTGGTTTTGATTTGTATTTCCCTGATGATGAGTGATGTTGAGCATTTTTTCATGTGTCGGTTGGCCATCTGGATGTCTTCCTTGGAGAAGTGTCTATTCATGTCTTTTGCCCATTTCTTCACCAGATTATTTGTTTTTTTGGGTGTTGAGTTTGACAAGTTCTTTGTAGATTTTGGATACTAACCCTTTATCTGCTATGTCATTTGCAAATATCTTTTCCCATTCTGTCGGTTGCCTTTTAGTTTTGCTGATTGTTTCCTTTGCTGTGTTAAGATTTTATTTTTAAGTAATTTCTACACATAATATGGGGCTCAAACTCACAAACTTGAGATCAAGAGTCTCATGCTCCACCTACTGAGTCAGCCAGACACTTGTATGGTTTTCTTTTTAACACGGAAAAGTTGAAAAAATAGTAGACTTCCTGTAGACCTTTCACTAGCTTTCCCTAATGTTAACATTGTAGGTAACCATGATATATTTATCAAAGCTAGGAAATTACCAGTGTGCCTGGCTGGTGCTAATCGAAAAAGCATGCGACTCTTGATCTTGGGGGTTCGAGCCCTACGTTGGATGTAGAGATTACTTAGAAATTAAAAAAGAATTTTTTTAACCTAGGAAATTACCATTGGTTCAATGCTACTGACTGAAGTACAGACTTTATTTGAATTTTTCCTCCCTAATGTCTATTTTTGTTTCAGGATCCCACATTGCATTTATTTGTGGTGTCTCCTTAGTCTTCTCCAGTCTGTGACAATTCCTCAGTCTTTCCTTGTCCTTCATGACCTCAATACTTTTGCAGAATACTGCTCGGTTATTTTCTATAATGTCTCTCAGTTTGGGTTTGTCTGGTGTTCTCATGATTAGACTGAGATGGTGCATCTTTGACAAGAATTCCACGAAGGTCATGGTTAAGGTGATGCCTGCCAGGTTTCTCCACTGTCAAGTTACTGTTTTTCCCTTCATAATTAAATAACAGGGGTGCCTGGGTGGTTTAATTTGTTAAGTGTGGGACTCTTGATTTTATTTAGCTCAGGTTAGTCTGCACACTGGGCACAGAGCCTGCGTGAGATTCTCCGATTTCCTCTCCCACTGCCCCCCCACCCCCTACTGATGTGCTCTCTCTCTCTCTCAAAAAAAAAAAATTAGTTAATTAATTAAAAATTAAAAAAAATAAACATATTGTGGGAGATTCTAGGAGAATCATCTCATTCTTTCCCAGGCTGTGTTGGAGGATGCCAACCTAGTACCTTGGGCCTCAAACCCTACATGGGCTACTCCGGGGGTCCTACCATCCATTCCCAATGTTAATGCTGGATGGTGGGAGTAGGAATATTTATTTTTTTGTATATATCCGAATGGTTATTGGAATTTACACACATATATACATAAGACTGAGAATGTGTATCTTTTTTCAAGCATATTGTCTATTACTAATTATAACTTACATATTTTTTCTATAATGCATACACTGATTTTTAGTATTCATATTCTATATAAAATCCTTACTTAGCTTTCCTATTAATTCAAAATTGTGCGGGTACCTGGATGGCTCAGCCCGTTAAGTGTCTGAGTCTTGATTTACCCTCTGGTCATGATCTCATGGTTCAAGAGACAGCCCGGAATGGGGCTCTGCACTGACAACATGGAGCCTGCTTGGGATTCACTCCCTCTCTCTGCCATTCCCATACTTACTCTCTCTCTTCAAATAAATAAACATTAAAAATTGTGTAGCTTATTTTGATTAAGTAAATAATAATACTGTCAATGAATAATGAGTGTACTTAATCTGAATTTTATTTTTATTTATTTAAAGTTTATTTATTTATTTTTAGAGAGAGAGAGAGAGAGAAAGCATGAGTCAAGGAGGAGGAGAGAGGGAGAGAGAGAGAGAATCCCAAGCAGGCTCCTCGCTGCCAGCGGCAGGGCTGGAACCCAGGAACCATGAGATCATGATGCAAGGCGAAATCCAATACTTAATCCACTGAGCCACTCAGGCGCTCCTGAATTTTAACAGATTTTTCTGGAAAAAAAAAATATATAGTAAGAGACTTATTTTACTCAAAATTATAAAATACGCAGTAAGTAAAAATAAGGCTGTATACAATAATAATGGCGTCGGATTAAAACCACAGGAGAAAAAAATTACCCACGAGTCCATATTGATATCAATAAATAGGTGAATAAATAATTGGAGACGACAGGACAGCTCTTCCGGACAACTTTCTCCGACGACCCGCGCCGGTGGGGGTCAGGGCTGAGTGAGGCACAGGCGCACGACCCGCCGGCTGAGTCCTGACCCCAGCCCTCCCACGGACGTCGCGGAGGGTCTACAGCTCTGCGCAGCCACCAGAACAGCGGAAGTCCCGAAACTGCCGCGCCACTGCCCGGGACGGGGCGGGGCGGGGCCGCGGAGCCTCCTGGGACGCACACATCCGGGTCTTGGCGCGCGCACGCGCACCCGCCCCAAACATGGCCGCCGCCTCGGGCCCGGCCGCCCGCCTGCGGGAGGTGAGTGCCGCCGCGCCCCTCGGCTTCTCGGTTCCTCACTTTCCCTCCGGACAGTGATGTGGGGGGCGGGGGGTATGTGGAGGCGGGGAGGGGTCAGCCGGATGTCGGTGTGGTGTGTCCGGTGCGTCCGCGGGAGGTTTTCACGGGTGGAGCGGGTGCGTCCGGCTCGTAGGGGCGCGGGTCGGCCCGGGGCATGGCTGCCTTAGCGACTAAAGACGCAAATCCGCCGCTGGTGTGGACGTTCCCCGGTGGGGGTGGACGCCCCGGGCGGGTGAAGACGTCTCAACTCTTTCCTTCGCGTTGCTCAGGGTATCTGCGCTCGTATCCGGCTGGTCCTTCCCCAGGGAACGTTTGCCCCGGCCTGCAGGGTGTCCTGGCCCGGCCGCTGGGGCGAACCCCTAGTCGACCGCTCATCTGCCGGATAGTAGGTAGATCCGCGTCGGTGGGTCTCAGGCCAAAGTGGCCGCCTTGCGCCGGTAGACTGTGCCATTTCTCACGGAGTCCCGCAGGTGTCACCACGTACCTGTTTTTTTTTTTTTTTTTCCCCTCCACCTACCTCCTACCTGCAAGTCAGATCTTGCCACTCTCAGGGCCGCGTTGTTCCACCTGTTTAGGGGCCGTTTCACTTTCCTCTTCCTTGGTTTCGTGGTTCATTTTTTTTTTTAACTCCTCTAACCCCCAGTAGTTCTTTTTTTTTTTTTTTTATCCCTCTAACCCCCCAAAAGTTTTTGTACATACAGAGAAGTTGAAATACTTTTGCGACCTTATACCGACCCGTTAACATCTGATGTATATTTGCTGTATCCGTATATTTTCCTCTGTCCATCCTTTCAGCCATTCATTAATCTTTTTGGGGCGCATTCAAAGTAAGTTGCAGATAGTACAGTGTTTCCCCCTCAATGTTTTCCTCTCAAACACTACATTACTGCTTTTTTAAGTTTTTGAGGCAAAATTGACTTACAGTGAGATGGTGAAATGCATAGATCTTCATTGTACCACTGCATAGTTTTGACAAATATACCCAAACTTTTATCAGAATTACCATGACCACAGAAAGGTCTGTTATCCTTTGCCAATTAAAAAAAAAGTTGGGGGGCGCCTGGGTGGCTCAGTCGGTTAAGCGGCTGACTTCGGCTCAGGTCATGATCTCACGGTCTGTGAGTTCGAGCCCCGCATCGGGCTTTGTGCTGACAGCTCAGAGCCCGGAGCCCGTTTCAGATTCTGTGTCTCCCTCTCTCTCTGCCCCTCCCCTGTTCATGCTCTGTCTCTCTCTGTCTCAAAAATAAATAAACGTTAAAAAAAAAAAATTAAAAAAAAAATCTTTATTAAAAAAAAAAAAAGTTGGTTGTTAGGGACTTGAGCTTGTAAAAATATGTGTTGAATACCAAGCCTTTGTTTTCTTTCTTTCTCCCCCTGCCACCCCCAGCAGAACTTTCCTCCATTCTATTGCTTGTTTCTCTCTTCACACCCAATTTTTTTATTTTTAAAAGTTTCACACAGAGAAGTGGCAGGGATAGTTCAATTAAGACTTGTAAAACTATCCAGATTCTCAAGTTATTAATACTTTGTCACATTAGCTTTTCTTTTCTCCCTGCCTCAAACATGTGCACACACATACTGTTTTTATATTTTACACACACACACACACACACACACACACACACACACATACCTCTCCCAAGAGAGTAAAAGGTTTATTACTCACATAATAAGACTTTCTTGGGAGAGTAGGGCAGATTTCCCCAGGTAATCCAAAAATAGCTTGAGAGCAGGAAAAGGAGACTGGCTGGGCTTTAACTGTGATTAGAGAGTGGAATTGGGATGAGGGTGGCCTAGCTTTTGTTGGGGCTTGCATGGTGTGAGCACCCTGCTAACACCAAGGAGAAAGTACACAGGCTTTCTAGTTAGCTTACCTACATGTGGGGCAGTAGGGGGGGACAGGGGAGGCTTGAAAAATGCTAGCAGTCATCATCAAAATGGAGTCACACTTTGTCACAGTTGGCATTAGGATAGAGTTGAAGTTGGTGGGAAACTATTTTTGTTAAAGAATACATCACTTAAACAAGTAAAGTAAACATTATCATGGGTGGTCCAAAGAGATTGGGGGGAACCATGTGGATGGGGTTGGACAGCTGAGGTCTGCCACAATTTGATGTCAGACATCCAGGCATCAAGCCTAGGTGGAACCCTTTGCAGGGTTGTAGAGACTGGGGATAAAGCCCTTCAGACGTCAGTGCCTTGGAATAGATTTCTATACAAGCTTGGCACATCCATATAAAACTGTTACTTCTCTTGTGAAATCTTAAGGTATCAGAAGCATTCCAATGGGATCTAGACAAGTGGTTCTGACCCCAGCAGACTCATCACCTTTTTTTTTTTTTTTTTTTTTTTTTTTTTAGGACAGCTTTATTGAGTAGCGCCTGGGTGGCTCAGTCAGTTAAGCTTCCGATTTCGCCTCAGGTCATGATCGAGAGCTCTGGTCAGACTGCGCTGACAGCTCAGAGCCTGGAGCCTGCTTCAGATTCTGTGTCTCCCTTTCTCTACCCATCCCCTGCTCACGCTCTGTCTCTCTCTCAAAAATAAATATGAAATTAAAAATTCTAAAGACAGCTTAATTGAGATATAAATCACAGCTTTATTGGTATATACAATTAACCCTTTAAGGTATACAATTTAGTGTTTCTTAGTATATTCACTATATTGTGCATCCATCACCACTATCAAGTTAAAATATTTTTATTATCCCCCAATAGAAAACCTCTGCCCCCCCCCCCCAAAGAAAAAGGAAAAGAAAACCTGTGCCAATTAGCAGCCACTCCTCATCTCTTTTATCCCTTTGATCCCTAGGCAATCATTAATCTTTTTGTCTCTATGCATTTGCCTATTCTAAACTGTTCATAAATGGCCATACAATATATAGTCCTTTTTGGGGGGGCTTCTTTGACTTCGCATAATGTTTTCAAGGTTCATCCTTGTAGCAGCATCTATCAGTACCTAGTTCATTTTTATGTATAAGTAATATCCCATTGTATGGATACACCTCATTTGTTTCCGTTCATTAGTAGATGAACATTTGAGTTGCTTCCACTTTTTGGATATTAGGAATAACACTTCTGTAAACATTCATGTATACTTTTGTGGGGGTGGATGTATTTTTTTATTTTCTTGGATAACTGCATTAGGAGTGGGACTGATTATATCCATTCTACTGGGCATGAAGTGGATTCTCACTGTGGTATTGATATGCATTTCCCTGATAGTTAATGATGTTGAGCATCTTTTTCATTGTGCTTATTTGTCCATTTGTATATCTTTGGAGAACTATCAGTTCAGATCCTTTGCCCATTTATTAAGTGGGTTATTCATCTTTTAATTATTGGGTTGAAAGGGTTATTTATTTATTCCAGATATCTGTGCCCTATCATATATATGATTTGCAAATATCTTAACCTATTCTGTGTTATTTTTTTTAAAGTTTATTTATTTATTTTGGGAGAGAAACAGAGAGGGAGGGAGGAGCAGAGAGAAAGGGAGAGAGAGAGAATCCCAAGTAGGCTCCGTACTGTCAGTGCAGAGCCTGATGCAGGGCTTGACCTCATGACTTGGGAGATCGCGACCTGTGCCAAGATCAAAATTTGGACACTTTATTAATAACTTAATAATTATCAAATTTATTAAGCATACATTGACTTATTACAGGTTTATTGAGATATAATTCCCATACATAAATTCGTCCAAAGTGCACAATTCAGTGGCTTTCAGTATGTTTACAAAGCTGAGCAACCATCACTGCTATGTAATTCCAAATGTTTTCATCAGGCCAACAAGAAACCCCATGCTCTTTCTCCTAGCACCTAGCAACCACTAATTGACTTTCTGTCTATATAGAATTACCTGTTTTGGACATTTCATATAAATATGATCATACAATGTATAGTCTTTTGTGTCTGAGTTCTTTCACTGAGGATACTGTTTTTAAGGTTTATGTTGTTGAAGCATTCATTTATCAGTACCGCATTCCTTCTTATGGCTGAAGAATGTTCCATTGTGTGAGTTTCCATATTTTGTTTAGCCATTCTTCAGTTGATGGACATTTTATTTGAGTTTCAACTTTTTGTTTATTATGAATAGAGCTGCTATGAACTTGCAATTCACATACAAGTTATGTTTCGATATATGTTTGCATTTGTCTTGAGTAGATAGGTAGGAGTAGGTTTCTGGGTAACATAACTCTCTGTTTAACTTTTTCAGAAGCTGTCAGACTGTTATCCTAAGCAGCTGCACCATTTTAATTCCCACCAACTGGAAACTGGGTTCCAGTTTCTCCACATCCTCACAACACATGTTATTGTCCGTTTTTTATATTGGCAACACTTGTGAGTATGAAGTGGCATCTCACTGTGGTTTTGATTAGAATTTCCCTAATGACAATGATGTCGATCATCTTTTCATGTGCTTGTTGGCCGTCTGGATGTCTTCTTTGGAGAAATGTCTATTCAGATCCTTTGCCTGTTTTTAAAAATTAAATATTTATTTTTGAGAAAGAGAGGGAGAGTGAGGGGCAGAGAGAGAGAGAGAGAGAGAGAGAGAGAGAGATTCCAAAGCAGGCTCTCAGCTGTCAGTCCAAAGCCTGACACAGGGTTTGAACTCGTGAATCATGAGATTATGACCAGAATTGAAGTTCGACGCTTAACCAGCTGAGCCACCCAGGTGCCCCTATCTTTTGCCTATTTTTAAAATTTGGATTGTTTTGGTTTTGAGTTGTAAGACTTTAATATCTTCTGTATACAAATCATTTATTAGATGTATGCTTTGTAAGTATTCTTTCCCATTTGGTGGGTTGTCATTTCACTTTCTTAAGGGTGAATAACTCTTATTTCAATAAAGGAAGCATCTATTATAGATTAAATGGATGTTCCCTTTACTCCTTAAGGCCTATTTTCCATATTCCCAGAACAGTCATGATCACAGCTTTGGTAGGTATCTTGCCAGGGCATTTTAATATTTTTACTTCCAGAATTTTTGTATGTCTAAAAAATTTCCCCAAGTGGTATCATGGTGTATATGTCTGACTTAGTTCTTTTAAATACACACATTCATCCTTCCCCTACAGACCTCTAGGAAGGTGCTTTCCATCTTGTCTTCACAGGACATCCAAGGCCACCCAGGCCCCAGTGTACTCAGAGGGTCTAGTATGGGAAACATGCAGTATGGTGGCAAGGCAGCCTCAGGAGGCCTGTTCCTGTAGGTGAATAACTCATAATGACCAGGAGTGACATCTGGGACATGGCCCTCTTGAGCAGCTAGCTCCTCCACATCACTATTGAATCCTGTGGATGTAGCAGGTTTCTAGGGTCTTGGTCTTGGCTTTAAAGTAAACTATTCTGATGTTTTATTATTAGGTGTGATATTTACCTTGGTTCCTTATATCCTTAATTGTTAAGAATTTTCATCAGGAATTGGAGTTTTCCTTAAAGTACTTTCAGAATTTATTAATATAGGTTAAAGGGGTCTACTTTTTTTTTTTTTTTTTTTTAAAGTAGGTTTTATGCCCAGTGTGGAGCCCAATGCAGGGACTGAACCCATGACCCCAAGATCAAGACCTGAGCTGAGATTGAGTCAGTCGCTTAACCAGCTGAGCCACTCAGGCACACCAAAGGGGTCTACCACTTTAATTGAGAGCATTTTGATCATGAATCTGGGTGAGATTTCCACAAATTACTTTCTTAATTTATTGAGATAGGGTGTACAGGACTTCTACTTTTATCTGAAAATATGGGGAATTGTATCAATTGACATTTTAATGTATCCTAGCCCTTGCATTCCTAGGATAAATCCAAGTTGCCATTTTGGTAACTTTCTACCGTTTCTTAGTTAAATCCCCTTCTCATGACTGATAATGCTTATATGTGCTTTTTTTTTTTTTTTTTAATGTATATTTATTTTTGAGAGAGAGAGCGCGAGCAGGAGAGGGGCAGAGAGAGAGGGAGACATAGAATCTGAAGGAGGCTCCAGGCTCTGAGCTGTTAGCACAGAGCCCAACACGGAGCTCGAACCCACAAACCACGAGATCGTGACCTGAGTCAAAGTCGGACGCTCAACCGATTGAGCAACCCAGGCGCCCCTTGTGTGACTTTTTTTTTTTATGATCACTCTCACCAAAGTGTGTCTGTTTTGTCAGGCTTTTCAAATAACAGACTGGCAGCATTTCAACGTTTTTGTTTTTTTGTTTGTTTTTTTTTTTGGGACAGAGAGAGACATAGCATGAACGGGGGAGGGGCAGAGAGAGAGGGAGACACAGAATCGGAAACAGGCTCCAGGCTCTGAGCCATCAGCCCAGAGCCTGACGCGGGGCTCGAACTCACGGACCGCGAGATCGTGACCTGGCTGAAGTCGGATGCTTAACCGACTGCGCCACCCAGGCGCCCCAGACTGGCAGCATTTCAAATAAGAACATAGGGCTCGAACTCACAAACCGTGAGATCATGACCTGAGCTAAAGTTGGACACTTAACCAACTAAACCACCCAGGTGCCCCACCAACTTTTTTTTTTTTTTTAAGTTTATTTTGAGAGAGGGAGAGAGAGAAAATCCCAAGCAGGCTCTGTGCTGTCAGCCTGATGCAGGGCTTGATCCCACAAACTGTGAGACCATGACCTGAGCCAAAACCAAGAGTGGGACGCTCAACCGACTGAGCTGTGCAGGCACCCCACAAGGCCAACACTTTCTGAGGAACTGTTAGCTGCATCCTCATTTGCCACATGTTTTGAGATACACCAGTTCCATTGTTTAGTTTGGTGCTAGGTGTTTCCTAATTTGTCGAGATTTCTCTTTAATCTGTGAATTACTGAGAAATAGGTTTTCATTTTTCCAAAAAAAATAGAGGTTTGTTTTACTTACTGTTTTTCTTTCTTTTTTTAAGTTTCTTACTTATTTTGAGAGAGAGAGAGAGAAAGAAAGAAAACATGAGTGGGGGAGGGGCAGAGAGAGTGGGAGAGACAGAGAATCCCAAGCAGGCTCTGCTCTGTCAGCACAGAGCCTGATGCTGTCCTGGAACTCATGAACTGTGAGATCATGACCTGAGCCAAAATCAGGAGTTGGATGCTTAACCCACTGAGCCACTTAGCCACTCCACTTACTGTTTTTCTTATGTTTGGTTTTCTTTCTGCTACTCGTTTTTAACATGACCACATTTGTAGTCAAGAGGCTACGGTCCGTGTCATACTGTGGTGTGGCTTTGGTTGAACTTGTTCTTTGGCCTGGTATTGTCAGTGTTAGCAAATGTTCCACTTGCACCTGGAAAGCATTTGTTAGGCTCTAATTATTCAACGTTTTTTATTTATTTTTGGGACAGAGAGAGACAGAGCATGAACGGGGGAGGGGCAGAGAGAGAGGGAGACACAGAATCGGAAACAGGCTCCAGGCTCCGAGCCAGCAGCCCAGAGCCTGACGCGGGGCTCGAACTCACGGACCGCGAGATCGTGACCTGGCTGAAGTCGGACGCTTAACCGACTGTGCCACCCAGGCGCCCCTGTTAGGCTCTAATTATTGACTCATGGCTCTTCATCCAGTTGTTATTGCTGCATTTTATATGATACTGGTGCATATAATATGGTCATTGCTAGATTTGACTTATATATTTTTTGAAGTTTATTTTGAGAGCACATAAGTATGAGCGGGGAAGGGACAGAGAGAGAGAGAGAGAGAGAGAGAGAGAGAGAGAGGTATGGGGGGAGAATCCCAAACAGGCTCTGTGCTGTCAGCCTGGAGCCTAACCTGGGGCTTGAACCCATGAACCATGAGTTCATGACCTGAGTCAAAATCAAGAGTTGGATGCTTAACTGAATGAGCCACCCAGGAGCCCCTGGATTTGATTTAAATCCATGTTCATCATTTCCTTTTCTTTGCATTTCTTCCTTCTGGGTTTTGTTTTGGTTTTGTTTGTTTGTTTGTTTTTGTTTTTTTGTGAGTTTTTTTGGTGAAGAAAACAACTTTTTCTAATTCTTCTGGCTAATGTCCTTGGAGATAAATTTTTTTTGTTTTTCTGAAGCTCTCTTTGTCTTACCCTTACTTTTTTTTTTTTTTAAATGTTTATTTTTGAGAAAGAGAAAGAGCATGAGTTGGGGGGGGAGCAGAGAGAGAGAAGCAGGCTCCAGAACCTGACATGGGGTGCAAACTCATGGACTGTGACCTGAGCCGAAGTCATACGCTTAACTGACTGAGCCACCCAGATGCCCTTCTCACCCTCACTCTTGATTAATAGTGTATCTGAGAGGTTTTCCCCCTCAGCACTTTTTTTTTTTCCAGAGCAGAAAAAGATGGTTTTATGAAAGCACAGGGACAGGGTCCGTGGGTGGAAAGAGCTGCCTCTCCCTCAGCACTTTTGAAGTAGGCTTCCATTACTTTCAGGTTTCTATTTTTCTCTTAAGTGGTCTGTCACGATACTTTTTACTCCTTCACCAGTGTTCTCTCTTCTTTCTGCTGGTCTTTAAGACTATCTTCTTAGGTATAGATTGCTCTCTATTTATGCTTGAGACTCCATGTTTTTTGAGTCTGAGATGTCTACAAGTGGAATTGCTGGGTAGTGGAATATGCCCATTTTATATTTGGATGGTTGCTGCATATGGTTTTTATTCTCACAGCTTGTTTTATTTTTACTCATATGAAAAGTGCATATTTTGTGGGATTTTTTTAAAATTTTTTTTAGAGAGAGTGAACATGTGAATGAGGACGGGGCAGAGAGAGAAGGAGAGAGACTTTTTTTTTTTTTTTAGGAGAGAGACATTCTTAAACAGTCTCCTTGCTGAGTCCCACAACCCTGAGATCATGACCTGAGCCGAAATCAAGAGTCAGATGTGTAACTGAGTCACTCAGGCACCCCTACATATTTTGTGTTCTTAAAGTTGCAATTTATAATTGTCTCAGTGATGGTGAGAATGAGCAGATACTCTTGTGTTCAGGATATTTGAATTTTCTCTCCATGAAGTGCCTTTTTGTATCTCCTTCCCCCCTTTTTTGTTCTGTTCTGTAAGATTTCTTTATAGATCTTGGGCATTATTCCTTTGCCTCTTTTGTATTTTATAATATTGTTTCTCCATTTGCCACTTGTGTTTTGACTCTTACTGTGTTTTTGTTGGTGTGGAAATTTCAAACGTTGATACCACATTTGTTCATCTTTATCTGTATGGTTTTCCTTTTTTTTTTTTTTAGGTTTATTTATGACCGGGGGGGGGGGGTGCCATAAAGAGAGAGGGAGGGAGAATGAATATGAGCTGAGGAGGGGCAGAGAGAGAGGGAGAGAGAGAAGCCCAAGCAGGCTGTCAGGGCACAGAGCCCAACACAGGGTTTGGACTCATGAACTGTACAATCATGACCTGAGCAGAAATCGAGTTAGATGCTTCACTGACTGAGCCACCCAGGTGCCCCGGTTTCTTGCTTGTTGATCATGAAGGTGTCCTACATGATTTAAACTTTGATATTACGTTGGGATCTTTCTCCATTTAGAATATTTATTTATTTATTTTTTTTTTTTTCCTTATTAATACAGTATTTATTTGTCTTCCCTCTGTCAAGCCCTGAGCCAACCACTTTCCCCAGGCTGCCTGGGGAGGTATAGGAAAAGGAACATACAGGGCAGACATGACATGGGAAAAAGACCTATGGGAGGTGGAGACGGCTCCTTCACATGGCGAAGAGGATGAGAAAGGCCACCATCAGGCAAAATAGCCCCATGGCCTCCGAGAGGGCAAAGCCCAGAATGGCGTAGGAGAAGAGCTGCTGCTTCAGAGAGGGGTTCCTGGCATAACCAATGATGAGGCTCCCAAACACAGTCCCAATTCCAGCCCCAGAACCAGCCACCCCAACTGTGGCAGCCCCAGCCCCAATGAACTTGGCTGCTGTGTCGATGTCCCTTGAAGCAGCGCTGGTTTGGAAACCACGGCTAGGAATAAGTGAGGTCAGGGGACGTGGGGCTGCCCAGCTGCTGAGGCTCTCATCTGTCAGTGTCTCTGGTGGTTTTAGTGCCACTGCAGACAGTGATCGGCTCAACAGCTGAGAGGTGCTCCTGACCAAGAAGGGGGAGGAGACGAACTTTGCACAGGTATACATTTTCAGGGGATGAGGGGCTGCGGCAGGAGAGCTGCTCCCAGTGCACAGAAGACAGAGAGGGGCCTCCATTTAGAATATTTAAAAAAATATTTCTTTCCGAGGTAAGGATCTTATTTCATTTTGCTTACAAAAAATGAGGAGTCATTTGTCTTGATATCATGCAAAGGGTTGGGAGGGTGGTTAGAGGACAATCAGTCATGGTGGAGACACTGGTGGCCACTTACAGAATGGCATCCATTTCCCATGTCAGAGCTAGACTCAGACATGACCTAGCTCTCACAATAACGGTGAGGGGTGGTCATTCACAGCTCCGGGACTTTCAGAACTTCCAGGTCATGGAGTGAAAGCAGAACTCGACCACAAAGCCGGGATGAAAACTGCTCATTCAGCACTGTCATAAGCACATTGTGAAGTTGGGGCTTTGAAAATGTGTCCTGATTGTTGATATGGGTGGTGGGTGGTAGAATAAGCACACAGTAGCCAAGGTGGTGTTCCAGTGAGCAGTGACACCTGGCCTCTCATCTCCCGCATCTCACTTTCATTCTTTTGGTAGTATTTATCTCCATTACCCTTCTTCCTGCTTCTTCTCTAGGAAGATGAAATGCTGTATGGCTCTTTTAACCTGTTCTTGCCTCCATCCCTGAAGTCTCACTTTACCTTCCCCTTATACAGATATTAACTTGAAAAAGTAAAAATACACAGCGCAGAATGTAAATTGGTGCAACCACTGTGGAAAACAGTGGGGGAGCTTCCTCGAAAAAATTAAAAATAAAAAGACCATATTGTCTAGTAATTCCACTCCTGGGTATTTACCCCCAAAAAGAAAATAAAACACTAATTCAAAAAGATATATGCCCCCCTGTTTATTGCAGCATTATTTACAATAGCCAAAATATGGAAGCAACCCAAGTGTCTATCAATAGATGAATGGATAAAGATTGTGCTATGTACATATGATGGAATATTACTCAGTCATAAAAAAGTGAGATTTTGCCATTTGCAACAACACGGATGGATCTAGAGGCTATTATGCTAAGTGAAATAAGTCAAGCAGAGAAAGACATACCATATGATTTCATTTATATGGGGAATCAAAAAAACCCAAATGAACAAACATATAAAAAGTAGAATCAAACTGAGATCAGACTGATGGTTGCCAGAAGGGAGGGATGTGGGGATGGGCAAAATGGTGAAGGGGAGTGTGAGGTATAGGCTTTTAGTTACGGAGTGAACAAGTCATGGGATTAAAGGTACAGTACAGGGAATATAGTCGATGGTATTGTAATGGTGTTATATGGTAACAGATGGTAGCCACTTGTACTGAGCATAGCATAACCTGTAGACTTGTCAAGTCACTGTGTTGTACATCTGAAACCAATGTAACATAGTGTGTCATCTTTATTTCAATAAAAAAATAAGCCGGGCAAAATTAATGACAAAATAAAAATATGGATTCACATACCTGGCCTGTCATCATTTTTTATTCCCTTTCAGATATAACTTTATGTACTTAAGTCTTTTTCATTCTTTACTTTTCAGCCTGGGAAATGAGATTGAAAATGACACCTCAGAATATTCCTGAGGAAGAACTATCCTGTGACGTGGAAATGGAAGGATTTGCAAGAGAGGGTTCCCATCTTTCCATTCTAGGTAATAATCGGGACTGTAAGAACTGGGAGGGACATTTGAGGCAGTCAGCTTTAACTCAGGAGAAACCAGGGACTCAGGAAATAATTTGTGAATATTCTGGACTTGGGGAGCGTTTGAGTGCAAGTTCAGACCTTCTGCCATCTAAGAGAGTTCCTACAAATGGTTTTCATATACGTGACTCAGATGTTAAAAGTTTGGATTGCAACCCAGCTTTACACAGTTGTGCAAAAAATTATGTAGCTAAGAGAATTAGTGACAGTGATGCTTGTGGAAGAGCCTTCGACCATTCTGGCGAGGTTTTTCAACTTGGAAGAGATCAAACAAGAGAGAAACCCTATAAATACCCTGAAAGTGTTAAATCTTTCAATCATTTTACTCCTCTTGGTGAACCAAAAGTACTGAAAAAGGGGAAGAAACTGTATGAAGGTAAGGATTTGGGGGACATCTTTACCCTGAGTTCATCTCTTAATGAAAACAGGAGGAGTCACCTTGGAGAGAAACTGTATAAATGCAGTGAATGTGGCAAATGCTTCAAACGGAACTCTTCTCTTGTTTTGCATCACCGAACTCACACTGGAGAGAAACCTTATACCTGTACTGAATGTGGAAAATCATTCTCCAAAAACTACAACCTGATTGTGCATCAAAGAATCCATACAGGAGAGAAGCCCTATAAATGCAATAAATGTGGGAAAGCCTTCAGTGATGGGTCAGCTCTCACACAACACCAGAGAATTCACACTGGGGAAAAACCTTATGAGTGTCTAGAATGTGGGAAAACCTTCAACCGAAATTCATCACTGATTTTGCATCAAAGAACTCATACAGGGGAAAAACCATATAGATGTAATGAGTGTGGGAAACCTTTCACTGACATCTCCCACCTCACCGTGCATCTCAGAATCCACACTGGGGAGAAGCCCTATGAATGTAGCAAATGCGGAAAGGCTTTCCGGGATGGCTCGTACCTTACCCAGCATGAGAGGACTCACACTGGAGAGAAGCCCTTTGAATGTGTGGAGTGCGGGAAGTCCTTCAACCGAAACTCTCACCTCATTGTGCATCAAAAAATTCACTCTGGGGAGAAACCCTATGAATGTAAAGAGTGTGGGAAAACTTTCATTGAGAGTGCTTACCTTATCAGGCACCAGAGGATTCATACTGGTGAGAAGCCCTATGGCTGTAACCAGTGTCAGAAACTTTTCAGGAACATTGCTGGCCTCATCCGGCACCAGAGGACTCATACTGGTGAGAAGCCCTATGAGTGTAATCAGTGTGGTAAAGCTTTCAGAGACAGTTCCTGTCTGACCAAGCACCAGAGAATTCACACAAAGGAGACCCCATACCAGTGTCCTGAATGTGGAAAGTCCTTCAAGCAGAACTCTCACTTGGCGGTACATCAGAGACTCCACAGCAGGGAGGGTCCCAGCCAGTGTCCTCAGTGTGGGAAAACGTTCAGAAGGAGCTCGTCCCTCATCCGACATCAAAGAAAACACTCTGGAGAGCAGCCCATGGAAACATAATGATTGTGGGCCACATTCATCTACTGACTGGCTCTCAAGAAGCTGTGTGAAGGAGGAATGTCTTCAGAGGTGACTTTTCCCTGTCAGACAATAATGTTTTAAGCTATTCAGTGAACTGATGAATGTGAGGCATTCCTTAGCCATACTATTAAATCTATACATTGAGGAACTCCTGGAGAAAACACAGGGTAGTAGTAAATGTAGAAGAGGCTTCAGGAATGATGCAGCTAGTACCAAACATAATAGCACACACACTGGAATGAAATCTGTGGATGTCAAGAAGGTACTCTGAAGATGCATCAGAGTGCTTAAACAAGAAAGAACCTATGGATGTGTTCAGTGTGTAATCAGTCTGTGGAATACTTTAATGAGGAACATCTGCCCCGTACATAAGCAAACTTTTATTAGGATCAAGTGTAATTAGAGGCAGGAGCTCTTACCGTCTACTCTGTATCAACAAAGACATCCTGGTGATAGACCCCATACAACACTCCACCCCACAGCAACCACAGAATCGCAGTTAGATTTTGCTGTTTGTATGTATTTCTATGTTACAGCCTTGTCAGATGTTCAGGATTTATTTCAGAAGGGGCAAGTAGGTGAGGATGTTGCTTGTGAATGAACAATGAAATTCTCCCTTTTAATACTGGAGCAGGCTTGTACTAAGATGGAAAGGGTTGCTGCTGAGAAATGTGATGCGTTGCTTTAGTTGTGGAAATAAAAATAGAACGAGTTCTTACATTTCTGTTATCATTCCCCATTGTTCATCTAGTACACTACTAATTTGTTCCATGCAGTCATGCCGAACCATGATTATAAAGGTTTTGTTACCATGTTGAAAATGCTTATAATATGGAAGGCAACAACAACAATAAAAAAAGCATAAAATAGAAGGCTTGCTGTTACTACAGCCATGTAAAGATATGTGCACATACGGATGTAGATTGGAAATTTGTCATAGAGAAATAAACATGGCTTTCTTAGGGGCCTCCATTCATGTCTGATTTTTTCTATAGTAAAGTATACATTGTTGCTATAATATTTTGATAAGGAATAAAAAGAGAAAGCCAAAAGGCAAATTTTGGGTTTCTTTGGACTTTTTTTTTTTTTTTTTTTTTTTTTTTTTAATGAAAAGGGGCTAGTTCAGCATCACAGGGCAGCTATAAGTATGGATGAAAGGCATCCAGGAAGAAGTTTCTCTCAAGTCAGGGCATCCCATGACCCAAGGCATAAGAATAATTTCCTTTTTTGGAGACCTGGAGGTGAGGAGAGAACAGGGCTGAGAAAATAGGGAATGGGAGGCTGTTGAGAGGTCTAGGATGATCTGGGAACATCCCTCCTGAGGAAATACAGTGCTGGCCAGGGGAGAGCTGCCCAGGCTGGTTGGCAGGTCTGCAGAGCCCTGGGGGTGGCTCCCCTTGAGAGTCACTGAGTGAAGGCTGTGAGATAATAAGTTTATGTTGTTTTAAGCTGCTGAGTTTGGGGTAATCTGTTACGGAAACAATAGAAAACTAACACACATTATAGAAAATACTTGCCTGCCCTTTCCCTCTCTTCCTTGCGCTCCTTTCTGATACTCCAGCAGGGCCATTGCCAATTTACACCACTCTTTCTTATAAGTTAGGAAAAGAGCCCCGTTGGGGCAGTGGGGGAGGAAAACGCTTGCTTCAGAGCTATTACAACTGGGTGCTGGGCTGCATCTGTGGCAAGGCTATGCGCCAAGACCGTGAGGCTCAGAGACTGAGGGGCCTGGTGCATCACCCCTTACAAGCCCTGCCTGACTCCTGGACAGTATGACTAGGTTTAACCATATGTCCAGACCCAAGACCTCCCCCATCCTCCCACAGGCTGGGTTGCAATTCTTCCTTAACAAACAATCAGGAACTCCTGTTGGAAGGCTAAATTATGGCCTCCCAAATGTGTCTACATCCTAATCCGTGGGACCTTTGATTGTTAGTGTAGATGCAAAGGGAATTTGAGGGAGTGATGAAAATCTTAAGATGTGGAGATGATGCTGGGTTATCTGGTGGGGGCGGTGTCATCACAGGGGTCCTCAATAGGTCAAAGTCAGAGGAGAGGTGATGATGGAGCCAGAAGTTAGACCAATGCATTTGAAGATGGGAGAGATGCCATGAGCCAAGGAATGGGGACGCTCCTAGAACCTGGCAGAGGCAGGGAAACTGGTTCTCCCTCCACAGCCTCCAGAAGACCCCAGCCCTGCTGACACCTTGTGAACCCAGTGAAAGTGATTTTTGGACTTAAGGCTTCCAGAACTGTAAGAGAGTATATGTGTGTATTTTTAAGGCACAAAGCTTGTGTTAACTTGCTACAGCAGCCATAGGAAATTAACACACTCCCATTCTAGTTCTTACAGACCTTTAA
The DNA here is from genome assembly GCF_028018385.1 of Neofelis nebulosa. NCBI lineage: Eukaryota > Metazoa > Chordata > Mammalia > Carnivora > Felidae > Neofelis > Neofelis nebulosa. The sequence continues at coordinate 466,592 of NC_080798.1, forward strand.
CCTTCCCAGCTCCTGTTTGGTGAGGTATTCAATGTGTGTTTCTTTCTCAGCAAGTTAATAAACACAACTTGAAAAACAAAATCCTCTGCTGGTCTCTGTCTGCTTTGAGAGTAGGCACGGCCTACTCAGCCAGGTGCCGCTTGGGAATCCAGACAGCCCTTATTGCCAGAGCTAGTCTAGTAAATTAAGTCCTATTAATGAACAGCCATTAGTGAAAGGAAATTTCAGAAAAATTAAGGAAGAGATGCTCTTTACCTCTACTTAACACCTCCCACACCCTAGGTTGGATGAGAGGAACACACCTTTCAGCATCCTGGAAGAAGTCTATAGCCTAAGAATGTGTGTGGAAGGTCCAGATGTGCTGTCTAATCCCATATGAGACAGGATGTTCATGATGGTTGCCACTGTATTTCTAGTTTCATTAATCCGCAGCCCTCTTTGTATTCATCAATGTGTAATATCTCAAAGAAAAGAAAGGGGGCCTGGAATTTTATAGAGTCAGATAAAGAACGGAGTCATCCATGAGTCTTACGGGAGACATGAGGAAGGATCGAGTAACTGAGGAAGAGTGGAGCCCCTGTCTTCCTGGGTCTTATCTTGGAATATGTGAGAGCAAGTTGGTCCTTTGTGTGGTTAGCCATTTCTTGGAACAGAGGGGTGAGAGAATTTCTCCAGGAGAACAGATCTCAAATAAAATTCAACTTCTCTTAATCCTCAGGCTGCAATAACAAACTACCATAGACTGAATGGCTTAAATAACAAACACTTCTTTCTCACAGTTCTGGATACTGGGAAGCACACAGTCAAGGCACCGGCAGGTTTGGTGTCTAGTGAGAACCTGCCTCCTTGTTCACAGATTGGTTGTCTTCTCACTGTCCTTACGTAGTAGAAAGGGTGAGGGAGCTCTCAGGGGTCTCTTTTATAAAGGCATTAATCCTTTTCATGTGGGCTCTACCCTCAGATCTAATCACCCCCAAAGGCCACCACCTCCAAGTACCATTATTTGGGGCTTAGGAGTTCAGCATAGATTTGGGCAAGACACATTCAGTCTCTAACATGTAGGTTTTCATTTCTCTTGGATAAATACCTAGGAGCGCAATTGCTGGCTCATGTGGTAAGTCTGTGTTGAACTTTGTACGAAACTGCAAAGTTCTTTCCAAAGTGGTGGTACCATTTTGCTCTCCCACCAGCAACAAAGGAGATTTCCTGTTGATCTACATCCTTGCCACCACTTGAAATGTCTTTTTTTTTTTTTTTTTTTGTCATTCTGAATTTCAACCTTAAAGCAGTACTTCTTATGGTTTCTTGTATGAGTCAGCTTAAGGTAAGTTATGCCACAGTAACAAGAGACAGCAAAAGTCTTTGGGGCTCCTAACGCCAGTGCTCTACTTCATTTTGCCTTCGCTTGGCCAGGGAGCAGCCTCTCTGGGGCATTGCTGGCCTCCTGGCAGAGGGAAGGGAGGACCAGTGGATCCATCCAGAGGCTCTGAAAGCTTCTGCTCAGAAATAGCACCTTCACTTCCACTCACCTTTTCTTGTCAAAGCAAGTCCACAACAAGCCTGGAGTCACTGGGACAGGGATGGATAATCCTCACTGGGGGAGAGGAAGCAAGTACCTTCAACCATAATCAGGTTATCTCCTTTGTCTTCCATCATTTCTTTGGTCTGGCAATGGTTTTTTGCTTTTGTTTTTTAAGTTCATTTTGAGAGAGGGGGGAGAGAGAGAGAGAGAGAGAGAGAGAGAGAGAGAGAGAGAGAGAATGAATCCCAAACAAGCTCCACGCTGTCTGCGGGGCTCGAACTCACGAACCATGAGATGACCTGAGCCAAAATCGAGTGAGACGTTTAACCCACTGAGCCACCCAGGTGCCTTGGCCTGGCAGTGTTTTAATTGACAGCTTCTGTCACCTCCCTAGCCCCTTCTCTGATACCCACCTTGGTCACACTGTTCCAGTCTCAAGGCCTCCCTGCGATTCCTCAAATGCCAGTCATGTTATCTCAGGACCTCTGAAATCACTTTCTGCTGTGGGATCCTCTCCCCCCAATACATTTGGGCTCACTTCCTCACTTGCAATTCATTATACATCACCTTTTCAGTGAGCCCTTTCCTGATTTCTCTATTTAAAATTGCAACGGTCCCTGCCCAACACACATTCCCCATCCTGTTTCCTTGCTTTATTGATACATGATGCATTGTATGTGTTTATCTCCCCTACTGGACGGTACACATCTTGTTTCTGCTGTATCCTGGCCCTTAGAATCGTGCAGCAAGTGCCCAAGAAATGTTTGTTGAACTAAGATGGAGGTGAACCAGTGCTAGTGAACAGTGGGCACCCATATCTTGAGTGCATATCTTTGTTGTTTTCTGATTCTAACAATTCTACTCAGAATGTACAGAAAAATATGAGATTAAGAAATTGCGTCCAGAATCTCTCATGTCGTTGGCAATCATTTTAATACATTGGAACATGTCTTCCAGTTCATTTAAATCGGAAAACATTTGGGGCGCCTGGGTGGCGCAGTCGGTTAAGCGTCCGACTTCAGCCAGGTCACGATCTCGCGGTCTGTGAGTTCGAGCCCCGCGTCAGGCTCTGGGCTGATGGCTCGGAGCCTGGAGCCTGTTTCCGATTCTGTGTCTCCCTCTCTCTCTGCCCCTCCCCCGTTCATGCTCTGTCTCTCTCTGTCTCAAAAAATAAATAAAAAACGTTGAAAAAAAAAATCGGAAAACATTTGATGAGTATCTCAGATGTTGGCACGTTGATCCCCTGCGGAGTATAGTTGGGAATACAACAGTGTGTCCAGCCTCATGGAGCAGTCCAGCTAGAAAGCAAGATGGCCGTTTATTTATCAAACAATCGTGAAAACATCAATGTGAGCTGTAATAGGGAAAAGAACGAAAATAATAGCAGGAAGCTGTAAGAGGAGGAGAGACTAACCTGGGGGTAGGGAAGGAAGACTGCTGCACACAGGGACTGGTACGGTACGTGATGATGCAGGAGGGGATGTGGGCATCAGGGGCATCAGAGAGAAAGAGATGAGGAGAGCGGGCAGGGTGAGGTAGGCCAGAGCCTTGTAGACTTCTCATTATGTTAGGTGAGCACTAGGGATGGTGGCCAAAGAAGCAATTGATTGTGGGAAAAACAAAGGAGGCAGCCAGATGAAGAAATGGCCTAGGAGGGAGGAGGGAAGCCAGGGTGGGTGATGTTACAGACCAAGAGAGAACAGATTTAAGGAGGAGAGACTCCACCCATCGAATACCAGAGAGGGGCAATAAAGCCATAGGTGGAAACCCTTCATGGGCAATGGTTAGAGAAATGGATTCACTGGAGAAGAGGTGGGTATGGGGTGCAAGGCTGCCTTTGCCAAATAAAAAAATCCACATTTACAAGAGCAACACTAAGACCCTGAGAGATAAAGAGGTTGAGAGTATGTATAAGCAAGTTCCTGGAGAAAAAATAGCAAATACAAAAGTATACAGATGTCTGGGCTTAGTGCGACCAAAGGAATTCAGCTGAATCAGTAGCCATTTCTGGTAAAATAGATTAAACAATTTTTAAAAAATGTTTAAAGTTTATTTATTTATTTTTAGACAGAGTGGGGGAGGGGCAGAGGGAGAAGGAGACAGAGAATTCCAAGCAGGCTCTAAACTGCCAGTGCAGTGCCCAACATGGGGCTTGATCCCACGAACTGTGAGATCATGACCTGAGCCAAAACCAAGAGTTGGATGCTTAACGGAGTGAACCACCCAGGGGCCCCTAGATTAAACAATTTTTAAACCATTTTTTTTTCAACGTTTTTTATTTATTTTTGGGACAGAGAGAGACAGAGCATGAACGGGGGAGGGGCAGAGAGAGAGGGAGACACAGAATCGGAAGCAGGCTCCAGGCTCCGAGCCATCAGCCCAGAGCCTGACGCGGGGCTCGAACTCACGGACCGCGAGATCGTGACCTGGCCGAAGTCGGACGCCTAACCGACTGCGCCACCCAGGCGCCCCAGATTAAACAATTTTTAAGTTAAACAATTAAGTGTGTGTTTCAGTGGTTTTTAACATTTTCACCAGGTTGTGCACCCATAACTATTCTTTTTTTTTTTAAAGCATTTTTTTTTTTAACGTTTATTCATCTTTGAGACAGAGAGAGACAGAGCATGAATGGGGGAAGGTCAGAGAGAGAGGGAGACACAGAATCTGAAACAGGCTCCAGGCTCTGAGCTGTCAGCACAGAGCCCGACACAGGGCTCGAACTCACGGACTGCGAGATCATGACCTGAGCCGAAGTCGGACACCCAACCGACTGAGCCACCCAGGCGCCCCTCTTTTTTTTTTTTTTTAATGTTTATTTATTTTTGAGAGAGAGAGATAAGAGTGTGAGCAAGCAAGGGGCAGAGAGAGAGGGAAATACAGAATCTAAGGCACGCTCCAAGCTCTGAGCTGTCAGCATAGAGCCCAATGCGGGGTTTGAAGTCATGAACTGTGAAATAATGACCTGAGCCAAAGTCAGACACTAAACTGACTGAGCCACCCAGGCACCCCCACCAGTCTTTAATTCCAGTACATTTCATTAGCCTCCTAAAGGAAGCAAATACCAATTAGCAGTCACTTTTCATTTCTTCCTTCTCCCAGTCCCTGGCAGCCACTAATCTAGCCACAGATTTAACTGCTCTGGACATTTCATAGAAATAGAATCATACAATAGTGGTCCATTTTGACTAGCTTATTTCATTTAGCATTATATTGTCAATGTTCATCAATGTTGCAGCATGTGTCAGTACTTCACTCCTTACATGACTGAATAATCCATTGTGTGGATATGCCAACTTTTTTTATCCATTCATTTGTCAATGAACATTTGGATTGTTTCCACTTTTTGGCTATTATGAATAATGCTGCTATGATCCTTCAAGTACAAGTTTTTAGTGGATATATGCTTTCAACACTCTTGAGATACTTTGCATTTATTTTTTTAATTAATTTATTTTTAGAGCACACATGAGCTGGGGAGAGGAATGGGGCGGGGGGAGGGAGAGAGAGAGAGCGAGCGAGCAAGCATCTCAAGCAGGCTCCACGTTCGGCGTGGACCCCATTGAGGGGCTTGATCCAACAACCCTGGGATCATGACCTGTGCCGAAATCAAGAGTAGGAGCTCAACCCCAGGCCACCCAGGCACCCCTTGAGTAGATACTTTCGAGTGGAACTGCTGGGTTACATGGTGGTAACTCTCTGTTCAAGCTTTTGAGGGACTGCCAAATTTGTTCACAACAATTGTACCATTTTACATTCCCACCAACAGTGTATAAGCATTCTGATTTCTCCACATCCTTATCGACACGTGTTGCTGTGTCTGGGTTACAGATATCCTAGTGCGTAAGAAGTAATATCTCCTGGTTTTGCAAACATTTTTAAATAGTTAAAATCCAGTGATCATATCTCACTATACAATCAGGAGTCAGCAAACTTTTCTGTAAAGATAGTATTTTAGGCTTTGCACACTATATGGTCTCTGCTACAACTACTAGACTCAACTGTTGTAGTGTGAAAGCGGCCACAATTTGTAAGCAAATGGGCATGGTCGCATTCCAATACATTTTTATTTATGGACTCTGAAACTTGAATTTCATATAATTTTCACGTGTCACGAATACCATTCTTTTGATTTTTTTTTTTTACAACATCCAAAAATGTAAAAGCCATCCTTAGCTCTTGGACCATACAAAAACGGGTGGATTTACTGTAGTTTGACGACCCCCTACTATCCACAAAAATCAGTTCATGAGGATTGTAGCTCTAAATGTGAAAGGCAAAACGATATCGTGCAGATGAAAATACAAAGCATCTTTGTGGTCTTGGCATAGACAAACGTTTCTTAACTAAACCAAGGAAAATTGATAAGGCTGGCTATATTAAAATTCAGAACTGTGTTCATTAGAAAGTATTATGTAAGTGTATTATGCAAGTGGAAAGGCAAGCGACGGAGTGGGAGAAGGTAATTGTCGCTCATAGACGCAACAAAGGACTGATATCCAAAAGTTATAAAGAACTCGGCATCTCAATAAGAAAGCAAATGCAGTGGAAAAATGGGCAAATTACTTGACCAGTCCCCCTCACGACCGCCCGAGCCCATCCGCCCCGAGGCCTCGCTGGAGAAGCCTCATCCAGGAATCTGGCGCGCGCGCACGCACACAAAACGAGCGGCGCGCGCCGCCGGAGGTGAGTTCCCTTCTGGCCGTTTCTCCGACTTCCGGTGAGTCCCAGATAGAGGAGCGGCAGGTCACAGCGGCCCAGCTCCGAGTAGGGGGGCGGCTGGGGGGTCCGGAGTGGGACCCCCCCCCCCCTCCGCCGTTTGCTGGCCCCGTGCGGTGCAGACCCTCGTTGTCTTCGCTCGGCCGGTGGGCACGGACCCCTCTCTCCTCTTCTCCCACGCGGACTTTGCTTCTCCCCTTGGGCGCGGACTCCCCATCCTGGGGCGCCGGGTGCCTTTTCTCTCCACTCAGGTGCGCGCCTCCTGCTCCCACCCTGCACGGGTGGACGCCCCTTCTCTCTCCCTCTCCTCTCCCTCCCACAAGGTTTTGGCTCCCACAGCCTTCTGTGTTTCCTGCGTGTTCCTCCTCCCACAGCCTTTGTCCTGCGCCCTCGCCTACCCCCTTCCAAAGACCGATTCGCTTCATCGAGCCTTTGGGGTGCCTGTGAATGTTTCCTTCCTCCCCTTCCCACCGAATTCGCCCTCCCAGGCTTCACCCCCACCCCTAATCCCCTGTCGTGGACTGGGTTGCCTCTCCCCACAGGCCCCTAATGCCCTGAAGCTGTTCCCTACCCCGCGAAAGGCAACTCAGACTTCGGGGTCCTCAGCGGAGCCTCTGGTCTCCCCCAAACCCAATCCTTCCAGCCTCTGTAAACGGCGACTCCTTCTGCCTATAATCCTCAACGTCCTCCTTGATGGTTTTCTTTCCCCTGCCCCCATATCATTTCTGCCCCCAAATCCCATGTCTTTACCTGTTAGGTCTTTCCAAAATTCAACCGTTGGGCCACCAGCTTCTCTAACAGGCACCTCCTCCCTGCACCCCTGCCTTCTGCGCTCCCCACTATCTGTTCCTCTTCGGTAGCCACTGGGAGCTCACGTGTCAGATCTTGCCACTTCTGTGCTCCGAGCCTCCCATGGCCCCCTCAGTAGCAGCCAGAATCCTCAGGGGCCCTAGTGCTGGGGCTGCTGGCCCAGTAACTGTTTGCTGGGGCGTTGCAGGTGGTTAGGAGTTTGCATCAGATCGAAAAATCAGAGTTCTGCCTCCTTCCTTGAGCAGTGTGCTCCTTGAATCTGCTTGGTTTGTCAGTTTTGGACAGTGGGTAGAGATGGGGGCAGTCAGGGATGCCAGTACTAACTCAGAAAACTGACCCAGGTCTATGTGCATCCTGAGTTTGCAGAGCGTTTGATGGAGACATCTTGCAGTTGGCTCTTTGTGTCTTCCCCACTAGAAAGCCAGCTGCACCCGGCAGTGGTCTTCATCTGTCTCATCCACCGCTGATTCATTCCTACCAAGAACAGGGCCTGGCACACAGTAGGTGTTGAGTAAACATTTGCTTAGTGAATGAAAAAGCTGGCCCTCTCCAGAGAGTTGAGATCTCAGAAGGGGTTGGTGACACACCTAGCACTTAACTGTTGTCTTCAGGATGTTGTTGAGCTTTGCCCTTTATAATATCTATAGCTTTGAGCTGTATGGGGTATGGTTTGTGTGTGTGTGTTTGGGTTTGATGTGCTTGATGTGTGAACTTCTGTAGTGTGCCTCTCTCTCCAGTCTTCCATTTCTTCATGTACCATTTTCGCTCTTGTGCGGTATTCTACCTTGTGAAATGCCACCATTTATTCCCCCCACCCAAGCCCCACCTCTGATGCACAGCTGGGAAGTTTGCAGTTTTTCAGCGGTCCCTACAGTGCTTTAGCGGGCATCTTGAACATGTGTCTTTGTAAATTAGGTAAGGATTTCTCCAGCCTGGGGATTTTCAAGTTATGTTTGACCCAGGCATTAGAAGAAACACATTTACATTCATGACCCACATGCATATGTAAATGGAGCAAAAGTTTGATGAAACAACACTGACTGTGAGGTCCTCTTTTTTTTTTTTTTAATTCTTTTTCTTTAACGTTTATTTATTTTTGAGACAGAGAGAGACAGAGCATGAACAGGGGAGGGGCAGAGAGAGAGGGAGACACAGAATCTGAAACAGGCTCCAGGCTCTGAGCGGTCAGCACAGAGCCCGACGCGGGGCTTGAACTCACGGACCGCGAGATCATGACCTGAGCCGAAGTCGGCCGTTTAACCGACTGAGCCACCCAGGCGCCCCTGTGAGGTCCTCTTAGATCAAGTTTTGTATTTTTAATTTTTTTTAATTTTAAAAAAAGTTTATTTTTTTAACTTTTTTTTTTTTTTTAACATTTATTTATTTCTGAGAGACAGAGTATTAGTGGGGGAGGAGCAGAGAGAGAGGGAGACACAGAGTCCGAAGCAGGCTCCAGGCTCTGAGCTGTCCGCACAGAGCCCAAAGTGGGGCTCGAACTCACGAACCGTGAGATCATGACCTGAGTGGAAGTCGGACGCTCAACCTCTCAACCAGCTGAGCCACCCAGGCACCCCTGTGTTTGTTTATTTTTGAGAGAGCACAAGCCGGGGAGGGACAGAGAGGGGGACAGAGGATCTGAAGTGAGTTCCACACGGACAGCAGTGAGCCTCGTGTGGGTCTTGAACTCATGAACTGCGAGATCATGACCTGAAGTCGGACACTCAACACACTGAACCACCCAGGCACTCCAGTTTTGAATTTTTAATGTTGATCTACCACAGTGCTTTGCATTTTTTATTTCAACCCAAATTTGTTCTTCAAAGGAGCTGCACCATTTTTTCTACCTATGAAGACATGTTAATGATATGGAAACTACCCATAATATAATATTTACTGGGAAAAACAAAAAAAAAAGACCCTGAATTGTATATACACAGTTTGACTCTAACTATATCAAAATGATTCTCTAGGAAGAAAACAGGAAATAAATGCACCCAGGACTTAATTTTCTTTGTACTTTGTTTTCCAAGTTTTCTGTAATAAGCATGTATTATATTTTGTAGTGATATTTTTAATAGTAAAATATTTAAGTGGATTGGATGCAAGTTTTATATAAGTAGGGTGCTTCCCTGTAGAATCTAAAATACAATTGTAAAGTCTTGGGAATAAAAGGCACAGCATAAGGAATATAGTCCATAATACTGTAATTGCATTGTATGGTGACAGGTGGTTGCTAGACTTGTAGTGAGCATAGCATACTGGATAAATTTGTCCAATCACTATGTTGTACACCTGGAACTAATGTAACATTGTCAGCTACAATAATAAAATAGAATTCTATTTGCCCTGCTTTTATTTACTTGCGAGTTTTCAGAAACTTATTTAGGTCATAGAGCAAAGAGATTAAATAGTTTTCAACTTGAATCAGTTGCCAGCTTTGGGGAGCAGCTGTATAGGGCCAGGTGATTCTGGAGCTGGTTGGAGGAAACTGAGTGGACAGCCTTGCCCTGTCTGGATCCCAGTTATTCCAGGCGAACACTCCTGGCTTCCCTGTTTTCTCCTGCATCAAACTTACTGTGCAGAAAGTGTTTTACAAGTCAGCATTTTCCCGGGGTAGTAACTCTGTGGTTTTCTTATAGCTCCCAGCTAGTAACGTATTCCACCCCCCCGCCCCCCACTCCTTAGAATACCTATAACTATCTCCTGAATACCTTTTGAGAAAACGGTTATAAATTCGTTGTCACCTAAGTAATAATGAATGCTGATCCCTTGGTGTAGTACCTCTCTCTGGAAGCATTAACATATCCCCTGCCTAGTTTGTCTTTTGACAAGTTTCTGAAATATTGAGAAAAATTGAGAGAAGAGTATAATGAGCACCCATCACCCACCACCTCAGTTTTTATGTATGCAACATATAAGTTATGTATTATGTGTTTATAATGTATTTTATACATGTATGTATGTTTGCGCATATGGGTATTTGTGTATATTTATATGCATGTGTTTTATGTGTTGTTGCAGAGGGGGGTATGTATGGATTTTTGTATGTATATAAATGTAGATGTGTTTATGCATGTGTGTATATTTTTGTATATGTATACATGTATATGAGTGTATATGTATGTTTATGTGTGTGTGTATTTACTTGTGTGTGCACATATAGATATTTCTTTATGTGTATGTATATAAGCATTTGAAAGTAAGTACCCCTAAAAATTTTAGGACGTATATTCTAAGAATAAGGACATTCTTCCACACAACCATAATACTGTTGTCACACCTAAGAAAGCTAACAGTAGTTTCCTGTTATCATCTGGTAGCCCATCCCTATTCCAACTTTCCTAGTTACCCCTATTGCCTTTATTCCTGTTATTTCAGGCCAGGTCCTATCGAGGGTCTTGTACCGTTTTTGTTTCCTTTAAACTTTTTTATTTGAAATAATTATAGATTCATGGGAAGGCACAAAGAAATGTACAGAGAGGGCCTGTGCATCTTTTACCCAGCCTCTTCCATGGTTAACATCTCGCACAACTGTAGGACAGGGTCAAAGCCAGAACCTGGCATCGGTACCATCTGCAGAGCTCATTCAAAGTTCACTCGTGCTCATTTGGGTGTGTTGGAGCTCCGTGCCATCTTAGGATGTGTATCTTGGTATGACAACCACAGTCTAGATGCTTGACTTGACGTCACTGCAGAACTCCCTCATGCTCCTCCTATTCAGCCACCCTACTCCCTACCCTCTCTCCCTACTTTCTGGCAACCACTAATCTGTTCTTCTTTGTGGTATTGATTGATTGATTTAGAGAGAAAGAACTTGAGTGGGGGAGGGGCAGAGAGAGTGAATCCCAAGCAGGCTCTGCACTACCAGTGTAGAGCCTGATGCAGGGCTCAAACCTGTGACCTGTGAGATCACGACCTGAACCGAAACCAGAGTTGGATGCTTAACTGACTGAGCCACCCAGGTGCCCCTCCTCTGTGATTATTTAACAAATATTTCAGTCATGTTGGTACTATTGTAAATGCAGTTTAAAAAATTTCCTTTTAAGATTGTTTATTGTTAGTGTATAAAAATGCCCCTGATTTTGTATGTCGATCTTATATTTGCAACTTTGCCGGATTTGTCTATTAATTGCAATGGTGTGTGTATGTGTAATCTTTAGTGTTTTCTAATATATAAGATCATATCATTTGCAAATAGAGCTAATTTTGCCTCTTCCTTCCCAATTTAGATGCCTTTTATTTCTGTTTCTTGCCTAATAGCTCTGGGTAGAACTGTTATACCGAGATACACATCTGCAGATAGTACCAACTGCTGCATGAAGGTGGTGAAAGTGGCCGTCCTGTGTTGTCATTTTAGAGGAAAAGCTCCCAGTCTTTCACTGTTGAGGATGTTAGCTCTGCATTTTTCATATATGACCTTTATTATGTTGAAGTAGTTCCTTCTATTCCTAATTTGTTACTTTGGAGAGAGAGTGAGGGAGCAGAGAAGAGAGAGGATCTTAAGCAGGCTCCACACTCAGTGTGGACTTGATGGGATCATGACCTGAACCTAAATCCAGAGTCAGATGCTAAGCCACCTGGGCCACCCAGGTGCCCCAGCCTTAGAGTTCCCTGGTAGGGAGGGCTAGGATGCTGCTTACTCATGCTTTGGGAGAGGGAAGTGGGAGAGTTTTCCTTAAAAATCCACCCTCCTCCTGACTCCTTCTCTGGTAAGCCAGTCTTCTTTGGGAGATATTCTTCGTCCTCTACTAAAATTAAAAATCTCTAAAGCTATTTTTATTCTATGTAAGTGGCTCCCTCTTTTACCATCATCATGAGCTCTTCCTGCCCTACAGGTCTATACCTGAACAAAACCTATGGGTGCCTGGCTTATTTTGGGATGTGTGTATGATTTTTGAAAAATTTCCGTGGAAATACGCATGCTGAAAAATATAAGTGTACAGCTTAAAATTTTCATGAAGTAAACATACTTTGGGTCTTTTATTTAACATTATGCTTGAGGGATTTACCCATTTTGTTTTGTGTACTTGTAGTTCATTTGTTTTTGTTGACATGTAGTATTTCATCATGTGAATAAACCACACTTGATTCATCTACTCCCTAGTTTTGGACATTTGGGTAGTGTCCAGTCTTAGGTTGTTATGAACCATTTTACTCTGATTGTACAGACATATTTCTCTTGGTTATACACCTACAAATGAAATTACTCTCATAGGGTGGACGGAAGATCACTTTTAGTAGATTTGCACTGGACCAATTTTAATATTTACATGCCACACTTTAACTTCCTTTTTCCCTTCCTTTTAAGGATTCAAATATTTTCTCCCTTTTCTCTTCTAGCTTAGAAAACAAAGGTCAGGGGTGCCTGGGTGGCTCAGTTGGTTAAGCATCCAACTCTTCATTTTGGCTTGGGTCATGATCTCATGGTTCATGGGTTCGAGCCCCACAGCGGGCTCTGTGCTGATGGCACGGAGCCTGCTTGGGATTCTGTCTCCCTCTCTCTCTGCCCCTCCCCTGCTCTCTCTCTCTCAGAAGTAAATAAACATTAAAAAAAGTTAAAAAAGAAAACAAAGGTCAAAATGAAAGCATCAAGGCAGGATGTTGTTGGAGTGGAACCACTTAATTTCCTGATGATGGAAAGATTCATGAAGGATTATTCCTGTTTATATGCATTAGGAGAAAAATGGGAATGTGAGGAACAGGTAGAAATGCTTCACAAAAACCCAGAGAAGCATTTGATGCAAACAGCATCCACCCAATAGAACACAGTGGGTTTGGTGAGAGGCTGTGGTGGTTGTGAATATGGAGAAAGCATGGGTGTCTGCTCAGTCTATTTTTTTTAAGTTTATTTATCTTGACAGGGAAAGAGAAAGCATGAGCAGGGAAAGGGCAGAGAGAGAGAATCCCAAGCAGGCTCTGTGCTATCAGCACAGAACCCAACATGGGGTTCATTCCAGAGAACCATGAGATCATGACCTGAGCTGAAATCAAGAGTTGGACACTTAACCGTGAGCCACGCAACCGCCCCTGCTCAGTCTTTGCTCTATCTCAGAAAGGTCCTGAAACAGAAGCTTTCTGTGAACATGATTCAGATGTTAAGCATTCCTGATATATATATAATATAAATAAATGTAAATATACATATAAATACACACACACACACACACACACACACATATAGTGAAGTGAACTTGATGAAAATTATGACTGTAGAATAGCCATCAAGTCAAGTTGGTCAACTTCGCCACATTGGTGGAAATCTAACAGGAGATGGGCCCTCCAGTTGTAACAAAAGTGGTGATTTTACAACCATTCCGTACCTCTTACTGAACAGGATATAATTGTTGGAGAAAGGCAGCCACACAAAGGGATGGGATGTGAGGAAGTGTTTGATCAGGGCACTTGCTCTCATGAGCAGAGGAGAAATAATGAGATGAATGCCGTGACTTCAACAAATGTGGACAATCCATCAGACAGAAATCTCACTTCTTTGGTACCCGAGGACTCATACTGGAGAGATTTTATATTTGTACTGACTGTGGAAAATCCTTCTCCAAGAATTACAACCTGATTGTGCATTGAAGAATCTATACAGGAGAGAAACCTTATAAATTCAATAGTTGTGGGAAAGCATTCAGTGCCATCTCTGCCTTTATCAATCACAAGAGGACCTGCACAAGGGAGAACCCCCATGAGTGCAACCACTGTGGGATGTCCTTCAGCCACTACTCTTCCCTTGTTTTGCATCACAGATTTCACACTGGAGAAAAAACCATATAGATACAATGAGTGTGAGAAATGTCTCCAATATCTACTACCTTATTGTCCATTTGAGAATTCACACAAGAGAGAAGCCCTGTGTATTATGGAGTGTAGAAAGGCCTTCACTGATATCTCATGCTTTATTACATATAAGAGAAGTCACACCAGAGAGAGATCCTGAAAGTATGTGGATTGTAGAAAATCCTTCAACTGCAGTGGTCACCTCATTGTGCGTTAAAAAAAATCATTCTGTGGTCCCTTGTTGACTCAGTCGGTAGGGCATGCGACTCGATCTCAGGTTGTAAGTTGGAGCCCCAATTTGGGTGTAAAGATTAGTTAAAATCTTCAGGGGTGCCTTTGTGGCTCAGTACATTGAGTTCCGACTCTTGATTTGGGTTCAGGTCACGATCACAGGGTTGTGGGATTGAGCCCCGCAGCAGGAGCCTGCTTGAGATTATCTCTCTTCCTTCTGCCCCTCTCATGCTCAATGTGCGCATGTGCTCTCTCAAAAATAAGTAAATAAATAAAATCTTGGAAAAAATCATTCTGGAGAGAAACATTATGACTGTAAAGAATGTGGGAAAACTTTCATTGAGAGCTCTTAACTCTCATTGAGTGCTCTGGCACCAGAGATGCATACTATTGAGGAGCCGTATGGCTATAACCAGTGTCAGAAACTTCAGGAACATCACTGGTCTCATTTGGCACCAGAGGACTCATACTGGTGGGAAACCCTGTGAGAACAGTCAGTATGGCAAAACTTTTTGGGACAGCTGTCTTCTGGACAAACACCAGAAGATATATGCTCAGGAGACCTTGTTCCAGTGTTTCAAATGTGGGGAAAATTTCCAGAATAGGTATGCTTTTATTAGACATGGGAATTATCACACTAAAGAGACACCTGTGGGGGATTCAGTGAATATGACAGAGCTCTATCAGATTCCCTTTACTTACTCATTGTCAGAGACTCCATATTGATGAGCAGCTCTTTGAAAATAGTGGAGTTCATCCTTTTCTCCTTGGATCAGAAACTTTTGAGACATTGTGTCTGCATAAGAAATTGGGAGAATTCTTTGGCTATGGTTACTTTTAAATTTGAATTCTTTCATGTCCTTGTATCAGAAGATTTGGTTAATGTGAAGAGTTGGGGTTTTGGTAAGAACTCTTCCCAAAACTCTTGGGTAGAAAGAATGAGTTTTTGTACTAGCCAATATAGAGTGATAATATTGAGAAGTAAGTTGATGTTAACCTTTGTGTGGTAAGACATCTTAGACCTGAGACAGGCAGCCAACATATAGTCTACATGGGAAAGCTTTCAGTTGGAGATCTGATCTTCCAGAGTAGCTCTGTCTGATAGAAATATAATGTGAGCCACATACATAAGTTCAAATTTTTTTTAGTGGCCACATTTTTAATTAAAAAAAATTTTTTTTAATGTTTTGGGAGAGAGGAGGATAGAGGATCCAAAGCAGGCTCTGCGCTGACAGGCTGACAGCGACAAGCCTGATGCAGGGCTCAAACTCACAAACCTGGAGATCATGACCTGAGCAGAAGTTGGTTGCTCAACTGAGTGAGACACCTAGGTGCCCCACGTGGCCACATTAAAAAAAAAAAAAAAAAAAAAAGGAACATGTGAAATTAATGTCAGTAACATTTTATTCTACCCACCTATATCCCAGATACTATCATTTAAACATATGGCACACGTTACATTTCTAATTCTGTGTGTCTGCACATCTGGTGACTACTTCATTGGGCAGCACAACTAGTGCATCAGAGAATGAGTTCTGGAGGAAACACCCAGGGTAGGACATTCATCCCATTACAAATCCACAATCAGGTTTTTAACACAATTCTAGGGGAAAATGTGTGCCTGGAAGTTAGTCCTGACACAGAATTTGAGTCACAGTATTTAATTTATTTTAATATACATGTTCTTTTCATTTTGACATTTTGACAGATCAGGGTAATTAATGGCATGCTGTATGTTAATTGGCAGCTTTTTTTCCTTAGAAACACATAAGATGTGTATCTTACCATTAATTCTCTGATTTGATAACAGTAATATCAAAAGGAAGAAGAACTGAATGACTAGTGAGATTGATCCCTTTGAGGAAAGACTAGAGCTTTGAAGGAAAAGGCTGTTACTGAGGTAACAATTAATGGCATATTTGTGGGAGCAAAAGAGGGTGATACAGTCCTCCTCCCACATTGCTGGATATTAAATGTTACCTAATTTCTTTCTTGTAGCCTGTATCAGCTGTTAACTGTTATCTTTTATTGTAAGGTTGAAAATTCTTACAATGTGGAGGGAGGCAATATGCAAAACTATACATAAGCTTTTAACAAGCTGGTAAATAGAGAATTTTTTGCCTTCATAGGGCTTCTGTTCTAACTTATATATTGAAATATCCTCTGTGCAGTATCATGTGTATGCATGGTTGCACTTTGGACTTTTTGTTTATAAAAGAAAACACTGTGCCTGATTGTCAATGAGTGTTCATTTAAGTAGCAAACCCTTGGCTGCTCAGAAGGCCTGTACAAGATATGCAATCCCAGTTGAAGAAAAATTGTATGAAATTGCATGAAAACATTGGACCAGGACCATGCCCTGTGAGTGTTAGTGTCATGGGTAAGAGTGCATCTTTTGACTTCAGTCATCCTTGGGTTTCTCATGGGTTTACATCTCAATAGCTCTGTGACCTTAGGTGAATTATTTTTTCTTTAAACATTATTTTTAAGTTTATTTTTGAAAGAGAGACCATGTGAGTGGGAGAGGGGCAGAAAGAGAGGGAGAGAGAGAATCCCAAGCAGGCTCCACACACTCAGCACAGAGCCCAGTGTGGGGCTCCAACTCATGAAACCATGAGATCATGACCTGAGCTGAAACCAAGAGTTGGGCGCTTACCTAACTGAACCACCCAGGTGCCCCTAGGTGAATTATTGTGCCTTACTTCCTCATTTATAAAATGTAGACAAGCCCTACTCATTTGGATTAAGAGAAGTTAGGTGTGGAGAAGGTCTGGGATGTAACAGTTTTTAGTGTGTATTGGTTGCTTCTGTGCTCATGCTCACACCCTTGTTGTTGCTATTATTGTTCTCTTATTATTACTGCTGCTCGTGTTGTTGATGTTTTGTTATTGTTGTTGGTTTTGTTGCTATTGCTATTCATGGTGATGACATTGATGTTACTCTTCTCTGACTCGGGAGGCTAAAATAGAAGGTACACCAGTGGCCTTCCCAACTACTATATCACCCGTAGTTCATAGATGGCATTGCTTCCCAAACTCTAGTATACATGATTGCCTGGAGGCCTCCCAAGGTGGGTAGAGTTGAAGAAGCTAGCCGGGCAGGAGGACAAGAGGGCTAGAATCTCAAGAATGTGGATGATGGCAGCTGGAGTGTGTATGAATGCCTGACACAAGTGGAGGCAAGGCTCTAGGCACTGAGAAGATGAGGTCTTGATGGGTTGACCGTTGGGTAGGTGTGCCCCCAGAGTAATGGCATATATTGGGATGAGATGGAAGATGTTACCCAGTGCTCATTCCATTGTGGTATATTTCCATCCCACAGAAGTTGCAAAAAACCTAGTCCTGTTTGGACAGTTCTGTGTTCATAAATTCAATAAGTTAGGTAAAGGGGCACAATTTCTTAAAAGACAAACTATCAAAATTTACAGTACAAGTAAACTAGTAAACTGAATACGCTTATATCTGTTGAAGAAGTTGATGTTTTTTGTTTTTTTGGTTTTTTTCAAAAGAACTGCCAGACCCAGATAGTTTTGTTGATGAATTCCACCCAACAGTTAAGGAAGAAATGATGCCAGTTCCACACTTTCAGAAAATAAAAGGAAGACACACTTGATTCATTTTATAAGGTCAGCATTACCTGGATTCTAAAACCAGACAATGACAAGAAAACTACAGAGTGATATCCCTCATGAATATAAACACAGATATTCTCATTAAAATATCAGCAAATTGAATTCTGTAATATATAAGAGCAACAATGCAACATGACCAGGGGGTTTATCCTGGAAATGTAGGCTATTTCAATATTTGAAAACCAGTCAATGTAACCCATCATATTAACAGACTAAAGAACAAAAACTACATGATCTCACAAATACATGCAGACAGACCCTTTACAAAATTCATTATCCTTTCATAATAATGATAGCAAACTAAGAATAAAGAGGAATTTCCTTAATCTGAAAAGGGCATATGTAAATAACATACAGCCAACATCATAATGGTGAACCACACATAAGGATGACAGATACCCCCACTGCTACTGAAATCATATTGGAAGTACTAGCCAATGCAATTAGGCAAGAAAACATAAAAAGTGTACAAAATACAATTTTCATCAAAGTCCCAGCAAGATCCTTTGTAGACATAGACAAGCTTTTTTTTTTTTCTTTTTATTTATTTTTTTTTTCAACTTTTTTTTTTAATTTATTTATTTTTGGGACAGAGAGACAGAGCATGAACGGGGGAGGGGCAAAGAGAGAGAGAGACACAGAATCGGAAACAGGCTCCAGGCTCCGAGCCATCAGCCCAGAGCCAGACGCGGGGCTCGAACTCACGGACCGCGAGATCGTGACCTGGCTGAAGTCGGACGCCTAACCGACTGCGCCACCCAGGTGCCCCCTTTTTTTTTCTTTTTAAAAGAAAGACAGCATGAGCATGGGAGGGACAGAGAGAAGGGGAGACACAGAATCTGAAGCAGGCTCCAGCCTCTGAGCTGTCAGCACAGAGCCCTATGCAGGGCACGAACTCACAGACTGCAAGATCATGACCTGAGCCGAAGTCAGACACTTAACCTACTGGGCCACCCAGGCGCCCCTAGACAAGCTTATTTCAAAATTGATATGGGAAAGCACTAGACTTAGAGTAGAAAAAAAATGTTTTTGGAACAATTGTTTTTGGAACAATTTTTTTTTAAGTTTGAGAGGAAGAGAGAACATGAGCAGAGGAAGGGCAGAGAGAGAATCCCAAGCAGGATCCACATTGTCAGCACGGAGCCTAATGCAGGGCTTAAACTCACCAACCATGAGATCATGACATGAGGTGAAACCAAGAGTTGGATGCTTAACTGACTGAGCCATCAGGTGTCCCCAAAAGCAATTTTTGAAAAAGAAGAAAAGTGAGAGGAATAACTGATGTTAAGGCTTACTATTTAGCCACAGTAACCAAGAGTGGTTTTGGTTCACACATAGGTCAATGGGATGGATAGAGAACCCAAAAACAGACCCACAAAAACAACCATGCTTAGCTGATTTTTGACAATTGTGCAAAACTATTCAATGGGGAAAGGATAGCCTTTTCAATGAGTGATATTGGAGCAGTTGGATATCTGTGATATAACAAAACATATATTTGGTCATTGTCCCTCATTCCTGGAACAAACCCCTAGAATTTCCTGAGTGATAGGAGTGTCTTGTCATTCATAAAGAGCCCATTTTGACCACACCTGAGTTTATGCTAATAAGGTGACTTGGGTTGGCACTCCTCGAAAGCTTCAGCATGGGGAGGCATCACCAGAAGGAAGGTGGGAACTTTCAGCCCCCGCATCCAAATCTCTAGGGAGGGGAGGGGGGCTGGAGATTCGTTTATAAGAACTGGTGGACAAGGAGATTCAGAGAGCTTTTGGACTGGTGAACACACTGATGTGCTGAGAGGAAGACATTCCTGGAGGATGCAAAGGAGATTTGTAGACACCGCCCCACCTTCCCAAACCTTGCTCTATCCATCTCTTCCATTTGGTTGTTCCTAAGTTACATCCTTTATTACTAAATTGGTAAACATAAGCAAAGTGTTTTCTTAAGTTCTGTGAGTCATTCTAGTGGATACTTGAACCCGAGGTGGGGACCAGGGAACCAGTGAATTTGTAGTCAACTTAACAGAAGTGTATGTAGCCTATGGCCATCATCTGAAGTGAAAACAGTCTTGTGTGACTGAGCCCTTGACCTGTGAAGTTTGCACTAATTCTAGGTACTCTCAGGATTGAATTGTTGGACATCCAGTTGGGTTGGAGAATTGGTTGGTATTGGAAAAAACCTGCACATTTGGTGTTAGAATTAGTGTCAGAAAAAAGATGCCCAATATCCATAGGGGAAAAAATGAACTTCAACATAAATTTCACCTCTTGTACAAAATTTAAGTCAAAATGATGATTGAGTTAAATGTAAAAAGTAAAACAAAGCTTTTAGATAAAATATAGAAGGAAATCCTTGGGGCTAAGCAAAGAGTTCTTAAACTTGACACAAAAAGCATGATCCATTAAAGGAAAAAGTGACAAATTAAGCCATCATCTCAATGAAAATCCTTTGGTCTGCTAATGGCCCTGTTAAGGGAATAAAAAGACAAGCTACAGACTAGGAGAAAAGACATTTGCAAACCATATATCTGATGAAGAACATATCTAGAATATGTTCTAAATAGATAAAAATATATAAATATATATGGTCTAAATAATATGTATATGTATATATGTTCTAAATAAATATTTCTCAAAACTCAACAATTTTTTTTAAATTTTTTTTTAATGTTTATTTATTTTTTAAAACAGAGAGAGACAGAGCATGAACGGGGGAGGGGCAGAGAGAGAGGGAGACACAGAATCGGAAACAGGCTCCAGGCTCTGAGCCATCAGCCCAGAGCCTGACACGGGGCTCGAACTCACGGACCGTGAGATCGTGACCTGAACCGAAGTCGGACGCTTAACCAACTGAGCCACCCAGGTGCCCCTCAAAATTCAACAGTTTTTTAAAAACTAAAATATGGGCCAAAGACATGGACAGACATTTCACTGAAGAGGATATACAGATGGCGAACATGAAAATATGTCCAACATTCATAATTATTAGGGAAATGCAAATTAAAAGCAACATGAGATGTCACTACGCATCTATAAGGATGGTTAAAATAAAAAGATGGCAACACTGGGGTGCCTGGCTGGCTTGGTTAGTAGAGTGTATGACTCTTCATCTTGGGGTTATAAATTTGAGGCCCACATTGGCTGTAGGGATTACTTAAACATTTAAAAAAATAAAACAAAGAAAATGGTAATGCCAAATGCTGGTAAGAATGTGGAAAAACTTGTTCACACACACAGTTTTGCTGGAAATGTAAAATGGTTCTACTATTCTGGAAACGCGTATGGCAGTATGTTACATCGCTAAACATGCGCTTGCCATATAACCCAGCAGTTGCACTCTTGAGCATTTATCCCAGAGAAATGAAGACTTATGAAGATTCACACACAAACATTTACACTAATGTTCATTGCAGCTTTATTTGTAATAACAAAGTACTTGAAACAACCAAAATGTCCTTAAGTGGGTGAATGTTTAAAAAAACTGTGGTGGGGCGCCTGGGTGGCGCAGTCGGTTAAGCGTCCGACTTCAGCCAGGTCACGATCTCGCGGTCCGTGAGTTCGAGCCCCGCGTCAGGCTCTGGGCCGATGGCTCGGAGCCTGGAGCCTGTTTCCGATTCTGTGTCTCCCTCTCTCTCTGCCCCTCCCCCGTTCATGCTCTGTCTCTCTCTGTCCCAAAAATAAATAAAAAATGTTAAAAAAAAAAAAAAAAGTAGGCTTTACATCCAATGTGGAGTTTGAACTCACGACCCGACCCCAAGATGGAGTCGCATGGTCTACTGACTGAGGTGCCCCTGGACCTCCACCCCCCCCACACCTTTTTTTCTTTTAATTTAAAGAGCTTTTTTTTTTTTTTTTTTAAGAAAAAATATATATATATTTTTTTAAGTTTATTTTTTTGAGAGAGGTACTGAGAGAATCTGAAGCAGGCTCCATGCCCTCAGTGCAGAGCCCAACACGGGGCCCGATCCCACCAACCGTGAGATCATGATCTGAGCTGGCACCAAAGGTCCGAAGCGTAACAGACTGAGCCACATGACCTCTCCTTCATGATCTTTCTCCCTTTCACCGTGCCTCTGCCTTTCACCTCCCCCTGTCTCTTTACCCTCCCTCCTCTCTCTATCCCACCATCTCTGATACTCTGGGACTCCTTGTCCCTATTTCTCCATCTTTGGATATGCGGAGCCCTGGGTCCTCTGGTTTCTGTCACTCCCTGTCGCTGTGTCTCCTAGTCTGTGTCTCTCACTGCCTCAGTCTCTCCCGGCGGTATTTTTCCGCCCCCCCCCCCACCTGTTTGTTTTTTTTTTTTCCCCCCCTCTACCTGTTTTACCGCGTTGCTATGGATCGAAAAAGGCGCAGGCGCACGGGGGGCGAGATGCTGAGCGAGGCTAGCTCTGCCTCTGATTGGCTGTCCTTCCAGCCGTTGCATCTTCCCTCCGCCCCAACCCTGGGGGATGGCCAATTGCCTTCTGGGGGTCGTAGTCCGCCGCGCAGGCCCAGCGCGCACGCGCAGTCTGAGCTGACGCCATCGCTCAGAGCTCCCGGCGGCTGGAACCGGCCTGGGACTGCTACGCAAGAGGTAGGTCTGGCTCTGCAGTGCGCTACGCCGTGCTTTTCCTGAGCGGATCGTAGCGGTCCCGCCAGTGTGCGCAGCGCAGCAGCGTTCGGAGGTGACCTGGAGTGGTGGGGAGGATGGGGAGGGAGCGACCCCGGAGGGGGAAGGGAGGAGGTTGGGCCGGGGTGGGAGGCTGGGAGGGGGAGGGGAAGATCCCGGGAGCCCCTGGAGTGGAAGTGAGGTGGGGGAGGCGTATGGGTCGGAGGGGGCGGGGCTGAGAGACCGCATGTAGACGTGGGCCTGGCTACCCCTCTTGGGTGTGGGAATAGGGAAGGGTTAAGGGCACCGTCCTTCGGTCTGGTAGAGGGAGGGGGTTACGAGAGGGGCCATAAGGGCTAAGGGTGCCCCTAGTAGGCGGGAGGGGCAGCCTGTGGCGTCCCGGTGGGGGAGCAGGGACGAGGCGGAGGTTCTTCTAGTGTGCGCGTTCACCTGAGTGAGGGGTCGGGCCGAGCAATCCTGGGGTGGAGCCGGGGGTGGGGCCAGGGGGTGGGACCTGGGGTGAGGCTGGGGGTGAGGCGTTGTCTGCGCCCCGGGGATCCTCGAGGCCCTTAGACGCCCTGACTCTTCCCAGTCACCTGGGGATGGCTTCAGTTTGAATTAAGTGTCTGCTCCTGCTGTAGGGTCCCTTTGGTGGGCGAAGAGACCCAAGAGAGAGGGCAAGAATGGGTTTCCG
The DNA here is from genome assembly GCF_028018385.1 of Neofelis nebulosa. Taxonomy (NCBI): domain Eukaryota; kingdom Metazoa; phylum Chordata; class Mammalia; order Carnivora; family Felidae; genus Neofelis; species Neofelis nebulosa. The sequence continues at coordinate 489,569 of NC_080798.1, forward strand.
TGATGCTGCTGTGAGAGTAGCCCGCAAGGGGGAGTGGGGACGACTGAGGATGTTTTTTAGACCTTTTATGAAAGAATTTATAGAAAAGTTCTAAGGAAAGGCCTTAAACTGCATGCCTTTTGGTCTGATTCACCTGTTAGTATTTTGTACGTGTTGTGCCCTTTTCTCTCCTCGCTCCCCACTTCCTCCCCTTCTCCCTCTGTCAGGCTCCTCCCCCCTCCCTTTTCCACCTCTTCCCCCCTCTCCTCTCTCACAGACACAATGTGTACTGAGCTGAGCTGACCCCTTGGAGGCTAAGGTGGACAACCTCACAGTCTTCTTCTCCATACCAGGATCTAGCCTCCCATTGCCCCAGTCCTCCCAACCATCCTGTAGAAGTTTCCTTTCCTGGTACAGGGCCACATGTGTATTGCTGCTGTTCCTCTGTCCGTTCCTTGAGTCTGTGAGTTCCTGTCCTTTGAGTTCTGTCCTTGAGGCTTTGGGGAAGCTCAGGCCAGTTGTGCATGAGGTTGCTTGATTTTCGTGCCGTCTGTGCCCCGGGGTGGATCCAGAGTTTGTGCTCTTGCCCGGGACCACAGAGGACAGCCGAGATGTTAAGGATGATCCCTTCATGTGCATTTTTTTTTTCAGTCTAAAGGCACCTTTAGCCCCTTTGTAATGGGTGAGTAACTATTGGGTGATGCCAGGAGACCCTGTGAATGTCCTGAGTAACATGAAGTGGGACTGTGGGGAGAGGAGAAGGGGGGCACAGCAGGGCCTGGAGGTAGAGCTGAAGAGTTGGGAGCTAAGCGTGAGCCCTGCTTAGCCCAGTGGGAAAGGGATTTGCCTGCAGGAGGCCCACAGTGCTTGGAGACCTCTCAGCTCAGCTGCCCACACCCTCCTCCCCCTCCCCCTTGGCTTCCTCTGCATCCCAGGACCAGGAGGGCCAGGCTCATAGGATCAACCTCATACATGTCCATGGGGTGCAGGGGGAGTCTGGGCTCCAAGAAATTTCCGTCCCCATCTGAGGCAAATCCTGAGTGGCCCTGAGATGTGTGTGTGTGATGGGGGGAAGTCTGCTTGGTGAGTGAGCTAAGAGGAACTTGGGCCATGGGGAATGGCCTCGGTCAAGGAATCTGGAGACAGGAAGGAGTTCTGGTGGTCCCTCTGCCTAACAAGGTCATCCTTGCACCAGCATGACCAGGTTGTGAGGCTCTGATGAGAGAAGATAAGATCCATGCATGAACACATTAGTGAGTTATCTTTGGTTAACTTTGTGGAGATAGGCCCCGCACAGGATGATCGTGCCTGTGGTGTCTTAAGAAAACCAAAATTACTTGCTTATGTGAACACACATCTGCCCATATACCACACAAAGCCCCACGTATCCTGTGCCTGTTGGGATAAATGTGGTTGTGCCAACTGGCTGGAGCTGGCACACTCCTCTTGCCAGGTGAGGCTCTAGATTAAAGGCGGAAACATGGTTAAAAGAGCTAGAGTCTGGAACTGGGATTGGGAAACTCTGGCCTACAGGCCAACCAGCAGCCCGTTTTTATAATGAAGTTGTTTGGGGACACAGGCAGGCCCGTGGCATGTGGGTGCTCTGGCTGTTTCAGCCATAAGGCGAAGTTGAGTTGTCTCAACCGAAACCACCTGTCCTGCATTTGCCAGCCCTGGCCCCTAGCAGAATTAATGCAAGAGTGCATTTAAAAAAAAAAAATTAAGTGTATTCATTTTGAGAGAGAGAGAGAGAGTGTGCTCAAGCAGGGGAGGAGCAGAGAGTCCTAAGCAGGCTCCATGCTGTCAGCACAGATCCCGATACAGGGTTCACCCTGGGGCTGGAACTCATGAACCATGAGATCATGACTTGGGTCAAAACCAAGAGTCAGATGCTTAGCCGACTGAGCCCCACCGGTGCCCTAAGAGTGCATTTCTAATCTTGAGTGTATTTCTAATTAAAAATTCAAAGGAAGCTCTTTATAAACAAGTTTCTGAATTCCACATCTTTTTTAGGAAGAAAAAACACATTTGACAATAAGAAACATTAGAACTTTATGGTATAGCAAAAAGAGAGCATAAAGTGAAAAGATAAGTCACAGACCAGGCTGCTGGCAAGACCAGGCCAGACAGACACCACTTTAATTATTTAATAGAAGGGAGCTGGAAGAAAATGGCCACTGAAGGAGCGCCTGGGTGGCTCAGTCAGTTGGTTGTCTGACTTCGGCTCAGGTCATGATCTCATGGTTTGTGAGTTTGAGCCCTGCGTCAGACTCCGTGCTGACAGCTCAGAGCCTGGAGCCTGTTTCAGATTCTGTGTCTCCCTTTCTCTCTGCCCCTTCCCTGCTCACGCTGTCTCTCTCTCTCCTCCTCTCCCTCTCTCAAAAATAAATAAACATTAAAAAAAATTTTTTTTTTAAATTTTTTTTCCAACGTTTTTTATTTATTTTTGGGACAGAGAGAGACAGACAGAGCATGAACGGGGAGGTGCAGAGAGAGGGAGACACAGAATCGGAAACAGGCTCCAGGCTCCGAGCCATCAGCCCAGAGCCCGACGCGGGGCTCGAACTCACGGACTGCGAGATCGTGACCTGGCTGAAGTCGGATGCTTAACCGACTGCGCCACCCAGGCGCCCCTAAAAATTTTTTTAACAATGGCCACTGAAAATCAGGCAGTTGACTCACAGAGCTAAAGCAGTCCTGAGAAAACTCTGGCAGCAAAATGAGCAGATTATGTAGTCTGAGGGCCCTGGTGCGGGGGTGTAAGGGCCACCCTGTTGAGCATTGCCATAGTGGGTGGCAGGAGTTAGGCTGCCTCCTGTGGGCTGTAGTGGGTCACAGCACAGGCCCAGTGGTCCAGGTATCCCACTTGTAGGTTTACCTTCCCAATATATCACCACCCCGATCCCAGGGATAATGGCCAATGAAAATTTGGCACAGCCAGCAAGGCTCTTGATGAAAATAATTTACAGTCAACAAATGCTGAGCCAGTCATTGTTCAGAGACCTGCCAGTGAGTAACCCCTGCTGTCATGGGGTTTACATTCCAGTGGGAGAGGCAGGTGGAAGGCAGGGAAGAGGGAGTGAGGAGGTATGGATGGGAGGAATTGAGCAGGCTGTGGAGGGAAGGTCTCCCTGGGGGACCCATCAGAGCCCAGACCCGGCTGGCACAGAAGAGCCTGCTGTGGGGAGCAGGGCGGGGGGAGGTAGGGGGGTTGTGCTCAGGGAACAGAGGGGAGGACATGAAGGGAGGGTGGTGGGAAGGGTGGCCTGGCGAGCTCTTTCTTCCTTGAGGGAAATGGAACTCTGCACTCAGACTAGGCTGTGGGAGAGGACAGCGGCGGGTGCTTCGGTTTCTGCCACCTCTTCTCTTTCCAGCAGCTTTATTAGATGTAACTGACACCCCAAAAGAGATCACCTGTGTAAAGTGTGCAGTTCAGTGATTTTGCCCATATTCACAGTTGTACAGCCAATACCACAGCTGATTTTAGGACGTTTTCATCGCTCTGACCCTGACCCCCTCGTCTGCCCCCGGCAGCCACGGAGCTACTTTCCATCTCTGTGGATTTGCCGGTCCACGTACATGGAGTCAGACACCCCCACCGCCCCGAGGTCCTGGGCCGCAGGCGCTGGTGAAATGTCAGAGCGCATCTTCACTTTCCATGGAGGAGCTCATCAATGCCCGGTCCTGCATTGCAGAGTTTTCTCTGGAAAAGCAGGACTGCTGAGGAAACGTCCTCACCACAGCTGTGCTCACACACATTTTCCTAAATTCCTCAGACGTGTTCGGAAGAAAACATGGCTGGTTTCTGTGGTTCAGCCAGGGGAGCATTCCCACCGGGTTTGGGTGCCTGGGGGTGTCTCCCTCCCAGCGGGGTCTGAGGGTTTTCTGGTTGTGTGGGGAGAAGTGTAGACCCCACAGATTCTGAGAGGAGCTGGAGCTCTGTCCCTGGATGCTCATAGCCAGTGAGAACATCGTGGGCCCAAAGCTGGCAGCCAGAGGCCTGGTCCTCCGTGGCCCTGCCGGCTTCTGGCCTTCAGCTTGCTCGGTGTTTGTCAGGGGTCACAACCAAGAGATTTCACCTAAGGACCCCAAATCTAGCTTCTCCCAAGTGATGCGTCTGCCCATCAGGATCAGCCAGGGGAGGAGAGGATGCTGACAGGACCTGAACACCACAGTCCCTTCCCTCCCCCGCACCATCGATTCCCTACTCCTGGTCAACTTCTATCTCCCACCTGGTTCTGTGGGTGGGTCAGGCCAGGTCTGCAGTCCTGTGTCATTCCCAGAAATAGATGCTGGTTGTCCACTGATCTACATTTGACCCTTGAACAAGGTGAGGGTTAGGGCATACCCGAAAATCCATATATAACTTTTGACTTCCCAAACACTTAACTGCCAATAGTCTGCTGTTGACCAGAAGCCTTACTGATCACATAAACAGTTGATTAACCTGTGTTGTGTATGTTATATATATCATGTACTGTGTTCTTACAATAAAGTGAGTTAGGGAAAAAGTGTTAAGAAAATTTTACGGAAGAGAAAATGCATTTACAGTATTTTACTGTATTTATAAAGAAAATGCTCCTTAAAGTGGAACCATGCAGGTCAAACCCGTATTGTTCAAGGTTCAGCTGTATTTTGGATTTTTAGTTGTCTTAAGAAGAGGAGCAATCCTGGCACCTAGGCCTCCCAAATGTGGAAGGAAGTCTGGGATACGCCCAAATTTGGCATGGTATCCCATGAATCGAGTATACGTTGTTGGAATGAAGTTAGTAACGTTTTAAAATTTTTATCTTTGAAAGTGAGATTGTCCTGTAACTTTTCTTTATCCTAATTGTGACTGATTTATTTTTTTTAATCCTGGTAATAGCCGTCTTACAAAATGAGTTGTCACTTCCAACATTTTATGTTAATTTTTATCTGTACACATACAAGACCCTGCTGATACTTAACAAGCAGATTGCTTGGAAACCTGTGTGGACTCTGGGTGTGGAGGGTGGGACTGAGGAGCTCATCCATGTTGGGGTCTGGATGCCCCACGGCTTGCTTCTCATTGTCTGTCTGTAGTCATGTCTGTCTGTCTGTCCTGTGCAGGGCTGAGATCCCAGAGCATCCTGCCATCTCTGGTGTCTCTCCCTTGCAGCTGCAGTTACGTGAACTTGCCCTCCACGACAGGTGCCCTATCCCTGGATAGTCACATTTCCCAGTGTAGGTTTGGAAAGATGTTGCCGCTGGAGAAGGCGTTTGCCAACCCCAGGAGCTCCCCAGCTCCCCCAGAACTGCCCATGCTAGGATCAGCAGCTGAGGACCAGCAAGAGGACTCCAGGAGTGGCCTTGGGGAGGTCCCTGCCAACCTTGAGTCCTCCCGCCTGCATTTCCGGAACTTCATCTACCAGGAAGCTGTAGGGCCCCACCAGGCCCTGGACCAGCTGTATGAGCTGTGCCGCCAGTGGCTGCGCCCTGAGGCGCACTCCAAGGAGCAGATGCTGGAGCTGCTGGTGCTGGAGCAGTTCCTGAGCGCCCTGCCGGACAAAGTACGGTCCTCAGTGGTGGCACAGCATCCTGAGAACTGCCAGAAGGCAGCCTCCCTGGTGAAGGACCTTGCCGATGCCCTAGAGGAGCCAGGTGAGCCCACCACCCCAGAGGAGAGCACAGCACAGAAGAGATAGGAAGGGAGGTGGTCAGCCCTGGGAGGAGTAAAGTTGACAGCATAGGGCCCAAACTCCAATCAGTGGCTTACCTGAGAGTTGAATTCCCCTGTGTATAAGAGGCACAGAGGTGAGCAGCCCTGAACTGCTGGGGTAGCTCCTCAGCCCCACCACCCTGCCCAGAGTTGCCTCATGGGCTGTGAAGGCAGCTTGGGCTCCTGCCCTCACATCTGCCTTCCAGATACAAGGAAGCTGGGGGAACCAGCCCCTTAAAAACAGTAAATGTCCTGGGCATCTGTTTCTGCACTGGGGCTGGGTGGGCAGAGTCTCTGCCACATCAAAGGGCGGGGCCTGAGGGACTGCTGGTGATGGGGTCCTGGAGCCTTGTCTGCGCCCACCCCCTGCAGGTTCACTGTGTGATTGTTAGCACATCTCTCACTTCCCCTCGAGTATAAACAGGGATGCTGTTGAGTCTGCCATGGGGCTGTCCACAGCTCTGAGCGAGGGGCAGCGTGGGAAGCTCGCTGAGCCTTTGCCATCTGCTCTATTGCCAGATGGGTCCGTGAAGACTGGTGAAGACGTGGAGCCCAGTGAGACCCAGGCCGCCCCCAACATCTGTGAGTGACCAGTTAGCCCTGGGACAGGTGTGGGCCAGTGCTTGGTTGGGGGAAGGCATGAGGCAGGTGCCACGGAGGTTCTCATGGGAGCCAAGGTCTGGCAGTCTGTGCTGTAACTGACTTCTTCCTGTAGGCTCTGGTGAACACGACAGCTATTTATAATTAACCTTCAAAGATTACGCGGGTTGTACATGCTTTACCATAAACACCGAAAAGCATTGAGGTACAAAGAAAATCTCCCCCCGCCTCCATGTGCCCTCCACAGCTAAAACCAAATGGTGTGCCCTGGCATGTGTTCCTTCATCTCTTGCACAACACACGCACACATCTCAGCCCTGAGCCCTGAGAGAGCTTGTGGCCAGTGTCCCTGGTGACAGTACACTCGTGCTGGAGCTCGGGCTGTTTGTGTGGAGCACCGTCTCACCCAGCCAGGCCCATCCAGGCAGTGGCCAGCGCCATCTCCTTACTTTCTTGCCATTTCACGGGATCCGCCCTTCCTTGGCCTAGAGTTGGGGTTTACGGCCATTCAGGTTTCTGCCTCTTCTACAAATGCGCCGTGAAACGTCCGCAGGCATGTGCCTTGTGTGGATGTTTTGTGTGTTTAGGTGGGTCCCTCACGCTCACTGGACAAAGGACATCTCTGCATGGTCGTGCGAAGTTTTGTAGCACATACGGTGTCAGTGCACAAGGTGCCCATTTGCCCACATCTATGCCGTATCGTGTCATTGCTTTTTAAGATTTCTACCAATCTAGCTGGTAGAAAAGTGTTACCTGCTTTGTGGGCTTTCATTAGAAAGCCACTGTTGACCGTGAGCTTCTTTTTGCTTTCTTCTTGGCTACTCTGCTGTGTCACCTGAGGATAATCGTAGGGTCCCTTGAGCTTGAGACGTACCGTGACATGAGCGCTGAGACCTTCTGCCTCTGAGTCTGATAACTCTTCCCTCTCTTCCTGGGGCCTGTGCGCGGGGGGGCCCTGGGGTCTCCCTGATTGGCTTGGGCTGCCCAGCTGTGTGACACTAGTCTGCTCAGCTCTGTGTCCCCTTCCACCAGCCTGTCCTGCTCCAGACCCTGTGCTTCTGGAACAAGGGTGTGCCGGGGACAAGAAACCCGAACAGCCCAAGCCTGCTAAGGCTGAGCCAAAGGTGCGTGGGGTCTGTCTTGTCCAGGGTTCTCAGGGCCTGTCCCCAAGGAGGAGGAGCTGTCCCCCTAGCTTATTAGGCTCTCTCCCTGCCCCTGTCATTAATATGCTGCCAGCTGGCCCTGGGAGGGATGGGGGCCCAGCCACAGGAGAAGGGGGTCTGGGCTGAGGTTCCTGGGCTGCACACCTAGGCTGCTCCCTCCCCAGGAAGCCAAGAGGAGGTGGGGGTAAGGCAAGGAGAGGTCTCTGAGATCAGAACAAAGGGGCCCGAGTACCCCCTTGGGGGTGTTGGACAGGTGGTCCCTTTCTGTCAGCCCCCAACCAACCTGGTTTGTGGTGACTCCCAGGCCCCAGTCCCTTTAGCTGCTTCCATCACCCTGTTCTGTTGTCTCCTCTGGGCGAGTGCACTGTTCCTGCCACCACAGCCTCCTCCTCACCTCCTGCCAGGCCAGCTGCCCCTGTCCTGCAGGGTTCCCTCCCCATTGCCGTACCCCCTTCTGCATCCTGGGCCTGGTCGTGCCCTTTCCCCTGCCCGGTGGACACATCTCCCAGCCCTCGTGGGGCCCATGGCGCACTTGTCTCCTCTGTGGCCTTTGTCATGGGTGACTGCTTCTCCTAAGGGCAGTAAGCATGGCTGTCCTGGTCCCCCTGTCCCCTGGGTGCCGGCCTGGGGCCCATGCAGGGATGGAGGAGATAAGAGATGTTGGGGTTTTGCCCTCTGGGGGACATTTGGTGACATCTGGAGACAGCTTTAGTTGTTAGTATTTGGCTGGGGGAGGAGGTGCTGCTAATACCCAGAGGAAGAGGCTGGGAAACAGCCTGCAGTGCCCGGGGTTGGTCCTGCCAGAAGAAAGTCCATAGTGCTGAGGCAAAGAAACCCAGCCCCCGTGTTAACCTGGGATCTGGGTCCAGGCCCTGCTAGGTGGGTGGTGGGTGAGAACCCCCCAGGATGGTGCCACCCCCGTTGTGCTCACTGTGATCGTGGGACTGAGGGTCCACCCTCCCTCTGGACGGGAAGTCTCAGCCGTGGTGGTGCTGTCGTTTCAGAAGTTGACATTTCCGGAGATGCCCCTGTACCTGGGGGAATGGGGCCACCTGGACCCGGCAGAGGAGAACCTGAAGACCTTCCGGAAACTGCTCCTGTGGGGTGAGACTTGTCCCCCACAGCCTAGTGCTGTACCTGTCCTCTTCCAAGAGGATTGGCCTAGGGGATTCCGACTCCCACATGGAGCGTTGGTTACGGCCCCACAGTGTTTTTTGTTTTGTTTTTTTTAATGTTTATTTTTGAGAGAGAGGGAGAGAGAGAGAGAGAGAGAAAGGGAGACAGAGCGTGAACAGGGGAGGAGCAGAGAGACAGGGAGACACAGAATCAGAAGCAGGCTCCAGGCTCCAAGTACTGACGCAGGGCTCAAACTCACAAACCACAATATTGTGACCTGGGCCAAAGTCGGATGCTGAACTGACTGAGCCACCCAGTCGCCCCCCCCCCCCCCCCACAGTGTTTGTTTTTGTAATATTTGCTTATTTATTAAAAAACATTTTAATGTTTATTTTTGAGAGATAGTGAGGTCAGGGGAGGGGCAGAGAGATAGGGAGACACAGAATCCAAAGCAGGCTCCAGGCTCTGAGCTGCCAGCACAGAGCCTGACACACAGGGCTCAAACCCACGAACCGTGAGATCATGACCAGGCACCCCAATGTTTATGTTGAGAGAAAGAGTGCACACATGCTGGTGGGGAAAGGGCAGAGAGAGGGAGACAGAGGATCCGAAGCAGGCTCCGTGCTTACAGCAGAGCGCCCGGTGTGGGGTTCGAACCCACGAACCATGAGATCATGACCTGAGCCAAAGTCAGACCCTTAAACCGACTGAGCCACCCAGGCGCCTTGAGGCCCCACAGCGTTTTGAACAAATTTGACAGTGAATGAATTTGCCTGTGTCCCCACCTCGGCCCCACCCTTCTCACTGTACAGGGTTGAGTTCTGCCACAGCCCTGGGGTTTTGAGTTTGCAGCCCCTGCTCGTAGGACCCAAAGCTTCTGAATGTGGAAAGGTCTCCTGGCACCAGTCGTTAACTTTACTATCGTCCTTGGTACACAGATGGAGCCTCTTGGCCTTCATGGCTCTTCTCTCTTGAGTGGACATCGTCGCCCACAACACAGGCCCCAACACAGACGTCTGAGCTCTTTGTGGTTGTAGTTTTATGTTCTTCTCTTACTTTGCTCTCCATTGAATTCCCCCACTTCCCTGTTGGCTGTCTGGCTCTGTCTCGGTAGGCCCTCTTCTTCACCCTTTCCCCAGTGTTCTTGGAACCCCCAGCACTCCAGGGCTCTGAGTGAGACAGCTTCGGTGAGTGTCCAGGGCAGAGGAAAGGACAGTGTCCAGAGCAGAGGCCCTGCTGCCCTTCCTGGCCAGCCCATGGGGCTTGAGGCGCATCATTGGCTGCTTTCTACTCTGGCTTCAGTGTCTCTCTCTGTTTTTGTGTGTTTTGATCGCACTCAGGGTACCAGCTCGCCCAGCCTGATGACACCTGCAGGCTGGAGACAGAGGAGCTTCGGTTGGTTGAAGCTGAACCACCGGAAGGCAGCTTCTCAGGTGAGGCCCGAGAACCGTGGTGAGGCTGGGGTAGAGGGGCACCTTTCCAAGGCTGGTGGAAGCTCCCCACAGCTCCTCAACTTTGATCTCGCTCTTCTCCCACCACCTGTCCTGTACCTTGGCTGCCCCCCACCCCAGTGTCATAGCAGGAGGCAGGAATCCAGCTGTTCTAACAATCTTTAGCTGTGTCACAAACGGCCCCCAAACTCAGTCTCCTAAACAACAGCAGTGTTGGTGGTTATGATCCTGTGGATTGACTGGGATGGGATGGCTGTCTGTTATGCTCCCTTTGATGGTTGCTGGGCCGCATACACAGCCACAGTCATCAGGAAGCTTGGCTGGGCTGGAATGTCCCTGGCGGTCTCACTCACACCAGCGGCGGTTAGTGCTGGCTCTTGCCAGGCAGCTCAGCTGAGGCTGTCAACCTACGTTCTCCATGTTGCCCCTCCAAGTAGTTAGTTTGAGTTTCATCATGGCATGGCATTTGAGTTCTGGAGCATTCCAGGAGGGGAGGCACCATTGTGCAGGTGCTTTTTAAATCTTTGTTTCTGTCATGCATGCTTAATGTCCTGTAGACCATAGTAGGTCATGTGGCCAAGCCAACGTGCATGGTTTGTATGTCTGTGCATGTGGGGGAGGGGGTACTCCCCAAGGGCCCAAATCCCAGGAGACCGGCTTCATTGGGGGCTGCCATTGTAACACGTTAGTTACCACCTAGGGGATTATTTGGCCCTTCCTGGTGAGGGATGCAGGCTCCCTCCAGCTCATGGCTGCATTGCCAGTGTCTGCTCTCGTGCGGTTTGGGATGGCTGCTGTGGCTCCCACATCCACAGCTGCAGGAAGGAGGAAGCCCCTCCACAAACCTTACGCTTGTGCATCCATCCCATTGACCATAGCTTGCTCACGTGGCCACTTCGGCTGCAAGACAGGCCGGGAGTGCCAGCAGGTGGGCAGTCGTGAGCTCAGGGAGTGCCAGAAAAGGGAAAGCACATGGGGACGCACGGCAGTCTTCTGAGTGATTTTGTTTGAACCCATTGCCCCTGGGTTTGTGGAGGGTATTGACTGATGGTGTGCATGCAAAGCCCTCTCACATCCTCACCCGCTTCCCCCTTGCTCCGGCTTTCCATCCTGTCCATCTTCACAGCCCCCAGCCCACGCCTTTTGTTAGGTTTCCTGCTCACATGGCAGCTTGCTTCTCTGAGCCCTGGGAGGTGGGACTGCTCACACCGTGACCTTGTTTTAGGGGATAGGAGGTGGCAGGAAAGTAAAGAGAGCATGTGCGAGACGCTGATGGAGAGGATCACAAGGGAAATTCTCGTTTGCCCCTTGACGGGTGCTGCTCCGGAGGAGGAAGAGCAGCCGCAGAAGGTTCTGGAACCTCAGGAGAGGGAACCAAGCCCTGTCCCCAGAGCCCAGAGGCAGTCAGTCATCCGGGAGCCAGCCCAGGACAGGGGCACAGCAGGGGAGAGCCCTACTGTGCCTGTAGCTCCAGCTGCCCCACGCCAAGGCCTTGGAAGAAAAAGGCCCCACTCGAAGGATGTGGGCGGGCAGGGCCCTGAGCCTGTCTCCAGCATGAGCCACCCCCAGCAGCGCCATGTGAAGGAGCCCGCTGCATCTGGCCTCGGCGCAGGGTCCCTGGGCGCGAGTTGCTCTGCTGCCGATGAGCCTGGGCTGTCCCGAGGGAAGCCCTACGCGTGCAGCGAGTGTGGGGAGACCTTTGCGTGGATCTCACATTTCATTGACCATCTCCGAAGCCACAGTGGCAGGAAGCTATATGCGTGCCAGGGCTGCTGGAAGACCTTCCACTTCAGCCTGGCCCTGGCCGAGCATCAGAAGACCCATGAGAAGGAGAAAGGCTACGCGCTGGGGTGGGCCCTGGGACCCCACCCTGCTGCATGTGGTGCCCGTGCTGGCGGGAGGCTCCGTGGGCTCCCGGGGTGTGTGGCAGGTGATATTTTCCCTGTGCAGCCTGAGGCTCAGCGATGAGCTGCTTTGCTGTAGGGTCCCTAGAGGCCAGTCTTGCCTCCCAGGTTTGTGTCCCTAGAGACAGCCTTGCCTGCCCAGGTTTGTGTCCCTAGAGGGCAATCTTGCCTGCCAGATTTCCCTAGCAATGTATCCGCTGCTTTGAAACCCTTGCGTGGCTTCCTGCAGTATCTGTGTGGATGTAAGGCTGTCTGTTCTCTAAATGAGCTAACGTGGCTAACGCACTTAGAACCCAGAAGGGCCCACGGGAAGCCCTTGTCTCCTTGTAAACACACCCATGCAGATGCCCATGTGCAAGCACGAGCTATCCGGTGTGAAAGAATATTCCCCTTTCTTCCGTAGCCATTTTAGCACCACCCACACATTGGAACATTTGTCATTGTGCAAAGTGTAGAGTTGCCTTAAAGTGTGTGATCCGCCGGCTCTTGCTGAAGTCAGCTTTGTCTCTGTTCCCCTTGTTCAAGCTCCCCAGGGCTTCTGCTCAAGCTGTTTGGTCTTTTCGTAAACACCTGATATCAAGTTCACTTCTGAATCCTCAATAGCAAATTGTTTCCTAGTTAAGCACGTGTCTACATATGTGGAGTGGCTTTACAAAGATCACAAAAATGCGTGGAGCCTGGTAACGCAGTGCTTTCAAACCATGCGTCTCAGCCTACTAGTGAATTGTGAAACCAAATTAGTGGACAGTCGCCATCATTGCAAATCAGTAGAATTAAGTAAAAATTCGTCGTGTAGTAAAGGCAAATATTGTTTTGTGAAACTTTTCAGCTATATATCTAAATATGAGACCCGGTTGAATTGTGAAATCAAATTAGTGGACGGTCACCAGCATTGCAAATCAGTAGAATTAAGTAAAAATTCATCATCCGGCTGTAAAGGCAAATACCGTTCTGTGAAAATTTTCAGCTGTATATCTAAATATGAGACCCGGTTGCAATGTAAGATGTATTTCTTACTCAGGGTGGAGGGTCATGATCAAAGCAGGTTGAAAACACTAATAAGGGTTGATGAGGTGTATCTGCCTGGGCAAATGGAAACTTAATTCTTTGGGCTACATAAGGTGATCTTTTGATTTTTGCATTTGATCTCAGATTAGAGCATTGCTTCTGTTGCCTGAGCATAAACTTAACGCTTCTTGTAGGTTAACTGGTGCCTCTTTCTGTCATGGTGTTTGAGCAGGCAGTCTGTTGTAATCATGCCCGAATCATAGATGCTTAACCTAATAAAGGATTTATTTCTTCACTCACATGACAGTCTTGTGTTTGTTGCTGTTGCTTGTGTGTGGAAGCGAGGGGGACTATGCTCTGTGTGGTGATTTGGGGATCCAGGCTCTGTCCCTGTAGTGGCTCTGTTCTCCACTGGCCCCTTGGAGCATGTGGGGAAGGCCATACTTGCTCAGTTGGGAGATGACACACATCACTTCCACTCGTGTGTACTTGGAGAGACATGATCTCATGGCCTCAGTCACATGAAAGGGTCTGGGACTGTGTATGAGGTGCCTGTCTCTGTTACAGTCACCGAGCTCAGTTACCCTCTTCGCCTGTCTCCCTCTCACCCCCATCCTGAACTGAGTGTGACTCTGGTAATAATTAAATACATACATATATATATATATATATATATATATATATATATATATACACATATATACATATATACATATATATATACATATATACATATATACATATATATATATACATATATACATATATACATATATACATATATACATATATATATATATATATATATATACATATACACACACACGCACACACACATACACACGCACACATATATGTATGTATTTATATTTGCTCTCTGAACTCTTGTTCCCAGCCTGACCCATGAGCATGCCTCTCCTGCCACAGAGCAGTAACCCCTGGGGGTGCGTCTTGCATGAGCTTCAGGGCCACTGATGGGTCCTTCATTATCAGAAAGCCCAGCTCTCTATCCTGTTTGTTTCCTATCTGAGGTTTCCTTTAGTGCACAGCTAGATGTCGATGCCTTTTTTGTTTATATTTTCATATTTCTATTTGGAAATAATTTCAAACTTGTAGAAGAGACACAAAAATAATAAAAGTCGTCCAACCCCTACCTATGTGAACATCTTCCCTTGCTTGCCTGTGATCGTGGGCCCCTGCCCCCCATACACACACCTGGGACACACCTGGGAGTGCCTGAGGTCCACATTCCTACTGTTGCTGAGGATTCCTTTGCTCAAAGTGCTGTCCAGTTTCTCCACCTTAGAGTTACTTTTCCCCCTTAATTTGTGGGGAGACACTTTAAGATAACGCAAATACCCTGCTTCTCACCAAAATGCCACCCTCCCCCCCAGCCCCAGGGGCATCCTCCATTGATGATTTTTGCCAGATGGTGCAAAATACTGGTTATCTGACACCAGCCCTCCTTCCGTGGCATTACCAGCCAGCCCTGGACATTCTGCTGCATAGCCAACACCCTCCTTTCTCTCCCATTTATTTGTCTTTACTATCAGGATGGACTTAGGGATTCCTGTTTTTTCAGTGTTTTTTCAAGTTTTATTACGTATTGCTGTCCTTGGTAATTTTCGTGCTCAGGTTGTCCCAGATGTGGCCAGGGAGAGTCCCTTCAAGAAGGCTCCTACATCCCTGTAACATGCCTTCATGATTAAAAAAAATTTTTATTTAAACGTTTATTTTTGAGAGAGCGAGAGACAGAGTGTGAGCGGGGGAGGGGCAGAGAGATAGGGAGTCCCAGAATGTGAAGTAGGCTCCAGGCTGCGAGCTGTCAGCACAGAGCCCAATGCGGGGCTCAAACTCCTGTACCGAGAGATCATGACCTGAGCTGAAGTCGGACTCTTAACCAGCAGAGCCACCCAGGTGCCCCCTCCATCATTGTTTGAACAATTCCTTTTTCTTTAGTATAGTAAGATGTTCCAAGCCCAAATTGTTTCTACCCTGAGATCAGCCATTCCTCTAGTTCCAAAGAACTGGCTCTTTTTAGTGTGGCTACTTTGAGACCAAATCTGAGTGGCAGGTGTATTCATTGCTAGTAGGGTATTTTCTGGTGAGCCAGGAACCATAGGCACATAAAATAGACACACAGCTACACACAAAAAGGTATGTGTGCCCGTATGCATGCATATACACATACATATACAGCAATACCTCCATTTTCAATCTACTACTCCCCTATATTTTTATGTCAATAGTGCGAATCCTAAAATCAACACATTTGTTAATATGCTAAGACCTGGGACACCTGAGTGGTTCAGTGGGTTGGGTGTCCAAGTTTGGCTCAGGTCATGATCTTGTGGTTCGTGGGTTCAAACCCCATGTCGGGCTCTATGCTGACAGCTTGGATTCTGCAGCCTGCTTCAGATTCTGTGTCTCCCTCTTTCTGCCCTTCCCCCACTCGCACTCTGTCTCTGTCACAAAAATAAATAAGCATTAAAAATTTTTTAAAAATTTTTTGATGTTTATTTATTTTTGAGAAAGAGACAGCATGAGCAGAGGAGGGGTAAAGAGAGACACACACACAGAATACGAAGCAGGCTCCAGGCTCTGAGCTGTCAGCACAGAGCCCGACGTAGGGCTCGAACTCACGAGCTGTGAGATCATTACCTGAGCCGAAGTCGGACGCCTAACCGACTGAGCCACCCAGGCACCCCAACATTAAAATTAAAAAAAAAAATTTTTTTAACGTTTATTTATTTTTGGGACAGAGAGAGGCAGAGCATGAACGGGGGAGGGGCAGAGAGAGAGGGAGACACAGAATCTGAAGCAGGCTCCAGGCTCTGAGCCATCAGCCCAGAGCCCGACGCGGGGCTCGAACTCACGCACCGCGAGATCGTGACCTGAGCTGAAGTCGGACGCTTAACCGACTGAGCCACCCAGGCACCCCTAAAATTTTTTTTTAAAAATGCTAAGTCCTGGGGCACCTGGGTGGCTCGGTTGAGTGTGTGACTCTTGATTTCAGTTCAGGTCATGATCCCAGGGTTGTGAGATTGAGCCCTACAGTGGGCTCTGCACTGAACGTGGAGCCTGCTTAAGATTATCCCTTCCCCCCCCCCCCTTCCTTCCTCACAGGTGCTCTCTAAAATATTTTTTAAAACGCTAAGTCCTAAAATACCTCTAAAAATCACTTCAGAATTGCTTTTCTCAAACCACTACAAAAAACAAAACTACTGAAATGATGTCAGGATTTGTTTGCTGTTCCTTTGCCATCACCATCCTGAGCAAGACATAGTGGAACACACGAATGGGTGATTTATTCTACAGAAAGACACAAATATGGCCAGATGTTCCCACTGTTTATCTCAGAGGAAGCTGGGTTAGTTCAGGCTTTAGGGGCTTTGGATCTGTGCTGAGGGTTTCCCACCCAAAGGGGTGGCCCATTGAGAAAGGTGCAGCAATCGGGAAACACAAGAAGGTGGCCTTGGTCTCTCCAATGGAGTTGGGAGGGCTGGAAAGTGTATAGATCATGGAGCCCTGAGCCAGGACTCAGAATGGACATAAGACACCTGGAGAGCTAGGGAGAGCCCGAGGTGCACGGGCACTAAGAATGGAATGGAGTTCATGGCTAACTTCCACAGGGTGGCTGAGGATGAATGGTCAAAGGGTTAGGGAAAGGTAAATCCCATAAGTGGAAAACTGGCCAGATGGGAATAGATTTCAATGGCAAGAAGATGCTTAAATGCCTTCTGTTACAGATTGAATTGCATCCCCCCACCCCAAATTTATACACTTAAGTCCTAACCCTCAGTGTGACTGTATTTGGGGATAGGGCCTACAGGGAGGTAATTAGGGTTAAATGAGGTCATAAACATCGGGCCCTCATCCCACAGGACTGATCTCGTAAGAAGGAGGCAGCAGCAATTTCTCTTTCATCACATGTGTGCAGAAGAAAGGCCATGGAACACTACCATCTTGTTTTGCTCACAGATTCAGCGGATCAGTCATTCGGAAAGGGCACAGCAGGGATGGCTTGTCTTTGCTTCACCATGTGTGAGACCTCGGCTGGGAACTTGAAGTCTGAGGTACCTTGAAAACTGTGGGGTTTGAGTCACCCTTGCACGCCTGATGCAGCTGGGAAGCTTGTGGGCTAGGACTGCTCACTGGAGCCCATACATGGAGCTTACCTGGCGTGGACATCCTGACCACACGGTGGCCTCCTGGTGGTGGGAACGTGCTTTTTTTCTTAATGTTTATGTATTTTTGAGAGATAGAGACAAAGCACCAGTTGGGGAGGGGCAGAGAAAGAGGCAGGCGCAGAATCCAGAGCAGGCTCCAGCCCCTGAGCTGTCAGCGCAGAGCCCGACATGGGGCTGGAACTCGTGAACCACGAGATCATGACCTGAGCCAAAGTCAGATGCTTAACTGACTGAGCCACCCAGGCACCCCAGTTGGGACTTCTTACACGGGGCATCTCAGGATTCCAAGCACACGTGTCCCTGTGAGCAAGGTGTAAACTGCATGGCCTCTTCCGGACCTGTGTTCACCCCGTTCGTTTTCCCTTGTTGGTCTCCAACTTTTGTGTCAATAATTGAGACAGATCAGCAACTATCCAAGTAAGTTGGGCCCTCTAGTCAGGAGTGCACTCACCCCCGAAGTTTTTCTGACACTCTGGCTGTAACTTCTGTAACTTCTGTCACTGCTGTGGCACTGCTAGGGAGGGAGCCTTTTCGTTCCCGGAGGTAGGGCAGAAGTGACACTGTGTGAGCACCTCCTATGGTTCCTACTGCTGTGCTGTATTTCCTTTTGTATCCTTGTGGGGGCAGGTGAGCAGGAGCTGAGTGCGATGGCAGGAGCTCGCATGACTCAGTTTGTCAGTGACCTGGCATTTTCAGAGGGCTGCTGAAGAGTGTGTGGTTGGGGTCCATTTTTACTGAACTGCATTGGAATAGAGGAGCCTTAACATGTTTCCAAACGTAATGAATGTTCTGTTGAGAATTATATTCCTAGAGAGTCTGAACTATGCGCAATTGGCATGACGTATTTTCTACACTGGATTCAGGGGTAGGAACCTGGTTTCCTTGAGAACAAGAAGCTACCTACACAAGGATAGAAGCACAGGTAAAGGAGGATATGTGTAATAATGGGAGGGGGACAAAATAGCTGCCCAGGGACCGAAGCTGAGCTGTCCTGTCCAGGATAGCCACTGGCCAGCTACGTGTGGCAAATGAGCATGTGAAAGGAGGCCACAGCCAAATGAGATGTCCTGCAGATGTAAAAGAAACTGGATTTGGAAGTTATAGTTAGTATACAAAAAGCAAACAAAACATCTCATTAGTGGTTTTTCATACTGATGTGTTGAAATGGTAACATTTGGGATATGTAAGGACAGATATTAATTTCACCTGTTGCTTGCTTTTTATTTATTTTTTAAATGTATTTATTTATTTTGAGAGAAAGAGGGCATGCATGGGGGAGGGACAGAGAGAGAATCCTAAGTAGGCTCTGTGCTGTCAGCCCAGAGCCTGATGTGGGGCTCGATCCCACCAACTGTGAGACCATGAACTGAGCCGAAACCAGAGTCAGACACTCAACCGACTGAGCCACCCAGGCACCCTTCTTCTTGCTTTTTAAATAGGACTATTACAACATTTAAATTTACCAATGTGGCTTGCATTTTTACTGGAGACTGCTGTTTTCTTAAGTGGCTTTTAAGTGACTATGACATTCCAAAAACAAAAACAAAAAACTTTAAAAGAGAAGAGGCATTCCACAAGCATAGTGAGGACTATTGGAAGACTATTTAAAATACGCTCCCCCAAGGGAGAAATTTCAACTTAACTGGAAGCTTATATCCCAGCATTGTGATTGGAAAATCAAGCCGACTGATATAACCCTGATGGCTGGTGACCAAATCCAGCCAATGTAACTTAAATATGGGCTCTAATGAGGATGGCAAGTACCATTCCAAGTGTCATGGTTGTCAGAGAGGCTGCTGTTAGTGAATTCAGGACGCAGTTTAATACTATGGACCTTCAAGATATATTATACAAAAAACAAAAGCTTTTTAAAAAACACTGGGAAAGGGACTCAATGAAAAACAGTCAAGAGAAGATTAACTTGTACATTTCTCAAGAGAGAGAAACCTTGCAAAACATAAGGTTCCAATGTGGAGGTGCTGTTGTTCAGAAGATGGTGGCTTAACAAAGGAAAAAAAAAAATCTTCCTTTTTGTGAATCTTCAGCATGTGTTTCTGATGCCTGTGAGTCACCTGTAGAGAAATTCATAGTCGCCTTGCACCATTCATAAGCACCCCAAAGAACGTAATGTGCAATAATGATAAATTCTGCGTGTGGTTCCTGCATATGAAAAGCATTTGTTGGGTTTCTCACCACTTTGCAAACCTCTGGTTTGGAATAGTGTGAATCCTTGGACAGAAGCCATCCCCAGATCCACTACATTCCCCCACGCCCCCCCATTTTTCTCTTTTGTAGGTTCTCTGATGTAGCATTAGCGGTCACTCATGACTGAAGGTCCTCAACTCCACACTTCCTACCACTGTTTGGACGGGCCGATATCCGGGGACGGATGACCTAGAGCTCGGTATTCCCACAATCATTTCCGTCATTCCTCTCTAAGGGTGCGGGAAGGCTTGCTTATGCATATATTTGTATTGTTTCCGTTAGGAATGATGGGGTCAAGTTTGGTAAGGGATGAGCTAGGACTTAAGGCTTTTCCAGGTCCGAGCAAATGTGAGGCGGGCCTACCCAGTATGAGTTCTCTGGTGCTTGGTGAGGGATGAGCTGTGTGTGAAGGCCTTCCCGCAGTCCCTGCACTCATATGGCTTCTCTCCCGTGTGGATCCGCCGGTGCTGCGTGAGGTGGGTGCTCTGCCTGAACGATTTCCCACAGTCCTGACACTCGTAGGGCTTCTCCCCGGTGTGTGTGCGCTCGTGCTGGCTGAGCGACGAGCTGTGACTGAAGGATTTTCCGCACTCATTGCAGCCGTAGGGCTTTTCCTTGGTGTGGATCCTCTGGTGTTCCACGAGAAGGGAGCTCTGGCTGAAGGCCCTGCCGCACTCGTTACACTCGTACGGCTTCTCGCCCGTGTGCGTCCTCTGGTGCTGGACGAGCGGGGCCAGCTGGCTGAAGGCCCGGCCGCACTCGCGGCACTCGTAGGGCTTCTCGCCCGTGTGGATGCGCTGGTGCTTGGTCAGGGACGAGCTGTGGCCGAAGGCCTTGCCGCAGTCGCCGCACTCGTACGGCCTCTCCCCGGTGTGGACCCTCTGGTGCTGGGTGAGGTGCGTGCTCTGGCGGAAGGCCTTGCCGCACTGGCCGCACTCGTACGGCTTCTCCCCGGTGTGCGTGCGCTCGTGCTGGCTGAGGGACGAGCTGTGGCTGAAGGTCTTCCCGCACTCGTTGCAGCCGTAGGGCCGCTCGCCCGTGTGGATCCTGCGGTGCTCGGTGAGCAGCGTGCTCTGGCTGAAGGCCTTGCCGCAGTCGCCGCACTCGTACGGCCGCTCGCCCGTGTGCGTCCTCTGGTGCTGCACGAGCGGTGTGATCTGCGTGAAGGCCTTGCCGCACTCCAGGCACTCGTAGGGCTTCTCGCCCGTGTGGATGCGCTGGTGCTTGGTCAGGGACGAGCTGTGGCCGAAGGCCTTGCCGCAGTCCCCGCAGCGGTACGGCCTCTCCCCGGTGTGGACCCGCACGTGCTGGCTGAGGTGGATGCTCTGGCGGAAGGCCTTGCCGCACTCGCCGCACTCGTACGGCTTCTCCCCGGTGTGCGTGCGCTCGTGCTGGCTGAAGGACGAGCGGAAGCTGAAGGCCTTGCCGCACTCGCCGCACTCATACGGCTTCTCGCCCGTGTGGGTCCTCTGGTGCTGGACCAGCGGGGCGATCTGGTTGAAGGTCTTCCCACACTGGGGGCACCGGTAAGGTTTCTCGCCGGTGTGGATCCTCTGGTGTTTGGTGAGCGCCGAGCTGTTTCGGAAGCCTTTCCCGCATTCGGGACACTCGTAAGGCCTCTCTCCCGTGTGCGTTCGGTGGTGCTCGAGGAGTGCCGAGCTGTGACCAAAGGCCTTGCCGCACGCCTGACACTCGTAGGGCTTCGCTTTTGCGTGTGTTTTCTGCTCGGCGTGGAGCCCTGGGTCTGGCTTCCCCCTCCCCCCGCGCGTCCCCGGCACGTGGAGGCCTTGCCTTTCTGGAGTCATTGGCTGAGTTGGGAAGCGGGGGCCCAGACTGAAGTTTCCCCCAAACCCATCCCCCTGCTGCTGCTGCTGCTGCATGGGTGTCTTCACCACATGGCTCTCTCGACTCTGTCCGCGGCAGCCCTCTGCATCGTCACCCTCTGAGTACCACAGACTATCCCACAGGAACCTTTCTGCCAGGGCACTGGTACGTATTCCTTCAGTGATGTCTTGAGTTGGGGTGGACACTTTGGTTTGGGGTCTGGTTTCCAAATCTGGAAGAAAAAAAACCCCAGAAATGTTCCTTAATTTCTGTTTGGGGGGAAGGGTTTGGGTTGGGTGGGTGGATGGATGGATGGAAGGATAAAACTGATGGTTTTGGGGGAGCCTCAGTCAGTTGTGTCCGACTTCGGCTCAGGTCGTGATCTCACCGCTGGTGAGTTTGGGGCCCCACTCGCGTGGGGCTCTGTGCTGACAGCTCAGAGCCTGGAGCCTGCTTCAGATTCTGTGTCTCCCCCTCTCTCTGCCCCTACCCCGTTCATGCTCTGTCTCTGTCTCTCTCTCTTAAAAAAAAAAAAAAAAATGCACATTAAAAAAAAACTGATGGTTTTGAAAGGCTCAAGGCACAAGTGACTTTAACCATTTAAAAATACACTTTTGCAAATCAGGGAAGGAATGCAAGCAGGAGAGGAAGCTCTGAGAGTGGTCAGGGGTGGGGTAGCTGGCACAGGGGCCTGAGTGGGGCTTGCAAGGGGAACACAGAGAACGAGGCAGGGAGGCAATGCGAGGCAGACAGAGGGCATCCAGGGAAGCTGTGGACAGACGCCCCAGGCTGGAAGGAGCAGAGCGATGGCCAGGCCACAGCGAAAGCAGCCTCCCATGGCACCAGGTGGCAACGGAGGAAGAGCCGTCTCACAGGTGAAGGACCACCCGGCCCAGCTCTCCCTCTGCCCCAGCTCTCCCACTGACAAGGTCCGCTTTCTGCTTGGCGGTCTCTGGCTGCTGTTCCACCTGCCCCTGATGTGAAGAAACGCATCAGCTCCCCCAGACTGGAGGCCGCTGAGAGGCGCATCGCCAGAGGATGGATAAATGACTGAGCTGTCTGGGAGGACTTGGATCTGGTCTGCTGGGTCCATCTCACCATCTGAGAGTTCCCGGAGGGCAGGGCTTCTGTCCACCTGGGTCACCCCTGCACCCACGCCTTCAGCTGAGGCCAGCAGACATGGGGGACGAACAAACAAACGTACCCCGCCCCGCTCCTTGCTGGCAGGACTTCCTGCCCCGGTACCCAGCCCCTTCTGCACAGCCGAGCCCTCGCGCGTGCCGCCCCCACCCCAACACCCGACTGGCCCAAAGGTGTGATATGGGCACTGTGCCCATTTAGGTTATGCTCCAGTGAGATGTTAAGGGAAAAAAAAAAGAGGGGTCAAGCCAGGTGTGGCTGGCAAAATAGAGGCTCCCAAAGATCTCTGTGTTCTAATTCCTGGAACCGGTGAGGAACGGAGGCTGCTAACCCTTGCACATTAGCTAGTCCTCTGAGATTACCCCGGGTGGTCCCAAGGCAACCACAAGGGTTCTGGAATGTGCGAGAAAGGCAGGAAGGCCAGGGCCAGAGGGACATAAGACCTGAGGGCCGTGTTCAGTTGAGAGACGGACGAGGCCATGCTCAGTTGGGAGATGGACGGACAAGGAATGTGAGCACCTCTGGAAGCTGGAAAGTGAAAGGAGCTGGGTTCTCTGCAGGCCCCACGGGAGGAGTGCTGCCCTGCTCACACCTGGAATGTAGCACAGAGATGCCCACTTCGGACTTCTGACCTCTAGACTGTAAGATAATGTACGTTGCTTTAAGCCATGAGGTTTGTGGCAATTTGTTAGAGGAGCCATACGAAGCTAATATTCTAGGTAAGGGCTGGTTACCCCTTTTGCCGGGGAGACTCTGTCCTGACCCCCTCCCACACGCCGGCCATTCTTTCTGGGCCCTGGCGATGGGCCGTTGCTTAAACAGGGTCAGGGCCTGACACCAGGGGAGACTGCCTGCCAGTGGGCAGGATAGCCTCACTGCCCAAAGAGTCGGTATCGGTCTCAGGAGCTGGATAAGGTGTATGAAGAGCAGAGCCCCACAGGCACATGGAAAAGCCCAGACTGGATCCATGGGCCCACAGATACATGAGTCATAAATGCTTCTGTGGTTTAAACTGCTGAGGCCGCCGAGTTTGTTACGCATTAAGAGTAGGCTCCTGCCCACCCTGGTGCCTTTGCACTTGCTGTTCCTGCTGCCCAGAACTCTGTCCTCCCAGCTTGTTTCATGGCTGCACTGTTCTCATGACTCAGGCTTCAGCCACATGTTGCCTCATCTCTGCTCAGGTCCTCCCGACAACCCTGGCCTCTGCCTCATGACCTCCTTCACTTCCTCAGCACTCATCATGTGCCGTGAGCATCTTGTGCAGTTATTGCTTTACCTATCGTGTGCCCCTTCCCTCACCAAGAACGTAAATTCAGTGAAGATGAGGGCTTGGTCTCAGCCACAGCAGAACAGGTGCTTGGTGCACATTTACTAAAAGACTGAGTAGTGGGGCGCCTGGGTGGTTCAGTCAGTTAAGCGTCCGACTTTGGCTCAGGTCGTGATCTAGTGGTCTGTGAGTTTGGGCCCCGCGTCAGGCTCTGTGCGGACTGCTCAGAGCCTGAAGCCTGCTTTGGAGTCTGTGTCTCCCTCTCTCTCTGCCCCCTTCCCCACTCACACTCTATCTCTGTTTCTCTCTCAAAAATAAACATAAAAAAAAAATTAAAACAACTGAACAGTCAATTTGCTCTGAAGAATGTGAGAGCAGACATGGAGAGTGCCCGGGGCGTGACTGGGGCCCTCCCAGCCCTGCAAGGCTCTCCCCTCACTGCGCACACGCCTCTGGGAACCCCGTCGTCTACCGCTCATGGTTCCTCCTGCTCCAGCAGGGAGACAACATCCAGCTTCGGGAGCCAGCGTCTTGCCCAAGGGGAGACCCGCAGAGTACACATTTGTGTTCCCCGCCCCTTCCCGCCCCTCCATCCGCTCCACCTTCAGTCTTCCTAGACCCAATCGGATGCAGGTCCCAGAGGCCACAGTTGTAGCCCCCTTAGGACCCCCACCCCTGGCTGTGGGAGGATATGTGACCCAGCCCGGGCCAATCAGGCTCTGCTGCTTCTCCTGCCCGCCCTGGCAACAGTGACCAGTGTGGAGGGGACCTGGCCACCACACCAAGACAACCCAGGGGCCTTCCATGGGTGCCCAGGACACAGGCCTGGTCTTTTCCGCTGGTCTCAGACATGGAAGAGGCACCTGGGCAGCTCTCTTCTTACCATCAGAGGGGCCCACCTGCAAATGGAGGCAGAGTGAGGTAGAGGGAGGAGGTGGGGAGGGAGGGGGCTCCTGACAGCACCACAGGAAGACTCAGGTAGGTCTACCTTGGCACCCACTCTTCCCCTCTTACCTCATGATTTTCTGCCTCTAGCATTTTCAGTGAGATCTGCAACATGCAACCAAACATCGGATCTCTAAAGCCCAAAACTCATTCCAGGTGTTTGCTTTTATGGCCTAGAACTATCCCAACTTTTGACCCAGAAGAACCAGAATCTGTGCTGGGGGCTGACCAGCGGGGGCTCGAGTGTAGCCTTACCCACGGAGACCAGGAGCCTGAAGGTCTCCAGCATCACATCGCGGTACAGGGTCCTCTGGGCGGGCTCCAGCTGCCCCCACTCCTCCTGGGTGAAGTCCACAACCACGTCCTCAAAGGTCACTTGCTCCTGAAACATCACACGCAAATGTCCTCACCCAGGCCAAGCCCGGTGATAGCTGCTACCGTGAGCAGTTGGTGAACAGAGACATGAGCCAGGCTGATTTTTCTCAGGTCTGAGGATTTGGGCCAGGTTTTCCCGTGGGACTGGGGGGTTCTGCTGGAGGAAAGGGGGTCTGAGGAGAGAAGAGGACATAACCCAGTCGTGCAGACACAGGATCCCCGAGATGCCATAATGGTGGTGACTGAGAGAGGGGTATGAAGGAGCCCCGGGGGGGGGAGGGGGCTGAAAGCCTCCTACGCATCAACCAGAATGTCCACTAGTGTCCATACCTGTAGTCACCAAGCTGCACACTCCTGTAAATCTACACTGTGCATTAACCATAGCTGAATACAAAGTGGGGCTGGGAAGACAGAAAACGGCCAATGCGGTGATGGGAACAAGCAAATGAACTGGATGTGGGGACTCCAGTGACAGGACCCCTGGAGACTGTTTCCTACTCTTTAATTTTGGACCTTTGAACACTGGGGTAAAAACACAATCCTCAAGGAGAAAGGCTGATGGTGGGTTCTGGGGGTGTGGGGCAGTTCTGGAGGCATTTCCCATCATGATCACACCTGCACGGGTTTTCTGAAATTCCCACACAAGGCCAGTTTCTTCCACGACTGGATGGAGAATTGATGATTTTCTTGAAGGGACTTGAGGGTCAGGGGCAGACATCCTCCACAAAGGTAGCTTCCATCTCACCAAATCACGTGCTATGGATGGCCGGGGAGCAGAGGAAAAGTCCAGGGCCTTCGCGTATCACTGCCCCATGTGAGGGGGGTGAGGGACACAGGGTGCCCAAATACTGGATCCTGGCCCACCTGGCAGCATCTGTCTCTGCTAAAGCTTCTCTTCCCAAAGGAAGGGAGCTGTGGCGCATGAACTAGGCATCTGGGGTGGGGGGTGGCACTGTCAAGACCCGGCCCTGCACCCAGACGATAGGGCTTCAAACTCCAACCCCAGGTACATCCTTTAATGTTTACTTATTTTTGAGAGAGAGCGCAAAAGACAGAGTGTGAGCGGGGGAGGGGCAGAGAGAGAGGGAGATACAGAATCCGAAGCAGGCTCCAGGCTCCGAGCTGTCAGCACAGAGCCCGACACGGGGCTTGAAACAACGAACCGCGAGATCATGACCTGAGCCAAAGTTGGACACTCAATCGACTGAGCTACCCAGGCGCCCCTCAGGTATATCTTTTAAAGTGCTCAGTGCCTTCCTGCCCTCATCTGTAAGTTGGTGAGGACATCCTGAGAGGGCTGTTGGAAGGAGTGAAGGAATTGACATGATGCATTTACCCCAGGCCTGGCACACAGTGTGTGAGCCACCATGCAGACAGGCATGCCGGAAGACTTGGAAGTTTTAACTTTCTTTTGCCAATTTCCCTATTTCCCCCACATTTTCCAGACTCAGTAGGTCTCACTGGTTATCTGCAGAGACTTACTGAATACAGGGTCACTGTTCTGGGCACCACAGATGCCATGGAAACGAGACATGCGCCTGGCCTCATGGTACCTGTGTGCTAGCTGCAGGGTCAGGGAGCTGGCCAAAACTCAAATCCCAGGAGGGGTTAGTGCTCCAGTGAAAATGGGAGGGGCGCTTCTGGGGCAGCCATGCAGATGTCTGCAAGGGCCACGAAGGCAGCAAGACACGTGCTGAGCACTGGAGGCCCCACTGGGGGCAGGGGGTCTGAGGCTGGGCTCAGCCACTCCCAGCAGCGGGGCCTCAGGGTTGTGACTTGTGTCCGTGCCTGTTTCCTCACTGCCACCTCATGGGGCTGATGTGGGGGTAGAATAGGGTGAAATGTGTCCAGCGCTGACCACAGGGTTTGGCACCTTTACTGTTCCACCGGTTCACTGAGTGCCTACTGTGCGCTGGGCCTTTGCGTGTGACAAAAATGGTCAGAACTGCTTCCCAAGGCCCTAGGCCCCATACAGGTGGCCTAGGAGACTCTGTTCGCCGTCTTCCCATTACCTGTGTGTGCCTGCCCTTCATGGAAATGCTTGGTGTGGTTCCACCTCTAGGCCTTTGCTCACGCTGTTCCCCTGCCTGGAACATGATTCCTGTGGGCCTTGACCTCACTGCCCCTTCCCCTGCAGGTCTCTGTTTGGGGGCCACTTCACGGGGAGGCCTTCTGGGCTATGCTGGTTAATGCCTGGTGCCCAGCCCATCTTCTTCTGGACCTCATTTCTCTGCACGTCACTTGGCACATTTACGTTCCTCACAGGGACTGTGACCCCATGGGGATGGTGAAGATTTGCTCCTCTTGTCTGTTCTTGCACCTGCAATTTCTAGAACAGGGCCTGGGAGGCACCTAGTCCATGGCAGGTGCTAAATAACTGTTGCCTAAGGGACTGGATGGAGATAGTGAGTTGAGAAAGTGCCAGACACATCAGTGGGATGGATGCTGTCTGCCAGAGTAGAACGGGGCAGTTGAGGGACTCAGGGAGATCCCCTCTGAGGCGGTGAGGTGTGAGAACCTCAAGAGGATGACTCTGGACAAAGCACATTTCTGGCAGGGGGCAGAGTAAGGGCGAAGGCCCTGAGAGCAGAATGGGTCTGGCAGGACCTGAGGCTAGGGCCTGGGAGGCCCGAGTGTGAGGGTGGTGGTGTACTCACCGGGGCCCCGGCAGTGAGGAGCCCAGCAGTCATTCCCTCCTCCTCTGGCCTCTTCCAGGAACAGCCAGCTCCTCTGCAGGCGGTTCTGGGGAGAGAAGGGAGGCAAGAGACCGGGCAAGTGCCTGTGGTGGCCAGAAACCCCACACCCTGGCATGTGCGTGTGGGAAGGAGGGGCTGTGGCTGTGGGAGCCTGGAGCCCTGCACCCGGGCCAAACCCGACAGTAGTGAAACCTCAGCTTGGCATTTTCCCGGCACCTACTGTGCGCCCAGGGCTATACCAGGCGTTGTTGACAGATGACCTCGAATTTTCCTACTCCACTTCACAAATAGGAAAAGTGAGGGCCACGGCGGGCAAGGAGCACACCCCCAGTTGCCCAATAGGGTGATGACTATTCCTGTTACCATGACAGAAAGCTAGACAGTTATGGGGTCTTTGGGCATTGTGTGCCTCAGTTTTCCTCTCCCATAAAATGGGAGTGGTGACCTAACAGAGGTTATAGGAATTAATGTGTGGAAAGGGCTGAACATGGAGCCTGGCAGGCAGCAGGATGCACAAGTGAACACAAGAAGTATACACCACTGGTGCTGGAAAGAAAGCCTCTTGCTTCAGTGAGCATCTACTTTGCTCGACATGCAGGCCCTGTTGATGGTGGTTCACAAACTCATCTCTGGCTCAGTGCCCCAAATGAAACTCAGGCCAAAGGCAGTATGCATTTCCCTGGTCTCTCTGAACCTTTCCTTCATGACTCTGATTCTGTCTCATCTCACTTGTGCCCTGTGGTCTTCACAGCAGTTTCCAAGATGGCAGTTATCTTGTTCAGTGATGTGTTGATGGGGTTCTTATCATCTCCCTGACTCCCTGACTCCCCTGGAGACTCTGGGGGTCGAGACAATGTTGCGGGCTCTTGGATATAGGCTAGGACCTCGCCCTTAGAGCATCTAAACATGTGCTCGCTGAATTAATAAAGGAGACTGGATGGTCCCTACCTTGAAGTCAGTGCTCAATAAGACTTTAATATAAGGAGTCTGTTTTCTGGGTCCCAGGCGGCTGGGATTAAAGTCTTATGCTTTTGGTCTCCCTCATCATCATCATCCTGAGAAGCCCCTCAGCAAGGTGAAGCTCCAGAGGTGACAGTGGGGCCTCAGCCTTCCCCACCCTCCGAACCCCGAACATCCTACCCAAGCAAGGGAGGGATGCAGCAGGCCAGGTTGGCTCCAGTCCAGATCTGAAGGATCGGGCCCGCTAGGATCTCTGATTGTTACCCCGAAGCCGGAGGGTCCCACCTCTTTTGCCAAAGCCAGGTCCCCACCCTGGCCCCAACTCCTCCTCTCGGACCCGGAGACACCTCCACCCCCACCCCCAAACCGGGCCCCGCCCACTCGGTCCCGCCCCCACCGCCCCCGAAGCGACCCGCCCCGGGCCCAAAGCAGGAAAAGGGACTCTACGCAGACGCACGCGGTAAGACCCCTGGATGCCCTCCCGTCTCGGCCTCCTCCGTTCCAGCGACCCCAGTCCCACTTACCAGCCGGACCGCAAGACAAAGGCCGCAGCCGCCACCAGCAGGGTCTGCGCCTGCGCAGGCGGACGCCCAACTACATCTCCCAGAGGGTGGCGCGCGCACTTCCGGTCGTTTCCTTGCTCGGCCGGCCTCCTCCCTGGGCCCTGGCTGCTGAGCTCGGAGTCCGAGTTCGGCCGCGCGGACCCCGCCGGCCTTAGTCTCGCCTCCCTGCCCCAAAGCTCTCCTACGCCGTATTCCCTTGTCTGATGGCCGGACAAATGCCACGGCCGCCGTTGGCCGGGACTGCGCCTGCGCAGGCGGGCGCTGAACTACAACTCCCAGAGGGCCACGGGCAGGTTCCGTGCGCTTCTGCCCCACCCGTCGTCGCGCGGGACCGGACCCGAGTTCTAGTTTCGACGCCCGTACTTATGGCGCTCTCACGAGTGTCCACTCCGTGCGGGCTGTGTCGTGAGCCCCGCGAACGTCGCCCCCGCACTCTTACAGCGGGGACTGGCCCGGGACTAGTTTAGACAGAGTGGTCAGGGGGGTCGGGGATGCTGAGCAAAGGCTGCGGGAAGAGCCTGGGGAGCAGTCTCCGGACCGGGGGCACAGCCGCGCTAAGGCCGCGGCGGAGAGGCCAGTGAGGAGGCATTGTGAGCGTCCAGGTGAGTCCCCTCGGAGTAGCGACACACTGCTTTCATATTGGAAATTGTGCCGTAAACTTTATTGTTGTAAAACCAACCGGTGTTTCCAAAAATAAACAAAATGCAAGACAACAATCACACACACACACACACACACACACACACACACACACACACACAAAACGGAAACATCCACTAAGATGCCAAACACAGGAGCCGTTTACATTTTGCCACACCGACTCAGCTTTGCAGTACTTAGTACAGGGTTCTAGGAAACATCACGTGGTGCACATGTTTTTAAATTGCTTCACGTCATTGTCAAATGTATGCATTTGAACAGCAGCATAATATTCAAAGCCCATGTGCCCTCGCTGACCGAATTTGTCATTTGCTGAACATTGACCAAGGCCTGCCAGGCGCTGAGCCCCGGGTACAGCATCGCACAGTGGACTAGGTGCCAGTGGAAAAGATGTGCACACTCGCCATTCCCCACTCAAGCCAGACTTACTTTCACTGATGAACATTGACCGTCCCTGGAGCAGTGAGTGGAAAGAATCTAACCAAGGCTGAGCGATGTGCACTTGCCTTTTTAAGAAAGGCTGATTTATTCAAGTCAGGGTTTGCATGCTGAATTTGAAGCGAAGAACAAGTTTTAAGGGCATTTTTTTTCTTTGAAAGAACTCTGACTCTGAAAACAGCAGAGAAGACAGTAAGAATTCTCATGTTAGGGAAGAACCTAGCTGGGTACATTTTTTACACACAAAGACACTTGAAAAGGTTAGGCTGATTCTCAACATGAATGAAAGACCTTAAATTTCATAAGCCCTAAAACTGGTTGTTACCAAAAAAAAAATATATATATAATGGATGGCTCAAAATCAGAATGCACTGATGTAAACAAGGCAAAGACAAGCTTATTGGCTTTTCTTTAAAGTGTCTTGTACATTCAAAGACTATAAAAGGCCCACATTTGTGATTGTCATACTGAAAGCCCACCTGCTCTTCTCTCTACTACAGTTTGAAGGCTTTAAAATATACATAAGATGTCAATTGTCAGTTCCCTCACCTGCAAACCCAAATTCAAAGAGATACTTATTTTTTTTTCTTTTTTCTTCCACAAAATATGTACTCTACTCCCCGCCCCCCCCCCCGCCCCGCCTTCCTTTTACTGGCTCAAAAGGTATGTATGTGTACACACTCCCATTATGAAATCTTTTTCTCAAAAAGGTCTGGGCAGAGTCTTGGTGATGAGCTGTTGATGCTGCCACACAGACTTGCCTGCTCACGGGGACATACCCCAGCCCTAATACTGAGCCGCGTTGCTCTACATACCTCCCTTGGGACTTGACCCTGTTACCTTCCTCTAGCCTTCTAATCCTTGTTTTTTTCCAACCAACTTTCACAAACTCAAATGCCTGCAGGGGCTGGGCTCTGTTTGAAGGGATGGATGCTGATGGTCTCAGCCAAGTGGTGCCAAGTGGACAGGTAAGCCGAGTGTCGCAGGTCTGAACTTCTCAAAAGAAGCCAAAAATTTGGATCTCTGTGTGAAATCTCTTGATTCACAGGGTATTCAAAGAGTTTTAAAACACTGTCCATTAAGCAGGATGATCTGAAGGCTAGCTCTGTGATGCTCTCACCACTCCAGACCGTGTTGGTAACCAGTGGCTGGGTACCACTCAGGCCAGTCTTGACTTCCTCCAACCTCAGGGTCGCCTTCACCTGGCTGTGACAGGACCCTACCAGAAGCAGGTGCATTAGAAATCAGTGTGGCTTTCAAGGAATTCTATAATCATTATGGATAGCACAACTTCATTACACTCTAATTTTGTTAAATTGTTTGACATATACATTTAAATATATTACAGCGTTTATCCTTGTGGATATATTTCATCCTTTAAACAAAAAGTCATTTTGGGAGCCTCAGAACCTAGCAGTGCCCAGGCCTCTTCTCCTCCCAGAGGTCCTGGCTTCAGTGGGAAGGAGGGTGGTCTGTTTTCCTCTGGTTCCCTGGAGCGTGAGATGATGAGGATTTGCGCTGCATCACAGCACCCAGTGCCTGGCCCAGCAGATGCTCTGTGACAAGAGCTGGAGGACAGACGAGCCTGGGAAGCGTCCTAGTGGGCAGGTGTTGGGGTCTTGCAGGGGACGCTGGCAGAGGAAGGCACAGGGTGAGCCAAGCATGCAAGGAGTGAGGAGAAAGAGAAGAGAGGGGCCAGTGCTCTATCTCACTACAGCTTGAGCAGCATCTTGGGACTAGGCAGGCCGGGCAATTAACTCAGTTTGGCGGCTTTGGTGAATCGGGATTCGGAGGAGTGACTCTCCAGGCCCAGGGCCCTGGGCCACATCCTTGCCCCTGTCAGCCAAGGCAGAGGGTGTTGAGGGGAGCCTTCCATGGTGCTGCCAGCTCCCCTCCTCAGAGGTCCAGGTAAGGCTTCCTTGGCTGATTACTGCAGCCCTGCGGTGGGGTCTTGGCAGCGGCTGCAGCTCACATACTCGTTTGGTTACCATTCACCCATTCTCACTCACGAAGGGCTGCTCTGGGCCAGGTGCTGGTAAAATGCTGCAGTGAAGACTTTTCTAAGCAGAGGAGGCATCCCTCGAGGAGGTGAGGAGGCCCAGCATAGGAGTCATTGTGGAGACAAGCAGGAACTGAGTGGGCACAGGAGGCCAGCCTCCACCACCCCAGTGCCAAGAGCTACTGACGTGGGAAGAGATTCGAGGGAACTGGTCTGCTGGGCTTTATGTCATCTCAGCGTGTCTGATTCAGAAGGATCTTGCTGGCTGTGGGTATTGGATGGGATGGAGGGGAGTGGACTGGAGGCAGAGTTCGCCTAGACACAGCTGCAGTCATCCAAAGATGGAGAAAAGACGATAGAAGAGAGAGAGGGAGGAGGGCACAGTTCAGTGCAGAGGAGAAACTGGAACAGGGCAAGCCTGGGGCCTTGGAGGGTGGAGAGACGGCATAGGGAAGGCTGTTGGTTTTCTTTCACACTAGGGTTCTTTGGACAAGCTCAGGTGGAGGACTGAGGGACACCAGGCAGATGTCACTGGAGGGCAGTCGGTCTGTGGGATGCCGAGGCAGACGTCTTCGGAGAATTCACGCAAGGATGGCTGGGGGGGGCGGGGCATGGCAGTTAGGGGTCTGACTGATGCCTTGCTGGCAGCAGCCCCCACTCTCTCCTGCAATCCTGCTCCATCCCAGAGAGCTATGAACATGCGTGACTTAGGGGGATCGGAATGGAAACTGCATTGGAATAAACTCCTGGTCACCAACCAGTGGGGACACTGGATAATCCTGTCCATCGTGTGTGCTGTACCTGAAGACTCAGGCTGACTGTGGGGTCAAGACCCTCTCCCCCACCTTGCCACCTGAGCTTCGAAGAAGAAACTCCGCCTCAGCAGGATGAGAAAGAAGGTGCCTGGGAAGGGAGCTGAAGCTCACAAGAAATTAAGGCATGGCGTAGAGCCAGAAGCCCTCAGTGAGGATAAGCCAGGATGCTGTAGCGAGGCAAGAACAAGGTCCGGAGGCCCAGCTAGAGAGAGCTCCAAGAAGGCAAGTGCAGCAAATAGCGCGAAGGCAGCAGAGGGACCTGCATGGCCCGGGAAGGTGCCAGGGGACACAGGCTATGGATGGGTGCAGGAAGGAGGCAGCTTGGTCGAGAAGCAGCAGTGGGCTGGGCGGGGCAGGTCCAGAAGAGTTTTCCAGTTGAAAGGCGACTTATGGATGATTAAAAGGAGAAGGTCTCTGCTTATGTGGAGTCAGAGTCAATCCAACACTATCCAAGTTCAAAAAAAAAAAAAAGACACTTGTAAGGCTTTTGTTGGCGTGGGGGCAAGTGGTGCCCAGCGATGAAGGGGTAGGGATGGATGTCAAGCTGAATCCAGATGCACGTGGGCCATCCCCAGCAGTGGTGGGGTGAACTGAGGCACCTGGGTGATCCAACACCTGCTCTGGGGAGATCCAGGGTGACCATAATGCCAGATTTTTATGTGACATCTATGGTTTGAAAAATGTTTGCATTTATCTTTAAAAAAAACCAAAAACACAAAGGTCATTCTGTGAGTCAAACGGAAACGTGTGCAGGTCAGTTTTGGTCAGTCCTAAAAATCCTGCCTAAAATCTTCCAGAAAGCAAGCAGATTAGTAGGTGTCAAGGGCTGAGAGAGGGGAGGTGGGAAGTGACTGCTAGTGGGTACGGGGAACCCATTTTGGGAGTGATGAAAATGTACCAGAATACATGGGTTGCACGACCCTATGCATGTACTTAATGCCATCGAATTGTGCATTATGGGTAGTTAAAATGGCACGTTTTAAGTTGTGTGTACTTTACCATAAAAAAAAAGAGTGAAAAAGGAAAAGGTGGGCTGGGACAAAAAAAAAAAAAAAAGAAGAAGAGGAAAGGGAAAGACCACATAGAAGAGCCCTGCGTTTGTTTCAGGCTCCCAGGGTCTGTGAGGGCAGGAGGTGGCCTTCCCGGGAGTGCAGGAGGGCCGGCAGGTGAAGGGCGCCCCCCGGAAAAGCTCCTGGAACTGGCGCTGGCGAAGCTCCTCTTCTGTCGCCTGCGGAACACAGACGGCGGACTGCCCAGCTGAGCGCGGCGCTGGGGGTCGCTGTCGCCCAAGGAACGCGGCAGGCGTGGCGACACCCAGACAAGCGGCGGGTCCCGGGTCGCCTGCAGGATGAGTCCGCCAGGGGTCGCTGTCGCCCGGGGAACGCGGTGGCGGGGGTGGCTGGTCCCAGGTTGTTCAGCTAGACGAGCCCTTCGGTGGTCGCTGTCATTCGGTTAGGTAAGCGGTAGGCGCGGCGACACCCGGGAGATAAAGTGGGTGTCCTGTCGTCCCACAGGACGAGCCCCCCGGGGGGGGGGGTTCACTGTCACCTGGGGTAAGCGGCAGGCGCGGCAACACCCAGAGACGCGGCGGGTCCCGGGTGACTTGTAGGACGAGTCCACCGGAGGTCGCTGTTACCCGAGGGATGCGGCGGCGGGGGTGGCAGGTCCTGGGTCGCTCCGCTGGACTAGTTCGCAGAGGGTCGTTGTCACCCAGGGTAAGCGGCAGGCGCGGCGACACCCGGGAGACGCGGTGGGTCGCGGGTCGCCCCACAGGACGAGCCCTTCGTGGGTCGCTGTCACTCGGGTTAAGCGGCAGGTGCGGGGACGCCCGGGGGATGCGGTGGGTCCCGGGTCGTCCCGCAGGACGAACACCCGGGGCCACTGTCACCTGGGGAACGGGGCAGGCGCGGCGACACCCAGAGAGGCGGCGGGTCCTGGGTTGCCTGCTGGACGCGTCCGCCAGGGGTCGCTGTCACCCGGGGGACGCGGCGGCGGGGATGGCGGGTCCCAGGTCCCTCCGCTGGACGAGTTCGCAGAGGGTCGCTGTCACCCGGGGTAAGCGGTAGGCGCGGCGACACCCGGGAGACGCGGTGGGTCCCAGGTCACCCCGCAGGACGAACACCCGGGGTCGCTGTCACCCGGGGAACGGGGCAGGCGCGGCGACACCCAGACACGCGGTGGTTCCTGGGTTGCCTGCAGGACGAGTCCGCCAGGGGTCGCTGTCACCCGGGGGACGCGGCGGCGGGGATGGCGGGTCCCAGGTCACTCCGCTGGACGAGTTCGCAGAGGTTCGTTGTCACCCGGGGTAAGCGGCAGGCGCAGCGACACCCGGGAGACGCGGTAGGTTCCGGGTCGCCCCGCAGGACGAGCCCTTCGTGGGTCGCTGTCACTCGGGGTAAGCGGCAGGCGCGGCGACACCCAGAGACGTGGCGTGTCCCGAGTCGCCTGCAGGACGAGTCCGCCAGGGGTCGCTGTCACCCGGGGAACGCGGCGGCGGGGGTGGCGGGTCCCGGGTCGCTCCGCAGGACTAGCCCTTCGGTGATTGCTGTCACTCGGGGTAAGCGGCAGGCGCGCCCGGTTCTGGGGTCGCCCCGCAGTATGTGTCCGCCGAAGGTCGCTGTTACCTGGAGAACGGGGCGGCGGCTCCCGGGTCGCCCCGCAGGACGAGTCCGCCGAAGGTCGCTGTCACTCGGGGTAAGAGGCAGGCGCGGCGACACCCAGAGACGCGGCGGGTCCCGGGTCGCCCCGCAGGACGAGTCCGCGAGGGTCGCTGTCATCCGGGGGACACGGCGGCAGGGAAGCGGGTCCCGGGTCGCCCCGCAGGATGAGCCCACCGAGGGTCGCTGTCACCGGGGAGGGGGGGGACGCGGTGGGTCCCGGGTCGCCCCGCGGGACGAGCCCGCCGGGGGGTCGCTGTCACCCGGGACGCACGTCCGCTCACTGCGTGGCGTGCAGCTTCTGGTGGTCGAGGAGGTGGACCATCCAGGGGAAGGCCTTCCCGCAGACGCCGCACTCGAAGGGCCGCTCGCGACCGGAGGGCTCGCGGCGGCCCGAGGGCTCGCGGCGGCCTGAGGTCTCGCGGCGGCCCGAAGGCTCCCGGCGGCCGGAAGGCTCCCCGCGGGCGGAGGGCTCCCCGAGACCGGAGGGCTCCTCGAGACCGGATGGCTCCCCGCGGCCGGAGGGCTCCCCGAGACCCGAGGGCTCCCCGCGGCCGGAGGGCTCACCGCGCCGGCCTCCATCCGAGTCCTGGGCCTGCCCTGCCGCTTCCTGGGGGTCGGCCTCTCCTGGCTCCTCGCCCCCGCTCCGGCGGGGCCTCTTGGGCAGCGGCTCCAGCAGGTGGATCTTCCGATGCTCCCCCAGGACAGAGGCGTGCAGGAAGGTTTTGCCGCACTCGGGACACGAGAAGGGCCCCTCTTCCAGGTGGCGCTTTTGGTGCTCCATGAAGTGGGTGACCCAGGTGAAGACCTCCCCGCATTCGGCGCACGCGAAGGGCCGCGTCCCTGGAGGGACTGGCGGCGCCGCTGAGCTCCCGGAGGAGGGGGCAACAGCCGGTCGCCCTGACTCTTCCGGGGAGGCTTTGGTGTCTTTGAATAAGGGCAGGTGGGTGCTGCTGGCATCACGGTCCCCAAGTCCCTTTTGGGGACTACTGCTCTGAGCACTTGGGAGGGTGAGGTCTGCAACCAGGCTGGGCTGAGGGCGCGGGTGCAGGGGCTTCTCTGGAGCAGGCCCTTGGCCCCCAGTGCCCTGAAGCACAGTGTCCCTGGGGGCAGCCCCTGCCTGCCAGGCACTCCCTTCGGCCTGGGGAGTGTCCTGGGCCAGCCTGGGGAGACCGTGCCTGTTTTCCAGGGCTCTGTCCCGGACCTGCCCACAGGGAGGCTCATCCCAGACACTAGGCTTCACAGGCAAGCAGCCCAGGCCTGGGGAGGGTAAGGGAAAAGGGTTGTTAGTGAAGGGACAGAGGCTGGAGGCCACACTGCCTCCCCGCCCCTGCCCCCCAAGGGCTGCAGAGAAGGGCAGGCAGCCAGCTGCTGGTACTCAGTAGAGCTTTCTTGTTCTCCATCTTTCCCTCTCTTAAGATAAAGGGGCACGTGGGGTTGGGGGCAGATCCCACAGCCCCGGGGCCCCCTTGTCCTCACCTGGGCAGGCTGCTGAAGGGACCCCATGCTGCAGCATCCTCAGTCTGTCTGCCTTCATGCTGGGAGGCTGAAGCCCTGGTCAAGGGGTGGAAACGTTTGAGTAGCTGTTGGGGCAGGGGTTGCCAATATCAGTCCCCACTTTTGGTGTGCACAATCTGGAGGAGGTATAGAGTTAATCACCAAAGCTCCCCCCCACCCCCAACACTGCCATCAGCAAAGTCTAACCCTTGCCAGGCCCCAGTCCTCAGGATTGCTGTAGGACCCAAACACTCACCGAGTGAGCCCAGGGTGCAGGATGCCTCGGCCCCCGCCCTGGTGTGGGGACTCCGCTGGGGCTGGGCAGGCTGCAGCCACTCGCCCTCCTGGGGGAGCCCCAGCTCCGATGCCTGGAATGGCAAACACAGTCCCATTCAGCAACTGCCCCATGCCACCCACAGCTTGGAGCAGCCACCAGAGAGCCATCCACCCAGTGCCACTACAGCAGAGGGACAGACACCATTGCCTCCTTTCAAAAATCCAGGAATAGCGAAACTAAAGCCACTGCCTCCCCCCAAAAAAGGTGCCAAAAAAAAAAAAAAGCCACCAAACCAATAAATAGTAGTTAGTAACAGTTTATTGTGCATATAGGAATAGTCTGTGAACTGAGAGCTTTCAAATCCAAGATTGGTAGGAAGTTTGGAGGCTTATACAGTGAAAGTGAGGAAGGCATTTTAACTTTTTTGGTGACAGTTATTACCTTTGAAATAGGTAATACTGGGGTTTTCCAGTGGCAGGGGTTGACTCAAAGTGATTATCTTACACTGCGTTTAGGAAGATAACCTAAGTTTCTTTAATAACCGCCAGAGGCATTTGCACAAGGTGGCCCAGATTATAATTCACTTGTTTTGCAAAACACACTAAATTAAGTTTCACTTACTGTGGCTTTAAGTGGCTTTGTCTGCTCAGGGAATGTTCAGATCTGGTTTCCTTTTTTATTTAATTTTAACATCCCAAATGCACATTCCCAGAGGGCTGTTACTAGGACATAATTTGAGACACAGTCCCCCCCCCTCCACCTTGCAAAATGGAAATACAAGGCTCCTTTGTGATGTGTTCTATGTGTCCAGTTCTATGCCAATGTGACTAGGCTAAGGGATGACCTGATCGCTGGTAAAACATCATTCCTGGTATCTGTGGGGATGTCTCCAGGGAAGACCAGCATTTATACTAGTAGTCTGAGTAAAGGTCATCCTCACCAATGTGGGTGAACATCACCCAATCCTTTGAGGGCCCAAGTTGAACACAAAGGCAGAAGGGTGCCTTTATGCTCTCTGCTTGAGCTGGGACAGCCACCTTCTGCCCTCAGATATTGGACCCCACCTTGATTATTGGCCTTTGGACTCAGACTGGGACTCCTCTGGTCCTCAGACCTTTGGACTTGAGGTGGAATCCCCACCAGAAGATCAGGGACTTCTTGGCCTCCGTAATCGTGTGAGCCAGTTCCTTATAGTAAATCTCTCTGCACTTGATCTTCGCCAAAAGTCCAAGAAGCAACAGTAAATCTCTCTTTATGTCTATATAAATCCTTCTGGTTTTGTTTCTGTGGAAAACCCTACCTAATACACCCTCACTTGAAAACCATTGACAATTTCATGGCAACAAGGTGGCATTAAGCAGAGTCCTATGTATGGAGTCAGGTCAATATCACTTATGGGGTTCTGAACTGTTCCTCACAGCTGCACTGTCCCTGAGAACAAGCGCCCCTCCCCCCCCCCCCCCCCGAGGGTGGTGAGCAGCAGTGGGGCTCTAGGTCTCATCTGTCACCAACGCACTCCTGTCACCCATCCCGCCAATGGGTACACAGATCCCACACAAAGTGATATCAGTGCTTGCCACCGAATAGTGAGAATCTGAAACTTTCATCCAGGCTCTGGCTCCACTTGCTGTATGGCCCTGGGAGCTTTTCCTCTCTGGGTCTCAAAGGGGATATCTGCGCAACTTGCTCAGAGCTAGGCACCTGGCAAGGGCTTCGCAAACTTCCACTGTAGTGGCTGGGTCATTCAGGCTTTGTGGCTAGAGAAAGAGCACAGTGATATCCCTCAATACAAATGAACAATATTCGAGAAAGTGCATTGGGACCAACAAGAAGTGAGAAGCAGGCAGGAGGTCAAGCCCATGTTGGAAAGGCCTGTCTTTGGTTGGTCTCTGCTTTCTGCTTCTCTCAACCTACCCTCCCAGGGTGCTGGAGTGCAGGTGCAGGGTTCTAAGGCTTCCCAGAGGCCCAGACGGGACTGATAGGTGCTGGAGACTCACGGAGGGAGGGAGCTGAGGACAGGGTGCAGTGGGAGGGAATTAAGGTATAAGATTCTTCACTTTCAGGCTGAGAATATATGGATAATGTGTTTGGCTGAATTATTGATTTTCTGTCTCTTGCTAAATACTAGTTTTGATTATAAAACAACATTTATTAAATTCTATAACAGTCACCAGAGAGGCTGCCATCTGCAAGGGAGTAGGCAGGAGTTCCTCTCCCTCTTCTTCCTGGTACTCCAACCACCTGAGACCTTCAGCTGCTGCCAGTCCTGCCTCCTCAGTGGCCAAGGCCATGACCATGGATGGTGGAGGGGTTAAGTGAGAGAGAAAGCCCAGGATGCGTGTGTGTGCGCGGGTGCGCTGGTGGGGGCGTGCTAGGGCATATTAGTCCGCCTGGCTTGGAAGCTTAGGTTGCCATGCAGAGATGTCTGCAGATATACAGACCTGGGCCAGGCACAAAAAATGGGATATTTCTGGGCCTTCTCTATATCTCCAAACACAAAAATGTCCCCAAAGTCCTGTTGGCCCTGGGGTCTGGTCGTTCCAGGGACAGTGTTGGGCAGTGAGTGAGATGTGAGGGCCCACATCTGTCATCTAACCAGCCAAGAAAAAGAAAATAAGAACAATGGGATATGTGAATGCCAACCAGCTATTTACTGCTGTTGACGGATTATTGTTAATGGCGTTAGTTGAGGCAGCAGAGCTGGGTTTATGTCTAAAAAAGACTTGCCAGGGGTGGGGGTGGTACAAAATAGATGAAAGGGTCAAAAGGTACAAACTTCCAGTTATAAAAAAGGTAATTCCTGGGGCTGTAACATACGGATTGGAGATTATAGTTGATAATATATTGTAGATTTAAAAGTTGCTAAGAGTAAATCTTAAAAGTCCTCATCACAAGAAAAAAAATGGTAACTGTGTGGTGATGGATGTTAACTGGACTTATTGTAGTTGATCATTTTGCAATATATACATATATTGAATCATTATGTTGTACACCTGACACATTAATTGATGTTACACATCAGTTATATCAATTAAAAATTAAAAAGAAAAAGATGTTATAGATACAGTTGGGGGGAAAAAAAAAGTCCTTGAAGCCCAGACCCTAATTGCAATGCATGGAGATGGGGTGTGAGCATGTGTGTGATTTCCAAGGGGAGAATTCAGGATAGAAAAGGGATTTCCATCAACACATCTGGCTATGTGTCAGGCACTTGTGGCCCATCTGGGGCTGACTTATCCATCATGTGCCAGAAATATAATGCCCAGAGCCCATGAAACTTTTTGGAAAAAGGGGTTTCTCATGATAATGTTTTAATTTCTTTTAAAAGCTGACACATACACAAAATGAACATAGCAACTATTCCAGCCTGGAATATATTCATCTTTATACCAAATGGTCATAAAATATAACTTTTACTATTTTGTGGAAGCTCATGAATATAACTTTGATATGATTTTTATGGGGCAGAAATTCTTAGGACCCACGAAATTCCTAACACAACCCTGGGTTCATTGTCCTCTCTACTTTGGTGTATGCAGTGTGTATTGATTTCCTATGGCTGCCGTAACAAATCATGACAAACTTAGCGGCTGAAAACAACACAGATTTCTCTCACAGCTCTGGAGGCCAGAAATCAGTTTCTCTGGGCTAAAGTTAGAGTTGGCCAAGGCTCATTCCTTCTGAAGGCTCTCCAGGGACAGTCTGTTCCCTGGACTTTTCTCAGCTTCTAGACACATCCACATTCTTTGTTTTATGGCAGTTCCTCCATTTTCACTACCTCTGTGCACAGGCCACTGCCCTGTCTCCTGTTGTTAAACCTCCTTCTGCCTCCCTCTTTTAAGTACACTTGTGATTACATTTAGAATCCACTCAGATAGTCCAGGATAATCTCCT
Source organism: Neofelis nebulosa (assembly GCF_028018385.1). Taxonomy (NCBI): domain Eukaryota; kingdom Metazoa; phylum Chordata; class Mammalia; order Carnivora; family Felidae; genus Neofelis; species Neofelis nebulosa. Next base: position 530,872 of record NC_080798.1, read on the forward strand.
CTGCTCACATTCCATACTTAATCACCTGCAAAGTCCCTTTTGCCACCTATGGTAACATTCCCAGGTCCCAAGGATGAGGACATGGACATTTGGTGGGGCCAAGGGGGTTGGTGGAGTCATTATTCATCCTGCCACACGGTGTGTGTTTGAAGTTTTCCACGATAAAAAGTTTTACAAAAAGATACTTGAAAATATATTTCTAGGGTGCCTGGGTGGCTCAGTCGGTTAAGTGTCTGACTCTTGGTTTTGGCTCAGGTCGTGATCTCCTGGTCGTGAGATTGAGCCCTAAGTAGGGCTCCACGTGCAGAGCATGGAGCCTGCTTGGGATTTACTCTCTCCCTTTCTCTCAGTCTCTCCTCTCCCCTCTCAAATAAAGAAATAAACAAAAAAGATATTTCCTCCTGCAAGCCTAAAACAAGACAATTAATAACTCTTTTTTCCCCCTCAGCCATAGCAGGTCAGAGATAGAAACTCACACAGGTGAGTTCAAGGGCGGGGATGATCTGCCGGTGATGTCTACAAAGGTACACATGTTTCTTCGGTGGGATGGGCTCTTCTGCTGAGGGTGGGTGGATTATTCATCTTTTGTCTCATGTTTTCATTTAGATGTCTTTCTTTTGTTGTTGTTAATTAACTAAAGAATGAAAACGGTCTCCAGGCAGAAGAACATAGTGGCCAGAGAAGAAACAAAATACAGACTGGTGGGTCCTTCAAAAAACCAGCTATGCAAATCAAACCTCAAAATGATGCTAGACCCCAGTAGCATGAGTGGGGTGGTCTCTGGGGATACACAAGGGACTGGACTTTGGCTTGATGGGAAATATTCTCGTTTTTAATGGTTCTTTCATTTAACTTATCTTAATTTTACTTAATTGTATAAAATTGTTGTGTGTATGTGTGTGTGTGTGTGTGCGCGTGTATGTATGTATGCATGCGTGTGTATGCACACATGTTCATATGCAGGTGCGAATTTTAACACATATATAGATTCATGAAACTACTACCACAGTCAGGACCAGAATGGTCCCACCACCTGGGGAAAACTCCCTCGTGCTGCCCCATATAGTCACACGTTTCATCAACCCAGAACTCCTGCCTGGTGTCCACTGATCTGTTCTCTGTGGCTACCATTTTGTCTTTTCAAGATTGTCATATAAATAGGATTTCACAGTATGTACCTATTGAGATTAACTGTTTTGATAGCATAGTGCCCTTCAGATCCATCCAAGTTGTGTGTGAATCAAGAGTTTCTTCCATTATGTTGCTGAGTAGTATTCCATGGTGTGCAGGATAAGTGAGTGTTTATCCAATCACAGGGACATGTAGGTTGTTTCCAGTTTGGGGCTATTACAAACAAATGCTATGAATATTTGTGTACAGGTTTTTGTAGGAACATGAGTTTTTGTTTCATTTGGGTCAACACCCAGTCCCAGGAGGGGGATTGCTGGGTCATATGTCATGTATATACTTAACTTTATAAGAAACAACCAAACCATTTTTCCATTTTCCATTCCTACCAGCAATGAAACAGTTCCAGTTTTTCCACATCCTTGCCAGCACTTGGTGCTGTCCCTCTATCTACTTTTAACCATTCCAGCAGGTGTGTAATGATGTCTCACCGTGGTTTTAATTTGCATTTCCCTGATGGCTAGTGATCTTCCATCTTCCAAATGTGCTCATTGTGATATTCCCATTTTTAAAAGGTAAGCACATGACTCCTGTCCTTTTTCTCTCTGAGCATGGACATAAAAAACACAAGGAAGCCAAAGGTGCTTCCAGGTTGCTTGTGAATGGTGTAGAGGGTCTTGGGAGGGGAAGATGGCGGTATGGATCATGAATGAGGGGAGCCACACGACCCTGTATGAAAGGCAGGATGTCTCATGGACACCCAGGCTGACAGCCACCTGCAGGGGAGGAAGATCCTGACAGGGGTTTCGCATGGAGGGGTAACATTTCAGAGACGGGCAGATTAGTGAGAGACAGAGGGGCCTGTGGTCTCGGAAAGGGTGAGGTCACAGAGGTGACAGGAGGTGAGAGCAAGGTGCTGTGAATCTGGTGCCAGGGGAAAGGAAATGTGGTTTGGCTTTTGTTTCTTTTGTGATTCACCTGTTAACAAATCTACATGGTCTTCCCTGCTCCCCCATGCCCTCCCCCACCCGGTTTTAATCACTCCGGTCCCTGCTGGAGGCCTGTCCCCATCACTCGGTGAGTGCCAGCCACACCAAGTTTCCCTGGGTCCCTGACACACACTTGATCCCAGGTCCCCTCTCACTTGGGGCCTTTGCAGGAACAGATCTTGCTGCAAGGGACACCCCTCTCAGAGTCTTTCCCGGCTCCTCCAAGAATCCACAGGGCTTTCTGGTATAAGACTACTACAGAGAGTAACACAGATGGGACCCAGGCCAGGGCCCCCAGGCACCTATGTGCCGGCACTTGGGAGTGGTAGCACCAGAAATCATTCGACCGCCCAGCATGTAGTCGTGGGCTACAGCATCTGGCTCGTGTCTGGGAAAGGACTGGATGAGGGCCCAAGTGGAGGGGGATGAGAAGGTGTCTGTGATGTCTGCAGCAAAGCACAGCCCTATTTTACTGTATTTGGCCCAGCATTGAGCCCCAGCAGGTTTTTGGGATTTGTGTGACCACTTAGAGGTGTGGAGTTCAGGCTTCTTGGGAGTGTTGGGGACAGCCTTGCACAGAGCTTGGGTGGGATGTCCTTGAGCCTGTCACAGCACTGATGCTCGTGGTGCCCTGGGAATGTAGGAGCATGGAGCCAGGGGCCCTGGGCTCACCTGGCATGGGTCTTTCTGGTTCTTCCCGTCTTCCTCCTCGCTGATGCTCCCGTCCTGGTGGTCGGTGAGAGATACCAGAACTGGGTGGGAGAAAGGGATGGTGAGAGGCTTGTGGGCCCAGAGCCCCCAAATCCCCCAGGTTTCCTGCACCAGGAGGGCAACACATCCCAGGAACATCTCTGAAGACCCCCAGTGAGGCCAAGGTAAGAGCAATAGTGTGTCACTGCCTCCATCCTTCCAACAAGCTTCTAAATGCAGCCCCACCCCACCCCCTGCTCCAGACCTTTCCACGGCTGCCAGGCATGCCATGGTGATCCCAGAGGCAGCCGAGGACAGGTCTTCTCACCCAACACTCCATGCCCATGTGTGCTCCTGAGAGGCCCATGAAGAGGACATATCCTGTAGCACTAACATGAAAAGCCTGGACAGAAGTCTTTATGAGGTGGAATGTGGTCAGGTAGCAAAGACAGTTGAAGCAGAGCCCCCTTGGATCTACCACAAAACACATTGTAGAGGGACAAAAGCCAGGGCAGAATAACAGTTAACAGAAGGTACACCATTTATAGAAGGTTTAGGACTTGGGAAACAGAGCCATACACTGTTATGGATACAAAATAAGAGGAAAAATACAAACATGCACATGCAATGAGAGAGTCAAGGCTTTGCCTCTGGAGCAACAGGGAGAGTAGGGTTGAAAGGACTGTGAGGGGACATGAGGATCCAGTGAACTCCACAGTGTGTCATTTCTTCAAATCAAGCTGCCTTTCAGGAGGTTAGGCTCTGAGATGGCTTCATGGCAGTTACACAGGTGTTCATTATAATACTTTCCATAGTTTTATAGGCTCAAAATGTGTCATATAAAAAGCAAACTGTAGTTTTGGAAAGCAATTGGGCAGTTCCTCAAAAAGTTATACATAGAGTTACCATAGGACCTAGCACTTCTCCTCCTTAGGTGTGTTCCCAAGGGAAATGAAAATATGTCCATACAAGTGTCTGTATGTGAATGCTCATAGCAGGATTGTTCATCATAGCCCCAAAGTGGAAACAACCCAAATGTCCATCAGCTGATAAATGGAGAAACAAACTGTGGTATATCCATACAATGGGGTATTATAAAACCATAAAAAAAAATGAAGTACTGATATATTTTACAACATGGATGAATCTTGAAAACCTTATGCTAAGTGAAAGAAGCCAGACACAAAAGGCCACATATTGTGTGATTTCATTTATATGAAATGTACAGAACAGACAAATCCATAAAGACAAAAAGTAGATTAGATTGGGGGGAGAAGAGAATGGGGAGTGACTGCTAATGGTCTGAGGTTTACTTTTGGAGGGAGTAAAATGTTTTGGAATTAGATGGTGATAATGGTTGCACAACTCTGTGAATATATTGAAAAATCACTGAATTGTGTATTTTTAAGTGGGTGAATTATATGGTATGGAAATTATGTTTCAATAACATTATTATTTTGAAAAAGCAAACAGGAAGGTAACATTACCAAAAAATGGCAGAGTAGGGAGCTCCCAAAGTTAATCCCTCCACAATTAAGCATCCACAATTAAGCAACAATTAAGCTGGCAAAAACTTTCAGACTTAACTTTTTGGGAACTTGAATCTGATTTAAAAAAAAAAAAACTTACAAGGATGAGGGAATGCTTAATGAAGAAAGAAGCTATTGAATTTCAACTAGAAGGTTTTGTGGCATTTTTACTTACCTGCCTACCAACCCCACTCCCCAGCTAAAAGGGGCTGTGGGGATGGCAATCCATATTATTGGTGTGGCTTGCTGAAGCCGCAGGGGGCAGGACATATCTTGTTCCCAAAGCATTGCATTTGTGTGTTTTGACCTGTCTGGTGACTCTCTGAAGGATTGGTTCAGGAGGTTGCCTTCCTTATGCCCTCTCAGAACCCTCAGGACTGGAGTGGCCTCCTGAACAGCATTTGCCAAAAGCATTTAAAGGCACATACTAGTCACAACCTGACATACTAGTCACCTGAAACAAGGGATAAGTGGAGCAAGCAGCAGTGAGACCAAAAAGCCTAGGAAAGAAGAGTCTGGAGGAAGAAGTACATGTAGGAATAAGGACTTTACTAGAGAGTCTAGCAGGCCATGCATATGCTCAGGGCTAAACACATGGTAGGAAACATGAGAAGATCCCAAGCTTTCATCTCTGGTTGACCTTTAGGCCCCATTAACTGGGAAGTGAAGACTTAAAGATAGTTGTAAATGGAGTGGCTAAGCATTGAAGGAGGACCTCAACTCAGAGCCAACCAACAAAAACCAGGAGAGTTTTGTTTTGTTGGCTCCAGGCATTTAAGGAAATCTCTGTCACATCACTAGCTAACCACTAAATTCGTGAAACAGAAACTTTAGTGAGCACACACAACAAAGAATGTAGTTTTTGCAAAAATAGTTCAAAAATAGTTTAAAGAAGTTATCAAAATAAACAATTAAATTCACAATAAGCATAAACAGGCCCTGGAGAGGGAAGAGAATCTGATATCCAGAGTTATCACATTATATTATCAAATACTAAAAATGCCCAGTTTCCAACAACAAATTAAGAAGCATACAAAGAACCAAGAAAGTATATCTCATTCACAAGAATAAAAGAAACTAATGGAAACTATCCTCGAGGAAGCCCAGACATTGGACTTAACTAGACAAAGATTTGAAATCAACTGTCTTAAATACCTTCAAAGAGCTAAAGGAATACATAAAGAGCTATCAAAAATCAGGGGAATTGTGTTCTCAACAAATAAAGGATATCAATAAGGAGAAACTATAAAAAGGAACCAAATAGAAATTCTGGAGCAGAGTATAAGAACTAAAATGAAAAATTTGCTAGAGAGGTTCAACAGCAGATTTAAGCTGGCAGAGAAAAGGATCAGTAAACTTGAAGATAGGTCAATTAAAATTGTACAGTCTGAGGAGAAGAAAAATGAACAGGGCCTAAGGGACTTGTGGGAACACCATAAAACATACCAACAGACATATAGTGGGAATCCCAGAAGGAGAAGATCAAAAGAGAGTGAAAATATTTGTTAAAATAATGGCTGGAAACTTCCTAAAATAGATACAATACATGAATCTACACATTCAAGAAGCTAAACAAACTCCAGTAGGATGAACTCAAAGAGACCCACACTGAGACATGCTATAATCAAACTCTCATGTGGTTCCACATATCAAAATCAAGCTTCGTACTGCACCATATTAATAGATCACATGATCATCTCAATTGACGAGGAGAAAGCATTTGATGTAAGCCAGCACCCTTTCATGATACAGCATCATAATTTTGAGGGACTGAAAGCTTACCCCCAATCAAGAATGTGGCAAGTATGTTTGCTTTTACCACTTCTATTGAACATTGTACTGGAAGTTCTAGCCAGAGCAATTAGGCAACAAAAAGAAAAAAAAAAAAAAAGGCATCTAAATTGGAGAGGAAGGGGTGCCTGGCTGGCTCAGTGGGTGGAGTGTGTGACTCTTGATCTGGGGTTGTGAGTTTGAGCCCTGTGTTCGATGCAGAGACTTCTTAGAAATAAAATCTTAAAAAAAATAAAAATAAATTGGAAAGGAAGAAGAAAAACTATCTGTATTCACAGATGGCATGAGCTAATTAGTGAATTCAGCAAAGTTACAGGACACAATATCAACACATAAAAATTAGTGTGTTTCTATAAACACCAGTGAACAACCCCAAAAGGAAACTAAGGAAATTTCATTTATAATAAGAATCAGTTCCACTTATAGACTCAAAAAGAATAAAAAACTTAGGAATAAATTTAGCCTGGGAGATAGAAGACTTGTACATTGAAATCCGGAAAACTGCTGAAAGGAATTAAAGAAAAATAACATGATTATTTATTATTATTATTAAACACATTCTGTGTTCACGGATTGGAAAATTTAATATTGTTAAGACAGCAAAATTATTTAGTGATCTACAGGTCCAATGTAATCCCTATAAATACCCCAACAGCCTTTTTTCCTTCTTTGCAGAAATAAAAAGCTGGTCCTAAAATTTATATAAAATTTCCAGGGACCCAGAATAGCCAAAACAGCCCTAAAATAGGACAAAGTTGGAAGATACATACCTCTTGATTTCAAAATTTACTACAATTTTCAAAATTTGCTACAAGACAAATTTGGCATAAAGAGAGACTTGTAGAATGGAAAGGAATTGAGAGTCCAGAACTAACAGAGTCCAGAACTAAGAGAGTCCAGAACTAAGAATCTACGGCCAATTGATTTGTCACAAATGTACCAGGACCATTCAGTGGGGAAAAGGAGTCTTTTTAACAGTGGTGCTGGGACTACTGGCAATCCACGTGCAAAAGAATAAAGTTGGACCCTTACTTCATACAATATACCCAACAGTGCCTGGTGGTTGCCAAAGGCCCATCCTTGGATCTTCCTGCTGTTTCTGTTCACCTGCCTTTTCCCCTCCTGGATTGGCTGTGTACCCACTAGGTGTCTGGTATTGCCCACTGTCCAGCAACCACCTGATGGTGGATGCAGAGCTCTTGCTCTCATAAAGCTCACATAAACTAGGACAGAGAACTAGGACACATGCAGGGAAAGGATAAACCCTAAAAACATCGCAGAGAGGTAAGGACCCCGAAGAACATGAGTGGCATCTTGCAGGGCAGCCTCTCAGAGGGATGGATGCCTGAGCCAGGCCTTGAAGATGAGCTGGCTACCCCTGGATCCAGTGAGGGTCAAGGCTGCAGACTGTAGGGAGGGAAGGCCCTGGAGGCAGGTGATCAGAGCACCCAGCCAGGACAGGATCTGGGGTCAGAACTGCTGCAGGGTTGGCATGGGAGCTGACAGCTCCCTCTGCTTCTGTGTGAACAGAAGGTAGGATGATGGTTGTGGGGAGTCATTAAACTTTCGATTGCTGGGGCAACCATTTCAAATACATCCATCTGGAATAAACATATTTGCAGCTGTCTGACACAGCTTCCAGCAAGAAAGCAGATAAGGAATTGGGCAGCCCCCACTCATGGAGGTCCCTCTTTCGGAAAGCCCGGGGTAGTCCGGATAACTGACAGTTTGGGTGACCTAGCTCTCCTTTCTCACACTCTAATTACCACTCTTCTGCTTTAAATTAGCCAATAAAGAGCATATTTCTAAGACCCTAGACAGCCTCCCTCCAATAAAAGTAGAGCCCCAGGCGTGTGCTCTCTCTCCCAGTGCTCTCCCTCTTGTGCCTGAGAGCATCACTGTCAATAAACAGGCTGCAGTGGGCACAACACTCCTGGGTACCCAGGTTCACGGCTGGGCCAGAGGGAGGGACACACTATGGACTAAAATAAGAAGAGACCTGTTCTGTTCAGATATTTTTCCAGACACCAGCCATCAGGAACTTTGAGTGGAAATATTGGCTCTGTCTTCACCCTGCATTTGGGCCACAGCGACTGGAGAGGACCACTCACAGGAAAGAGAGTCAGGCTCCCACTGGATTTCATCTGGGCTTTAGGCACCCTGTCCACAGCCCTGCCCCAGCCAGCCCCTGGGCACATCTCATCCTCAGTGTGCATCTCTTCCTGTTCCTTCCCACTCACTACCCTCCGGGAGGTTCCCCACCCAAGGAATGAAGCCTAATCTTGAGACAGCAGCATGCAGATGCCACCTGCCCATGTCCCTGACTTCCAGGCAGTCACGCAGCAGGTAGAAACGCCTTCTTATGCCCAGCCACCTGCTGCTCCAACTACCTCACTGTCCACAGGACCACAACTTGTGCAAAACATGTACACAATCCCCCTGCTGAAAAATGATACAGAATCTCAAGATGGCAACAGCAGCCTCCTAAGTGTGGCAGGCTGTGTGGGTCCACCAGGGGCCAGATGCAAAAGCTTTTTGGCCTCTTTGTCCCTGGAACAGTGAGTTCCAAGGGCCACTTTATCTGCCTTGCACGTCTTCATGATGCCACAGGAACCCAGGAACAAAAGTCCATGATGGCATTCAGTGCCTCCCAACTTGGACTAGGCTCTTGCCTCTGCAAAACGGGACATGCAGCTTTCCCGAGCACGTCAGCCAGCTTCCTGCAGGCAGTGTGGAGACCTGACACCCCTGTTTTCTGTAGATTTCGAGGCTTTTCTGAACCGAGGGCCTGAAGACACCCTGATCACAGCACCTGTGCCAGGCCCTGAGTTGACCTCCTCCAGATGTTGTGATGGGGTCTGCACTTTTGTTGACATTACTAGGAAAGAGGGAACCCATTTCATGGGCCTGGGAGGCTGGGAGTTCTAGAGTCACAGGGGCAAGAAAGCATGAGGACAAAGCACCTGTGGGGGAGAGGGGAGCCCAGGTAGCATCAGATCCGCCTGTGGACCTTGCAGCTATCGGAGTCCCCTCCATCTGTTGAGCTCCCTCTAACACCCATTCTGTGACAACTGTGGCCCCAGGTGTCTGTCTCCACAACCAGCCTGTGGGCCTCTGAGATGGGTCTGTGTCCCATGGACTGGATGCAGGGGAGGGACTAGCCACCTCCAGGATCCCTGGACAGGGCCTGAGGTGGGAGGCACGTGGTCCACAGCATCTCGTGTGGGCTGAGGGACCCGGGGTCCTTCTGACGGAGAGCAGACAAATGCAAAGCCACAGGCCAGATGGATACATGGTAAAATGAAGGAACCCTCAATTACCGACTGAGTGAGAGAAGTGAGGCAGACAGAGGTGTGCAGCACAATGACATTTATGTAAAAAAAAAAAAAAACAAACCAAAATCAAAAACACAGGTGTGTGATACGACAATGTGCACTGGGTAGGACATGTACAGGCAGGGGTTCTGCTCAGATGGTCTGGGGCGCTGCTGGTCAGGAGGGGGAACGGGACAGGAGCGGGTGGGGGGTGGGTGGGAGCAGTGCTGGGTGGATGCGACACTGTGAGTCCGAAAGGAAAAAGCAGCGCGATCCTTGGGCACCGGGCCACAGAGACACTGGCCAGAACCCAAACCCGGCACCTGCTCCTCCCCTGCAGCCACTCGCTCTCAGGGGTGAGGCCCGTCCCCTCACCTTCCTGCTGCGACATCTGTGTGAGGTCCTCCACCAGGCTAGCGGCCTCCCTGCAGGTGCGAGGGCCCTGCGACTGCACCCAGGTCCTCATCTTGCTGGGCAGCGCACCCAGGAACTGCTCCAGCACCAGCAGCTCCAGCATCTGCTCCTTGGAGTGCGCCTCGGGCCGCAGCCACTGGCGGCACAGCATCCAGAGCTGGCCCAGCGCGCGGTGTGGCCCTCCTGCCACGCGGTACTGGAACTGTCGGAAACGCAGGCGCCAGGCCTCAGTATCCCCAGGGCCGGCCAGCTGAGGGGCCCTGTCCTGCTCCCTCAGGGCTGGGGTCTGGGGACTCCTGGGGGAGGCGAGGGCTCTGGCCAGCGGGAGCATCTCTCCGGCCTCAGGGGGCAAGCGAACTGGATCCCAGGACAGTCCCAGCAGCTCCAGACAAACCCAGGTGGCGGCAGGCAGATGCGGTCAGCAGTCAGGGCCTGCAGAGAGGGGCAGGCGCAAAGTGGCCACATCAGATGGTAGCCATCACCTTGCTCAGGACTCCCCTTGGCTCCCCACCTCCTTGCCCTGACCTCCAGTTCCCAAGGAATTGACCTTAGCCCTCCCCATCTCATTCTGACCTGATCTTACACATGGCCCTCACAGGCTACATTGTGAAGACAACACACTGGTCACCCCAGGGCCTTTGCACCTACTGTTCCACCCACACTCCTCTCTGATGCTCATCCCAGCTCAGCTGTCACCACACCAGGGTGTCACCATGCTCTGGTTCAGAATGTCACCCTTGTCTCCTCAAGCTCACTGTGCTGTCTTCACAACCCTTATCTCATCATGAACATATCTCATTTCCCTACTTAGCTTAGTATCCATTTCCATCCTTCATTCATTTAGTCATTCAATACACGGTTTACAGAGCATCTAGGGGAACAGGATTCCTGCCCTGGTGAAGTAGCCAGCACTGCCCAGCAGAACTTCCTATGGGGTTAGAAATGCTCTCCACCTGTACTGTCCAACGTGGTAGCATCAGCTACATGGGGCTCCTGAGCACTTAAAATAAGGAACTGGAGTTTAAATCCCCTTTAAATGGAAACAGCTGGATATGCTATGCAATAGCGCAGTAGAGGCCTCCTGCCTTGCCTGTAGCTTTCCGGCCTTTTCTACTTGCCTATGCTGTCTACTTCTGGCCAAGTTAGAGCTGAAGGAGGAGGTAGTAAGGAGAACAAGGGAGGGATAGAGACTTTAAAAGCAGAGGGAAAGTGGAAAGGGCAGGGAGAAAATAGCATTTTGTGCATTTTCCAAGCTTCCTATAGTGAACATATAACTGAAATGTTAGTCATAAAAATAAAAACGAGCAGGTTTTTTTTTTTTTTTTTTTTTTTTTTTTTTTTTTTTAACACTTGTACTCTGTGCTGATCCGATGATGAAAGTAAAAGCTGGCACGACCTTTCTGGAAAGCACTGTGGCAGCTTGTATATCAAGACGATTCTGGAAGTTCGCATGCTGTGGAATTTATCTGAAATTGGGACAAAGATTTAGGCACCAAGATTCACAACAAAAGTGCCCAAAAGTCAAGCCTGGCGGGATCAACTGCCCTCCCATCACATGGCAAAGAATTTAGGACTGCAAAATACATGGTAACATTACATGCTCAAGGGAAGCACAGACATGACATATAGATGGCATGAGGTACAGGGGAGAGTGGGATGCAAAATGATGTATGAGGGTCCCAAAAAGGGCCACTGGGAAAGAGGCCCAAGGGTGGCCAGCCATATGCTCCGTGTTCTTCCTAGTCTCTGAATCTCCCCCAAATGGTATTGTGATCATGTGGGGGGAGGGGAGGAAAGAACAAAACCATTGAGGAAGGATTTTTAATGACATGGGAAATGCTTATGACAAGTGAAAAGCGGAGGAACATTCCATGTGATTTTTTCCTTCTGGATCCTCTGGAGAACTTTTCATGTGCACGTGTGTGGGTTTTACAATCAGGAAGAAAGGAGAGGTGTACCAAGGCTGGGAGGGCAACTCACGAGGGCTGTGCCCTGCCAGTAAGCTTCAAGCCTGCTTTCTGACGCCAGCACCCTGACTGGGAGTTTATAAGCTCTGCCACCCCTGCTGAGACCACAGGCAAAAACACTCTTATGCTGTAGTAACACTTTCCTATGTGTAGTTTTTAAAAAGTAAAAGGGCCCGTTCGCAGCTCCACAAGGTTCAAGCAGCCATTCTGCTCTGGGATCTCAGACCTTACCCTTCTCGCCGGTGAGCAGGGAAGTGCGCCCCGGGCAGATTCCAGGGTGGAGAACTGCAGCCCCTCAGCACCCTCCGGGGTCCTGGGATGAAGTCTACGTGGGGAGAAGCTGAGTTTATGGAGGATCTAGAGGGGATCAAGTGGGGCCCCTAGCTGAAAGCACCCGAGGCCTATGGGCACGTGTCTGGGGTCCACAGTGGGGAGATGATGTTGTCATGTGGGGGTGTGGACCACATGGGAAGCCCAGGCTGATGAGGGGTCCTGAAAGATGTAGGGGTCTTAGGCTGATGCGGCGGGGACTTAACGTCTATGTAGCAAGGAGGCTCTGGGGCCTACGTAGGGAGAGCTGTGGTCTTGAGGTCCTGGAGATCCACTCTGGGGGTAACCTGGATTGATGTGTGTGTGTGTGGGGGGGTCTCTAAGTGTCACTTGTGGGGCTCCAAGCCACGTGGACAGGCCAGGCTTACCTGGGGTGGGCACTGACATCTGCTGCTGACACTGTGTCAGGTTCGGGGCTGCTGGCTGGTGGGGGGAGGGAGGGCTTGGGCTGGGCGGAGGGGGGTCCGGAGCGGACGAACGAGGGTGGAGGGGCTTTCTGCCCTGGCTTCTGGGGAGGGGAGATGCCAACCGGGGCCAGGGCTGGGCGGAAGGGCGCGCCGCGGCCCCCTGCCCCCTCCACCTCAGCCCCCGCGTGGCCTGCGAGGCTCGCCCGTCTCCCTCATCCCGGGGCACCTCGGGGCCCCCCGACGGCTTCCCCGACCCGGCTCGGCCCCGCCGCCTGCCCCGGGCTGTGCCTCCCGCCCGAGCCCAGACTCGTCTCCACCCGCGTTTCCTCTAACGCGATCCCGGCCAGCGCCCGCCGACTCCGGAGCCCTCGGCCCGCGCCGCGGCCCCTTCCCGCGGCCGGCCAGCCCGGCGGGCGCACTGATGGACGAGGGACGGGCGGCGGGAGGGCCGGACGGGCCGCGGCGGACTCACCGCGCGCGGGCTCCGCTCCGGCCAGGGCCGCTCCGTCATGGCGGCGCCTCGGCTTGCGAGCGAGCCCTGCCGCCGCCGCGCGGACTACAACTCCCAGAACCCCGCGCGCCGCGGGCGACCGCCATTGGCTCGGAGGGGCGCACAGAATCGTCCCCGAGCGTCACGCGCCACGGGCCCCCTGGCGGGGAAGGAGGGGTCGTAACGCACGGGACTTCGCCGTCCAATCGGAAGCCGCCCGGAATAGGTCCTTCGCCCCCACGGTGCCCCAGAGTTACCCTGGAGGGATTCGGTCGCCACGGCAACGGGGCACGCCGCGGCGCAGCGACGTGAGGATGGTGCGGGGTGACTGGTAAGAGGATGGGGAGGGCTTCCCGAGCGCTCTGTTTTTGCTATGCGCTTGCCAAACGAAAGGCAGAAATTCTATTTAAACAACGTGGTTTCTTGTTTGTTTACTATAAGACTGTCTCACATTTCGTATGTTAAAAATATTTTTAAATATGTCTGTGTTAATATAATATGTCCCAGAATAGGATTGCCAGATTTAGCATATCAATAACACAGGAGGCACAGAATTGCAGATAACAGCGATTTTTAAAAAAGTATTAATGTGTTTCACATTTAGTGTATCTTTTAAAAATTATAAAATATATGTAGATTAGTAGAAGTAATTTTCAGTGTAGCTATGTCCCACAGTAGACTTGCCACATTTAGTAAATAAAAATACAGGATGCCCACCTAAATTTGAATTCCAGGTAAACAATAAGTACGTTTTTAGTGTAACTATTACCCATATTTATTATATTTTTAAAACTTTTTAATATAAATATATTTAGTATAACTTGTTTAATACATGTATATGTCCTAGTAGGGTTGCCAAATTTCTCATATAAAAATATAGGACAACTCCTAGTAAAATCTGAATTTCAGGTGAATTTTTTTTGGTATAAATATGTTCCAATAGTATAGTTGGGATATAAATAATAATAAATACTATGTTAATTACGAATAGTATATCTTATTATTATTTATCCGAATGGTATATTCGGGACATATTTAAACAAATTCTAATACCAAATAGTCATACTAATGATATATTTTAGTATAAGCACATCCCAATAGTATGTTTAGAATATACTAAAAAGTTATTATTTGAAATTCAGATTGGGAGGAAGATAATGATTCAAGAGGGTTTCACAGCTCTGGGACTGGGCTCAGGGTGGCTATAGCGAGTGCTGAGATGGAGTAGCAGGAGGACGTGAGTGGGATTGGGGACCTAACAAAGGAGATGGGGACCCCACTTCCCAAAGCCTAGGACCAAATGCCATTTATCTGTTGGACAGCAGCGCCTACCAGGTGCTATTCTGGACCCGGACAGGGTGTGAGGGGGACACATCAGTGAGCAAGACTGATGTGGCTTTGGTCTCCAAGAGCCCACAGTTTACATACCAGTAAACAGAGAAAGCAGATGCTTGCTGGAAGTGTAAGTGCCTTAGAGAAAATAAAAGGAGGCACAGAAATGTAAAGTCTCAGGAGGAGCAAGAGGGGCTACTTACCTGGGTGGTCAGAGCTGCACCTCTCTCTCATCTCCTGCTGGCTGCTGGTCCCTGGAGTGTTGAATTCAAGCAGATGCTTGCTGCATGCAGAAGCCACAGATGGAAAAATAAAATCCAAGTGCTGAGGGTTTATTATTTCCTTCTTGTAAATTATAAATTGTAGATTATTCTTGTAAATTATTGTAAATTATACAATGAGTTCCCTGACTCATTTTCTTGGTAGGTGAAATTGGCCTGATCTTTTGGCCTTATTTATGTGTTTATAACTCTGCAAGACACCTCAGGAAATTGCCCTGGAGAGAGCATTCACTTTGTTTCTAGAGTCAGGGTGAAAGACCCTGTCATCATTAGGCAACTTGAATGCTAGATCCACGGGGAGGCAGTCTGGTGTCAGACCAAGGCTTCCAAACAATTTGTAAGCAACAGAAACTTTTGTTCCAAATGACACTGAGGTGAATCTCAATTTAAAAGTAAGTCTGCTGGAAGCCGAACCATTGTGATCTCCAGGGGCTAGAAGACGAGAGATGGGAAGCTGCTTCGTAGTTTGGCGATGTGACCCTGAGCAGACTTGCTGCTCCAGTGTTTTTGAATGTGGTCTTGGAAAGTTTGGTCCTTCCCTCCTGGAGAGCAGTGGTCTGTAGATCTCAAGGAAGGTAGACTCATTCTGCTACAGACCGAGGGACATAGGTCAACAGGTAAAGGGTGCATAAGCTTGAAACAAGTTAACACTTAAGACCAGGTGGAGTGCCATTACGAGATGACCGTGTCCCAGGCTCTGTTAAATACAGTGACTGCCTCCTACCGCTGGCCCAGGACTGAGGGTGTCCATGGGATGTGGTGGAACTCGGGTGGGTGGGTCCCCCAGCTCTGTCCTGGCTCATGTACACCCGAGAAGCAGCCTGTGCCCGAGTCCCTGCTCCATGTTTCCTTGTCCTCACCCCTTGCCTCCCTGCCCAGGTCGGTTACTCACCCACCCCTGCCAGCCTTGGCAACAAGACCTGAGTTCCCGTCCTTGCTTCGGACCCTGGCCAGATGTCTCACGTGCTTCCTGGACCCAGCCGGTTGTCCACTTCGGGTGGCACTGGGTGAACATCTTGGCCCAAGATGAGGACCATGGGAAGCAGGTGGCTCTCTGGCCAGCTGGGGCTAAGCCAGGCCAGCACCTGTGCTGAGCCTCCTCCAACATCACTCTCAGTGGGCACCAGAGAAGACAGAAGCCATCCTCTGGTAGACAGAGTGCCAAACACCCACGGACATAATAGCCCTCCTGAGCAACCTAAGTCTCTGGTACCATGAAAGTCTTGCTAGGCCTAGCAATTGGGGCAGGTTGTGGTCAGCCACATGCACCCGCACCCCCAGGCCCTGGCCACCCCCAGAGAATGCCAGCCCCCGCCCCTCCGTCCATAGTTTACTGCAGCCTGCCGCCCAGGGCGGTTCTGGATAAGGTACCGTACAACCTGCCTTCCCAGGTCCTGGCCTGCTAGTCTTCTCACACTCACACTACAGGCTCAGGAGCAGGTCAGGTGGGTCAGGTGGTCCTGGTCACTTTGGTGTCTCCCTGTCCCTGCAGGGCTTGCTGGAGCTGGTGGCCCGGGGAAGGTCCAGGGGTGGTCTGAGTCGGGCCCCACATACCCCACACCATGCCAGACCAGGCAACCCCAGGAGTATTGCGAACCTTACAGGGTTTTCTGCGCTGAGGGGCCCAGAGTTGGTCCGGGAGAGGTCTGAGTCAAGACCCAGACACCCCAATGCTGCAGGCCTATGTCAGGCCTGACATCTCCCAGACCCTGCAGGGATGCTGGGCCAAGTGGCTGGGGTAGATCAGGTCAGGCCCCACAACCCAGCACATGCCTGCTCTGGATACCCATGGCATCTCCCAAACCCAGCTGGGCTTACTGGATCCGAGGGCCCAAGGCAGGTCTGGGTCAGGTCACAAACGCCCTGCATCTGCAGGCCCTAGCCAGGGCCAGTGTCTTCTTATCCTGGCAGGGCTTGCTGGAGCTCATGGCCTGGAGCAGGTCAGGGTCAGGCACTACAACCCAGCACCAGGCTGGTCATGGCCACCACCGGATCATGCAGGGCTGGGTGGACCCAGAGGCTGGGGACTGGCCCAGGTGAGGTCCCCCACACCAGCACTAGGCCGGGCCTTAGCACCCTGGTGTCTTCTGGGACCCGCAGGACTGGTTGGGCCCAGAAAATGGGGGTGGGTCCAGGTCGGCCCCACAACACAGCACCACACTGGCCCTGGCCCTCCAGTTTCTCCTGGACACGGCAGGGCTTGCTGGAGCTTAAAGCCCAGGGCAGCTCTGGGTCAGGCCCCACATACCCAGAACCATACTGGTTTTGGCCACTGTGGGCATCTTTCAGAACCTGCACGCTGGCTGGGCCTGGAGGATGGATACAGGTTTGGTTCAGGCCCCACAAGCCAGCACCACGCTGGCCCTGGCCCTGGCCCTCCCGCGTTTTCTGGACCCTGCAGGGCTTGTTGGAACTTACGGACTGAGGTAAGTCCGGGTCAGGCCCCACACACCCAGCATCATGCTGGCCCGGGCCCTCAGACATCTCCTGGAGCCTTCAGGGCTGGCTGGGTGTGAAAGCGCAGGGCTGGTCTGGGTGAGGACCGAAATGTCCTGCACCTGCAGGCCCTAATCAGGCCTGGAGTCTCCCAGAACCTGCAGGTCTACCAGGCGCCTGAGGCCAGGGGTAGGTCTAGGTCAGGTCCCACAAGCCAGCACCATGCTGGTCCTGGCCCTCCAGTGTCTCCCAAACCTGCATGGCTTGCCTAAGTCCATGGCCCGGGGCAGGTCTGGGGCAGGCCCCACAACCAAGCACCATGCCAGCCCTGACCACCCCCAGTGTCCCCTGGACCCTGCAGGGCTTGCGGAAGCTTATGAACTGAGATAAGTCCAGGTCAGGCCCTACACACCACCCTGGGCTGTCTGGGTCTCGAGGCTCAGGGCTGGTCTATCTAAGGTCCCACACCCGTATATATAAGGTCCCACCAGCCAGGCCTGGTGTATCCCAGAATGTGCAGGGCTTTGGTGCCCCATGGGTCACAGGACAGGTGTGTGAGGCTTTGCACACCGGTACCTCACACTGGCCCTGGCCATGCCCAGAGTCTCTGGGCACCTCCCAGACCCTGCAGGGCTTGCTGGGCCCAGTGGCCCAGGGCAGGTCGGGGCAGCTGCAGTTGCTTGGCCCATCCTGAGCACCCCTGCATCTTCTGCTTGCCCTGCAGGCCTCCTGCTTCCACAGCGCAGCAGCCAAGCCCTGGTGTCCCTGAGTTCTCCGTTCGCCTGCACCCCACCTGTACCCTGGAAGGCAAGTTCATGGAGCAGTCTGGGATGCCACCTTAGGGCATGTGTGGGCTTGCAGGAGCCAGGGCCAGTGGAGAACAGCAGGGTGGTGGGGTAGTGGGGTTCTGCTCAGGGAACAGGAGTCTGAGGGGCCGGGAGCACCCTTTCCGGGAAGCGAGTAGCGGGGACATTGCCCCTGCCTTGAAGGGCACAGGGATGGGATGCGGTACTTACAGCTTTGGAAGGTGACAGAGAATGTGTAGAAGACTCGGGGAGGGGCTGGTGGCAGGAGGCTGCTCGCTCTGCTCGAGCCTGGAAGGCAGGACAGAGACAGGGCTCTTCAGCCAGGATGGGCAAGAGCCGTCACACAGCCGGGGTAGAGGAGGCATGGGAGACCCGCTCAGAGGGATCAGGATCGCAAGCTGGCAGACACCAGGCTGTGTAGGCCCAGTGGGGTCTGGACTCTACTGGGGGTAGTGGGGAGGCCGAGGAAGGGAGTGCAGGGCCAGACAGAGTTCCTGATGCCACAGCTGCCCTATGACTTTTGTCGGTCCCTTCCTCATTTTTTTTTTAGGTTTGTTTATTTATTTTGAGAGAGAGAGAGAGAGAGAGCATGCGGGAGGGGCAGAGAGAGAAGGAGAGAGAGAATCCCAAGCTGGCTCTGCACTGTCAGCACAGAGACTGGTGAGGGATGCGAACTCACAACCATGAGATCATGACCAAGCCAAAATCAAGAGTCAGACACTAACCAACTGAGCCACGCAGGCGCCCCAGTCCTTTCCTCCCTTAAAAAAAATATCAAAAATCATATTTTACTACTGCCTTGCTATCTAGGCAAACATAAATCCAGGCTCCATTCATTATTACCTATTCATTATAACTTTATTGATTTTTTAATTAATTTGTTTATGTTTATTCATTTTTTGAGAGAGAGAGAGAGAGAGAGAGGCAGGCAGAGAGAGAGAGAGAGAGAGGGAGACACAGAATCTGAAACAGGCTCCAGGCTCTGAATTGTCAGCACAGACCCCAATGCGAGGATGCAGCCCACGAAACAGATCATGACCTGAGCTGAAGTCAGATGCTTAACCGACTGAGCCATCCACGCACCCCTCAATTTTTTCCTTCTGATTTTACAAGTGGGTAAAATTCAAATATTTTCATGGGTCTTGTGAATAAATTGGCCCTGCCTGGAGTGTCACCTGCTCATCACAGGGTCATTGGCTTGTGACATTTAGGACAGACCCCCAGGGACGGGCCCTGCCCTATCTATGACATCATTCTTCCTTCCTCTAGCTTCTGTGTCCTCTCAGGAAGGTGCATTTAAAGATCCCCAATGGGGCAGAGATTGTCTTTGATGCTAATGGAGACAGAGTTACAGGATTTGACATTTTGCAAGGGCAGAAAACTGTAAAAGGCCTGTTCTACTCTGTCCACGTAGATGTATGTGACCCACAAGCCTCCTCAGGGGGTGGAATGATGGTCCAGTTGATGGAGGAGGGGCTCCGGGTGAGTTGTACACAGATCACCTCAGTCCTGGCGAACTAAAGCCAGCGAGGAACTCAGAGGCCAGTGGTCCAAGTGGCTGTCTGATGTAGAATGTGTGTGTGGGGGGGCGGTCTAAATTGGGCCAGTTGTAACTCATCTATGTTTTTTGGCCATAACCAGACCCTACCGTGAGGGGAGAAGAGGCATTTACTTGTCATCCAAAATGAAAATATTGGAGCCACCAATGTCGAATTAGAGTTTGCATCAGGGATTTACCCTAGAGTAATTTTTAAAGATTTTAAAATGTTTATTTATTTTTGAGAGAGAGAAAAACATGCAAGCCAGGGAGGGGCAGAAAGAGGGGAACAGAGGATCCTAGACGAGGAGCCTGATGCTGGGCTTGAACTCCCGAGCCATGAGACCATGACCTGAGCTGAAGTCAGACACTCAACCAACTGAGCCACCCAGGCGCCCTTACCCTAGAGTATTTTTCTTGTCTGTACTCAGGGACCTGCTTGGCGAAGAAGTGGGGAATTTACTGGGAAGATGGAAAAACACTCCACCTCACACATTCCCATAGAGCATCTGGGAGGCGCGGCGTGACAGGTGTCCTTGTTTCGTTTATTAACAGTCAGTTGCCAGCTTTGGGTAGGTATGTCCAGGTGTCCTCTGTGGCTCACAGAGACACCCTGGCCCCCTGGTGACAGCATTGGGTGTGTGACTCCTTCCACTGCAACCCCCTTCTTCCATTGATGGCCTTCAGGTTTTCCAATTGAGAGGTGCCCATCCTTGGACCACATTCACAGGGTTCTCTTGAAGTCCTTTTCAACTGGCCTGACAGGAAAGAACACAGTGCTCCCCTTTGGGGGTTGGGGACCCAACACCCCAACACTTCCCTCAAAGGTATTCTCACCCCCAGCCTCCTTCCCCATGATTCTTGCCCTCAGGTGGGAGGTGGGCTCGGAGTCAGACCATCCCTTTGCAAGTCCTGAGCAGATCCACTGGCTGTCCAAGGGAAGGCTGTGGAGGGGGGAGATCAGTACCTGTGTCCTTCATGCCCCAGAGGCTGGAATGGCACCATTGCACACAGTGTTCCCAGGCTCGCCACCATCAGACCCACCTGAAGGTTTATTTCATTTGCTGCATCTGTGGGTGCCTCTCCAGTCTGACTTTGGTATAACTATAGTGTTTTTCTGCTGAAAGGAGCCTTGCCTTCTTGTGTGGGAAGGACACTGGAATGCTCCCCTGGGATGTTCCCACAGGAACCCAGCCCCCTGCCCCTGGACTGGTCACTGACAACACCTTCTGCTCATCCTTTCTCTGCTTGCAGCCTGAGTTCCAGGATCCAGCCAGATCCACCAGCAGGGAGATCATCACGATGTACCCTTGAAATACCTCACAAATTTATTTGTCAGTTATACATCAGCAAAGTTAGAAGAAAGAAGAAGAAATGAATGAATCAGTACATGGAATATGTGGAATGCTCATGGGATCCTCCCTCCCTGTAGCTGGCCTCCTTACCATCACATGGCAGGCAGGACTCTATGTCTCCCACAGACATGAAGAAATGTCTTCTGTGTCCCAAGGAGCAGCACCCAAGCCAGGCCAGAGTCCACTGCCTGCCCAGGATGGACACCTTCCTGGTCTTTGACGAGCCCCTGGGGTTGATGCTGACCTCAGTGATGCTCACGTTGGCCAGCCTGACCATGTTATTCCTAGTGATGTCCCTGAGGCATCGGGACATGCCCATGATCAGGGCCAACGACAGGGCGCTCAGCTGCATGCTTCTCACCTCCCTAACTCTGCCCCTCTGCCCCTTGCTCTTCCTCAGCCATCCCACCCCTGCCACCTTCCTTCTCCACCAGACAACCTTTGCTGTCATGTTCACCATGGCCATTTCTCCATCTTGGCCAGACTGGGGTCCTGGCCTTCAGAGTCACCAGGCCTGGCAACAGGGCTTCACATATACTGTGCCTCCACCCAGGTTGTCCTCATCACCTGATGATGCGAGTATTTCTCTGTGGGGTCCGGCTGGGCAACTTCCTACCGTTCCCTGACAGGGACAGCCTCAGAGTCCAGCCACGTTGCCAGGGGGCACTGTGCTGACAGCTCAGAGCCTGGAGCCTGCTTCGGATCTGTGTCTCCCATTCTCTCTGCCCCTCCCCCACCTCTCAAAAATAAATAAACATTAAAAAAAATATGCTGGACATATGGATAGTCATTGACTATTCTCTTTGTGGGTATTGTTGAAAATCTTCACACATGAAAAGGTTTGAGGGGCGCCTGGCTGGCTCAGTCAGAAAAGCATGTAATTCCTGATCTTGGGGTCATGTGTTCAAGTCCCACATTAGCTGTAGAGTTTACTTTAAACAAACAAACTTAAAAAAATAAAAATAAAGTTGGAAAAGGCCCATGATACAATAACAACAACAATATTAAAGGTGGTAACATGTTGGTGAGGAAGTTAAAATCCACATCCACTATTGGTGGATATGTGAAATGGTGCAGCTACTTTGGAAAACAGTCTTGCATTTCTCCAGAAAGTTAAATGTAGAATGACCATATGACCTGCTAAATTCCACTCTTAGATAGATAGACAAGGGAAGTGAAAATATATGTCCACGTGAAAACTTGTGCACAAATGTTAAGAGCAACGAAAAAGCGGAGACAACTCGAATTTCCTTCAGCTGATGAATGGATAAACAAAATGTGCCATATCTATGCAGTGGAATGTTATTTGGCCATAAAAGGAATGAACTACTGAAAGTACAACATGGATGAGCTTTGAAATGTCCAAAATAGGGAAATTCATAGAGACAGATAGTTAGTGGTTGCTAGGGCTGGGCTAAAAAGGCTTAAAAAGGGCAGTGTTTCTTTTTGGGGTGAAGATAAAGTCTAACATCAATTTTGATGGTTGCACAAATATGTGGATATACTGAAAACCACTGAATTCTACACTGCAAATGGTGAATTTTATCATTTGTGAATGAAAGCTCAATAAAGTTGTTACCCAAAAACAAAAAAAGAGAATACATTACAAAATGTGGCCCTTCATTATACCCTGATCTTTAAAAAAAATATCAAATTATTTTAAAAAGTGGAGGGGTGTCTGTGTGGCTCAGTTGCTTAAACGTCTGACTTCAGCTCCGGTCATGAAGCCTGCTCTGGATTCTGTGTCTCCCTCTCTCTCTCTGCCCCTCTCCCACTCGTGCTCTCTTGCTCTCTCAAAAATAAACATTTTTTTTAAGTGGAGATAATTTTAAGTTGTAATGCTTAATATTCAGTAGACCTTTTTAGAAAGGTAAACCTTTTTTGAAAGTTTTTTTTAACGTTTATTTTTGAGAGAGTGAGTGAGACAGCGCCGGCGGGTGGGGGGGAGAGGCAGAGAGAGACAAGGAGACGGAGCATCAGAAGCAGGCACTGCACTGACAGCAGAGCGGCTGATGTGAGGCTGGACTCACCAACCATGACACCATGACTTGAGCTGAAGTCAGAGGCTTAACTGAGCCACCCGGCTGCCCCCCAAATTATTTTTTTTCTAAAAATTTGATAATGGAATTACGGTTATGTTAGAAAATTGTCCTTGTTTTTGCAATTACATATCGTAGTTAAAATAGGATACCAAAACACTGGGATTCCTTTTCAAATGACACAGAATGGCAATGGGGCTGGGGTTAGTGGGTGGGGACTACCCCTGGGTTGATGGTCACTGAGGCCACATAATGGTTGTCTGCTTTTCTGTATGTCCAACATTCTCCATAAAGTAGAGGTTTTGAAAATTCCTTAAAGAACCAGCAAGAATTGAATAGAGAACGTGGGTTTGTGAATCTGTCCTATGCGGAAAATTGGCTGCTATGTGAAAAGTATGTGGAAAACATCTTCTACCAAGCACTAGGCCGGGACTCAGAGCTCCTCGAGATGCCCACATTTGGAGTGCAAGAAATGCTCACCTCAACCTCACACGCACCCGAGGGAGGTGAGGGCAGCTTTACACAGGAAGGTGACTCAGGGCTATGTCTGCACCTGCCTTCCTAAACCCAGGTTTCGCTCTCATAATTTTGACAATTCCGGTTGTCGGTATAGGAGAGTTTCTCCACATCTTAGTTCTCCAAACGGAGAACAAAACGACCCACTCAAAGTTTTCTTTTTTTTTTTTTAAATTTTTTTTTCAACGTTTTTTATTTATTTTTGGGACAGAGAGAGACAGAGCATGAACGGGGGAGGGGCAGAGAGAGAGGGAGACACAGAATCGGAAACAGGCTCCAGGCTCCGAGCCATCAGTCCAGAGCCCGACGCGGGGCTCGAACTCACAGACCGCAAGATCGTGACCTGGCTGAAGTCGGACGCTTAACCGACTGCGCCACCCAGGCGCCCCTCAAAGTTTTCTAATGTTGCGCTATTGTCAAGAAAACATAAACGTTGTGAAAATCTCGATTATGACACCAGAGGGATTTAGCGGAGACCACACATCACATTGGATGGAGGAATGAGAGATGCCTGCCTTCACCCGATGAACAGAAACATCGAGACATGGACATAACATTGGAATGCGTGTCTCTGTCTCACACAAAAAGCACATCGAAACACTGATTTTGACTTCGTGCCTACGTAGGTGTGTACGTGAAGCCTGCATCTTCGACAGCTGGTGCTGAAATCGAGCTGCTGCGGTGCCTCCCGAACTCGCGCCGCCGCAGGGCCTTCTGGGAGGTGTAGTACGAGACCCTGGGTGTCCACCCCTGCCACCTGGTGGGCGAAGCTGGAGTACCTACAATTCCCTATAACTTAGAACTCTTCCCGAGGCTTCCCAGCCTCTCAGGAGCCGCCGACTGCGCGCTTCTGGAGATCAGGAGTCTGGACAACGGTAGCTTCTGGAAATTATAGTGAGAGAAACCCGTTTCACTGCAGCCGAGGCCTGGCCCATGAGCCCGGACTACAAGTCCAGGGAGGGCCCGATCCGCAGCCAGGCCCGGTCGTGCACGTCCATTGGGTGGATACCGCACCGCCGCGCCTTCTGGGAAACGTAGTCTGACTCTCTGGGCTCTCGGTTGTACTGACTGCTGGACAGAGCTGGGATCCGGCCGTAAGACTACAACTCCCAGAATACACTTGCGGCGGCGTTCCGATGCTCCGGAGTCCTCGGCCTCAGCGCGGGGCTTTCTTGTCCTGCTAGTTCCGCTTTGCGTCCTGCGCCGCCGTCGGGCGGTGAGGCTGCGGTGGGCGCTCGTACCCGGTGTGCTCCGCTGTGTGTGGCCGTCCCGGGCGGTCTGGTCAGAGCCCCAGTCCCGGTCTGGCTCCAGGTCTGCGGACGAGCCATCTCGGCGTGTCCGCCTGGACTCCTTCCCGCCACAAGGGGGGCGGTGCCGGCTCGTCCGCTTGGGGCTGGGCTGGGGTGTCCGTCCCGAGAGCGGAGGGCGGTGCGAGGAGCGGGTGGGGCTGCAGGTGACTCCGTGAGGACCTCGGAGTCGGCCGAGGCGATGGCCGCAGGGATCCTGACAGCCCGACCCCCGGTGAGTGGCCGCTCGCCCTCCCTCCCCGGGCTGGGCCTGGACTCTGCGCCTAAGGGTTGCGTGGGAGTCTGTGCCCTCGCTTGTCAGCCTTGGGTCGTCGTCCCCGCTCTTCCTTCTCAGTCGTCTTGCGGGCGGAGGAACGTGGAAGACCTCAGTAATCCTGCAGTCCTCACGTGTATCCCTGAAATCCTGTAACCTTTGAAGACCTAAACAAAACCTCCCAGCAAGAAAATTCCAGACCCACGTTCCAGACAGCTTCAGCTACCACCCATTTAAGGAACAAACAGTTCCCGTCTTTCCATCATCTGGAATGATTTGTCTAAAAGAGGGAACATCTCTCAATTTGTTTTTAATGAAGCCAATGTAACTATGATTCTATGACTTGTAAACCCTGAGCTCAGGCTCCTCATTTGAAAAAACAAAAAACAGACCCCAGGAACTGGGAAGTGCTTCCTGAGACTTGTGGGGATTAAGAAAATTTCTATTAGTGCTTTCTTAAGTACAGCGCCCAGAGCGGAGAGAGAACCCTTGGCAAATGGTTAACCTAATCAGCAGTATTAACGTTATCATTTTTATATACCTGGTGGTATAAAAAAGGGAGGGGACAAGAAGGGGAATCCTAAAGGGGTCTGTACATTTGGTCTTACAGAAGATCACTAGTCGATCAATAAATGTGTGGGATGAGTAGGGGGTAAACATCTCAGTGTTATGCTGGCTCGCCTCTGAAATGGCTGATGCAGACCCCTGATGCCCACAGGAAGGCTCAGGTGTATCATCCCTGAAAGCCAGAACCCTTTCAGGACATCTCCCTGTACACCTGGCCGCATCCTCACATTCCCATGTAGCCCCTCCCCGCTCTTCTGGGAACTTTGCAAGAATAAGGATCTTGACTCAGCAGACACGTGGGTGACATTTCAGAAGCAGATAACCTTGGATGATGTGGTGGTGGACTTCACCCAGGAGGAGTGGGGGCTGCTGGGCCCTGCCCTGAGGACCCTGTCCCACAGTGTGATGCTGGGGACTTTAAGGCACCTGGTTGCCGTGGGTGAGGCTGTTCCCACGTCAACTTGTATTTGCTTGGGGTCTTGGCAGAGTGGGTTTGACATAGCTGGGAGTGTGGGGTCACTGGAGTGTTTCTCTACATCAGACCTCCCAGCTTGAGTCACCTGGCTGGCTCAGTTCATAAAACACGCGACTCCTGATCTCTGGGTCGTGAGTGCAAGCCTCACCTTAGGCATATAACTTGCTTAAAATAATAAAATAAAATGTTCTTACAAGTAAAATTTATATTAAAAAAAAAACCAAACAAAACCTCACAGCTTGATCACTCATTTGGACAGGACCTTGGACCCCAAAGCCAGATACCGTTGCCCACCTAGAATTCAGAATAGAGCCACGGATGATGGACAGAGGGCTCTCCCAAGATTCCTGCCTAGGTGAGATGGTGAAAGGATCTTTGCAGTCAGTTTTTATTTATGCGTTTCTTCATATCTTCCTTTTCTAGTGGTTTTCATTACCTGTGGCATTTCCATAACTCCATCTGGATTATTTTCCTGTTGTTTGAAGAGCCCCCTTCATCATTTCCTTCAGAGTGACAAAATTCTCTCACTTTGTGTTTGCCTGAAAAAGCCTTTGTTTCATTTATTTCATTTTGGAAAGATACTTTAGGCAGAGAATTTTTAGCTTGTCAGGATTTTTTTCCCCCCTCAGCACTTTCAAGACACCATACGGTTGTCTGGTTGTCTTCCGGACTCCATGATTTCTGTTGAGAAGTCAACCTCCATCTTATTGTTACTTTGAAGACAATGGGTATTTTTTATTTTTATTTTTTTGCTAATGATACCTTTAGAATGCACAAATCTTAAATATACAATTGGAGAATTTTGATACATGTGTGCTTATATGTAATTCTCACCCAAATGGAGCTTGAGGACATTTTCATTACCTCACAGAGTTCCTTTGTTACCTCTTTCCACTTAAGAAAGGCAAACGCTGTTGAGACTTTTTTTCTAACATAGGTTCTTTTTGTCTTTTCTACAACTTCATATAAAGAGAATCATACATTATTACTTTTGTGTAAGGCTTATCCTCAGATTTTTGAGATTCATACATGATCTATGCATTATTATTTCATTCCTTTTTTACTTTTTACTATTTAGGATATTTTATTTTTTAAGTTTATTTATTTATTTTGAGAGAGAGGAAAGTAAGCAAGCAGGGGAGGGGCAGAGAGAGAGAGAGAGAGAGAGAGAGAGAGAGAATCCCAAGCAGGCTGTGTGCTCTGAGTGTGGAGCCTGATGTGGGGCTCAGACCCACAAACTATGAGATCATGGCCTGAGCCAAAATCAAGAGTTGGACATTTTTTTTTAATTTTTTTTAACGTTTATTTATTTTTGAGACAGAGAGAGACAGAGCATGAACAGGGGAGGGGCAGAGAGAGAGGGAGACACAGAATCGGAAACAGGCTCCAGGCTCTGAGCCGTCAGCACAGAGCGTGACGCGGGGCTCGAACTCACAGACCGTGAGATCATGACCTGAGCTGAAGTCGGACGCTTAACCGACTGAGCCACCCAGGCGCCCCAAGAGCTGGACATTTAACTGACTAAGCCACTCAGGTGCCCCACAGGTATTTTGCTTTTTGAACGAATTGTAATTCTCTTGATATCCATTGATACCCATTCTCTTGATAATAAACATTTGGATTGTCTCTAGGGCTATTATGAATAATGCTGCTGTGAACATTCTTGTGTAGTGCTTATAGCAGACCTATGTTTTCATTTCTCTTGGGTTAATCTAGGAGTGGAATTGTTGGGTGATAGATTAGCAAGGTCTGATTTTATTATTTTTTTCTCTTATTTTTAGGTTTGTATTTGTTAACATCCTAAGAAAGCTTTATGCCAAGATTACAAAGATACTTTCCTGTTTTCTTCTGGTACTTTTATACTTTTTGCTTTTACATTAAGACCTATGATCCATCTTGGGATGCCTGGGTGGCTCAGTTGGTTAAGTGTCTGACTTCGGCTCAGGTCATGATCTCACGGTTTGTGGGTTCCAGCCCCGCATTGGGCTCTGTGCTGACAGCTTGGAGCCTGGAGTCTGCTTCCAATTCTGTGTCTCCTTTTCTCTCTGCCCCTCCCCAACTTGTGCCCTGTTTCTCTCTATCAAAAATAAATAAATGTAAAAAAATATATATAGAAGACCTATGATCCATCTTGAGTTAATTTTTATGTAAGTGTGAGGTAGTAGACAAGGCACTCATTATGGTTATGTAGTTCCAGCACCATTTAAAGAAAAAACTTTCCTTCATGGTATTGTACTGTAGCCTTTGTTGAAAATCAACTGAATGTGTATGTATGGGTCTCTTTCTCTGCTCTCTTCTCTTCCATTGATCCATTGTTCCTGCTCTGTGCCAGCATCGTACATCTTAATTATCGTACTTCACAGTGAATCTTGAAATGAGGTGGCGACCGCCATCCTCTAACTTTATTGTTTGTAATTGTCTTGGCTATTCGGGTCTTTCGCACTTTCATATAAATTTTATTTTAATTATTATTTTTTCTTTTTTCATATAAATTTTAGAATCAGTTTGTCAGTTGGAAATTGTCAAGCTTTTTCATTTCACAACATTTCTACTTGCCTTACATCTATAGATCATTTTGGAAGAATTTATGTCTAACATGTTGAGCCTTCTAATTCTGTGATCATGGTGTATTTATTTGGGTACTTCTCTCAGTAATATTTTGCACTTGTTAAGTATATGGGTCATGCACATCTTTTATTAAATTTATTCCTAGAAACTTAATATTTTTCATTCTGTTGTAAATATGTCTAATTTTATTTTCTAAATGTTGCTAGTATATATAAGTATAATTTATACTTTTTTAATGTTTATTTATTTTGAGAGAGAACGGGGGAGGGGCAGACAGGGAGAGATAAAATCTCAGGCAGGCTCTGTGCTAACAGCACAGATGCAGGGCGTGATCTCACGGTGAGATCATGACCTGAGCGATATTAAGAGTCAGACGCCTAACCAACTGAGCTACCCAGGTGCCCTAATGTAACTTATTCTCTAATTGACATTCTATCCTGTGTGAAATTGCTAAAATCACTAAATTAATTTATCTGTCAGTTTCCTTGGATGTCTTATATAATCATGTCATCTTCAAGTAAAGATTTATTTCTTCCTTTTCAGACTTTATGCTTTTTCTTTTCTATTAAGTTTATTTATTTTGAGAGAGAGTGATTGAGAGCGGGGGAGAGAGAGAATACCAAGCAGGCTCTGTGTTGTCAGTTTAGAGCCTGATGTGAGACTCAAACTCCTGAACCGTGAGATCATGACCTGAGCCAAAATCAAGAGGTGGATGCCTAACCAGCTGAGCCACCCTGGCGCCCCAATGCTTTCTTCCTTTCTAATGCTTGCATTTATAGTTATACATTTCCCTTTAAGCCTTAACTGCATTCTGCACATTTTCACATGTTTCATTTCCATTATTGTTCAGTTCATTGTTATTTTTGTTTTCCAAATGTTTTGATCTGAATGGTAATGAAAATACAACATATGAAAGTGATTTCTTCTTTGATTTGTGAAGAAGTATCGTTTAATTTCCAAGTATGAGGGGATTTCTGTTATTGATGTCTAGATTATTTCCATTGTGGTTCAAGAACATATTCTGCATGAGTTCAGTCCTTTTTAAATTTATTGAGAATGTTTTTATGATACAGCGTGTAGTCTGTTTTGGTGAATGCATATTCTGCTACTGTTGGGCATGGTGTCTGATAAAGTTGCACACACTTTGTTTCTATGGACTGTCGTGTCTGCTTGTTCTTTCAGCTGCTCAGAGGAGAGTGTTAAATCTCCAACTGTGACTGTGTTTGTTAATATATGTGTTAATGTTTCTTAATCATTTTTTTTTCATGTGTTTTAAAGCTGTGTTACTGAGTTTAATGACATGTTAGATTATTGTGTGTTCCTGGTTCCTATTGTACATACCGTCTCATCACTGTGAAATGCCCTTCTTTTCCTCTGGTAATACTTCTTGTTTTGAAATCCACTAGTTGATTTTAATGTAGCCAAATAGCTTTCTTATACTGCAGTCAATATACAGCTTTATATGTCTTTTTCTGTACCTTTACTTTCACGTTATCTGTTGAAATGTTAAAGTGGGTTTCTTGGAAACAGCATTTAATTTGTTCTTGTTTGTAACCCACTTCAGCAAGCTTATTCTTTTTTTTTTTTTTTTTAACGTTTATTTATTATTGAAAGACAGAGTCAGAGCGTGAGCAGGGGAGGGGCAGAGGGAGAGGGAGACACAGAATCTGAAACAGGCTCCAGGCTCTGAGCTGTCAGCACAGAGCCCGACGCAGGGCTCGAACTCACAAACTGTGAGATCATGACCTGAGCTGAAGTTGGACGTTCAACCGACTGAGCCATCCAGGCGCCCCAGCAAGCTTATTCTTTAAGACTGTTCAGTAAATTTGTATTTAGTGTGTAATTACTGATATGTTTGGGTTTTATATTCTGCTTCATCTGGTCTTTGTTCCTTTGTTTTCCCATTCAGGCTTCTTTTGCCTTAATTTGGTATTATTTGCTATTCCATTTTGTCTCCTTGTTTTTTCCTTTTTAGCATTATGTCTTTTTAATCTTAATCTTAAGTCTTACTTGCCTTATGGTTAAAATACACATCTTAATGTATCATATACTATCTGGAATTAATATTATGCCACTCAGTGTACAGTGTAACAACTCACATTAATATAATCACAATTTTCTCTGTTGTCATATATTTTGCTTCCACATATTATATAAACCTCACTGAGCATCGTTGTTATTCTTTTTTCTACAGTCAACAGCCTTTTAAAGGAATTTAAAGTAATTTTGTACAATATTTTTTCCCAATTAATTCGTTTTTGGGTTGCTTTTAATTCCTTTCTACAGATTCAGGCTTCTACCTCTGATTATTTCTGTTCAAAGAACACGCTGTACCCGGAGGGAGCTTTCACATAAAGTCTGTCATCACGTTAAAGTCTTGGCTCCTCCTGGACTGTCCTCTTCTGCCACTCTGGCCTGGATGAGCCTCCCACTTGTGTTTCGGTTCTCTCTGAAAGGCAGGTGCATTTCACCAACTGGTCTTTGGAGAGCACACCTCTTTACAGGGAAAAATGAATGACATCGGAGAGCATTGATGGTTTGGTTCTTACATCTCCAGGTATGGCACTTAAAACCAGACTGTCTCGGGCGCCTGGGTGGCGCAGTCGGTTGAGCGTCCGACTTCAGCCAGGTCACGATCTCGCGGTCCGTGAGTTCGAGCCCCGCGTCAGGCTCTGGGCTGATGGCTCGGAGCCTGGAGCCTGTTTCCGATTCTGTGTCTCCCTCTCTCTCTGCCCCTCCCCCGTTCATGCTCTGTCTCTCTCTGTCCCAAAAAAAAATAAAAAAAAAAAAAAAAAAAAAAAAAAAAAAAAAAAAAAAAAAAAATGTGAAAAAAAAAACCAGACTGTCTCTGCCTTTCACTCTTTTTGGTAAGCCACTAATAGGTGTACAATAAAAAGTTAGATTTTAAAAGTGGGAATTTAGTTTTCATGTATATCTTTCCCCCAGGGACTGCCATTTAGCATGGTTTTACTAGCTATATTTTTAACATTGAAGTATGTAATGACGTGCCGGGAAGTTTGATGTCAGATGTTAAACTCAAGATGTTCTCTACAGATTGTTGCTCTTAAACAGTGAACATCCGGGGCGCCTGGGTGGCGCAGTCGGTTAAGCGTCCGACTTCAGCCAGGTCACGATCTCGCGGTCCGTGAGTTCGAGCCCCACGTCAGGCTCTGGGCTGATGGCTCGGAGCCTGGAGCCTGTTTCCGATTCTGTGTCTCCCTCTCTCTCTGCCCCTCCCCCGTTCATGCTCTGTCTCTCTCTGTCCCAAAAATAAATAAAAAATGTTGAAAAAAAAAACAAAAACAAAAAACAGTGAACATCCAGGATGGTACCTTTGATCAGTCTAGATAAACTCTCTGCCGTTACCTCTTCAAATGTTTCCTCTCCTGTGATCTCTCCTGCAACTCCGGCTACACATTAGTCTGTCAGGCGTGTTCTGTTTTTATTTTATTTTATTTTATTTTATTTTATTTTATTTTATTTTATTTTATTTTATTTTATTTTATTTATTAAGTTTGAGAGCAAGTGAGAGAGAGCAGGGGAGATGGGCAGAAGGAGAGAGAATCTTTTTTTAAAATGTTTATTTTTGAGAGAGCACCCAAGTGGAGGAGGGGTAGAGAGAGAGAAGACACAGAAATCTGAAGCAGGCTCCAGGCTCTGAGCAGTCAGCACAGAGCCCAACATGGGGCTCAAACTCACGAACCATGAGATCGTTACCTGGGCCAAAGTCAATCACTTAACTGACTGAGCCACCCACATGCTAAGAGAGAGAGAGAGTCAGTCAGTCTTAGGTAGGCTCCGTGGTCAGTGTGGAGCCCAAGGTAGGGCTTGATCCCGTGACCCTGGCGGCATGACCTGAGTCGAAATCAAGAGTCAGATGCTCATCCAGCTGAGCCACCCAGGCGCCCCAGGTGTTCTATTTTTAAATTCTTTTTTTCTCCCTTTGTATCATCATAAAATTTCCAATAACCTGCCTTTCAATTGACAGATTCTTTCTTTTCCTGTGTCCAGTTTGTTAAGTCCATTAATGGTTTATTTCAGATGCTATATTTTTATTTAGTTCCAGAATAGAATTTTCATTTGGTTCTTTTTTCAGGTTTTCCATGAAATTCTGTGTTATGTTTATAATAGGTTGTTGTTGTTGTTTTCCCCAGTCAGTGTGAGGGAAACTTTACTGAGGCCCCAGGGCCATGGGGCTCGGGCAGGAAGCCACATTGCAGGCAAAGGAAGAGCAGGTGGAGGGGCTTTATTGACCTTCTGGGGGTGCGGGTGGCGGTTGTGGTTGCACGTCTGGCGGGAGCACAACGCTCGCTGTGCTCGTATTTCCGGGAGAGCTGGTAGAGGGAGGGCTGGGTGATGCCATCTCCAGGCCAAGCGCCAAGTGCAGGACTCTTCCTGGATATCGTATCTGAGAGAGTGCGGCCATCCTCCAGCTGTTTGCCTCTGAGTACAGATGCTGCTGCTCGTGTGGGATGCCTTCATTGTCTTGGCTTCAACATTCTCGACGGTGTCACTGGGCTTGACCTCAAGGGTGGTGGTCTTGATTTTCAGGGTCTCCACAGAGATTTGCATCTGTGCATCTGCTGCTCAGCCGCCGAGTTGAAGAGAAAACTAAAACCGTTATTTTTTTTTTTAATTTTTTTTCAACGTTTTTTATTTATTTTTGGGACAGAGAGAGACAGAGCATGAACGGGGGAGGGGCAGAGAGAGAGGGAGACACAGAATCGGAAACAGGCTCCAGGCTCCAAGCCATCAGCCCAGAGCCTGACGCGGGGCTCGAACTCACAGACCGCGAGATCGTGACCTGGCTGAAGTCGGACGCTTAACCGACTGCGCCACCCAGGCGCCCCTAAAACCGTTATTTTTAAATCTTTTCCTACTACTTCTAATGTTTGGTATGTCTGCTTCTATTGACTTTTCTATGGACTTTTTTCTTTTCTTTTAAAACTTTTTTTAATGTTTATTTATTTTTGAGACAGAGACAGAGCATGAGTAGGGGACGGGCAGAGAGAGAGAGGGAGACACAGAATCCAAAGCAGGTTCCAGGCTCTGAGCTGTCAATGCAGGGCTTGAACTCACAAACCAGGAGATCATGACCTGAGCTGAAGTGGAATGCTTAACCAACTGAGCCACCCAGGTGCCCCTCTATTGACTTTTTTCTTTTTTCTTTTTTTTTTTTCAACGTTTTTTATTTATTTTTGGGACAGAGAGAGACAGAGCATGAACGGGGGAGGGGCAGAGAGAGAGGGAGACACAGAATCGGAAACAGGCTCCAGGCTCCGAGCCCTCAGCCCAGAGCCTGACGCGGGGCTCGAAATCACGGACCGCGAGATCGTGACCTGGCTGAAGTCGGACGCTTAACCGACTGCGCCACCCAGGCGCCCCGACTTTTTTCTTGATTATGAGTCACATTTTCCTGATTCTTTACATGTATAGTCAATTTTTGTGTCCTAGGTGCTGCAGACAGTGCATTGGAGAGACTACGGATTGTTGCCTTCTAGCAAGAGTATCGGTTTTGTTCTGGTGGGCAGTTAAATTACTTCAAATCACGCTAATCCTGATGAGGCTTGGTTTAAGGATTTATCGACGGAGTGTAACTTTGGTTTTGCTTTAGTACTTGGATGTAGTCCTTATCCTTAGGGCCTGGTGTTCCCTTCTAAGATGTAGCTTTCTCAGGTCTCCCCTGAACGCCTAGGGTGCTTACTGGGTCACAGCTGCAATGCCCACCAACACCGGGTAACTTCTGGAGCCTCTGCTCAGCCCCCAGCAGCTGTTCTATGGCAGGCGTTAGCCTTCTGTGCATTTGCAGTTGAGGTCCAGTCAAGGGCTCCAGGAGAAACCCTCTGCACATTTCTGGACCCCTCTTTGGCCTGTGTGATGTTGCAAAACCCTCCTCACATTCAATTCTGTAGCCTTTTCCCCATCGTCAGAAACATAAGGCCCACCCACCTGATGGGAGTCAGGCTGCGGGGGAGCATGATTGAGTACCCTGTCTGACCACCTCACAGACATGTCACAGGCATCCCCAGTACTCCAGGTGTGTCCCCTCTGCCTGGTGTGCTGACCACTCTTTTTGTTTATCTGCCTGCCTATGGAGTCCTCTTGTCCTCTGTGTACATTTTGGGCACTGGTCACAGTGTGAACAGGACAGACAAGGTCCCCATCACTGTGGAGACCAAAGCCTCTAGCGTATGGTGTCTGGGGAGGGACAGACAAGAAAGAACAAAAAGAACAAGGTGATGTTGACTAGTGTGAAACAGTGGTGTGAGGCAAATAAAACAGGACAGTGAGCTGGAAGGTGAGGAGCCCATGTGGGCTGGGAGGTTGGGAAGGGTCTCTCAGAGGAAGTGACCTGGGAATTGAGAGCCAAATGATGAGGAGGGAAGGGTTGCTGACACCTAAGACTTTGGAGACCAAAGGAAGGCCTTCAAGGAGAGAGGAACTGTGTGTTAATGATGGACATGGTCATGCCCAGGGAGAATGAAAGGAACCCAGAATGAGTAGGAACGAGGATAACTGAGGCAGTCTGACCCGCTTCTGGGTGCGTTGGACAGCTTGTGCAAAAGAGGTATTCTCTTGGTGTCATGAAACTGCTTTGTTTGGAAGATTCATTTGGTATCGATTACAAGCAGAAGGGATGTTAAGTGGGGAGATGGATCAGAATTCCAAGAGGTCCAAGCATTAACGGAGGGTGGCTGTCCCAAACATCTTATCTTTATGAATGGCTGCCTGTTCCATGGCCTGTCCCCTAATGGCATCCCCTCTGCCTGTTGTGCTACTCACTCTTTTCATTGGTCAGTCTTCCTGGGGGTTCTTTTTGTTCTGTTTATACCTTTTATGGTTCCTCTTCTCAAAGTTTAGTTCGTGTTTTATTTTTATTTAAAAAAGTTTTTTTTTAATGTTTATTTTTGAGAGAGAGAGAGGGAGAGAGACAGAATGAGAGTGAGGGAGAGGCAGAGAGAGGAGACACAGAATCTGTATCAGGCTCCAGGCTCTGAGCTGTCAGCACTAAGCCCGATTTGGGGCTTGAACCCACAAACTGCGAGATCATTACCTGAGCCAAAGTCAGATGCTTAACTGACTGAGCCACCCAGGTGCCCCATAGTTGGTATTTTAAAGCATCTACCCTTGCTGTGCACATCCTGTTGCTTTTATCTTGACATTCTCACTCTAGCAGTTTTCTTCCAAGTGCTCAAATTGTTTTTAATTTCCTTCCAGAGTAGAAAAAGAGACCTAAAAGCCAAGAGTCACCACCAACAGAGGCCTTTTATGGTAAAGAGTTACCAAGCAGCAGAGTGAACCTGACAAGATCCACAGTGGGTGATTGCTGGCCTTCTACCTGAGCAGACAGTCGGGAGTCTAGGGATGAGCCAGAGAAGCAGAAGATGCATGATGGCCGCTTGGGGTCAATGGAACGTGAACAAGGGCAAGTAGTGACCCAGGATGGGGACTGGGGAAATGCTGAACTTGTGGAAAAATGCAGCTTCAATTCAGACTTTCTTTCTGCACAGAAATTTCTTGTCAAAGAATATTTCTGTCAAATTGACTCAGTTCAAAGTTTCCAGCATAATTTTGTTTTAAAAAATTGTCAGGAAATCTTGGTAGTGAAGAAAGCTTATAAAGGCAATCCACATGGAAAAGCCTTAGGAAATCTGTATAAATTGAGCATGGTAAATATACCAACCAGAGCATATACCTTTCTACACATGAGATTATTAATGTAGGAAATAAACCCTATGGCTTTAAAGAAAGTGGAGATTTTTTTTACCCTTAGCTCATGCTTCTCTCACTTCGTGAGAACTCATACTAAGGAGAAACCCTATGAATGTAATGCATGTGGGAAAGCCTTTAAGAAACTTTCATCTTTTTCTTACCATCTGAGAAATCACAATAGAGAGAAAGCCTATGAATTTAATGAATGTGGGAAGTCTTTCTGGAAGAGCCTTCACCTCATTTTGCACCAGAGAACTCACACTGGTGAGAAACCTCATGAATGTAATAAATGTAGAAAGTCTTTTAGCCATAATTCTTACCATAATGTACACCAGAGAATTTATACTGGAGAGAAACCCTATAAATATGATGAATGTGGAAAATCCTTCAGTGGAAGGTCTAATCTTAATGTGCATAAGAGAACACATACTGGAGAAAAACCCTATAAATGTGATGAATGTGGAAAAGCCTTCAGTCACAGCTCTCACCTTAAAGTTCACAAGAGAATCTATACTGGTGAGAAACCATATAAATGTAATGAATGTGGGAAAAACTTTCAGTTTTCATTTATCCTTCACTCAGTGTAAGAGAACACACACTGGAAAGAAACCATATAAATGTCATCAGTGTGTGAGAGCTTTCAGTCAAGGTTCTAACTTTATTGGGCACCAAAGAACTCATGCCAGAGGAAAAACACTACATATTTCATTTTAATATATAAAAATTGTACACATACATTTATTATTAAAAAAAATATTTTTTAATGTTTATTTATTTTTGAGAGAGAGACAGAGCATGAGAGGGGGATGGGCAGAGAGAGAGGGAGACACAGAATCTGACCAGGCTCCAAGCTCTGAGCTGTCAGCACAGAGCCCGACATGGGGCTTGAACTCACAGACCATGAGATCATTACCTGAGCTGAAGTTGGACGCTTAACCAACTGAGCCACCCAGGTGCCCCCCCAAAATTGTACACATATGTTTAAATTTTGTGTCGTTCCCAGAGAAGGGCTGAACCTGGGTGGCATTTGATACCTTGGAAAATTTTTCATTAGTGAGATCAAAGCTCTCTTCAATAATACTAATTAATATGATCACCCAGTCCAGGAAGGACTGTAGCTCAGAA
Source organism: Neofelis nebulosa (assembly GCF_028018385.1). Lineage (NCBI taxonomy): Eukaryota > Metazoa > Chordata > Mammalia > Carnivora > Felidae > Neofelis > Neofelis nebulosa. Next base: position 568,231 of record NC_080798.1, read on the forward strand.
GTCAAAATAGGTTGATGATATTTGACTGAATGACTGAATGACTGAATAGACTGTTCCAAAGAGTCAGAATGCTATTATTTGCTTCCTTGCTCCCCCAGAGCTACAAGATTGGGCTGCCTCTAATGTGTTTCAGGAAGTCATTATAAACTAATTATGGACAGTGTGTAGAAACATAGAAAATTCCTATAATACAGTTCACCCTTGAATGACACAGTTGTGAACTGTGCAGGTCCACTTATAGATGGATTTTTTTCAATAAATACAGTACAGTATTGTAAATGTATTTCTTCCTTATGATTTTTTTCTCTAACTTACTTTATTGTAAGAATACAATATATAATACATATGACATATAAAATAAGTGCTAATTGACAGACCGTTTATATTATTGATAGGGTTTCCAGTCAATAGTAGGCTATTAGTATAGTTTTGGGAGTCAAAAGTTATATGTGGAATTTCAGCTGTTCAGGGAGTCAGCACGACCATCTCCCACATTGTTCAAGGGTCAGCTGCAGTGAAATGTGCTGAATTCTTGTGACTGTGTTGCCCTATATGTGCATTTGGATAAGGGCTTAGAAGGAAACAGAAATGAATGTAGCTGATTAATGCGTCTTGGGATATTGTGTGGCTTCCTTTTATGTTCAAAACTGCCACAATTTTACAATAAGTAAAAAGACAAAGAGGAGGGGTGCCTGGGTGGCTCAGTCGGTTAAGCATCCGACTTCAACTCAGGTCATGATCTCGCGGTCCGTGAGTTCGAGCCCCACGTTGGGCTCTGTGCTGACAGCTCAGAGCCTGGAGCCTGTTTCAGATTCTGTGTCTCCCTCTCTCTCTGCCCCTTCCCCGTTCATGCTCTGCCTCTCTCTGTCTCAAAAATAAATAAACGTTAAAAAAAAAAAGACAAAGAGGAGAAAGAAGATCAAATGTCAGTCTGAATCACAGAGAAATGGGTGTATGAAGGTAGCAAAACCAAGAGGAAATGTAAATAAATTTAGCAGTCAACACAAGAAGTTAGAAAAAGAAATTCTTTTTTTTTTTTAAGTTTATTTATTTATCTTGAGAGAGAGAGTGCACAGGAGCAGTGGAGGGGCAGAGAGAGAGGAAGAGAGAGTCATCCAAAGCAGGGTCCGCTCAGCATGGAGCCCAACATGGGGCTTGATCCCATAACAGCCACATCATGACCTGAGCCAATACCAAGAGTTGGATGCCTAACAGACTGAGCTACCCAGGTGCCCCAAGAAATTATTTCTAATCAAAGTAGAAGGAAGAATCTAGTAAAGATAAAAGCAGAAAATACATGGTAAAAGGCAACTCTAAGAAAAACAAATTGGATAAATTCCAAACTGATATGATCAAGAAAAATGACACACAGGGACGCCTCGGGGGCTCAGTAGGTTGAGCGTCCGACTTCGACTCAGGTCATGATCTCATGGTCCGTGGGTTCTAGTTCTGTGTCGGGCTCTGTGCTGACAGCTCGGAGCCTGGAGTCTGCTTTGGATTCTGTGTCTCCCTCTCTCTCTGCCCCTCCCCCGCTTGAGCTCTGATTTTCAAAAATAAACATTAAAAAAAAATTTAAACAAAAAAATGACACAGATTTACAACACTGGGAATGAAAAGAGAAATACATAAAGAAAATAATATCAAAAATTGTACATTTTTGTGTTAATATACTTAAAAGATTAGATGAAAAAGACAGTTTTCTAGGAAAACATAATCCTGTCAAGTACAATATTGACTGAAGAACACACTAAACCTAAATAGACTAAACATTTTTTTTTTTTTAATTTATTTTTGGGACAGAGAGAGACAGAGCATGAACGGGGGAGGGGCAGAGAGAGAGGGAGACACAGAATCGGAAACAGGCTCCAGGCTCCGAGCCCTCAGCCCAGAGCCTGACGCGGGGCTCGAACTCACGGACCGCGAGATCGTGACCTGGCTGAAGTCGGACGCTTAACCGACTGCGCCACCCAGGCGCCCCAGACTAAACATTTTAGATTAAACTGCAAAAAAATTCTCATTTACCCATACACATAAAATTCTAAGCCTAAACTGTTTATCAGTGAATTATTTCTACCCTTCAAGAAGTAGAAAACTCTTTGATACACAACTGTTCCAGAATATGTAGAAAGCTGAACATTTACCTTTCTTGTGACACCAGTTTGTCAAAGCCCAAAGAAAGAACCGTGAAAGGCCAATATCTCTCAGGACTATTAATGCAACAGTTCCAGATCAGATCCTGCCAGTAAAGATAGCAGAGTGAGTACACTTGAATTTAGAAACATTCACTCCAGGAATTAGGGTGTTGACTATTAGGAAATACATAACTAGAATACCCCGTTGTAGTCAAGCAATGGAGAAAACTAGTCATCTCAATGATTAATGAGAAGTTGATAAAATTTAATATTTAAATATTATTTAAGGGAAAAAAAACCTGGTAACAGGAAAAAAATATTTTTATCAAATGATACCAGTTTTAAATAGTGACAATAGCATGGAGGTTGGCAAACTATGGCCCACAGGCCAAATCTGGCCCATGTGTTTTTGTAAATCGTTTTATTGGAACATAGCCACACCTGCCAATGTCCATATTGTCTACGGCTGCTTTAACAACTAAGGTGGAACTGAGTAGTTGTGAAACAGATTGCATAGTCTGAAAAGGCAAAATATTTACTAGAAAAGCCTTGCCAATCCCAGATCTAGAGCCATCTCCATTCTGTTCAGGGAGGACCAAGGCACGTTTGCTCACAAGTCCTCATGTATGAACAGGAAATTGACAAAAGGAGTACAAATGGGCAAGAAATACATGAAAAAGTATATGAGTTCATCACTCATCAAAGAGATGCAAATAAAAATGATGGAAATCAATATTTGGGCAGCTGTTAGGAGGTAGGCAGTATCCCAGGCATGCAGTCTACATTACCTCATTTAATACAAAGATCCTGGAGAGGCAAGTTCTATTATTTCCATTTTATAGATGCAGAAAACACAGTCCAGAGAAGCCAATTGGCAGGTAACGATTGGCAACGATCTTAAAAGACCATGTTGGGAATGGCAAAAATAGCAAACAGGGTTGCCTGCCTGGCTCAGTCAGTAGAGCATGGGACTTTTGACCTGGGGGTTGTGAGTTGAAGCCCTACGTTGTGGGTAAAGTTTACTCAAGAAAAAAAAAAAAAAGAAAGAAGGGGCGGCTGCATGGCTCAGTCAGTTGAGCATCCGGCTCTTGATTTCAGCTCAGGTCATGATCTCATGGTCTCGAGATCAAGCCCTACATCAGGCTCAGTGCTGACAGTGTGGAGCCTGTTTGGGATTCTCACTCTCCCTCTCTCTCTACCCCTCCCCACTCTCTCAGTCACTCTTGCTATCTCAAAATAAGTAAACATTAAAAAAAAAAAAAAAAAAGAGGGGCGCCTGGGTGGCTCAGTCAATTAAGGAGCTTACTTTGGCTCAGGTAATGATCTCACTGTTCATGGGTGGGAGCCCCGTGTGGGGCTCTGTGCTGACAGCTCAGGAGTGTGGAGCCTGCTTCAGATTCTCCTCTGAGAGTGTCTCCTCTCTCTCTGCCCCTGTCCTGCTCACACTCTGTCTCTCCCCAAAATAAATAAGTGTTAAAACATTTAAAAAAAGAAAACTTAAAAAATAGCAGGGAAGGATTCTATTCAGCACTCATGGATGGTTATATAGGTGCACTGTCTTTGTAGGGTAGTTAGGTTGGAAATGTCCAAATGTAAAGTAAAGTACGTTCATGGGTTGATTCCTCAATCTCCCCTTTGCAATTTACCCATGGAAATAACTGCCCAGCTATGAAAATGTGGGTGTAGGTTCTTTGTTACAGCATGGTGTGTACTAGCAAAATATCAAATGTTCCCCAATAGGAGCAAGTTTAATTATGGTGCAAAAATTAAACGGCATATTGTTGTGTGACAAAATTAGGTTCATAACAACACGGATGATCCCAACTGTATGACATTGTAAACCTTTCCCATGGGAGCTCTGTGGAAAAATGTCACCCACATGTTAACAGTTTGTTATCTGTGGGTGGTGGGATTTTAAGCAATATTTTCTCTTTGTCTTTTCCTAAAGGAGTTTAATTTGTTTACAATAAATGTGTATAATTGGAATTTAAAAGAAAGTTATTTTCATCCAGGAATAGTGTTAAAATAATGAAATCCAAAATTTTCATTGTTCCATGTTACTGGGTGGGAAATAGAATACAGACCATTCATGTGTGTGTAGCCAGAGATACGGTCATTGCTATTAGAGTGGGAGATTGACCTGATAATATACAGGAATGAGTATGTGTGTATGTGAGAGATACAGAGAGATTAAAATTTTTTAAAATGGGGGCCCCTGGGTAGCTCAGTTGGTTAAGCATGTGACTTTGGCTCAGGTCATGATCTCGCAGTTCGTGAGTTTGAGCCCTGTGTTAGGCTCTGTGCTGACACTCAGAGCCTGGAGCCTGCTTCACATTCTGTGTCTCCCTCTCTATGCCCCTCCCCTGCTCACCCTCTATCTGTCTGTCTCTCTCTTTCTTTTTTTTTTTTTTAAATTTTTTTTTTTTCAACGTTTTTTATTTATTTTTGGGACAGAGAGAGACAGAGCATGAACGGGGGAGGGGCAGAGAGAGAGGGAGACACAGAATCGGAAGCAGGCTCCAGGCTCTGAGCCGTCAGTCCAGAGCCTGACGCGGGGCTCGAACTCACGGACCGGACCGCGAGATCGTGACCTGGCTGAAGTCGGACGCTTAACCGACTGCGCCACCCAGGCGCCCCTGTCTCTCTCTTTCAAAAATAAACATTAAAAAAAAAATTTTTTTTAATGTATCCACAAAGTAACACACCTGCTTCTCCAACGTTTTTTTTTTTAATTTTTTTTATTTTTGAGACAGAGAGAGACAGAGCATGAACAGGGGAGGGGCAGAGAGAGAGGGAGACACAGAATCGGAAACAGGCTCCAGGCTCCGAGCCATCAGCCCAGAGCCTGACGCGGGGCTCGAACTCACGGGCCGTGAGATCGTGACCTGGCTGAAGTCAGACGCTTAACCGACTGCGCCACCCAGGCGCCCCTTTTTAAATTTTTTTTTCAACGTTTTTTTTTTTTTTTTTAACACACCTGCTTCTTTTTTTTTAACACACCTGCTTCTTTTTTTTTTTTTTTTTTTTTTTTCAACGTTTTTTTTATTTATTTTTGGGACAGAGAGAGACAGAGCATGAACGGGGGAGGGGCAGAGAGAGAGGGAGGCACAGAAGCGGAAACAGGCTCCAGGCTCCGAGCCATCAGCCCAGAGCCTGACGCGGGGCTCGAACTCACGGACCGTGAGATCGTGACCTGGCTGAAGTCGGACGCTTAACCGACTGCGCCACCCAGGCGCCCCTAACACACCTGCTTCTTAAAAGCTGGCTGTATGGGCCTCAGCAGCCTGGCCAGAATGCAAATGCCCATCTGGCGACCCTGGTGGACCAAGGCTGGCTCTCCACACCATAGACGTAAGCATGGTGAGTTGATGTGTCCCTCATTTGTGAGAAGTAAAAAGGTCTCCATCATTGGATGTTCAGGACATAAAAATAACCGACAAAACCAGGATGCAGCTAATATGAATTCAAAACAATCAAACAATCAAGGAAAAAGTACAGCCTTTATAGAAGCCCCCCAAATCCACAACTTAACCAAGTCTCTGAATAAAATTTCCATTCCAGTAAGATATTGACCCTTGATGCCTATACATGATGTTCATAAATATCTACCTGGATAATCTGGTTCACCACTCAGTCCATCCACGCGTCCTGGGATATCCAACTGCAAACACATCTGGCAGCCCAATTATTCTTACCTCCACTGCCATCTGCCTAGGCCACACTGCCATCTTCTCTTTGGAACCAGTGCAGTGGCTTCTCACTGGTCTCCCCATGTCCACTCTTCACTCCCGTGGTCCTTTGTACCCACAAGCAGCCACAGTGAACTTTTCAGAGTACAAACAGGATCACTGTGTTCCTCCTGAGACTTAGGGCCATTTGAAGACTGCAGAGTTCCCAGAACAAGTCATTTCCCAGCTTGTATGTCCGTGTCTGCCTGCCTTCCTGTTCCCCTGCCACAACACTGCTTGGGTCCCACTGGTCCTGCTCAGTTTCCTTGCACATGCTGATGTACTCTGTGAACCCCATTGGATTCACATTCCATTTGGAACCACGGTCCATTTGAATTCCATTTGGAACCACGGTCAACCTGCCATAACCCTTGGGAGGCTGAGGACCCATCCATCCAGTCTTGGGTTAAGTATCACTTCAGAAAGGCCACTCATGACCAACCAGACCCAGCTGGTCCTTCATCCCACTGTGGAACTTCACACCATATGTCAGAGTTTACAAAGATTTGTTTATCTGTTTTTCTGTCTACAGTAGAATATCTACTGAATCCTAACTCCCATCATGCCAGGCCTCTGTGGAGAATGTTCCAGTGATTTTGCATTTCATCCAGATCATGAACAGCCTACAGGACCCCTCACCTGTGATTCTCACTCTGTATATTAGAACCACAGAGGTAGCTTAAAAAAAAAGTCAATACCAAACTTCTTTTTCCAATTAAGACTAGGAGTATGTGAACAACCTTAGCTCCCAAAGAAACAGAAAAAAAAAAATGATACTTTTCTATTGTACCCTAGTGAAGAGAGGTGGGAGCGAGGAAGACTTGAAGAATTCCAAAGGGAGGTGAACTCTCTACAGGTGAGCACACGGCCGTGCCGGGGATGAATACCTGGTCCAGGTGCAGGTGGCATCAAAGTGGTGGCAATTGATGGAGCAAGTGCACAAAGGAAGAGAGCAGCAGAGCCTTTTGACAGCAGTGGGCAGGGGGGACAGAGCCCCAAACGTGGCTTGGAAAAACCCCAAGTGTAAGAGTGATTTTCTGAGAATTACTTTTCTTGAGAATCCCCTTAGAATTTTGCTGAGTCCTCAGAACAGTGGAATGCTCTGCTCTTAGGTACAAAATCGGCACATTTTTGGCAAACGCGGATCAAGATGCAGAACATTTCCATTACCTCAGAAAGTTCTTTCTTGTCCCTTACCAGACAGTTCTTCCATATAGACCCAAAGCAAGCAGTGATTTCTATCAGCATGGATTGTTTTTGCCAATTCCGGAATTTCCTAAGGCGAGATTATAATCCTATATTTTGTGCATTTTTGTGTCTGCTGCTTTCCCTTAGCAAAAAATCTTCGAGACTTCTCTATTTTGTTACATGGATCAGTAATTCTTTTTTGTTGCCGGGTAGTATTTATTCCATTGTATGAACGTAGCACAATTTATCTCTTCTTAGATTGATGGAAATAGGAGACGTTTCCAATTTTGGGTTACTTTGAGTGAAGCTGCTATGAATGTATTTATCACATAGGACATAGGCTTTCATTTCTCTGTCACCTAGAGGTGACATGGCTGGGTTACAGAGTAGATGTATGCTCAGCTTTTTAAGAAACGGTCAGGGGGCGCCTGGGTGGCGCAGTCGGTTAAGCGTCCGACTTCAGCCAGGTCACGATCTCGCGGTCCGTGAGTTCGAGCCCCGCGTCAGGCTCTGGGTTGAGGGCTCGGAGCCTGGAGCCTGTTTCCGATTCTGTGTCTCCCTCTCTCTCTGCCCCTCCCCCGTTCATGCTCTGTCTCTCTCTGTCCCAAAAATAAATAAAAAACGTTGAAAAAAAAATTAAAAAAAAAAAAAAAAAAAAAAAAGTCTTGGGACCCCTGGGTGGCTCAGTCAGTTGAGTGTCTGACTTCGGCTCAGGTAATAATCTCATGTTTCATCAGCTTGAGCCCCACATCAGGCTTTAGTTAGCAGAAGTCCTGCTTCGGATTCTCTGTCTCCCTCTCTGCCCCTCCCCTGCGTGCACACATGCTCTCTCTCAAAGATAAGTAAATGAACACTAAAGAAAAAAAAAGAGGGGAGCCTGCGTGCCTAAGTCAGTTAAGCGTCCGACTTCAGGTAATGATCTCATGGTTTGTGAGTTCAGGCTCTGCGTTGGGCTCTGTGCTGACAGCTGAGAGCCTGGAGCCTGCTTCCGATTCTGTGTCTCCCTCTCTCTCTGTCCCTCCCCCACTCATGTTCTGTCTCTGTCTCTCAAAAATGAACAAATGTTAAAAAAAGTAAAATTAAAAAAATTTAAAAAAGAAAAAAGTCATGACCATGTGGGGTTATCTCAAGAATTCAGGGTTGATTTAATCAAAATCAATAAATATACTTCACTATATTAACAAGCTAAAAAAAAAAGTGTATGATTATCTCAATACATGCAGAAAAACTGACAAAATCCAACAATCATTCCTGATTTAAAAAACAGGGGTGCCTGAGTGGCTCAGTCGGTTAAGTGTCTGACTTCAACTCAGGTCATGATCTCGCAGTTTGTGGGTTCAAGTCCTGTGTTGGGCTCTGTGCTGACAGCTCAGAGCTTGGAGCCTGCTTCGGATTCTGTGTCTCCTTCTCTCTCTGCCCCTTCCCCTGTACTTATGCTCTATCTCTCTATGTCTCTGAAAAATGAATAGACCTTAAAAAAAATTAAACTAAAAATTTTTTTTAATGTTTATTTCTGAGACAGAGACAGAGCATGAGTGGGGGAGGGGCAGAGAGAGAGGGAGACACAGAATCCTAAGCAGGCTCCAGGCTCTGAGCTGTCAGCACAGTCCGACGCCGGGCTCGAACCCACAAACCGTGAGATCATGACCTGAGCCCACGTCGGTCGCTCAACGGACTGAGCCACCCAGGCACCTCTAAAATTAAAAAAATTTTAAAACAAAACACAACTCTCACCAAACTTGGAATAGAAGGCAATATCCTCAACCTGACAAAGGACATCTACATCCACAGGTAATATCATACCTCTTCGTAAAAAACTGAATGCTTTATCCCTAAGATTAGAACAGGGCAAGGATGTCTGTTCTCACCAGTTCTATTCAACATTATAATGGAGGTTCTGGCCAAGGCAATTGGCAAGAAAAAGGAATAAAAGGAGTCTAGATTGGAAAATACATTTTAAAAAATCCTTCTTTGTGTCAAAAGACATCATAAACAAAGTAAAAGGTAAGTCACAACTTGGAAAGCATATATTCCTAATAAAAGATTAGTGTTAACTTTATGTAAAGAACTCCTACAAACCAGTAAGAAAAAGACAACCCTAGAGAAAAATGCATGGAAGAAGTGGGAACTTAATTCAGGGAGAGAAAACACCAATGCTTGAAACTATGAAAAGATGCTGAACCTCACCAACAAGAGAACAGCAAACATAGCACGATGAAATACCATTTCCTACCCATGAGTCTGGCAAAAATTTTAAAAAGTGACACTACGAAGCATTGGTGGGTATGTGGAACAAGTGGAACTCTAACCGTTGCCAGTGGGCATATGCAAAGGTGAAATCCTGGGGCACCTGGGTGGCTCAGTGAGTTAAGCATCAGACTTCAGCTCAGGTCATGATCTAATGTTTCATGGATTCAGGCCCCATGTCAGGCACTGTGCTGACAGCTCAGAGCCTGGAGCCTGCTCCGGATTCTGTGTCTCTCTGCCCATCCCCTGCTTGCACCCTCTCTTTCTCTCAAAAATAAACATTAAAAATTTTTTTTTAAAAGACAAGGTGAAATCATTTTGGAAACAAGGTGAGCTATCTATCAATGTTGGACATAAATATTCATGCCCTCAGTACCGCTCTGAGGGGTACCCCAGAGAAACCCTGCATGTGTCCATAAGGAGACCTGTATATGAATGTTCATAGCAACATCATTTATAGTAGCTGGAAGCCTTTTGCTTGCAGTGCTCTTGCCCCCACCCCACCCCCCATATCTGTATGGCTGGTTTTCCCCCTGACTTTAGGGCTTTACTTGCAGATTACCTTCTCAGTGGGGCCTTCCCTAAGCCTTCAACTTAAAATCCCAACCATTCTCTCCAGCATTCCTTGCCCCCCTTCCCTACTTGGCCCTTAACAGTTGTCCCCATCTGATGTGTTATATATTTTACATATTTTACTGTTGCACATTCTCCTGTAGAATGTGAGCTCCATGAAGGCAGAGGTTTTGTGATTTTTATCCACGGCTTTATTTCCAGTTCCTTGCATAGTAGGTTCTTTAATGAATATTTAATGAACGAACCTAAGTGTCCATCAAAAATAGATGGGATAGGGGTACGTGGGTGGCTCAGTTGGTTAAGTGTCCAACTTCAGCTCAGGTCATGATATCATGGTTCACGAGTTCGAGCCCCACATCAGGCTCTGTGCTGACAACTCAGAGTCTGGATGGAGCCTGCTTGGGATTCTGTGTCTCCCTCTCTCTCTGCCCCTCCCCTGCTCACACTTGGTCTCTCCTTCTCAAAAATAAATATTAAAAAAAAAAAAAAAGATGGGATAAACAAGTTGTGGTACACTCATTCAAAAGGAAACTAGATAGCAGTGAAAATAAATGAAATAGAGCCTCACATATCAAAAAGGAAAAATCTTGCAATGGTAAACACACAGAGCAAAAAATTTAAGTTGCAGATAAAATCTTGTATTGATATATTTATATGAATGCAAAAAATGCACAGTAAATGTTTTGTATTGCTCTGGGATACACATATGTTGTAAAGTTTCAGAACTTTACAACAGAATCCACATCTCATTCAGGATAATGGCTGTTTCTAGAAGGTGGTTTCTGTCAAAGAGGGGAACACAGAGGTTTCAGTTGCATGGATAATGTCGTATTTTTTTTTTTCCAGGTTAGGAGTGCTTTCACTGAAATCCATACAATTTTATTATGTTTTACATGTTTTTTTTTAAATTATTTTAATGTTTATTTATTTATTTTAATGTTTATTTATTTTTAAGAGAGAGCATGAACACGGGAGGAGCAGACAGAAAGGGAGACACAGAATCAGAAGCAGGCTCCAGGCTCCAAGCTGTCAGCACAGAGCCTAACCTGGGGGCTCGAACTCATAAACAGTTGAGATCATGACCTCAGCTGAAGCCTGACGCCTAACCGGCTGAGCCACCCAGGCGCCCCCTAATGTTTATTTATTTTTGAGAGAGAGAGAGAGAGAGAGAGAGAGAGAGAGAGAGAGAGAGAGAGAGAGTCGAGGAAGAGTGGAAAGAGAGGGAAACAGAATTCGAAGTAGGCTCCAGGCTCCGTGCTGTCAGCACACAGCCTGACGTGGGACTTGAACCCACAAACTGGGATCATGACCTGAGCTGAAGTCAGAGGCTCGTTAACTGAGCCACCCAGGCGCCCACCTCTACCTTTAAAGTACTATCTGTCACGGGGGCGCCTGGGTGGCTCAGTCAGTTAAGTGTTCAACTTTTGTTCATTTGGGCTCAGGTCAAGATTTTGAGGTTCGTGAGTTCCAGCCCCGCACTGGGCTCTGTGTTGGCAGTATGGTGCCTGCTTGGGATTCTTTCTCCCTCTGCCTCTCCTAACTCACGCATTCTTTCTCAAAATAAATAAATAAACTTAATTTAAAAATACTAAGGGGGGCGCCTAGGTTGCTTAGTTGGTTGAGCATCTAACTTTGGCTTAGGTCATGATCTCGTGGTTCATGAGTTTGAGCCCCGCATGGGACTCTGTGCTGACAGCTCCGAGCCTGGAGCCTGCTTTGGATTCTGAGTCTCTCCGCCGGCCCCTCCCCTGCTTGTGCTCTCTTTCTGTCTCTCAAAAATAAATAAACATTAAAAAAAAAAAAATACTAACGTCCACAACTGGATGCGGACCACCACCACTTTGATCCAAGCTGTCCTTTTTTTCATTTTGATTACTGCATTAGTTTCAAGGGTCTGACCCCTCACGGTCTCTCTGACCACTGTGCTGTTCCCCCAACTGAGCAGTCAAAACTAGGGTGGACGAATGCACAGGCCAAGATGAATCAGGAACAAGGAGGAAAAGGTGGGGGAGCCAGGGAAGCTTGGGGGTGAGGGTCACCTCAAACACGGGTGGGAAAGAGGTTCCAACAGGGTCCCCAAGGGCTGTCAATGTGGGGGGGGGGGGGCGGTTCCAGGCTCAGCTAGGGCTGGAGGGGGTGGTGGCCCAGGGATCCTCCCCGTGCTGGATGAGGAGCCTTTTGGTCGTCCCCGTCCATGCTCTTGAGTAGTGGTTTGAGTGACAGTCGCTGAGGCAGAGATTTCGTTAGCCATGTTCCCTGCTGTTCTTCAGCGCGGCTCAGTAAACGCTGACTCCAGGAAACATCCCAACATAGGTCGATGGTAACGCAGGCTGCCATAAAGCTTCGCCGTCCAGGAAGAGATTTGGGAACAATTCCTTATGTTTTAAAGGGCTTTATGCGAGAAGCTCAAAACCAGGTTCCTCATTTGAAAAGGAGCATCAGAACAGGCCTGCGTCTGGGACGCGTTAAACGATCAGACTTTGTCAAGTTTGTACTGGTGAGCCGCCATTTCACAGACGGGCAAACTGAGGCTCGCGGGGCCGCGATCTACCCAAGCCTTTCCAAGATGGGCAGCGGCGGCGGGGAGGGCCGTCTAGGCCCCGGACAGTACCGTCGGCTCGCCGGCGGCTGTGATACTAGCCGCCGACGTAAGCCCCAGGCGCCGCGGTGGCCGGACTCGCGGCAGAGTTGCTCGGAGTACGTGCCATGGCGACGCTTCCGGACCAACCGGAAGCCCACTGCCCAGAACTACAACTCCCGGCAGTCCGCGCGACGCGTCCTAGTCGACGCCGGGGGAGCGGCCGCCATTGTCCGCCGCCGAGGTGAGGCGGTCGCCCAGGCGGTGGGGTCGCCGCCGTTGCCGCCGTGGGAGCCAGGAGTTTGGGAGAACAAGCGCGAAGACGCGGCGCCTGCAGTCGGGGCCGGCGCGGATCCCGCGCCTGCCCCTTCCGCGTCGGCTTCGCGCCCCTGTTTCCTTTGGTTCTGCGACCCTCCCGCCTCCCGCCTCTGGGCTCGCGGCCGCGCTGGGCCGGCTGGGCGGGCCCCGGTGAGCCCTGCACGTCGGGCCTGGCGCTGGGTAGCAGCCGTCGGCTCAGCGCGCCTTTGTCTGCCCCGCCGCGCGTGAAGATCCCAAGCGTACCGCCAGGCCTAACCTTGGAGCGGAACAAAAGCCCGAAGCGAAGCGGCGAAGCGATCCCAAGCTTGTTAAGTCGCTTGCCTCGAGCGGCGGGGACCGGCCCGCGGGGGTGGGAACCAGGTAAGGCCGGCCGCGAACCAGGTAAGGCCGGCCGCTCGCGGGTGCGGGCTCCCGAGCATCGCCTCCGGTGGTGCATAAGAGATCGGGCGGGAGGCCAGGCAGCAGGTGATGCGGCGCCTCTGAGGCCGTTAAAGGGAATAATAAACACCTTTCTTTCCCCAGTGGGTGTTTCTCGTCCGAGCGGGTTCAGCTAAGGCGCCGAGGGACGACGGCGACCGTGGGAGGGGGACAATCCCCGGTTCTCTTCACCGTGCAGTGACGGCGGACTTGGTTAGGTTGCAAACAGCGGTGCGGAATCGTTTGCCTACTTTGAGTTTTGGCGCAGATCCCGGTGTTTCTGGGGCCAGCAGGCGTCCTGGTGCTTTATACTCACTCCCAGGAATCCGCTGAGCTCTGACAGTTGGCCCTCGTACCCTCGAGAGGTCTCGGGACTTGCACAAAGACTTGGAACCGACTGACTTTGTGGTCTGGGCTCCACATCAGGAAACGGACAGACTTGGGCCCGGTAGGTCTTGCCGGTTGAGTTCTTGTTTCCCTCCCTCCTTCCTCCCTTTTAGATAAAGGTTGCATAACAGAAAATCATTTTAGAGTACAGTTCAGTGGTTTTTGTTGTATATTCAGAAAGTTGTGCAATAATAACTACTATCTAACAGAACATTTTCATCACCTCCTTCCTATAAGAAACCACCCGCACCATAAGTGGTCACTCTGCATCTCTCCCTCCCCGCCCAGCTCTAGGCAACCATTGATTTCTTGGGGGGGGGGGGGGGGGGATGTGCAGGTGGATTTTACAGTAGTTTTTGTCAAATCAACCAAAAAGTAACCTCGAGGTTGTCACTGACTGTCTCTTAACAACCACTGACAAATTTATACCCTCTCATTCTGGAGTGTGGTCTTTTTTTCAGCTTATTCAAGTCACTCTTCATTTATGTCCTGGAATTCTGTTGTTTTTGACACGTAAATTCTGTTTTCTTACAATGCTCCCTACAAGTCTTTTGTTGCTTCCTTGGATGGGCTGTGTTCTTTGTTCCCACTGGCTCTTCTGTGACAAAGGACCAGTTTTGTCTTTTCCATTTTTGTCATTAGGTTGGTATTGCAATTGTCTGTGAATCACCTTAATCCAGTGCTTTTGGCCAGGCACCTGGTGGATTGATCCTGTGGGATGGCAGCTGTCAATCCATGGGCCTCCTGGGGTAAGTCCCAATTCTGTGTCTTCCGGGCCTCCTCCGTGGTGAACCTGCTGCAGCCAGGGGTCAGAGCTAGGGAGGGACTGAGAGTTTTGGGGGATTGGAGGGAGTCTCTCTGTCTTGGTATAGAATTAGAACTGAGTGAGATTAAAAAAAAAAAGACAACTTGGTTGTTGGTGAAAAAGGAAAGTGGTTAGTGTAAAAGACAGTGTTATTTTGTATATCTATAGTCTTAAGATGTGTTAGTGGTTCTAAGACATTTTCTACTGATTTGTGGGATTGCTTAGAAGACAGACATACATACAATCAGAATTTCTCTATCATTGCCGTATTTTTTACCTTTAGTGTTGTTTCTCATTTATGTAGCAGTGGCATGTAATTTAAGAACAATGTTAAATAGCGTGATGTCAGTGATGTGTTATCTTTAAGTGAGGTTTCATGTATTTATCACTAAAGACATCAAGGGAGTATCTTACTACTTAGATTATTATTTTTATTTTATATTTTTTTTAATTAATTATTTTTTCATGTTTATTCATTTTTGAGAGAGAGAGAGACACACACACAGTGCCAGCGGGGAAGGGGCAGAGAGAGAGGGAGACACAGAATCCAAAGCAGGCTCCAGGCTCTGAGCTGTCAGCTCAGAGCCGGATGCAGGGCTCCAACCCACTAATGGTGAGATCATGACCTGAGTGGTCAGATGCTTAACTGACTGAGCCACCCAGGCGCCCCTCTACTTAGATTATTTTTAAAATTGGGTAACCTTAAACATTTTATCAGATACCTCTTCAGCCATTCAAGTGATTCTATTCTTCTATTATTATCATTTTTCTTATTAAAAAATTTTTTTTTAATGTTTATTTTTGAGAGAGAGCATGAGCAGGGGAGGGGCAGAGAGAGAGGGAGACACAGAATCCTAAGCAGGCCCAGCCTCTGAGCCGTCACTACAGAGCCAAACGCAGGGCTTGAACTCAAGAGCAGTGAGATCATGCCCTGAGCCAAAGTTGGACACTCAACCGACTGAGCCACCCAGATGCCGCCAAGTGATTCTATTCTTGATTCTTCTTGGCTATATCATGTCAGATTTTTGGGTAGTGACTTACCTGTGTATTTCTAGTATAAATCTAGCTTGTTATGTTGGATTTTGTTACATGCCTTGGGCTCTGTTTATGGAACTTCGTTACACCCATTAGTGAGACAGATCTGCTTTTCTATTTTGTTGCCTTTAGTCACTGGGATTGTTGTCACAGTGGCTTTTCTTTACTTGTCCCAACCTGATCTGGTGCAGGTGTCCTTACGGACCAGTCCTGGGGAATGGCGGCTGTTGACCCGTGGACCTCCTGGGGTGAGTCAAAAGCCTGTGTCTCCATTGGCCATGTTTTCTGCTGTGTCATGCTTCTTCCAGCAGTGACCTGCTGTGGCCAGGGATTGGAGCTGGGGAGCCAGGTGGGGATTTAGGGCAGGGGGGGTTCTGGTCCAGGTCTCTCTGTGCAGAGCTGGAACAGGGACGGATCAGAACATTCCATTGGGTGATAGAGTGATGGTGACACCTCCAGGAGAAGGGTGCATGAGAATAAGTGTGTGGCCATTTATAGCTCGGGCCCAGAAAGGATGTGAACTGGTACTACTTCTCAGAGATGGTGCTTCTGAGCAAAGGGGGCCAGTGCAGGACTCATGTTTAGGAACATTACTTCTATTCTCGGAGCCCCATTTCCTTCATCTATAAAATGAGGAGTCTCTTTCTTTGCCCAATGGACACGGCTAGGAACTAGCTCTCCCTCAGCACACTCCCTGCCCCCGCCGTCACCCTGACCAGGAAGGACTCGTCGGCATACTTCCGGTGGGGAGAGCTGCCTCCGTGACTTTGTTTTCCTCCCCAGCTCTGTGTCCTCAGGACTCTGCCTGGCCTGTGGAAGAGAGCCCCAAGGAGGAGAGGAGGGTCACTGGGCTCCCGACAGCCCAGGTCCAGGTGAGTCAGGCATCTGCTTTTTCCTGAAGGGCTGTCCTGTACCCTGGGGTGTCCAGGTTGTCCCCCACCATCCTAGTCTTTGTGTTCATAAGTTTATAGCAGCTAGACTTTGCCTAAAGAAAGAGTCGGCCAGAAGTTAATTGCTTTCAAAGCACAGACAGGGAGAATTCAAACAGTTTTCTGTGACTTGGAACCACATTATCGACCAACCTGTTCACAGAACTGAGCCCTGGCAATGCCGTGTGTTGTTTTGGTGGACGAGGGGCAGCCCCTTTGGCCGGCAGCAGCCCCCTTTTCTCCTCCCACCTTACCTCATGTATTCAGTGCCATATTGGGTTGATGCTGTCCTGTGAGCTCTGTGCTTGCTGGGCAGAGAACATGGATAAGTCCAAGCCCTGGTCCCGAGAAATTCTCAGTCCCCTTTCCCAAGGTGGTTCAGTCAGCTACTGAGGCCTCATGGCCTGCTGGTGCCACACCTGTGGTTCAGGACATGGGCCTGAGATGCTTAGGGAGGCCCCAAGCCTTGGAGAGGCTGAGCCCAACTAAGGCCTCGAGAAGTGGGAGACAGTCTGCATAAAGTCACTGGGGCACAGAGCAGCTGGAATCCTTCCGCTGTGGGGAGGGACGCTGCCCGGGAGACATGATGCACTTGCACCAAGAGGTTAAGGGGGCTGCAGGGGCCTGGCCTTTTGTGACCCTGCCTGTGTGTGTTGGGTGAGGGTGGGGGCACCGCATGACCGGCATCTGGGTGAAGGATGACCCTAGTTAGAATTGAGGATGCAGAGGCCAGGATGAACCTAACCAGGCCCTGAATGCCTACTGTGGAGCCAGGGCTCCATTCTGGTGGTAATAAAGAGCTTCCTAAGTGCAGTGAGCAGGAGGTGCCATTGTCTAAAATGTGGCTGGAAGGGTGTCCCTGGCAGGAGTGTGGGGGGGAACGGGGTCGTGGGAAGCAGGTTGGCATTTCAGGTGTCAGTGTGACCAGGGCCTGGGAGCAAGACCTTAAGAGGTGTAAGGGAGTTGATGCAGGGTAACTTTGAGACTATTAGCATGTGAGGATGGGTCCTGAGAGGAATATGACAGGAGACATGATATGGAAGAGGTGGCAGGAAATAGGATAGCAGAGTTGATGATACTGGAAAGATGTCCACTCCTTTTTCTCCTGCCCAGCCTCTTCATTAGAGACACCCACTTAAGAAAAACCAATTGTTTTAATGACTTTATTAAAATATTCAAATACCATAAAAGCGTATAGTTCTGTGGGTTTTTGTATATTCACAGAATTATGCAACTATTACCAACCAGTATCTATTTCTGGTTCTGCTTCTAGAACATTTTTCATCCCCAAAAGAAATTCTATACCCATTAGCAGTCACTCCCTGTTCCTACCACCTTCGACCCCTGGCAACGACTCATGTACTTTCTTTATGTGTTTGTCTCTCCTGGACATTTCACATAAAGGGAATCATATGATATATGACCTTTCGCATTTGGTTTCTATCACTTAGCATATTTTTAAGGATCATTTATGTTACAGTACATATCAGTATTTTATTTATTTATATGATTCAGAGGCAGCCATTTTTAACTTACTGTTTTTGGTTCCTTAGGGTTGTCTCCATATTTCTAAATGAGATCCTGATTCATGAAATTTACATTTACTATTGGCTCCCTACTATGAAAAATGAAGAAAAATAGTTTTGTTACCATATTTAGGTTTTATTTGCTAAGTTTAAATAATGGATCAAACAAATGTACTGAGGTATAAAATTATTAATAACGTCTCTACGTAACTTAATGCCTCCCCCCCAAATTAAAAATATGTGATGAAATTTCCCATAGTTTCAAAGCTGACTGGTGAAGTGCATCGCAAGTATGTTGTCCTCACGTGGCAGCACGGCTGTCCCGGGGAGCAGAGGGCCTGAACCACGTGGTGCAGAGTGGTGGTTGTCTGGCATCAGAACTCGGGCAGCTTTGATGTTCATGGCTGATGTGTTATATAGTCATTTTCAGATTCTGTAAAAGAATCGGCAATGAGGCAAGGCTGAAAGATGGGCCCTGAATCAGTCGCTTGGGAACAAAAGTTAGTTGTAATAAAATGCTGTGAAGAAGTCTTAATAACCACTGGGCTGCACCCTGCTGTTAATTTATGTGAGGGTTCCTGAGAATTATTAGGGTTAATGCTGAGAAAATAAAATGGAGAATTAAAATAACAACACCCTCCAGTGTCTGAAGAGTTGTGATTTCTGAGAACATGCTCCTGGCCCCTCCCCATACTCACTTCAAATTTTTCCCTGTGGGAGATTCAAGACTTGAATCCTGTGAGTTTTGTACTAAGCGAGGTCTTCAGGAACACTAATGAGAGCCCCATTTCCCTCCACTGTTCCCTCCAAGTTAAATACTGAAATAAAGCATTCATCTGGTGAAAACATCAAATGCTGTCATCCCTTGTTATCTGAATAGTCCATTTTGGAGAACATGTTGCATAGCAAAGTTTCAACTAGTGGGAGCCCAGATCCCATTATTTTGAAGAATAGGGAAAAAGATGATACCCCATTTAAAAAACTCCAGCCAGCCTCCTCAGATATGGAAACTCTCCAACCTGTCTGTAACAATCCGCCGATGATTTGTGCATGATAAGTGTGCACGTAAATAACAGTAATACTCTGTACCCATCCCTGGCTGGTCTGAGGATGTGCACGTAGTTGTTTTCCTTCTCTCCAAAAAACTTACTGAAAATACTAATGAAATTCTGAAGTTGCCAAAGAACCCATCTGAATTTCCCCAGATTTCGTGAATGGGCCAGCTGTCCATGATATAATGCAGGAGCTGATTTTACATCTTCCCTCGGCACCCTTACATCTCTCAAACCTTCCCATGATGTAGATGTACGGTCGGGTTCCGTAAAGTGCCGTCGGGAGCCCTGGTAAGCGTTCATGCGTATGAACAAAGTGAAATTGCAAGAATGACTACAGGAAATTTAGGTGGGACATTTGCGAGTTACCCTAGCAGATGTTTGTAAAGTGCAACCTCACATAAGGGTAACCTGGGAATGGAACGGCTCGCTCCTTCCTGTGCTAGCTTCTAGGGTCCCTCTAATCCACAGTGGTGAGACTGGGTGCGAGACCTCCATCTGCTCTTTCTGTTTCACTTCTAGTCTTGGTTTTGGATTTTTTTTTTTTTAATTTGTTTTTAATGTTTATTTATTTTTGAGACAATGGGAGAGACAGAGTGCAAGCAGTGGAGGGGCAGACAGGGAGACACAGAATCTGAAGCGGGCTCCAGGCTCTGAGCTGTCAGCCCAGAGCCCGACGTGGGGCTCAAGCTCACGAACCATGAGATCATGAATGACCTGAGCCGAAGTCGGACGCTTAACCGACTGAGCCATTCAGGTGCCCCTGGTTTTGCCTTTTCTGCCTCTTCAAGGCCTCCATGAAGTGTGGACCCCAACATGGGGACATACTCAGCTGGGCATCTTTTTTTCTTCCCCTTTGGCAGCGCGTGAGTTCCTTCCCCTTTGATAACATCTACAAATCTGGAAATATTTCTTTTTACTTATTCAAAGTTTTATTTTGACAAATCCCATAAGTACAGAAAAGTATGGAAAGTAATCAAATATGGTCTCCATTACTCAGAATGAAGTTGTTAATGTTTTGTAATATTTGCTTAGTTTTCCCCAGTCACATTCTCTTCCCATGTTTACCCAGAATAGCTGCTTACGGTGTGTACACAGCTAATCAATTGTCTTACTCATATGTAGATAATAAGCTATTTATATAGACATCACATAGATAGTAGTCTAATTCTTTTTAAGTTTTTTTTTTCCCTAAGTCATCTCTATACCCCAGTGTGGGGCTCAAACTCCCAACCCCGAGATCAAGAGTTGCATGCTTTTCCTACCCGTAGCTTTTCTATACCTTTCTTTGCTTATTCAAGGTCAACTTTGAGATCCATCCATGTGATAAGTTCCTTCCTTTTGCCCTCTGTTCATCCCTTTTACAGATGGGCGTAGAAGCCCCTCCCCCCCATCCCCCATTTTTACTATTCCAGGAAAAGCTGTTGGACCTTCTTGTAATATCATTTTGTGCATACATCTAAATGTTTATCTAGACGTACCCCTCAAAGCAGAAGTATGCTGAGTTTTAGGGTGCACGTTTGCAGCATGACCAGCGCTGCCCCGTGGCTCTTGGAAAGGGCCTCCTCTCGTTCTCACCGCCATGGAAGAGAGCCTGTCTCCCTGCATCTCTGCTGCTGAGTGGCAGTGTCGGGTCTTTTAATTTTTGCATAGCTCAAGACCAAAATGGTAGATTGTGTGGTAGATTCAATGGTAGATTCCTTGATTGCTAGCAAGGTTGTGTATCTTTACATATTGTTACTGGTCATCTGGATTTCTTCTCTGTCTCTCTCCCACTCCTACCTCTGTGTAGACTCTGACCTGTTGATACGTAGGCATTTTATATGCATTCTGGATCCTGGTTCTTTGCCATGTGTGAATTGTCTTCTCCCAGTCTGTAGCTTGTCTTAACTTTGTGGTGTTCTTTGTCAGTCCCATGTTTCCCGTATCTGTATTTGTTTATAGCTAGTGTTTTTGTTTCTTGTTTAAAGAATTCACATATTAAAAAAAAAAAAATTCTGTTCCTTTAGGTTGTTTCTGAGGTCTTCTCTTACATGGTGGGCCTCCTGAAGCAATTGCTGTGTGTTCACATTTTTTTTTTTTAACATTTTATTCATTTTTGAGACAGAGACAGAGCATGAACGGGGGAGGGTCAGAGAGAGAGGGAGACACAGAATCTGAAACAGGCTCCAGGCTCTGAGCGGTCAGCACAGAGCCCGACGCGGGGCTTGAACTCACGGACCGTGAGATCATGACCTGAGCCGAAGTCGGACACTCAACCGACTGAGCCACCCAGGCACCCCGCTGTGTGTTCACATTTAATAAATTCTTGTTCTTTCAGAGCCCCTCTTGTGTCATCCTGTTTTATACTGAAATCCCTCCAATCAGAGAATTGGGATTGCAGTTCATTGAAAGTAGGATTGTAGATATTGCCAGTATTCTGTGTACTTTTGGCTTCTGCGTTTGGTCTCCCCGCCTGTGCTGCACATGTTCCTAGCGTATCCAGGGCTCTTGTGGTCTCCTGTGCTTACCAGGGAAGAGCTGTGAAGCTGTGTTTGAGTGTTCTGCTTTCCTGTGGCTGAGTAGGTTTGGTTCCTGATTGGCCTTCCTATGTGTGTGTCCATCTGTCTGTCTCCCTCCCAACGAATCTCACTCTAAGCTCCATGGACCTGCTTGGGCCAGGATCCTCGGGTTGGTTGTGTTTCCGGGCATGCAGCTGGCTGTCAGGCCACAGACCTCCTACCCCACATTGTTGAGGTTTCAACTCTGGGGTTGTTGGTCACCCGAGCAGCTG
Source organism: Neofelis nebulosa (assembly GCF_028018385.1). NCBI lineage: Eukaryota > Metazoa > Chordata > Mammalia > Carnivora > Felidae > Neofelis > Neofelis nebulosa. The sequence continues at coordinate 589,919 of NC_080798.1, forward strand.
GAGAACCTCATGCACTCCTGTGTCTGAGCAGGGTCAAGGCAGTGTTACCCGAGTGTAAGTGCAGGGCATTTGGTGGTGGTGCTGCCCACAGGTGGCTGGTTGGGAGCTGGGATAGCTAGCAAAGCTGTCCTGAGTACGGACTTGCCTTGTCACCTGTTTTCAGCCTGCCTCTCACTCCTGACTTAATCGTTTAAGCTCAGAGCCCCAAGCCTCTCCTGGGAGCTTCTTCCACCGTAGCCCTTCTAATGTGTGGGGGCTGGGATTCCCTCTGCTTTGTTTCCTTGGTCTGCTACTCTTTCATCTGTTCCCCATCTTGCAAGAACGTGTGGAACAACACGTGCCAATGGCCTCTTCTTTTCACTGGCTGGGATGTTTCTCTTTCTCAAACTTTATTTAGGAGATATTTAAACCCTAAAGTGGAATCTGGACCTTATGTTAGTTCCTGTTAGCATTGTAACAAATTACTACAAACTTAATGTCTTAGAATAATATGAATTTACTGTCTTGTTCTAGAGCTCAGAAGTTTTTTTTTTTTTAATTTTTTTTCCCCAACGTTTTTTATTTATTTTTGGGACAGAGAGAGACAGAGCATGAACGGGGGAGGGGCAGAGAGAGAGGGAGACACAGAATCGGAAACAGGCTCCAGGCTCCGAGCCATCAGCCCAGAGCCTGACGCGGGGCTCGAACTCACGGACCGCGAGATCGTGACCTGGCTGAAGTCGGACGCTTAACCGACTGCGCCACCCAGGCGCCCCTAGAGCTCAGAAGTTTAAAGTGGGTTTGTAGGCTCTTGGCAGTCAGCCAGTTCTGTGTTCTCATTGATACCACTTCTTTGACATATTGTTATGTCTTCTCTCTCCCCTTCAGATGTCAATAAATAGCAACATTTTTCAAAGACAAGAAAAAAAAAAAAGGGTCTGTAAGGCCGTGTTCCTTCTGGAGGCTACAGGGGAGAATCTGCTTCCTTGCTTTTCCCAGCTTCTGGAGGTTACCCTAATTTCTTGGCCTGTGGTCCCCACCCTCCATCTTCAGGATGCCTTGATCCAACATCATGTCTCCTTTTACTCAGACCCTCCTCCTTCCTCCTTGTGATTACATTGAGCCCACCTAGATGATCCAAGATAATCTCCCCAAATCAGTATCCTTAATGTAATCACATTTCTGCAGAGCCCCTTTAACATAATGGTTATAGGTTCTGGGATTTAGGATGTTGCCATGTCTTGGTGAGGGGTGTTATTATAAACACCCATGTTCAGTAACTTCAACTGTCAGCTTTTAGCTTTGTGCCTTTTTCTCTATCCTGACACAAAAACTGGAATATTTTATTTTTTTTTTTAATTTTTTTTTTTCAACGTTTTTTATTTATTTTTGGGACAGAGAGAGACAGAGCATGAACGGGGGAGGGGCAGAGAGAGAGGGAGACACAGAATCGGAAACAGGCTCCAGGCTCCGAGCCATCAGCCCAGAGCCTGACGTGGGGCTCGAACTCACGGACCGCGAGATCGTGACCTGGCTGAAGTCGGACGCTTAACCGACTGCGCCACCCAGGCGCCCCAAAAACTGGAATATTTTAAAGCAAATTTCAGATATTCTATCATTTTGCTTATCAACACTTCTGTGTAATTTCTAAGAGATAACATTCTTTTTAGAAAATAATAACTTTATCTTTTCACACCCAACAAAATTAACGACAGTAAGTCCCTGTTATTAGTTAATACCCGGCAATGTTCAGTTTTTTCCAATTGTCCCCAAAATATGTTTTACATTTGGTTCAAATCAGGATCCAAACGAGGACCACACACTGTGTGCTTAATATGCTGAAGAAACCAGGTCACTTTCTTGTTGGTTGCCTGATTTTGCCCTCTTGATGACATTGGGTGAGTTCCTCCATCCCTTTGCCTTCCATAAGCTGATAATTGGACTAGAGGGATGAGTAGGTTCAGGTCCCATATTTTTGGTGAGAGCACACCATAGGAGGTGCTGGGTCCTTCCTACTCTGTTGCATTAGTGGGTACAGGACGTCTGATTGTCCCATTTTCGGAAGATGTGATGGATTAGGCTAACTATAGCCGCCCCTCCATTATTCTTCATGTTATTCAGACATGTTCAGTGTCTGCCTTCCATGTGTGATGTAGCAGTTCCTGATGATCATTGCCAATGTCGACTACTTGATTAAAGGTTGCAGAATCGCTCCCTGCAGTGTCTGTTAGATGTAGTTCTTTTATTCCTTAGGTGCGTATAGGGATTCCATTGGGGTCTTGGGAGGGGTGGGAGGTTAACTTGTGACTCAGTTCACCAGCTTAACAGCTGCTAGGGTGTGGGTTTGAAGCTTGTTAAGTGTAGCTGAACTGAAGCCATCAAGTAGATGCCACCCTCTGTGGGAGTTAGGTGGCATGAGGGAGCACACCAAGAGCACCCTGGTGAGAAAGCATGGCCTCCCAGCTGCGTGTGATTGGGTGTGATTGCTCTGTGAAAGTACACTGAGCTTATTATTTCAGCTCACTTGGGCTTTGTGCACTTCACTGTCCGAATGTTACACTTATATTAAAAAGTTTATATTACTTAAAAACATAGAAGCATCACCCAGCAAGGAAACTGAGGCCCTAGGCAGATCTGTAGAAGAAAGCCAAGGTATTGGCTTGATGAGTCCAAGGTTAGGGATAGTTGCACTAGGAAGTTTTGCTCTGCAGTTTTAAGTGCTTTTCAGAGTAAGGGAATTACTGCAGCAGAATCAGTTCTGTGTTTTAAGCTAAGCATTATTTGGTGGAGGGGGAGCAGTTGGGATCGAGAGTAAAAGTTGTTACATTGAAGACCAGCCATGAGGGTGAACCTGATCAGAGATACCGAGCTCAATTTGTGAGCCTTGACCAGCAGGGACAGAAAAGAAGGGCATGAGAAAGGCTGTATGGGAGAAGCAGTAACATAGCGGGCCATGAAGGCGTGGGGAGAAGTTCATAGGAGGCTCAGTGTGGAAATTCGCTGACACGGAGGTGGACCAGAAAGCTGGTTTCAAGATGGAGGGGAGGACCTAGAAGCTATCAGGGCCTGTGGGAATTGTAGTATACCACCCCTGATGGACAGCTCACTCCACCACCACCACAAGGGAAAGCACGCTCCCACTCCACCCTGGAAGTGCCCAGATAACTGAAGCTGACACTGAGTGCTTAAGAGCACTGTGAGCCAAGTGATGCGTTCATTGCAAAAGGTTATAATCATCTTCCCCTCTATGTTTCCAGTTGAGCATTCCTAGTTCTATTTTTCCTAAAAACATCAGTTGGAACATTTTAAAACTCAAGGTTTTTTTTTTCTTTAAATTTTTAATGTTTATTTATTTTTGAGAGAGACAGTGTGAGCAGGGAAGGGGCAGAGAGAGAAGGAAATAAAGAATCTGAAGAAGGCTCCAGGCTCTGAGCTGTCAGCACAGAGCTGGATGCGGTGCTGGAACTCACGGACCGTGAGATCATGACCTGAGCCGAAGTCGGATTTAACCGACTGAGCCACCCAGGTGTCCCAAACCTCAAGGGTTTTTTGACAGCAACCGTACCTAATTCTCTGGCTTGGGCTGCTCTGCTCAAAGCTATCATACTCTTAGCTCCAGTCCTTGGGAGAGAGATGATCTGGGAATGGAAACCTCCGTATAGTCCCTAGGAAGACAGTCTGTGAATATTTAATATCACCCTTCCAGGTACTAGATCCACATGTTGAGCAAAGACTCCAACCTGTTTAGCCTGCAGGCAGTGCTTGTAGTCTGTTTCCTCCCTGATCCTGGACTTGAGTATCTTTATCTCCAGAGAAGGGGGCCACTGGCCTGGTGGGAGTCCTATCCATACTAGCCAGTATTACTAGAACTGGGTAAGAGCCTTAAGAGAGACCTATTCATTTTTGTTGTGGTTATCATGGGCCTAGATACCTAATTTCCTAAGAGTATCCCAAATAGGGGGCCCTTAGGTGGCTCCCAGTGGGACCTGACAAATCAGTTATAGTAGTGAACATATCCAGGATAATTCTATATCCTGTCTCCTCCCCAGTGCGGTCAGCCTCACTCCATCCCCAGAAAACATTAGAGGATGTGGCTGCAGGCTGAGGAAGAACATCTGTGCTCTTTTAGGAACCAGTGACCTTCAAGGACGTGGCTGTGGACTTCACCCAAGAGGAGTGGGGGCAGTTGGACTCTATTCAGAGGACCCTGTACCGTGACGTGATGCTGGAGACCTATGGGCATCTGCTCTCTGTGGGTAAGGTGGTGCTGCCTGAGTAAATGAAGGTGTTTCCATGCAATACCTTCTGGTTCTCTGTGTTTAAGAGCTCACAGGCTGTAACTATTGGTAATATATGTTAACTAGATTTAGTGTTACGATAATAACACTAAATGATAATTTTACAATGTATACAAATATTGAAACATGTACACCTGAAACTGATATAATGTTCTGTGTCAATTACATCTCAGTTTTAAAAATTAGCAACGCATAACACCACCACTGACCAATAACACTCAATAAATAAAATAAAAAATAAATAAAAAAGAGCTCATGAGGGTCTCAAAAGGGCTGAGATGATCTTGAGCCCTCCTGAGGTTCAAGAACAAAATTCCTAATGCTTATAAAGCATAAAGTATGCTTATTCTGCCCAAATGATAAGTCAGGGAAGAACAGGCAAGGACATTTTCAAGGCTACACAAGTCTGTGTTTTTTCCTCCATGTGTAGGGAATCAGATTGCCAAGCCTGAGGTCATCTCTCTGTTGGAGCAAGGAGAAGAACCATGGTCAGTGGAACAAGCATATCCTCAAAGCACTTGTCCAGGTGAGGGCAGGTGGGAGCAAAGAACTTTCCTCCAAGACCTCCTTGTTTGAGAAAGGGGCTGAGGCCATGAGAAGTTACCTTCCTCAGAGACATTCACAATTTCCTCCAAGGAGCTGTATCCCGTGTATTGACTTTTTTGTAGCTGTTGATTCAGAGCAAAGGTGGCCACCCTATTAACAAGGTAGCAGATTGTATGAGCTGCAGTTTCCCTTCCTCTCCATCCATTCTCCTGATGCCTCTCATATTCTCTGCTGTCCCTTTCTCTGAGATAATTTCTCACTCACTTACCTGCTTTTTAGTGTGTTCATTTCCTTTTGTGACAGACTCATAGCCAGGAGCCACAGACTCTTTTTTTTTTTTAAGGGTTTTATATAGGTAATGTATTCACATGGTTCAAAAAATTCAGAGCTACATAGAATGTGTGAGCTGAAAAACCTCACTTATTTTTGCTGCTGTTATCCACATTATTTTACCCCACCTCCCCACAGGGCACGTACACACAGGTAACCACTTTTCTTTTATTATAAATGTTTCAGCTATTTTCTTAGTGGTTTCCCTGAGGATTATAATTAATATTTTAATTTATAGTAATGTACTTTGGTTAATACCATTAATTTTGGTAGCATACAAAAACTTTCCTTCTGTGTATTTCTATCCTCACCCATTTATGCTGTTATTGTCAGAAATTACATCTATACATAGTATGTCCATCAACACAGACTTACAATTATTGCTTTGTTTTTGTCTTTTTTTAAAATTTCTTTTTTATTTTTGAGAGAGAGACAGAGCGTGACTGGGGGAGGGGTAGAGAGAGAGGGAGACACAGAATCCAAAGCAGGCTCTAGACCTCTGGGGTGGGGCCTGAACTCAAGAGCTGTGAGATCATGATCTGAGCTGAAGTCAGACGTTTAACCAACTGAACCACATAGGTGCCTGTTTTTGGCTTTTAAATCAGATAGGAAAAAAAAATTACAAGCAAAAAATGTGTTTAGACGGCCTTGTCATATTTACCTATGTAGTTACATTTATTGGTGTCCTGTATTTTGAGTTACTGCCTGTGTCCTGTCATTTCACCCAAAGGACTCCATTTGTTTTAGGGCAGGTTTGCTGGCAGCAGACTCTCTCAGATGGTTTATCTTGGAGTGCTTTCCTTTCCCCCTCATTTTGGAAGGAGAGTTTTGCCAGATACAGGATTCTTGGTTGGCAGTATTTTTCTTTCTTACCTCCATGGTTTCCAGACAGGTATGCCCTGTTGGTCATATGAAGATCCCTTGGATGTGATGAATACCTTTTCTCTTGCTGCTTTCAGCATCCTCTATCAGGCTTTGGCTTTTGACAGTTTAATTATCATATGTATTCTATGTTCCCAGAAATGTTTTAGAACTTTTCAAAGCCCCTAAGAATGTCTTCTCCCTTGGCTTTTTAAAAATCATTTTGGTTTTGCGTATTGTTTGCTTTAGCTATTTGCCATCGTCTCAGGCGGTAATGACTTTTTAATATACTGCCTGTAAATGTTTGACAAATACCTGCTTCCTAGAGGCTTCCAGGCCCTGACAACCTTTCAAGGGCCTGACAACCACCAAATGGGTCAAATAATGACTATTCTTTGGGAACGAGGCTTTGGGGAACCCCCAGCTTCGTTCTGTTCCCTCTAGTACCAGAAATATTGGCTGTTATTTTACAAGGCTGCTGCTGAGCCGGGGAGCCAGAGATGGGACTAGGGTAAGTTACAGTGCCCCAAAGCCCACTGTTCCAAAAATTCAGCTGTCTTTCTTGAATAAACTCTTCTCTGGGCTGCCAGAGGACTTTGGTTAATTTATAGAATCCTGAGGAAATTGATTCTGACAGTTTTTGGTTGCTTTTATGGAATGGTGAAATTTCAGAGGCCCTATTTTGCCATTTTTACCGACATCTTGCCCCAGATAATCAGTTTTAATAATTTCTATTATATGTTTCCAGAGTTTCCTTTCACAGCTAAAAGCATATAGAGATATGGTTATTTTCACCTTTCTAAAAGTAGATTATAATCTATTCTGTTGTGTATCTTGCTGTTTTTAATTTAATAATGTACAACAGCCTGTTCTTGAGTTGTGAAGGTGGCTATCTTCCCATCCATTCTAATGAAGTAGGCTTTTTGGAGTCTCATCAGTTGCCCCCATTCATATCTGAAACCTTCCATCAAGGGCTCTGAATTCCAGGAGCTTTAACTCTCCTACTCTTGGTGCTGACCATTCTGAGTTACTATCCTGAGCCACCGTCCTGAGGTTTGGTTCCACCATCTCCATCCATAAACTTCTACCGTCTTGCAAATCACCTCAACCAACTCTGGGATCCTGCTAGAACCGGGAAGCTCATCTCTTCCTTCTAAATTACGTTTCGTCCTCTTTTTGATGCATATCGCTGGTACCAGCCTCCTGTGAGTCCTCCAAGCTGGAAATTGAGAAGTCTTACCTTCCTTTTCTTCTCCAAGATGTAATGGTTCTTCTAGCTCCTGAGATTTTCTGCCTCTGAAATGTTAGTTGTGTGTCACTCAGCTTCTACCAACATCACCCTCAGGTCCCTTACCAAATTCCAGCTCAAGTTAATGAATAAATTTTTACTTATTGTTAGCTACCTCAGGTGTTTTTTCTTGATCTACCTCCCTGAAATCTTCTATTATGAGCTCTCTGTCAGTAAATCTGCGGTGATTCGAGTAGCCTTTTAAATAACTCTGACTAGATAGGTTTCAAGACCATCCATTTTTTTCTGTTATCTTTCTCATTTTGTCACTAGCTCGTGCTGTACAGGAGCAGTATGTCTATATTCAAGTCAAGCCTGAAGGCTGAGCTCATGTCTTTTCTCTTGTGCGAAACCTTCCTAGATTGTTTCTGTTGAGTACTAATCTCTGATCTCCTTTCCTAGCCTCCCACCCGCCCAGCAACTGCATCCCCTCAGGCTCAGTGATACACTGTGTGTATTGTTGACAACTGTTTACTATGTCCTCTCGTCACATAGGTTCTAACTCCCAGGTTAGATGATACTTTGTTGTCCTGTCTCTGGTTCTGGATACTCAGACTACAAGTACCAACTATAAAGTAGGACAAGAATTGTTCATTTGCTTAGCTACCATTTCTTAAAGTTTCTACTGGAAGGATTCAAAATCTATATGAAGATTGATCATTCCCTAACTTCTAGGAGCTAAGCTTGAAATTAGTAATAAATGCCACATCTTGAGCAAAGTAGGGCCCCTGTTGTAATGGAGTTGGATAGTAAAAGGAAGGAAGTGGTGTATAGTGAAGACAGAAGAAAAACCTAGAGAAAGTGGACAAGAGTCTGTGTCGAATAAGGTATCTGTGGCTTAGACCCTGCGGTAGGGTAAATAATGACACCCCCTTCCTCCCAAAGGATGTCCACATCTTAAGCTTGTGAATATGGTACTTCGTATGGCAAAGGGACTTCTCAGATGTGAATAAATTTTGAGATGGAGGGATTATCTTGTATTATCTGAATGACCATGGTAATTGCAAGGTCCTTTTAAGAGTGAGGCAGGAGTGTCTGAGACACAGAGAGGAGATGTGGTGACAGAAACAGAGGATGAAGTGATATGCTCTGCAAATGGAGGAAGGAGCTATAAGCCAAAGAATGCAGGCAGCTTCTAAAAGCAGGAGAAGGCCACGCCGTAGATTCTGCCCTAGAGGGAGGCTCCCCTGATTGTAGCCCAGTAAAAGCCATTTTGGACTTCTGACTTCCAAAGCTGTAAAGGAATAAGATTGTGTGATTTTTTTTTTTTTTTTTTTTTTTTTTTTGAGACAGAGAGAGACAGAGCATGAATGGGGGAGGGGCAGAGAGAGAGGGAGACACAGAATCGGAAACAGGCTCCAGGCTCCGAGCCATCAGCCCAGAGCCTGACGCGGGGCTCAAACTCACGGACCGTGAGATCGTGACCTGGCTGAAGTCGGACGCTTAACCGACTGCACCACCCAGGCGCCCCAAGATTGTGTGATTTTAAGCTGCTGCATGTGTGGTAATTTGTTATAGCAGCAGTAGGAAACTCAGACAGACCCCTTCAGTTGTTGGAGGACTGTTACCTCAGCAGTGATGGTGGATAGCTTTCATATGTTGAACTTGCCAGACATTTCACTGGATTCACAATCTCGCGAAGATATTGGAAACATCCTCTGTGGATAGTATAGAGCCAGTATGTATGAATGTATGTGCGTGTGTGTGTGTGTGTGTGTGTGTTTATATATACATAGATTTTTAAAAATTATATTTGTAAGTAATCTCTACACCCAACGTGGGGCTTGAATTCACAACCCCAGGATCAAGAGTTGCACACTCTACTGACTGAGCCAGCCAGGTGCCCGGAGCCACAATTTAAATACAGATTATATCAGGCTATAACTCCTGTGTCTTCATCATAATGTGTCGCCTTTCGAGTCTGTCTTGTGTGCCATTGCTTTGCAAATCATTCTGTAGTTAGAAGGGTTGTAACTGTAGGGGTGTTCTTAAACTATGGTGATTTGTGGGCTGACGAATTTTGTGTCATTGACTGGAATATGAAACAGTGCGACAGCATATTAACATAGATAAGATCCTTGCTTGAAGCTTCTGTTGGTGATACTTTCTCTTAACGCCAGTCCCTCCTTTTTGGGGGGCAGGTGTCAAAATAGGGAAGGAGTCAGGATATTAAAACACAGAAGTGAATTAGGACACTTTCATCATTTAAACATAAGTTAAAGGCCTGGTTGCTTGTTTATCTTGTAAGCAAGTTATTTCTTATTTTTTCACCTTAATAATATTCACTGGGTCCCTTTGTCAGGGATCCCCCAGGCCACCCTTGGGTTCAGTGATTTCACTAGGATGCACAGGACTCAAAAGTCATTGTACTTTTGTAATGCAAAAGTACATTAGTACAAAATGACGTTAGTCATTGTACTAATGTAATGTAATGTATGACAGTGAAAGGATACAAAGCAATGGCAGCAGAGGGAGGAGGCACATGAATATAAGTCTGGAGGAAACCAAGTGCAAGCTTTCAGTAGTCCTTTTCCAGTGGAGTTGCAGAGGACACACACGTTTAATTCCTTCAGCAGTGAGTTGTGACAACACATATGACATGTCATCTACTAGGAAAGCTGGCCAGAGCCTAGGAGTCCAGGGTGTTTATTGGAGATTTGAATACACAGTGCCTGTGTAACTGACTGCAACCACTGAAGCTCCAGACCCCCAGAAGGAAAGCAGATTTTCACCATAAATGACCATAAATGTCATTTGTACACACTATCTAGAGAGATGCTACACAGTGTGCTTCAAGGCCTCAAGCATGCAAAACACTCTTAGACCATTCCAGGACCTCGATTCCTTTACCATACACCTTTATCCTGGTCTTTTTTTCTATGGGAAAATGCACTTAAATGGTTGTTATTGGTATCCAGTATACACTTAGGCTGGTTCACATACTTTTTTTTTTTCACTATTCTCCTCTTCCCTGTTATGATCTTTGTGTTACAAATCTATTTGAAAACAAGGTCACACCTGCCTTTTCAATAATATGGACAATAAATCTCACTTTTCCCACTCTGTTCTCGGAAATTTTTTCTCTGTGCTCTCATGGCTTTTTTTTCTGATTATTTCAGAATGGATGAGAAATCTTGAAAGCAAAGCACTGATCCCAACACAAAGCATTTTTGAGGAAGAACAATCCCATAGCATGAAGCTGGAAAGATACATATGGGATGATCCTTGGTTCTCCAGGTTAGAAGTCTTGGGATGTAAAGACCAGTTGGAAATGTATCACATGAACCAGAGTACAGCTATGAGGCAAATGGTCTTCATGCAAAAGCAAGTACTATCTCAAAGAGGTTCAGAATTCTGTGAACTTGGAGCAGAGTGTAGCCAGAGCTTAAACTTTGTTCCATCTCAGAGAGTTTCTCAAATAGAACATTTCTATAAGCCTGATACAAATGCTGAAAGCTGGCGGTGTAACTCAGCCATAATGTATGCAGATAAGATTACCTGTGGAAATCATGATTATGACAAAACTTTCTACCAGTCCATACAACCTAATCAGCCTGAAAGGATGCAAACTGGAGGTAATCTTCTTAAATGTACTGATGCTGTGAAATCTTTCAATCATATATTACATTTTGGTGATCATAAGGGAATGCATACAGGAGAAAAACTCTATGAATATAAGGAATGCCATCAAATCTTTAACCAGAGCCCATCATTTAATGAACACCCACGACTTCATATTGGAGAAAACCAGTATGATTACAAAGAATATGAGAATATCTTTTATTTTTCATCATTTATGGAGCGTCAAAAAATTGGTACTGTAGAGAAAGCATATAAATACAATGAATGGGAGAAAGTCTTTGGGTATGACTCATTCCTTACTCAACATACAAGTACATACACCTCAGAGAAACCCTATGAATATAATGAATGTGGAACATCTTTCATCTGGAGCTCTTACCTTATCCAGCATAAGAAAACTCATACTGGAGAGAAACCCTATGAATGTGATAAATGTGGAAAAGTATTTAGGAATCGTTCAGCCCTTACTAAACATGAACGGACTCACACTGGAATAAAGCCCTATGAATGTAATAAATGTGGAAAAGCCTTCAGCTGGAATTCTCATCTTATTGTACATAAGAGAATTCATACAGGAGAGAAACCTTATGTATGTAATGAATGTGGGAAATCTTTCAACTGGAACTCCCATCTTATTGGACATCAGAGAACTCATACCGGAGAGAAACCCTTTGAATGTACTGAATGTGGGAAATCTTTCAGCTGGAGCTCCCATCTTATTGCCCACATGAGAATGCATACTGGAGAGAAGCCCTTTAAATGTGATGAATGTGAAAAAGCTTTCAGGGATTACTCAGCCCTTAGTAAACACGAAAGAACTCACTCTGGAGCAAAACCATATAAATGTACTGAATGTGGAAAATCCTTCAGCTGGAGCTCACATCTTATTGCCCATCAGAGAACTCACACAGGAGAGAAACCCTATAACTGTCAGGAATGTGGCAAAGCATTCAGAGAACGCTCAGCCCTCACTAAACATGAAATAATTCATTCTGGAATCAAGCCTTATGAATGTAATAAATGTGGGAAGTCCTGCAGCCAGATGGCTCACCTTGTTAGACATCAAAGGACTCATACTGGAGAAAAGCCCTATGAGTGTAATAAATGTGGAAAATCCTTCAGTCAGAGCTGTCACCTTGTTGCTCATCGGAGAATTCACACTGGTGAGAAACCCTATAAATGTAATCAATGTGAAAGATCTTTTAACTGTAGCTCTCACCTTATTGCACACCGGAGAACTCATACTGGAGAGAAACCATATAGATGTAACGAATGTGGGAAAGCATTTAATGAGAGTTCTTCCCTTATTGTACATCTAAGAAACCATACTGGAGAAAAACCCTACAAATGTAATCATTGTGAGAAAGCTTTCTGTAAGAATTCTTCTCTCATTATTCATCAGAGAATGCATAGTGGAGAGAAACGCTTTATATGCAATGACTGTGGAAAAGCCTTTAGTGGTCACTCAGCCCTACTTCAGCATCAGAGAAATCATAGTGAAGAGAAACTGTGAATTGAATTGATAAGAGATTTTTCTTTTATTGTACATTTGGTAACACACTGAAAAAAAACCCTATAAATATAATCAAGAGGGCAAATTGTTTAGTAAGAATTCAGAAAGACTTCTTTTTATTATTTGGTAGAAAGTATCTCCTTAGAAGGAACCTGTGAATGAAAAGAATAGAACAAAGCTTTCAGCAGTTATGTAGCCTTTATTTAACATCAGAGAATTACAGTGAAGAAAACTCAAATCCCCTCATGGTCCTACTTGATTCCTACCAGGAATCCTACTTGAGGAACATGAATATAGGGAATAAGACTTCTTTCAGTAAGAGATCTCAACTGAGGTCTGAATTTGTGGATTGCAGTGCATTGTTAAGGGAAACCTTATTCTAGGAAAAGTTTTTTAACTGAAAGTACACTGTTTTGCATCAAGCTGGAATAATGGATAGGAAGCTTTACAATAACATCTTGTGCATAATTATGGAAATACAGATTTTGCTGTTACAAAGGGAGAATGTGGGTGCCGTTTAAGGAACACAATATGAAATACTAAATCTGAATTTAAGAAAAAAAATTAGTATTGAATGGGATATTTACTGTCGATCAAGATTAACCTTAGAAAAGATTAGTAAATGATTTTACTAATGGTGGAAAGATTATTACCTAGAAGTATGAGACTGATGTTGTTAGAACAAAAGTTGACAGTTTATGACCCATTGTGTCAGTGTCCATGGTTTACTCATGATTGCATTGTTGGACAATTCACTTGTAATCTGTTTTAGGCAATCACTGTAAGTTACAATTGTGGACACTGCATCGATATACATAATGTTAAGGAATGAAAAGGACACAAAATTGTATATACGTATCTATTATAACATCTAAAAAATGTATATGGATAAGGACTGGAAGGATCCATGGAGAAATTAACCTTGTTAATTTAAGATTTTTAAAAAAGTTTTATAAACACAGCACGTATGTGCTAGGCTTTGTTTTAAATGCTTTCAAATATTAACTTGTTCAGTCCCCTTAACTCTATGAGATAGGTACTATTATTATCCCAGTTTTACAAATGGAGAAACTCGTGCAGAGTGTTGAGAAACCTACCTAAGGACACACAGCTATTAAGGAATGGAACCAAGATTGTTTGGCTCTAGAGTCATGTTTTTAACTACCATGTTATGCTGCCTCTCCAGTGATTTTTTTTTTCCCCTAAATTTTTCTTTTGTTCAGTTTTCTATAGTAGATAACTTGATAATAAAAACCGAGAAATTCCTAAACAGTGGGAAATAAAGTTACCTGGCTCTCTGACCTGAATGATTTCTGGTAACATGAGAGCTAAGCGGCCTTCGGAATATGAAGTCTGGATTGGACAGTCAGAATCGCTGCCATTTTCTAGTACTTGGGTTCCCTAAGATTTCACCACCCACAATCCTGAGCATTACAGCACAACAGTGACTGGAAGACAAATCGGAGGTTTGGGCAATGCTGAGGAATGCCTCTTGATGGGGTTAGAATGGCCCTTGTGGGGCAGAGAGCAAGAGACACTACAGCACATGGGAGCATTGTTTCTCAAGGTCTCTCTCAAATTCAGTGTTTATGCTTTCTTTATCTTCTCTTGATGAGAAGATTGCTTGATAGTAGGGGCACTTCAGAAGGGAAGGAAGCTCACCAATTCATCAGAGTGAGGAAGTCTCTCTGAGTGCTCCTAGGGGAAAGGAGGCAGGATGGATAAGCAGATTTAGGTGGCTTCTCTCCTGTTCACAGATATTTCCTCTATTTCCCTAAAGTAGGACTATAATTACGGGCCAGGAATCCTTGGATAGGCTTCAAGGACATTGGTTAGAAATCCAGGATACAAAAGGTTCATCTAGTTCTTACAGGGTCCCCATTGGTTGAGAAACAGTGACCTACTGGTGTGGGAGGGTGTGTGTTCTGTAGCTGGAACTCACATAGGTATGTAACATCTGATTCCTTACCTTTCAGGGCTTAGTGCGTAGTGGTCACCCAATAAATGTTGCAGGAGTAAATTAACTGAATGCATTTCTCATGTGATTTCTGCAAATATCTTTAGAATAGAATTAGCAATATTATCTCTGTAAGAGAAAGTAATATGTGTCAAGTAATACTGTGAATATATGGGTAGAGTATTCTAATACCCAGTGTAATACACTTTGAGCAAACCGAGATTCTTTGATTTAGTGACTCCAAAGAATCTCATAATTCATATACAATATTACACAAGCATCCTGACAAGTCACTCTATATTACACAGCTTAATATCTTTTAAAAAAGTTTTTCTAAAAGTGCCTTTTGTGGCCCAGCCCATATCACAAGTCAAGAGAAAGTCCCAGACTTCTGCTTCCTCCTGGAAGGATCCCTACATCTCTATCATCTATCACACAGCGTTATGTGCACAGTGTGCCTTGGATGTTCAGGACTCCCACACCCCTTCACCTCCCTTACTCCAACCCTCTAACCTATGTATGGCTTAGTTCATTGCCCTCTTTTTTTTTTAACCCCATGTTCAACTCCCCAACTCTGGAACCTTCTGCTGGGCCCAACTGGAACTCATTTCATCATGAGCTCTTCCTTGAAACCTTCCTGCTGTGACTGAAGCTTGAGTCTCCCCTATGCACAGTGTCTCTTATGATGGCTTCAAGGGGTGGCTCCTTTCTTCTCCCCTCCACCCCCCCACTTTTCTCATTTGCAGCCTCTAGATTGTTCCTCCCTTCTCTCTAAAACTCACCTCTGACTCTTGGGACATGAGACCATCACACTTGCTTCCCTTCATTCCAGTCATCTGAGTCACTCATCCATATATCAAAGAATTCGGTACCTGCCTTACTGCATCTAGAACCATTCCATCATCCATCTGGATGATCTTTCCATGTCCTGACCTCACAGGACCCCTCTGCTTATGGTTTTGTCAACCACTTGCCACAGTCAGTCACTCCCATGGTCATCCCTAGGACCATTCCATTACTAGTGACTGGAACCCCTCCACCATCTGTTTCCCAAGCTGCTTGGCTTGGCTATTTAGTATCAAAATTCCAACAATTCCTTGACTTAACCTTCCCTCAGGCTCACTGCCAGCAGATGACTTTGCTTCCCGCTTACCTGAGAACAGAAGGAATCAGTAGAAGCTTTCCATAACGTACCCATTGTCCACAGTGTCTGCCCTGTCCCACAGGGACCTACATACAAACTGGCTGGGTTGACTCCAGAGCCTATCTCGAGGGCATTGCTCTAGCAAGTTTGCCTTATCTCCTGTATCATCATGTTTTGCCGATGTACTAGATTATTCCCACCAATATGTAAACATACTTTAAAAAAAAACAAAACCTCTCGATAACACATTCCCTTCTAGCTCCTGCATAATTTTTCTGCTTCATTATAGAAAGCAAAATTTTTCAAGAGTTGTCTGTTTTGCTGTCTCCACTTCTTTTCCATTCTTGAAACCTCTCCAAACCTACCTCACTGCCAGATGTCCTCCACATTGCTAAACGTAGTAGTCAATTCCGTTTTTTACTTCCTTGAAATATCAGCAGCATTATAGATCATGGATCATTACCTCCTTGAAGCATGTTTTTCACATGGCTTTCAGGACTTTACACCTGATTCTGGCCTTCATTTCAGGCTCCCTTAGCTGTTTCCTCCCCCACTTCCCTTACCTCTTACTGTCAGGGTGCCCCATTTCCTGTTTACATCCCTGAAGTTCTCATCCAGTCTTGAGGCTTCAAACACCACTGTTATGCTGAGGACTTTCCTTTTAGGGCTACAGTTTGATGAGTGTTGAAAAATGTCTACACCCTTGTTACTATCACTACAATCAAAACTATATTTTCCCTTTCCCAAAAAGTTCCTTTATGTCTCTTTAGTTAATCCCCATCACACCCCACTGCCCCAACCTCTGGGCAACACCTATCTGCTCTGCCACTACATACTAAGATTGTCTTTTAGAGTTTCATATAAATAGAATCACACGGTATTTTATTCATATACTACTTTTACTATGTGGACACTTTTGGGATCAGGTCTTTTCTCCACATAATGTTTTTTTGTCTGTTTTTGAGGTTCATCCATGTTGTAGCTCGTATCAGTAGTTTACTCCTTTTTTTTTTTTTTTTTTTTTTTTTTTGCTGAGTAGCATTCCATTCTGTGAATGTGCTACCATTACTTATCCTCTTCACCTGCTGATGAGCATAAAGTTGTTTCCATTTGTTGGCTATTGTAAATATAGCTGATACAGACATTCTACCACAGGGCTTTTGTGTGTGTAAGTTTGCATTTATCTTGGGTAAAAACCTAGGAGTGGAGTGGCTGGGTTTGAAGTATATGCATAACTTTCTTTTTTTTTTTTTTTTTTTTTTTTTTTTAATTTATTTTTGGGACAGAGAGAGACAGAGCATGAACGGGGGAGGGGCAGAGACAGAGGGAGACACAGAAGCGGAAACAGGCTCCAGGCTCTGAGCCATCAGCCCAGAGCCTGACGCGGGGCTCGAACTCACGGACCGCGAGATCGTGACCTGGCTGAAGTCGGACGCTTAACCGACTGCGCCACCCAGGCGCCCCTATGCATAACTTTCTAAGACACTCTCTGTGGGCTTTTAGTCTGATGTCTTTAATCTGTTTTACATTCTGGGAAATGTCTTTTTTTGTGATATTATCCATTTTTTTTAAAGAATAAGAAGCACTTCGTGCTCTCTCTCTGCTTTTCAAAAATGAATAAATGTTAAAAAAAAAAGGGGGGGGTGCACCTGGGTGGCTCAGTTGGTTAAGCATCCAACTTCAGCTCAGGTCACGATCTCGTGGTCTGTGAGTTCAAGCCCCGCGTTGGGCTCTGTGCTGACAGCTCAGAGCCTGGAGCCTGCTTCTGTTTCTGTGTCTCCCTCCCTCTATGCCCCTCCCCCATTCACGCTCTGTCTCCCTCTGCCTTTCAAAAATGAATAAATGTTAAAAAACATTTTTTTAAAAGAATAAGAACCACAAGGGGGTGCTTGGGTGGCTCAGTTGGTTGAGCATCCAACTTCAGCTCAGGTCATGATCTCATAGTTCGTGAGTTTGAACCCTGTATCGGGCTCTGTGCTGATGGCTCAGAGCCTGGAGCCTGCTTCAGATTCTGTGTCTCCCTCTCTCTCTACCCCTCCCCTGCTCATGCTCTGTCTCTCTCTGTCTCAAAAATAAATAAAAACATTAAAAAAAATAAGAACCATAAAACATTGCACAAGGAGGATACAAGCATAGGGAGCATTACAAGAGATAAAAAGGTCAGTTTTTAGAAGTCTGTGATATGCTTAAATCTGAGACCAATGAATAAAGGCTTACTATTGTTCCAGTGACAAATGGTAACAGAATGATGGTAGTGAGGCTTGTACAAGGATTGGTAAATATAGAAAACAAGGAACAAGTCAGGCCAGTCTATAGGGTTAAGGCTCTTTCTGCCTGGATTTCTGTTAAACCTCCTTGATTATGACTCTTTTAGCCACATAGCATATAGTGGGCTTTGTTTTTCTGAACTCCCACTGTTAGTTTTATACATTCTTGACAGTTATGTACAGGCACAGTTGGTTATATGCATTCACCTTGCTAATCTACCAGGGTGCTCTCCTCACCAGCTCTAGCCTACTTCTTTGGAAAGCAATCAGGTATTCCCAAATTCCTCTTCTCATTCTATGCCTCTAAATTTCCTTTCTGAGCTTTTTAACATTTATTTCCCTCTCATGTATTTTCCTTGTTTACCAGGGAGTAACTGCCTCCCTTCTTTGCATTGATGACTAAAAGAAGAAGAAAAAAGAACTAAGAGGCAATAAATCATCCCAGGGGTAGTCAGATTTGACAAATGTTACAGTTCCTTCTAAGATCAAATTCCTGTGTTTCTGATTTTATCTTGAGTAGCTTTGCATATAAGCGGTGTTATGTCTGTAGTAAAAACAAGGTAAATTATGACAGTAACTGTACTGTTACTGTTATTAGCACAAACAAAAATATACAAATTTAGGATTTTATATGTCATAATATAGTAAAGGAATTTTGAATGAGATGTTCTAGGACCAGTGCTAAATACTTTATGGAAATTTACCTTATTTCTAATATTTCATCCTTTCCATTTAAAAAGTTTCTCTTTTATGAGTCTGATTATTCAAATGTTAGCACACCTGTGTCTGTTGTCCATATTTCTTAGCCTTTCTTTTATGTTCTCTAATTCCTTTTCCTTTCTTTTTTTCTTTTGTCTGGACATTTTCTCAATTTGCTCTTCCAGTTTGCTAAGTTTATTTTTCAGCTGTCCATTTTGCTATTTATTGCCTCTACTGTGTCTTCATTTCAACTATTGTTTTACATACCTAATATTTATACTTGGTTCTTTTTTATGTGTCATTATTCTCATTTCTTATTGTTAATACCATGCCTTACTCCTTAAATGCATTTAATAGACTAATTTAAAATTTTGTTCCATCTGTTCTAGTATATGTTTCTGATGGATTCTGTAATCCAATGTTTGTTTTCTCTTGAAATTGTTATGCTCTGAAAATTGCTTATTACTTGGGCCAGTGAGTATATATCTTTTGGGATCACTGGCTATTTTATCAGTTGTTACGCATACATGTGATGGGATCAGATCCTGGTACCTATAAACCCCACTGAGTTCAGGGGTAGAGACAGTGGATCCTGGGAGGGGAGGTTGAGGCCTCAGAAAACTAGTCAATGATTCCTCGTCCCATGAGATAACTCCTTGGAATGTGATTCACCATCCCAGAGCTTTGGGGAGGCAGGATGGAGAAACACTTGCCTGAGGTGATGTGTTCTGTGCCTGTTTCTCTGCTGCTCACAGGCTACTGCCTTGCCTTGATTCCACTCCTCAGGAAGTCTGGACCAGAAGTTGGGTTACAGCAGCTGTGGGCACACTGTTCTAAGGCAAAGGAAGAGAAGAAACAAGCGCAAACTCCAGGAGTTCCTTTTGTTTTTTTATTACAGCTGAGCTATACCGTCTCCTGCTCCAGCCAGCCAGCCCAGCATACTAGTTCAAATCAAACCCAAGTCTTTCTAGCAGTTTCTGATATTCCCAGATCTTTTGCCTCTTAGGTTATACCTGGCTTTATTTCAGGTAGGTGTCTGTGGTTGAATTGGCTTGTATGAACCAAAACTGGAATCTCCGTTGTGAATCTTCTTTGAGTATATTGTCTCAACATGAGGTCGAGACCACGTCCCATTACAGCTCCCCTTATTCTCTCAACTTCTCCATAGGAGCAGCACACAGCACAGGCAAGCCCAAGGCCAAGAGGTTCTATTTAAAATGGCAGATCCCTTGGGGTGCCTGGGTGGCTCGGTTGGTTGAGTGTCCAACTTTGGCTCAGGTCATGATCTCAAGGTTTGTAGGTTCCAGCCTGTGTTGGGCTTTGTGCTAACAGCACAGGGCCTGCTGCTTCGGGTTCTGTCTCCTTCTTTCTGCCCATCCCCTTCCCTCTCTCAAAAAGAAGCGCTTAAAAAAATAAATAAAAAATAAAGCAGCAGGGGCACCTGGGTGGCTCAGTCGGTTAAGCGTGTGACTTTGGCTCAGGTCATGAGCTCACAGTTTGTGGGTTCAAGCCCCATGTCGGGCTCTGTGTTGACAGCTCAGAGCCTGGAGCCTGCTTCGGATTCTGTCTCATTCTCTCTCTGCTCCTCCCCCACTTACTCTCTGTCTCTCAAAAATAAATAAATGCAAAAAAAAAAAAAAAAAGAAATTAAAAAAAAAATAAAGCAGCAGATCCCTCATTCTTGATTCCCTTACCCTACTCTATTCTTTTATTCTAAATATTCATTAACACCTATCAACTTCAAGCATACTATGTAACCAAGTTATATTTCTTTTCATTGCCTGTATCACTCTAACTAGATACAAGCTCCAATAGGGCATGGTTTTTCACTTGTTCAGTGTTGTATCTCCAGGACCTGGGAAGTGTCTGTCACATAGCAAGTTCTCAACAAATGTCTACTGAACAAAAGGCTAAACTGACATTAGGGTTATTCCCCGCTCAGACTCTAAACACCCTCCCATGTTATGACAATGGAAGGGCCCCATCAGAGTCCAGGGAAGGCAGCCCAGGCCAAAGGGAAGAAGTTGGGGGTATGGATTTGTTAGAGCAGACTGAGGGAATAACAGGTGAGGCTGATCTGGATTTTGAATATTTGGAAAAATAAACCTCTATGCTTAAGGACTTCTTGGGTGCTCTACTTGCCCTGGTTTACTTACTGGATGTTCTAATTGTCCAGTGAAAAAACCACCTGGATTGGGAGGCTGTGAGTTTGTTCCTTTGGAACTTGGTGTAAACTGGGTTGGGACTGTCACATGGCTCAATGGATCTTCCAGTGCCTTAACACTGTCAGGGGGTGCAAAGACCCCAAAGAGAGGGCAAGGAGAACTTCCACAATTAATATTATAGGTAAATGCATGTAAACAAGTCTCTTAAGGTCATGATATAAATAGCCCAGTTACTCACAAACATCCCAACCCTCACATCTTCATTTCCGATATGCTGATGCCTGAAAACATTCATGAAAGCCCTGTTTCTGTATTGGAATGATATTGGGGTTTCGGGAACCACCAAGCAGCTTTAACCAGGAAGGAAAGAATGCTCTCGTATTGACAAAGCCTCTTCTGGCTGCTGTGTGGGTAATGGACTAATGGAGATAATGGTACGATAGGAAGAAGAGCCTGGGGGCTACTGGAGGCTTGGACCAACGTGGTGCGGAGGATGTGGAGAGAAGTGATGAAACACTTCAACCTGTAGTTTCAGACAAGGACCGCAAAGCAAGATAAACACACACCAACCACATCCTAGTGAAAGTACTGAAGGCCAAGAGAAGCTTAAAAGCAGCAAAAGGTCACGGCCATGGCAGAGAAGCTTGGATCCGACTTACATTACTGGCAGCAATAACTGGAACTCTCAACCTTAAGGAAAACGCCAAGGCAACCGGGGGACGATGGGAGCAGGGAGAAGCCCTAGGGGCCCTGTCCCCGCAAGAAGAGAACCCGCCCAGACGAACTCCGCATCTGGGCACAGGCACCGAGGAGCAGCAGTCTTCCTGGCCGAGCAGGCCGAAGACGGAGCCAGGGGTCGCCATAGCTGGAAACCGAGGGACCCCCAGGGGAGACAACCCCAACTGCACGCACGTTGCCCTCAAACCAGGCGCCGGCAGCGGAACCTCCTGGCCAGACCTGCAGCACCCCGTCCCGCCCCGGTCTCCGGCGGACCCTGCCCCAGCCTCCTGGCCGCTCCCGGAACCACTCCGGCCTTTGCCGCCTCCAGACGTTGCCCTCGGTGGTCCCGCCGCCCCGCTCGGCCTCGAGAGGGATTCGGGCGCCCGACCACTGTCAGCCTGGAGGCACGGAGCGCAGCATAAGCGAAAGTTACCTAGCACACTCGGCCGGGTTGCGCGGCCTTCTGGGACTTGTAGTCCACCTGCCCTGGAGGCTCAGACTACAACGCCCGGAAGGCATCGCGCCGCGCGCCGCCCAATGGAAACGCTCGGTGAACCGCCTTCTCCCCTTTCGAGGCCCACCTCCTCGGCCAGCCAGCCTCTTTCTGCTGTTGGCCCCCTGAGCGGCGGCAGTGGTCCTGGAGCTGCGTGAACGTCTTCTGGCTCACGGCCCGGCTCAAAGCTCCCAAAGCAGGTCCTCCACGTCCCTGGGAGGACACGACGTGGGTCGCTGCACCCGGGCTAGCCTGTGGGCAGCTTGCAAATATTGGAACAATCGTTCTGCTAATACGCCCACCGCAGATGGGATGTATGAAGAGGAATCCCATTTTGCAAATATACAAAAATTTTAATGTTGAAGGGAAAATGAAAAGAACCGAATCCTATGGCAATACATTTACACACATTTTCAAGAGACATAAATGCAAATGTGAGTAATTAAAAGATACAATCTAAGTGGTTCCTGCTTGAGTAGACTCGGTAATGTAGAAATGTGTTTCCTAAATTAATCAACAAACTTAAGAACATCCAAACTGATTATCCAAAATTATAGCTTTTAAAAATAAATAAGCTATCAAGCCATGAAAAAAAACATGGAAGAACCTCAAATACATATTACTGAGTGAAAGAAGCCATTCTGAAAAGGCTTCATATGTGATTCTAGCTATATGACATTCTGGAAAAGGCAAAATTATGGAAACAGTAAAAAGATTGGTGATTGCCAGGATAGAGGGAGAGATGAATAGGTGGAGTATAAAGGATTTTTAGAGTAGAGCAGTTATGTTGTATAATAATAAAAAGTTGGATACATGTCACGATACATTTGTCAAAACCCATTGAATTATAATACCAGAAGTCAAGTGCACCGCCATGAGGGGCGGCAAAATGGGGACACCTACAGAGCAGGCTTAACCAAGCAGGTGGGGAGCAGAAGGTGAGTATCCATGGGCAAGTCCTTTTATCGGGGGTCAGGATGGAGTACACAGAAATAGGCGGGAGAGGATATCGTTGCTACATTTGAATGTTGAAGGGAAGGGCAGAAGGGAGCTTGTGGCCAGAACTAGCCTTATCACCTAGGTAACCTGGTCACCTGGGTGGGGTGCTCACAGCCTGTTTGCATGGATATGGAGGCAGCAGGAAAATATAGTTTTAAAATTTACAATACAACAAAATGAGTAAAGGAGGTAAAAAGGTACAAACCTCCAGTTATAAAATAAATAAGTCATGGGGATGTAATGTACAGCATAGTGACTAAAGTTAATAATATTATATTGCATATTTAATGCTATAGTTGCTATGAAAGTAGACCTTAAAAGTTCCAATCTCAGGGCGCCTGGGTGGCTCAATTGGTTAAGCGGCCGACTTCGGCTCAGGTCATGATCTCACAGCTCGAAGGCTCGTGAGTTCAAGCCCTGCGTCGGGCTCTGTGCTGACAGCTCAGGGCCTGGAGCCTGTTTCAGATTCTGTGTCTCCCTCTCTCTGACCCTCCCCCGTTCATGCTCTGTCTCTCTCTGTCTCAAAAATAAATAAACGTTAAAAAAATTAAAAAAAAAAGTTCCAATCTCAAAAAAGTTTTGTAACTGTGTGGTGATAGAGGTTAGCTAGACTTATTGTGATCATTTTGCAGTGTGTACAAATATCAAGTCATGGTTGTACACCAGAAACTAATATGATGTTTTGTCAATTAGAACTCAAAAAACTACGATACAATCTACTTTGTGGTGTCTCAACATCATTAACAATACTAATTGGGATGGATAACGCTTGCCACCCAGGTTGTGACGATGTGAAAGATGACTGGTATTGCTTGACTAGCCACCAAAGGCAAACTTTGATAAAGGTGACAACTAGGAAGAGTTATATTAGGCATGTGAGGGGGGTGTGGGACCCAGTTCTCAACCAGGGATCCCACTTGGTGGGAGAAAGCCAAGAGAACAGGTTGGGCACTCTGGATTTAAGGGAATCTGTTGGAAAGTTTTGGTTATGTTATGAAAGACCTTTATCTCTTAGCCTAATTTTCATAGCTTGACCTGATCTACACATCTGTCAGTATCATTAACCCATAGTGGTATTCTGATGGTACAATTCATCCAGCTGGGCTGGGTGCATGGGATATATGAGTCAATTCAAGAACCAAGTCTGGGAAAAGCCAGGTGTTCACAGCCCTATGGTGTTCCTTAGGTGTTCCCTAAGGTGTTCCCAGGTGTTCCCTAAGGTGTTCCCAGGTGTTCCCTTTTCCTAAGGGAAAAGACTGGGAAAGCAGCAGTAACCATTGGGAAGTTGGTATCCTAAAACCAACTCCAAAGAAAACAGTGTCCGTGGGGAGCCTGACAGTTCAAAATCAAGTCTAACGGCAGCAGTGCCCATAGGGAGATTGGAAGTCCAAAAACAAGTTCAAGGAGATACAGCAGATGAACTTATTCAGATGGGTTTGACCAGAGGCAGTTCTGAGATTGCAGGACTTCTAGAGAGTGGAAAACAAGTTCTTATATGGATCATCCTGTAGGCATGGCTGGATGAAAGGAAGACAGGAGTGGGAATTCAGGTGTTGTAAGAATTAAGCAAGAAGGTGGCAGTGGTCTGCTTCATGGGTGTGTCTAGAGGGTCTTAACATTGTCATCTCACAAACATTCAGAAAGGATAGTTTGCCTTTGGGGTACAGTGCAAGTGGAACCAATTTCTAAACCTAGGAAGCTTTACAAGCATCAAAAGATCTGGTCTCTTTTTTTTTTTTTTTTTTTTTTTAATTTTTTTATTTATTTTTGGGACAGAGAGAGACAGAGCATGAACGGGGGAGGGGCAGAGAGAGAAGGAGACACAGAATCGGAAACAGGCTCCAGGCTCTGAGCCATCAGCCCAGAGCCCGACGCGGGGCTCGAACTCACGGACTGCGAGATCGTGACCTGGCTGAAGTCAGACGCTTAACCGACTGCGCCACCCAGGCGCCCCAAAAGATCTGGTCTCTTATTGTAACTGGTAGAGGTGAATCGAAACGTGCTGTCTATATTTTGAGAACTACTGGATGGACAAAGGACAAGTATACGGGACAACCTTCTTCTATGCTATCTACTTTTTAATCCCATTTCCATATTTTGAGATGATTCAGTTAATCTCCTTTATTTTATTTTTTTAAAGTGTATTTATTTTGAGAGAAAGAACACAAGTGGGGTAGGAGCAGAGAGAGAGAGAGAGAGAGAGAGAGAGAGAATCCCAAGCAGGCTCCACACAGTCAGCACAGAGCCTGATGTGGGGCTCCATCCCACGAACTCTGAGATCATGACCTGAGCTGAAGTCGGACGCTTAACTGAGCCACCCAGGCGCCCCTCAATTAATTTCCTCTAAAAAAACTTTTGGAGGCAGCCCCTGGAGTCTAGTTTTCTGAACGGTACCCATCAGGTGGATGTGTACTGAATTGCTTTTTTGCAAATGCTCTCCAGAACTAACGCTCAGTACTAACGCTATTTTTGAGCTTTGCATGGATTTCATTATTTGAATATTGCTATAACGCTGTGAGGTAGGTGCTATTTCTTCCTTCTGTTTTACAGATGAGGAAGCTGAAGTCCAAAGGGGTTAAGTAACCTGATCAAGCAAAAATGCGTAGGAAGGCAGAGATTAGGATTAGAAGTCAGGCATCTGACTACAGAGCCCTACTGCATTCTGTTTGCTTCTTATGGTATGTCCCATTGAATTGTAACTGATCTTTTCTGCCTCCTCACTGGTCTGTATACTCCCTGAGGGGAGGGCCTTGGTATTATCCATATCTATACCCACAGATGTGCCTCCTTCTCCTACACCCCATCTTGTTAGTCTCCCCATTGGCTGACTTGGTTCCGTGAAGGAAGGCTGTGTTGGCAACGTCAGCTGACCTCACACTGGTGGCTCCAAGTCAGAACGCAAACATTCTGTAGAGAGCAGAGTTTCTTAGTTTCTCAGAGAAATATAGGGCAGAAACTGCACTATAGCTAAATATTTCCTTTTCTCCATGTGATAAAAGACTAACAGTTTTGGAGTGATGGACAAGGTTCAGAGTTCTTTCACCTTTCTAGTTTTGTTTTTAATGGAATGGCCACCTTTATGCTTGCCTTATGAAGGTGAGTTCAAACCAGTTGAACTAGCAACAGGCTTAATGGGTAGCTTCAACCATTGTTTTTACTTGTTTCAGGGGAAGTAAAAAGGGTTAATCATATTTCACTGCTACGAGTTTTCTTTTCAAGGCTACAATCAGTCACAAACACCCACAAATATCACTAAGCAGGAAAGTGTTTCCTCAAGACTCAGAGGTAAGTAATTGTATTACTCATTTGGTGAAATGAGAACCATAGACTGGGGTCCTCTCATCTGCTGTATGAATGTGTCTTTTCTTGTGCATTTGTTAGGAGCATGGTCCACACAATAATATAATTAGATAATCATTGCTTGGAAATTAATCCAATATTATTCTGTCTCTGGAAACTTGGAAATTAATCCGATATTATTCTGTCTCTGGAAGCTGTGCTTTCTCTTTAGGGACTGCTTTGCTTCTCTTTTATTTCACTTGGCACACACAGAAACCTTGACCAAATCAGAGTGGTTTGAATGTGTCTGTATTACTTTAATTGTAATTGGGTATACGTTTGGCAGTAGACCATACAAGTCCAGATACAGATGTTTTATGAGTGTAAAATATTCTTTATAATCATCTGTCTTCTATGCTTTGCATTTTGAGTCCTCAAGGGAACTTTGTTTATCTCAAAACAGAGAAACTGACCCTGCCAATCTGTGAAATCAGGCAGCAGCTCTTTGTGAAGATATGTGGTGCTTATAAACAATCTCTATTCTGTACAAGGGAAATGCCATCTGCACAGTATAAAAGCATCTAATTTCTGTAGGAGGAAAGCGTATTGCCGTGGCTTTCTGGCACTGGCTCTCTGACTTTCTGAT
Organism: Neofelis nebulosa; assembly: GCF_028018385.1. NCBI lineage: Eukaryota > Metazoa > Chordata > Mammalia > Carnivora > Felidae > Neofelis > Neofelis nebulosa. Next base: position 616,685 of record NC_080798.1, read on the forward strand.
GACCACCCAGACCCCTTCAACTCTGTGCTAAATCTATCAGGTCCTCAACCAGCTCACGTGACTGCAAAAACAGACCAGAAGCCAAATGCATTATGTTCTTAACACCCCATATTCATGGATGCAAACAGAACACCATGCTTTTCCAAATTAAGCCACATATTTCTATAAGGCATTGTAATAAATGTATTAATGACATTTACCATCTTAGCTTTCAGGTCCCCTTGTCTAATACAAGTTATTTCTTTATTTTCCTAAATCCATCTTGAACTTGTCTCTTCTCTCTGATCCTTTGAACGACTTTGAGCTCTGAAACCTCCTATGCCCACGCAATTACCAGGCAACAATGGTAAGTCAAGGGGTCTTGGAGGGTGGCTGGGATACAGGGACATTCCCAAGGCTGTTGTGGTCTATGGCTCCAGAGGGCGCCCCACGGTGGTCAGCACTAATCTGTACAGCTCTTTGTGCAAATTAGAAAAAGGAGCGCCCTCTGGATGGTTGGGTTAGTCATGATGCCACTAGGAGCAGATTCTAAAATAGCACAGATGTTGAAGCATCAGGAAATACAGTTGATCTTAAAAATGTGATTAATACGTCCAGCCATCCCAAACACATCGTTAATTTTTCTAAAATTCAGCTATGAATAGCTCACTTGCCTGTTCACCCCACTACCCAGAGATCAGGAGGCCTGCATCCTAATCTTTACTTTGAAACTAACTTGTGTTGGGAGCTTGCACTAGAGGTTTGCACAGCTAAGACCTCTGCTGTGCCTGAGCTTCAGGTCCCAGGTGCAGGTTCCGATATGGAGATAGAGGACAGAATTGTTTTAGATCACTGGAAGACTCCAATTTTCTCTGTAACCCTGAGCTCTTGGTTATATGGAAAGAAGCCTAACTCATAATAAGGAAATACTCATTCCAGTTTTCAGCTATCATGTTGAAAGTGAGCAAAATGTTTCATTAAAAAAAAATGGCAAAGGATTTGGGAAATATCTCGTATTTTTTTCTAATTGAAGTATAATTAACATATAATATCCTACTAGTTTCAAGTGAATATAATCTCATATGTAGGCTAGGAATGAGTGCAACGTCTATAGAGGGCAATTGGCGATTCTTATAAATATAAAAAGAATGTATTCACTTTTTGCCCTAGAGTGATGAAATATACCTGGGATTTATTTTAATCAGGTATGATAAGACATACAGACATGGAAATGATTGTCATGAAGGAAGAACATTATACTCACACACTCCTAGAAGCAAGAGGTGGGGGAGACAAGAGGGGAGAGCTTGGCCCAGAGTCTTTATTGGTGTTTTCATGGGAAGGAGTGAGTGAGGTAGGTACACAGAGTAGTGGATAGTTGGATGATTTTGGTGGACTCTAGGGTATAGGAGTGGTTCCTAGTTGTCCAGTACCTGGCCCTGGGATAATTTAGGTCAGGGGAAACATTGGCTTGGTGTGTGAGAGTTTGATAAAGAAGGTGGCTGAGGGTGTGGGCTCTGGATTGGTTGGTTTATATCAAAGGCACACTTGAAGGGGAGTTGTTTGCAATCTGTAGCAAATAGCCCTGGGAGGGTTGGTCTGTCCAGGATCAAGCCAGTAAATGCCAGAGCATCAATATACAGAAAATATGGGCATCTGTCTGGTTCATTTGGTGGAGTGTGTGACTCTTAGTCTCGAGCTTGTGAGTTCAAGCCCCATGCTGGGTGTAGAAATTACTTAAAAGTAAAATATCTTTAAAGAAAATTAAAAAATATGGAGAACACACAGAGGGTTACTGGAGGGGTTGTGGGAGGGGGATGGGCTAAATGGGTAAGGGGCATTAAGGAATCTACTCCTGAAATCATTGTTGCAGTATATGCTAACCAACTTGGATGTAAATTAAAAAAAAAGAAATAAAATAATTTGGAAGGACAAAAAAAAATAAAAAAAATATATAGCCAATATACCTAGAAGTTTCATTTCTTGGACATTTTATTTATAAATGTGTTTCTCATTTACCTAGCACACTTACTCTCCTTCTGCTTGGTGACTTTCTCATCTATTTTTTCTGCTCTGCAAAACCCCCATCATGTTTACCTCTGCCTCACCCTCAGGGGATGACCTTGTTACCTCCATCACTGGCAAAATACAAGCGGTCAAAACAGAGTATCGCCACCCCATCCCCATCCCTGCTCCATCTACCTGCAATTGCACCCTCTTTCTCTGCCTTCCTTCTGGTCCAGCCCAAGGACTAGCCCTGCGGGTGTGCCAACTTCCAGCTCCGCCAACCCTCCGCACTACCGGAAGTTCTCTCCCCATTTCCTGTGGTATTGCAATTTAACATATCACTTCCCTTCTCCTGTGAACGTGCTGCTGGTTCTCCCATCTGAGAAAGCAAAACCCATCTGTGGATCCCTCAGCCCTTCTGGGAGCTGCCCTAATTTCTCCCCCTACAACACCAGAGTTCCTCAAAAGAGTTCCTAAAACTCACAGTCTCCAATTCCTTTCCTCCTGTTCTCTCTTGAACTGTTTCGGTCACTCTGGCATTCCCCCCTCCCCACGTGGCTAGCACCGCTGTGGTCTAGGTCTCCAGTGACCTTCCTGTGGCCAAACCCAGCGGCCAGTTTTTAGTACTCATTATACTGAAACCATCTGTAGCCCATTTTTTTCCTCCCTGCCCCAGAATTTCATTTTGAAAGCCTGAAAGCATACAGAAGGGTAGAGAAAACCATAGAATGAACACCCATATTTCCCACGTTTGAGGTCTGCAATCAAGCATTTTACACCGCTAGACTTTTCACAGTCCAGGTTCTTTTTGTCAGGCTCAGGTGACCTTTCATTGATGGGTGAAACTCAGGGCGTTTTTCAGTTCAGTTGCTGAACTCTTTCTGTGCTAGGGAAGGGACAGACAGTGAGGGAAGGCCAAGTGCAGGACGAAGAGTAATCACCTCAATTTATCAGGTTTTACAAGTGGCTGAATAATGTACTTACTTTGCCAATTGCTCTTTTGTCCAGTTTGTACAAACAATAACTCTCTGGTTATTATTTTTTTTAATCCCAGGTAATGGGAAGGGTGATACACATAACCCTATAAAGACTAATGGGAGTCTAACAACCTATGCAGCACCCCTGAATGCTGATACCTGGAATGCAGGTTTGTGGAATTGCATTCACTTTTTTACGTTTATTTATTTATTGTGTGTGTGTGTGTGTCGGGGGGAGACAGAGAGAGAGGGAGACAGAGAATCCAGAAGCAGACTCCACGACATGGAGCCTGATGCAGAGCTCCAACTCATGAACAGTGAGACCATGACCTGAGCCGAAGTTGGTTGCTTAACCGCCTGAGCCACCCAGGTGCCCCTGGAATTGCATTCGGAATCTCCCTAAGGTATCATCTCAGCACAGTGCTGCACACCCCGAACCATGAGTGCAGTGCCCAAGTCGTGAAACTAAAGCCACTCTCCTTTCAGCTACAGGGACAGCAGGTGCTGCTGTACTGAGTCAGGGGTCCTGTATCTCTACAGAGTAAAAGAGGGTTTTGACAAAGGACAAGAGCCAGAGAAAGAAAAAGGAGTTAGGGATTACTTTATGTGGCAGTTCAAATTATATATGTTCCCTGTGCAATGTAGCCTCCATATTTTTAACAATTAAGGATGCTGTTTGTTATGGTACTTCTGATTTTGTCTCCCATTCCCCTTTGGAATAACAATATGCTTAACAAATATATTAACCGATAGACACAAGTAAAATGAAATCTTTTCTTTCCATTTTTAGCACTGATTGCACGTAGACCTGCTCTTGTTCAAGTAATTGTGATTGCGTGTATAGCCTTCAGCATTGCTCTGATATGTGGAATCAGTATTTCCTATGTGATATAGTAGGTATATACTAAGTAACATTTACCATCCTTAAGTAAGACATAATAGATTAACTAGGTTATTATTTAGTAATGATAATGATAATAATGATGATGATAATTCTTATAATCATTAAAGTATTATGGTCATCCTGAATTTCCACATCAGGGTTTTTCAGAATATGGACTGTACTCATGTTGGATCATAATACAAATGGAAAAAAGTGAAATAGGACAGAATACAATTTAGTAGGATAGAAAATATTAGAAAGCATTACAAGTCTTAACATAAATGCTCATTTTTTAACTTTTCAGACAAACAGATACACAGTTATGAGGTAAAACATATTTCTTACTGTGGATCATGGTCAAAATGTTTGAAAACCACTGTCTGAGATGATGGCATCCTTCCAAAACATGGTGTTCTAAAGAGAACTTGATACTTTGGAAGGAACCTTAGTGCAAAGCAGAAAAGAGTGATCACTCTCTTTTTCGTTAGATATTTATTATCTAGGAAAACAGTAGCATTTGGGGAAGATACTTCATCTTGTTTGCACAAATAAAGTTTGTGGTCAAACTCTTTTAAGTGATGTGATCATTTTGAAATTAGTATTAGACAAAAATGATCTGCACTGTGACATGATGCTACTCTGACCAGAACTATATATACTGATTCCTTCTCCAGCATTCAGTGCTGGGATTCCATTATATCCCATCAGAAACAGTGTAGGCGCCTGGATGGTTGGGTTGGTTGAACCTCCGAATTCAGCTCAGGTCTTGATCTCACAGTTCTCATGAGTTCAAGCCCTGCATCCGGCTCTCTGCTGTCAGCACAGAGCCCACTTTGGATCCTCTGTCCCCCCACACTCCTGCTCCTCCCTGACTCATGCTTTCTCTTTCAAAAATGAATAAACACTAAAAAAAGATTGCAAAGATAATGATTCTTAAAAAAAAAAAACAGCTTGAGGAAGTAGTAAATTACTTGCTCTATTGGAATTGAGTATGAACACAAAGAGCCTGTTGCCATGTGTTGGGTATTTTAAGGTGGCCACTTTAGGACCACTTCACAGTATGTCCAGTGAAGGCAAATAAGACTAAAGGTAAAGTTGAAGACATTTACTAATGAGAGAGTGTAAGCAGCATGTTTAGTTCTGGGACATCTAGTGCGGTGATCTTTCACTCAATTTATGTCATTGCAATTTCAGCTTCTTTTCAGTAGTGTACACAAAGATGTTAGCATACATAGAGTTTTCTATGAAAATTCCCTCAAATGTATCCTCCAGGACTTGCAGTATCCAATTAAGTTGCTGAGCTAATGTCAACTCTTAGAGCTTTTACATTCATGCTACTCATAGGCCACAACAAGTTATTTTAGAGCATGAGGCAAAAGGAAAAATACATGTTCCAAAGTTACATGTTTTTTTTTTTAATTTTTTAAAAAAATATTTTCTTTTCTTTTTTTTTAACGTTTATTTATTTTTGAGACAGAGAAAGACAGAGCATGAACGGGGGAGGGTCAGAGAGAGGGAGACACAGAATCTGAAACAGGCTCCAGGCTCTGAGCTGTCAGCACAGAGCCTGACGCGGGGCTCGAACTCACAGAGTGCAAGATCGTGACCTGAGCTGAAGTCGGCCGCTCAACCAACTGAGCCACCCAGGTGCCCCTTTTTTTAATTTTTTAAAATTTATTTTGGGGCGCCTGGGTGGCGCAGTCGGTTAAGCGTCCGACTTCAGCCAGGTCACGATCTCGCGGTCCGTGAGTTCGAGCCCCGCGTCAGGCTCTGGGCTGATGGCTCGGAGCCTGGAGCCTGTTTCCGATTCTGTGTCTCCCTCTCTCTCTGCCCCTCCCCCGTTCATGCTCTGTCTCTCTCTGTCCCAAAAATAAATAAAAAAAAACGTTGAAAAAAAAAAATAAATAAATAAAATAAAATTTATTTTGAGAGAGAGAGAGAAAGTGTGAGCAGGGGAGGTGCGGAGAGGAGAAAGAAGAGAGCAAGAATCCCAAGCAGGCTCTACACTGCCAGCCCCAATGCAGGGCTCGAACTCACAAACTGTGAGATCATGACCTGAGCCTAAGTCAGATGCTTAACTGACTGAGCCACCCAGTCGCCCCAGCAAAGCACATGTTTTCATGTAATTTTTAGTGGTGAATTTTTTCCAGAAGAGGTTTTGAAAATACTGTTGGTAAGTTTCATTCATTTAAATTAGGAAGGTAAAATTATAATAAACTCTGTTTCTTGCATAGATAAAATATTTAAACTTAACATAAGGTGAATTTTGATACACTACTTTTCAAATTGGAAATACATTATCAACTCTAGTGTTTTGGAAAAGAATATCCACTTAAAAACACAAAAAACATGTATATAGGGACTCACATCTTTCTTTTGACTCTGATTCCCATATGGTTCATCACAGCACTGTTGGATCTTATGTTTATTTAAAATTTTGACATTTGGTTTATCATGGATTTTTTCCCCATTCATTTCAACTTGTTAAAAGATTGAGCTCAGGGGCGCCTGGGTGGCGCAGTCGGTTAAGCGTCCGACTTCAGCCAGGTCACGATGTTGCGGTCTGTGAGTTCGAGCCCCGCGTCGGGCTCTGGGCTGATGGCTCGGAGCCTGTTTCTGATTCTGTGTCTCCCTCTCTCTCTGACCCTCCCCCGCTCATGCTCTGTCTCTCTCTGTCCCAAAAATAAATAAAAAACGTTGAAAAAAAAAAAAAAGATTGAGCTCAAATATTTATCATCACTACTGAGTCTTTTGGCACCCCCTTAAATTTTATAACTGGAATCAAGACATTGGGATGAGACCAGGATTTGGATGATTACTGTTAATCATGTTTAGGATCAGACCAGTTCTTCCTGATTATGTATGTCAAACAGAATTAGGAAGATATGTATATTAGCAAAAAGGAAATCCCTCTATTACTCCTTTTCATATCAAACAGAAGTAGCTGCTTGAAAATCCAATTCCAGGGCTGGATCTAGAACGCAGTGAGCAAGGCACTCACCTCGGGTGCAAGATTTAAGGGGTTGCCAAGAAATTCAGTCATCAAGATGAATAATATTTTGATTCAATATTTTATAAAACCTAAATTTATTTCAAAAAATATCCATGATGAACAAAATGCCAACATTTTGTTTTGTTTTTATTTTTTGAAGTTTATTTTTATTTATTTTGAGAGAGAGAGAGAAGGCTGGGTAGGGGCAGAGACAGAAGGAGAGAGAGAGAATCCCAAGCAGGATCCTAGCTGTTAGTGCAGAGCCTGACACGGGGTTCAAACGCATGAACTGTGAGATCATGACCTGGACTGAAATCAAGAGTTGGACGCTTAACCTACTGAGCCACCCAGGTGCCCCCAAATTACCAACATTTTAAATATAACCTCAGTAGCAGTGCTAGGCCAAGCCATGTTAGAGAGTGAACAAAAGGAAAAATCCCTAATACCTGTATGGACTTTATTTAAGAATGTTGATATTTTGTTCATTGTGGATTTCTTGCCATTCATTTTTCTTTAGTAAAATATTGCATTATGATATTATTTATCTTGAATATACTATTTATCTTGATTATGGGGTTTTGTACCCCACATGAGTTCCTTCCTCACCTCACCCAGTCCTGGCTGGGAACCACATTTGGCATTGTCAGTTACTCCTTTTCTGCCTATCAGCGCCCATTGGTGAGCAATCTGTTTCTGCCTCCCTCCCCCGCTTACTATCATGTACCAGTGACTCCTATTCAGTCAAAAGTCACAGGATTAGATGTGATAATTTACTGGGGCACTTGGGTGGCTCAGTCAGTTAAGCATTTGACTTCGGTTGGGGTCTTGATCTCACGGTAGCTTGTGAGTTTGAGCCCCTCATCGGGCTCTGTGCTGACAGCTCAGAGCCTGGAGCCTGCTTCGGATTCTGTGTCTCCCTCTCTCACTGCCCCTCCCCTGCTTGCACTCTGTCTCTCTCTCAAAAAGAAATAAACATTAAAAAAAAAATTCCTCTACATTATTCTCCAGTCGGCTGGTCCAGGCTGAGGAAAGACAGCAACTTGCCTGGCTTTATAACAATGTCAGGATACCATTGCTGGGAGACAAGGACGAGGGCTCTGAGGATGAGAGCCAGGATGAGTCCACCTACCTACTTCCAGAGAACGAGAAGGAGCTGGAAAAGTTCATTCACTCAGGTGAACACCCGACCCACCAGTTTATCTTGTCAGATGCAAAGTCACATGAAAGCTGAGCGGGCAGTGATGGTTTGGTTTTCAAAGGCAAAGTTGGGTGGGATTTAATGGAGTTTGAGGTAATAAAGGTGAATATTCATAGCCACACCTACATAAATGAACTGTTCTCGTCAAATTATACAGAGGGGCAAATAGCCATGGACTGCAATTCCCAGGACCAAACACAGAGTTCAGGAGACAAAACTTGCCCCAGACCAAACACTTATCAGTGCGGTGTTATTGCTGAGCGTAGAACACAGCTAGACAGATGTCCTTCTTGCACCGTCTGCCTCCACCTGATGTGGGAATAGGATCCAGGTGCACAGAACAGACCCTTGTGTGCGAGATGCTCACCATGCCCGCAAATCTTTGTGAGGAGAGGGCAGCACATGTGTTCATATGAACCTGCTTTTGTAGGAGTTCAGAGATTCTTGGATACTTGCTTTAAAAAATTCTAGAGCAAAAGTATGTAGAGTGCAGTGTCTGATTCAACCACGTCTGTCATCCCTTGTATGCATCTCCTCTGTAACGGTCCCAGATGCGACAGTCAGAGACAGGCTGCAAGGCCAAGAGTATGGTGGTCAGTGATGCTCACTGATGCCAATGCTTACCCTTAGGAAATGGTTTTCCAATGTCTTTTCCTTACATTGAAGTATACATTTTTTTAAAGTTTTTATTTGAATTCCAGTTGGTTAACATACAGTGTAATAGTAATTTCAGGTACACAATATACATCAGCGTTTCTATATATCACCCAGTGCTCACCACCAGTGCCCTCCTTAATCCCCATCACCTACATAACCCATCCCCCACCTGCCTCCCCTCTGGTCGCCAGCAGTTTGTTCTCTATAGGTAGGAGTCTGTTTCTTGGATTGCCTCCCCCTCCTTCCCCCCACCTTTGCTCATTTGTTTTTCTTAAATTACACATATGAGTGAAATCATATGGTAGTTGTCTTTGTCTGACTGACTTATTTCACTTAGCAGGATACAGTCTAGTTCCATCCATGTCACTGCAAATGGAAAGATTTCATTAATTTTTATGGCTGAGTAATATTTCTTTGTATCTATATACCACATATTCATTCATCAGCCAACATTCTTTTTTTTTTTTTTTTAAACTGGGCATTTATAAAGCCTGTATATAGGAAGTGGGAAAATAATTTTATTTTTTTGGGGGGGGCATAATTTTAAAATTCAAATTTCACCATCCTTTTCAGACAGATAGCTTTCATTATATCTTGAAAATTCTATTGTTTGTACCTTAGTTTTTCCATGTTTTCCCTTACCTCTTTTGTCTCTATTCCTCATTTAATAGCATTTCAATAACATCATGTCTACGTTTTAGTTATTAGATCCAAAAGAAGAAAACACATGGAAAACAGACTGAATAAAGAACAGTCGTTATCAAGGGAAACAAGTCTAGATAATTCTATGCACAGTGTGAGCCTGGAGAATCTGTGAGAGCAAAGGAAAAAGACGCAGTATGCGCTAGCCAGCGTGGAGCCCACGGCTGCAGGGACAACCCACGATGGGGGACCTGAGTATGACTTACTCCTGGAGAGTTCTGTTCGGAGCACTCTAGAGAAGCCAACTGGAAGTATTTAAGAGAAAATAAATCCATACGCTCAACAATTCTTGCATAGTTCATTAATAATTATAACTTAATTGGAAAAGAGAAAAATCCAATTTCATATGTACAAAAGAGAGATTCTCAGAATTTTCTTTATCTTTTTTCTTAAAAAATTTTTTTTAATGTTTTTCAGGATTTTCTTTTCTTGCTCCTGAACAGAAGCACAAATCATTTCTTTGGGCACATTCCCAGGCCATGCTAAGGGATCACTCTCATGATACAAAAGTTTTCCAGGGATATTATCTATCAGTTCCAGCACCTTGTCTCCGTTTTACTCAAAAGGAGACTGAAAATATCAAAATAGACACCACACTGGATTAAAGTGCAATCATCCCTGTTTTTAAGGAGCTGGGCCCTGGCGAGGAAAAAGGGTCTGCAGGCAAGTTGCTGTAAAGCACGGCCAGATGTGTTGGCTGCTGCAAAAGCTGGGAGCTGTGGAGAGGGATGGAAATACAAGAGTCAGGGCTCAATTCACATGGCTCAGTGCTTTGGAAAATGGTCTGATGGTTCCTCAAAAAGTTATACACAGTCACTATATGATCCAGCAGTTCCACTCCTAGGGTTATATCCAAGAGAATTGAAAACACACACAGAAAAACCTAAACACAAATGTTCACAGCAATGTTATGCATAAGAGCAAGAAGGTGGAAACAACCCAAATGTCTCATCAACTGATAAAAAGATAAATAAAATGGGAATCTATCCATACAATGGGATATTCCTCAGCCAGAAGAAAGATAGAGATATTGATACATCAGGGGTGTCTGGGTGGCTCACTTGATTAAGTATATGACTCTTGATCTCAGCTCAGGTCATAATCTCATGGTTTGTGGATTCGAGCCCTGCATGGAGTTCTGCGCTGACAGTATGGAGCCTCCTTGGGATTTCCTCTCCCTCTCTCTCTTCCCTTACCCCACTGGTGTGCCCTCTCTCTCTCTCTCTCTCTCTCTTAAATAAATAAAAATTTAAAAAGAGGGGCACCTGGGTGGCTAAGTGAGTTGAGCATCTGACTTTGGCTCAGGTCATGATCTCACAGTTCAGGAGTTTGAGATCCGTGTTGGGCTCTGTGCTGACAGCTCAGAGCCTGAAGCCTGCTTCGGATGCTGTCTCTCCCTCTCTCTGCTCCTCCCCCGCTCATGCTCTGTCTCTCTCCTGTCTCTCAAAAACAAATAAATGTTAAAAAATTTTTAAATAAGAAAAAGAAATATTGATATATCTGCAACATAGAAAAACCTTGAAAACATGCTAAATGAAATAAATTAGACACAAAGGTCACACATTGTAAGATTTTGTTTATACAAAATGCCCAGAATAATCACAGAGGCAGATCTACAGAGGCAGAAAGTGGATAAGTGTACAGGAACTGGCTGAGGGGAGAAAAGGAAATGACTGCTGATGGCTGTGGGGTTTCCATTTGGGGCAATGTAAATGTGAAAATGTTTAAAAATGAGCTAGTTGTGGGGCACCTGGGTGGCTCAGTTGGTTAAGCATCCAACGTAAACATCTGTGTCTCCTTCTCTCCCTCCCCCACCCCTGGTCGAGCTCTGTCTCGGTGTCTCTCTGTCTTTTTCAAAAATAAACAAACATTAAAAATACATTTTGCTCTTTGGAAAATATTTGTTGAGTGGCCACCATGTGCTGGCAGCTTATTCATATGATAGACAATGTGGCCAAGCAAGTTTAAATATTTCTCAATAAATATTATGACTTCTGGATTACCTGTAGTGTACAATGTATCTGAAGGAGTAGGTACCAACTCTAAGAAACTCTCTGCCAGTGCCATCTGGTTATGCCCTATAATTTTTAAATTTTCTTTATTATTTAATTTATTTTTAAATTTATATCCAAGTTAGTTAGCATATAGTGCAACAGTGATTTCAGGAGTAGATTCCTTAATGCCCCTTAGCCCATCCCCTGTCCCACAACCTCTCCAGTAACCCTCTGTTCTCCATATTTAAGAGTCTCTTATGTTTTGTCCCCCTCCCTGTTTTTATATTATTTTTGCTTCCCTTCCCTTATGTTCATCTGTTTTGTATCTTCAAGTCATCATATGAGTGAAGTCATATGATATCTGTCTTTCTCTGACTAGTTTTGCTTAGCATAATACCCTCCACTTCCATCCATGTAGTTGCAAATGGCAAGATTTCATTCTTTTTGATTGCCGAGTAATAGAGAGAGAGAGAGAGAGAGAGAGAGAGAGAGAGAGAGAGAGAGAGAGAGACACCACATCTTCTTTATCCATTCATCCATCAGTGGACATTTGGGCTCTTTCCATACTTTGGCTATTGTTTATAGTGCTGCTATAAACATTGGGGTGCATATGCCCCTTCGAAACAGCACACCTATATCCCTTGGATAAATATCTAGTAGTGCAACTGCTGGGTCCTAGGGTAGTTCTATTTTTAATTTTTTGAGGAACCCCACACTGTTTTCCAGAATGGCTGCACCCGTTTGCATTCCCACCAGCAGTACAAAAGAGATCCTCTTTCTCTGCATCCTCACTAACATCTGTTGTGCCTGAGTTGTTAATGTTAGTCATTCTGACAGTTGTGAGGTGGTATCTCATTGTGGTTTTGATTTGTATTTCCCTGATGATGAGTGATGTTGAACATTTTTCATATGTCAGTTTGCTGTCTGGATGTCTTCTTTGGAAAAGTGTCTATTCATATGTTTTGCCCATTTCTTCACTGGATTATTTGTTTTTAGGGTGTTGAGTTTGATAAGTTCTTTATAGGTTTTGAATACTAATCCTTTATCTGATATGTCATTTGCAAATATCTTCTTCCATTCTGTCGGTTGCCTTTTAGTTTTGTTGATTGTTTCCTTCGGTGTGCAGGAGCTTTTTATTTTGATGAGGTCCCAATAGTTAAGTTTTGCTTTTGTTTCCCTTGCCTCTGGAGATGTGTTGAGTAAAAAGTTGCTGCAGCCAATGTCAAAGAGGTTTTTTCCTGATTTCTCCTGAAGAATTTTGATGGCTTCCTGTCTTACATTTAGGTTTTTATCCATTTTGGGTTTATTGTTGTATATGGTGTAAGAAAGCGGTCCAGGTTCATTTTTCTGCATGTCGCTGTCCAGTTTTCCCAGCACCACTTGCTGAAGAGACTGTCTTTATTCCATTAGATATTCTTTCCTGTTTTGTCAAAGATTAGTTGGTCATATGTTTGTGTGTCCATTTCTGGGTTCTCTATTCTGTTCCATTGATCTGAGTGTCTGTTTTTGTGCCAGTACAATACTGTCTTGATGATTACAGGTTTGTAATACAGCTTGAAGTCTGCCCTGCAATTTTTTTTGCATTATTAACCAACAGGTGTTTATTCTCTCTCAGTGCTGGAAGTCAGAAGTCTGAGATTAAGGGTCTCAATAGGGCTGGTGTCTCCTCAGACCTCTTTCCTTGCCCCATAGTGGCCATCCTATCTCTCCTGGGAAAGACAAACTCTCCTGGTAGCGAGGTGGTCCTGGAGGAGGCAGGCCCCAGAAGGTGGGGAGGCCAGGGTCCAGTATACCTCTGTGCCTCTGGAATCCATTGAGGGTTGTGGCCAGGCCCTCTGGGCACTGTCAGCCAACCTGGTACACATTCCAGTGTTGGTTCTGTGAGCAGTGCACCCCATCCCGAATATAGACGCCAGCATGAGAGTCTGGACTGCTTTTCATTATATCGAGTAAACAAGGGAAGAACATGAGTCTTCACGGGCAAATGTCTCTTAGCAGAATCCGCTGTGCTATGGTGAGTTCTATGATGGCCCCCCCAAGATTCTCGCCCTTGGTGTTCACAGCTGTATCATTTCCTCCCTTGAGTGTGTCTCTGCGAATATGAAAATGTGACATGTAGCATTCCCATGACTAGGCGGAGGTGATAGGATAGTTGCTCTTTTATTGCTACATTACAGAAGACTCTGACTTAGCAAATCGGAGAGACACATCCCCAAGTCGTTAGGGACTGGCTCAATGCAGGGAAAAACTTGTGCTAATCAACACAGTATGAAGGCTTGAGGCCTTCTTGGATCTTTTCCGGGCATATACATCTCCCCTGGTGTGTGTGTGTGTGTGTGTGTGTGTGTGTGTGTGTGTGTGTTTTCCCCAATTCTGCAGTACACGTGTCTTAATTTTCCTAAAGGTCTCACGCCCGCTTCTTCTCAGGGCATAAATGTTCTGTTGTATTCCTCTGCCTAATCTATCCCCGGCACCTGCTGGACTGCTGTCTTCCTGCAGCTATCCTGAGTTTGGAATCTGCCAATATCCTTACTGGCCTCCTACCTGGTTTCCAAACTATTGCCACCATTCCCATCAGCGCAGAGGCAGGAGATGCAGAAACTGGTCCTATCCTCAGCCTTCAGACAAGTTAGAACATTGCAATCAAGCCCCACTGTTTTCCATCCTTCCTGGGTGTCTACAGACCTTCAACTGATTTGTAAGTACTCATAAAGTATTTTGGTCAGCATGTTTTTGTTTATTCAAGTGTTTTTAAACGTAGCAAGGGCCTGTAGTTCCATAATCTGTCATTTACTGATGTCACTCTGATTTAAGGTTAAACTTGCAAAATTGGTTTTCTTTTTTTTTTAATTTTTAAATTTTTTATTTTTGAGAGAGAGAGAGAGAGAGAGAGAGAGAGAGAGAGAGAGAGAGAGAGAGAGAATGAGCAGGGGAGGAGCAGAGAGAGAGGGAGACACAGAATCTGAAGCAGGCTCCAGGTCTGAGCTGTCAGCACAGAGCCCGATGAAGGGCTTGAACCCATGAACTGCGGGATCATGACCTGAGCTGAAGTCGGATGCTTAACCTACTGAGCCACCCAGGCACCCCTCAAAATTGTTTTTCTTATTGGCATAGTGGGCCTTTTGGAATTCTTGTCATCTATACAGAAGTTTTGCATTCTTTTGAGATGGTTTGTGTCTCACTAATTTGTGGGACTTACTTATTAACTGAATTTATTAATTATGTAGCTGCTCTTTTATTTTTAAAATTTTAAAAATGTATTTGAAAATTTTTTAATGTTTATTTATTTTCAAGAGAGGGACAGAGAGCAAGCAGGGGAGGGGCAGAGAGAGAGGTAGACACAGAATCTGAAGCAGGCTCCAAGCTCTGAGCTGTCAGCATAGGGCCTGACGCGGGGTTCAAACTCATGAACTGTGAGATTGTGACCTGAGCCGAAGTTGGACGCTTAACCGACTGAGCCACCCAGGAGCCCCTTTAAATTTTTAAAAAATCTTTATTTATTTTTGAGAGAGAGAGAGTGAGACAGAGTGCGGTCAGGGAAGGGACACAGAGAGGGAAGTACAGAATCCAAAGCAGGCTCCAGGCTCTAAGCTGTCAGCACAGAGCCCAACGTGGGCCTCGAACACGTGAACCGTGAAATCATGACCTGCCCTGAAGTCGGACGCTTATCCTACTGAGACACCCAAGTGCTCCTGGACTTTTAGTTTATAACTGCCTTCCCAATTTACCTCTTTTCTTATTTTAAAAAAATGTATTTATCCTTTGTTCTCCATAATTGCCCGTGGCTTTGCTGCAGCTTCTTTGTCCTGGATTGCAATTCTCTTTTATTCCCCAATAAAGCTTTTGCTGGAAAAACAACTGACAGTTGTTATTTTTAAGGTTAACAATTTGAAAATTACTTTTGATTTCTTAATTTTGAAAGTTAGAAATGGAAAATAGTCAAATATATTTAAACATAAAACATGTAACTGGATTGTCTAAATAGCATTTTAAAACAATATGTTTACATGGATGCTATAAAAAGCAGTCATTTCTAAAAAACTTCCCTACTTTCAACAAACTCAATGGCAATGCTATTTTTACATGAAAGAGCTATTTCTTCTCAGAGAGTCTTATGCCCAGGTAAACTAGGATTTTCTGGTCTTTTTAAAGTCTTTTAATTAGATGTATTAACATTCTTCACAGGCTCAATGTTTTCATAGTGAAATTGTCTCAACTGAATGGTACTCTATTACTTGGGAATGTGGAAACTTTTTTTTATGTTTTATTTTTATTTTTGAGAGAAGAAGAGGGAGCGCGCAAGCAGGGGAGTGGCAGAGAGCCAGGGAGACAAAGGATCCAAGGTGGGTTCTGTGTTGAGGGCAGAGATCCTGATTCAGGGCTCAAACCCATGAACACAGGAACACACAAGCAGTGAGATCCGGACCTTAGCTGAAGTCAGCTGCTTAACCTACTGAGCCACCTTGACACCCTTAGGGAATGTGCAATCTTTTAATGGTAAAACAAGATGATCAGCTCTAGAAACATTCCAATTCAAAAATCCCCAAATTATCCATGGACCACCAACGACATCACTACTGAAGCTACTCAGAGATCTTTACTCTTTTCACCATCCAAAGTATTTTTCCAGAGACACTTCTGCCACCATCTTTGAATCACTACATAATCATAATTAATAACCTTCCTTAAAATTTGTTTTAATTGGGGCACTGGGTGGCCCAGTTGGTTAAGTATCCGACTCTGTTTTGGCCCAGGTCATGATGATCTCACAGTTCATAGGTTTTTGGAGCCCTATATCAGGCTCCGTGCTGATGGTTCAGAGACAGTCTGGAATTCTCTCCCTCCCTCTCTGTCTGCCCTCCCCTGCTCCCTCTCTCTCTCAATAGTAAATAAACTTAGAAAAACAAAATGTATTAATTGTGGTATAATGATATATAATATTGTATTAGTTTCAGGTGTACAACATAAAGACTGCATGTTTGTATACATTGTGAAATGATTACAATAACTCTAGTTAATTAATGTCCATCATCTCACAGTTACAAAAATTAATAGCTTTCTATAATTTGCATTTTACAACTGTTTTTCTGAGATAATAGCAATTCCTCATGCAGTATAGAACTGTAATCACAGGGAAAATGATAATACTTCCTAGAAATGAGATGAGATCATGGATTTAAGATCCTCTTATATTTCGGGATTCAGAGCACCCTTTGCATGCATGCTCCACCTGTGAACACTGCAGACATTGTCCTATATCAAAATAAGTATTTCTTTCATTGTTCTCTTTTTGAGATCAATGTCAGATCTTAAAGGAAGTGAATATAAGGACATTGAATAGGAAATGTGAATGGATAAAAGTGTTGCCCACCAAACTGGACACCATACATTCTACAGATCCATTTTTGTACTCCTGCTTCAGGCTGGCACAACATCCTCCTCCATCTTTCTTGCCATGCCCCTATCTGGAGCATTCCTCTTGTCTCTAATTGAACATAGAGTTCAGTTTCTTTTCTTTTCTTTTTTTCTTTTAAAAAAATCTTTATTTGAGAGAGAGAGAGAGAGTGAGAGAGAGAGAGAGAGAGAGAGAGAGAGAGAGAATGAGAATGAGAATGGAGGAGGAACAGAGACAGAGGGAGACACAGGATCCAAAGCAAGCTCCAGGCTCTGAGCTGCCATTACAGAGCCTGACGTGCAGCTCCAACCCATGAACTGTGAGATCATGACCTGAGCCGAAGTCAGGTGCTTAACTGGGCCACCCAGGCGTCCCACATATATTTCAGTTTCTAAAACTGGCTCTAATTCTTCAGAGCTCTTACATTTGAATTACAGTACGGTAATTTTTATTAGTTTCCTCTACCATTGGACACATTTTGTGACTAACTCTGAAATAATAGGTGCATCTGGATCTGTAGCTTTTGGGAACATCTGGAAGAATATGTTTAGCTTCTGAGAGCATGCTGAGTTTCAGGGACTCTAAAATGACAGGTCTCTAAATAAATGATCAATTGCTGCCAGACTATCCAGAAATCTGAGTACCGCCTCTTTAAGAAGGAGCTAAGACCCTCCTCCGCCCCGGGACCTGGAGTCGCCGTTTCCCAGCGCCCCTCGCGGCGGAGCTGGGCCTTTTCGATTGGAGGTGAGGTGCGAGCGCCCTTACGCGCAGTCTGAGGCTCTGTGAGAACTACATTGTCCAGAAAGTTCTGCGACGGAAGCGGGGGGGGGGGGGGGGGGGGAGACAGCGTTGCCCAACCAATTAAGACCCAGAAAATTGCCGTTTGGTAGGAGGCACAAAACGTCGGGGAGAGACTTCCGGCGTCTTTCTAGTAATTACTTTGGCTACACTGGAGTGTTGTCACCCGGGTAGAGGGTTAGAGCGTTGGGGTTGGGACCAAGAGAACTGACCGAGAAGGCGCGAGGGGAGGAGCCGACCTCGGCGCGCAGCCAGGGGTCTGTGGCTCGACGACGCCGCCGGGCTGCCCGGCGCCGGGGCCGAGTGTCCCCTCCGCCCACAGAGTATCCCCTTCGCCCAGGTGAACGCGCGGCCCCCGGCCCTCCCCGCCCTCTCCCCACGCAGACCCTCGAGGCCCGAGCGCGGGGCACCTGCTCGCGTCCCTGCGGCCCAGGTCCCGGTGCCCCGGCAGGGGAGGAGCTCGAGGGCGGGGGCCCCGTGTCTGAGCGCCGACGTGACCGGGTGCGGGACGCATGGTGAGCGGCGATATTGAGATCTGTGCCTCAGGTTGAGCAGCCAGCACGAAGTCACCTGTCTCCTTTTCAGGACCGGGCAGGGGTACAGGGAGACCTGAGTCCATCGAACCCCACCATGGACTCATTCATCCAAGGCCAGTCTTTTTTCCACATTTCCCATGGCTTCAGAAGCGGCTCTGGAACTCCAGGGACTGGAGGGTGTCTCAGTCCCTCACCCTGAACCGCATGTCCTGTGGATTGTGGTGTCTTGGGACTCCAGTGGTCTTCACTCGGTCTTTGGGCCTAGGGACCCCAAAATAGGGTCCTAAGTCCATGCCAGGGGTTATATGGAGGTGTGCCTGTTCCAGCAGTCAGTGTAAACACATGTGGAAGTTTATTCCTAGATTTGATACCAGGATGTGCAAATTCTTAGAGGTAATACTGAGCTCAGAATAATCAGGAAACCACAAGACTCTCTTTCAGGTGGGAACAAAGAGCAGGGGGATAGGAGTCAGGACTGCAGTGACTGCCTGAAAACTTGGGTGTCTACTCTGGAGGTAGTGCGAAGTTTGCATCAGAAGAGGGAGGCGATCTTAACCAGGGTCTTCACAGGCTGCAACTGGATGCAGTATTAGGAGGCAAAAGCTGGGCTGGAGAAGGAGGAAGGACGATCAGGGCGGAGGCTGCTGCCGAAGTCCAGGTGAATGTCAGTGGCCCGGTCATAGCTGAGATATGGTTGGATTCTGGATCTGTGTTTTTAAAGGGGCAACTAGATTTTCTGATGTGAATGCTGAAGGTGCGAAACAGAGTTCAGAGATGGGTTTTGGTCTTGAAGTAGGGAAGGGGGGTGCCTGGGTGGGTCTGTTGGTGAAGCAGCCTTCTCTTGATTTCAGCTCAGGTCATGATCTCATGGCTCATGAGATTGATCCAGGAGTCAGGCTCTTTGCTGACAGTGCGGAGCCTGCTTGGGATTCTCTCTCTCTTTCTCCCTCTCTCTCCCTGCCCCTCCCCTATGCACATGTGCTCTCTATTTCTCACTCTTTCTCACAATAAGTAAATAAACTTAAAAAAGTAGGGATGGAAGTTCCCTCATCTGCCATGAGGAACTTGGTTATAGGAGCAGTATTCACTGGGGATATCAGGAACTGTGTTTTAACCCTGTTAAGTGTCTGAAATGTTTTGGAGACCACTAAGGGGAGGCCTTTAAGTGGGCAGCTGAATACGTAGGTCTGAAATATGGGGAGTGATTCAGGATGAAAGCATCCAAAATGTGGTGGCTGCTCTGTGGAACCCAGTGAATGAATGTTGGTCACATTTAGGAGGGGTGATCTTCAAGCTATGATGTAAAGCTCTAAAGGGAGCTGAAGGGATGGGTGGAGGCAGAGGCCTGGGTCTCTGGCCTGGATACCTACCTGGCTGGTGTTACCAAGCTTTGCAAACACAGATGAGGGAGGCAAGTGGTTATCAGTGGGGGTAGAGGGATGGGAAAGTGGGGAGGGGCCGGCCCCAGCGACAGTGTTGTCTGGCAGGTGGCCAAGGCTTCCAAGAGAAGTGTGGACATGAGCTGGCTAGGGAGGCCAAGAATGAGGCAAGGTCTCAGGTCAGAGCAGGTGCCTATTCACCACTCTCTACACACCAGGATTTTGTAGGAACTTTTATGGGGCTTATGGTATTTCATTCATCTTGAACAAGAGGGTCAGGAGCACATGTGGTCATCGGTAAGAGTCACTAGAACTGGAGTGGGCCACCAATGGGCTGAGCTTTGAATGAGGAGTAGGCAGTGACTATTGAGAGGACAACAGGAGCAGCCCAGAAGTGGAAGAGGGCCACGGGTATCTGAGAGCCATCCGTGGTTCTGTGTGGTTGAGTCTGAGGCAAGGATGGAACCAGGAAGGGAGATCTTTGTAGACTTTGGTGCTATGACCACTAAGGAAGCCATAGGATGTCTGAGATGATACTGGATCCTGTTTGGATAGGTTAAGCATAGTCTGGATGCCATCTGCCAAGTTTAGCATTGGCCTAAAATTAAGACCTATTATGGATACCCTTAAAATATGGTGAAAATGGTATGGCTAATATGGCCTGAGTGCAAGTTCCCATCCCCACTCTGCTCCTGTGGGTCAGCTCTCCAAACCAAACACCCCTTTTTTATCAAGAAGACTAGAGCAGTTGCAGTGTATCTCTCTGCAGCAGGTCTCAGTTTCCTACCAATCCATGGACTTACGTGACAAGCCAGTCACCTCTTCCCATGGGAACTAAGGTACACTACTTCTTGATACTGCAAAGCTTACATCTCAGAGCCCCTGGTGACTCTGTTCTTCATTCTTTTCTGGAATACCACCTCCGTGTGGCCCTGTGTGGTGTAGCATTGTCTCACTCCTATGCTGTGAGTATGTGTGCTTAATAAATTGCTGTTGCTCTCATCTGGCCAGTGTCAGATTTCATGTTTGGCCATCTCCATAACTGTAGGGTGGGAAATCCACCCTCACCAGTGGGATGAAGAGATGCTGAATAAAACACAAATAATATGTGGAGAGTTCAGGGACATGCCTGGCCACATGGAGTGGGCCAATGAGGTGTTGGTGGCCGTGGGCATGTGGCCGTGGGTTCCAGAGATGTAGGGGATGTGCCCTATAAAGAATGATGTGTCCTTGGAGAGAGAGTATACCTGATGGTCCCAGGACCTGGTGTTGAAACCTTGGTCATAAAAGGATAATACGAGCAGCTGGATCCCTGTATGCCAGGCCTACAACTTAGATACACATTTGTCCACCTGCCTCTTGTTGCTAATGTCTGGACTCCATGATTAATGGGCCCATGAAGACACAGTGGTACCAGTGGTGCCAGGGCATAGTTTCTCCTCTGAGTTGGGGAGCTTGGAAGGAGGGTGGGCATGCTGTAGATGTGTAGGGGAAGGGATTGTGTCTCCTTAGAAGTGGACTGTCTGTGGTTCATTTGTCACCATTGCAGCAGGGCACTGTGATCTTCAAGGACTTGACTGTGTACTTTTCCTGGGAGGAATGGGGTCTCCTTGATGAGGCTCAGATGTGCCTGTACCACAATGTGATGCTGGAGAACTTGGCACTTAAGACCTCCCTGGGTAAGACTCTTAAACCTACCCCTGTGCCCTAAGATACTTTTTGCCCTTCCTCTTTCCCAAGGGACAGCTGTATTCTCACACCAGGATCATGGGCATTGCTTCCTTCTTCAGTTTCCTGGGTAGGTGCTGTGGTTGGTTGGGCAAAGGTATGTGCACTGCCCTCTTCTGTCCTTTAGCAGCCCTAGCACCTGCTTCCCTGCAGACTCCCAGGGAAGGATGCAGGGTCAGGAGGGTCAGGATGCAGTCATCCTAATGAATCCTACGTTGCTTACTTTCTCACAGGCCAGGTGATTTTGTGCAGATCCAAGGCACATGTGTGCCTAGGTGTCCTTCCTTCCTCTAGCCGACATTTCTTCATGCTTGCCTGTTCCAGGTGTTGTTATTACTGACAGTCACTACTCATGGATCAGAATCTATTCTTTCAAGACCCTCCTCTGAAGCTCTCTTTGTTAGTTTTCTTTCCTGCGGTATATCACGTGCTGAGTTGTTCTGGGCCCATCTTTGGTGCCCTTCTGTCTTTCCCTGAATCCTTGTATCACCCAGGTCCTGTGTAGTTGCTTATTTTGGGGGTGAGGTGGAGAGCTCCTGTGGTTCACAGGATGGAAATGAATTGTCTTCATGCTGCTGTAAAAAACCAACATGGCCGGGGGCGCCTGGGTGGCGCAGTCGGTTAAGCGTCCGACTTCAGCCAGGTCACGATCTCGCGGTCCGGTCCGTGAGTTCGAGCCCCGCGTCAGGCTCTGGGCTGATGGCTCGGAGCCTGGAGCCTGTTTCCGATTCTGTGTCTCCCTCTCTCTCTGCCCCTCCCCCGTTCATGCTCTGTCTCTCTCTGTCCCAAAAATAAAAATAAAAAACGTTGAAAAAAAAATTAAAAAAAAAAAACAAACCAACATGGCTGGATCGTTAAACATACATTTATTCCTCACACTTCTGGAGGCTGGCAAGTCCAGATCAAGGCACCAGCCATGGTCTAGTTCTGCTGAGGACCTTGTTCCTGGTTAATAGCTGCTGCCTTCTCTTTGTGTCCTAACATAGTAAAAGGCATTAGGGGGGCGCCTGGGTGGCGCAGTCGGTTAAGCGTCCGACTTCAGCCAGGTCACAATCTCGCGGTCCGTGAGTTCGAGCCCCGCGTCAGGCTCTGGGCTGATGGCTCGGAGCCTGGAGCCTGTTTCCGATTCTGTGTCTCCCTCTCTGTCTGCCCCTCCCCCGTTCATGCTCTGTCTCTCTCTGTCCCAAAAATAAATTAAAAAAAAAAAGTTGAAAAAAAAATTAAAAAAAAAAAAAGGCATTAGGGAGCTCTCTGGGGTCTCATTTATAAGGGCACTAATTTCATTCGTGAGGGCTCTACCTTCATCCCCTCAAGGAGTCCCCACCTCCTAATGGCATCACATTGAGGGTTAGAGTTTCTGCATGCATTCTGTGGGGACACAGACTTTCAGTCCATAGCATTCCACCCCTGGCTCCTAAAATTCATGTCTTTCTCACATGCAAAATGCATTCATCCCATTCCAGCAGCCCCCAAATCTTAACTAGTTCTAGCATCAACTTTGAATTCTAAAGTCTTATCTAAATATCATCTGTATCAGGTGTGGGTGAAACTTGAGGTATGATTTGTCCTGCAACAAATTTCTTTCCAGCTGTGAACCTATATAACCAAACAATTTACGTGCTTATGAACTATGGTAGTGGAACAGAGGTAGAGTAGATATTCCTGTTCCAAAAGGAAGAAATGAGAAAGAGAAGTGATAGATAGCAAATAAGTTCAAAACACACAGGCAAATTTCATTAAACCTTAAGCCTGAAGAATACTTTATGGTTCCATGGTGTGCCATCCGGGTCCACGGAGCAGCAGTCCCACCTCCAAGGCTCTCGTAGGCAGCAGTCCTGCCTCTGGTGCTCTCCTGGATTGGGATTTCATGACTGTAGCTCTTCTCAAACTGGAACTATAAGCTGGTGACTCTATCGCTTTGGGTCCTGGCCCTACTATTCTGAATATTGGCCCCCTCTCTGTCGAGCACACTACAGCTCTCTGCCAGAGCCCCTTCCTGAAGCCCCGGTAGGCACATCTGGCCCACCTGAACCAGGGAAGTGGACCCTCTCCCCCCCGACCCCCAAAGAAATCACTCTACCCCACTGGCCCATACTCTGGTCTGTTGGTGGGAATGGCAGCCCTGAGGGTCTGATGATCCTGAGGTGCTGGGCAGGAGGGTGTCATTCTTCCCTTGTCTTGAAGAATAGCACCTGGCTTCTATGGAGGTGGCTGATAACGTCTGGTTCATATGCATTCTGATACCCTTATCAGTCACTTGCCCACGTCCTTAGTGTTTTCTTAAGAAAACTGCTTTTTCATTTTTTTCAACGTGGATAGGCTGAGAATTTTCCACATCTTTAAGTTCTGGTTCCTTAAAAAAATTTTTTTTTAATGTTTATTTACTTTTGAGAGAGAGAGACAGAGTATGAGTCGGTAAGGGGCAGAGAGAGGGAGACACAGAATCTGAAGCAGGCTCCAGGCTCTGAGCTGCCGTCACACAGAGCCCAACGTGTGGCTGGAACTCATGAACCGTGAGATCGTGACCTGAACCGAAGTCAGACGCTTTACCAACTGAGCCACCCAGGCTCCCCAAGTTCTGGTTCCTTTTTGCTTAACCGTCCCATCTTCAAATCAGTTCTAATTACATTTTACTATAAACATTCAAGAAGAACCAAGCAACTCCTTCAATACTTTGCTTAGAAATTTTCCCAGCTAAATATCCAGTTTAATTGCTTTTACATTTTACTTCTACAAAATACTAGAACATGGGGGCGCCTGGGTGGCTCAGTCGGTTAAGCGGCCGACTTCAGCTCAGGTCACGATCTCGCGGTCCGTGAGTTCAAGCCCCGCGTCGGGCTCTGGGCTGATGGCTCAGAGCCTGGAGCCTGCTTCTGATTCTGTGTCTCCCTCTCTCTCTGCCCCTCCCCGTTCATGCTCTGTCTCTCTCTGTCTCAAAAATAAATAAAACGTTAAAAAAAACCTTTTTTTTAAAAAACTAAAAAAACCCAAAATACTAGAACATGAACAAAATTCATCCTTTTATATCCATTGTCCAATAACATGTTCCTTATTTCCTCCACCATTCTGGTGAAGTCCATCCATATTTCTACCAACATTCTGTTCATGATCACTTAAGTATCATCTAAGATGATGGAAACTTTCTGTACAACTCTCCTCTTCCTAAAGTGTCATGAGAATTGCTGTTAGCACTCCCTTCGTGACAGTATTGGCCTTTGCTGGTACACTCCACAAAGCTCTTCCAGCCTACCCACCACCTCCCAGTGTCAAAGCTGCTAACACTTTCTTAGGTATTTGTTGCAGCAGGCCCCCACTTCTCGTACCAATTTCTGTTTTGGCCCACTTCAACTGCTATAACAAACTAACATAGGCTGGGTGTTTAGAACAGAAATATGTATTTCACAAGTCTGATGTCTGGGCAGCCCTCAGTGGAGGTGCTGGCAGATTCAGTGGCAAGGGCCTCTTCCTGGTTCATAAATGGCCATCTTGTACCCATGTCCTCACATGGCAGAAAGAGCATGAGAGGGCTCTCTAGAGTCACTTCTACAAAGGCACTAATCCCGTTCATGAGGACTTCACCCTCATGATCTAATCACCTGCCACAGGCCACACACACCTCCTAATACCATCACCTTGAGGGTTAAGATTTCACTGTGAGAATTTTGCAGACACACAAACATTGAGCCCATAGCATGAATCCAGCCCCAGCAAGATGAGCTCAATGGCACCCTGGCCCTGGGGGAGGCACAGTGTCAGGGCTGTGTTCAAATCATATCAGAAACTTATTGTTTGATATTGTGGTGTAATGACAGTGGTGACTAAACCTTATTAGTGCCTTTCCCATTCTTGACACTGCCAACTGTCATGTCTGCTGTTTATTGCTTCTCCTCTTACTT
The DNA here is from genome assembly GCF_028018385.1 of Neofelis nebulosa. Classification (NCBI taxonomy): domain Eukaryota; kingdom Metazoa; phylum Chordata; class Mammalia; order Carnivora; family Felidae; genus Neofelis; species Neofelis nebulosa. The sequence continues at coordinate 641,806 of NC_080798.1, forward strand.
CCAGAGCAGGGTTATTCCCCCACATTGGTGGACTCCATCTCACCTGTTATTGCTCTGTCTGGAGCGCTCTAACACTGGAGTCTACATGTTGGGTCATGGTGTGTGCACATAGACAGTCATCACATACCAGCTGCTCTGTTGCATTCACATTTTCCTGCCTGAACACATTCTTCTACCTAACACACCCACGGCAGCAGAAGACAAGATATGCTGAATGTTGTTTGTAGAGGGACAAGTAGTAGACCATGCTGCTCCTTCCTGTATTGCACCCCATGGTTGTGTCTTTTACCTTGTGTGGCCTCCCCCATCCCATGATCTTTAGAGGCCCAGTTCTGATAAGCTGCCCATCCACAGTCTGTACCCAGATCTCTGGTCCTCAGAATAGTCCCACTGATTCATTCCTGGGTTGGTCAGATAACTTTTCTACAGGTTTCCCCTTCTCACCAGAGTCAACATGCACTTCATCAATGTTTCTTTCCTTCAGGTTGTCGGTGTGGAGTGGAGGATAAGGCCATATGTTTTGAGCAGTGCATTTCTGCGAGAGTATTGTCACAGGATGGGACTTCCAAAGCAGGTATGTCTCCCCAGAAGATTTGTGGACCCATCTTGAGAGACATTTTGCATTTGATCGAGCACCAGGACACTCATCATAAGCAGAAATTGTACATATGTGGGGCATTTGGAAAATAATTTCATGACACTGCAAACCTTCATCAGCACCATTAGCAGCACATTGGTGAGAAACACTTCAGAAGCAATATGGGCGGAGCCTTGCTTTTAGAGAACTGCAAATTCGATGTCAGTGAAGCCCTTTACCTGCAAAGAAATTAGGAAGGACTTCTTGGCCAGCTCAACTTTCTCTGGCAACAGGTCACTCACACTGGGGAGAAGTCAAACAGTGTAACTGAGTGTGTGGTGGCCTTCCACAATGTAAACTGTCATTGTAACCAGAGAGACTGCATGAGAACTTTTAGCCCCAAACACACGTTTATTCAGCACCAACAAGTCCTCACGAGGGAAAGATGTTATAGCTGCAGTGAATGTGGGAAATCCTTTAGCAAAAGCTGTAGCCTCCATGACCATTTGAAAGTTCACACTAGAGAAAAGCCTTAAGTGTGGGGAGTGTGGGAAATCCTTTAGGCAAAGCTCTGGCCTCATTCAACACCAGAGAGTTCACACTAGGCTAAGACCTCATGAATGTGATGAATGCAGAAAATTATTTAGCAAGAAGTACAATTTCATTATGATCAGAGAGTTCACACTGGTAAAAAGCCATATGATTGTGGTGAATGTGGGAAATTCTTTAGCTGCAAATCTGACCTCATTACTCACCAGAGAATTCATACTGGAACAAGGCCTTATGAGAGCAGTGAAGGTGGGAAAGCCTTTAGCCACAGCTCCAGTCTCATTAAATACCAGAGAATTCACACTGGAGAAAGGCCTTATGAGGGTGGGGAATGTGGGAAATCCTTTAGCTAGAGTTCTCACCTTATTTTTATTTTTTTTTTTTTAAATTTTTTTTTTTTCAACGTTTTTTATTTATTTTTGGGACAGAGAGAGACAGAGCATGAACGGGGGAGGGGCAGAGAGAGAGGGAGACACAGAATCAGAAACAGGCTCCAGGCTCTGAGCCAGCAGCCCAGAGCCCGACGCGGGGCTCGAACTCACGGACCGCGAGATCGTGACCTGGCTGAAGTCGGACGCTTAACCGACTGTGCCACCCAGGCGCCCCAGTTCTCACCTTATTAAACACCAGAGAGTTCATGCTGGAGAAAGATCTTATGAGTGCAGTGAATGTGGGAAATTCTTTATCTCTAGTTACCGATTCTTTCAACATCAGAGAATTCACACTTGTTTAAGACCTCACAAATGTGATGAATGTGGAAAATTATTTACCAACTTGTCCAACTTCATTAAGCACCAGAGAGTTCACACTGGAGACAGGCCATTTGAGTGTAGTGAATGTGGGAAATTCTTTAGTTGCAAATCCTACCTCATTACACACTAGAGAATTCACACTGGAGTGAGGCCTTTTGATTCTGGGGAATGTGGGAAATCACTTAGCCATGGCTCTATGCTCCTTCTACACTGGAGAGTTCACATGAGGGAAAGGCCTTAATGAGTGCAGTGAATGTGGGAAATCCTTTAGCCACAGCTCTAGCCTCATTAGACACCAGAGAAATCACACTGGAGAAAGGTCTTGTGAATGTAATGAGTGTCAGAAATCCTTTAGCAACAGCTCTAGCCTCATTAAGCACCAAAGAGTTCATACTGGGGAAAGGCCTTATGTATGTGACTTTTTTACTAAGATAATTAAGGATAAATGAGATCATAAAGATGGGGTCCTAATCCAATGTGACTGGCGTCCTTTTAAGAAGAGGAGATACTAGAAGGTGTGGCCCTTGTGTACTTTTGTGTGCTCTTTCTCTCTCTCCATTAGCAAAAGACAGACCATCTAATAAAGATGGTTGTCTGTAAGTCAGGAAGAGTGGCCTCATCACAAATCAATCCTGATGGCACCTTGGTCTTGGAGTTCTAACCTCTAAAGCGTGAGAAAATAAATTTCTGCTGTTTAAGCCAACTAGCCTGGTATTTTGTTAGGGCAGACTGAGAGGGGACAAAGATACAAATTTCTTTGTACCACAGCATATTCTGTTTTCACTGGACTTGATAGGTAGCCATGAATAATGCCAAGAATATATAAAAACATAGTAAAATAATTAGGAAGTCACAAATTTTAAGAATTACTTTGCTTTTTTAACAGGTTTATTGAAGTACAGTCAGTTCTTGTTATTCTTGACAGTTATGTTCTAGAAAGTTACTGGGAGCACTGAATTAGTGAATACAGAGCCGTTGTTCCTGGGGAAATAAGGTTCCTAAGGGCCTCTGGTCACATTTTCATCAGTCAGTCAATACATAACATTGTTTTACATGTGTTTCTGTTTAACATATTTTTAAAAATTTTATTTTATACAGAGACAGTGGGAGTGCGGGAGGAGCAGAGAGAGAGGGAAAGAGAATCCCAAGCAGTCTCTGCACTGCCAGTGCATAACCCAGTGCAGGGCTCAAACTCACAAAACTGTGAGATCTTGACTTGAGCCAAAACCAAGAGTCAGACGCTCAACTGACTGAGCCACCCAGGCCCCCCCTACATGTGTTTCTGTTTAAATGCAACTCATTTACTGTATATTGTTGATTGAATAACATTGAATTCATGGCCAACAGCACTGTAACTCATGCCTAACCAATATTTACCTAACATGTATTTTCTTTAAGGCACATTCCTTGTGCTTAGGAATATCAGACAGCACTTAGGTACTAGGCTTGGAGGCCATTTGGAACCACAAAATCATAAAAACTGCAAGTATGTCAATAAGGAGATCATGAGAAGAACACTTGTTTTCAGTGTGAATGAGAAGGCATCCTGTGGCCTTGTAGATCTCATGCACATCAGGTGACTCAAATTTTTTGTAGCTCTGCATGTGTCTGGGTAAATATAAAAGTGTGAGTATTGATTTTATAGCTTCAAATTTTAGCAAGTAGGCAAATTTATAAATAACAAAATCCATGAAAAATGAGTATTGACTATATAGTTGTCTTGTAATAAATTGTTGTATATTTAAAGCATACGATTTGTGTTTTGGTATTCTTAAACTTTTGAGACTAAAAGTTCCTTCTTGCCCTTCATAATCCATCCTTAATTTATAAAGTTACTGAATCAAGGACATATTTTACCTTTTATAATGGATATTTTCAAATATATACATAAAGGAAAGGACTGTGTTATGAAGTTCCATAAACTTTTCCCCAGTTTTCCATCATTTATCATTTCATCATTCTTGTTTCTGCTATTATGATGCACATTGCTATGCTGTTTTACTTCTAATCTTGACATCTTATCTGTCTTTATAATTTTTTTTAAATGTTTTTATTTATTTTGAGACAGAGTACATGCAAGCATGGGATGGACAGAGAGAGAGGCAGTGAGAAAATCCCAAGCAGGCTCTGCGCAGGCTTAGTGCAGAGCCTGATGTGGGGCTTGAACTCACAAATCGAAAGATCATGACCTGAGCTGAAATCAGGAGTCAGAGGCTTAACCAACTGAGCCACCCAGGCACCCTGACATCTCTCTTAATGCATAATCTGCAGAACACGTTTTCAAGTTTAAAGGCCTCAACAACTTGTTCAAAAAATATTTAAAGTACAATAAAATGTTTTCAATGCCCAATTTTTTCTATTACCTAAAATATGTGCTCCTTTTTTTTAATGGTTATTTATTTTGAGAGAGAGAGAGAGAGAGAGAGAGAGCGAGAGCATGAGTGGGGTAGGGGCAGAGAGAGGGAGAGAGAATCCCAAGCAGGCTGTGCAGAGCCCGATGTGGGACTCAGTCTCATGAACTGTGAGATCATGACCAGAACCGAAATCAAGAGTCAGATGCTTAGCCAACTGAGCTACCCAGGTTCTCCTGTGCTTGCTTTTTAAGGCAGGTTGGTTGCAATCGGGTTCCAAAATGTATCTATGACTTAAGTAGTTCTGTCTCATAATTCTCTTTTAACTTATAGCTAATGTTTTTTTTAACCTTTTTTTATTCTTATTTATTCTTGAAGTTCCTGAATCATTTGTCCATTAGCATTTGTCACATTCTGGATTTGTCTTTTTTACATATCTGATGCAGTTTAATTTGGTTACCCTTTCCCTAAATTTCTCATAAACTAGATATCAGTGAGATGGATCAGAGAGCTGTAGTCCCAGATGAGTGTGTTGGTGATATACCTGGAAGCTCATACGGCGTTTGCGAGGACATGTCCTCTCTGCCTGGAAACCCAAACATTTCAGATACCATATGCCCCAGTATATGACAAATATGCACCTGTTACACTGCAGCATAGTCTAGAGAAATATACATCCCAGCAGCTCTCTGTGACAGGTATGTGGTACTGACAAACCTGTGGAGGCCCCACTTCCAGCCTGAGGACAGGTGTGGGATGCTGATGCTCCTCAAGACAGCCTGGACCCACATACACATATACCACCCTGTCCACAAAACAAGTTTGACAAGCATGAGACGGAACCTGCATTTGTAAAAGGCCATAGGCCCGTGGTGAAAAGGAAGGTGCTGACACACAACAGCAGGTGTGGCCATAGGAAAACACACATACTGGGGCGCCTGGGTGGCTCAGTCAGTTAAGCGTCCGACTTCGGCTCAGGTCACGATCTCGCGGTCCGTGAGTTCGAGCCCCATGTCGGGCTCTGTGCTGACTGGTCAGAGCCTGGAGCCTGTTTCACATTCTGTGTCTCCCTCTGTCTCTGACCCTCCCCCGTTCATGCTCTGTCTCTCTCTGTCTCAAAAATAAATAAACGTTAAAAAAAAATAAAAAAAAAAAAGAAAACACACATACTACATAGAGACGTGTGAGATGGGCATGCGACAGGGTTATGCCAAAGCTGGTGTTTGAGACACACGTGCAGTCACACAGTGTCCGTGGATTGGGTGTGACAAGGCAGGCACAGCCTGGCTTGGAGACAACCACCTTCTCCATCATCCCTGCAAGTTTGTTGATTGTGGAAATGAGAACAAAAACACACAAACAGAAAAAAACAAAAGTTCAACCATTTTCATGAACAAAATGATGAACTTATCCTTCCTTCCCAATATTACCTCCTGCCCCTTGACAATTTCTCTCTTGCTGTCTTCCATGGTTTTCCTTTCCCGACAACTGTTTACTTCAGTATAGATTAGTTTGCCTTTTCTAGAATTTTATATCAATTGAATCTTTATTTTTTGTTGTGTGGTCTGTTTCCTACTGCATAATTATTTTGAGATTCATCCTTGTGCATATGGTGTATAAGTAGATTTGGGATTTTTTGCTTGGTTGTGTGTGTGTGTGTTTCCCTAAATATTCTATTGTACGTATAGAACACAATCTATTTATATATTCATCTGCTAATTGACATGTGGTTGTTTCTGGTGTTTTGGCTGTTAGAGATAATGTTGCCACAGACATTTATATTTTATATTAAGTCTTTATGTGGGAATTTGTTTCATTTCCTTGAAGTTAAGACCTAAGAGTATAATCACTCATACAGATGATAGGTGAGTGTATCTATTGTTAAGGAACTGTCAGACTGTTTTTAAAGTGGTTAGACAATTTTACAGTCTCACCAGCACCAGTATTGTTTGAGAATTTTAGCTTATCCAGATCCTCAGCAACAATTGGCTTAATCAGTCCTTTTAATTTTCGTCATTCTCCAAAGTGTTTCTTGAATCTTCTTGCAAAAAAAAAAAAAAAAAAGGAAGCGCAGTACCTGGTAACTTCCTTTAACTTTAAAAGACAACTTTTTGGGGCGCCTGGGTGGCGCAGTCGGTTAAGTGTCCGACTTCAGCCAGGTCACGATCTTGCGGTCCGTGAGTTCGAGCCCCGCGTCAGGCTCTGGGCTGATGGCTCGGAGCCTGGAGCCTGTTTCCGATTCTGTGTCTCCCTCTCTCTCTGCCCCTCCCCCGTTCATGCTCTGTCTCTCTCTGTCCCAAAAATAAATAAAAAATGTTGAAAAAAAAATTTTTAAAGACAACTTTTTGTCAACTAGAAATAGAGCTGATAAAACAGGGGACATGGAAGATGGTCAGCATTGAGGGGATCCTAGAGTAGGAAGGGACTCCAGAATGTCCTGGTTGTGGTGCAAGCTGTCCTGCCACTCAGGCCACATGATCTAACAGACCCCTTGGAACTGAAGGCATTGGTGGTGGGAAGATGTCCAGTGCTTGGTTTCGGGCAGTCCCTAGCCAGAGAATCACCATGCATGCTCCTGCCTCTCTGGAGGATGTCCATGCCACCTGAAGTCCAGATTTCTACATCATTTTGAAACAATTCCTGTTGTGTCACTGTCCTCACATAAGAACAGAATGGTTAAATATGAGGCATCAAATCACGCACCCAGAACAGCCTTGCTATATTCCATTATTATGGAAACGTATACGTTTATACACGTATAATGTATACCCCCTGGTTATAACCAAGATTTAGCTGGATCAGATCCAGAGAACACAAGTGGTCTGTGCAAGTAGGTGGTTGAGGAGCCCCCCATGGTAGTTGACAGTTCTGGCCAATGGCGATTCTTGGTGTTCTGCACAGACAGATGGAGGGGAAGAAAGCCTGAACTTTGCTTCTGCATTTGTCATTACCACCGCCTGGATGATGTTCCTTCACCCTAAATTCATATGTTGAAGCCCTGTTCCTCAGTGTGATGGGATTTGAAGGTGGGGCCTTTGGGAAATAGAGTTGAAATGAGGTTGAGAGTATATGAAGCCCTCATGATGGGATTAATGTTGTTATAAGAGACCTCACAGAACTTACTCTCTGCTCTCTTCTTTCTTGTCTTCTCTCTCCCTTCTTCCCTCCTTCCCTTATTTTAACTAGGCCATACATGTACATTGCTTAGCATATTTGCTTCTCTGAATCACCTGGTGTATAACAGACTGAGAGCACTCTTTTTAATTCGTGTATTTCTCTAGAAATATTTTCTCTCCTATTCAAATGTGCTGGGAAATCTCCTTATACTCATTTGCTCATTTTCTTTTCTTTAAAAAACTTTTTTTTAAACATTTATTTATTATTGAGAGACAGAGAGACCCAGAGTGTGAGCAGGAGAGGGGCAGAGAGATAGGGAGACACAGAATCCGAAGCAGGCTCCAGGCTCTGAGCTGTCAGCACAGAGCCCGACGCGGGGCTCGAACTCAAAAACTGCGAGATCATGACCTGAGCCAAAGTCAGTCACCCAACCAACTGAGCCACCCAGGTGCCTCATTTGCTCATTTTCTATGTAACTTAACTCCTGAATTCATTCTCCTCAAACCATCTTTAACTGAATCTGATTTATGATCATGAAATACGAAATGATCAATGCCATTAGGATGTTCCATACACCTGATTTTCTTTTCCATGGTTAAATTTTTGGTTTATTAAGACTTACTATTTTCTTCCCCTCCAAATTTAATGTGTTTTACTTTTAAAATTTTTAATTATTTATTTAATGTAATGTAAACAACCAAGAACTGTTTCAAAAAACTTCTCGTTTTAATGAATCTCATGAGAATAGTAATAACGATTTTTCTAGTTGGATTTAGAATTATACAATTTTAATTATTTGATCTTATATTTGCATTTTTTTCTCTTGGGATGAAAACTTTGGTTCTCAATAACATTCATACTTGAAATTAGCAATGCCATGGGTGCCTGGATGGCTCAGTCAGTTAAGCATCAAACTTCAGCTTAGGTCATGATCTTACAGGTCATGGATTAGGGCCCCACATTGGGCTCTGTGCTGACAGCTCAGAGCCTGGAAGCTGTTTCAGATTCTGTGTCTCCCTTTCTCTCTGTCCCTCCCCCGCTTGCATTCTGTGTCTCTTTCTCTTTCAAAAATAAATAAACATTTTGTTTTAAAAAATGTCATTGCCATTAATTTACTAATAATATAATGGAAAACAGTTTGAATATTTTCAGGTATTTTTCTTTAAGATATAATCGACTAATGATGTAGAGTCTGTAGTTTATCTTTTTAAATCTAATAAATCTCTCTTGATGTGAAAATGTCACTAATTTTCCAAGTATTCAGAATATTTTTAAAAAGATTGCTTTTGTTTTAATGTTTTTGATTACTGTTTTATAATTAGGTAAAATGTTTACATTTGTTGAAATGTCAAAATAATAACATAAAATTCAGGTAATTGTTGCTTCCTGATGATTGATGTCTCCTCCCTATATGAAGATATGTCAACAACTTTTTACTTATTTCCTGCCTTGTTTATAAAAAATAGATACATGTTTATTATTATTATTTTAAAATATTTATTTTTGGGAGAGTGCAAGTGGGGGAGGGGCTGGAAGAGGGGGACCAAGGATCCCAAGCAGGCTCTTCACTGACAAGCTGACAGCAGCTAACCCGATATGAGGCCTGAACTCACAAACCACAAGATCATGACCTGAGCTGAAGTTGGAAGCTCAACCAACTGAGCCACCCAGGTGGCCCCAAAAGTAGATACATGTTTAAATTCCTCTGCATTTTAAGTTTACTTATTTTGTGTGTGTGTGTGTGTGTGTGTGTGTGTGTGTGTGTGTGAGAGAGAGAGAGAGAGAGAGAGAGAGAGAGAAAGAGAGAAAGAGAGAGAGAGAGAAGGGCAGAGAGAGGGGGGGAGAGAGAGGATCCCAAGCAGGCTCCACACTGTCAGTGCAGAGCCCAATGTGGGGCTCAAACTCATGAAATGCAAGATCATTCACAACTTGAGCCAAAATCAAGAGTCTGATGCTCAACCGACTGAGCCACCCAGGTGCCCACAAAATCCCTCTGCATTTTAAAAATAGACTTTCTTTTTTGGAGCAGTTTAGGTTCACAGCAAAATTAAGCAGAAAGTACTGAGATTTTTCCCTATATCTCTTCACCTACACATGTATAGTCTCCTCCATTATCAATAGCTACCATCAGAATGCTACATTGTTACAAGTAGCAAACTTACATCACACTCATCACCCGATCCTCAGCTTCAGTTTATTTTTTGATGATTCTGGCTGCTGTAAATGTCCTCTTTGGTTCTCCCTACATGCTGGTATTGTTCAACGTTCTCAAGAATGAAAAAGATTCGCATTTTGGAGAATGAAACATTAAGAACGACCATTTTATTCATGTGCTCAGCTTAACTCTTATCTGTTCTCAGACATTGCTGCAACTTCTCTGAGGTATTACCTTTTTTCACCATCTATGATATTACACCCATGCTTTTTAAAGTAGGCTTCACACTCAGTGCAGAGCCCAACACAGGGCTTGAACTCATGACCCTGAGATCAAGACCTGAGCTGATATCAAGAGTTGGACACTCAACCTACTGAGCCACCCAGGTGCCCTTTTGCCACCACTTTTGAATAACTACATAGATACTGTTATTAGCTGTTTGTAAGTTGCATTTTACAACTTTTTTTCTGAGATAATATCAATTCCCATGGATATCAGCCTCTGCAACCACAAGAGAAATGATGGTAATTTCCTAGCAAAGAGATGAAATCATGGATTTAAGATATTCCCAATATCTCAGTTTTCAGAACAACCTTTGCGTTTGTGCTCTACCTTTGAACACTGCAGTCACTGCTCTGTATCAAACAGCATGGTTTTTCTGGTTCTCCTTTTGAGATTGGTATCGGATTCCTAAAGGAATATATGTCAGAATATAAAATGAGAGAGGGGCACCTAGCTGGGTCAGTAGTGCATGAGAGTCTTGATGTTGAGGTCCTGTCTTTGAGCCCCATGTTGAGGGAGTAGAGTTTATTTAAAAAGAATATAAAAAGAGAGAGATTCAACAGATATGTGTTGCTCAATAAATTGTATATGATTAAAGGCAGGAGAAATGTTTTCTGTGGGAACTATGAAGGTCCATTTTTATACTCCTGCTTCGGCATGGCCCAACATGCCCCTTCCCCCATCTTCCTTGCCATGCCATTATGAGGATTATTTTTTGTCTTATTGCTGACCAAATATACACAAAGATGACTTAAAAAAATGATTTTAAAGCTTCAGAGTGATGCAATTGAGCTACAGTGGGTACTGTTCATTGGTATTAAAAACCAAAATTCAACTGAGTGAATTTTAAAGATCTTACTGCCTTTACTTGGCAATTCATGAATTGGGCAGCATCCAATCTAGCAGATAGGAAGTAGCTCTGAGATCTGTACCAATGAATGATTTGTATAGACAGAAGGGAGCAGGAACAGACAAATCATACAAGGCATTTTTGCTGATTGGTTAAGGCAGAGTTACATTCCTTAAATGGAGCAAAGAAAAGTCTTGGAGCCCAGTCAGGTGACGTGTGGGTCAGGCAAGTACTAATTGGTTGACCTAAGCATTCCTTCTCTAGGAAAGCTGAACAAAGAAATTCAATTATATTTTGGTGTGCTGACATGGGGCTTACCATGTGTGACCATATTTTGAGTGTGGTTAGATTACTTTAGATTCAGCTTCCAGTGAATGTATTTTGTGTTTGAATGACTCTATGGGATAATATAAGCATTTGGATTTGTGCCTTTTTTTTTTTTTTAATTTTAGAGCGCTCGCAGGAGAGAGGGGTAGAGGACGAGACAGAATCCTAAGTAGGCTCCATGCTCAGCGCGGAGCCCCCCCTCCCTCCCCGCCGCAGGGCTGGATCCCATGACCCTGGGATTATGACCTCATCTGAAATCAAGAGTCAGATTGGATGCTCAACCAACTGAGCCACCCCAGGGCGCCCCTGGATTTGTGAACTTGTAAAGCATCTAGAAATACTTTTAGTCACTAGGAACATGCTGAGATTCTAGAATCCAAGATCCGGTCTCCAAACACTTGGTTGATTAGCTGCAGACAGTACTCCCCGGAAATCTCACCTAGCCCTTTTAGTAAGGTGCGAAGCCTCTCTGCTCTCGGACCAGTAGTCACCCTCTCCAAGTGCCTGAGGATTTCCTCCTTTCCACCAGAATTCAGTTAGGAACCAACCCAGCCCCTGCCTGTGGATCCAGGGCACTAGAACACCCTGAAAGCTCAGCGCAGAGCTGCAGGGTAGGTAACTAACGAAGTCCCAGAAAAATAGGCTTTTCCTGTGAGGCGCGAGGACTTCCGCGTTCTCGGCTTGGCGGTCGTTTGGCTCCTCTGGGAATGGGCCTTCCTGCTGAGGGCCCTCAGAGCCGGCCGGGGACCGAGGTGACGGGCCCCAGAAGGGACGGGAGGAGGAAGCGCTGTCTCCGCCGAGCAGACAGGGGTCCGTGGCTCAGCGACGCCGCCGCCCGGGACGGGGACCGCCCGCCCGGGTGTCCGCCCCGCCCACAGAGTCCGATGGCGGCGGCCGCGCGCAGGGACCCGGCTGAGGTAAACGCGCGACCCCCGCACCCGCCCCGCCTCCCCGCCCCTCCAGGCGAGCAGCGCCGGCACCTGCTCGCGTCCCTGCGGCCCAGGTCCCTGCGGCCCAGGTCCCGGTGTCCCGGCTGGGCAGGCGCTCGCGGGTGGGGACCCCGTATCTGAGCGCCGGCGTGACGGGGTGCGGGAGCGGGCTGTTGGGGCGGGGCCGACTGGTGCAGGGCTGCAGGGGGCGTTCAAGGGGGTCGAATCTGGGATGTGGGGTTCGCCTTCTGCCCTCGGGGGACACAGGGTGTGCGGCGGGGTCACAGGGGCACTGGCGGGTTGTCCCTTCATGTGAGGACTCTAGACGCCAAGGAGAATTCTGGCCAAAGGAGGGACACAATCTCCGTTTGGGATTTAAAAATTTCCCAAAGGTTGGGGCGCCTGGGTGGCTCAGTCGATTAAGCGCCCGACTTTGGCTCAGGTCATGATCTCGCGGTCTGTGAGTGAGTTCGAGCCCCGCGTCTGGCTCTGTGCTGACAGCTCGTAGCCTGGAACCTGCTTCGGATTCTGTGTCTCCGCCCCCTCCCCCGCCTCTCTGCCCCTACCCCACTCCTGCTGAGTCTCGTTCTGTCTGTCAAAAATAAATGTTAAAAAAAAATTTTTTTTTTTAACTCCCCCAAGGAGTTCAAAGGAAGAGCAGATTGGAGGAGGGTGCGGAGTTCCTTGAGGTCACTCATGTGGAAATGTTGGGGTGGGTTCAGAGCCAATGTTCAGGAAAATTCCTGAGAAGGCTTTGGTGCAAATAGGTGGTTTTACTAAAGTACAGCGACAGGACCTGTGGGCAGAAAGAGCTGCACTTGGGTTGTGGTGGGTGACTGATTATATACTTTCAAGTTGGGAGGGGGTCAGGGATAGCGGAAGTCTGTAAGGAATTTGGAAGCCAGGTTTCCAGGACCATTTATTGCCGCCTCATAAAACCGTAGTCATGAGGGGCGCCTGGGTGGCTCAGTCCTTTGAGAATCAAACTTCAGCTCAGGTCATGATCTCATGGCTCTTGCGTTCTAGCTCCGTTTTGGGCTTTGCACTGACAGCTCAGAGCCTGCTTCAGATTCTGTCTCCCTCTCTCTCTCTCCCTAGCTCTCTCTCTCAGAAAGAAGTAAACTTGAAAAACAAACAAACAAACAAACAAACAAACAAACACCTTAGTCATTAGGCCCTTCACGGATATATCAGAGGACCTCATGCTTGGAAAATGATTGCTAGCATGTATCTTGGGAAGGTACAGACAAAGGAAGTTTCCAAAGGAATTTTTTATGTTAAAGGAGACTTACAGGATCATGGACGTTCAGGATGATGTTAAGCTAAGATTGCTTTTTACCTCTAGTAAAGTATTAACATCAAGGCAGTTGAGTTTGTAGAGGAAGGTTTCACTGCCTCTCTCAGGGACTTGTCAGTAGGCTCTGAGTTGTAAGGAAATTTAATTTTTTTCTTTTGCCTTTGTTCCCCATATCAGTCACTGCTGGTGAGAGGCAACATTGAGCATTGAGTGAGAAGTGAGACAGTGAGCCTAAAATCAGCTGGCTCTGGGGTTAGGGAAGGGAACAGAGAGGCAGGAGCTCCTCAAACCCTGCCATGGACCCATTTCTCAAAGTCTTGCCTCTTCACACATGTTCCCATGACTGAAGCAGCTCTTAGGGAATTCACAGAGCTCAGTGGAGGCTGTCCCAGGCCCTCGATATTGCTAGCTCCCCACCCCGGTATTTTCTGGGACTCTTAATGCTATTCCTCCAGTCCTCGAGTCTGGGGACACTGGAGAAGCCCCCAGCCCAGGGTTCTAAGTCCATTGCAGGCTGTACATAGTGGTATTCCCATGACTGGGGACCAATGTAAACCAGTGTGGAAAGTTAACCTAGGAGCTCTACCAGGATGTGTATATGCTTAGAGGTAAAACTGATCAGAATGAGGAAGTGATATGAAGATCTTATAACAGACTCCATCTGGGTGCAGAGCAGAGAACAGTCTGTGGACTTGAGAGAGGAGGAAGGAAGATCAGGGTTAAGGCTACTACCACTGTCCAGGTGCAAGTTAATGACAGAGTTGTGACTTAGGAGTTGTGGTTGGAATCTGGCTGCCTATTTTTTTTTTTTTTACTGTTTATTTATTTTTAAGAGACAGAGTGTAAGCAGGGGAGGGGCATGGGGGGGGGGACACAGGATCTGAAGCAGGCTCTGAGCTGACAGTAGAGATCCTGATGTGGGGTTCTATCTCACAAATTGTGAGACCATGACCTGAGCCAAAGTCAGACACTCAATTGACTGAGCCACCCAGGCATCCCTCTGGCTCCCTATTTAAAATTTAAAAAAAAAAGTTTTTAAAATGCTTATTTATTTTTCAGGGGGAGGATAGAGAGAGGGGGAGACACAGAATCCGAAGCAGACCCCAGGCTCTGAGCTGTCAGCACAGAGCCCAATACAGGACTCGAACACACGAACCGCAAGATCATGACATGAGCCAAAGTTGGACACTCAACTGACTGAACCACCCAGGCACCCCACTGCTTGCCTACTTTAAAGGGCAAGTAGATTTTCTAATGTGGAGGGCAAGGGAATGGAACAGAGTAATCCATGATGACCCCAGGGTACACAAGGGTCTTAGCAGTTGGGATGAAAGTTGTATCATTTGAGATGAGCTACTTGGTAACTGGTGTAATATTTACCGGGGGTATAAGGAGGTCTGTGTTGACCTTGTTAAGAGTCTAAGCTATATCAGAGACCATGAAATGGAGCCCTAAAATGGGCAGCTGGACACACAGGTTGAGAAATCTGGGGAGGAATTCAGATTGGATACATCTAAAATGTACGAGATATTGTGAAGACCAAGGTGAGTGTGCTATGGTCACATTTAAGAAAGGCAACTTCAGGTTATGGTGGCAATGCTATTAGGAGGTGAAGAAGGAAAGGGTGGGGGCCCAAGGACTGGGTCTTTTGCTTGCGTACCAGGGTGATGGTGTTGGGTTTCATATCCACAGATAAGGGAGACAAGTGACCATGAAGGCAGCAGACAGGATAGTCTGGCAGATGGTCAAGGCTTCCAAGGGAAGAGTGGACGTGAGATGGATGCGGAGGCAAGGGGTAACTGAGGCAAATAACACTCAGGCTGGAATAGGTGCTTATTCTCCACTTTACGGACTCACCAAGATTTTGTTTTGACTTTGATGGAACCTGGGATGTTTTCCTTCAGCCTGGTGTATGGTGAGGGGCAAATCTGGTCATCTGTGAGAATCACTAGGCCTGAGGTGGGTAGTCAGTGGGGCTGGCTCGGAATGAGGACTGGCTGGACAGAGGAAAGTTGTAATTGCTGAGGGCACAGCAAGTACGGCAAAAGCAGTGTAGGACCTTGAGTGTCTGAGACCCACACGTGGTTCTGAGTGGCTAAATCTGAGGCAAGGTATGTAGCTGGACCATCATAGAATGATTTGAGGCTACCATTGCTAATGGGAGCCACGGGAAGTCTGACTTATTATTGGATGCTGTTTGAATTTGTCCAGCATACTCTGGGTTAGAGGTCAGCCTATGGAGGGAACAGTTGTTAGGCCAACCTTTAGTGTTTTCAGAGCCACATGAAGTTCTTCTCTTGCTCACGAGGTGTTGCATCTTGCTTAGTACTGGCGAGGGGAGCCTGTTCCCAAGTCCACAGTGGAACCACAGGCCCCGATGTCCTGAATTCCTCGGGCCAGTGTCACTGGTTGTAAGATTATAGGGGCAATCATACATGTTACACAAACACTGGATTTCTATGAAGCGGAGGAAGGAGACTGCAACAAACTGGTTGAAATGTACCTCTTTTAAAGGGTGTGCACAGTATTTAGTCTCTGTGGCTGTGAAGGATGAGCAGGTGCACAAATTCTCAGGACCTCCAGAACTGTGCATCTTGGGTGTCTGACAGCTTGTCAGAGAAAATAATCTAAAGGTTTTGTTGTTTCCTGTAGCCTATCTGGGCTTTTCACCTCAAGCCCACTGCTGTACAGGTAGATGATGAGCACGAGAAGGAGGGAGATCTTGTAGTTTAGCTCTGTGGCCTTTGTGACCAGCCTGCATTCCTATTGAATCAGGTGGAAATGGCCTTCACTGCTCACCAGTATTTGTCACCACTGAGGCAAGTCGTCCCTCCCAGGGCGTGCAGAGTCCAATGGTGGAGTCAGTATAGTGTTGTTAAGCTTGATTCTCCAAAAATGGAAGAAATTACAGATTTTTATTTTGAATCGTAGTTTAAAGCTTTGAGAAGGTACAAATGATGTGCAATAAAATACAATATTTAAATTGTAAAACTTAGTAAGATTTGATATTCGTTTCAACTCCTGAAGCCTTTATCACAATCATGATAATGAACCTATTCATCACCCCATAATTACCTCCTTACCTTTTATAATCTCCTTTCCTCTGCCCTCCAGTCAGCTGTTGATTTAGTTTCCTTTATAATAGAGAAGTTTATTTTTTTTCTAAAATTTTATATGACTGAAGTCATAAAGTGTTTACTCTTTTCCCCCTGGGAACCCTCGTTGCAGTGTATTCATTTTGAGGCTCATTAATGATGCTTGTATGAGTAGTTCATGCTTTTTATGTTGCTGAAAAAATATGTTCTGTGGATATGCCATTATTTTGTTAATTTGCTTATGAATATTTGCTTCCAGTTTTTGACTACTGCAAATAATACTGCTACACAGATTTTAATACAATTCTTCATATGCATGTTTCATTTAGCTGTGATAATATCTTGGGTTCCAATGCTGGAAAATATATAACTTTTTAGGAAGCATCAAACTGTGATCTAAAATGGTTATTCTTAGGGCACCTGGGTGGCTCAGTCAGTTAAACATCTGACCTTTGGTTTTGGTTTGGGTCATGATCTTACGATTTGTGAGATTGAGCCCTGTGTTGGGCTCCAGGCTGACACCACGGAGGCTACTTTGTTTTTTTTTTTTTTATTTTTTTTTTATTTTTTTTTTCCAACGTTTTTTTTTTTTTTATTTATTTTTGGGACAGAGAGAGACAGAGCATGAACGGGGGAGGGGCAGAGAGAGAGGGAGACACAGAATCGGAAACAGGCTCCAGGCTCCGAGCCATCAGCCCAGAGCCTGACGCGGGGCTCGAACTCACGGACCGCGAGATCGTGACCTGGCTGAAGTCGGACGCTTAACCGACTGCGCCACCCAGGCGCCCCATACTTTGTATTCTCTCTCTCACTCCCTCTCTGTCCCTAGTCCTGCTCACAGTCTTCTTTTGCTCAAAATAAGTAAATAAACTTTTAAATAAAATTGTTGTTCTGTTTTATATTCCTATCAGCACTGTATGAGAATTTAAGTTTCTCCATATCATTGCCAATAGTGGGGATGGTTAGTCTTTTGAAATTTTCACCCATTTAAATAAATGTGTAGCAGTATCTCACTGTGGTTTTAGTTGCATTTCTCTGATGTTCCATGATGTTGAGCATTTTTTCCCCATTTATTTGCAACCTGTATGTCTTCCTTGGTAAAATATCTATTCATTTCTTTTGCTTATTTTTTATTTTTTAAATTTTATTTTGTTTTAAGTATTCTCTTCCCCCAATGTGGGGCTTGAACTCACAACCCTGAGATCAAGAGTCGCACGCTCTACTGACTGAGCCAGCCAGCCACCCCAAATTTTGCTTATTTTTGAAAGTGAATTTTGGCTGTTTCTCTTTTTGTTAACAGATAAGAGTGAAACAACAAAAACTTATGTTAAGAACCTCATTCATTTTTCATTGATGTGACTTGTTTGCTGTCAGCCATACTGTCTTTGAATACCAGGAGAATATTTTCAAAATGTTGTGCTGTACACAGTGCAGTGACCACATATAGCATATACTTTTAAGTTTTATCTCCTTATTAGTATATTCTCCATCATATTTTTAGGTGTAGATATTCAACAGTACAATAAATCAAGCCATGATTTGTAGTGTTCATTTTGTCAATTTTCCTGGTGTAAATACTGTCAGCATGACCAATTTAAAAACATCAGTGGAAAAGGCAGTTGGGAAAATGGAACTGGGAAGAATTGCCAGTAGCCTACTGTTGTATTCTATTTCTACCATACCGATAGAATGCTGCAATTAACCCAAGAACATAAAAATAATAAAATGTAGTATAATGACTAGGAAATCAGTAGTTTTTATATTTGATTTTTAAAACAGTGGAGGTATATTGACTTAAACTGTGCATAACTTTTTTTGTTTTGTTTTTGTTTTAGAGAGAGAAAGAGAATGAGAACGGGGGAGTAGGGCAGAGGGAGAGAGAGAGAGAAAGAGAAAGAATCCCAAGCAGGCTCCACACAGAGCACGGACCCGCATGCAGGGCTTGATCCCACAACCCTGGGATCATGACCTGAGCTGAAATCACGAGTCAGACACCAACCGATTGAGCCACCCAGGTACCCAAACTACACATACTTAACATGTACATTTTGATGTTCTGATTCATGCTTACACCCTGAAACCAAAAATATCCTCCTTCCTTTTAAAATTCATCCTTCTCGCGGGGCCTGGGTGGCTCAGTCAGTTAAGTGTCTTCGACTCAGGTCGTGATCTCTCAATCTGTGAGTTCCAGACCTGCGTGGCTCTGTGCTGACAGCTCAGAGCCTGGAGACTGCTTCAGATTCTCTCTCTGGCTCTCTCTACCCCTCCCCTGCTTGCACTCTATCCTCTCTCAAATATAAACATAAAAAAAATAATAAGATAAAATAAAATTCATCCTTGTCAACACATAAAATTACTGATACAGCGACACCGTCTATCTTTGGTTATGGTTATTTTCAAATATTTACAAGGGGCTCCTGGATGATTCAGTTGTTAGAGCATGTGACTCTTCATCTCAGGGTTGTGAGCCTCACATTGAGCATAGAGCTTACATTAAAAATATATATAAGTGTACACACACTCACGAAGGAAATGACAATATTAGAAGCCAGGTGAACCCTTCTCCAATTTTCCACCATTATTTATCATTTCATGGCTGTTCTTGCTTTGTCTATCCCTGTGTATACAAGTGGGTTAGTTTACATATTTTTCCAGACATTGTTATCATTTAATGCATAATCTCTTCAGAATGCATTTTTAAAATGTAAGGTCTCCTTTATAAGCCAGTAGTTACCACAAAAATATGTTTTATCAATGTTCAGTCATCTCAAAATGTGTTCTTTTTAAATTTTTAATGTTTTTATTTTTGAGAGAGAGAGAGAGACAGAGCATGAGTGGGAAGGGGCAGAGAGAGAGGGAGACACAGAATCCGAAGCCGGCTCCAGGCTCTGAGCTGTCAGCACACAGCCTGATGTGGGGCTTGAACTCATGAACCACAAGATAATGACCTGACCCAAAATCAGATGCTTAACTGACTGAGCCACCCGGGTGCCCCAAAATGTGTTTGTTTCTAAGTCAGATTAATTGCAATCAGAATCCAATATACATCCTTACAATTTTCAGTAGCTGTGTCTCAGAAGTCTTTTAACTTTCAGGGTCTGCTTACCTTTTTAAATTCTTATTTGTTGATGTTGCTGGGGCATTTTCATTAAAATTTGGTATGTTCTAGGTGTGGCTTATGGAGTCTCTGACACTGTCCAGCTGATCCCCCTCACCCGTGATGTGTACACTAAATAGTGATGAGACAGACGATGAGGTTTGTTGCTGCAGACTTGTGTGATGGTAACTGTTGGGGACACAAAACAATCTTCTTCCACCCACAGATCCTCTCCACAGAGACAGTAGAGACAGAACACACTGTTAGTCAGTGGCACAATGTGCCATGAATTGCCATCATTCACCATGAAACTGCAAAGACGGGGAAAAAATCTCACTTCCTTCTAGAGCCAACAGATACAACCCAGTAGGTACATATATTTCAGATACACAGTAACTAGTCCTCAAGTAAGACAGCTTGACAGCAGTATTTGTCATAGAGTTTGTTCTAACTTGGTCATTGAGGTGACTATCTGTGTTAGCTTATTGGAAAAGGAATTGAGGAAAGACAAACCTCATCCTAGTAACGGGAGGTAGTTTTGTGGGTTGGAGCAAGCTGTCCACGAAGAGGAGGCTCCCACCCTCTGGGGCAGGGGACTATCAGGAACTAATAGAGGAGCTGTCTCCCTTGATGCTTTTGCATCTTGAAGGGACAGCTCCTGGGTTCTTGAGAAAGACATTTCTGGTTCCCAGAGCTAGAGAAGAGGGGGTAAAGGCCTATGTAGTCTTGAAAGGCATGTATTTTATCTTAAAGCTCAAACATATCACAAAGCACAAATAACTGTGGATAAAGGGGGCAAACATATTTAAATTCATTCAAGATTATCAAAATATCTGTAATAGACTTTTTGGATTCTTCTCTTGCCCTTCTAATTCTGTACCTACTCCCCATTGGTTGCTTCAAATATTATTGATTGGATTTTTATTATGATTTCTGTATTTATGCTATAAATATTATTTAAAATGTAAAGAGAAAAACCACAAAGCACACATAGAGTGTTTGCACAACAATTGGATCCTCACTGAACAAATGGTAATAATATACCCTATTGAAGGCTGCACTGTTGACACCTCCATGTAGACTCCTAAGCAACCTAAATTGGCCTAGAATGGAGGCACATGTTGGATCTAGGGCAAATGAGTAGTCACTTTGGCATTGAGGGACAAAATAATCAGCAATGCTTTCTGTTGAAAGAATATGATCAAAAGGGAGAAATGATGAGAGAAAAATTCTAAAAGCCCGATATATAAGGGAAGCCATTTTATTTTATTTATTTTTTAACTTTTTCAATGTTTATTTTTGAGAGAGAGAGAGAGAGGAAGAGAGAGACAAAGGACGAGCAGAGACAGACAGAGACAGAGAATTCGAAGCAGGCTCCAGGCTCTGAGCTATCAGCACAGAGCCTGATGTGGGGCTCGAACTCAAGAGCCAGAGATCATGACCTGAGCTGGTCAGAAGCTTAACTGACTGAGCCACCCAGGCACCCCTAAGGGAAGCCATTTTAGATTTCTTTCTAAGTCAGTACGATTATACTTAAAGTTTGTTTGAACTAAAAGCCTGACTCATGGCCCATCAAGCATAAATTGTATGTCTGCTTTGTAAACGAATAGCCTTAAATGTACACCCTTACAATTTTTTTCCCCACCCTTACAGTATTGATCAGTGCTCCTACTCCTTGCATTCCTGGACATTGAAACTTGTTATTCCTGCCTACGTGTTAATCTATGATCTTTTTAAAAAAAATTTTTTTTAACGTTTATTTTTGAGACAGAGAGAGACAGAGCATGAACAGGGGAGGGCCAGAGAGAGGGAGACACAGAATCTGAAACAGGCTCCAGGCTCTGAGCTGTCAGCACAGAGCCCGACGCGGGGCTCGAACTCACAGACCGCAAGATCATGACCTGAGCTGAAGTCGGCTGCCCAACCGACTGAGCCACCCAGGCGCCCCAATCTATGATCTTTTTAAACTTTTACAAGAACATACCTCTGATACACTGATTTGTGGCTCTTTATATAAAAAGTATATAATCCTATAAAAACTGTTCATTCTCTGGAGCACTTTTTTCCCCATGAAGATCACGTTTCCTAGGCAGCTATACTAATGTGGCTCAAATAAAACAGTTCTTTTCCTGTATTAAAGTTCTTTCTGATCTGTTTCTGTTGACCCAGGCTAGACCTGGATCTAGGCTCTCCTAAAGCCTACATCTGTCACACAGGGTGCCCAGTCCACTTTGGTCTCCAGGCTGTGCTTTGGTATCATCACCACATACTGGTCACATTTGATATCTGAAATGTTTGATTCCAGGCTGTGGAACAATGTGCTAGGGAAACACAGTTACGCTTTTTGTGTTTCCAGGTGATGAAGTTTTAGAGTGATGGGGGGTTCATGAGGTCTGGAGAAAGAATTCTTGAAGATGTCTTTTGTACAAAAAGGTGATTTTATTAAAGCACAAGGACAGGACCCGTGGGCAGGAAGAGCTGCACTGCGGTTGTGGGGGTGAGTGTTTTATGGAGTCAGGGGAGATAAAGTCCAGAGGGTAGATAAAGTCAAGAAGGAGTTTCCAAAGAGACTTTCACATGCTGAAGACTTATTGGAAGCCTAGCTCTTGTCAAGCTAAGGTTGTTTTTCTCTCTAGCAAGGCATTAACATTAAGACAGTAGGAAGTTCCTGGACTTTAGGCTACGATGGGATTGCCTTTTTCTGGTAAAATGGTGGAGACTCTTATCAGTTTATCCATGTTTTTGTTTGTTTGTTTGGTTTGTTTGTTTTGTCCTTTCCTGTTTTGGGGCAGCTGGGAGTGTCCAAGGAATATCATTCATGTCCCACCTGGGGAGGGGGTGTGTGCTAACTTGTACTTTGCCCTCAGCTTGCTTCATGCTCCTTCATCACAGGTATGTCATGTAAAGACAAATATAAATTAAAAATAAGAGGCTTAATTCTCTTTTGAAAATGAGGTGTTTGGGGCACCTGATGGACTTAGTTGGTTAAGCATCTGACTTCAGCTCAGGTCATGATTTCACAGTTGATGAGTTTGAACCCCACATCGGGCTCTGTGCTAACAGCTCAGAGCCTGGAGCCTGCTTACTTCAGATTCTGTGTCTTCCTCTCTCTCTCTGCTCCTCCCTAACTCGTGCTCTGTCTCTCTCTTGCTCGCTCTCAAAAATAAACATTAAAAAAAAGAAAGAAAGACAATAGGGTGTTTCTACTCCCCTCCCTTTCCTCATTTACCTTAGAAAACTTGTTAATTCTGCATCTCTTTAAGGTATATCCCTTTGAAAGATAGGTCTCTCCCTTTTATTCCACCTTTATGAACAGAAATGTCTTTCTCAAATATCTGTGGCCACCTCTTTAAAATAAAAACAGGGGGAAATGAGGGGTGGTAATAGGAAGCTTTTGGTTTAAGTTGTAACCAAGTACATGAACACATACGTTTGAAATATGTGCAGCTTATTTTATGCAATTGTACCAAAACGAAACTGCTTAAAAATATATAAAAACTTGTACCTTTCTAGTCACTCCACTACATTTATTTTCTGTGTTCTTGAGGTTATTTGTGGCCACTGGATTGCTATGGTGGAAAAAAAGATAGATTAGCATACTCCTGGCACCTTGGAACTCCAGCTACAGTGATATCACACTGGCGGTTTTCACGTGGCCATGGTGGGAATATTTACACTGGGGAAACTGCAAACACTACAAATGATGGCTTGATTTATTTTATTGTTAGGTATTTAGACTTATGTGATGGAGAACATGTTAATGCATATTAAACTCTAAGGTATATGCTGTGTGTGGCCACTGTATTGTGTATAGCAGAAGATGATTTAGGGAATATTCTTCTGGTATTTAAAAGCAATTCTTGGGGCGCCTGGGTGGCGCAGTCGGTTGAGCGTCCGACTTCAGCCAGGTCACGATCTCGCGGTCCGCGAGTTCGAGCCCCGCGTCGGGCTCTGGGCTGATGGCTCGGAGCCTGGAGCCTGTTTCCGATTCTGTGTCTCCCTCTCTCTCTGCCCCTCCCCCGTTCATGCTCTGTCTCTCTCTGTCCCAAAACTAAATAAAAAACGTTGAAAAAAAAAAATTTAAAAAAAAAAAAAAAAGCAATTCTTTTTATTGCAAAAATGTCACATCACTAAAGAGTGAATAAAGTTCTGAATAAGTCTTTGTTGTTTCATTCTTTTATATATATCTTAAAAACTTGGCGAAAGTATAAAAAAGACATTTTGCCAAAAGGGACATATAGCTGGCAAATCAACAAATGAAAAAATGCTAAACATCATAAAATATCTGAGAAATACGTTTAAAACCACAGTAGGACACTGCTACACAATTATTAAAAGGGTTAAAGGTTTTAAAAAGATTAACCATAGGGGCACCTGGGTGGCTCAGTCGGTTAAGCGGCCGACTTCGGCTCAGGTCGTGATCTCACGGTCCGTGAGTTCGAGCCTCGCGTCGGGCTCTGTGCTGACAGCTCGGAGCCTGGAGCCTGTTTCCGATTCTATGTCTCCCTCTCTCTGACCCTCCCCCGTTCATGCTCTGTCTCTCTCTGTCTCAAAAATAAATAAAGGTTAAAAAAAAAAAATTAAAAAAAAAAAAAAGATTAACCATACCCACTACTGCCAAGGATATGGAAGAATTAGAAGTTCCAAACACTCCTGTTAGGAATACAAAAGGAAACAACTATTTTAGATCACAGTATGGAGTTCGTTAAAAAGTTATATATCCACTAACCCTGTAACTCAGACATGTACTCCAAAGTATTAACAAAAGAAAAATGAAACCTATCCATATGAAAATTTGTATTCAAACCTCTGTAGTTTTACCTGCAACAGTCAAAAACTGAAGACAACTCGTATACATACAGATGAATGCGTAAACTAATAGTGGCAAATCCACAGAACTAACACTTAATGACTTTAATCATAAAGTTCCAGACAATGCAGATGAATATATTGTAATGAAAGGTAAATCAATATTTGACTACAGAGCACAGTGACATCATTAAAGGTAAGTGTGGGGGTGAGGGATAGGTTAATTACAAACATGATGGTTTCATTTATTTATATATAAATGTCAAAATTTATCAAATTGCATTTTGAAGATATATTTTATCATTTATGCCTCATTAACATTTTAAAAATATAATTCGAAAGAAATTTGAATGTCCTATTTTAAGAATCCCTTACATTGACTTCATCATCTCTCTCCTCATGCCCTGGGAAGGGCTTCTTGCCTCAGTGGCCAAAAATTAAGTGAATAATGAAGACTTAGCACCAGATTCAGTAGGAATCCTGGCTGGGTCCTAAGGTTCCCATAACTTGAAGAAGAGCTATCCCTTCTCTCTGTACTCATATTTTTCTCTGCACGGAAATGGCCTGGAGGACATCCCAGAGAGGCTACAAGAATCCACAAAACTTTTAGATTATTTTATCCCACTGTGCCTTATGCTATAGAAGATTCACAGTTCAGGTCAGAGAAGTTCTGTATCTACCAATACTTCACAGCTATAGTGATTGGAACATTGTGGAAACCCCTTTAAAAAACACATTCTAAGCACTTTGTTAGTATCCTCCTCTTACTATTAATGTGTGTGTGTGTGTTTTAAGTTTCTTTTATGTTTTTTCTTTTGTTTTAGTAATCTCCACACCCATCGTGGGGCTGAAACTCACAACCTGGAGATCAAGAGTCACACACTCTTGTGACTGAGCCAGCTAGGCGTCCTTAATCTAGTGGTTCTGTGACAATTATAGTTACCCTTCTAGTCTTACAATCATGCTACCCTACAGAATTTTGAACATCAAAATTTGGCCCATGACTCCACTGCAGGACCTGGGAGGTTTTCCTCACCAGTGCTGAGCCCAAGGCAACATTCCCTGTGAATAATTTCATGGTGCTCTCAGAAGCACCACAGGAGTCGTGAGAACTGCCCCCTCCTCAGGTACCTCTGAACCCAGAAAATATTATGGCATTCAGTCTACAAACTAGGCCCAGAGATCTTGAAGGTTTTCATTGGAGGCCTTGGGCAGCAATGCAAACAAGGGCAAACCTGGAGAACAACTCTCTGCCATCATACTGTCACCTCTGAGGCACACGAAGCTTGGGATCCCAACAACAGGTTATTCTTTGTGTTTGTAAAACCCAGCTGTTTTTCAAATCATCCCATAGAGTGAACAGAACTCCAAGATTAAAGGTAGCTTAACCAATAAAGGCTCTATTATCATACAAACCAGAGCATTGGGAGTCAAGTTACTCCTGTATCGGTGACTTGATGGCTGGGAACCTCCATCACAGAAGTCACATGAAACCAATAATATCCCCAGAAAAGGCAGTCAGTCTATGTTGTCAAGTTAAGAACAGAGTCCACTAGGCCAAAAATGGGTCAGGTACAAGGCACAGCTTATCAAAGAGAGACAAAAAGAGTGAGTGCTGAGACTTCTCAGTAATCTCTGCTGGGAATGGAAGCACCAAGGTTCCCTTCCCTGAACACACTGGATTGGGTGAAAGATGCATACTATAGGCACCTGCCAGGTAGTAGAGGTGAAATGGCTTTTTCCGCAGAAACCACCCGTGGCATAAATCTGGAAAGGCCATGGGCAGGTTAAAAAGTGCAATGCAGCTCCAACATACCTGGGATTTTTGTGTTTGGATGAGGTTCAATTCAGGCGGCACCGTCATTAGGGATCGCCCCAAGTTTTGATATATGGAACAAGAAATTGTACTTGCTTGCACATTAAAGGTGTTTTCACCCATGTGAAATTTGTGGTATGCAGAGAGTAAAGGCCTTGGGCTTCTGGCTTTCTCACATTCATTGCATTTGTAAGACCTTGATGTGGTGTGAACTTCCCTATGTTTCATGAGGCTGGAATTTTTATTTTTTATGTATTTTATTTATTTTTAACGTTTATTTTTGAGAGAGAGAGAGAGAGAGAGAGAGAGAGAGAGAGAGAGCACAAGTGGGGGAGGGGCAGAGGGAGACACAGCATCCAAAGCAGCTCCAGGCTCTGAGCTGTCAGCTCAGGCTCAAACCCACAAACTGGGAGATCAGGAGGAGCCAAAGTCAGATGCTTAACCAACTGAGCCACCCAGGTGCCCCGAGGCTGGCGTTTTTAGTAGGGGATTTCCCACATACAATGCACTCATAAAGTCTTTCTCCAGTGTATGCATTTTGGTATTTTAGGAGCTTGA
Organism: Neofelis nebulosa; assembly: GCF_028018385.1. Taxonomy (NCBI): domain Eukaryota; kingdom Metazoa; phylum Chordata; class Mammalia; order Carnivora; family Felidae; genus Neofelis; species Neofelis nebulosa. The sequence continues at coordinate 668,367 of NC_080798.1, forward strand.
AACTGTAGGTATAGAACTGCACACATTCCTCAAATTATAAGGTTATTTTCCAGTGTGAATTTTCTGATGTGTGGTGAGGGTAGAGCTTTGACTAAAGGATTTCTCACATTCACTGCACTGATAAGGCTTTTCTCCAGTGTGAATCCTCTGATGTTGAAGGAGCACAAAATTTTGATGAAATGATTTCCCACATTCGCTGCATTCATAAGGCCTTTTCCCAGTGTGAACTCTCAGATGGTAAAGGAAAAAGAGCTTTTCTCAAAAGATTTCCCACACTTGCTGCACTCATAGGGCCTTTCTCCAGTCAACTTTCTGATGTGTAATGAGGCTGGGTATATGTCTAAATGATTTCTCATATGCATTGCACCAATAAGGTTTTTCTGTAGTGTGAACCCTCTGGTGTTGATGGAGCACAACGTTTTGGCAAAATGGTTTCCCACATTTGCTGCATTCTTAAGGCCTCTCTCCACTGTGAACTCTCTAATGTTGAAGGAGTGCAGAGCTTTTCTTAAAGGATTTCCCACTTTCACTGCACTCATAAGGCCTTTCTCCAGTGTGAACTCTCTGATGTGTAATGAGGCTGGACATATATCTAAAGGATTTCCCACATTCACTACATTCATAAGGCCTTTCGGCAGTATGAACTCTTCTATGTTGAAGGAGTGCAGAGCTTTGGTGAAAAGATTTCCTGCATTCATAGCACTCATAATGTCTTACTTCAGTGTGAATTCTCTGATGTTGAATGAGATTAGAGTTTTGGCTAAAAGATCTCCCACATTCACTACACTCATAAGACCTTTCTCCAGTGTGAACTCTCTGATGTCTAATGAGGTAGGAGACTTGGCTAAAGGATTTCATGCATTCATTGCAAATATAACATCTTTCTCCAGGGCGGCTGTCTGGCACTAAACAAATGTGCATTTGCAGCTTAAAGTTTTTGTGGTCTTCCCTGTTGTAATGAGTATTTTCCTTTGTAGAGGCATCCTCACACTTGAGTCCACTATTTGACTTCTCCCTGGTGTGTGTGGCCTGTTGATAAAATCCTGAGTCATCCAGGAAGTCCTTCCCAGCCTCCCTGAAGGTGAAGGGCTTCCCTGACACACAGAATTTGCAATTGTTCACAAATAAGGCTCTCTTTACATTGCTTCTCAATAGTTTCTCTCCAATATCTGCTTTTCATGCTGATAAAGGTTTGCTCTGAAATAAAATAGTTCCTCACATGCTGCATATATGCATAATTTCTGCCTGTGATGTGTTCCCTGGTACTCAGCCAAGTGAAAAATGTCATTCAAGATCAAGCCACATATCTCACAAGGGTTGGCCTTCTGAGGAGACAGACCTGCCTTGACAGGCCTGATCTGTGAACCCCCTTGATCTGAAACATGCTGCTCAGAGGGTCCTTCCTCATCCTCTGCTCCATGCCAACCACCTGAAAGCAGAGAAACGCTGGTGAAGTACATGTTGACCTTATGCAGGGAGATGGCATTATTACAAATGTATGTCTGACAAACCCAAGAATGAGTCCATAGGATTAACAGTAGGAGAAAGTGGTTGAGTTCAGGTTGAGGATGAGGCTGATTAGCAGTACTGGCCAACTGAAGATGACAGAATGCGGGAGGCCTTACAAAGTGAAGGACAAAATCACGGGGTGACACAAAGAGAACAGGCAATGTCTATAGCCTATTCCTCTACAAACAACTTTCAGCAGGACCTTGCCTGCTGGTGACACATGAGTGCTACATGGAATGTGGTGTCCAGGCCCGTGAAAATCCAACTGCAACAGAGCTGCTATTGTTCAAAGACTGAGAATGTGCATAGCTTGTGACACAGAGGCCAATGTTGTACAAGACTGCAGATGGACCACGGTGAAAAAGCGTTGAGATGTGGAATCCAGACAGGTGAGGATTATCCCCGAGAGGTGAGGAGTAAGAGCAGAAGTGACAAGTAGTAGAGTTGACAAGGTGGCCAAGTGTGAAGAATGGGTAAAGACAGGCCAAAATGAGGTATGGGTGCTTCTGCCCAAAGCAAGCAAACAGGTCTCTGGTATGCTTTGTACACAGCTCTGATGCCATGCTTTCCCCTCCCCCAGGTGCCGTTTCTTTGGACCAGGCTGTGTTCGAGTTCATCTTGCAGCAGTTAGATTCCTTTCCATCCTGTGAACCTTTCCCCCACACCTCCTTGATGAGCAACTACACAGAACCTAGATGATTCAAATACTCAAAGTCAGGCCAGATAAGCAGCCCTCACTGGCCAAAAATAATGCAGTGCATTGTAGAGCACAAGTAGCAAAACTAAATATTACAAAAAGAACTTGCAAGAATAGCCCATGGTCCACATAAGTAATTACCAAGTCAGTGATGGCAATTTCTGGCACAAGAATGAAGAAATGTTAACTAGAGGAACGAAGTAGAACCTAGGGTGGCTTGGATCTGGAAAATTCACCTGGTGATGGAGAGGCAAGCAAGATGGAATTGATGACTGCAAGTTTCCTGATTCTGGATCATCCCTGTGAGACTAGAAGGAAGAGGTGTTGGGTCTACTCAAGGAAGGAGAGGACAGTGTTCATATCCCAGCCCTACCAACCACAGCACCTATTCAGGGAACTAGGAAAGGAGGCAGTGCCCAGGGTCCTGATGTGAAAAGGGCTGACTTGCCAATGGATAAAGGGTAAGGGGTATGTTTAGGGACCTTACCAAGTGAGATCACAAGTGCCACGTTCTCCAGCATCACATCATGGTACAGGTGTCTCTGAGCCTTAGCAAGGAGACCCGATTCTTCCCAGGAGAAGTACACGGCCACATCCTGGAAGGTCACACTGACCTGTCATGATTGGGAAAACTGAAACCACAAATACCAACTTTCTTGAAGACCTGTAGTCCATTCTCCCGTATGTCTATCCTATGCCCACCCTCCTCCCAATTTCCCCAACTCAGAGAAGAAACTAGGCCCTTGGCACTGCTGGTGCTGTTGTCTACTTATGGGAAGACTGATTACTAGGCCCAGCCATCAGCAACAAGAAGCAGGTGGACAAATATACCTAAACCGTGAACCTGGCATAGAGGCGTTCAACACCCCCTGTCAGGCGATTTTCGGGTAATGCACAAGCCGGCCCCTCACCTGCAGCACACTCCCGCACCCCGTCACGCCGGCGCTCAGACATGGGGTCCCCGCCGACGAGCGCCTCCCTGGCCCGGACCCATGGGATTGGGGACAGGGACGCGACCAGACGCCCCGCGCTGCGCTCGGGCCTTCAGAGTCTGGCTGGGAGGAGGGCCCGAGGGCCGCGCGTTTACCTGAGCCGGGTACCTGGGCGGGCCGCCGCCATCGGACTCTGTGGGTGGACTGGACACCCGGGTGGAAGGCCACTATCCCGCCCCGGCGCTGAGCGCCTCCTCCAGCGACTCCTCGGTTCCATCACCGTCTCGACCCTGCGTAGACGCAACTGAACAGGAGCAACCAAAATAACCGCCACGCCCCTTTGTGCTCAAAAGGAAACTCCGGTTACCTTCACAGGCTCAGCGACGCCATCGTCGACGCGTGGCTTTCTGGGAAATGTATTTTGCCCTGTCCATGGCTGAGATTAGGAATTCACCAGATTCCAGGAGAAAAGTCTTACATCCATGGCGAGAGGCACTGGGCAATGGCGGGCCCCTGTCCAAGGGACATTATGAAAATGGCTAGAGAAAGAGAAGATATCAGGCACTTTTCTCGCTTTGATATATAGACTGCACTTAAGGGTAAAAAAGTCGAAAATGAAGAAAATGTCTTTGTAGATGATTCCTAGGTCATAAATGTATAAGTCCTGATAAAATTAGGTAGAATACAGACATGCCTTGACAGGTCATGAAATAATGGATTTAACCAAGATCATCAGGCAATTACTTTTGCCAAAAAACTTCTAACAACAACTGGCACAATAGATAACAGTCCAGTAAGCAAACCTGATAGTGGATGAAGAAACCTAGTAACAGTTGCACTCACCATGGAAAGTTGACATCACAAAACAGAGACACTCAGACTTCAGAGCATCTGTTCGTGATTAAAATCAGAAGTCCCAGCCCTGCCTATGGAGCCCTGCCTGTGGCCAAAGTTAATCTGGGTTTGGTTTATGCCTGTGGTTCTAATTGTACATTAGTTGGAAGCAATGTGATGATGAGACAGGGAAACTGAAGGGACCCCATAAAGGACTGCTTTTTGCTCCTTTTCCTGCTTCTGTTCTTGCTAGGACTTGCACCCCCACCCTACACATGCCTTATAGTACTTATAATGTATGTCCTCCTCAGACAAGGACAAGAAGTTCATGATTATTTTTGAGTTCCAAAGAAGTGACTAGGTGGGGTCATTATGTGTTTTCCAAGACCACTGACTCCAGATACCGTGACACGGAGATCCCAGGCTCCAGGGCATAAGTGATTTATGATCACTTCCTGGATGCTGTTTTGACCAATTCCTGGATGCCTGAGAGGACACATACACCAGGCCACTGTCCTCAAAAAAATCCTCATTCCCACAAAAAACAAGACTCCCTCTCCTCTTCTGAATCTCCCAGATGCTCTGTATCTGCATTCTATGTCTTTAATAAACTCTGCTCTCATTTCATCCTGGCTAGTGATTAATTTCTATTCTACAGGAAGCCAAGGAGTCTCTTGACTGCTCCTGTAGGATATCTTCTGGGTCCTTGGACCCACCCAGCCTGCATCAAGGACATTAAAGAGATGCAGTTACATTAGAGAACGTGGGAACTTAATGCCAGACAAATGACCTAGTTATACCATCATACATATAGCAAATATAACACAAGAATGTAGTACAAACTTTTGAAGTAAAAGAGAAGATTCTAATATAAACATAAAATGTGAGTATATTGTTTATGATTTTAAAAATATCAATTATAAAAAACAACTTTTTGAAAAAGTGGGAAAATTGAATCATGACTATAAGTTACTGGCATTTTTTTTTTTTAGTGTGAAAATGCTACTGTAATTATAATGAAAGAGAACTTGTACTTTACAGACATTGGAAAGACTTATAAATGAAATGATCTATCTGGCATTTTTGATGGTATAAGATTAGGAACATATTAGGAATTATATTACAGTAATTGAGGAAGTAACATATTCATACTGAAAGTTGACATATGAAAGCTGAGAATCCTTTTAAAATCACATGAAAAGTTATAATTAACAAGAAATTATAGGTATTCCTACATATAATGAAAGTTAAGGGGCGCCTGGGTGGCGCAGTCGGTTAAGCGTCCGACTTCAGCCAGGTCACGATCTCGCGGTCCGTGAGTTCGAGCCCCGCGTCAGGCTCTGGGCCAATGGCTCAGAGCCTGGAGCCTGTTTCCGATTCTGTGTCTCCCTCTCTCTCTGCCCCTCCCCCGTTCAGGCTCTGTCTCTCTCTGTCCCAAAAATAAATAAAAAACATTGAAAAAAAAAAAAAAAAAAGAAAGTTAAAAATCAATAGCAGTCCTGTCAGAAGCTTTCTCCTATTTAAAAATTTAAAACAAACATCTTACTGAAATACAAAAAGTTGAAGAACATCAACAACACTCACCTGGATTAAAAACATTTTTTTTTTAAGTAGTCTCCACACCCAACATGGGGCTTGAACTCACCACCCTGAGATAAAGAGTTTCATGCTCTACCAACTGAGCCAGCCATGGGCCCCTAAATTCCCCTTTTTGTTCCAATTTCACCATTAAAGAATGTGCCCATAAAACTCTAGGTCCTCATCTTCCAATTCAATAAAAACAGAACCCCAGGCCCATTCTCTCTGCTCCCCCTCTTTGCCTCCCCCTGTCCCCCCACCATTTCTCTCTCCCTACAGCAAACTTGCTCTGTGGCCCCAAGTGTGCCATGTGCTTTTCAGGGCCTGTAAGTAATCTTGTCTCTTTCAAAGTTTCCTGATGGTTATCACTGAGGGTGTTTTACAATCATAATAAGAATCACAAGGGTCATTCCAGACATTATATTGGTTATTGACAGGCTGAGACTGGCATAAAACACATGGCTACTATCACCATTTTTGCCATGTTTTCAGGTGTATGTAAACATATATCTGTCATTGCGTATATTCAAAGACTTGTTTTTCACAAGTTGCAAAGTGTTAAGTTATTTCTTTATGCCAGATTCTTCTCCAAAATGATTTTACCATACCATTCACCCAATAGTAGTTTATAAGATTCACTCATTTCTACCATATTATGGCACTTGGCAATGTCAGCTTACTGGTTTTGCCATGCTAATAAGTTTCGTTTCAGTTTGCATTTAAAAAAAAATTTTTTTTAACATTTATTCATTTTTGAGAGACAGAGAGTGAGCAGGGGAGGGACAGAGAGAGAGGGAGACACAGAATCCGAAGCAGCTCCAGGCTCTGAGCTGTCAGCAGAGTCCAACGCGGGGCTCCAACTCATGGACCGTGAGATCATGACCTGAGCCAAAGTTGGAAGCTTAACCGACTGAGCCACCCAGGCACCCCATCAGTTTGCATTTTCTTGATTACAGAGAAAGTTTTGTAGGACTAAAAAAGAAAAAAAAATTAATGTTTATTTACTTTTGAGAGGGAGACAGAGCATGAGCAGGGGAGGAGCAGAGAGAGGGAGACACAGAATCCAAAGCAGGCTCTAGGCTCTGAGCTGTCAGCTCAGAGCCCGACGTGGGGCTCGAACTCAAACTGTGATATCATTACCTGAGCCGAAGTCGGGCATTCAACCAACTGAGCCACCCAGGGGCCTCTTGTAGGACTTTTAAGTTTATTATTACTCGCTAGAGACAGTGACAGAAGAGTGAGACAGGGAGGGACAGGGAGAGAGGGAGAGGCAGAGAGAGAAGGAAAGAGAGAGAGAATCCCAAGCAGGCTCTGCCCTGTCAGCAAGGAGCCAGACATGGGGCTTGAACACACAAACCATGAGATTATGACCTGAGCCAAAACAGAGTCGGATACTCAACCGCCTGAGCCAACTAGGCGCCCCTATTTTGTAGGACTTTCAAAACATTTTAAGTGGGTTTTTAAAAAATTTGAGATATTACTGACATTAAATCTTGATACTACATGATAAACAATTATAGAACTTTTAAATATCTTCTGAATGGTGCATTTCATTTCCATTTTATAATATTTTATAATTAACAGAAGCCTTTCATTTTAATGTAGTTTATTTTGATGTATCTTTATGATGATGCTTTTTATATCTCCTTTGACAAAATCTGCTTTGTATGTTTCACAAAGGGAATTTCTTCCATGACCTTTTAAGAGCTGTGATTCTTCTTGTACTATAAAACCTTATCCACCTGAAATTAATATTGTACCCATTGCATATCCCATTGCACAGACAATATATTTAACAGCTACTATTAGGACTACTGTAGTCACAAGTGTAAATGCAAGTTGAACCTTTGGAAGTTTTACAAAGTTTCAACTAATAGTGAATTTGATATCTGTGGTAGGTTGAATAAGGCTCCCATATATGGCAAAAGAAATTTTGCAGATGTGATTTTTTTTTTTCCAGATGTGACTAAGATAAGAGTTTTGGGATTGGGCGATTGTCTGGGATGGATTAATGTGGATGAGCGCTAAACATACTGACAAAGGTGGGGACAGAGGGAGATTTGACTACAGAAGAAGAGAAGGCAATGTCATGAGGAAGGTAGTTTACTCCACTGCAAGGAAGGTGGACAGCCAGCAGAAACTAGGAAAGGCAAAGAAAAGCATCTCCCCTGGAACCACTGTGCTCATACTTTGATTTAGGTTCAGAAGATTCATTTCAGACTCCTGGCTTCCAGAACTGTAAGATAATAAATTTCTGGTGTTTTAAACCACTAAATTTGCTACAGCAGCAATAAGAAATATCTTAATGCAAAAAAGGGTAAACTTCCGGGGCGCCTGGGTGGCGCAGTCGGTTGAGCCTCTGACTTCAGCCAGGTCACGATCTCGCGGTCCGTGAGTTCGAGCCCCGCCTCAGGCTCTGGGCTGATGGCTCGGAGCCTGGAGCCTGTTTCCGATTCTGTGTCTCCCTCTCTCTCTGCCCCTCCCCCGTTCATGCTTTGTCTCTCTCTGTCCCAAAAATAAATAAAAAACGTTGAAAAAAAAAAAAAGGTAAACTTCCTATTTGCTTGTAACAGGAAGCTGTATTTATTTTTTATTCTTATCTTTTTAAATGTTTTTATTTATTTTTGAGAGAGAGAGAGAGAGAGAGAGAGAGAGAGAACAAGTCAGTGGGGGGCAGAGACAGAGGGAGACACAGAATCTGAAACAGGCTCCAGACTCTGAGCCGTCAGCACAGAGCCCAATGCAGGGCTCGAACCCACGGACTGTGAGATCATGACCTGAGCCAAAGTCAGACACTTAACTGACTGAGCCACCCAGGTGCCAGGAAGCTGTATTTATAAGGCACGGTCTCCACAAGAAAAGTTGGGGCTTTATAGTTTTATATAGGGTATTAGGAAGTTTGGTATTTAGCACATGCTGGGCTTTCAGAAATGGGAGTGTTTAGGGTTGGACAGACTTTTGGCTCTGTTATCACAGGCACTGGAGTACTTCTACTGTTCAGAAGGTTATTGTCAGAAACACGGCCATTGGAGTAAGGTACTTGCTGACTGGCTGTTGGGTAGGGGTCTGGGACTAACCCAGTGTTGGCTGTCTTTCCAGACTGGAATTTATCACTGATTGATTGATTTTCAGAAGTTTAATAATGATGCTGTCCAGCTTTTAGAAGTGTAGTACTGGAACAAGACTGACTCCAATGGGCTGATTTTCAGAACCACGTGTATTGAGGGACAGTTAACTCAAATGAACCGTGGTTAGTTGTTCAGGATTTTGTTAAAAAGGACACTCTTTTTTTTTCTTGAATTTGAAAAATAAAATTCAAAACAATTTTTAAAGTTTATTTATTTCTTTTGGGAAAGAGAGAGAGAAAGAGAGAGAGAGCGCACACAAGCTGGGGAAGGGCAGAGAGAAGGAGAGACAGATTCCCAAGCAGGCTCCGCGCTATCAGAGCAGAGCCTAATGTGAGGCTTAAACTCACAAACTGTTAGTTCATGACCTGAGCTGAGATCAAGAGTCAGACGCTTAACCCACTCTGCCACCCAAGTGACCTGAAAAATAACATTTTAAATTCCAAATGCCATCTGTTGATCTTCCCGTAGCCTATCCTGCAGGACAAAAATAAAAAAAATTGTCTCATTGTTTTCTGTTTTTTAAGTAAGCTCTACATCCAACATAGGGCTTGAATGCACAACCTGAAATCAAGTCACATGCTCTATGGACTGAGCCAGCCAGGAGCCCCAGGAATTGTCTTGACCTTTATTTTTAGAGATAAGATTTTCAACTAGTGTTGTCATTTAAATGAGTCAAGTGTCTATTACTGTGGTGGGAAAATAGCCCTAACTGCTGATTTTTGGTGGTGTATTGAAAACAGCTGAACATAAAACACTTTAGGCATCCTGACAGTGTCAATGAACAATGCAGGACAAAGATCTCTGGAGGTAGGATATTTCCTATATATACACAACTCCTTGAAACCCCACTAATTAAGACAGGGCAGTTGTTCATTGAAAATATACGCGAGAAGAATGAATTACCATGACAACATAGTTTTGCTATTGATTTTTACCATTCTAACGTCCTCTAAATATCCTCTTTCTCTCTCCCTCCAACTGTTCCATGTTTCCAGGAGAGAAAAAAAGAATCAAAACTTGTAGACAAAGCTTGGACTGTGGTCAGGATTTCAATACAGACATGTGCTCAGCTTCATTCCTTTGTTTCTCATACTTCAGTACTCAGAAATTTTTTCAGCCATAATCTCAACTCCCTGTTCAGAAACCTACCCCAAAATATCACGTGAAATAGTGATTACTTCACAGGAGGATATGTGAGACACCTCATGGTGTCTCAAACATTTGACAATGACAGACCCTGTCCAAGCAGGAAATGACCTTGAAATGGTTGCATTCCTTTTCGACAGGTCTCAGATCTTAAAAGCAATTCTATGTATCTTAGGATATAGAGTAAAAAATATTATCTGGAAAAAAATGTCCCTTGCTGGGCTGGTACAATCACCAATTGATTATACAAGCTGGAGAAAACTTTCCTGAGGAAATCTGTCCACTGGCTTCACAGATGCTCAACATCCCTTTTTTCCCTTCCACTCAGTGGCCCTGTCTGGTCTTTTCTCTCTTGTCCCTGACCAGAACTGAAGTTCACAAAACTGATCCTAAAGCTTCGTTGTGTATGTATTTAAAAAGCAGCCGGGTGATACTTATTAGCTCCCACATATGAGTGGACAGAGAGATACGGTGTGGTGTTGTGTCCTTTTGGTTTTGTGGCTTTGGGGAACATCTGAAATAACGTCTACAAACATTTCTGTAATCGGTCCGGAGTACACTCCACGGAATCCGGGTCCTGCCCCTTCCTCGAAGAGAGCGGGTACCATTTACCGCGCCCTTCGCTGTGGCCCTTTGCTTTTGCCAGGAACCTCAGCCCAGGACCATTTGTCTGGACCTAAGGCTCATGGGAAACTACATTACCCAGAAGCCTACTGGCCGCACGTCCAATGAAGGCCCAGGAGAGCTGCGTTTTCGTGCGTGAGAAAGGCGACTGGGCGGGCCTGGCATCCTCCTTGCAATCGGCATTTTCTCACTTTTTGTTAGGATCTACACAAGCCGGGGCCTTTGAATGCTTGGTTAGGCCGGAGGCGGAGGCGTTGTCCTCGTTTCGTGGAGACAAATCCGAGGCTCGGCGTTGGCGACGCCCACCGTGGCCCTGCCGCTGGGGTGAGACTTGGGACAGCTGTGGTTGCGTCCCCGACCTAGAGCCGGCGTCTCCCGCCCCGCCCACAGAGTCCGATGGCGGTGGCTGCGCCCAGGTACCCGGCTCAGGTAAACGCGCGACCCCCGGGCCCTCCCCGCCCTCCCCCACCCAGACCCTCCAGGCCCGAGCGTGGGGCGCCTGGTCGCGTCCCTGCGGCCCGGGTCCGGGTGTCCGGGCCGGGGAGGCGCTCGCGGGCTGGGGCCCAGTGTCTGAGCGCCGGCGTGACGGGGTGCGGGAGCTGGCAGTAGGGGAGGGGCCGTTTGGTGCAGGGCCTGGGCGGGACTGAGACGGAGTAAAACCGGAGTCTGGGGTCTTGCGTCTGCAGTATGCAGAGTGTGAGGGCTCACGCCTTGGGTGAGAAGTTGCACTCATTGTGAGGACTCTGGGAGCCATCAGATTTTGAGTAGAAGGACTTGGTGTGTGTGTGTTGGTCGGGGGGGGGGGGGCGGGCTTCAAAAGTAGCCACATTTTTTGCGCTCAGCAAAAATTAGATTAGATTAGGGCGGGCGGGGAATATGAATTCCTGGAGACCAGTAAGTACGTAGTGTACCGGGCTCCCAAAAGTGTTTTAACGATGGGTGAACCAGAGTAGTGCCAGAGGAAAGGGAAGAAGTGGTCGGATTCTGGATAGATTTTAAGGTTAGAACCAACACTATTTACTGCTGCAACAGAAGTGGCAGTGATTGAGAGTAAGGAGTGAAAAACTAACTTTTTAATTTTTGCCGTTCTATTGTTTTTCACGGACGTCTTGAAAATGGAAATCAAGAAGTCAAAGTAGGAAGGTTTCAAGGGGGTCAGAAGTTGAATTTTGGACATGGTTGATTGTGAGATGTCTCAGTTTGGAGGTGTCACATGGGGTTTGGGGATGGAAGCTTTGGGGTTGTGGGAGAATGCGCTGGGTTGGAGATGTCCACAGGGTGAGGATGGTGATCTGGGCTAGGTCAAGGCCTGGAGATCAGAATTAGGGGTAGAATCCTTAAGTATGTTATTGTATTGTATTGTATTGTATTGTATTGTATTGTATTGTATTGTATTTTTTAAGATTTTAAAGTTATCTCTACACCCAACGTAGGGCTTGAATTTACAACCCCGAGATCAAAAGTTGTGCGCTTCACTGAAGGAGCCAGCCAGGCACCCCTTAAGTGTGTTTAGTTTCAAAAGTTTTGTTTTGTTTTGTTTTGTTTTGTTTTGTTTTGTTTTGTTTTTTTCAGGTGCACCTGGGTGGCTCAGTCAGTTAAGCCTCTGACTTCGGCTCAGGTCATGATCTTGTGGTTCACAAGTTCAAGACCCACATCATGCTCTCTGCTAACAGCTCAGATCCTGGAGCCTGTTTCAGATTTTGAGTCTCCCTCTCTCTCTGCCCCTTCCCCACTTGGCGCTGTCTCTCTCTCTCTCTCTCTCTCTCTCTCTCTGTCTGAAAAATAAATAAAAAACATTTTTTTAAAAAGTGTGTTTTTTCTTTAAGTTCATTTTATTTATTTTGAGACAGAGAGAGAAAGCACAAGTTGGGGAGGGGCAAAGAGAGAGGAAGAGAGAATCCCAAGCAGGCTCTATGCTGTCAGGGAGGAGCCTGATGCAGGCTCAAACTCACCAACCATGAGATCGTGACCTGAGCAGAAGTCAGACGCTCAACCAACTGAGCCACTCAGGTGCCTCATGTCAGACTGTATTAAATGCATGGGAAAACTCCATACAGTCTGTTATAAAAGATCCCTCATTACTGAAATAGAGATAAGCTAAAAGGAATGGAGTGGAATAAGATATGAATACTAATAAGAAGGTTGGAGTGATTAATATAAGAAATGGTGAAGTTCAAAAAATATTAAAAATTTAAAAAAATGGTAAACTTCCGGGAAAGTAATATTACCAAAGATAACATAGGGATATTTTACAGTATCAAACAAGTAATTTAATCAAGAAAATACAAGAATGGTAACGTACATAAGAACAGACCTTCAAAAAAATTCTTTTAAAATATTTTTATTTATTTTATTTTTTAAAGTACTCTCTGCACCCAACATGAGGCTTGAACTCATGACCCCAAGATCAGGGGTCTACCAACTGAGCTAGACACGTCTCCCTCAAAATTATTTTAATAATTAATAGAATACACACAAAAACAGTAAGGATATGGAAAACACAACATCTCGGCTAACTTGATTCAATAAATATGTATAAAAGATTGCTCCAGGGGCACCTTGGTGGCCCAGTTAAGTGTCTAACTCTTGATTCGGCTCAGGTCATGATCTCATAGTTGTAGGATTGAGCCACACATCGGGCTCTGTGCTGGAGCTAGAAAAAGAAGAACAAACAACCCCAAACCAGTAGAAGGAAAGAAATAATAAAGATTAGAGCAGAAATAAAATAGAAACTTAAAACATAATAGAACAGATCAATGAAACTAAAAGGTGGTTCTTTGGAAAGATCAACAATACTGACAAACCTTTAGCCACACTCATCAAAAATTAATAAAAATTAAAAATAGAGGGGTGCCTGGGTGGCTCAGAGTGCAAGCTGTGTGTCGATCTCTGTGCTGACAGCCCAGAGCCTAGAGCCTGCTTCAGATTCTGTGTCTCCCTCTCCCTCTGCTCCCGTCCTGCTTGTGCTGTGTCTCTCTCTGTGTCTCTCAAAAATAAATAAGCATTAAAATTTTTTTTTAATTAAAAATAGAAGACTCCAACAGAAGCAGAAATGAAAGAGGAGAAATAACCAACACCACAAATACAAAGGATTGTAGGAATATTATGAAACATTATATGCCAGCAAATAGAACAACCTAGAGGAAATAGATAAATTACTACTAGGATCTTATAACCTCCTAAAACTAAATCAGGAAGAAGTAGAAAATTTAAACAGACTTATTACTAGCAATGCAATTGAATGAGTAATCAAAAATCTCCCAACAAAGGAAAGGCCAGGACCAGATGGCTTCACAGGTGAATCCTACCAAACATTGAAAGAAGAGTTAATACTTATTCTTCTCAAACTATTTCAAAAAATAGAGGAAGGAAAACTTCCAGATTCATTTTACAAGGCTAGTATTATCCTGGCACCAAAACCAGATGAAGACACTACCAAAAAAAAAAAAAAAAAAAAAAGAGAGAGAGAGAGAGAGAGAGAACTACAGGCCAATATCTGATGAACATAGATGTAAAAATTTTCAACAAAATACTAGCAAATGGAATCAAACCAAACATTACAAAAATAATTCACTACAATCAAGTGGGATTTATTCCTGGAATACAAGGGTGAGTTCAGTATTCACAAATCAATCAATGTGGTACATTACCTCAACAAGAGAAAGAATAAAAACCACATGATCACCTGAGTAGATATAGAGAAAGCTTTTGTCAAAATACAACATCCATTCATTTTTTAAAAGTTTTTCTAATTTATTTAAGTGATCTCTACACCAAATGTGGGACTTGAACTCATGACCCCAAGATCAAGAGTCATATGTTCTTCCAACTGAGCCAGTCATGTGGCCCATACAACATCCATTTATGATAAAACTCTCAACAAAGTAGGTTTAGAGGAAATATACTTCACCTTGATAAAGGCCATATATGAAGAACCACAGCTACCCTCATGCTCAATGGTGAAAAACAGCTTTCTCCCTAAGATCAGGATATAGACAAGGACATCACTGTCACCACTTTTATTCAACATAGTACTGGAAGTCCTAACCATAAAATCAGACAACAAAAGGAAATGAAAGGAATCCAAATTGGTAAGGAAGAAGAAGTAAAACTTTCACTATTTGCAGATGACATAATACTTTATATAGAAAACCTGAAATACTCCACCAGAAAATTCTAAAATTGATAAATGAATTCGGTAAGGTCACAGGATACAAATTAGTTGCATTTTGGTGAGTCTAGGTGGTACAGTTAGTTAAGCATCCAACTCTTGGTTTCTGCTCAGGTCATGATGTCTTGTTTTCATGGGTTTGAGCCCCACATTGGGGTCGCACTCACAGTGCGGAGCCTGCTTGGAATTCTCTGTCTCCCTTGTTCTCTGCCCCTCCCCCACTTGCACTGTCTCTGACTCTCTCAGAATAAATAAACGTTTAAAAAAGTCAGTTACACTTTTATTTACCTTTTTTAAAGTTTATTTATTTATTTTGAGAGTGTGAGTGCAAGAGAGGAAGAAACAGAGAGAAGGAGAGACAGAATCCCACATAGGTTCCACACTGTCAGTGCATAGCCTGACGGACTTGAACTCGCAAACCATGAGATCATGACCTGAGCAAAGATCAGGAATCTGGTGCTTAACCAACTGGGCCACCCAAGGGCCCCTCAGTTACATTTTTATTCACTAATAATGAATTAGCAGAAAGAGAAATTAAGAAAACAATCCCATTTATAATTGCACCAAAAATAATAAAATGCCTAGGGATAAACTTAACCAAAGAGGTGAAAGACTGTACTATGAAAACTATAAAACATTGATGAAAGAAAGTGAAGATAACTGAAACAAATGGAAAGATATTCCATGCTCATGAATTGGGAGAGCAAATATTGTTAAAATGTCCATATTATCTAAGCAAACTACACATTTAATGCAATCCCTATTAAAATACCAACAGCATTTTTCACAGAACTAGAACAAATAATCCTAAAATATGTATGGAACTACAAAAGACTCCAAATAGCCAAAGCTATCCTGAGAAAGAACAAAACTGAAGGTATTACAACCCAATTTTCAAGATATACTACAAAGCTCTAGTAATCAAAACAATATAGTAATGACAGAAAACAGACACATAGATCAGTGGAACAGAACAGAGAGCTCAGAAGTAAACCCACCATTATATGGTCAATTGATCTTCAACAAAAGAAGCAAAAATATCCAGTGAGAAAGATAGTCTCTTTAATAAGTGGTGTTGGGAAAACTGGGCAGCTACATGCAAAACCATGAAACTGGATCACTTTCTTACATCATACACAAAAATAAAATGGATGAAAAACCTTAATGGAAGACCTGAAACTATAAAAATCCTAGAAGAGAGCAGAGACAGTAATTTCTGTCTATGGCCATAGCAACATTTTTCTAGATATGTCTCTTAATCAAGGGAAACAAAAGCAAAAATAAAATATTGTGACTACATCCAAAGAAAAGTTTCTGCAGAGCAAATGAAATGATAAAACAAAAAGACCACCCCTACTGAATGGGAGAAAGTATTTGCAAATGATATATCTGATAAAGTGTTAGTATCTAAAATATATGCAGAACTTCTACAACTCAACACCAAAAATACCCAAAGAATTTAGTTCAAAAATGGGCAGAAGACGTGAACAGATAATTCTCCAAAGGCGGCATCCCAATGGCCAACAGACCTGTCAAAAGATGCTCAATATCACTTATTATCAGGGAAATGAAAATCAAAACCACAATGAGGGGTGCCTTGGTGGCTCATCTGGTTGAGCGTCTGAGTCTTGATTTTGGCTCAGGTCATGATCTCACAGTTTGTTGAGTTCGAGCCCGACATGGCAGTGCAGAGCCTGCTTGGGATTCTCTCTTTCACTGTCTCTGCCCCTCCATTGCTTGCTCTCCTGCTTTCTTAAAAATAAGTAAATTAGACACACACACACGCACACACACACACACACACACACACACACACACACAATGAACCTTACACCTTTTGGAATGGCTAAAATAAAAAACACAAGAAACAACAAGTATTGGTGAGGATATGGAAAAAAAGGATCCCTTGTGCACTTTTGGTGGGAATGCAAGCTGGCAAGATGGTATGCATATCCAAAGCAATATTTTTCAGCGATAAAAAAAGATGAAATCTTGCCACATGAAATAATGTGGATGGACCTAGAGGGTGTAATGCTAAGTGAAAATTGGTCAGAGAAAGACAAATATCCTATGATTTCACTTGTATGTGAAATTTAAGAAAGAAAGTAGATGAACAAGGAAAAATGAAACAAAACAAGATTTTTATTTACTTTATTATTATTATTTTTTTAATGTTTATTTTTTTGACAGAGAGAGAGACAGAGCATGAGCAGGGGAGTGGCAGAGAGAGAGGAAGACACAGAATCTGAGACAGGCTCCAGTCCCTGAGCTGTCAGCACAGAGCCTGACTCAGGGCTCGAACTCACAGACCGCAAGATCACGACCTGAGCCGAAGTCGGACGCTCAACCGACTGAGCCACCCAGGCGCCCCAACAAGATTTTTAAATATAGAGAACAAACTGGTGGTTACCAGAGGGGAGGTGGGTCGGAGATGAGTGGAAAATATGAAGGGGAATAAGAGTACACTTATCATGATGAGCACTGAATAACACGTAGAATTGTTGAATCAATATATTGTCCACCTGAAATTAATATAACACTGTATGTTAATTATACTGGAAACAAGAAAATCAAGAGAGGATATCTCCAATGTCTAAAATTGTGAAGGGATCAATACATAGTCCATACAAAGAAATAGCATTAATCAGAGCAAGAAATAAGACTCCAGTCTAAATGCCCAAATTATGAGCGGTCAGAAGTGGGTACCCAAGTGGCTATCAGGCATGTGAAAAGTATACAAACACATTTTAGTTTAGAAATTAATACCAAATACAACTGTCTTCCAGAACACATATTAGAATATAAAGAGAATTCTAAGTCATCTGAAAAGTATACTAGAACTAACCTCATGAATATTGATACAAATAACATTAAGACTATATTAACAAAGTTCAGCAATGTATAAAATGTACTATACACCATAACCAAGAGAGATGTATTCCAGTGATGCCAGGCTGCTTTAATATTAGCAAAACATTATGTTATCTAACATATTAAACAGGTTAAGGAAAAATTATATCAATTGGTACAAAAAATTCACTGGCATAAGTAAATGTAAAGTGTTGTGTACAGGTTCTCTCCCTTTACATATATGTATGAATACACATATGAAGCGTAGACAGACAGATGTAAGTGAACTATCGTCTATATGTCAACAATGCATAGAACACAAAAATTGAATGATGAAATTGTTACAGGTCAATTCTATAGCATCAAATAATAAAATTCTTAGGAATCAGAATAATATGTTTAAGTTACTTCATTACATTCATTAACAAAAATTTTTTTAATGTTTATTTATTTTGGGGAGAGGGAGAGACAGAGTGTGAGCAGGGGAGGGGCAGAGAGAGTGGGAGACACAGAATCCAAAGCAGACTCCAGGCTCTGAACTGTCAGCACAGAGGCCGATGTGGGGCTGAACCCACAAATAGCGAGATCATGACCTGAGCCCATGTTGGATCCTTAACCCTGACTGAGCTATCCAGGCGCCCCACATTACATTCATTTTTAAATATTTTTTTGAAAGCTACAAAGTTATTTGAATATTACTGAAAACTTGGTTGTTGAAACCTACAAAACTCTTCTGCTGAGAGAAATTAAAGGTGTCCTAAATAAATGGTGTGACATTTTCCATAGAATTCATTGGCTTTACTTTTTCTCCCCAGAAGTGTACAGTACCCTGTTTGGTCTTCAGTATCAAGGGACGTTGTCCTGCTGGGACACTGAACCTGGTGGGTATGAGTCAGGAATTCAGTGTGAGCTTCCACTGAATACACAGATCCATGTGAGACCCAGTTTACCTGAGGGTGGCTGGGGACAGGAGATGAGCACCTGGAACCCTCTGAATCAAGGGTGCAGGTTAAGAAGATGTGGATGGTCAGGAGTCACTTTCTTTCCTCCGGTGGGAAGGGTCTGAAGTGCTGTTGGGAGAATGACCAGAGGATAGCATGTAATTCCCCAGGTAATACATAGTTCCAATCACCATATGTTTTGTATACTAGTATTTCCCCACTTCAGAAATGAGGAAGTGGAGGCTAGTAGTGGAGTTACTTACTGCAAACCCAGGTTAGCTTTCCTCTAGAGCTGAGGCCCTGAAGTTAGATGCCATCTGGCAGATTCCATTGCCAATTGGAACCTAAACACTGTGTGATTGGTTGTAATTCAAGTTCAAAGTTTGTGAATTGGAACAGAAGATACAGAAGAAATGTGCTACAAAATTTGAAATGATGTCCACCCTAAGCTACAATTCAGTCCTGAGGAAAAACATTTTTTTAATTTTTTTTTTTAATGTTTATTTGTTTTTGAGAGAGACAGAGACAGGCCGTGAGTGGGGGGAGGGGCAGAGAGAGAGGGAGACACAGAATCTGAAGCAGCCTCCAGGCTCTGAGCCGTCAGCACAGAGCCCTATGTGGGGCACGAACTCATGAATTCACGAACCATGAGATCATGACCTGAGCCGAAGTCGGATGCTTAACCGACTGAGCCACCCAGGCGCCCCGAAAAATATTTTTTAAATTGTAAATCTTGAATCATCTTGCTTAGAAAAACATAACCTTAGTGCAACAGGCTACCCAAAACACGCAGAAACGTATAGCATTCTGTATGTTTGATTGTTTTTTCTTACAATAGTTTTGAATGTCACAGGTTGTACACACTGTTCCGTCCTTTAAAAATTTTAATCATTTCTATTAAGGCTACTTGTTGGTCTGGGGTATGTGTATTTGAATTTTGATAGATATGGTCTTTAAGTCTGCAAATGGGCAGCACGGACTCCTCTTCGGCCACATGGGTATATGAGAGCCCAGATTGGTGGTGATGAGGATTGTATCCAGCACTAAATGTGCACCTTGCACCATTTTAAGTGCTTTATACATAACTTCACCAATATATACAGACTGTTTTTTTCCTGTCATTTTAATGAATGGAGCATTATGTGTGAGAAACATTTAAACAACTGCACAGAGGTCTACCAGGGAGGTTTTGTCTTCATTTTTCATTTCACACCCTGGAGGTGAAACTGTTCCCCTTGCGTCCCAAATTAGGAGGGGTGAGGCTGGGATTTACGAATCCTGAACCTCCAGAATAGCCAGGGCCAGTTCATTCATGCTTAGGACATGGGACACCTGCTGTGGCTTGGGAGCAACTGGCAGATTTAGCACACAGTACGCTCTCAATAAATGATTTCTTTGCCTTCCACCTCTGACCACCCTGGCTTTCTGTCTGACCCCCGTGGGGTGGTAGTCACTACAATACCCAGAAGGCTCTGCATCATGAGGTGGCAGCTCCCAGCCAATGATGGGCCAGGAGAGGAGGTCTTTTCCTGCCAGTGGTTCTGGTCACAGCAGAACTTCCAGAGTCATCCTCCTGGTGGCTAGTTTGTTTTTTTTTAAGGGAGGTCTGTGTGTGTGTGTGTGTGTGTGTGTGTGTGTGTGTGTGCGTGTGTGTGTGTGTGTGTGTGTGTTTCTTAATGTTTATTTTCAAGAGAGAGAGATTGACAGAGCAAGAGTGGGGGAGGGGCAGAGGGAGAGGGAGACACAGAATCCGGAGTGGTCTCCAGGCTCCAAGCTGTCAGCACAGCGCCCGACACGGGGCTCAAACTTACGAACCATGAGATCATGACCTGAGCTGAAGTCAGATGCTTAACTGACTGAGCCACCCAGGTGCCCCAGATTGTATTTTCTGTTTGTTACTTTACTAGGGTCTGTTTTGTTTGAAGTGGATTGTGAGAAGAAAGTTAGGGAGTTAGAGGTGACTCAAAATTGTGAACATGCTGCACTATGAACCGAACTGGGGAAGTCAGTCGTAAAACTAATGTTCAGAGGATTGGGTGGAGATAAGGAAGTTGTGACTACTGAGGATAAAGCATGTGTATAATTGATGAAATAATGCCTCCCAAAGATGTCCATGTTCTAATCCCTTGAACTTCTGGATATGTTACCTCACGTATCACAAGGGACTTCGTGTATATTATTGAATTAAGTATATTAAAATGGAGAGATTATCCATTGGGCCCAGTGTAATCACAGAAGAATAGAGTCAAAGAAGATTTGAGGAAACAAACAGAGGTCAGAGTGATAACATATGTTGGCTTTGAAGACAGAGGATAGGGCAAGGAGTCAAGGATTGCATGAGCTCTTGAGAAACTGGGAAAGTTAAGGAAACAGATTCTTCTGTAGAACTGCCCAAAGGAACACAGTCCTGATTTTATCCTAGTGAGTGTTATTTTGGATTTATAGTCTCTAGAGTGGTAAGGAGATGAATTTGTGTTAAGCCACAATGTGGTAATGGTTTGTTACAGCAGCTATAGGAAACTAATACAACGTGCAGCAGAGAATTGGAAGAAGGCTGAAGGTACCTGAAATACGCATGGAGTTCTGGGTGCCTGAAATTGAAGGAAAGGTCCAGACTGAGAGGCCTTCAAAGCAGGAATGGGGACTTTCCTTTGGCAATTGGGGCCACTTGAGGTTTGTTGCAAGATGGGATCCCGAATGTACTGCCAAGCGTTCTCTCTGTGCTCGTTGCAGGGCAACATGTGAGGAGTCTGGTGTGGGCAAGAAGAGTGGTGCTAGGTGATTGAAGGTGTGTGTGGGGGTGTGGTCTGAGAAGTGACGTGCACGAGAGGGGAGAGTGTCAACTGATGGTCCTGCAGCCCTGCTACTGGGGGCTTCCGTGAGAGCAGTGAGTCTAGGTTTATGTCTGGGAGGCATGATTTAGGGCACCCCAGAGGAACTGGCAGGCACATGGGGATGTGGCTGAGCCTGACATTGTTGTGGGTAGAGTGGGGATACTCAGTCAAGAGACTTTTCCTGGACCCTGCTGGCCATGTCATTGCAGGGCTGTGTGATCTCTGAGGACGTGTTTGTGTACTTCTCGTGGGAAGAATGGATGCTCCTTGATGATTCTCAGAGACTTTTATATCAGGATGTGATGCTCGAGAACTTTGCACTTTTAGCCTCACTGGGTAAGGTCCGCACACCAATCCCATCTTCTTTCTCTTTTTCGCCACGGACCAATGTGTCCTTCCCTGGTCAGATCACAGGCACTGCTTCCCTGCCAGGCTTCCTGGAGTAGGCGCTGTGGGTGCCAGGTCTGAGCCGTATGGAGTGTTCTCGCCTCTTAGTGATCCCATCCCGAAGCCACACAGCTAAGGCTTTGGGAGTCACAGCGCGTGGTTTGCCCCATGGATGCCTTTGTCTTGGGCATTTTCTGGGCTGGTGAATCTCTCCAGAACTATGGTACCTCTGTGCCTAAAGTTCCTCTCCCTTTTTCTAGGTGACATTTTCTGGGGCTTACTTATACCAGGAGTTTGCAGGACCTTTGTGCCTGCAAAACCTGCCTTCAAGGTTTTTGTTTTGGTGATAATTTTTTTTTTTTGAACTTGTGGAGCATCGTGGGATGGGTTGCTCTGGCCGGTAGTGGCCACTCACCTGTCCTGTGTCTCCCTCAGGAATTGCACCCTCCACATCACGCTTAGTCGCACAACCAAAGCAAAGGGAAGATCCCTGGGTGCCTGACCAGGTGGATGTGACCCCAGCCACAGAAAGAGAGGCTCAGAAGGGACCTGGACCTGGTGAGTGCATGTGGGGGAGGGCCATGATATCAAGGCGGGGTTCAAAACCAGCAGAATTAACTTTGCACACCAGTGCTTGGTTTCAAGGCTGGTGGCCACAGAGTATTCCCATCCTTCCCCGTTCGTGACGTCGTCGCTTATTTCCCATCTGACTTAGAGCCCCTTGCCGTCTCTCATTTGCCCTGCACCCGGTCTTCTCCACTGCTCAGTCCGCGTTGTTCTGCAGTGTTGACACTTAATATGTCAGGAGATGGGCCCATACCCTTAAATAATCCTCGAGCACCAGCTATACACTTGTAAGTGGATCTTCCTGGGCCTGCGCGTGCCCTTCTGCCTAGCACTCCCCTGTCTCGGCAGCCAGATTCCTCCTGGAAGCCGTTTGCCGTACTCTGTGCACATATCCTTGTCTTCGGGGGGCTTCCGCCATTCTGTGACCTTCAGAGACCCAGTTCTGTGTTTTCAGCCCATTTCTTAACCTGTCCCAACCTCCCTTGTCCTGTAAACGATCCTGCTGATGTGTTCCTGTATGCGTCATACACTCATTTGTGATGGGGTTGTGCGTCCGCAGAGTCCAGCATGCATGTCAGCAATGCTTCTCTGGTTTCAGGTTGTTGGTGTGCAGTGGAGGATAATGATACATCCTCTGTCTCCTCAGAAGGAGTGTCACGGGTCAGGACTCCTGAGGCAGGTGTGAAGACCCACCTATGTGACAGCTCTGGCTCAGTGTTGAAAGAAATCTTATACCTGACTGAACGCCAGCAGGGAGAGGCCAGGCCGAAGCCGCCCGCAGTGGGGGCGCGCTGGAAGCAATGGTGGCTCAGTGCCAGCCTCCATCAGCACCAGAAGCAGCCCACTGGAGAGAGGCCCTTCCGAAGAGGTGAGGGCAGGGCCTCCGTGAAAAGCTGCAGACCCTACGTGTCAGAGAAGACCTCCATGTGCACGGAGGGTAGAATGGACTTGCCAGCCCCCTCTGGACTTCCTCAGCACCAAGTCCCCTGCATGCCTTTGAAGCCCTACAAGAGCACCGGGCTTGGCGGAGCCCTTCACACTGGACAGAGGCATCACAGGTGCACTGAATGTGGGAAAGTGTTCACCCGCAAAGACACGCTTACGCGGCACCAGAGAATCCATACTGGAGAAAGGCCTTATGAGTGCAGCCAGTGTGGGAAACTCTTTAGCCAAAGCTGTGACCTTTTCAAACACGAGACCATACACACTGGAGAAAGGCCGTATGAGTGCCGCGAATGTGGGAAATTTTTTAGACAAATCTCTGGCCTCATTGAACATAGGCGAGTTCACACTGGCGAAAGACTCTATCAGTGCAGCAATTGTGGAAAATTCTTCAGTAGTAAGTCTAACCTCATTAGACACCAAGAAGTTCACACAGGAGCAAGGCCGTATGTATGCAGCACATGCGGGAAAGAGTTCAGCCGCAAACACACGCTCCTTCTGCACCAGAGAACTCACACTGGAGAGAGACCTTACGAGTGCAGTGAGTGTGGGAAGGCCTTTAGCCAGAGCTCTCACCTTAACGTGCACTGGAGAATTCACAGCAGTGATTATGAGTGCAGCAGATGTGGGAAAGCCTTTAGCTGCATCTCTAAACTCGTTCAGCACCAGAAAGTTCACTCTGGAGAAAATCCTTACGAGTGCAGCAGGTGTGGGAAAGCCTTCACCCAGAGGCCGAATCTGATCCGGCACTGGAAAGTTCACAGTGGAGAGCGGCCTTATGTGTGCGGCAGATGTGGGAAAGAGTTTAACCGCAAACACACATTTGTTCTCCATCAGAAGATTCACACAGGAGAGAAGCCTTAATACTGCAGCAATTGTGGGAGATCCTTTAGTCAATGCCCCAACTTATAGTTCATTTGAGTATTCCCAGCAGGGATCGTGTGTGCATCGGACATAGGACAGCCTTCACCCAAAGACTAAACCATTTTCAGCACGGGAAAGTCTACCCTGGACAAAGGCCTCAGCTTTTGGCCTCGCTGGCAGTACAGCGAATGTGCTGTCTCCTCATTCAGCCTGACTGTTTCCCCAGAGTGAAGCTCTGAGAGTAGGCTTTGTGAGGGAGCCATCATTCACAAGTCGTAGCTCACACTTGTGCACATCTACGCTGGGGAGATTCCTTGGGAGCGCCTGGTATGTGAGGTGCGTTCGGGAGCTGTGTTGCACATTGTAAACTGCTGAGTCCCTTTGCCAGTGGCAAAGCCACCCTACCGTTACCATCTGGCAAAGCTCCACCGTGTGTGTCTGTCACTTCAGCATGCTCAGGCAGGCGGACCTCTGTGCTGTCTCCACAGTCCCTTGCAGTCGTGTTTGGCCTCCACGGACCATCAGGGGCCTCATTTCCTTCCTTTTGTCTGGGTTAGGTGTGGAAAGAGTTGGCTCACGAGATGGGTTTTCCAGGAAGCTTGCAAAGGTTTGTCTTCATGGACTTTTTGATCTCGTGTCATGCTCTCTGTGGATGTCTACGGTCTCACGTCATCCAGCCCTGGAACTGCATGCCTCTCATTGCTCATGTTTGTACAATAATAAAATGCTTATTCTTTCAGCCATTTTTTTTTTAATTTTTTTTTTTTCAACGTTTTTTATTTATTTTTGGGACAGAGAGAGACAGAGCATGAACGGGGGAGGGGCAGAGAGAGAGGGAGACACAGAATCGGAAACAGGCTCCAGGCTCCGAGCCATCAGCCCAGAGCCTGACGCGGGGCTCGAACTCACGGACCGTGAGATCGTGACCTGGCTGAAGTCGGACGCTTAACCGACTGCGCCACCCAGGCGCCCCTCTTTCAGCCATTTTTAATCTTGAGGGTTCTGTTCATTGTGTGGGGTGTGTTGAGGACATAGTTGTGTTCTACCAACATGAAAGGATCAAGTTTATGGGAGCCCCCAGTTTTCCGTGTCTCAGAGAGGACAGTGTGATGGCAGAGAAAAGCTCTCATTCCAGGCTTGGCCTAATTTGTGCTGCTGCCCGAGGTCTTCTGGGAAAGACTTATGGGCTTTGTGGGACCTGTCATGTGGCCCGGGTCCGTAAGTAACTGTGGAGAGGTAGTTGTGACAACCTCCGGTGCATCTGGAAGCAGAATGAGTTTGGTCCCTGGTTCCTATGAAATGTCTCATGTCCCCAGGCGCTATGAAGAGGAAACTGGCCTCTGGTACCTGACAAGGAGCCTGAGTCAGAATTCGGTAGGTAGATGTCACTGGCTGGAAGAGCTACAGGAGCCAGGCAGGAACTATAATGGATACGGGAACAAAGTGTAATTAATATGGGGTTAGAGAGATTGCAGCACGCTAGAAGGGATGCCCCGCAAGAGGTACCTGCTTGGATATTCCCCAACTATGGCTGAACAGAATGAGAAGGTGCAGACATTTTCAGGACCTCCAGAGCTGCCTCCTGTGGCCAAGACCACTTGCAGGACAAATAATCTAAGTATTTTGTGGATTTTCTTAGACTCTGGATGGCTCAAGTCGGAGCTCTTGCTGTGCAGGCAGGAAAACGGGTTGAGAGAAGGGAGATCTGGGATTCCAGGGATGTGGCTTTTGTGACTGACCCAGTGTTCTTGGTGACTTATATAGAAACAGTTTTCATTGGTTGCCAATTGACACTGCCCCTGTGGCAGGACTGCTCCCAAGGTGTGAGAGGAGAGACGATGAAGTAAACAGGGTTGCCTATAGGATTTAATTCGTCTTTCCTATTTTCTTAAGATGCACTATGTCATTTATTTGAGAACTTCCTTCTAATATAGTCATTTGGTAAGTTTCCTTATAATGACTATGTTAGCAGCATTCCCCGCATTTTGATATATTGTGCGTTTGTTTCATCTAATACGGAATCAGTTTAAAATTGGCTGAAAAAGTTCTAGCTTTATTTTTAGGGACTTCTGAGTATCTGGCTTTGACACTTGGCTAAGATGAGGGCCATGCATTTATTATGTGTTGCTTAATACCCCAAATTTCCTGACCACACCTAGTCCCAGTTTGGGTTGGCATAATGGTCAGATAGTCTAGCTTGACTGTGTTACCAAAAATGCATAAAAACTCCTACCGGTATCTTCTGACTCTCTGTAAGCCAGGGCTAATTACTCTGGGAATGAACCACAAGAGTGTGTAAATAAGAACCTGGGAAACTACCTGGATGTTTGACCCCCAATATGCTTTTAAGAGAACCTTACATACGAGTGTGCTCTGTGGAGTCACGCAAGTATTTTCAATTACAATGTGTGAAATGTTTGCAGTGGGTGATGAGGATGGGGTCTTTGATATGACCCTTGATTCCAGTTCAAATAATAATGACTAAGAGGGCAGTGCCTGGATGGATCAGTCGGTAGAACATGTGACTCTTGATCTCAGGGTCGTGAGTTCAGTCACCACATTGGATGTGGAGCATACTTTTAAAATATGACTAAGGGGTTATTACACAGGAAGAAAGATGACAGAGGCTGATGAGAGGATTTTTATTAACAGGTTGGTTATTAGGCCATCCCTGAGTTGAGTATGCATAAGTGTACTCAACCAGAAGAAAAGCAAGTGAGAACTGAACTCTGTAGGTCCAGTGTAAATGGATTGCAAATCAAATACAAACTAAGAGGATGTCAGCCAAGAATATGGTTCCTTTGCTGCCCCTCCCCCATTATTCTAGCAAGAGTAAATGGCATCAGAGAAACAGCTAGAGGCTCTTAAAGCTGTAGATTATAGCCTGTGGTTCAGTATACCATACCTTCTATCTCCATCCCTCTGAGCCAGCTGGTGATTGACAACATGATAAAAGGGGAGATAAGGGGCACCTAAGTGCTCAGTCGGTTAAGCGTTTAAGCGTCCGACTCTTGGTTTCAGCTCAGGTCATGATCTCATAGTTTGCGAGTTCGAGCCCTGTGCCCAGCTCTACTCTGACAGTGCAGAGACTGCTTGGGATTCTCTCTCTCCCTCTCTCTCTCTGCCCCTCCCCTGTTTGCTCTTTCTGTCTCTCAAAAATGAATAAAATTTTTAAAAATTAAAAAAATAAGGTGTGGGAGACAATATGATGTGAGGCATGATACTATACATCTCTTTATTCAGCTCTCTTGAATGGAGCTTAATGCTGGGAGAAAGATAAGGATTATTCAGAAGAAAGGTAACAATTTAAATAAAAGAGTTGGAAGAAATCTGAGAATAACTGAATCAGATAAAGATGTTCAGGTAGTTGATTAAAAGTGACACTAGGTGCCTGGGTGGCTCAGTTGGTTAAGTGTGCAACTCTTAGTTTCGGCTCAGGTCATGATCTCATGGTTTGTGAGGTCGAGCCCCACCTCGGGGTCTGTGCTGACAGCATGAACCTGATTCTCTGTCTCCTCTCTGTGCCCTTCCCCTACGCACATGTGCTGTCTCAAAATAAAAAAGATTATTTAAAAAATGCCATTAAAAAGGAGAGGGTAGATGGAATAGTTACTAAAATTTTGATGGAGCACCATAAGAAATTGATACTCTGTTCAAAGAACTGGGACAAATTATTTCAATTTATCCCAGTCATGATAAACTTTAAAATATTAAGATTATAGGGGCGCCTGGGTGGCTCAGTTGGTTAAGCGTCCAACTTCAGCTCACGGTCATGATGTCACGGTTCACAAGTTTGAGTCCTGCATTGGGCTCTGTGCTGACGGCTCAGAGCCTGGAGCCTGCTTCAGATTCTGTGTCTCCCTCTCTCTCTGCCCCTCCCCCACTCACGTTCTGCCTGTCTGTCTGTCTGTCTCTCTCTGTCAAAAGTAAGTAAAACATTTTTAAAAATTTAAATATTAATATTATATATATAAAAAAAGAGGCCTCTATAATCTTTTGAGAACCTGTTCTGATGCTAACCAGGCAAGGAAATGCAGAGGATTATGATTGAATGATGGGCAGGCCCGGGTGTCATGATCTTTTAGCAGGGACCCCAAGTCTACTTTCATTGGTATTGGTAACATGACCTGAAGACAGTACAAATTTACAATTGCTAGGCTTGTTGATATATGTATTGTTATAACTTAAAAGTCAAATGAGGGGCGCCTGGGTGGCTCAGTCGGTTGGGCGCCCGACTTCGGCTCGGGTCATGATCTCGCGGTCCGTGAGTTCAAGCCCCGCATCGGGCTCTGTGCTGACAGCTCAGAGCCTGGAGCCTGTTTCGGATTCTGTGTCTCCCTCTCTCTCTGACCTTTCCCCATTCATGCTCTGTCTCTCTCTGTCTCAAAAATGAATAAACGTTAAAAAAAAAATTAAAAAAAAAGAAGTCAAATGAAAACTGAGAGGGCAATATGTGATGATTGAATGTGATGATACTATAGAAGGCTTGCAGGTGAAAGCATAGTCCACAAAGGAATTTCTGGATAGAAACCATGTATGGTTGTTGCCTCCTCCTGGCCATAGTGCATTATTGGAATAGATATGATGTCATATTAATCTACTTAGTCCTTTTTTTAAAAGTAAGCTCTATGCCCAACGTCGGGCTTGAACTGAGGACCCCAAGATCAAGAGTTGCATGCTCTACCAGCTGAGCCAGCCAGGTGCCCCAAGGATCTTTTATTTTATTTTTTTGTTTTTTTAATTTATTTTGAGGGGGGGGGGAAGAGAGAGAGAGAAAGAAAGCATGTGAGAGAGCGAGTGAGGGGCAGAAAGAGAGGGAGAGAGAGAGAGAATCCCAAGCAGGTATCATATTGTCAGCACAGAGCTCAGTATGGTGCTCTGTTCCACGACCCTAGGATCATGACCTGAGCCAAAATCAAGAGTCAGATGCTTAACGGACTGAGCCACCGAGGCGCCCCCAAGGATCTTTTAGGTGCAGCTGTGTTAGCATTTGCAAATTCCCATTTAACGGTTTCATAGTGTGTGAGGAAAGCTGATGGATCTGAGAGGTTAACTATAGATTTTGGAGGGCTTGTTAAGTTATAACCCAAACCCTCACCCTAAATTGTCAGCTGTATTTGATATGGTATCAACAGTTAAAGCTCAGGGCATCATTAGTTCGTTTTGGATTTGGCTAATGCCTTCTTTTCCATTGGGAAGCCAAAGCATTCATTAGGGGTAGACCCCAGTATTCAGATACTGTTCCCTCACAAGAACATTTTCAATAATCTGGCTGAAACTTGGCCCTTGATTTAAACTTCATTCTATGACAATATTTAGTATATGGGCAAAGGCCACTTTTGGAGGGTTAGGCCGAGAAAATACTATTTTAAATCCGACTTATTTTGTAATGATCTTGTCTAATTCATAATGTAATTGTTATTTGGCGTAATACTGGTATAACTGGTATGATCAATTTAATGGGTTCTAACAAAACCTGTGGTAATACTGACATAGGTTATAAAGTATATTGGGAAACTGAATTAAAACCTCTACAGGGTGCTCTCTCAATGCAATATGTTTGGCCAGAAGAGGGACTAGAATTAGTTAATAATAATATAATTTCAAATTTAATTAAGCCACAGATACCTTTAATTGACTTACTAAAAGTTCCTTAAAATCAAATTCCAGTGTAATTAATGTACATTAATCAATATATTGGTTTTAGGCATTAATATAGTGAACAATTCTGTACATTACTCAGTGCTCATCATGGTAAGTGCACTCCTAATCGTCTTCACCTTTTTCATCCAACCCCCACCCACCTCCCCTCTGGTAACCTTCACTTTGTTCTCTGTATTTAAGGGTCTGTTTTTTGTTTGTCTCATTTTTCCCTTGTTTTGTTTCTTAAATTCCACATACAGCTGAAATCATATGGTATTTGTCTTTCTCTAACTGACTTATTTCACTTAGCTTAACACCCTCTAGTTCCATCCATGTTATTACAAATGGCAATATTTCATTCTTTTTTATGGCTGAGTAATATTTCAGTGTGTGTGTGTGTGTGTGTACACACGCACACATACATATATATCACATCTTCTTTATCCCTTCGTCTATCACTGGATAGATGTTGCTTCCCTAATTTGGCTACCATAATGCTGCAGTAAACATAGGGTGCATATATCTTTTTGAATTAGGGTTTTCCTACTCTCTTTGTAAATACCCAGTGGTAGAATTACTGGATCATATGGTAATTCTGTTTATATACCGATACCTTTTTAAAGTTCCAATCTTGGTGGTGGAGAATTATAACAGTTACCAATCTTGTACATGATTATACACACCTTTGTTGCTGGAGTATATTGTTTTTTATATTTTCTTTAAACCAATAGCCACATCTCATAGGAGGCACACATACATATTATATTGGCAGCTGTCTTTTTCCAGTGATGCAGGCAAAGGATTGAGAATGTGATTTATAGTTAAAAACATTTAACCAACAGAAGGATAACTATGGAGGATAGAGATAGTTTTGCGCTTATCTCCGGGGATATCTGGATATCTGGTTTGACTCCTTGTTAAGATAAAGGCAGTGGGAATACAACATACTCTTTAAACTCTCCCAAGGTTCGTTTCTTTCCTGATGGCTTTCACCTGGCATAAATGATGGCTCAGGTCATGGAACCAGAGGGGCATTAAAGTTCCTCCTGGAACTTCTGCCACCCGCCCTCCTAAAGTCAAACTCTGTCATCACACAGATCTTAGTGGTTCAATCCAGAGATGAAGCATGTCCATTTGTGAATAAGGATCCTGAGGGTCTTCTGACCAGATGTGTCTTTAGGCCTCAAGGTTGGACTGCCTTGTCTTTGTCTAATTGTATTCTATACTTTGCACTTAAATAAAAGCCCTAAGGGAGAGTGGTCTTGGAGGCTCACAAGGCCAAAGATAGGTGTGATATCTCTATAGGTATAATTATAATTCAAGAAATCAATGTATGTAGAAAGCTATACATGTGTACATATCCTAGGCCCCCACTCTGAAATGACCTATGGCCCCCACAATCAATGACTTACCAGTAGAAGAGAACACAACTAGTGCTCAACTATTGATTTACAAATACCATTGTTTTTAATGTTTATTTTTGAGAGAGAGAGAGAGAGAGACAGAGACAGAGCATGGGCAGGGAAAGGGCAGAGAGACAGAGGGAGACACACAATCCAAAGCAGGCTCCAGGCTCTGAGCTGTCAGCACAGAGCCCAACGTGGGGCTCAAACTCATGGACCGCGAGATCATGACCTGAGCCGAAGTCAGATGCTTAACTGGCTGAGCCACCCAGGTGCCCCTATAAATACCATTTTCCTTTAAAAAAATTTTTTAATGTTTTTATTTATTTTTCAAAGAAAGAAACAGCATGAGTGGAGGAAGGGCAGAGAGAGAGGGAGACACAGAATCTGAGGCAGGCTCCAGACTACCAGCTGTCAGCACAGAGCCTGATGCAGGGCTCGAACCCATGAACTATGAGACCACAACCCAAGCAGAAGTCAGATACTCAATCTACTGAGCCACCCAGGTGCCCCTATGAATACCATTTTCTAGTGAAAGGAGCCAGAACTCCTTGGAGAAGCTGATTCCAAGCTAGGACAGAAAATATTCTTTTTTTAAGCAGTTTACTTATTTTTGAGAGTGGGGGAGAGGAAGAGGGAGAGAGAGAGAAAGAAAGAGAGAGAGAGAGAGAGAGAGAGAGAGAGAGCGTGCACGAGCAGGGGAGGGGCAGAGAGAAGGAGATGGAGAATCCCAAGCAGGCTCCAAGCCATCAGCACAGAGCCCAATGCAGGGTTCTATCTCATGAACCCTGAGATCATGACCTGAGCCAAAATCAGGAGTTGGACGCTAAACCAACTGAGCCACCCAGGCACCCCTCATGCCTGAAAATATTCTTGCATTTGCAAACAAGAAAATTGTAAAGAGTAACACACACACACACACACACACACACACACACACAGGCTGTAGCTTTAAGGTGTTCCCACTGTCCAAATCTGGGACAATTTTAGCATAAAAATAAATATTGACAGTAATTAATTATAAACCATTGAATATAATCATAATCAGAGCCCAATTTCTTTCTCAAGCAGTGATTCCCAAAACGTCCAAGTTTCCTTCCCACCCTCCATAACTAGAAAATCAAGCAAAATATATGACGTAGTTCAAGTCGTCTCCAAAACTACACTGAGGCGCAATATTTCACTAGAAGAATGCACAGAACGCAACAACGCTGTTATATTCATGGTTACAATGTATTACAGCAAAAGATTCAGATTAAAACCGGCAATAGAAGATCCCTAGGGCAGGGTTTAGGAAAGA
Source organism: Neofelis nebulosa (assembly GCF_028018385.1). Classification (NCBI taxonomy): domain Eukaryota; kingdom Metazoa; phylum Chordata; class Mammalia; order Carnivora; family Felidae; genus Neofelis; species Neofelis nebulosa. Next base: position 700,717 of record NC_080798.1, read on the forward strand.
GCAGGCACTGACCTTCCAGTTGTCCTCTCCAGGAGAGTCATGTGGACAGCACTGATTTCCCTCAGCAACTGTGCTTGATAGTACACATGAGTTTTGCCAAGCTCACTCAAGCTTTGGTGTCCAGAATTTTCACTGAAAGTTGGTAATGCAGACTTGTCTGATCCCCTTGTAGCTGACCTTAGTCTCTAGCTCCTCAGGAGTTAGAGCTGCTAACTGTGGGCCAAGGCACCACCCGTATGGTCATGTGATCATAGGATCCAGGAGCCTCCACATGTGTTTCCAAAATTGGCCCTAAGGGAAAAGAGGCTACCTGCTTGTGAATCCAAAGAATACCTCCTTGGATTCCCCTGGTAGCATATTCCTGCATAAATCATTTCTGTTTTGTTAGGGAACACTTCTGGGCACTGCCTTCCTTACTAGAGTGTTTCTCTAACATCACCTGAATCATTATGGGTATTTCAGGTATCAGAATTACTTTATGTTTTTCAGTATTATGAGCAGTTTCAAATCCCAATAGCCAGGCAGTAATTGTATCTCAAATGGAAAATTTCTGGTGCGACATCCTAGCAGTTGCCCCTGGGTAGTGTTCAGAAGCTTTTGCCATTGGCCCCAATCTGGATTCCACATCAGCTACTATATGCTGTCAGAACTCCAGCTTCTAACATGTCGTTAAAGTGGTAATTGCCGGGGCGCCTGGGTGGCTCCGTCGGCTAAGCGTCCGACTTCAGCTCAGGTCACGATCTCGCGGTCCATGAGTTCGAGCCCTGCGTCGGACTCTAGGCTGATGGCTCAGAGCCTGGAGCCTGCTTCCGATTCTGTGTCTCCCTCTCTCTCTACCACCGCCCCCCCCCCCTCCCGTTCATGCTCTCTTTCTGTCTCAAAAACAAATAAATGTTAAAAAAGTTTTTTTAAAAAAGTGGTAATTGCTTTGTCCACCAGGTATCTATACTGTTTCATATAAACAACCTGTGTGAGCTCAGGCAATCTTACTGGTACTCATTTGGCATGTCCGGTCAGCATTATTTGAAGGGCAAATTTATATGCTTCCATTTTACAGTACCAGATAAGGGGAAGGCAGAAGTTGTTTGTTACACATAGATATTTCAGTGTAATCTTTTTTACAAATCAAATGACTATGTAGGGACATTATTCTATTTCCCTATTTGTGCCACAATCACATTGTCCCAATTTGTATAGTCTTTTTTTTAAGTTTATTTATTATTATGTTTATTTATTTATTTTGAGAGAGAGAGTGGGGGGAGAGAGAGAGAGGGAGAGAGAGAATCCTAAGCAGGCTCCATAAGGTCAGCACAGAGCCTGATGCAAGACTTGAACCCATGAACCATGAGATCATGACCTGAGCCAAACAAAATCAAGAGTCAGATGCTTCACAGACTGAGCCACCCAGGCTCCCCTGCAGTATTTTTATCTAACAGATTTGCCATTCTTTATGTTTGGATCTAGTACTTATTTATTTTTCTTTAAGATTAAAGCTAGAAATGTTTGCTGTTTTTAACTATATCTTCAATTTCAATATTTTATTTTTTTCAGGAATTTAAAATATAGTAATTTCTGTTAACTAAATTCCTTCCCTCCATGAATTCATCATTTACTTTTATCACATATAAGTGCCTATAAATTTATGCTAGGTATATAATAGTAAATAAGGATTCTTCTATTCTTTTTTGGTTTTACCAATAAAAATATGTGGTAGTAATATTTTATATATTGTAATGCAGTTATTTTCATCCAATGGATTACTTATTTAGTTACTTATTTAAAATTTTGTGTGCTTTTGTTAACAGCAGAGGACATCAGAAATGTTTATGTTTGTGTTGGACTTTTATTCAATAAGGTACTTATTTTTGTGAATTTAATTATTGCAAAAGGAAATGTTTTCCTATAAGACAACAGTTTTATGTTATTATTTAAAATGGATATTAATTAAATATAATTTTTAGGTTTTTTTCAACATTCCCTCATTTTTCTTATTTTTATTGTTGTATCGCACAGTTTTGGTTGTGTTTTATTCATATCTTTTTCCTTAGAGATTTAAGGAGAATGTTGCCTATATAAATGGAAAATTTTGACTCCCTGACATATGTGATGATTATGAACGACACAATTGATTCTAATAGTATTTCATAAGTTTCTGTAGTGTTTCTCAAGTATACACTGATAGTTCTCAATCATGGGAATTTAAATCTATCTTACAGCTATTATTTCTGCCCTATTGAAAGGATTCTGCCCGGAAGACTTGATAAGGGGATATCCAGCATGGTGGTGTTCTTCCTTCTCAATTTAGGAAAGCCCTCATATTTCACCATCTAATACTGATTTTTTTTTTTTTTTTAAGCAAGCTTCACACCCAGAGTGGAGCCCAATGCAGCTCTTGAACTCAGGACCCTGATATCAACACCTGGGCTGAGATCAAGAAATGTTTAACCAACTGAGCCATCCAGGTGCCCCCTCTAATACTTGAGTAATCAGTGAATTTTGGAAAGAAAAAATGTGTTCCTCATATGCAAATGCTCCCTAAAATGTTGATGACATTTTTTCTTTTTATTATTTTGTTTTATATCTTTGCACCTTGAGCCATCATGAAACAGATCTCATCCAAAATTAACTTTGTATATTTGTTCAGAATTTTCTTAATGTGATCTCATTTTCTAGTTGTAACAATTGGGAGACTCCTAGAGCATTCTGGATTCCCTCCCTATTCTCACAAATGTGTAACTGGGTACCCTGTGTCATTCATTGACCAAAGTTTCTTGGCAGTTCCAGAGTAATCAGGTTATGTTTTCTGCTGTTCATATAGTACCCCAGAAGGCTGGCATTCATCGTTCATTTAGACAATATGAGGAATAACATTATTTGAGTATTGAAAAACAATTCAAAATACAGAAAGAAAATAAGACTTTTACATAATACCATTAAGTGAAATGCTAAATAAATACATAAATACATTTCTTAGAAACAATATTGTGGTAAAGAGAATTCTCAAAATTAGTGATAGAAGGATACATTTTTAAAGATTCTCGAAGAGAAATGTAAAAATATTTACCAAAATGGGAAGAATACATTAATGAGGACTGTGAATATGTCACATAAACTAAGCATTTACTTATGTGGATATTTTACAGAAACCTCAATTATAAAATTTTATTCAAATACAATTAGGTATGTATTTTTAAAAGGTAAACAGTTTAGGAGCGCCTGGGTGGTTCAGTTGGTTAAGCGGCCAACTTCTGCTCAGGTCATGATCTCACAGTTCTTGGGTTTGAGCCCTGTGTAGGGCTCTGTGCTAACAGTTCAGAGCCTGGAGCCTGCTTCAGATTCTGTGTTTCCCTCTCTCTCTGCCCCCTCCCGGCTCGCACTCTGTCTGCCTCTCTCTCTCTCAAAAAGAAATAAATATATAAAAAAAATTTAAAGGTAAATAATTTATTTCATTAAGAACTAAAATATTTTTATTGTACCAATAATAATAATATAAAATTATCATTAAGTATTTATGTTATTTTTTCCCTTCATACAGGTATTACTCAATGTTTTCAAGAATGAAGAAAATCTCATTTTGGAAGCAAAATGTTTAGTGACCCTCATAGTCAAATGTTCAGATTAATTCTATATCTTCTCAGACTTCACATCTAAAATTTCTCTAAAGCCTTAATTTTTTTCATCATCAACTAGTGTTTTTACAGAGATGTGTATGCCACCACCTTTGAATCACTACATAGTCACTGTTTTTTTTTCAAGTTTTTATTTAAATTCCAATTAGTTTACATACAGTGTGGAATTTAGTGATTCATCATTTACATACAGCAGCCAGTGCTCATCACAGCAAATGCTCTCCTTAATACCATCACTCATTTAGCCCATCCTTCCCTCCTACCTCCCACCGTCCCTCCAGCAACCCTCAGTTTGTTCTCTATATTTAAGAGTATGTTTTCTGGTTTGTCTCTCTTTTTCCCCTCTATGTTCATCTGTTTTGTTTCTTAAATTCCATATATGAGTGAAATCATATGTACTTGCATTTCTCCGAGTTATCTCACTTAGCATAATACTCTATTTCCATCCACATCTTTACTAATGACAAGATTTCATTTTTTATGGCTGAATAATATTCCATTCTATATATACACCACATCTTCTTTATCCATTCATCAGTTGATGGACCTATGGGCTCTTTCCATAATTTGGCTATTGTTGATAATGCTGCTGTAAACATTGGGATGCATGTATCCCTTTGAAACAGCATCTTTGTATGCTTTAAGTAAATACTTAGAAGTGCGGGGCGCCTGGGTGGCGCAGTCGGTTAAGCGTCCGACTTCAGCCAGGTCACGATCTCGCGGTCTGTGAGTTCGAGCCCCGTGTCAGACTCTGGGCTGATGGCTCGGAGCCTGGAGCCTGTTTCCGATTCTGTGTCTCCCTCTCTCTCTGCCCCTCCCCTGTTCATGCTCTGTCTCTCTCTGTCCCAAAAATAAATAAAAAACGTTGAAAAAAAAATTAAAAAAAAAAAAAAAAGAAGTGCAACTGCTGGATCCTAGGGTAGTTCTATTTTTAACTTTAAAAAATGTTTAATTATTTGGAGAGAGAGAGAGACAGTGTGTGTGTGTGTACTAGTGGGGGAGAGGCAGAGAGTGAGGGAGAGTGAGAATCCAAACAGATCCACACTCACCACTGAGCCCAGCATGGAGATCAAACCCACAACTGTGAGATCACAACCTAAGCCTGTATCAGAAGTCAAATGGTCAACCAACTGGGCCAACACAGGTGCCCCTATTTTAAACTTTTTGAGGGACCTCCATACTGTTTTCCAGAATGCTGCAGCAGTTAGCATTCCCATCAACAGTATAAGAGAGTTCCCCTTTTTATGCATCCTCACCAACAACAGTTGTTACTTGTGTTGTTTATTTTAGCCATTCTGACTGGTATGAGGTGATTTCACTGTTGTTTTGATTTTTATTTCTCTGATTATGAATGATATTGAGCATTTTTTTATGTGTCCATGAGCCATCTGTATGTCTTCTTTGGAAACATGTCTATTAATGTCTTCTGCCCATTTCATAAGTAGAGTTTTTTTTTGAGTGTTGAGTTTTATAAGTTCTGTATATCTTTTGGATACTAACCCTTTATCAGGATTGCCATTTGCAAATATCTTTTCCCATTCTGCAGGTTGCCTTTTCGTTTTGTTGATTGTTTCCTTCGCTGTGCAGAAAAAAGTTTTCTATCTTGATGAAGTCCCAATAGGATACTTTACCTTTTGTTTCCCTTGCCTCAGGAGACATATCTAGGAAGAAGTTTTTAAGGCTGATGTCAAAGTGGTTACTACCTGTGTTCTCCTTGAGGATTTTGATGGTTTCCTGTCTCACATTTAGGTCTTCCATCCATGTTGAATTTATTTTTTTGTGTGAGAAAGTGGTCCAGTTTGATTCTTTTGCATGTTGCTATCACTATTTGTTGAAGAGACGGTGTTCTTTCTATTGGATATTCTTTCCTGCTTTGTGGAAGATTAGTTGACCATATAGTTGTGGGTTCATTTCTGGGTTTTCTATTCTGTTCCATTGATCTATGTGTCTGTTTTTGTGTCACCATACTGTGTTGATCACTAGAGCTTTGTAATATAACTTGAATTCTGGAATTGTGATGCCTCTAGCTTTGCATTTGTTTTTAAGATTACTTTGGTTCTTTGTGTAATTTTGTGGTTCCATATAAATTTTAGGATTGTTTGTTCTAGCTCTGTGAAAAATGTAGGGATTGCATTAAATGTGTAGATTGCTTTGGGTAGGATAGACATTTTAATAATATTCATTCTAGTCCATGAGCATGGAATATTTTTCCATTTTTCTGTGTCATCTTCCATGTCTTTCACCCATGTTTTATAGTTTTCAGAGTACAGATCTTTTACCTCCTTAGTTAGGTTTATTCCTAGGTATCTTATGGTTTTTGTTGCAATTGTAAATGGGATGGATACCTTGATTTCTCTTACTGCAGCTTCATTATTGATGTACAGAAATGCAACACATTTCTGTACATTGATTTTGTATCCTGCAACTTTACTGATTTTGTGTATCAGTTCTAGCAATTTTTTGGTGGAGTCTTTAAAGTATCATGTCATCTGCAAATAGTGAAAATTTGAATTCTTCCTTGCCAATTGGGATGTCTTTTATTTTGATTCATTGTCTGATTCCTGAGGCTAAGACTTCCAGTACTATGTTGAATGACAGTGGTAAGAGTGGACATCCCTGTCCTTTCCTGACCTTAGAAGAAGAACTCTTAGTTTTCCCCCATTGATGATGATATTAGCTGTGGATTTTTCATATATGGGCTTTATTATTTTGAGATATTTTCCTTCTATGTCTACTTTGTTGAAGGTTTTTATCATGAATGGATGTTTTCCTTTGTCACTTTTTCTGCATTTATTGAAAGGATCCTATGGTTCTTATTCTTTTATTAATTAATGTGGTGCATTACATTGATTGATTTACAAATATTGAACTACCTGTGCAGCCAGGAAGAAATCCCACTTGATCATGGTGAATAATTCTTTTAATATACTATTGGATTTGATTTGCTATTATTTTGTTGAGAATTTTTTAATCCATATGCATCAGGGATATTGGCCTGTAGTTCTCTTTTTAAGTGGAGTCTTTGTCTGGTTTTAGAATCAGGGTGATTCTGGCCTCATAGAATGAGTTTGGAAAGTTTCCTTCCATTTCTACTTTTTTTTTGGAATACTTTGAGAAGAATAGGTATTAACTATTCTTTAAATGTTTGGTAGAATTCCCCTGGGAAGTCATGTGGCCCTAGAGTTTTGTTGTTGGGAGATTTCTGATTACTGATTCAATTTCTTTGCTGGTTGTCAGTTTGTTTAAGTTTTCTATTTTTTCCTGTTTCAGTTTTGGTATTTTATATGTTTCTAGGAATTGATCCATTTCTTCCAGATTGTCCAATTTTTGCCATATGGTTTCTCAAAACATTCCATTGTACTTGTTTGCATTTCTGTGGTATTGGTTGTTATTTTTCCTTTCTCGTTTGTGATTTTATTTATTTTTATTCTTTCTCTTTTCTTTTTGGTAAGTCTGGCTAGGAGTTTATCAATTTTATTAATTTTTTCAAAGAACCAGTTCTTTGTTTCATTGATCTATTCTTTTAGTTTCTGTACCATTTATTTCTGCTCTAAGCTTCTTCTGCTGGCTTTAGGCTTGATTTATTGTTCTTTTTCTAGCTCCTTTAGGTGTAACATTAGTTTGTTCGTTGGAGGTTTTTATGGCTTTTGAGGTAGGCCTGTTTTGCTATATACATCCCTCTTAGGACCACTTTTGCTGCATCCGAGAGGTTTTAGACAGTCATGTTTTCATTTTCATTTGTTTCCATGTATTTTTAAAAATTTCATTGATTTCCTGGTTGACCCATTCATTTTTAGTAGCATGTTGCTTAACCTCCATTTATTTGTGGTCTTTCCAATTTTTTCTTGTGGATGACTTCAAGCTTCATAGTGTTGTGGTGGGAAATATGCATGGTATGATCTCAATCTTTTTGTACTTGTTGAGGCCTGATTTGTGATCTAGTATGTGATCTATGCTGGACAGTGTCCAATGTGTACTTGAAAATAATGTGTATTCTGCTGCTTTAGGATGGAATCTTGTGAATATATTTGTTAAGTCCATCTGATCCAGTGTGTCATTGAAAGCCATTGTTTCCCTGTTAATTTTCTGCTTAGATGATCTGTAAGGGGGGGGGTGTCAAAGTTCCCTATTATTAATGTATTATTATCAATTAGTTCTGTTATGTTTGTTATTAATTGTTTTATATCTTTGTGTTCTTCCAAGTTGGAGGCAAATATATTTACAATTGTTAGATCTTCTTGTTGGATAGTTCCCTTTATTATGATATAGAGCCTTTCTTCATCCTTGTTACAGGCTTTGGTTTAAAATCTAGTTTTTCTAGAGCATTGGGTGACTCAGTCAGTTGAGTGTCCGATTCTTGATTTTGGCTCAGGTTATGATACCAAGGTTGTGGGATCGAGCCCCATGTTGAGCATGGAGCCTGCTTAAGATTCTCTCTCTCTCTCTCTCTCTCTCTCTCTCTCTCTCTCTCTCTCTCTCTCTCTCTCTCTGTCTCCCTCCCTCCCTCTGTCCCTTTCTGCTTAAGATTTTATCCCCCCACCTCAAATTAAAAAAATAAAATATTTAGTTTGTCTAATTGTTTAATTATTGCTACTTTAGCTTTCTTTCGATGTCCATTAACAAGATAAATGGTGCTCCATCCCCCCGTTTTCAATCTGCAGTTGTCTTTAGATCTAAAATGAGTCTCTTGTAGGCAGCATAGAGATGGATCTTATTTCCTCTTTTTGTTTGTTTGTTTGTTTTGTTTTATTGGGGGGGGTCTTGCTTTTTAGCCATTCTGATACCCTATGTTTTTTTATTGGAGCATTTAGTACATTTATAATCAGGGTGATTATTGATAGGTATCCATTTAGTGCCATTTTATTACCTGTTTTGTTATTGTTTCTGGAGATTTTCTCTGTTCCTTTCCTGTCTTTGTTCCTTCTGGTCTTTCCTTCCCACTTAGAGAGTCCCCTTTAATATTTCTCACAAGGCTCATGAACTCCTTTCATTTTTGTTTGTCTGGGAAACTTTATCTCTCCTTCCATTCTGAATGACAGCCTTGCTGGAAGAAGTATTCTTGGCTGCAGATTTTTATCATTTAGCACATTGAATACATCATGTCACACCATTCTGACCTGCCAAGTTTCTATGGAGATATCTGCAGTTATTCTAATGGATCTTCCCTTGTAAGTTAGGGACTTCTTTTGTCTTGCTGCTTTTAGGATTTTTGCTTTAGCAGTATATTTTACAAATTTAATTATAATATGTATGGTGTTGGCCTTGCTTTTATTGATTTTGGTGGGAGTTCTTTTTCCCTCCTGGATTCGTAAGTCCATTTACTTTCCCCAAGAAAGTGAAGTTTTTAGTCATAATTGTCTGAAATCAACTTTCTATCCCTTTTTCCTTCCCTAATTCTTCTGGGACTCCTATGATATGAATGTTATTACGTTTGATGGAGTCACTGAGTTCCCTAAGTCTTCTCTTGTGCTCCATCATTCTTCTTTCTCTCTTGTGTTCAACTTCGTTATTTGTCCTAACTCTATCTTCTATATCGCTTGTTTGTTCCTCTGCTTCTTCCATCCTTGTGGTCATTGTATCCCATCTGTTTCAAATTTCAGTTATTACATTTTTCATTTCTGCCTGATTGTTTTTTTAACTCTTATTTCTGCAGTAGGGACCTCCCTTAAGTCTTCCATTTTTTTCTTAAGCCCAGTGAGTGTCATCAGGCATATGAATTATGTCTGTTTCAATTAGATCTCTATCTGTGACCTTATCTTGTTCTTTCTTTTGGGAAGAATTGCTCCATGTTGGCATTTTGTTTACATCTCTGTCTTCTTCTGTGTGTTAGAAAAGCCTATTATGTGTCTTGATCCTGAGAGTAATGACTTTATGAAAAGAGGTCATATAGTGTACAGGGTCTGGCACTTCAGGGAGTGTCTCTGGTGTGTGCTGCATGCATTCTGCTGCTGTGTTTTGGCTGCTCTATCCTCCAGGCCAGTTGTCTGCAGAGGCTCTACATGCCTGCAGTGGTCAGTGTTTGGACCTTGGCCAAAGTGTGGTGAGTTTCAAGTAGGTGTGCTCTGGTCTGCTTGTTAAGTGGGACCTGATGCTACTTCCACTAGATTTGAGGCCTTGTAAAGCTCTCTGGTCAGGAGACATGGTGTGGATGGAGCTTTGTGCTGGTCTTCCACTGAAGAGGCCCACTGCACTGAGACTTAAGCGCATTTGCCCCAAAAGGGCACTACTGGCAGAGGGCTGGTGGATGGGACATTGTGTATGCAAGTTAGGCAGCCAGTGTCCACTGCTGTGCTGTTTACTGAAACATTTTATGCTGATGGGAAGGGAAGAGAAATGGTGCTGTCAGCTCCTTTGTTCCCAGAGAGGGTGTCCTTGCTTGCTGCTCTCAGGGAAGCACTCCCAGAAGAGTGAATTATCCCTTGTGCATCACAGGCATTTTTCAAATCATTGTGTATGCTCTGTCTGTCTCCAGGTTGTTTGTCTGCCAGGAGCAGTATAGTGCAATTTGGGCTCTATCCCAGCCAAGCCTGCTGACTTTTAAAACTCAGAAATTTAAGTTTAAATTAAATCAAATAAAATTAAAATTTAAGTGCTGTGGGAGGGGTCTGAGCTGGTCTTCTGGGGGAGGGTCTCATTGTGCTGGGACTGATACAGGTTTGACTTAGAAAGGCAGTTGCACCAGAACAGGGGCTCAAGACTTGGAGCAAGCAGGCTTGCAGCCAGTGTCAGAATAAGCCACCCTTGGCACAAGGTTCAGCATCTGTGCTACGAGCAGGGGAGGAAAATGGCACCTGCTGGCGTTTTTGTTCTCAGAAAGCCGTTTCTGCCACTTCTCACAAAGGGACTCCAAGAAGAGTGAATATTGTCTCCCTTGTGAGCCTTAGACATTCTTCAGATTATGCCTTCTACCCCCAGGTGGCTTGCCTGCCTTCTTTCCAGGAATAGGGCAGTACTCTCAGGCCTCTATCTGAGTCAACTATAAAACTGCCAAATGTTAAAAACGCCAAACTTTAAAACTACATTCTTTGAGCCCTGCTGGTTGCAAAAGCTCAGGAAATCAATCTACTTGTTTTCCCAGCCAATGGCTTTGGGGAAATTTCCTCCTTTTGTGATCTCCTGTGCTCTCTCTCTTTCTCAGTGACCTGGGCTCTCTTCCCTCAGCAGCACCCAACATATGTTTCTCCCCAAACCACATCTCTACACTTCTTACATTTCTCAGTGTGGCCTCTTTTCTCTCTCTAGTTGTGAGATTTATTCTGTCAGACCTCATGTTGATTTTATGCATACTCAGAGTGATATGATAGTTATCCTGTTGTGTCTGAGGGAGGAGATGACCTAGGATCCTTCTACTATGCCACCATGTTAGCACTGCCCCCCATCCCCACCCCAGAGTGAAGGTTTTAATGGACACCTCCTGAGCATCTCTGCAATGAATCAAGCAGCCCATAGGCTTAGAGGGCTAGAGTCCCAGGGGCTCCTTACTGCCAAGGAATCCACACACTAAAGTCATCTAGCCACCTGCTTCTTTTGCTTGGAACTGTAAATCACGAAGGCCATTATAGGGGCACCTGGGTGGCTCAGTCAGTTTAGCGCCCGACTTCAGCTCAGGTCATGATCTTGCAGTTTGTGAGTTTGAGCCCCGTGGTGGGCTCTGTGCTGACAGCTCAGAGCCTGAAGCCTGTTTCAGATTCTGTGTCTCCCTCTCTCTGACCGTCCCCCGTTCATGCTCTGTCTCTCTCTGTCTCAAAAATAAATAAACGTTAAAAATAAATAAATAAATAAGTAAAGGTTAAAAATTAATTAATTAATTAAATTAAAAAAGGTGGCCATTATACTCAGGAGGCTCCAATGCTCTAGCTGCCTACATAAGCAAACAGAAACCTATTTTCAAGCAAATTCTTGTGAATGCCTCAAGGGTAAGAAAACAATCCTAAGAACACCCAATCTCAAGCAGCCAACTAACTAGGCTTTCCTAAGTAAGGCAATTCCTTAAGCTATAGCCAATCTTATAACTTATTTGCTTCGTTTTCCCTTTTTGTCTACAAAAGCCTTTCCCCTAGTTTGTTTTGGTGCTGCCTGATTGGATTTGCTGTATGCTGAAATATACTGTGAAATTTTAATATACCTCAGTTTATCTTTTAACAGAACTAATTTTAAAAAGCCCATAAGGCTCATCCTTGCTCAGTTCTGCTTTTATTTATTAATTTTAAGGATTTTATTTAAAAAATTTTAAGTTTATTTATTTATTTTGAGGGTGGGGGAAGGGGCAGAGAGAGAGAATTCCAAGCAGGCTCCACACTGCCAGCGCAGAGCCTGATGCAGGGTTTGAACTCATGAACCATGAGATCATGACCTGAGTCAAAATCACACTTGATCTTAGCCAAAAGGCCGAGAAGCGATGACCTGAGTCAAAATCAAGAGTTAGATGCTCAGCCAACAGAGCCACCCAGGCACCTCTTAAAGATTTTATTTTTAGGGGCACCTGGGTGGCTCAGTTAAGTGGCTGACTTTGGCTCATGTCATGATCTCATGGTTCATGGGTTCGAGCCCTGTGTCAGACTCTGTACTGACAGCTCAGACCCTGAAGACTGCTTAGGATTCTGTGTCTCCCTCTCTCTCTGCCCCTCCCCCAGTCATGCTCTGTCTCTGTCTCTCAGAAATGAATAAATGTTTAAAAAAAAGATTTTATTTTTAAGTAATCTCTACAGCTAACATGGGACATGAACTTGCCACCTCAAGATCAAGTTGCATGCTCTACCAACTGAGACAGCCAGGCACCCCTCAGTGGTGCTCTAATTAAGGAGGGCTTCCTTATTGCCCAGTGTAATATTACATCCAATCTGCTGTTCTCACAAAATTACCTATCTTTGTTTCCATAGCAGTTGCCACCTTCTAACATACAATATAACTTACTATTTCTGCTTCCCTGTTTCCTGTGTCTTCCTTGAACATAATAAAAGTAACATGAAGATGGGACTGCTTGTCTTGTGCCTGCATTTCTCTCACGCATCTCCCAAAAGTTCCTGAAAACCCAGTATGTGCTCGGTGCACATTTCTTAGAACAGTGAATAAAATGACATTTCAATTTCCCTCTCATTTTAACTATTCTTGGTGCCCTAAATGTCCCCTTCATCTCTCTCCAAAGTAGTGTGAAAATTAGTAAAGGATGCCTCATTTAAAATGGACTCAGGAGGGGGACCTAGGTAGCTCAGTCGAATAAGCATCCAATTCTTGTTTTCAACTCATTTCAGGATTTTACAGATGGTGAGATTGAGCCCCATGTTGGGCTCTGCACTGACAGCATGGAGACTGCTTGGGATTCTCTCTCTTTCCCTCTATCTCTGCACCTTGCTGTGCTCTCTCTCTGTCTCTCAAGTAAATGAACATTAAAAACAAATAGAATGGAGTCAGGAGGCCCTGAAGGCTGACCTCTCACATAGGTTGGACATGAAAAATCAGCAGGAAAAAGGAAAGGGAGGATGACAGGGAGGATGCTGCCCAGGTAGGACTTTAATCTTTAGCTTTAAATAAAAGAAGGATGATCTCTCCTTGTCCCAGCAAGGACACACTAACCATGGCATGCAGCCAATGAAAAACTACTGTAAACTCAAATTCTTGTTCTTCAATGTCATTTATTGAAATATTCCTCCCCAATTTCCTTCTAAAACCTAGTAAAAGACAACTTTTACTGTGTTTCCTCAGATTTGCTAGTGATATGCAATAGTGTGCTTATATGCAGTTGAAATTCCTCTGCTTTTCCTGAATAAACTCAGTTTGCTAATAAAATAACTGGCTGTTTATTTTTAAGCTTGAAAGTAGTATTACTCAGTGTTTTCAAAAATGAAAAAGTCAGGGTGCCAGAGTGTCTCAGTCAGTTAAGCATCTGACTTCGGCCAGGTCATGATCTCATGGTTCTTGAGTTCGAGTCCCACATTGGGTGAGCTTGAGCCCCCCCACCCCTTAGGGTGAACACAAGCACCACTTTAGATGAGCCACACTTCTTTCTCTCTCCCTCTCTCTCTGCCCCTCATGGGATTCTTTCTCTCTCTGCCCCTTACTTGCTTATGCCCTCTCTCTCAAAAAAAAAAAAAAAAAAAAAAAAAATCACAATTTGGAGATAAAACCTTCACAATGACCAAGCACATTGGTGTAGCACAGTCACATACTCCATTTGATTCTATCTTCTCAGACTACTTAGAGTCGGCTTCTAAAAGTCCTGTGAGTTTGTAACTGTTTTTTAGTCTTTACTGATGTGTAGATAGAATGTTGGTTTACCCATAGGTACTTCGGCCACTGCCTTTACACCACTAGATAAATGTTGTGAACTGCTTTCTGAAATGGCTTTTCACATCTGATTTTGTAGCATACTTTCAATTCCTACTGCCAGTGCCTGAAGAACTAAGAATCACTTCCCAGCAAGGAGATGAGATCATCGGGTTCAAATGACCCTTTAACTCAGGGTTCAGATTCTCCCTTTGCACACTCGCTCCAACTGAAAATGGCAACATGTGTTTGGGACCCAAAACAGCATCAGTTAAGTTGCTCTCTGAGATTAATGTCAGACTCCTAAAAAAAATGGAGTATGATGAAGTTTGGGGGTGAGGGAGGGGTGGTCCAGAGCCAACGACCAAGAAAGAATTCTTTAAGACATCTTTGGTGCAAAAAAGTAATTTTATTAAAGTATGAGGACAGGACCTGTGGGCAGGAAGAGCTGCCCCAGACCCTGTGGAGAGACTGGATATATATTTAGGAGTTGGGGGAGGTAGAGTCGAGGGGAAGTTTCCAGTGAGATTTTCATATGCTAAACAAGAGTCACAGGATAATGGAGACCCAACTATTGTCAAGCTAAGGTTGTTTTTTCCCTCTAGCAAAGCATTAGCATTAAGAAAGTAGGGAGTTCCTGGAGAAACATTTTACTCTGCCTGCCTCAAGTATCTGCCAATGGGCTGCAGGTTATAAGGAAATTTTACCTGCCATTTCCTTCTTTCTGCCTTTGTTCCCTCATATCCCTATTGATGGGTGATGTTGGAGCTCGAGGAAACTGAGCCTATAGTTTTCTGGAGATTAGGCTATTGATTAAGATTGCCTTTTTCTTGTAATTTACTAAGATATTTGCAAACTGATGGAGACTCCTGTCCTGTATAACTGTGATCTCTACCAGCCATTTGTTTTCTGTCCTTTCCTTTGTCCTTGGGCAGCCAGGAGTGCCTGAGAAATGTCACACAAATCGCAAATGGGGTGGGGAGCATTTGTGGCCTGTCAGCTTGACTTATGCTCTTTCATCAAGTATATATGAAAATATGAAGTAAAAATATATGGATAAAAGTGTTTCTCGGGGCGCCTGGGTGGCGCAGTCGGTTAAGCGTCCGACTTCAGCCAGGTCACGATCTCGCGGTCCGTGAGTTCGAGCCCCGCGTCAGGCTCTGGGCTGATGGCTCGGAGCCTGGAGCCTGTTTCCGATTCTGTGTCTCCCTCTCTCTCTGCCCCTCCCCCGTTCATGCTCTGTCTCTCTCTGTCCCAAAAATAAATAAAAAATGTTGAAAAAAAAAAAAAAAAAAAAAAAGTGTTTCTCAACAGATGGGACACAATCACGATACAGGCAAGTGTAGAAGTGATGAAGTTTTGGGGTGATGGGGGGGTTCATGGGGTCAAGAGCCGACGGCCAAGAAAGAATTCTTGAAGATATCTTTCCTGCAAAACGGTGATTTTATTAAAGCACGGGACAGGACTTGTGGGCAGGAAGAGCTGCACTGGGGTTGTGACAGGTAACTCATTATATACCCTCAGGTTGGGAGGGGGTCAGGGATAGAGTATCTCTCTAAGTAATTTTGGAAGCAAGGTTTCCAGGACCTTGAGAGGCTAGCTGTTGCTAGGGAAACATCATTTATCACCGTTTAATAAAGTCTCAGTGATGAGACCCTTTAGATTCATATCAAGGAACCATAAGCTTGGAGTATGATTGCCAGCATGTATCTTGGGACAGTTGAGCAGTTGACTTACAGGATCCTCGAGGTTGGGATAATGTGAAGCCAAGGTTCTCTTTTGCTCCCTGTAAAGTGTCATCCTTGAGGCAGCCGAAATCCTAAAAAGGTGGTCCTGAAATCCTAGAAGGGTGGTCACTCTGCCAGTCTCAAGGACTTGTCAATGGGCTATAGGCAGTAAGGAAATTTAATTTTTCATTTGCCTTAGTTTCCCACATTACCATGGCAAGCACTTAACCTCTTTCCTTTGTTGTTCAGTAGCCAGGAGTATCTAAGGAATATCACACATATTCCACTTGGTTGGGGAGGGGGGTGCAGCCTGTATTTTGCCCCTCAGCCTGCCTCATACTCCCTCATCAGAACCAGTGGCTAACCTTGTCATTGTTCACCTAACTCAGGGTGGCCTACCATCCCTCTTCCTTCTTCCCTGTCACTGACCTGTACAGGGTGTGACAAAGAAAACCACAGGCCTCAGATGGAGTCACTTCTGCTAGGCCATGTCACCAAACCTGGGCATAATACCTAAACTCATTGTACTCTCAACCAACCCCAGAAATTTAGTTTCCACTGGTCAGTCAGGAATATTGGGGTCAATACCAAAAAGGTTATTAGCCATATGGATGGACCCTTTCCATCACCAAAGATGAGGTATTCCCCTGATAAGACCTTTTTGTCCCATAACAAAGTGACCCCACCTGACATAATCCTTTTTTTTCCTGTTTATGAAGTTCTTACCTTAAGCTTTCTGTAGCCCTTTGTTGCTTCCCTCTACTTGGTAGATGTGATGCCGCCCAATTCACAAATGAATGACTAATCCTAAAGACCTTTAAAATGCACTGGGCTGAATTTTTATGGTAACAGGGACTTTTCTATTGTTCTAAACAATTACAAACTGACTCTAACACTTCAGGCTGCAAGCATTTGAAGAGCAACAACATCTTTCCAGCTGTGCACAGACACATTTTGATGTCAGAACAAAGGCAGGAGGAAATGGCAGATAGAATTAAATTTCCTTATAACCCACAGCCCATTGACAACTACTTGAGGCTACAGAGTAAAATGTTTCTCCAGGAAATCCTACTGTCTTAATGCTAATGCTTTGCTAGAGGGAAAAACAACCTTAGCTTGACAATAGCTAGGCCTCCAATATCCTGTGACTCTTCCTTAGCATAAGAAAATCTCATTGGAAACTTCACAGTGACTTACCTCCCCCAATTCCCAAATATATAACTAGTCTCTCCATATGGGTCCTGTCCCCGTGCTTTAAGAAAATCACCTTTTTGCACCAAAGATGTCTTCAAGAATTCTTTATTGGCCGTCAGCTACAGACCACCCCACCATCACCCCAAATCTTCATTAATTTGACTTCTGAAGTACTGTACACAACGGAATGAGGTGTAATTTCCGTTACGAAGAGGTCGTGGGAGCATCTAAAATAAGTTCTCCTTTGGAAGCTGATTGAACTTCATGGGGTGTGAAATTAGGGCTCTTCTCGGTTTTTAAACAAGGTTCGAAGCAGTTCCCCGTGGGTAGGACCAGCACTTTCCAGTAACCTGCCAGATGAGGGGTGTCCAGGCTCCGGGTGCAGAAGCTACTTCTGCTCCAAAGCTCCAGGGTACAGAACCCACTCTCAGCTACTGCGCTGGGAGCTAAGGTACCGGGAAGACACTGGGCAAAGAGGACAGAGCGAGGAGCCAACAAGGGAACAGGAAAGGGATTTCTAGGCGTGCGCAGCCGCTGGGGGCGGGACTTCCTGCCTCACCCCTCGGACGACTTCTGGCCTTTCCTCAGGTCGGCTCAACCTCTAAGGTTCCGGAGCGGACTTTCGGGGACCAGGTGACAAACTAACAAAGCGCGAGGGGAGGCAACGTCCCCGCCGCATAGACTGGGGGTCACGACTCGCTGACGCCACTCGGGCTGCTCCCCGCCGGGGCCGGAACTGGGACCGCGGGCTCGAGTGTCAGTTCTCCCACAGTCCGATGGCGGCGGCCGCGCCTAGGAACCCGGCTGAGGTAACCGCGCGGCCCCCGGGCCCACCCGCCCCGCCCCAGACCCTCCAGGCCCGAGCGCGGGGCGCCTGCTCGCGTCCCTGCGGCCCAGGTCCCGGTGTCCGGGCCGGGGAGGCGCTCGCGGGCGGGGTCTCCGCGTCTGAGCGCCGGCGTGACGGGGTGCGGGAGCGGGCTGCAGGGGAGGGGCCGGCTGGTGCAGGGCTGCAGGGGGCCTGCGCCACCAGCGGGGCACGGCAGGTCTCGGTTCTTTCAGCGAACGCAAGGTGCAGCGGCGCCCGTGAGGCCTGTCACCTGGCTGCCTGACCAGTCCATCCGTGCTGGCGGTGTGCCAGGCGGTGTAACCCAGGTGTAAATAGATAGGCCCAATCTGGCTGCGGAGAGGACAGATTGCAGGGGTGGGGGGCAGAGGGGACAGGGAGCGCAGGAGGGGGTGCCTGCGCGAGTGTATGTCATCGTTGACGGGCCAGAAGGGTCACCGTGGATGTCAGCGAAGCGGTTGAATTTTGGCCCCGGGTTTGAGAAGGGCCAAGGCAAATTTGGGGTGTTGCAGGTGACAGGAGAAAGGGAGGGGTCCCGGAATGCCTGGGGGCTTTGGTCCTTTGAAGTACAATCTGCCAGTTATTTGACGGGCAAAACTAGTTTCTTTGAGAACGAAAGAGCACCGCAGTCTGGAACAAGCAAGCTGAGGCTCAACAGTAGGCCAGTCCGGAGGACACGAGAGAGGTAGGCTTTTTTAAAGGGGAAGGGGCTACGTTGGGAAGGCTGTTAACATCTACAAGTCCGTGAGAGTAAACTGGGAATTGAAAGTATAGTGGCTTCCCATTGGCTGAGCTGTGGGTGGGGTGGTCCCGAAAGCCTGTCTTTTCCCCTCTGGGCTAGTAGAGGAGGTAGTTTCCCAGTCCAAGTTCGAGTGTGTCGTCCTGTCGGGTCTGCACTGATCGTGGCGGTAGTGCGTGAGAGCTCCCCCAGCTGCGTCCTCCCGACTCCCTTTTAGTGAGGTTTCCCGTTATTAATTCTCAGCGGTCCTAGCAGCGGAAGGGGTGGACGCTCCCATCAGCTGGACGGTAGGTGGCAGTAGGTTGATTGTCCTTGGAGATCTCCCAAGTTGCTTGGACGTCGTTAAGTCTTAGATGTTCAGAGAGGCGTGAGTGACGTCATCCAGTGGGGGCGCGACAGGAAAACCCGGGAAACCGGGGCAGGTTTCAGGATGGAAACTTTGAAAAGTGAGGGCAGTTGTGTGGCCCCGGCGGAGGTTTGGATCACATTGAGGACGGGGTGCAGACTAGGGGGGCAGTGCTATCAGTAGGTCAGAGGGCCTTAGTGAGGTGTGCTGAAGAGTGGTTCCCTGGCTCAGCGCCTGGTTGGGGCTGCTGGGCAGCGCGGGCACAGGCGAAGGAGAGAGAAAGATGTGGCAGATGGATGGGTGGGTAAGGCTTCCATGGCATGATGGGACAAGAGATGGCTGAGGACACCTAGGAGTAATTGCGGCAAGGTGACAGGGATCAGTGGTGTAGGGCTTCACCAGAGCTTTGTGGTGCGCTTTTCTGGTGTCCGGGCCGTTTCACAGTCTTGCTGATGGATAAGGTGTGGGGCCAGTGTGGTCACTTGTGAGTCTCTGTGCCTGGCAGGGAGACCTTTAGGGCTGGGCTTTTCACAAAGGTTCAGTGCAGAGTGGAGGGTTGTGACTGTTGGAGGGACAGCATGGGCAGCACAGAAGTATTAGAGGGACTGGGAGTATCTGAAACGGCTACGTGGCTGTGGGTGTGTGTCCCTGAAGCCAGGATCCCCGGCAGGCGAGGGGGACTTCTCAGCCGCATTTGAGGCTTTCCCTCTGGTGGGATCCACGAGAGAGCTGGGGTTGTAGTGGACCCTGTTTGAATTTGTCACACATCCTTTGGGTGTCATGTGACAGGTACCAGTGTGAGTCAAGGGGGCATCCTTTGGTGTGGGGCAGGAAGCTGTGGGGGCGCAACTGTGGGGTCTGAAGGTGTGAGGGAGATGCAGACTACAGGGTCATGTTCACTTGGAGAGGGAGTGTGAGTGTGAGCTTAGGGTCTCAGGGCCCTGGGATTGGAGACTGACTGGTCGAGGTGGGTCCATAATTGTCTGTGTTTGAGGGCACATTCGGGGAGACTCCACGGGAATTTCCAGGCAGAAAGGATGGCGCTTGGGGGGCCAAACCCAGATTGGCCCCCGCAGATTGCATCTATGCACCCCCTGCCTGTTATTGCTGAGGACCGAACACAGTGATTGGTGGGTTGGTGAGGAGACGGTGGCATTAATGACACCAGGACCTGGTCTTTATTCTGAGGTAGGAGCTGGGGTGGCTGGGGAGAATGGGGTGTATGTGTCAGGGTTTAGACTGTGGGTTCTCCGAGAGAGAATGTTCATGGTGCCATCTGTCCGTTTCATGACAGGGTGGTGTGACCTTTGAGGACATTGCCATCTACTTCTCCTGGAAGGAATGGAGACTTCTTGATGAGGCTCAGAGACGGCTGTACTATGACGTGATGCTGGAGAACTTTACACTTATATCCTCCCTGGGTAAGGCCCTCACCCTCCCCAGTGACCTGGACTGGGCTCTGTATTCCCGCTTTAGCCCCCAACTGCCCATTCCCTAGGGGATGCTTTGTACCTCTTGGGTGTGGACTGTGGGCCCTGCTTGTTCCCCCAGCTTCCGTGGTGGTTGCATTTGTTGCTAAGGCTGGGATGTTGGTGTGCCCTTTTATCTCCCCTGCTGTTCCAGTGCTCTCTGTGCCGAACCCTCATAGGGTAAAAGAGTAGTCAGTCAGTGACGCTAATGGATTGTGCCTTACTTACCCTCTGACCCACCGGGTCACTGTGTTGAGATCCATGCCTTTTCTATGGCCCTTGTTTTGATACCTTCTTTTGGCTGACATTTCCTTGCCTGCCTCTGCCGGAAATTGCAAGGATTGATTGGGTCGTACTTATGAGCACTATGGGCTACTTCTCAAGACTGTCTTGTATGGTTCTTTTGGTGGTGTTTACATCTCTTCTTCTACCTGCCCCCATCCCTTCCGTTTCGTTGAGGTATGAACTGACCAGGAAGATTCCATTTTGAAAGTGTATTACGTGAGGATTTGATCTGCTTATACATTAGGAAACTAGTTCCAAATAGAAGGTAGTCAACACACCCTATTAGTTGACATAATTATATTTGTGGTTAGTGAGAAGCTTAATATCTACTCCCTTAGCAAATTCCAAGCGTACAGTACAGTATTCACAAGTGTAGTCAACATGCTGTTAGGTCCTTAGAACTTAATTAGCTTTAAAAAATTTTTTTTACTGTTTTTTATTTATTTTGAGAGACAGAGAACATGTGAGCAGGGGAGGGCCAGACTGAGGGAGGAAGACAAAATCTCAACTAGGCTTCATGCTTAGCATTGAGCCAAGGTGAGATCATGATCTGAGCCGAAATCAAGAGGGGGATGTTTACCAGACTGGACCACCGAGGTGCCCAGAACTTACTCATCTTATAAAGGGAAATGTGTTCCCCTGACCAGGATCTCTCCATTTCCCCCATTCCTTAGCTTTTAGCTTTCTACCTTCTGGGGGGTGTGATTTTTTTTTTTTAATTATTTATTTATTTATTTTGAGAGAGAGAGAACCAGCAGGGAATGGGCGAAGAAAGAGGGAGACAGGATCCCAAGTGGGCTCTGCTGACAGCAGGGAGCCTGATGCGGAGCTGTGCTCACGAACCCTGATATATAGATTGAGCCAAAGTCAGATGCTTAACCGACTGAGCCACCTAGGCGCCCCTGATTTTTCTTTTTTTTTTTTTAATTTTTTTTTTTTCAACGTTTTTTTATTTATTTTTGGGACAGAGAAAGACAGAGCATGAACGGGGGAGGGGCAGAGAGAGAGGGAGACACAGAATCGGAAACAGGCTCCAGGCTCCGAGCCATCAGCCCAGAGCCTGACGCGGGGCTCGAACTCACGGACCGCGAGATCGTGACCTGGCTGAAGTCGGACGCTTAACCGACTGCGCCACCCAGGCGCCCCTGATTTTTCTTTTTTTAAAGAATATTTATAAGTGATATCATACAGGATTTGTTTTTTGCTGTATGGCTTATTTGATTAGCATAATGTATTCTAGGTTCATCCCATGTTGTGGCAAGTGGCAGTGTTGCCTTCTTTTTTTAATGACCTATTATTTACTTATGTGTGTGTCCTAAATGTTCTTTGTCACTGTATTCGTTTATTTTTAAAATACAATTTATTTATGTATTTTAGTTTTTTAAAAGTATGCTCCGTGCCCAAAGTGGAGCTTGAACTCTGAACCCTGAGATTAAGAGTCCGGTATGCCACCACTGAGCCTGCCAGGTGCCCCTTCTTTGTCACTTTAAACAGTCACCACACTTAAGGGCGCCTGGGTAAGCCTCCAACTTCAGCTCACATCATGATCTCGCTGTCAGTGAGTTCAAGCCCCGCATCAGGTTCTGTGTTGACATCTTAGAGCCTGGAGCCTGCTTCAGATTCTGTGTCTCCCTCCGTCTCTCTGCCCCTCCCCAACTCACACTCTCTCTGTCTCATGAATAAATAAACCTTAAAGAAAACAACACTCACCACACTTCATGGTGTTTCCATATATTGGCTATTGTGAATAATACTGCGGGGGATGTGCAAGTGCAGGTCATTTGTGGAGTTTCTGATTTTGTTTCCTTGCGATACATACCTAGGAATGGCAACGGTGGCCCATATGGTAGTTCTATTTTTAATTTTCTTGTGGGTCTTCCCTAATATTTTCCATAACTTGCCTATTTATATTCCCAGCAATAATGTTCAAGGGGTTTTTTTTCCTCCACATCCTCACCAACATGCTACCTCTTGACTTTTTTTTCTTTTACTGTTTATTTATTTCTGAGAGACACAGAGACAGAATGCAAGTGGGTTGGGGCAGAGAGAGAGGGAGGCACAGAATTTGAAGCAGGCTTGAGGCTCTGAGCTGTCAGCACAGAGCCTGACGTGGGGCTCGAACTCACGAGCTGTGAGATCATGACCTGAGCCGAAGTCAGACGCCCAACCTACTGAGCCACCCAGGTGCCCCTCTTGTGTATTTCTTTGGCTCTGCTGCAACTTTTGAATTTTGTACAGTGGTACTTGTTTTTGCTTTTTGTCTATGCTTTTGATGTCACATTCAAAAACTCATTGACAGGAATTAAGTAGGATTTTCCATACGTTTTTCCTAGGAGTTTTAGGTTTTGATGTCCCATGTTTAAGTCTTTTTTTTTTTTTTTTTTTTTTTTTAATTTTTTTTTCAACGTTTTTTATTTATTTTTGGGACAGAGAGAGACAGAGCATGAACGGGGGAGGGGCAGAGAGAGAGGGAGACACAGAATCGGAAACAGGCTCCAGGCTCCGAGCCATCAGCCCAGAGCCTGACGCGGGGCTCGAACTCACGGACCGCGAGATCGTGACCTGGCTGAAGTCGGACGCTTAACCGACTGCGCCACCCAGGCGCTCCCCGTGTTTAAGTCTTTATTCAATTTAGAGTTCATTTCCACAAGTGCTGGAAGATGGGGGTCCAGTTTCATTGTTTTGTCATTTGGATATTCAGATTCCCGAGAGGAGAGTATTCTTTCCCCAGTGTATTCTTGGCATAATTGTCAAGGATTAATGGATTGTAGATGTGTGGGTTTCTTTCCGGGCTCTTTATTCCGTTGCACTGGTCTGTTTTTATGCTTTAGTGCTGTTTTATGTTTTAGTAGCATATTGTTTTGATTACTACAGCTTCGTAATAGAGTTTGAAACCACAAATGTCTGCCTTCAGCTTGGAACTTCTTTCTCAAGAGTGCTTTGGCCTTGAGGATTTGGTTAACTCGGTGCGAGTGTCCCCTGGAGCAGGCAGCTGGCGTCTCCTGCGCAGGGACTGCAGTAGCATCTGCCCTGTGGCTGTTAGAGATGCCCCAGCTCGTTTCCTACCCATCTCTTCGTGTCTCTGGTAATAGTCTCCAGCCATCCTTTCTTCGTGCTTCTGCTCTCTTTTATGCTGCACAGTATAGTAGTCCGTCTTAATTGGGCCCTTGAGCCCTATGAGTCTCAAGTCATTCATAGACAGCTGTTGAATTGATTTTTGTTGGTGTGAAAGATGGCATCTCCTGTTCTACAGTCCTGTCAACATCAGTCACATAGGATACTTTTCTGAGTCTGTTGTGTGCAGGGCAGCTCTGGAATACCCCTGGCCATCTACTTTTTTTCCTACATTATTTCTACCCTCCCTGTGCCCTGTAGTTGCTCACTTAGCACTTACAGGAAAAGAGTGTTCTGTGTAGCATAGGACGGACATGATGCAGACATGACCATGTGGCTTCACAGGGGGACCATTTCCGGTGAATGGCAGCCGGGGAAGGTGTGCTATCAGGACTGTATTCAGCTCACACTAGGCAGCTTTGTTTGTTCAACCAGACTTTGGTGCCATTGTCAAAGGCAACACCTCGTTCCTGTCTTTCCTTCTTCACTATTGAGAGTTTGTGTACTTGTGTGTTCTACTCCTTTGGTAGTCCTGTGACTTCCAGCGCAGGGGTAATTGCTGTTTCTCGGGCCTCCGCATCCCACCCATTTCTCTCGCTGGACTTTCTGTTTACCGTAATATTCACCCCTGAACATTTTGCCATGAGATGTTCAGTGTCCTTAAACTGACCGTGAATAGCAGCAAATGTCTTGTGAATGGATTTTCTCACACTCTTCTGTTCAGCGAAACATCAGCAGCCAGAAAGGTCCTACACAAAGCTGTGGGAAGAGATGAAAGGTTTAGATTCCGGCTGTGTTCCTTGTGTCACATCCTAAATTTGTATCCTTCTAGTGAGCGGTCCACAATGC
Organism: Neofelis nebulosa; assembly: GCF_028018385.1. Classification (NCBI taxonomy): domain Eukaryota; kingdom Metazoa; phylum Chordata; class Mammalia; order Carnivora; family Felidae; genus Neofelis; species Neofelis nebulosa. The sequence continues at coordinate 725,176 of NC_080798.1, forward strand.
TTTGACTTTAGGGGCCCAGTAACGCAGAGCAGGCACTCCTTCACCTGAATTCCAACTCCACTGTCTGGAACAGCATCTATTCAACTCGTGCCTACACGAGACAGGTGCATATGTGTGACGGGCTTACCCCTCACTGTAGTCACCACGTATTTCATGAGAGTTTCTTTGCGTTCAGGTTGCTGCTGTGGAGTAGAAGATGCGGAGGCACCCCTTGAACAGAGCGTTTCTGTAGGTGTGTCACAGGCCAGCACGCCCAAGGCAGCTCTGTCTTCCCGGAAGACCCACCCTTGTGACATGTGCGGTCCGGTCTTGAGAGACGTTTTCCGCTTGGCTGAGCACCAGGGAAAACCAAGCAGCCAGAAACTGTTGAGGTGTGGGGCATGTGGAAAACGATTTTACTTCAGCGTAAACTTTCAGCAGCAGCTGGACCAGCATACGGGAGAGAAACCCTTCAGAAATAGTGTGGACACGCTCTCTTTTATGAAGGGATATGGATTCCATGATTCAGGAAAGCCCTTTACCTGTACAGAGGTTCAGAAGGACTTCCTGCCTGGCGTGGTTCGTCTGCAGCAGTACGCCATTCATACTGGAGAGAAGCCAAACACAATCAGCCAGTGCAGGGAAACTTTGCAGAGTAGTAAAGGTCATTACACTTGGGGAAAATGCAAGGAAGCCTTTGGTCCCGAGCATACACCCGTTCAGGATCAGAGTGTGCAGCCTGGAAGACCATGTTTTGTGTGCAGTGAATGTGGGAAAACATTCAGGTACAAATCTTTATTGACTATCCACCAGAGATTCCATACTGCAGAAGGACATCATGAGTTTGGCAAAGGTGAAAAATCCAATAGGAAAAGGTCTGTCCTTAGTGAAAATGGAAAGGCTCACACTGGGTCCAGGCAGTACACGTGCAGCAAATGTGGTAAATCCGTAAGCCACAAATCTGTGCTCATTCATCCCCAGAGAGGGCACAGTGGAGAAAATGTTTATGTTTGCAGTGGATGTTCAAAATCTTTTAGCCATAGTTCAGTTTTAATTACCCAGAAGGTTCAATCTAGAGAAAGGCGTTATAAGTGTGGTGACTGTACAAAATGTTTTACCTCTATCTCTGCTCTCAGATATCATCAGAGATCTCACACAGGGGAAAGACCTTATCAGTGTAGGGAATGTGGGAAGACTTACATCTCCAGTACTGGCCTCCGTTATCATCGCAGGGTTCACACTGGAGAAAGGCCTTATGAGTGCAGTGAATGTGGGAAAACTTTTACTGCTAGTTCTGTCCTCCATTATCATAAGAGAATTCACACTGTAGAAAGGCCTTATAAGTGCCATGAATGTGGCAAATCTTTTTTCTCTGCGTCTGACCTCCATTATCATCACAGAGTTCACAGTGCAGAAAAGCCGTATCAGTGCAATGAATGTGGCAAGTCCTTTCTCCGAAAAAACAGCCTCAATGTACATGTAAAGGTTCACTCAAGTGAAAGGCCTTATAAGTGTAATGAATGTGGGAAATCTTTGAAGTGGAAGGCAACATTCATTAAACACCAGAGAATTCACACAGGAGAAAGACCTTACAGGTGCAGTGAATGTGGCAAGTCTTTTACCGCTAGTTCTGCTCTCCAGTATCATCGGAGAGTTCACACGGGAGAAAGGCCTTATGAGTGCAGTGAATGTGGGAAATCTTTTATCACTAGTTCTGTCCTCCATGAACACCGGAGAGTTCACACTGGTGAAAGGCCTTATGAGTGCAGGAAATGTGGGACATCTTTCTCCTCAACTTCTTCCCTCCGTCATCACCAGAGAGTTCACATTACAGAGAGGCCTTATGAGTGTGGTGAATGTGGCAAATCTTTCCTCTCTGGGTCTGACCTCCAGTATCACCAGAGAGTTCACACTGGAGAAAAGCCTTATAAATGCAGTGAATGTGACAAGTCCTTTCTCCGAAGAAATAGCTTCACTGAACACATAAAAGTCCATTCAGGTGAAAGGCCTTATAAATGTAATGAATGTGGGAAATCTTTGAACTATAAGTCGACATTCATTCAACACCAGAGAATTCACACAGGAGAAAAGCCTTATCTATGCAATGAATGTGGAATGTCTTTTAGTCATAGTCGTGCCCTACGGTTTCATCGTCATTGTCACCTTGGAAGAAGTCCTTATGAGTGTAGTCAGTGTGGGAAATCTTTTACTTCTAATTCTTCCTTCATGTCACACCAGAGAATTCACACTGGAGAAAAGCCTTATGAGTGCAGTGAATGTGGGAAGGCTTTCACTGCTCGTTCTCTCCTCTATTCTCACCGGATTGTTCACACAGAAGAAAGGCCTTATGAATGCAGTGAATGTGGCAAGTCCTTTCCCCGAAGAACTACCCTCAATGTACACATAAAGGTTCACTCAGCTGAACGGCCTTATAAGTGTAATGAATGTGGGAAATCGTTGAAGTATAGATCGACATTCATAAAACACCAGAGAATTCACACAGGAGAAAGGCCTTATGAGTGCAGTGAATGTGGGAAGGCTTTTATCAGTCATCCAGCTCTTAGTTATCATCGCAAGAGTGCACACAAGAGAAAGGCCTTAGGAGTGCTGTGAATCTAGGAAGTCTTTGAGCTAACTCTAAAAACGTACTCAACATGAGAAACTATATAGTAGAAAATGTCTTTATTCTTAACATGATGACCTGAATGCCCATGTTCACTAAAATTTCTATGTTGAATACCCATTCGGAAGGAATAGTATTTTTTTTGTTAACTTGTTGTATTTTTAATTTTTTTAAATTTACATCCAAATTAGCATATTGTGCAACAATGATTTCAGGAGTAGGCTGATGGAATAGTATTAACCGGTGATATCCCTGGAAGGTATTTCAGTTGAGAATGGTCAGGAATGTGGAACACTCATGACTGGGGTTAATATAAGATCTCTAAAGCAAGCTTCCTTCCCCTATCAGTCATGTGAGGACCCTTGAAAAGTTGATCTATAAATCAGGAAGCTGGTGCACCAGTCACAGAACCAGGCCATATGCGAAATGGTAGGTCAGATATACAGCCTCCACAACTGGGAAACTTCTTGTTTGTTTACAAGCCCCCTCCTTTGTGATATTTTGTTAGAGCAGCCTGAGCTGAGACAAATGTGAAGAATATGGGTAATCTTTTGACCAAAGATACAGTTGTGAAATCCGAATTCACCTTGGAGCAGGGCCTCATGGGTGAGGTACATAACCATTCCTTTAGTCCAGTGATCTGTCTTCATTCCACGCTCAGAGGTCACACTGCAAAAAGACTTTAAAATAGCAGAGAAGGTGATGTTTCCTTGCTTCGTGTAATCACAGTGGAGGAGAACCGTTTGCGAGGCAGACACCTACCTGAGTTGAACTTTGTTCACCTGAATGTCCAGAGGGGAGTGACTTCCCATAATTTGAAGCTATTTCAGAAAAATAAGGAAGCTGCGTTGTGCTTTTGCTGTGTTTGGAGTCATTGCTCAGTTGAAATCACTGCCAGTTTCTGTAGCAAAAGTCACTTCACACCTGCCACTTGCCAGGTTCCCATCATGTGTATCAGCCACCACGCACCGTGCTCAAGCATGCTGACCTCTGCGCTTTGTCATTGGCGACGGACATTGTGGGTAATTGGAACTCCTTGTTCCCTTCTAAGTCAGGACATGGATGTGACCCAGTGTTGACCCTCCTACCTGAACTGAGTTTGGGGTGTTATCTTGCAGAGAGGCTGAGTCTCTTAGGACGTTGTTGGTCTCCTGATGTTTGTGATCAATGTGTGCAGCACCCAAGTCACCAGCACAGGAATTTGGTGCCACGTTTTGCTCTGGTTTATTCATTAATAAATGCCTTTTTTGTTTAGTTACATTTAACCTTATGTGTTGTATTCACTCAAAGGGGTTGAGAGCAGAATTGGCGTCTGCCAACATGAAGAAGTGAACAGATTTCATTGCATCCCAAACTTACTGTGTCTTGGGTAATTGTAAATAAAAAAATAACTACGACCCATACTGTGCAGCTTGGATGTGAATTCACATTGTGACCCAGCACCTTTGTTGTGGGCTGAATCGTGTACCCCAAATTCCTATGTTTAAGTTGTGACCCCCAGTATGTCAGAATGTGACTGTAGTTAGACATAGCATGTTTCATGAGAATGAAGTTCAAGTTTAATGACAGTGAGGTTATTAGGATGGAGTCTTAGTACTCTTAGTATGACTGGTGTCCTTAGAAAAAAAGGAGCTGAGAATAGTGGTACAGAAGGATGACCATTTGAAGACTGAGAAATCCCCATCTCCAAGCCAAGGAGAGAGGCCTCAGAAGAAACTGACCCTGCTGATACCTTATGTCCAATTTCTAGACTCCAGATTTGTGTGGAAGTAAATTTCTTGTTGTCTAATCACCTCGTGTGTAGGACACCGTTATGGCAGTTCTGGATAATACAGCCCCCTGTGTTGTATATCTGGCTTCTGTGGTGGATGCTGGCAATTTTCCTGTGCTAAGAGGTCACCCTGAAGAGGAAGCATCTCCAGTGGTTATGAAACCATCTCCAGTGGGTGTGGAGCAACATGAATATTTTGCTTGTCCACAGCTCATACCACATACTGCCAGGCACTGTTGAGTGGAATATCTACCCCAAATGCTTCAAAGGAGCCATGTGGCCTGATGCACACTATTCGTGTGTTACACCACAGGGGCAAGGGAACTGTAATTGGTAATCTAGAAGATAGGGTAATGAGGGAATAGAGGAGACATCAGCCACTTAGTGGAGTGTATCTCTTACAAATATGTATCCACGGGTGTTCTAGTGACCGGGCAGGATCAGTGTGTACAGAAATTCTTCACTATCAGACACATGTGTCCTGTGTCCAAGAGGTCACTGTCATAAAATAATCCAAAGGTGTCTGAACTCTCATATCCTCTCTGGTGTTTATGTCTCAAGACCATCGTGCGAGAGAGGAAGACAAGGGTGGTTTCAAGTCCAGGGAGGTAGCCTTTTGACACGCCTAGCCAGCATTGTTGTTGGTACCAGCTGTGCCTGTGGCAGATGCTTGTTCTGAAACATTCACCTCCCAAGTAGTCTTCCAGGTACTCCCCAGTCTCCTTGGCTATAAAACCCTGTCTTCCTGAATTGGTGATGCAGGGACCGACTCCTCTTATGGGTGCCAAAGTCATGCTTCTGTCCCTGAGTCCGTAAATAAACCATTTCTCCTCAAGCTGGACTTCTCAACCTTTTCCCTTGCTTAAGGTTTGGAGGTCACTTTGCGTATACGTCCCTTCCAGGCAATGCTACTATTTTCTTCTCTGGAAGTATACCACTATTTACCCATTCATCTGTTTGGACCATTTGGGTTACTTAGAGTTTTGGCGTTTGTAAACAAAGTGCTCTCTAAAAATTTTCATTACCGTTCTTTATGTGGATAGAGGTTTCCTTTCTCTTGTGGTGTGACTCAAAGTGCAATGCCCATCACAGGTAGGTTAGTGCTAATATTTTTTGAGAAATTGCCAAAATGTGATCTAAACTTCAGTTCTGCATTCCCACCAGCATGTATGAGAGTTCCAGTGCCTCCAGTCCCTGCCACTACTTGATAGTGCCAGTCTGTAATGTCAGCCCATTTCATAAGTGTGTAGTGCTGTTGCCATTGCATTTCCTAGGGGTGTTGATTTTGAGTACTTTTTCGTGTGTTTTTTTACCACCTGTCTATCTCCTTTGGTACAATTTCTGTTCATATCGTTTGCCCGTTATCTTTCCGATGAGTTATGGCTATTTCCATTTTCCTTTACAAATAAGAAACGCATACAACAATGGTATGTATTCGAATTTTCCTCATTCTTAAATGGTGTGACATTTTGCTGTATGGAGTCATAGTAACAGTGTTAGGCTATTTCTTCACTATTTTCACTCAGCTGCTTTTGTGTCCTGCACACGTGACGGCCCCAAACACCATACATGTGTAAGTTTAGTGTGCATTCTTACCATTATGTCTTCACTTTCTTACATCCAGGCATTCAGAAATACAAAACTGCAGCCCTGCTTTGTAGTGCTTGCCAATTTCCAAAGTGTAAATTCTCCCATCATGAGAGCGGGATATGCTGGGAGAAGGCGCTGAAAAATCCCACTTGGGTGTTTGGTGGAAGACTAAACTTTGGCGTGTGCCTGAGACTTTACAATCCCAGGCGGACAGGAGCTGGGGTGGGGGTGGGGGTGGGGGTGGGGGTGCTGTGAGCCAGCTGCAGGTCTGCACAAGCCTCAGGAGAAGATGTTAATCCTGACTGGCCAGAGGGGAGGGACCTCCCTAAACACCCTGATGGGTGAGTGAAAATATGGCTGGCCTCACCTTAGTGGTGACCAGGTTGTCGGGCAAACCCGCTGGGTTCAGATTGCTTCCTCGGATCCCACCCAGTACCTTGGAAGGATTTCTCACCCTCTAGTGATCACCTCCATGTGATGTAACTCTTTCTTTCTGTAATAATTGAGTGCATTCCCCAAAGATGAATGCCTTTCGTGCATCTCACCCTGAATCTAGGTTGCCTTACCAGCCCTCCCACTCAGGGGAAGACTGCCGGCAGGGGCACTGCGGCCATTTCTGGCTTCCCCCTCTCCAGGGAGGACTGGGAGCCAGTGGGGCAGGTAGAGGGCGACTCCCAGGAGAGGTCAGCAGCCTTAGTGTGACCTGCTGAGACCTTTTTTCCTTGGACCCACACGTGATGGTGGTGTCATCTCAGAGCATCAGCCAGGAAGGGGCCTGCAGGGAGAAAAAGGTGCTGGGTCGCAGGTCAGGAATGGCACAGGGACAGAGGAGACAAGGGACAGGGGAGGAAAATGGCACCCCCCGGAGGTGACTTTGGAAGGACCTGCTGGGTTGAGTCCCCGTATGTCCTGTGGAGCTCAAGGTCCCACTGTGGATCCTTAATGCAATGCATTGCCCCGAGCGCTGGCCATTCTTGACCCGGGAGGCGCCTGAGGGACACAGCCCAGTCCACAGGTGAGTTTTTTATTCCTTTCCACGTGCACAATTGTGACCACTCTGGCAGCTCCTCAGGGTGACGGGGTGTGACATCTGGGCTAAACTCATTGGATTAGGTTGTCCAAGATTATGTAAAGGAAAAAACTTCAGGCACAGGTTGGTCAACAAATTATGAGTTTGTTGTACTATAAGGTACAGGGATGTAAGAGCACCAAGCCTGGGGGTCCCAAGTTGACTAGGTTTGGCTGCTCAGCAGTGACAAAATCCCAAGGCAGAGGAACCAGTGGGGGTGAATCTCTTTCAGGGAGGCTAACATAGGGAACACAGTGGACTAAATTCTTAAAGACTGATTCCAAAGTGGTGAAAACACTTCTAGGTTTATATAAGAAAAATGTCAGCAAAGGTGGGTGGGTACATGCAGGGAGTCAGTGAGTCAAGTAGATCATTGTCATGGAGTCACTCACGGGTGGGGTCTTGCTGTCCAGGGCACTCTTTATTGCTTGAAGGGGTCGTTTTGGTTCTCATCTGGGAACGCTTGCCATCAGGGTCTTCCTTAGCCAAGAGACAAGCTGGAAGGAACCCAACGAGAACGTTTGAAGTCAAAATAGAGGCAACTGAGGTCCTCTTTCAGTACTAACAAAAATAGTATGTAGGGGTGCAGCCACCTCAAACCCTATGGCCAATCCAGTCATCTTGAAGATTTCCCAAGCATCCTTCGTCCCCATGATTTCTCTGCGGATGTTTCTCTGTGGATCAGGCATTCTCTCCTAGAAGAGCAGAGCAGTTCTGCATGCCACAGCACAAAGCAGACCCTCTTGCACAACCCCTAGGCACTGGGGAACCAGAACCTGTTGTAAAACCTTTGAGCACTGTGATAATATCCATAGCTAGCACCAGAAGAGTCTGCATGTAATCAAGAGATGCTCCAGACCGCTATGCTCCCTTTTCTGGTTAACTGCCCTAAACTGCTTTAAAAACCCTTGGGGGAGGCAGAGACCTGGGAGTTGGCCTGTGTACAAAAGTCCGCCTTCTCCCCGGGTGGCCAGCCGCCTGAATGAGCTCATGTTCCTTTCCATTGAACACTTGTCTCTTGAGTATTGGGTTTTCGAGCAATGGGCAGCAGAACTTGAGTTTTGGTAATGTAGGAATGTATTTGAACATAGATACACAGATGTGCATCCAAGTGCCAAAGCAGTTGGATACCAGTACGGTATGCAAATACCGTTTTTCTGTATGAGGGAGAGTGAAAAAGCCTTCAGGCTTTTCACTTTGTATGTTCATAAAGGAGTAGTAATCCATTAATAAACAATAGAAAATCAGCTATTGTAGACCTTACTTTTTAGTGAAGGAAACATTTGTGTGCTGATAAATTTTGCAGGCTTGGTTCTCAAATCCTGCAGCCTTAGAGAAGATTCATGTTAAACACAAGCATATTGGGTTTACTGTCTTCAGGAACAAGTAAGTGGAGGGAATACTTAACTCTGTGTCTATTTCACCCGGAGACTTCTTAAAACACCGCTCTTTGGTGGCGCCTGCATGGCTCAGTTGGTTGAGCATCTGACTTAGGCTCAAGTCATGATCTCATGGTTTGTGAGTTTGAGGCCTGCATTGGGCTCTCCGCTCTCAGCGCAGAGCCCACTTTGGACCTTCTGCTTCTCCCCCACTCACACTCTCTTTCTCAATAATAAATAAACCTCAAAACAAAACAAAACAAAACAAAACAAAAGCACTGCTTCTTGGAATCACCTGGAAAGTGTCTGAGTCAGTCAGTTTAGGGTATAGGCTGAGAATGAGCATTTCTAGTGAGTTGGTAGGTGATGCTAATGGAGAAGGTCAGTGCAGAGATGAAACTGTGAGAACAAGCATTTGGGGAGGGCCAGGCTCCCTCCCTCCAGGCTGCAGTACCTGCGGACTGTAGCTCTGTAGACTCAGAGGACAGCAGAATACTTTTTTCCTCCAAGTATTTATTTAAATTCCAGCTAGTTAAAATACAGTGCAGTATTAGTTTCAGGTGTAGAATTTAGTGATTCATTACTTACAACAACTGGTGCTCATCACGACAAGTGCACCCCTTGATAGCCATCACCTGTTAACACATCCCCCACCCACCCACCTATCCTCAAGTAACCCTGCGTTTGTTCTCTATAGTTAAGAATCTGTTTCTTGGGGAGCCTGGGTGGCTTAGTTGGTTAAGCATCCAGAACTTTATTTCAGCTCATGTTGTGATCTCACAGTTCGTGGGTCGATCCTTGGATCAGACTCTTTACTGATACACAGACCTGCCTGGGATTCTGTCGCCCTCTCTCTCTGCTCCTCCTGCCTCCTCAAAAAAAACAAAAAAACGAAAAGCAAAAAGCACCTAACAAGAGTCTATTTCTTGCTTGCCTCTCTCCTCACCGCCCCCCCCCCCCCCGCCCCATGTTCATTTGTGTTGTTTCTTAAGTTTCACATATGAGTGAAGTCCTATGGGATTTGTGTTTCTCTGACTCACTAATTGCACTTAGCAACATACTCTCTGGCTCCATCCATGTCGTTGCAAAGGCAAGATTGCATTCTTTTTGGTGGCTGAGTAGTATTCCATTATATATATGTATGTGTATACACACATACATACATATATATATACATATATGTATATGCATAAACACATATATGTACATATACATATATACACACACACATATATATGTATATACACACATACACACACACATACATACATATATACACTCATACACCTACCACATCTTTATCCATTCATCAGTCGATGGAAATCTGGGCTCTTTCCCTAATTTGGCTATTGTTGATAGTGCTGCTATGAACATCGGGGGTGCGTGTATTCCTTTGCATCAATATTTTTGTATCCTTTGGGTCAGTACCTAGTAGTGCAATTACTGGATTGTAGGATAGTAGCATTTTTCACTTTTTGAGGAACCTCCATACTGTTTTCTGGAGTGGCTGCAGCAGTTTCCATTCCCACCAACATAAGAGGGTTACCCTCTTTCTGCATCCTCACCAGTATCTCTTGTTTCCTGTGATGTTAACTGTAGCCATTGTGAGTTGTGTGACATGGTATCTCATTGTAGTTTTGATTTGCATTTCCCTGATGATGAGTGATGTTGAGTATCTCTTCATGTGTGTGTTAGCCATGTGTATATCTTCTTTGGAAACATGTCTGTTTGTGTCTTCTGTCCATTTCTTAAGTAAATTATTTGTTTTTTTTGGGTGTTGAATGTTATAAGTTGTTTATAAATTGTGGATATTAACCCTTTCTCAGATATGTCATTTGAAAATATCTTCTCCCGTTCTGTAGGTTGCTTTTTAGTTTTGTTCGTTGTTTTCTTTGCCATGCAGAAGTTTTTTTTTTTATCTTGATGAAATTCCAATAGTTTACTTTAGCTTTTATTTCCCTTGCCTCGGGAGACGTATCTAGTAAGAACTCGTTAAGGCCAATTTCAAAGAGGTTTCTGCCTGTGTTCTCTAGGCTTTCATGGTTTCTTCTCTCACACTTAGGGCTTTCGTCCACTAAAAAAATTTTTTTATTTTTATTTACTTAGAGAAGGAGAGTATGCATGTGCATGCCTGCACCAGAGGGGGAGGGGATAACAGGGAGGGAGAGAGAGAATCCCAAGTGGGCTCCATGCTGGCATTACAGAGCCGGACGTGGGGCTTGAACTCACAAACCGTGAGATCGTGATCTGCGCCAAAATCAAGAGTTGGACGCTTAATCGACTGAGTCATCCAGGCACCCTTCTTTCATCCATTTTGAATTTATTTTTTGTGTATGGTGTGAGAAAGTGGTCCAGTTTGATTCTTTTGCATGTTGCTATCCAGTTTTCCCAGCACCGTTTGTTGAAGACACTGTCTTTTTTCTATTAGATATTCTTTCCTGCTTTGTCGGGCATTAATTGGCCATATAGGTGTGGGTTCATGTCCGGGTTTTCTACTCTGTTCCATTGATCTGTTTCTTGTTTTTGTGCAACTGTCTTGATCACTACAGCTTTGTAATATAACTTGAATTCTGGAATCGTGATGCCTCCAGCTTTGATTTCTTTTTTAGGATTGCTTTGGACATTTGGGATCTTTTGTGTTTTCATACAAATTTTTGCATCGTTTGTTCTAGCTCTGTGAAAACTGCTGGTCGTATTTTGATAGGGATCGCGTTAAATGTGTAGATTGCTTTGGGTAATATAGACATTCTAACAATATTTGTTCTTCCAACCCATGAACACATAATGTGCTTTCATTTGTTCGTGTCACCTTCAATTTCTTTCATAAGTGCTCTATAGTTTTCAGAGTACAGATTTTTTTACCTCTTTGTTTAGGTTTACTCCTAGGTATCTTATGGTTTTTGTTGGCAATTGTAAAAGAGATCGATTCCTTGATTTCTCTTTCAGCTGTTTTTTTATTGCCATATAGAAATGGAACAGAGTTCTGTACATTGCTTTTGTATCCTGGAACTTTACTGAATTCAGGTATCAGTTCTAGCAATTCTTTGGTGGACTCATTCAGGTTTTCCACATGGAGCATCATGTCGTCTGCAAATAGTATAAATTTGACTTCTTCCTTGCCAATTTGGGTGCCTTTTATTTCTTTTTGTTGTCTGATTGCTGAAGCAAGGACTTCTGGTACAATGTTAAATAACTATGGTGGGAGTGGCCATCCCTATCTTGTTCCTGACTGTAGAGGAAGAGCTCATTTTTCCCCATTGAAGATTATATTAGCCTTGGCTCTTTTATATTTGGCCTTTTGATGTTGAGATATGTTCCCTCTATTCGTACTTAAGAGGGTTTTTCTCAAGCATGGATGCTGTACTTTGTCGAGTGTTTTTTCTGCATCTATTGAGAGGATCCTCTTGTTCTTATCCTTTGTTGTTGCTGTTGCTGTTGTTGTTGTTGTTGTTGTTGTTGTTGTTGTTGTTAATGTGGTGTATCACATCGATTGATTTGTGAATATTGAATCACCTTTGCAACCCTGGAATAAATCCTACTCTGTTCATGGTGAATGATTCTTTTAACATTCTGTTTGATTTGATTTGCTACTGTTTTGTTGAGAAATTTCTCATCCATGTTAATCAGGGATATTGCCTGTAATTATTTTTTCTAGTGTGGTCTTTGTCTGGTTCTCAGATCAAGGTAATTCTGGTGTCATAGAATTGGTTTGGAAGTTTTCCTTCCATTTCCATTTTTTGGAATAGTTTGAAAAGAATACGTATTAACTCTTCTTTAACATTTGGGAAGCCATGTGGCCCTAGAGATTTACTGTTGGGAGATTTTTGACTACTGGTACAATTTCTTTGCTGGTTATCAGTCTGTTCAAATTTTCTATTTTTTCCTGTTTCAGTTTTGGCAGTTCATATGTTTCTGTTTTTTTTCATTTCTTCAAGATTACCTGGTGTGATGGTATATTATTTTTCATAATATTCTCTTATATTTGTATTTCTGGGCTGTTGCTTGTGATCTCTCCTCTCCCATTTGTGATTTAATTTATTTGAGTGCTTTCTCTATTCTTTTTCATAAGTCTCACTAGGTGTTTATCCCTTTTATTGTGTCTTTCAAAGAAGAAGTTCCTGGTTTCATTGATCTGTGCTTCTATTTTTGTTTTCATTTTTGTTTTTGTTTGCTTGTTTGTCTCTATGTCACTTATTTCGGGTCTAATCTTTATTATTTCCCTTCTGCTGGCTTTAGGCTTCGTTTGTTCTTTTTCTAGCTTCTTTAGGTATAAGGTTAGGTTTGCCTTTCTTCTTTTTGAGGTGGGCCTGTATTGCCATATACTTACCTCTTAGGACCACTTTTGCTGCATCCCAAAGTTTAAAAAACTTTTTTTCTTAATGTTTATTTATTTTTGAGAGGGGGGATGGGAAGGGCAGAGAAAGAAGGAGACACAGAATCCAAAGCAGCCTTCAAGCTCTGAGCTGTCAGCACAGATCCTGACGCAGGGCTCGAACTCACAAGCCATGACATGATGACTGAGCCCAAGTCAGACGCCTAACCGACTGAGCTACCCAGGCACCCCGCATCCCAAAGGTTTTGTACCATCATATTTTCATTTTCGTTTTCATTTTCATTTGTTTCCATGAATTTTTTATCTTTCATTTCCTGGTTGACTCATTCCTACTTTAGTAGGATGTACTTTAGTCTCCACGTATTTGTGGTGCTTCCAAATTGTTTCTTGTGGCTGACCTGAAGTTTCATAGTGTCATGGTGGGAAATATGCATCACGTATCTCAAATCTTTTTGTACTTGTTGAAGCCTGAATTGTGACCCACTGTGTAATAATATTCTAGAGAATGTCCCATGCGCCCTTGATAAGAATGTGTATCTGCTTCTTTAGGGTGAAATGTTGTGACTATATCGGTTACGTGCATCTGGTCCAGTGTGTCGTTCACAGCCATCGTTTCCTTGTTGATTTTCTGCTTGGATGATCTGTGGATTGCTGTCAATGGGGTGTTAAAGCCATCTACTTTTATTGTATTATTATCAATGAGTTTCATTATGTTTGTTATTAATTGATTTATATCTTTGGGAACGCCAAGATGGGGGCATAAATATTTACAATTGTTAGTTCTTGGCGAATAGACCCCTTTATTATGATATAGTGCCATTCTTAACTCTTGTTACAGTCGTTGGTTTAAATCTAGTCTGTCTGATATAAGCATGGCTACTCTGGCTTTCCCTTGACATCTATTTTTTTTTTTTTTTTAATTTTTTTTTTTTAACGTTTATTTATTTTTGAGACAGAGAGAGACAGAGCATGAACAGGGGAGGGGCAGAGAGAGAGGGAGACACAGAATCGGAAGCAGGCTCCAGGCTCTGAGCCATCGGCCCAGAGCCCGACGCGGGGCTCGAACTCACGGACCGTGAGATCGTGACCTGAGCTGAAGTCGGACGCTTAACCGACTGAGCCACCCAGGCGCCCCTCCCTTGACATCTATTAAGAAGATAAATGTTTCTCCATCCCCGCACTTTCAATCTGCAGGTGTTTTAGGTCTAAAGTGAGTCTCCTGAGGGGCCTGGGCGGCTCAGTTGGTTAGGCGACCAATTTCAGCTCAGGTCACGATCTTGAAGTTTGTGGGTTCGAGCCCTGTGTTGGACTGTGTGCTGACACCTCAGAGTCTGGAGCCTGCTTCGGATTTTGTGTCTCCCTCTCTGTCTGCCCCTTCCACAAGCTCTTCCTCTCTGTCTCTCTCTGAAAAATAAATATTTAAAAATTTTTAAAAATAAAAAAATATATGGGGCGCCTGGGTGGCGCAGTCGGTTGGGCGTCCGACTTCAGCCAGGTCACGATCTCCTGGTCTGTGAGTTCCAGCCCCGAGTCAGGCTCTGGGCTGATGGCTCAGAGCCTGGAGCCTGTTTCCGATTCTGTGTCTCCCTCGCTCTCTGCCCCTCCCCCATTCATGCTCTGTCTCTCTCTGTCTCAAAAATAAATAAACGTTGAAAAAAAAATTTTTTTAAAAATAAAAAAATATAAAGTGAGTTTCTTGTAGACAGGATGTAGATGGATCTCGTTTTCTTCATCCATTCTGACAACCTAAGTCTTTTGATTGGAATATTTAGTCCATTTACATTAGAGTGATTATTGACAGTTATGAATTTAGTGCCATTGTATCACTTGTTTAAAATTTTTTTTAATGTTTATTTCTTTTTTTTTTTTTTTTTTTTTTTATTTTTTTAAATTTTTTTTTCAACGTTTTTTATTTATTTTTGGGACAGAGAGAGACATAGCATGAACGGGGGAGGGGCAGAGAGAGAGGGAGACACAGAACCGGAAACAGGCTCCAAGCCATCAGCCCAGAGCCTGACGCGGGGCTCGAACTCACGGACCGCGAGATCGTGACCTGGCTGAAGTCGGACGCTTAACCGACTGCGCCACCCAGGCTCCCCAATGTTTATTTCTTTGAGAGAGAGAGAGAGAGAGAGAGAGAGAGAGAGAGAGAGAGAGAGAGAACAAGCAGGGGAGGGGGAGAGAGAGAGGGAGACAGAATCCGTTGCAGACTCCATGCTCTGAGCTGTCAGCACAGAGCCCGATACGGGGTTCAAACCCATGTACCATGAGATCGTGACCTGAGCCGAAGTCGGACGCTTAACCAACTGAGCCAGCTAGGCTGGCTCAGTTAAGTCATTGTTTCTGAAGCTTTTTTTTCTGTTCCTGTTTAATCTTTGTCACTTTCCGTCTTTCTTTCCCACTCAAAGAGTTCTCTTTAATATTTTTTGCAGATCTCATCTGGTGGTCACAAACTCCATAAGTTTTGTTTGTCTGGGAAGCTCTTTAGGTTTCCTTCTCTTCTGAATGACAGTCTTGCTGGATAGAGTATTCTTGGCTGCAGATTTTTCCCATTCAACACAGTGATTCATGCGACTCCCTTCAGGTCTGCCAGGTCTTTGTGGAAAGATCTAACCTTATTTGTCTTGCCTTGTAGGTTATGGATTTCTTTTCCCTTTTCCCTTTTAGGATTTTTTCCTTATCTCTATATTTTGCAAATTGTACTATGGTATGTCCTGGTGTTGGCCTGCTTTTGTTGATTTTTTTTTTCTTTTCTTTTTCTAAATTTACATCCAAGTTAGTTAGCATATAGTGCAACAGTGATTTCAGGGGTAGATTCCTTAACGTCCCTACCCATGTAGACCACTCCGCATCCCACAACCCCTCCAGTAACCCTCTGTTTGTTCTCCATATCTAAGAGTCTCGTATGATTTGTCCCCCTCCCTGTTTTTATATGATTTTTGATTCCCTTCCCTTGTGTTCATCTGTTCTGTGTCTTAAAGTCCTCATAGGAGTGATGTCATATGATATTTGTCTTTATCTGACTAATTTCGCTTAGCATAATACCCTCCAGTTCCATCCATGTAGTTGCAAGATGGCAAGATTTCATTCTTTTTGATTGCCGAGTAATACTCTAGTGTGTGTGTGTGTGTGTGTGTGTGTGTGTACACATACACACCCCACATCTTCTTTATCCATTCATCCATCGATGGACATTTGGACTCTTTCCATACTTTGGCTATTGTTGATAGTGCTGCTATAAACATTGGGATACATGTGCCCCTTCGAAACAGCATACCTGCATCCCTTGGATAAATACCTAGTACTGCAATTGCTGGGTCGTAGGGTAATTTTATTTTCAAAATTTTTAGGAACTTCTATACTGTTTTCCAGAGTGGCTGCACCAGTTTGCATTCCCACCAGCAGTGCAAAAGAGATCCTCTTTCTCAGCATCCTCGCCAACATCTGTTGTGCCTGAGTTTGTTAATGTTAGCCCTTCTGTCAGGTGTGAGGTGGTATCTCATTGTGGTTTTGATTTGTATTTCCCCAATAATGAGTGATGTTGAGCATTTTTTCATGTGTCTTCTTTGGAGAAATGTCTATTCATATCTTTTGTCCATTTCTTTACTGGACTATTTGTTTTTTGGGTGTTGAGTTTGATAAGTTCTTTTTAGATTTTGGATACTAACCCTTTATCTGATATGTCGTTTGCAAATATCTTCCGCCATTCCACTGGTTGCCTTTTAGTTTTGCTCTTTGTTTCCTTCACTGTGCAGAAGCTTTTTATTTTCATGAGGTCTCAATAGTTCATTTTTGCTTTTGTTTCCCTTGCCTCTGGAGACTTGTTGAGTAAGAAGTTGCTGTGGCCAAGGTCAAAGAGGTTTTTGCCTGCTTTGTCCTCAAGGATTTTGATGGCTTCCTGTCTTACCTTTACGTCTTTCATCCATTTTGAGTTGATTTTTGTGTATGGTGTAAGAAAGTGGTCCAGAATCGTTTTCTCTGCATGTCACTGTCCGGTTTTCCCAGCACCACTTGCTGAAGGGACTGTCTTTATTCCATTGGATATGCTTTCCTGCTTTGCCAAAGATTAGTTGGCCATACGTTTCTGTGTCCATTTCTGGGTTCTCTGTTCTGTCCCACTGATCTGAGTGTGTGTTCTTACGCCAGTGCCATACTGTCTTGTTGATTACACGTTTGTAATGCAGCTTGAAGGCCACTGCTTTTGTTGATTTTGATGGGAGTTCTCTCTGCTTCTTGGATTTGGACGTTTGTTTCCTTCCCTGAATTAGGGAAGTTTTCAGCTATAATTTCCTCAAATAAGCCTGCCCCCTTTTCCTCTCTCTTCTTTCTCTGGGACTCCTATGATATGAGTATTACTACATTTTGTGGAGTCGCTAAGTTCCCTAGTTCTATGTTCATCATCCAATATTTTTATTTCCCTCTTCTTTTCAGCTTTATTATTTTCCATAATTTTATCTTCTATATCACTTATTCATTCCACGGCTTCTTCCATCCTTGTTGTCATTACAATCCATCAGTTTCACTTCTCGGTTTGGGCATTCTTTATTTCAGGCCGACTAGTGTTTCGTTCTTTTATTTCTGTGGTAAGGAAGTCCCTGCTGTCTTCTGCGGTTTCTCAAGCCCAGGTAGCATCCTTATGATTGTTGCTTTAAGTTCTATATCAGGCATATTACCTATACCTCTTTTGATTAGATCCCTATCTGTGACCTTTTCTTGCTCTTTCTTTTGGGATGAATTCCTCCCTCTTGTATTTTGTCTAGGTCTCTGTCTTCTTCTCTGTGTTAGGAAAGCCTGCTATGTTCTCTGATTCTGAGAGTAATGGCTTTGTTAAAAACAGGTCATAATACTGACCAGAGCCTTGGTGCTTCAGGTGCCAGGTATATGCTGTGTGTATGCTGTGTGCAGTCTGCTGCTGTGTTTTTGCTGCTGTTTCCCTCAGGTCACTCTTCAGCAAAGTTTCTCCATTTCACCACTGGGGAGTGTTTGCACCTTGTCTAGAGTGTGGTAAGTTTTAACTAGCTGTGCTCTCATCTACTTGATGAAAGAGCCCTGATGCTATTTCCAGTTAACTGAAGCTTTGTAGCACTCTGTGGTCCGTAGTCTTGTATGCGCGGGGTGTTTGTGCTGGTCTTCAGTGGGAAGGGCATGCTGCTCTGGTTCTCAGGCACGCTTGCCCTAGTAAAGAGGCACTGGCAGAGTGCAGATTGGTGGGGCTTGGTGTAAGCAGTTCTGGACTCCACTGTTTGCGCTGTGCTGCTCACTGAAGTCAGTCCATACTGATGAGTGGGCGATGAAAATGGCACCAGCCCTCTTTCTCATTCCCGAGAGGGAAGTTCATGCCAGCTGGTGTCTGGGAAGCCCTCAGAGATGAGTGAATCATCTCCCTGCATGTGTCCCAGGTGTCCCACAGATCCCTGCCTTCACCGCATCTGTGTCTGGGCTGTCTGCCCATCTGGCAGTGCAGTGCACCTGTGTTATATCCCAGGCAGGCTGGCTGAGTTTTAAAACTCCAAAGTTTAGGGGCCTGTCGTGGTGTAGACCCACACCGGTCCTCTCGAGTTGGGGGGGGGGGTGTGTTTTGCCATGCTGGTGCTGATGCAGGTCTGTCCTAGAAAGGCAGTTGCACCAGTGCACAGGAGCTTGGAGTTTGGGGTAAAGTGCAGCAAAAACCGGTGTCTAGGTTAGCTGCCCTCAGCAGGTGTCCTCTGCCCTTGTGCTACGAGGTGGGTATGCGCAATGGCACCTGCCAAATGCTTGGACCAGTGAGAGACAATGTCTCCTCTGCCAGATGGACTCCAAGAAGGGGGAAACATCTCTCCCAGTGCACCCCAGGGGATCCTCAGATCATGCTGTGTGCTCCAGGGCCCTGCCCTCTCTTTCCACATGAGCACTACACAGCCACCAGGATCCATACCAGCCAAAATGAGGATCTCTGAACTCCACTCATTCTAAAAATTCACGATAATCAGCCCTTCTTGTTTTCCCTGTGAATGGCTTTAGAAAGTGTTTTCCTTGTGCAATCCCCTGGGTTCTTTGTGCTTTCTGTCTCTCTCCTTCTCTCTCTCTCTCCCTTTCTCTCTCCCTACTCCTCCCCCTTTGGCTTCTCTTCCCCTTCCCCTTCACTTTCCCCTTTCTCCTTTCCTTTTACGTTTCTCTTTGTGTGTCATCTCTCTGTGATCATGGCTCCCTCTGTTCTGCAGCACACACGGCCCTTTCCTCCCCCAAGCCATATCTCCACCTCTCTTAACTTTCACGGTGTGGCCTCTTGTCTCTTTCTTTACTGGTGCAGTTTGTCATGTCTGTCTTCAGATCGTTTTCCTGGGTGTTCAGAATGATTTGATATTTATCTAGCTGTGTTGAAGAGATGAGGACTGTATAGGGAAGGCCCTTATGTTACTCCACCATCATAGCTCCCTTTATGTTTGTTATTTATTGTTTTATATATCTGCGTACTCTCATATTCAAGGCATAAGTATTTACAATTGTTAGATCTTATTGTTGGATTGTTCTTTTTCTTATGATATAGTGTCCTCTTCAACTCTTGTTATATAGTCTTTGGTTTAAATTCTTGTTTGAGGGGTGCCTGGGTGGCTCAGTCGGTTAAGCGTCCGACTTCGGCTCAGGTCATGATCTCACGGTCCGTGAGTTCGAGCTCCGCGTCGGGCTCTGTGCTGACAGCTCAGAGCCTGGAGCCTGTTTCGGATTCTGTGTGTCCCTTTCTCTCTGACCCTCCCCTGTTCATGCTCTGTCTCTCTCTGTCTCAAAAATAAATAAACGTTAAAAATATAAATAAATAAAATAAAATCTTGTTTGATATGAGTCTTGCTATTCCAGCTTTCTTTGATGTTCATTTGCATGATAGATGATTCTCCATCCCCTCACTTTCAATCTGCAGGTGTCTTAGGTCTTAAACGAGTCTTTTTGAGGCAGCATACAGAAGGGTCTTGTTTTCTTGCTGGTTTATTGGGTGGGGGGATTAGTCTTGGTTTTTTTAGAGATTTTAACACCCTATGTCTTTGATGGAACATTTAGTCCATTTACATTCAGAATAGTTTTTTTAAGTTTATCTATTTATTTTGAGAGATGGTGAGAGACAGAGAATGCAGGAGGAGCAGAAAGATAAGGGGAGAGAGAGAGACAGAGAGAGAGGAGAAGTGTGAGAGAGAGAGTGAGAGAGGGAGAGAGAGTTACAGTGAGAGAGACAGAGACAGAGACAGAGACAGAGACAGGGTCCACACTGTCAGTACAGAGCCTGATACAGGGCTTGAACTCATGAACCATAAGATCATGACCTGAGCCTAAACCAAGAGTTGGTCACCCATCTACCTGAGCCACTCAGGCACTCCCAGAGTAATTTTTTTTTTAAGTAAGCTACACACCCAGCACAGAGCCCAAGCAAGAGCTCAAACTCAAATGCAGAGATCAAGACCTGAACTGATAAGAGTAAGTATTGATGAAAATGAATTTGGTTCCATTTTATGACTTGTTTTATCATTGTTTATGGAGATTTTCTCTGTTCCTTTCCAGTCTCTATCACTTTTGGTCTTTCCTTCTCACTCTAGGAGTCCCCTTTAATATTTCTTGGAGGGCTGATTTAGTGGTCGTGAGCTCCTTTCATTTTTGTTTTTTGGGAAACTCTTTATCTCTCCTTCCATTCTGAACGACACTCTTGCTGCATAGAGTATTCTAGGCTGCATACTTTTCCCATTCTGCACGTTGAATATATCATGCCACTCCCTTCTGGCCTGCCAAGTTTCTATGGAGAGATCTGCAGGTATTCTGATGGGTCTTCCCTTGTTAGTTAGAGGCTTCTATTGTCTTGGTGCTTTTAGGATTTTTGATTTAGCAGTATATTTTGCAAATTTAATTATAATATGTATGGTGCTGGCCTTGCTTTTGTTGAGTTTGTTGGGAGTTCTTTTTCCCTCCTGGATTTGGATGTCTATTTACTTTCTCAGATAAGGGAAGTTTTCAGCTATAATGGCCTGAAATCAACTTTCTATCCCCTTTTCCCTCTCCAGTTCTTCTGGGACTCCTATGATACGAATGCTATTATGTTTGATGGAATCACCGAGTTCCCTAAGTCTATCCCCATGATCCTCTGTCTTCTTTCTCTCTTTTGTTCATCTTCATTATTTTCCCTAATTCTATCCTCTATATGACTTATTTGTTCCTCTGCTTCTTCCACCCTTGTCATTACATCCAATGCGTTTCAAATCTCAGTCATTGCACTTTTCATTCCTGCCTGATTGTTTTTTAACTGTTTTGTTTCTCTGGTAAAGACCTCCCAGATGTCTTCCCTTCTTTTCTCAAGCCCAGCAAGTATCCTCAGATTATTGTTTTAAGTTCTCCATGAGTATATTAATTAGATCTGTGTTAATTAGATCTCTGGCTGTGATTTTACTGTTGTTGTTTTTTTTTTTTTTGGAATTGTATTTATTTATTTTTAGAGAATGAGAGAGTGAGACAGGGGATGGCTGGAGAGAGAGGGAGAGTGAAAATCCCAAGCAGGCCTTCTTGCCTAGTCAGAGAACCCGATATGGGCCTCAATCTCATGATCCGTGAGATCATGAACTAAGCCAAAAATCAAGAATTGGATGCTCAACCGTCTGAGGCGCTCTGGCTGTAATTTTATCTTGTTCTTCCTTTAGGGAAGAATTCCTCCATGTGGGCAATTTGTTTAGGTCTCTGTCTTCTTCTGTATATTAGACAAGCCCATCAAATTTTCTTTTCCTGAGAGTAATGGCTTTATTAAGGAGAAGTCATATAGTGTGCATGGCCTGGCGCTTCAGGGAGTGTCTGTTGTGTGTACTGTGTGTACTCTACTGCTGTGATTTGCTGCTCTATCCTTCAGGCCAGTTGCTGGCAGAGGTTCTCCCTGCCCACAGTGGGCACTCTTTGGTCCTTGGCCTGAATGTGGCAAATTTTAACTAGGTGTCTCAGGCCTGCTTGTTAAATGAGACCTGATGCTACTTCCACTAGAACTGAATCCTTGCAGAACACTCTGGTCAGGAGATGTGGTGTGTGTGTGGGTTTCTGCTGGTCATCTTTCGAATGGGCCCACAGCCGTGGGACTTAAGCCCACGTGGCCCAGAAGGGCAGTGCTGGCAGAGTGCAGGTGGGTGGGACTTGGTGTATGCAGGTTAGGAAACCAGTGTTCGCCCTGTGCTGTTTACTGGAGCTGGATTTTGCTGAGGGGCAGTGGAGGAAAATGGCACCAGCCAACCCCTTTGATCCTGGAGAGGGGTCTCCATGCTTACTGCTCTCAGGGAAGCGCTCCCAGAAGGGTGAATAATCCCCCTGCATCCAAGGCAGTTTACAGAGAGCCGTTTCACTCTGTCTGTCTCTGGGATGTTTGCTTGCCAGGAGCAGTGCTTTGGGCTCTATCCCAGCCCAGTATGCTGACTTTTACAACTCAAAAATTTAGGGACATGCTGGGCAGGGGCCTGTGCTGATTACCTGGGATAGGGTCTCTCCATCCTGAGGCTGATGCGTGTTTGACCGAGAGGTGCGGTTGCCCCAGAGCACAGGCCTTGGGACTTGGAGCAAGCGGGCTAGGCAGCCAGTGTCAGCTTGAGCCACCCTCAGCAGCTCTTCTGCATCCATGCCAAGGGGCATGGGAGGGAAATGGTGCAGCTGGTTCTTTTTTTCCCAGGGAGGCATCTCTGCTAACCCACTTCTCACAGATGCACTCCAAGAAGAGTGAACAGTGTCTGCCCTGTGGTCCCTAGGTGTTCTTCAGATCGTGCCTTCTGACTCCAGGTTGCTTGCCTGCCTTCTCTAGAGGAGTAGGGCAGACGCTCAGGGCTGCATCCCAGTGAAACCCACCAACATTTAAAATCTAGTCTCTGAGCCCTGTTGGTTGCAAAAGCTGCCAGGTGTCAGGCCCTCTCATTTTTCCAGTGAATGGCTTTGGGGAAGTGTTTTCCTAGTGCAATCCCCTGTGCTCTCCTCCCTCCCTCCCTCCCTCCTTCCCTCCCTCTCTCTGTCTCTCTCTGTCTCTCTCTCTCTCTGTCTCTCTCTGTCTCTCTCTGTCTCTCATCTCTCAGGGATCCCAGGCCTCTGCAGCCCCCCAATCTGTTTCTTGCCCAAACCCCATCTCTGCACTTCCTGCTTCCCTTGATGTGACATCTTCTCTCCCTCTAGTTGTGCAGTTTGTTCTGTTGAACCCAGGTTGATTTTATGGGTATTCAGAATGATTGGATAGTTATTTAGTCGTGTTTAAGGGAAGAAATGAGCCTAGGATCCTCCTACTCTGCCAGTATCTTAGCTCCTCCCCTCCCCCAGTCCAAAGATGTCTAATGGACACCTCCTGAGTTTCTCTGCAGTGAGCCAAGCAATCTAAAGGCTTAAATGAATGGAGTTCCAGGGGCTCCGATGCCAAGGAGTTCACACACTGAAGTCACCTACCAACGTGTTTCTTTTGCTGAAAACTGTACATCAACAAGAAGGCCATTAGACTCAGGTGGCTCCAATGACTTAGCCACCTACCTACACCTCACTTCAAGCAAATTCTTGTAAATGCCTCAAGGGTCAGAATTCAAAACCGAAGGGCACCCTGTCTCTAACAGGCAACTAGGCTTTCCCATATAAGATAGTTTCTGAAGGTATAGCCAGTCATGTAACGTGTTTCCTTTTCTTCTCATTTTGGTCTACACAAGCCTTTCCCCTAGTTGGGTTTGGGGCTGCCATGATTGGATTTGGTGTTTGCTCAAACAGGCACTTCTAAATTTTAATGTACCTCGCTTTATTTAAACAAAACTAATAAAAGTAATAACCCACAGGACTCACATTTACTCATGGTGCACGTAATAATGAGGGCTGCCACACAGCCCTGTGTAATATTACATAAAATGTCCGCCTCTTTTTTTTTTTAATTTTAAAAATTATTTGTTTATTTCAAGAGAGACAGAGTGTGAGAATGAGAGGGGCAGAGAGAGGGAGACACAGAATCTGAAGCAAGCTCCAGTCTCTGAGTTGTCAGCACAGAGCCCGATACAGGGCTCGAACTCATGAACTGTGAGATTATGACCTGTGCCGAAGTAGGACACTTAACCCATTGAGGCACCCAGGCGCCCCTCCAATGTCCTTTTCTCACAAAATCACCTCTTGTTGTTTCCATCACACCTGCCACATTCTAACGTACAATAGAACTTAGTATTCCTGCTTCATGTTTCCTGTGTTTTTCTTGAACACGATAAAAGGCACATGAAGATGGGACTGCTTCTCTTGTAACTGAATTTTCCCATGCATCTACCAAAAGTTCTTGAAAACACATTATGTGCTCAATGTACATTTTTTAGAACAGTGAATAAACATGACATTTGAATTTACCTCTCATTTTAACTATTCTGGGTACCCTAAATGTCCTCTTTAAGTCTCCGAATTAGTGTGAAAATTAGTAAATGAAATCTTACTAGAATGGATTCAGGAGGCCCTGGAAGGAGACCTCTCACAGAGACATGACATGCATAAAGAGCAGGAGGAGGGGAGATAACTTTTGTCTTGACAAGGGAGGACACACTCCCAGTAGGAAATTAATCTCCTGCCTTTCACAAAAAGAAGGACGATCTCTCCTTGCCCCATTAAGGAAACACTAACCATGGCATGCAGCCAGTGAAAACCCGCCACAACCTCAAACTTTTGTTCTTCAGTGAACTTTTGTTGAAAGTAACTGTCCCAAATCTCCACCTTAAACCTAATAAACCCAGACTTTTGTGATGCCTAAGTTGCTCACTTGGTTGAGTTTCCAACTTCAGCTCAGGCCATTTTTTTATGGTTCATGAGTTCAAGCCCCACATTGGGCTATCTGGTGTCAGCCCGGAGCCTGCTCTGGATCCAATGTGCCCACCCCCGCCCCCCGCCCCTCTCCCACTTGCTCTCCCTCTCTAAAAAATAAATAAACATTTGTGAAAGTAGCTCTGGACCTTTATTTTTTTTTTAATGCTGACTTTCCCTCTGTCTCTTGAAACTTGCCTGTGGATTGCCATGGTGTGGTTATCCTCAGTTAAAATTCCTTTGTCATTTGTGAATAAATTCAGTTTGCTAGTAAAGTAACTGGGTATTTATTTTTAAGCTGGACAGTAGTATTGTTCAATGCTTGTAGGAATGAAAACGTCACATTCTTGAGATAAAACCCTCACAAAAACCAAGTATTGGTTTAGCAGTCACATGCTCCATTTGGTTCTATCTTTTCTCAGACTTACAGCCTGCTTCTAAAAGTTCTGTTAGTTTGTAACTGTTTTTTACTCTTTACTGATGTGTAGGGAGGTGGAATGTTGGTTTGCCCATAGGTATTTCTGGCAGTGTCTTAAACCACTAGATAAACGTTGTGAACTGCTTTCTGAAATGGGCATTTCACATCTGATTTTCTAGGATACTTTCAATTCCTACTGCCAGTGCCTGAAGAAATGAGAATAATGAGAATCACTTCCCAGCAAGAGGATGAGGTCATTGGGTTCAGATAATCCTTTATTTCAGGGTTCAGATTCGCCCTTTGCACACTCCCTCCAACTAAATGGCAATGTGTTTGGTACCAAATATAGCATCAGTTAAGTTGCTCTCTGTTTGGGATCAATGTCAATCTCCTGACAGGAACTGAGTATATCTGGGAATGTGGAGTAAGTAATATATGGATAAAAATGTTCCTCAAAAGATGGGAAGACACGGGGCGCCTGTGTGGCTCAGTCGGTTGGGGGTCCAACTTTGGCTCAGGTCATGATCTTGCGGTTCGTGGGTTCGAGCCCCACGTCAGGCTCTGTGCTGACAGCTCAGAGCCTGGAGCCTGCTTTGGATTCTGTGTCTCCATCTCTCTGCCCCTTCTCCACTCACACTCTGGCTCTCTCTCAAACGTAAATAAACATTAAATTAAATTAAATTTAATTTAAAAAAATTTGGGACAACAATCACGGTATGGGCATCTGAAGTTTTGTGTGGAACCAGAGGCTGACATTGTCAGTTTACCTAATTCAGGGTGGCCTACCATCCCTGTCACGGACTTGTATAGGGTGTGACAAAGGGAACCACAGGCCCCAAATGGAGTCACTTCTGCTGGGTCATGTCACCAAAGCAGGGCACAATACCTAAGCTCATACAACTTCAGCACTACCCAGAAATATAGTTTTCCACTGGTCACTGAGGAATGTTGTGGTCAGCACCAAAAGGGTAATCGGCCACACGAATGGGTCCTCTGCGTCGCCCAAAAATGAGGTATTCCGCTGATAAGACCTTTTTGTCCCATAACAAAGTGACCTCGCCTGACATAATCCTTTTTTCTGTTTATGAACTTCTTGTTCTACCTTTAAAAACCTTACCCTTTCTGTAGCTCTTTGTTGCTTCCCTTAACTTGCTAGATGTGATGCTGCCCAATTCACAAATGAGTGACTGATCCTGAAGACCTTCAAAATGCACTGGGCTGAATTTTTATGATAACGGGGACTTTTGTATTGTTCCCGACCAATTGCAAAACTGACTCTAACGCTTCAGGCTGCAAGCATTTGAAGAGCAACATCTTTCCAGCAGTGCACGGCCTCCTTTGATTTCCTAAGTGCTGGACACATTTGAATGATGTGTCATTTACCTCAGGAAGAGGAAGTGGGAGCAACTAAACTACTAGTTTTAGGCTTTGGACTTTAAAAACCAACAAAGCCGCTCCCTCCGGTAGAAGCAGCACTTTGCAGGAACTCTCCGGGACAGCTGGCCGAACTCTGGAAGTCCCTGGGGCAGAACCCCCTTCGGTGGCCGCTGTAACTCTGAGATCTATGGTACCCGGAAAAGCGTGGGGATACAGGACGCAGGCAGCAGCCAATGACGGAGCAGGACGAGGCATTTGTGGGCATGCGTGGCGCGTGGGGGTGGGATTTCCGGCCTCTTCACGGTGGACGACTTTTGGCGTCAGGCTTGTTTACCCTCGGAGGTTAGAGAGTGCAGAATCCGGGTCGAGGTGACAAACGGACAAAGCAGGAGAGGAGGCGACGTCCCTGTCGCGGACACTGCGGTCCATGGCTCCACGACGACGCGCCCGGTCTGCCCCGCGCCGGGGCCGGGACAGGGACAACAGGCCTCATATCCCGATCCGCCCACAGAGTCCGTTGGCGACGGCCGCGCCCAGGGACCCGGCTGAGGTAAACGCTCGGACTCCGGACCCTCCCCGCCCACCCCTCCCCCCCCCCCCCCCCCCCCCGCCCCAGACCCTCCAGGCCCGAGCGCGGGGCGCCTGGTCGCGTCCCTGCGGCCCAGGTCCCGGTGTCCGGGCCGGGGAGGCGCTCGCGGGCGGGGTCCCCGCGTCTGAGCGCCGGCGTGACGGGGTGCGGGAGCGGGCTGCAGGGGAGGGGCCGGCTGGTGCGGGGCTGCAGGGGGCCTGCGCCACCAGCGGGGCACGGCAGGTCTCGGTTCTTTCAGCGAACGCAAGGTGCAGCGGCGCCCGTGAGGCCTGTCACCTGGCTGCCTGACCAGTCCATCCGTGCTGGCGGTGTGCAAGGCGGTGTAACCCAGGTGTAAATAGATAGGCCCAATCTGGCTGCGGAGAGGACAGATTGCAGGGGTGGGGGGCAGAGGGGGCAGGGAGCGCAGGAGGGGGTGCCTGCGCGAGTGTATGTCATCGTTGACGGGCCAGAAGGGTCACCGTGGATGTCAGCGAAGCGGTTGAATTTTGGCCCCGGGTTTGAGAAGGGCCAAGGCAAATTTGGGGTGTTGCAGGTGACAGGAGAAAGGGAGGGGTCCCGGAATGCCTGGGGGCTTTGGTCCTTTGAAGTACAATCTGCCAGTTATTTGACGGGCAAAACTAGTTTCTTTGAGAACGAAAGAGCACCGCAGTCTGGAACAAGCAAGCTGAGGCTCAACAGTAGGCCAGTCCGGAGGACACGAGAGAGGTAGGCTTTTTTAAAGGGGAAGGGGCTACGTTGGGAAGGCTGTTAACATCTACAAGTCCGTGAGAGTAAACTGGGAATTGAAAGTATAGTGGCTTCCCATTGGCTGAGCTGTGGGTGGGGTGGTCCCGAAAGCCTGTCTTTTCCCCTCTGGGCTAGTAGAGGAGGTAGTTTCCCAGTCCAAGTTCGAGTGTGTCGTCCTGTCGGGTCTGCACTGATCGTGGCGGTAGTGCGTGAGAGCTCCCCCAGCTGCGTCCTCCCGACTCCCTTTTAGTGAGGTTTCCCGTTATTAATTCTCAGCGGTCCTAGCAGCGGAAGGGGTGGACGCTCCCATCAGCTGGACGGTAGGTGGCAGTAGGTTGATTGTCCTTGGAGATCTCCCAAGTTGCTTGGACGTCGTTAAGTCTTAGATGTTCAGAGAGGCGTGAGTGACGTCATCCAGTGGGGGCGCGACAGGAAAACCCGGGAAACCGGGGCAGGTTTCAGGATGGAAACTTTGAAAAGTGAGGGCAGTTGTGTGGCCCCGGCGGAGGTTTGGATCACATTGAGGACGGGGTGCAGACTAGGGGGGCAGTGCTATCAGTAGGTCAGAGGGCCTTAGTGAGGTGTGCTGAAGAGTGGTTCCCTGGCTCAGCGCCTGGTTGGGGCTGCTGGGCAGCGCGGGCACAGGCGAAGGAGAGAGAAAGATGTGGCAGATGGATGGGTGGGTAAGGCTTCCATGGCATGATGGGACAAGAGATGGCTGAGGACACCTAGGAGTAATTGCGGCAAGGTGACAGGGATCAGTGGTGTAGGGCTTCACCAGAGCTTTGTGGTGCGCTTTTCTGGTGTCCGGGCCGTTTCACAGTCTTGCTGATGGATAAGGTGTGGGGCCAGTGTGGTCACTTGTGAGTCTCTGTGCCTGGCAGGGAGACCTTTAGGGCTGGGCTTTTCACAAAGGTTCAGTGCAGAGTGGAGGGTTGTGACTGTTGGAGGGACAGCATGGGCAGCACAGAAGTATTAGAGGGACTGGGAGTATCTGAAACGGCTACGTGGCTGTGGGTGTGTGTCCCTGAAGCCAGGATCCCCGGCAGGCGAGGGGGACTTCTCAGCCGCATTTGAGGCTTTCCCTCTGGTGGGATCCACGAGAGAGCTGGGGTTGTAGTGGACCCTGTTTGAATTTGTCACACATCCTTTGGGTGTCATGTGACAGGTACCAGTGTGAGTCAAGGGGGCATCCTTTGGTGTGGGGCAGGAAGCTGTGGGGGCGCAACTGTGGGGTCTGAAGGTGTGAGGGAGATGCAGACTACAGGGTCATGTTCACTTGGAGAGGGAGTGTGAGTGTGAGCTTAGGGTCTCAGGGCCCTGGGATTGGAGACTGACTGGTCGAGGTGGGTCCATAATTGTCTGTGTTTGAGGGCACATTCGGGGAGACTCCACGGGAATTTCCAGGCAGAAAGGATGGCGCTTGGGGGGCCAAACCCAGATTGGCCCCCGCAGATTGCATCTGTGCACCCCCTGCCTGTTATTGCTGAGGACCGAACACAGTGATTGGTGGGTTGGTGAGGAGACGGTGGCATTAATGACACCAGGACCTGGTCTTTATTCTGAGGTAGGAGCTGGGGTGGCTGGGGAGAATGGGGTGTATGTGTCAGGGTTTAGACTGTGGGTTCTCCGAGAGAGAATGTTCATGGTGCCATCTGTCCGTTTCATGACAGGGTGGTGTGACCTTTGAGGACATTGCCATCTACTTCTCCTGGAAGGAATGGAGACTTCTTGATGAGGCTCAGAGACGGCTGTACTATGACGTGATGCTGGAGAACTTTACACTTATATCCTCCCTGGGTAAGGCCCTCACCCTCCCCAGTGACCTGGACTGGGCTCTGTATTCCCGCTTTAGCCCCCAACTGCCCATTCCCTAGGGGATGCTTTGTACCTCTTGGGTGTGGACTGTGGGCCCTGCTTGTTCCCCCAGCTTCCGTGGTGGTTGCATTTGTTGCTAAGGCTGGGATGTTGGTGTGCCCTTTTATCTCCCCTGCTGTTCCAGTGCTCTCTGTGCCGAATCCTCATAGGGTAAAAGAGTAGTCAGTCAGTGACGCTAATGGATTGTGCCTTACTTACCCTCTGACCCACCGGGTCACTGTGTTGAGATCCATGCCTTTTCTATGGCCCTTGTTTTGATACCTTCTTTTGGCTGACATTTCCTTGCCTGCCTCTGCCGGAAATTGCAAGGATTGACTGGGTCGTACTTATGAGGACTATGGGCTACTTCTCAAGACTGTCTTGTATGGTTCTTTTGGTGGTGTTTACATCTCTTCTTCTACCTGCCCCCATCCCTTCCGTTTCGTTGAGGTATGAACTGACCAGGAAGATTTCATTTTGAAAGTGTATTACGTGAGGATTTGATCTGCTTATACATTAGGAAACTAGTTCCAAATAGAAGGTAGTCAACACACCGATTAGTTGACATAATTACCTTTTGTGGTTAGTGAGAAGCTTAATATCTACTCCCTTAGCAAATTCCAAGCGTACAGTACAGTATTCACAAGTGTAGTCAACATGCTGTTAGGTCCTTAGAACTTAGTTAGCTTTAAAGAATTTTTTTTTACTGTTTTTTATTTATTTTGAGAGACAGAGAACGTGTGAGCAGGGGAGGGCCAGACTGAGGGAGGAAGACAAAATCTCAACTAGGCTTCATGCTTAGCATTGAGCCATGGTGAGATCATGATCTGAGCCGAAATCAAGAGGGGGATGTTTATCAGACTGGGCCACCCAGGCGCCCAGAACTTACTCATCTTATAAAGGGAAATGTGTTCCCCTGACCAGGATCTCTCCATTTCCCCCATTCCTTAGCTTTTAGCTTTCTACCTTCTGGTGGTGTGCGATTTTTTTTTTTAATTATTTATTTATTTATTTTGAGAGAGAGAGAACCAGCAGGGAATGGGCGAAGAAAGAGGGAGACAGGATCCCAAGTGGGCTCTGCTGACAGCAGGGAGCCTGATGCGGGGCTGTGCTCAGGAACCCTGATATCTAGACTTGAGCCAAAGTCAGATGCTTAACTGACTGAGCCACCTAGGCGCCCCTGATTTTTCTTTTTTTAAAGAATATCTATAAGGGATATCATACAGGATTTGTTTTTTGCTGTATGGCTTATTTGATTAGCATAATGTATTTGAGGTTCATCCATGTTGTGGCAAGTGGTAGTGTTGCCTTCTTTTTTTAATGACCTATTATTTACTTATGTGTGTGTCCTAAATGTTCTTTGTCACTGTATTCGTTTATTTTTAAAATACAATTTATTTATGTATTTTAGTTTTTTAAAAGTATGCTCCGTGCCCAAAGTGGAGCTTGAACTCTGAACCCTGAGATTAAGAGTCCGGTATGCCACCACTGAGCCTGCCAGGTGCCCCTTCTTTGTCACTTTAAACAGTCACCACACTTAAGGGCGCCTGGGTAAGCCTCCAACTTCAGCTCACATCATGATCTCGCTGTCAGTGAGTTCAAGCCCCGCATCAGGTTCTGTGTTGACATCTTAGAGCCTGGAGCCTGCTTCAGATTCTGTGTCTCCCTCCGTCTCTCTGCCCCTCCCCAACTCACACTCTCTCTGTCTCATGAATAAATAAACCTTAAAGAAAACAACACTCACCACACTTCATGGTGTTTCCATATATTGGCTATTGTGAATAATACTGCGGGGGATGTGCAAGTGCAGGTCATTTGTGGAGTTTCTGATTTTGTTTCCTTGCGATACATACCTAGGAATGGCAACGGTGGCCCATATGGTAGTTCTATTTTTAATTTTCTTGTGGGTCTTCCCTAATATTTTCCATAACTTGCCTATTTATATTCCCAGCAATAATGTTCAAGGGGTTTTTTTTCCTCCACATCCTCACCAACATGCTACCTCTTGACTTTTTTTTCTTTTACTGTTTATTTATTTCTGAGAGACACAGAGACAGAATGCAAGTGGGTTGGGGCAGAGAGAGAGGGAGGCACAGAATTTGAAGCAGGCTTGAGGCTCTGAGCTGTCAGCACAGAGCCTGACGTGGGGCTCGAACTCACGAGCTGTGAGATCATGACCTGAGCCGAAGTCAGACGCCCAACCTACTGAGCCACCCAGGTGCCCCTCTTGTGTATTTCTTTGGCTCTGCTGCAACTTTTGAATTTTGTACAGTGGTACTTGTTTTTGCTTTTTGTCTATGCTTTTGATGTCACATTCAAAAACTCATTGACAGGAATTAAGTAGGATTTTCCATACGTTTTTCCTAGGAGTTTTAGGTTTTGATGTCCTGTGTTTAAGTCTTTATTCAATTTAGAGTTCATTTCCACAAGTGCTGGAAGATGGGGGTCCAGTTTCATTGTTTTGTCATTTGGATATTCAGATTCCCGAGAGGAGAGTATTCTTTCCCCAGTGTATTCTTGGCATAATTGTCAAGGATTAATGGATTGTAGATGTGTGGGTTTCTTTCCGGGCTCTTTATTCCGTTGCACTGGTCTGTTTTTATGCTTTAGTGCTGTTTTATGTTTTAGTAGCATATTGTTTTGATTACTACAGCTTCGTAATAGAGTTTAAAATCACAAATGTCTGCCTTCAGCTTGGAACTTCTTTCTCAAGAGTGCTTTGGCCTTGAGGATTTGGATAACTTGGTGCAAGTGTCCCCTGGAGCAGGCAGCTGGCGTCTCCTGCGCAGGGACTGCAGTAGCATCTGCCCTGTGGCTGTTAGAGATGCCCCAGCTCGTTTCCTACCCATCTCTTCGTGTCTCTGGTAATAGTCTCCAGCCATCCTTTCTTCGTGCTTCTGCTTTCTTTTATGCTGCACAGTATAGTAGTCCGTCTCAATTGGGCCCTTGAGCCCTATGAGTCTCAAGTCATTCATAGACAGCTGTTGAATTGATTTTTGTTGGTGTGAAAGATGGCATCTCCTGTTCTACAGTCCTGTCAACATCAGTCACATAGGATACTTTTCTGAGTCTGTTGTGTGCAGGGCAGCTCTGGAATACCCCTGGCCATCTACTTTTTTTCCTACATTATTTCTACCCTCCCTGTGTCCTGTAGTTGCTCACTTAGCACTTACAGGAAAAGAGTGTTCTGTGTAGCATAGGACGGACATGATGCAGACATGACCATGTGGCTTCACAGGGGGACCATTTCCGGTGAATGGCAGCCGGGGAAGGTGTGCTATCAGGACTGTATTCAGCTCACACTAGGCAGCTTTGTTTGTTCAACCAGACTTTGGTGCCATTGTCAAAGGCAACACCTCGTTCCTGTCTTTCCTTCTTCACTATTGAGAGTTTGTGTACTTGTGTGTTCTACTCCTTTGGTAGTCCTGTGACTTCAGCGCAGGGGTAATTGCTGTTTCTCGGGCCTCCGCATCCCACCCATTTCTCTCGCTGGACTTTCTGTTTACCGTAATATTCACCCCTGAACATTTTGCCATGAGATGTTCAGTGTCCTTAAACTGACCGTGAATAGCAGCAAATGTCTTGTGAATGGATTTTCTCACACTCTTCTGTTCAGCGAAACATCAGCAGCCAGAAAGGTCCTACACAAAGCTGTGGGAAGAGATGAAAGGTTTAGATTCCGGCTGTGTTCCTTGTGTCACATCCTAAATTTGTATCCTTCTAGTGAGCGGTCCACAATGCTTTGACTTTAGGGGCCCAGTAACGCAGAGCAGGCACTCCTTCACCTGAATTCCAACTCCACTGTCTGGAACAGCATCTATTCAACTCGTGCCTACACGAGACAGGTGCATATGTGTGACGGGCTTACCCCTCACTGTAGTCACCACGTATTTCATGAGAGTTTCTTTGCGTTCAGGTTGCTGCTGTGGAGTAGAAGATGCGGAGGCACCCCTTGAACAGAGCGTTTCTGTAGGTGTGTCACAGGCCAGCACGCCCAAGGCAGCTCTGTCTTCCCGGAAGACCCACCCTTGTGACATGTGCGGTCCGGTCTTGAGAGATGTTTTCCGCCTGGGTGAGCACCAGGGAAAACCAAGCAGCAAGAAACTGTTGAGGTGTGGGGCATGTGGAAAACGATTTTACTTCAGCGTAAACTTTCAGCAGCAGCCGGACCAGCATACGGGAGAGAAACCATTCAGAAGTAGTGTGGACACGGCCTCTTTTGTGAAGGAATATGGATTTCATGATTTAGAAAAGCGCTTTACATGTATAGAGGTTCAGAAGGATTTCATGCCTGGCTCAGGGCATCTGCAGCAAGAGGCCACTCATACTGGAGAAAAGCCAAGCACAATCAGCCAGTGCAGGGAAACTTTACAGAGTAGTCATTACACTTGGGGAGAATGCAAGGAAGCCTTTGGTCCCGAGCATACACCTGCTCAGGATCAGGGTATGCAGCCTGGACGAGCGTGTTTTGTGTGCAGTGAATGTGGGAGAACATTCAGGTACAAATCTTTATTGACTATCCACCAGAGACTCCATACTGCAGAAGGACATCAGGAGTTTGGCAAAGGTAGGAAATCCATTAGGCAAAGGTCTGTCCTTAGTCAAAATGGAAGGGCTCACACTGGGTCCAGGCAGTACACCTGCAGCAAATGTGGGAAATCCATAAGTCACAAATCTGTGCTTATTCATCCCCAGAGAGGGCACAGTGGAGAAAATGTTTATGTTTGCAATGGATGTTCAAAATCTTTTAGCCATAGTTCAGTTTTAATTAGTCACAGGGTTCAACCTAGAAAAAGGCCTTATAAGTGTGGTGACTGTGGAAAATGTTTTACCTCTATGTCTATTCTCAGTTATCATCAGAGAACTCACAGAGGGGAAAAACCTTATCAGTGCATGGAATGTGGGAAGTCTTATATCTCCAGTACTGGCCTCCGTTATCATCGCAGGGTTCACACTAGAGAAAGGCCTTATAAGTGCCATGAATGTGGAAAATCTTTTTTCTCTACTTCTGACCTCCATTATCATCACAGAGGTCACAGTACAGAAAAGCCTTATCAGTGCAATGTATGTGGCAAGTCCTTTCTCCGAAGAAACGTCCTCAATGCACACATAAAGATTCACTCAAGTGAAAGGCCTTATAAGTGTAATGAATGTGGGAAATCTTTTAAGTGTAAGGCGACATTCATTAAACACCAGAGAGTTCACACAGGAGAAAGACCTTATGAATGCAGTGATTGTGGAAAATCATTTAGTACAAGTTCTGTCCTTCGTTCTCACCAGAGAATTCACACTGGGGAAAGGCCTTATGAATGTAGGGAATGTGGGAAATCTTTTACCACTAGTTTTGTCCTCCATAATCACCAGAGAGTTCACACTGGAGAGAGGCCTTATGAATGCGGTGAATGCGGCAAATCTTTTACTGCTAGTTCTGCCCTCCACTATCACCAGAGAGTTCACACTGGAGAGAAGCCTTACGAGTGTAGTGAATGTGGCAAATCTTTTACCACTAGTTCTGCCCTTCAGTGTCATCAGAGAGTTCACACTGGAGAAAGGCCTTATGAGTGCAGTGAATGTGGGAAATCTTTTACCACTAGTTCTGTCCTCCATGAACACCGGAGAGTTCACACTGGAGAAAGGCCTTATGAGTGCAGTAAATGTGGGAAATCATTTACTGCTACTTCTGCCCTCCGTTATCACCAGAGAGTTCACACTACAGAGAGGCCTTACGAGTGCAGTGAATGTGGCAAATCTTTTTTCTCTGGGTCTGATCTCCAGTGTCACCAGAGACTTCACACTGGAGAAAGGCCTTATAAATGCAGCGAATGTGGCAAATCCTTTCTCCGAAGAAATAGCCTCAATGTACACATAAAACTTCACTCAGGTGAAAGGCCTTATAAATGTAATGAATGTGGGAAATCTCTGAACTATAAGTCGACATTCATTCAACACCAGAGAATTCACACAGGAGAAAAGCCTTACCTATGCAATGAATGTGGAATGTCTTTTAGTCATAGTCGTGCCCTACGGATTCATCGTCACTGTCACCTTGAAAGAAGTCCTTATGAGTGTAGTCAGTGTGGGAAATCTTTTACTTCTAATTCTTCCTTCATGTCACACCAGAGAATTCACACTGGAGAAAAGCCTTATGAGTGCAGTGAATGTGGGAAGGCTTTCACTGCTCGTTCTCTCCTCCGTTCTCACCAGATTGTTCATACTGAAGAAAAGCCTTATGAATGCAGTGAATGTGGCAAGTCCTTTCCCCGAAAAACTACGCTCAATGCACACATAAAGGTTCACTCAGCTGAACGGCCTTATAAGTGTAATGAATGTGGGAAATCATTGAAGTATAGATCGACATTCATAAAACACCAGAGAATTCACACAGGAGAAAGGCCTTATGAGTGCAGTGAATGTGGGAAGGCTTTTATCAGTCATCCAGCTCTTATTTATCACCGCAAGAGTGCACACAGGAGAAAGGCCTTAGGAGGGCTCTGAATCTGGAAAATCTTTCAGCTAAATCTCCAGACTTACTCAACATGAGAAACTACACAGTAGAAAATGTCTTTATTGGTAACATGATGACCTGAATGCTCATGTTCACTAAAATTTCTATGTTGAATACCCATTCTGATGGAATAGTATTAACAGGTGATATCTTTGGGAGGTATTTCAGTAGAGAATGGTCAGGAGTGTGGAACACTCATGAGTGGGGTTAATATCATAATATCTCTAAAGCAAGTTTCCTTCCCCTATCAGTCATGTGCTGACCCTTGAGAAGATGATCTATAAATCAGGAAGCTGGTGCACCAGTCACAGAACCAGGCCATATGCGGAATGGTAGGTCAGATATACAGCCTCCACAACTGGGAAACTTCTTGTTTGTTTACAAGCCCCCTCCTTTGTGATATTTTGTTAGAGCAGCCTGAGCTGAGACAAATGTGAAGAATATGGGTAATCTTTTGACCAAAGATACAGTTGTGAAATCCGAATTCACCTTGGAGCAGGGCCTCATGGGTGAGGTACATGACCATTCCTTTAGTCCAGTGATCTGTCTTCATTCCACGCTCAGAGGTCACACTGCAGAAAGAATTTAAAGTAGCAGAGAAGGTGATGTTTCCTTGCTTCGTGTAATCACAGTGGAGGAGAACCGTTTGCAAGGCAGACACCTACCTGAGTTGAACTTTGTTCACCTGAATGTCCAGAGGGGAGTGACTTACCATAATTTGAAGCTATTTCAGAAAAATACAGAAGCTGCCTTGTGC
This sequence comes from Neofelis nebulosa, assembly GCF_028018385.1. Classification (NCBI taxonomy): domain Eukaryota; kingdom Metazoa; phylum Chordata; class Mammalia; order Carnivora; family Felidae; genus Neofelis; species Neofelis nebulosa. The sequence continues at coordinate 761,930 of NC_080798.1, forward strand.
TTTTGCTGTGTTTGGAGTCATTGCTCAATTGAAATCACTGCCAGTTTCTGTAGCAAAAGTCACTTCACCCCTGCCACTTGCCAGGTTCCCATCATGTGTATCAGCCACCACGCACCGTGCTCAAGCATGCTGACCTCTGCGCTTTGTCATTGGCGACGGACATTGTGGGTAATTGGAACTCCTTGTTCCCTTCTAAGTCAGGACGTGGATGTGACCCAGTGTTGACCCTCCTACCTGAACTGAGTTTGGGGTGTTGTCTTGCAGAGAGGCTGAGTCTCTTAGGACGTTGTTGGTCTCCTGATGTTTGTGATCAATGTGTGCAGCACCCAAGTCACCAGCACAGGAATTTGGTGCCACGTTTTGCTCTGGTTTATTCATTAATAAATGCCTTTTTTGTTTAGTTACATTTAACCTTATGTGTTGTATTCACTCAAAGGGGTTGAGAGCAGAATTGGCGTCTGCCAACATGAAGAAGTGAACAGATTTCATTGCATCCCAAACTTACTGTGTCTTGGATAATTGTAAATAAAAAATAACTACGACCCATACTGTGCAGCTTGGGTGTGAATTCGCATTGTGACCCAACACCTTTGTTGTGGGCTGAATCGTGTACCCCAAATTCCTATGTTTAAGTTGTGACCCCCAGTATGTCAGAATGTGACTGTAGTTAGACATAGCATGTTTCATGAGAATGAAGTTGAAGTTTAATGAGAGTGAGGTTATTAGGATGGAGTCTTAGTACTCTTAGTATGACTGGTGTCCTTAGAAAAAAAGGAGCTGAAAATAGTGGTACAGAAGGATGACCATTTGAAGACCGAGAAATCCCCAACTCCAAGCCAAGGAGAGAGGCCTCAGAAGAAACTGACCCTGCTGATACCTTATGTCCAATTTCTAGACTCCAGATTTGTGTGGAAGTAAATTTCTGTTGTCTAATCACCTCGTGTGTCGGACACCGTTACGGCAGTTCTGGATAATACAGCCCCCTGTGTTGTATATCTGGCTTCTGTGGTGGATGCCAGCAATTTTCCTGTGCTCAGAGGTCACCCTGAAGAGGAAGCATCTCCAGTGGTTATGAAACCATCTCCAGTGGTTGTGGAGACAACATGAATATTTTGCTTGTCCACAGCTGATACCACATACTGCCAGGCACTGTTGAGTGGAATATCTACCCCAAATACTTCAAAGGAGCCATGTGACCTGATGCACACTATTCGTGTGTTACACCACAGGGGCAAGGGAACTGTAATTGGTAATCTAGAAGATAGGGTAATGAGGGAATAGAGGAGACATCAGCCACTTAGTGGAGTGTATCGCTTATAAATATGTATCCACCGGTGTTCTAGTGACCGGGCAGGATCAGTGTGTACAGAAATTCTTCACTATCAACACATGTGTCCTGTGTCCAAGAGGTCACTGTCATAAAATAATCCAAAGGTGTCTGAACTCACATATCCTCTTTGGTGTTTACGTCTCAAGGCCATCGTGCGAGAGAGGAAGAGGATACAAGACAAGATACAAGACTGGTTTCATAGTCCAGAGAGGTAGCTTTTTTGACACGCCTAGCCAGCATTGTTGGTACCAGCTGTGCCTGTGGCAGATGCTTGTTCTGAAACATTCACCTCCCAAGTAGTCTTCCAGGTACTCCCCAGTCTCCTTGGCTATAAAACCCTGTCTTCCTGAATTGGTGATGCAGGGACCGACTCCTCTTATGGGTGCCAAAGTCATGCTTCTGTCCCTGAGTCCGTAAATAAACCATTTCTCCTCAAGCTGGACTTCTCAACCTTTTCCCTTGCTTAAGGTTTGGAGGTCACTTTGCGTATACGTCCCTTCCAGGCAATGCTACTATTTTCTTCTCTGGAAGTATACCACTATTTACCCATTCATCTGTTTGGACCATTTGGGTTACTTAGAGTTTTGGCGTTTGTAAACAAAGTGCTCTCTAAAAATTTTCATTACCGTTCTTTATGTGGATAGAGGTTTCCTTTCTCTTGTGGTGTGACTCAAAGTGCAATGCCCATCACAGGTAGGTTAGTGCTAATATTTTTTGAGAAATTGCCAAAATGTGATCTAAACTTCAGTTCTGCATTCCCACCAGCATGTATGAGAGTTCCAGTGCCTCCAGTCCCTGCCACTACTTGATAGTGCCAGTCTGTAATGTCAGCCCATTTCATAAGTGTGTAGTGCTGTTGCCATTGCATTTCCTAGGGGTGTTGATTTTGAGTACTTTTTCGTGTGTTTTTTTACCACCTGTCTATCTCCTTTGGTACAATTTCTGTTCATATCGTTTGCCCGTTATCTTTCCGATGAGTTATGGCTATTTCCATTTTCCTTTACAAATAAGAAACGCATACAACAATGGTATGTATTCGAATTTTCCTCATTCTTAAATGGTGTGACATTTTGCTGTATGGAGTCATAGTAACAGTGTTAGGCTATTTCTTCACTATTTTCACTCAGCTGCTTTTGTGTCCTGCACACGTGACGGCCCCAAACACCATACATGTGTAAGTTTAGTGTGCATTCTTACCATTATGTCTTCACTTTCTTACATCCAGGCATTCAGAAATACAAAACTGCAGCCCTGCTTTGTAGTGCTTGCCAATTTCCAAAGTGTAAATTCTCCCATCATGAGAGCGGGATATGCTGGGAGAAGGCGCTGAAAAATCCCACTTGGGTGTTTGGTGGAAGACTAAACTTTGGCGTGTGCCTGAGACTTTACAATCCCAGGCGGACAGGAGCTGGGGTGGGGGTGGGGGTGGGGGTGGGGGTGCTGTGAGCCAGCTGCAGGTCTGCACAAGCCTCAGGAGAAGATGTTAATCCTGACTGGCCAGAGGGGAGGGACCTCCCTAAACACCCTGATGGGTGAGTGAAAATATGGCTGGCCTCACCTTAGTGGTGACCAGGTTGTCGGGCAAACCCGCTGGGTTCAGATTGCTTCCTCGGATCCCACCCAGTACCTTGGAAGGATTTCTCACCCTCTAGTGATCACCTCCATGTGATGTAACTCTTTCTTTCTGTAATAATTGAGTGCATTCCCCAAAGATGAATGCCTTTCGTGCATCTCACCCTGAATCTAGGTTGCCTTACCAGCCCTCCCACTCAGGGGAAGACTGCCGGCAGGGGCACTGCGGCCATTTCTGGCTTCCCCCTCTCCAGGGAGGACTGGGAGCCAGTGGGGCAGGTAGAGGGCGACTCCCAGGAGAGGTCAGCAGCCTTAGTGTGACCTGCTGAGACCTTTTTTCCTTGGACCCACACGTGATGGTGGTGTCATCTCAGAGCATCAGCCAGGAAGGGGCCTGCAGGGAGAAAAAGGTGCTGGGTCGCAGGTCAGGAATGGCACAGGGACAGAGGAGACAAGGGACAGGGGAGGAAAATGGCACCCCCCGGAGGTGACTTTGGAAGGACCTGCTGGGTTGAGTCCCCGTATGTCCTGTGGAGCTCAAGGTCCCACTGTGGATCCTTAATGCAATGCATTGCCCCGAGCGCTGGCCATTCTTGACCCGGGAGGCGCCTGAGGGACACAGCCCAGTCCACAGGTGAGTTTTTTATTCCTTTCCACGTGCACAATTGTGACCACTCTGGCAGCTCCTCAGGGTGACGGGGTGTGACATCTGGGCTAAACTCATTGGATTAGGTTGTCCAAGATTATGTAAAGGAAAAAACTTCAGGCACAGGTTGGTCAACAAATTATGAGTTTGTTGTACTATAAGGTACAGGGATGTAAGAGCACCAAGCCTGGGGGTCCCAAGTTGACTAGGTTTGGCTGCTCAGCAGTGACAAAATCCCAAGGCAGAGGAACCAGTGGGGGTGAATCTCTTTCAGGGAGGCTAACATAGGGAACACAGTGGACTAAATTCTTAAAGACTGATTCCAAAGTGGTGAAAACACTTCTAGGTTTATATAAGAAAAATGTCAGCAAAGGTGGGTGGGTACATGCAGGGAGTCAGTGAGTCAAGTAGATCATTGTCATGGAGTCACTCACGGGTGGGGTCTTGCTGTCCAGGGCACTCTTTATTGCTTGAAGGGGTCGTTTTGGTTCTCATCTGGGAACGCTTGCCATCAGGGTCTTCCTTAGCCAAGAGACAAGCTGGAAGGAACCCAACGAGAACGTTTGAAGTCAAAATAGAGGCAACTGAGGTCCTCTTTCAGTACTAACAAAAATAGTATGTAGGGGTGCAGCCACCTCAAACCCTATGGCCAATCCAGTCATCTTGAAGATTTCCCAAGCATCCTTCGTCCCCATGATTTCTCTGCGGATGTTTCTCTGTGGATCAGGCATTCTCTCCTAGAAGAGCAGAGCAGTTCTGCATGCCACAGCACAAAGCAGACCCTCTTGCACAACCCCTAGGCACTGGGGAACCAGAACCTGTTGTAAAACCTTTGAGCACTGTGATAATATCCATAGCTAGCACCAGAAGAGTCTGCATGTAATCAAGAGATGCTCCAGACCGCTATGCTCCCTTTTCTGGTTAACTGCCCTAAACTGCTTTAAAAACCCTTGGGGGAGGCAGAGACCTGGGAGTTGGCCTGTGTACAAAAGTCCGCCTTCTCCCCGGGTGGCCAGCCGCCTGAATGAGCTCATGTTCCTTTCCATTGAACACTTGTCTCTTGAGTATTGGGTTTTCGAGCAATGGGCAGCAGAACTTGAGTTTTGGTAATGTAGGAATGTATTTGAACATAGATACACAGATGTGCATCCAAGTGCCAAAGCAGTTGGATACCAGTACGGTATGCAAATACCGTTTTTCTGTATGAGGGAGAGTGAAAAAGCCTTCAGGCTTTTCACTTTGTATGTTCATAAAGGAGTAGTAATCCATTAATAAACAATAGAAAATCAGCTATTGTAGACCTTACTTTTTAGTGAAGGAAACATTTGTGTGCTGATAAATTTTGCAGGCTTGGTTCTCAAATCCTGCAGCCTTAGAGAAGATTCATGTTAAACACAAGCATATTGGGTTTACTGTCTTCAGGAACAAGTAAGTGGAGGGAATACTTAACTCTGTGTCTATTTCACCCGGAGACTTCTTAAAACACCGCTCTTTGGTGGCGCCTGCATGGCTCAGTTGGTTGAGCATCTGACTTAGGCTCAAGTCATGATCTCATGGTTTGTGAGTTTGAGGCCTGCATTGGGCTCTCCGCTCTCAGCGCAGAGCCCACTTTGGACCTTCTGCTTCTCCCCCACTCACACTCTCTTTCTCAATAATAAATAAACCTCAAAACAAAACAAAACAAAACAAAACAAAAGCACTGCTTCTTGGAATCACCTGGAAAGTGTCTGAGTCAGTCAGTTTAGGGTATAGGCTGAGAATGAGCATTTCTAGTGAGTTGGTAGGTGATGCTAATGGAGAAGGTCAGTGCAGAGATGAAACTGTGAGAACAAGCATTTGGGGAGGGCCAGGCTCCCTCCCTCCAGGCTGCAGTACCTGCGGACTGTAGCTCTGTAGACTCAGAGGACAGCAGAATACTTTTTTCCTCCAAGTATTTATTTAAATTCCAGCTAGTTAAAATACAGTGCAGTATTAGTTTCAGGTGTAGAATTTAGTGATTCATTACTTACAACAACTGGTGCTCATCACGACAAGTGCACCCCTTGATAGCCATCACCTGTTAACACATCCCCCACCCACCCACCTATCCTCAAGTAACCCTGCGTTTGTTCTCTATAGTTAAGAATCTGTTTCTTGGGGAGCCTGGGTGGCTTAGTTGGTTAAGCATCCAGAACTTTATTTCAGCTCATGTTGTGATCTCACAGTTCGTGGGTCGATCCTTGGATCAGACTCTTTACTGATACACAGACCTGCCTGGGATTCTGTCGCCCTCTCTCTCTGCTCCTCCTGCCTCCTCAAAAAAAACAAAAAAACGAAAAGCAAAAAGCACCTAACAAGAGTCTATTTCTTGCTTGCCTCTCTCCTCACCGCCCCCCCCCCCCCCGCCCCATGTTCATTTGTGTTGTTTCTTAAGTTTCACATATGAGTGAAGTCCTATGGGATTTGTGTTTCTCTGACTCACTAATTGCACTTAGCAACATACTCTCTGGCTCCATCCATGTCGTTGCAAAGGCAAGATTGCATTCTTTTTGGTGGCTGAGTAGTATTCCATTATATATATGTATGTGTATACACACATACATACATATATATATACATATATGTATATGCATAAACACATATATGTACATATACATATATACACACACACATATATATGTATATACACACATACACACACACATACATACATATATACACTCATACACCTACCACATCTTTATCCATTCATCAGTCGATGGAAATCTGGGCTCTTTCCCTAATTTGGCTATTGTTGATAGTGCTGCTATGAACATCGGGGGTGCGTGTATTCCTTTGCATCAATATTTTTGTATCCTTTGGGTCAGTACCTAGTAGTGCAATTACTGGATTGTAGGATAGTAGCATTTTTCACTTTTTGAGGAACCTCCATACTGTTTTCTGGAGTGGCTGCAGCAGTTTCCATTCCCACCAACATAAGAGGGTTACCCTCTTTCTGCATCCTCACCAGTATCTCTTGTTTCCTGTGATGTTAACTGTAGCCATTGTGAGTTGTGTGACATGGTATCTCATTGTAGTTTTGATTTGCATTTCCCTGATGATGAGTGATGTTGAGTATCTCTTCATGTGTGTGTTAGCCATGTGTATATCTTCTTTGGAAACATGTCTGTTTGTGTCTTCTGTCCATTTCTTAAGTAAATTATTTGTTTTTTTTGGGTGTTGAATGTTATAAGTTGTTTATAAATTGTGGATATTAACCCTTTCTCAGATATGTCATTTGAAAATATCTTCTCCCGTTCTGTAGGTTGCTTTTTAGTTTTGTTCGTTGTTTTCTTTGCCATGCAGAAGTTTTTTTTTTTATCTTGATGAAATTCCAATAGTTTACTTTAGCTTTTATTTCCCTTGCCTCGGGAGACGTATCTAGTAAGAACTCGTTAAGGCCAATTTCAAAGAGGTTTCTGCCTGTGTTCTCTAGGCTTTCATGGTTTCTTCTCTCACACTTAGGGCTTTCGTCCACTAAAAAAATTTTTTTATTTTTATTTACTTAGAGAAGGAGAGTATGCATGTGCATGCCTGCACCAGAGGGGGAGGGGATAACAGGGAGGGAGAGAGAGAATCCCAAGTGGGCTCCATGCTGGCATTACAGAGCCGGACGTGGGGCTTGAACTCACAAACCGTGAGATCGTGATCTGCGCCAAAATCAAGAGTTGGACGCTTAATCGACTGAGTCATCCAGGCACCCTTCTTTCATCCATTTTGAATTTATTTTTTGTGTATGGTGTGAGAAAGTGGTCCAGTTTGATTCTTTTGCATGTTGCTATCCAGTTTTCCCAGCACCGTTTGTTGAAGACACTGTCTTTTTTCTATTAGATATTCTTTCCTGCTTTGTCGGGCATTAATTGGCCATATAGGTGTGGGTTCATGTCCGGGTTTTCTACTCTGTTCCATTGATCTGTTTCTTGTTTTTGTGCAACTGTCTTGATCACTACAGCTTTGTAATATAACTTGAATTCTGGAATCGTGATGCCTCCAGCTTTGATTTCTTTTTTAGGATTGCTTTGGACATTTGGGATCTTTTGTGTTTTCATACAAATTTTTGCATCGTTTGTTCTAGCTCTGTGAAAACTGCTGGTCGTATTTTGATAGGGATCGCGTTAAATGTGTAGATTGCTTTGGGTAATATAGACATTCTAACAATATTTGTTCTTCCAACCCATGAACACATAATGTGCTTTCATTTGTTCGTGTCACCTTCAATTTCTTTCATAAGTGCTCTATAGTTTTCAGAGTACAGATTTTTTTACCTCTTTGTTTAGGTTTACTCCTAGGTATCTTATGGTTTTTGTTGGCAATTGTAAAAGAGATCGATTCCTTGATTTCTCTTTCAGCTGTTTTTTTATTGCCATATAGAAATGGAACAGAGTTCTGTACATTGCTTTTGTATCCTGGAACTTTACTGAATTCAGGTATCAGTTCTAGCAATTCTTTGGTGGACTCATTCAGGTTTTCCACATGGAGCATCATGTCGTCTGCAAATAGTATAAATTTGACTTCTTCCTTGCCAATTTGGGTGCCTTTTATTTCTTTTTGTTGTCTGATTGCTGAAGCAAGGACTTCTGGTACAATGTTAAATAACTATGGTGGGAGTGGCCATCCCTATCTTGTTCCTGACTGTAGAGGAAGAGCTCATTTTTCCCCATTGAAGATTATATTAGCCTTGGCTCTTTTATATTTGGCCTTTTGATGTTGAGATATGTTCCCTCTATTCGTACTTAAGAGGGTTTTTCTCAAGCATGGATGCTGTACTTTGTCGAGTGTTTTTTCTGCATCTATTGAGAGGATCCTCTTGTTCTTATCCTTTGTTGTTGCTGTTGCTGTTGTTGTTGTTGTTGTTGTTGTTGTTGTTGTTGTTAATGTGGTGTATCACATCGATTGATTTGTGAATATTGAATCACCTTTGCAACCCTGGAATAAATCCTACTCTGTTCATGGTGAATGATTCTTTTAACATTCTGTTTGATTTGATTTGCTACTGTTTTGTTGAGAAATTTCTCATCCATGTTAATCAGGGATATTGCCTGTAATTATTTTTTCTAGTGTGGTCTTTGTCTGGTTCTCAGATCAAGGTAATTCTGGTGTCATAGAATTGGTTTGGAAGTTTTCCTTCCATTTCCATTTTTTGGAATAGTTTGAAAAGAATACGTATTAACTCTTCTTTAACATTTGGGAAGCCATGTGGCCCTAGAGATTTACTGTTGGGAGATTTTTGACTACTGGTACAATTTCTTTGCTGGTTATCAGTCTGTTCAAATTTTCTATTTTTTCCTGTTTCAGTTTTGGCAGTTCATATGTTTCTGTTTTTTTTCATTTCTTCAAGATTACCTGGTGTGATGGTATATTATTTTTCATAATATTCTCTTATATTTGTATTTCTGGGCTGTTGCTTGTGATCTCTCCTCTCCCATTTGTGATTTAATTTATTTGAGTGCTTTCTCTATTCTTTTTCATAAGTCTCACTAGGTGTTTATCCCTTTTATTGTGTCTTTCAAAGAAGAAGTTCCTGGTTTCATTGATCTGTGCTTCTATTTTTGTTTTCATTTTTGTTTTTGTTTGCTTGTTTGTCTCTATGTCACTTATTTCGGGTCTAATCTTTATTATTTCCCTTCTGCTGGCTTTAGGCTTCGTTTGTTCTTTTTCTAGCTTCTTTAGGTATAAGGTTAGGTTTGCCTTTCTTCTTTTTGAGGTGGGCCTGTATTGCCATATACTTACCTCTTAGGACCACTTTTGCTGCATCCCAAAGTTTAAAAAACTTTTTTTCTTAATGTTTATTTATTTTTGAGAGGGGGGATGGGAAGGGCAGAGAAAGAAGGAGACACAGAATCCAAAGCAGCCTTCAAGCTCTGAGCTGTCAGCACAGATCCTGACGCAGGGCTCGAACTCACAAGCCATGACATGATGACTGAGCCCAAGTCAGACGCCTAACCGACTGAGCTACCCAGGCACCCCGCATCCCAAAGGTTTTGTACCATCATATTTTCATTTTCGTTTTCATTTTCATTTGTTTCCATGAATTTTTTATCTTTCATTTCCTGGTTGACTCATTCCTACTTTAGTAGGATGTACTTTAGTCTCCACGTATTTGTGGTGCTTCCAAATTGTTTCTTGTGGCTGACCTGAAGTTTCATAGTGTCATGGTGGGAAATATGCATCACGTATCTCAAATCTTTTTGTACTTGTTGAAGCCTGAATTGTGACCCACTGTGTAATAATATTCTAGAGAATGTCCCATGCGCCCTTGATAAGAATGTGTATCTGCTTCTTTAGGGTGAAATGTTGTGACTATATCGGTTACGTGCATCTGGTCCAGTGTGTCGTTCACAGCCATCGTTTCCTTGTTGATTTTCTGCTTGGATGATCTGTGGATTGCTGTCAATGGGGTGTTAAAGCCATCTACTTTTATTGTATTATTATCAATGAGTTTCATTATGTTTGTTATTAATTGATTTATATCTTTGGGAACGCCAAGATGGGGGCATAAATATTTACAATTGTTAGTTCTTGGCGAATAGACCCCTTTATTATGATATAGTGCCATTCTTAACTCTTGTTACAGTCGTTGGTTTAAATCTAGTCTGTCTGATATAAGCATGGCTACTCTGGCTTTCCCTTGACATCTATTTTTTTTTTTTTTTTAATTTTTTTTTTTTAACGTTTATTTATTTTTGAGACAGAGAGAGACAGAGCATGAACAGGGGAGGGGCAGAGAGAGAGGGAGACACAGAATCGGAAGCAGGCTCCAGGCTCTGAGCCATCGGCCCAGAGCCCGACGCGGGGCTCGAACTCACGGACCGTGAGATCGTGACCTGAGCTGAAGTCGGACGCTTAACCGACTGAGCCACCCAGGCGCCCCTCCCTTGACATCTATTAAGAAGATAAATGTTTCTCCATCCCCGCACTTTCAATCTGCAGGTGTTTTAGGTCTAAAGTGAGTCTCCTGAGGGGCCTGGGCGGCTCAGTTGGTTAGGCGACCAATTTCAGCTCAGGTCACGATCTTGAAGTTTGTGGGTTCGAGCCCTGTGTTGGACTGTGTGCTGACACCTCAGAGTCTGGAGCCTGCTTCGGATTTTGTGTCTCCCTCTCTGTCTGCCCCTTCCACAAGCTCTTCCTCTCTGTCTCTCTCTGAAAAATAAATATTTAAAAATTTTTAAAAATAAAAAAATATATGGGGCGCCTGGGTGGCGCAGTCGGTTGGGCGTCCGACTTCAGCCAGGTCACGATCTCCTGGTCTGTGAGTTCCAGCCCCGAGTCAGGCTCTGGGCTGATGGCTCAGAGCCTGGAGCCTGTTTCCGATTCTGTGTCTCCCTCGCTCTCTGCCCCTCCCCCATTCATGCTCTGTCTCTCTCTGTCTCAAAAATAAATAAACGTTGAAAAAAAAATTTTTTTAAAAATAAAAAAATATAAAGTGAGTTTCTTGTAGACAGGATGTAGATGGATCTCGTTTTCTTCATCCATTCTGACAACCTAAGTCTTTTGATTGGAATATTTAGTCCATTTACATTAGAGTGATTATTGACAGTTATGAATTTAGTGCCATTGTATCACTTGTTTAAAATTTTTTTTAATGTTTATTTCTTTTTTTTTTTTTATTTTTTTTTATTTTTTTAAATTTTTTTTTCAACGTTTTTTATTTATTTTTGGGACAGAGAGAGACATAGCATGAACGGGGGAGGGGCAGAGAGAGAGGGAGACACAGAACCGGAAACAGGCTCCAAGCCATCAGCCCAGAGCCTGACGCGGGGCTCGAACTCACGGACCGCGAGATCGTGACCTGGCTGAAGTCGGACGCTTAACCGACTGCGCCACCCAGGCTCCCCAATGTTTATTTCTTTGAGAGAGAGAGAGAGAGAGAGAGAGAGAGAGAGAGAGAGAGAGAGAGAACAAGCAGGGGAGGGGGAGAGAGAGAGGGAGACAGAATCCGTTGCAGACTCCATGCTCTGAGCTGTCAGCACAGAGCCCGATACGGGGTTCAAACCCATGTACCATGAGATCGTGACCTGAGCCGAAGTCGGACGCTTAACCAACTGAGCCAGCTAGGCTGGCTCAGTTAAGTCATTGTTTCTGAAGCTTTTTTTTCTGTTCCTGTTTAATCTTTGTCACTTTCCGTCTTTCTTTCCCACTCAAAGAGTTCTCTTTAATATTTTTTGCAGATCTCATCTGGTGGTCACAAACTCCATAAGTTTTGTTTGTCTGGGAAGCTCTTTAGGTTTCCTTCTCTTCTGAATGACAGTCTTGCTGGATAGAGTATTCTTGGCTGCAGATTTTTCCCATTCAACACAGTGATTCATGCGACTCCCTTCAGGTCTGCCAGGTCTTTGTGGAAAGATCTAACCTTATTTGTCTTGCCTTGTAGGTTATGGATTTCTTTTCCCTTTTCCCTTTTAGGATTTTTTCCTTATCTCTATATTTTGCAAATTGTACTATGGTATGTCCTGGTGTTGGCCTGCTTTTGTTGATTTTTTTTTTCTTTTCTTTTTCTAAATTTACATCCAAGTTAGTTAGCATATAGTGCAACAGTGATTTCAGGGGTAGATTCCTTAACGTCCCTACCCATGTAGACCACTCCGCATCCCACAACCCCTCCAGTAACCCTCTGTTTGTTCTCCATATCTAAGAGTCTCGTATGATTTGTCCCCCTCCCTGTTTTTATATGATTTTTGATTCCCTTCCCTTGTGTTCATCTGTTCTGTGTCTTAAAGTCCTCATAGGAGTGATGTCATATGATATTTGTCTTTATCTGACTAATTTCGCTTAGCATAATACCCTCCAGTTCCATCCATGTAGTTGCAAGATGGCAAGATTTCATTCTTTTTGATTGCCGAGTAATACTCTAGTGTGTGTGTGTGTGTGTGTGTGTGTGTGTACACATACACACCCCACATCTTCTTTATCCATTCATCCATCGATGGACATTTGGACTCTTTCCATACTTTGGCTATTGTTGATAGTGCTGCTATAAACATTGGGATACATGTGCCCCTTCGAAACAGCATACCTGCATCCCTTGGATAAATACCTAGTACTGCAATTGCTGGGTCGTAGGGTAATTTTATTTTCAAAATTTTTAGGAACTTCTATACTGTTTTCCAGAGTGGCTGCACCAGTTTGCATTCCCACCAGCAGTGCAAAAGAGATCCTCTTTCTCAGCATCCTCGCCAACATCTGTTGTGCCTGAGTTTGTTAATGTTAGCCCTTCTGTCAGGTGTGAGGTGGTATCTCATTGTGGTTTTGATTTGTATTTCCCCAATAATGAGTGATGTTGAGCATTTTTTCATGTGTCTTCTTTGGAGAAATGTCTATTCATATCTTTTGTCCATTTCTTTACTGGACTATTTGTTTTTTGGGTGTTGAGTTTGATAAGTTCTTTTTAGATTTTGGATACTAACCCTTTATCTGATATGTCGTTTGCAAATATCTTCCGCCATTCCACTGGTTGCCTTTTAGTTTTGCTCTTTGTTTCCTTCACTGTGCAGAAGCTTTTTATTTTCATGAGGTCTCAATAGTTCATTTTTGCTTTTGTTTCCCTTGCCTCTGGAGACTTGTTGAGTAAGAAGTTGCTGTGGCCAAGGTCAAAGAGGTTTTTGCCTGCTTTGTCCTCAAGGATTTTGATGGCTTCCTGTCTTACCTTTACGTCTTTCATCCATTTTGAGTTGATTTTTGTGTATGGTGTAAGAAAGTGGTCCAGAATCGTTTTCTCTGCATGTCACTGTCCGGTTTTCCCAGCACCACTTGCTGAAGGGACTGTCTTTATTCCATTGGATATGCTTTCCTGCTTTGCCAAAGATTAGTTGGCCATACGTTTCTGTGTCCATTTCTGGGTTCTCTGTTCTGTCCCACTGATCTGAGTGTGTGTTCTTACGCCAGTGCCATACTGTCTTGTTGATTACACGTTTGTAATGCAGCTTGAAGGCCACTGCTTTTGTTGATTTTGATGGGAGTTCTCTCTGCTTCTTGGATTTGGACGTTTGTTTCCTTCCCTGAATTAGGGAAGTTTTCAGCTATAATTTCCTCAAATAAGCCTGCCCCCTTTTCCTCTCTCTTCTTTCTCTGGGACTCCTATGATATGAGTATTACTACATTTTGTGGAGTCGCTAAGTTCCCTAGTTCTATGTTCATCATCCAATATTTTTATTTCCCTCTTCTTTTCAGCTTTATTATTTTCCATAATTTTATCTTCTATATCACTTATTCATTCCACGGCTTCTTCCATCCTTGTTGTCATTACAATCCATCAGTTTCACTTCTCGGTTTGGGCATTCTTTATTTCAGGCCGACTAGTGTTTCGTTCTTTTATTTCTGTGGTAAGGAAGTCCCTGCTGTCTTCTGCGGTTTCTCAAGCCCAGGTAGCATCCTTATGATTGTTGCTTTAAGTTCTATATCAGGCATATTACCTATACCTCTTTTGATTAGATCCCTATCTGTGACCTTTTCTTGCTCTTTCTTTTGGGATGAATTCCTCCCTCTTGTATTTTGTCTAGGTCTCTGTCTTCTTCTCTGTGTTAGGAAAGCCTGCTATGTTCTCTGATTCTGAGAGTAATGGCTTTGTTAAAAACAGGTCATAATACTGACCAGAGCCTTGGTGCTTCAGGTGCCAGGTATATGCTGTGTGTATGCTGTGTGCAGTCTGCTGCTGTGTTTTTGCTGCTGTTTCCCTCAGGTCACTCTTCAGCAAAGTTTCTCCATTTCACCACTGGGGAGTGTTTGCACCTTGTCTAGAGTGTGGTAAGTTTTAACTAGCTGTGCTCTCATCTACTTGATGAAAGAGCCCTGATGCTATTTCCAGTTAACTGAAGCTTTGTAGCACTCTGTGGTCCGTAGTCTTGTATGCGCGGGGTGTTTGTGCTGGTCTTCAGTGGGAAGGGCATGCTGCTCTGGTTCTCAGGCACGCTTGCCCTAGTAAAGAGGCACTGGCAGAGTGCAGATTGGTGGGGCTTGGTGTAAGCAGTTCTGGACTCCACTGTTTGCGCTGTGCTGCTCACTGAAGTCAGTCCATACTGATGAGTGGGCGATGAAAATGGCACCAGCCCTCTTTCTCATTCCCGAGAGGGAAGTTCATGCCAGCTGGTGTCTGGGAAGCCCTCAGAGATGAGTGAATCATCTCCCTGCATGTGTCCCAGGTGTCCCACAGATCCCTGCCTTCACCGCATCTGTGTCTGGGCTGTCTGCCCATCTGGCAGTGCAGTGCACCTGTGTTATATCCCAGGCAGGCTGGCTGAGTTTTAAAACTCCAAAGTTTAGGGGCCTGTCGTGGTGTAGACCCACACCGGTCCTCTCGAGTTGGGGGGGGGGGGTGTGTTTTGCCATGCTGGTGCTGATGCAGGTCTGTCCTAGAAAGGCAGTTGCACCAGTGCACAGGAGCTTGGAGTTTGGGGTAAAGTGCAGCAAAAACCGGTGTCTAGGTTAGCTGCCCTCAGCAGGTGTCCTCTGCCCTTGTGCTACGAGGTGGGTATGCGCAATGGCACCTGCCAAATGCTTGGACCAGTGAGAGACAATGTCTCCTCTGCCAGATGGACTCCAAGAAGGGGGAAACATCTCTCCCAGTGCACCCCAGGGGATCCTCAGATCATGCTGTGTGCTCCAGGGCCCTGCCCTCTCTTTCCACATGAGCACTACACAGCCACCAGGATCCATACCAGCCAAAATGAGGATCTCTGAACTCCACTCATTCTAAAAATTCACGATAATCAGCCCTTCTTGTTTTCCCTGTGAATGGCTTTAGAAAGTGTTTTCCTTGTGCAATCCCCTGGGTTCTTTGTGCTTTCTGTCTCTCTCCTTCTCTCTCTCTCTCCCTTTCTCTCTCCCTACTCCTCCCCCTTTGGCTTCTCTTCCCCTTCCCCTTCACTTTCCCCTTTCTCCTTTCCTTTTACGTTTCTCTTTGTGTGTCATCTCTCTGTGATCATGGCTCCCTCTGTTCTGCAGCACACACGGCCCTTTCCTCCCCCAAGCCATATCTCCACCTCTCTTAACTTTCACGGTGTGGCCTCTTGTCTCTTTCTTTACTGGTGCAGTTTGTCATGTCTGTCTTCAGATCGTTTTCCTGGGTGTTCAGAATGATTTGATATTTATCTAGCTGTGTTGAAGAGATGAGGACTGTATAGGGAAGGCCCTTATGTTACTCCACCATCATAGCTCCCTTTATGTTTGTTATTTATTGTTTTATATATCTGCGTACTCTCATATTCAAGGCATAAGTATTTACAATTGTTAGATCTTATTGTTGGATTGTTCTTTTTCTTATGATATAGTGTCCTCTTCAACTCTTGTTATATAGTCTTTGGTTTAAATTCTTGTTTGAGGGGTGCCTGGGTGGCTCAGTCGGTTAAGCGTCCGACTTCGGCTCAGGTCATGATCTCACGGTCCGTGAGTTCGAGCTCCGCGTCGGGCTCTGTGCTGACAGCTCAGAGCCTGGAGCCTGTTTCGGATTCTGTGTGTCCCTTTCTCTCTGACCCTCCCCTGTTCATGCTCTGTCTCTCTCTGTCTCAAAAATAAATAAACGTTAAAAATATAAATAAATAAAATAAAATCTTGTTTGATATGAGTCTTGCTATTCCAGCTTTCTTTGATGTTCATTTGCATGATAGATGATTCTCCATCCCCTCACTTTCAATCTGCAGGTGTCTTAGGTCTTAAACGAGTCTTTTTGAGGCAGCATACAGAAGGGTCTTGTTTTCTTGCTGGTTTATTGGGTGGGGGGATTAGTCTTGGTTTTTTTAGAGATTTTAACACCCTATGTCTTTGATGGAACATTTAGTCCATTTACATTCAGAATAGTTTTTTTAAGTTTATCTATTTATTTTGAGAGATGGTGAGAGACAGAGAATGCAGGAGGAGCAGAAAGATAAGGGGAGAGAGAGAGACAGAGAGAGAGGAGAAGTGTGAGAGAGAGAGTGAGAGAGGGAGAGAGAGTTACAGTGAGAGAGACAGAGACAGAGACAGAGACAGGGTCCACACTGTCAGTACAGAGCCTGATACAGGGCTTGAACTCATGAACCATAAGATCATGACCTGAGCCTAAACCAAGAGTTGGTCACCCATCTACCTGAGCCACTCAGGCACTCCCAGAGTAATTTTTTTTTTAAGTAAGCTACACACCCAGCACAGAGCCCAAGCAAGAGCTCAAACTCAAATGCAGAGATCAAGACCTGAACTGATAAGAGTAAGTATTGATGAAAATGAATTTGGTTCCATTTTATGACTTGTTTTATCATTGTTTATGGAGATTTTCTCTGTTCCTTTCCAGTCTCTATCACTTTTGGTCTTTCCTTCTCACTCTAGGAGTCCCCTTTAATATTTCTTGGAGGGCTGATTTAGTGGTCGTGAGCTCCTTTCATTTTTGTTTTTTGGGAAACTCTTTATCTCTCCTTCCATTCTGAACGACACTCTTGCTGCATAGAGTATTCTAGGCTGCATACTTTTCCCATTCTGCACGTTGAATATATCATGCCACTCCCTTCTGGCCTGCCAAGTTTCTATGGAGAGATCTGCAGCTATTCTGATGGGTCTTCCCTTGTTAGTTAGAGGCTTCTATTGTCTTGGTGCTTTTAGGATTTTTGATTTAGCAGTATATTTTGCAAATTTAATTATAATATGTATGGTGCTGGCCTTGCTTTTGTTGAGTTTGTTGGGAGTTCTTTTTCCCTCCTGGATTTGGATGTCTATTTACTTTCTCAGATAAGGGAAGTTTTCAGCTATAATGGCCTGAAATCAACTTTCTATCCCCTTTTCCCTCTCCAGTTCTTCTGGGACTCCTATGATACGAATGCTATTATGTTTGATGGAATCACCGAGTTCCCTAAGTCTATCCCCATGATCCTCTGTCTTCTTTCTCTCTTTTGTTCATCTTCATTATTTTCCCTAATTCTATCCTCTATATGACTTATTTGTTCCTCTGCTTCTTCCACCCTTGTCATTACATCCAATGCGTTTCAAATCTCAGTCATTGCACTTTTCATTCCTGCCTGATTGTTTTTTAACTGTTTTGTTTCTCTGGTAAAGACCTCCCAGATGTCTTCCCTTCTTTTCTCAAGCCCAGCAAGTATCCTCAGATTATTGTTTTAAGTTCTCCATGAGTATATTAATTAGATCTGTGTTAATTAGATCTCTGGCTGTGATTTTACTGTTGTTGTTTTTTTTTTTTTTGGAATTGTATTTATTTATTTTTAGAGAATGAGAGAGTGAGACAGGGGATGGCTGGAGAGAGAGGGAGAGTGAAAATCCCAAGCAGGCCTTCTTGCCTAGTCAGAGAACCCGATATGGGCCTCAATCTCATGATCCGTGAGATCATGAACTAAGCCAAAAATCAAGAATTGGATGCTCAACCGTCTGAGGCGCTCTGGCTGTAATTTTATCTTGTTCTTCCTTTAGGGAAGAATTCCTCCATGTGGGCAATTTGTTTAGGTCTCTGTCTTCTTCTGTATATTAGACAAGCCCATCAAATTTTCTTTTCCTGAGAGTAATGGCTTTATTAAGGAGAAGTCATATAGTGTGCATGGCCTGGCGCTTCAGGGAGTGTCTGTTGTGTGTACTGTGTGTACTCTACTGCTGTGATTTGCTGCTCTATCCTTCAGGCCAGTTGCTGGCAGAGGTTCTCCCTGCCCACAGTGGGCACTCTTTGGTCCTTGGCCTGAATGTGGCAAATTTTAACTAGGTGTCTCAGGCCTGCTTGTTAAATGAGACCTGATGCTACTTCCACTAGAACTGAATCCTTGCAGAACACTCTGGTCAGGAGATGTGGTGTGTGTGTGGGTTTCTGCTGGTCATCTTTCGAATGGGCCCACAGCCGTGGGACTTAAGCCCACGTGGCCCAGAAGGGCAGTGCTGGCAGAGTGCAGGTGGGTGGGACTTGGTGTATGCAGGTTAGGAAACCAGTGTTCGCCCTGTGCTGTTTACTGGAGCTGGATTTTGCTGAGGGGCAGTGGAGGAAAATGGCACCAGCCAACCCCTTTGATCCTGGAGAGGGGTCTCCATGCTTACTGCTCTCAGGGAAGCGCTCCCAGAAGGGTGAATAATCCCCCTGCATCCAAGGCAGTTTACAGAGAGCCGTTTCACTCTGTCTGTCTCTGGGATGTTTGCTTGCCAGGAGCAGTGCTTTGGGCTCTATCCCAGCCCAGTATGCTGACTTTTACAACTCAAAAATTTAGGGACATGCTGGGCAGGGGCCTGTGCTGATTACCTGGGATAGGGTCTCTCCATCCTGAGGCTGATGCGTGTTTGACCGAGAGGTGCGGTTGCCCCAGAGCACAGGCCTTGGGACTTGGAGCAAGCGGGCTAGGCAGCCAGTGTCAGCTTGAGCCACCCTCAGCAGCTCTTCTGCATCCATGCCAAGGGGCATGGGAGGGAAATGGTGCAGCTGGTTCTTTTTTTCCCAGGGAGGCATCTCTGCTAACCCACTTCTCACAGATGCACTCCAAGAAGAGTGAACAGTGTCTGCCCTGTGGTCCCTAGGTGTTCTTCAGATCGTGCCTTCTGACTCCAGGTTGCTTGCCTGCCTTCTCTAGAGGAGTAGGGCAGACGCTCAGGGCTGCATCCCAGTGAAACCCACCAACATTTAAAATCTAGTCTCTGAGCCCTGTTGGTTGCAAAAGCTGCCAGGTGTCAGGCCCTCTCATTTTTCCAGTGAATGGCTTTGGGGAAGTGTTTTCCTAGTGCAATCCCCTGTGCTCTCCTCCCTCCCTCCCTCCCTCCTTCCCTCCCTCTCTCTGTCTCTCTCTGTCTCTCTCTCTCTCTGTCTCTCTCTGTCTCTCTCTGTCTCTCATCTCTCAGGGATCCCAGGCCTCTGCAGCCCCCCAATCTGTTTCTTGCCCAAACCCCATCTCTGCACTTCCTGCTTCCCTTGATGTGACATCTTCTCTCCCTCTAGTTGTGCAGTTTGTTCTGTTGAACCCAGGTTGATTTTATGGGTATTCAGAATGATTGGATAGTTATTTAGTCGTGTTTAAGGGAAGAAATGAGCCTAGGATCCTCCTACTCTGCCAGTATCTTAGCTCCTCCCCTCCCCCAGTCCAAAGATGTCTAATGGACACCTCCTGAGTTTCTCTGCAGTGAGCCAAGCAATCTAAAGGCTTAAATGAATGGAGTTCCAGGGGCTCCGATGCCAAGGAGTTCACACACTGAAGTCACCTACCAACGTGTTTCTTTTGCTGAAAACTGTACATCAACAAGAAGGCCATTAGACTCAGGTGGCTCCAATGACTTAGCCACCTACCTACACCTCACTTCAAGCAAATTCTTGTAAATGCCTCAAGGGTCAGAATTCAAAACCGAAGGGCACCCTGTCTCTAACAGGCAACTAGGCTTTCCCATATAAGATAGTTTCTGAAGGTATAGCCAGTCATGTAACGTGTTTCCTTTTCTTCTCATTTTGGTCTACACAAGCCTTTCCCCTAGTTGGGTTTGGGGCTGCCTGATTGGATTTGGTGTTTGCTCAAACAGGCACTTCTAAATTTTAATGTACCTCGCTTTATTTAAACAAAACTAATAAAAGTAATAACCCACAGGACTCACATTTACTCATGGTGCACGTAATAATGAGGGCTGCCACACAGCCCTGTGTAATATTACATAAAATGTCCGCCTCTTTTTTTTTTTAATTTTAAAAATTATTTGTTTATTTCAAGAGAGACAGAGTGTGAGAATGAGAGGGGCAGAGAGAGGGAGACACAGAATCTGAAGCAAGCTCCAGTCTCTGAGTTGTCAGCACAGAGCCCGATACAGGGCTCGAACTCATGAACTGTGAGATTATGACCTGTGCCGAAGTAGGACACTTAACCCATTGAGGCACCCAGGCGCCCCTCCAATGTCCTTTTCTCACAAAATCACCTCTTGTTGTTTCCATCACACCTGCCACATTCTAACGTACAATAGAACTTAGTATTCCTGCTTCATGTTTCCTGTGTTTTTCTTGAACACGATAAAAGGCACATGAAGATGGGACTGCTTCTCTTGTAACTGAATTTTCCCATGCATCTACCAAAAGTTCTTGAAAACACATTATGTGCTCAATGTACATTTTTTAGAACAGTGAATAAACATGACATTTGAATTTACCTCTCATTTTAACTATTCTGGGTACCCTAAATGTCCTCTTTAAGTCTCCGAATTAGTGTGAAAATTAGTAAATGAAATCTTACTAGAATGGATTCAGGAGGCCCTGGAAGGAGACCTCTCACAGAGACATGACATGCATAAAGAGCAGGAGGAGGGGAGATAACTTTTGTCTTGACAAGGGAGGACACACTCCCAGTAGGAAATTAATCTCCTGCCTTTCACAAAAAGAAGGACGATCTCTCCTTGCCCCATTAAGGAAACACTAACCATGGCATGCAGCCAGTGAAAACCCGCCACAACCTCAAACTTTTGTTCTTCAGTGAACTTTTGTTGAAAGTAACTGTCCCAAATCTCCACCTTAAACCTAATAAACCCAGACTTTTGTGATGCCTAAGTTGCTCACTTGGTTGAGTTTCCAACTTCAGCTCAGGCCATTTTTTTATGGTTCATGAGTTCAAGCCCCACATTGGGCTATCTGGTGTCAGCCCGGAGCCTGCTCTGGATCCAATGTGCCCACCCCCGCCCCCCGCCCCTCTCCCACTTGCTCTCCCTCTCTAAAAAATAAATAAACATTTGTGAAAGTAGCTCTGGACCTTTATTTTTTTTTTAATGCTGACTTTCCCTCTGTCTCTTGAAACTTGCCTGTGGATTGCCATGGTGTGGTTATCCTCAGTTAAAATTCCTTTGTCATTTGTGAATAAATTCAGTTTGCTAGTAAAGTAACTGGGTATTTATTTTTAAGCTGGACAGTAGTATTGTTCAATGCTTGTAGGAATGAAAACGTCACATTCTTGAGATAAAACCCTCACAAAAACCAAGTATTGGTTTAGCAGTCACATGCTCCATTTGGTTCTATCTTTTCTCAGACTTACAGCCTGCTTCTAAAAGTTCTGTTAGTTTGTAACTGTTTTTTACTCTTTACTGATGTGTAGGGAGGTGGAATGTTGGTTTGCCCATAGGTATTTCTGGCAGTGTCTTAAACCACTAGATAAACGTTGTGAACTGCTTTCTGAAATGGGCATTTCACATCTGATTTTCTAGGATACTTTCAATTCCTACTGCCAGTGCCTGAAGAAATGAGAATAATGAGAATCACTTCCCAGCAAGAGGATGAGGTCATTGGGTTCAGATAATCCTTTATTTCAGGGTTCAGATTCGCCCTTTGCACACTCCCTCCAACTAAATGGCAATGTGTTTGGTACCAAATATAGCATCAGTTAAGTTGCTCTCTGTTTGGGATCAATGTCAATCTCCTGACAGGAACTGAGTATATCTGGGAATGTGGAGTAAGTAATATATGGATAAAAATGTTCCTCAAAAGATGGGAAGACACGGGGCGCCTGTGTGGCTCAGTCGGTTGGGGGTCCAACTTTGGCTCAGGTCATGATCTTGCGGTTCGTGGGTTCGAGCCCCACGTCAGGCTCTGTGCTGACAGCTCAGAGCCTGGAGCCTGCTTTGGATTCTGTGTCTCCATCTCTCTGCCCCTTCTCCACTCACACTCTGGCTCTCTCTCAAACGTAAATAAACATTAAATTAAATTAAATTTAATTTAAAAAAATTTGGGACAACAATCACGGTATGGGCATCTGAAGTTTTGTGTGGAACCAGAGGCTGACATTGTCAGTTTACCTAATTCAGGGTGGCCTACCATCCCTGTCACGGACTTGTATAGGGTGTGACAAAGGGAATCACAGGCCCCAAATGGAGTCACTTCTGCTGGGTCATGTCACCAAAGCAGGGCACAATACCTAAGCTCATACAACTTCAGCACTACCCAGAAATATAGTTTTCCACTGGTCAGTGAGGAATGTTGTGGTCAGCACCAAAAGGGTAATCGGCCACACGAATGGGTCCTCTGCGTCGCCCAAAAATGAGGTATTCCGCTGATAAGACCTTTTTGTCCCATAACAAAGTGACCTCGCCTGACATAATCCTTTTTTCTGTTTATGAACTTCTTGTTCTACCTTTAAAAACCTTACCCTTTCTGTAGCTCTTTGTTGCTTCCCTTAACTTGCTAGATGTGATGCTGCCCAATTCACAAATGAGTGACTGATCCTGAAGACCTTCAAAATGCACTGGGCTGAATTTTTATGATAACGGGGACTTTTGTATTGTTCCCGACCAATTGCAAAACTGACTCTAACGCTTCAGGCTGCAAGCATTTGAAGAGCAACATCTTTCCAGCAGTGCACGGCCTCCTTTGATTTCCTAAGTGCTGGACACATTTGAATGATGTGTCATTTACCTCAGGAAGAGGAAGTGGGAGCAACTAAACTACTAGTTTTAGGCTTTGGACTTTAAAAACCAACAAAGCCGCTCCCTCCGGTAGAAGCAGCACTTTGCAGGAACTCTCCGGGACAGCTGGCCGAACTCTGGAAGTCCCTGGGGCAGAACCCCCTTCGGTGGCCGCTGTAACTCTGAGATCTATGGTACCCGGAAAAGCGTGGGGATACAGGACGCAGGCAGCAGCCAATGACGGAGCAGGACGAGGCATTTGTGGGCATGCGTGGCGCGTGGGGGTGGGATTTCCGGCCTCTTCACGGTGGACGACTTTTGGCGTCAGGCTTGTTTACCCTCGGAGGTTAGAGAGTGCAGAATCCGGGTCGAGGTGACAAACGGACAAAGCAGGAGAGGAGGCGACGTCCCTGTCGCGGACACTGCGGTCCATGGCTCCACGACGACGCGCCCGGTCTGCCCCGCGCCGGGGCCGGGACAGGGACAACAGGCCTCATATCCCGATCCGCCCACAGAGTCCGTTGGCGACGGCCGCGCCCAGGGACCCGGCTGAGGTAAACGCTCGGACTCCGGACCCTCCCCGCCCACCCCTCCCCCCCCCCCCCCCCCCCCCGCCCCAGACCCTCCAGGCCCGAGCGCGGGGCGCCTGGTCGCGTCCCTGCGGCCCAGGTCCCGGTGTCCGGGCCGGGGAGGCGCTCGCGGGCGGGGTCCCCGCGTCTGAGCGCCGGCGTGACGGGGTGCGGGAGCGGGCTGCAGGGGAGGGGCCGGCTGGTGCGGGGCTGCAGGGGGCCTGCGCCACCAGCGGGGCACGGCAGGTCTCGGTTCTTTCAGCGAACGCAAGGTGCAGCGGCGCCCGTGAGGCCTGTCACCTGGCTGCCTGACCAGTCCATCCGTGCTGGCGGTGTGCAAGGCGGTGTAACCCAGGTGTAAATAGATAGGCCCAATCTGGCTGCGGAGAGGACAGATTGCAGGGGTGGGGGGCAGAGGGGGCAGGGAGCGCAGGAGGGGGTGCCTGCGCGAGTGTATGTCATCGTTGACGGGCCAGAAGGGTCACCGTGGATGTCAGCGAAGCGGTTGAATTTTGGCCCCGGGTTTGAGAAGGGCCAAGGCAAATTTGGGGTGTTGCAGGTGACAGGAGAAAGGGAGGGGTCCCGGAATGCCTGGGGGCTTTGGTCCTTTGAAGTACAATCTGCCAGTTATTTGACGGGCAAAACTAGTTTCTTTGAGAACGAAAGAGCACCGCAGTCTGGAACAAGCAAGCTGAGGCTCAACAGTAGGCCAGTCCGGAGGACACGAGAGAGGTAGGCTTTTTTAAAGGGGAAGGGGCTACGTTGGGAAGGCTGTTAACATCTACAAGTCCGTGAGAGTAAACTGGGAATTGAAAGTATAGTGGCTTCCCATTGGCTGAGCTGTGGGTGGGGTGGTCCCGAAAGCCTGTCTTTTCCCCTCTGGGCTAGTAGAGGAGGTAGTTTCCCAGTCCAAGTTCGAGTGTGTCGTCCTGTCGGGTCTGCACTGATCGTGGCGGTAGTGCGTGAGAGCTCCCCCAGCTGCGTCCTCCCGACTCCCTTTTAGTGAGGTTTCCCGTTATTAATTCTCAGCGGTCCTAGCAGCGGAAGGGGTGGACGCTCCCATCAGCTGGACGGTAGGTGGCAGTAGGTTGATTGTCCTTGGAGATCTCCCAAGTTGCTTGGACGTCGTTAAGTCTTAGATGTTCAGAGAGGCGTGAGTGACGTCATCCAGTGGGGGCGCGACAGGAAAACCCGGGAAACCGGGGCAGGTTTCAGGATGGAAACTTTGAAAAGTGAGGGCAGTTGTGTGGCCCCGGCGGAGGTTTGGATCACATTGAGGACGGGGTGCAGACTAGGGGGGCAGTGCTATCAGTAGGTCAGAGGGCCTTAGTGAGGTGTGCTGAAGAGTGGTTCCCTGGCTCAGCGCCTGGTTGGGGCTGCTGGGCAGCGCGGGCACAGGCGAAGGAGAGAGAAAGATGTGGCAGATGGATGGGTGGGTAAGGCTTCCATGGCATGATGGGACAAGAGATGGCTGAGGACACCTAGGAGTAATTGCGGCAAGGTGACAGGGATCAGTGGTGTAGGGCTTCACCAGAGCTTTGTGGTGCGCTTTTCTGGTGTCCGGGCCGTTTCACAGTCTTGCTGATGGATAAGGTGTGGGGCCAGTGTGGTCACTTGTGAGTCTCTGTGCCTGGCAGGGAGACCTTTAGGGCTGGGCTTTTCACAAAGGTTCAGTGCAGAGTGGAGGGTTGTGACTGTTGGAGGGACAGCATGGGCAGCACAGAAGTATTAGAGGGACTGGGAGTATCTGAAACGGCTACGTGGCTGTGGGTGTGTGTCCCTGAAGCCAGGATCCCCGGCAGGCGAGGGGGACTTCTCAGCCGCATTTGAGGCTTTCCCTCTGGTGGGATCCACGAGAGAGCTGGGGTTGTAGTGGACCCTGTTTGAATTTGTCACACATCCTTTGGGTGTCATGTGACAGGTACCAGTGTGAGTCAAGGGGGCATCCTTTGGTGTGGGGCAGGAAGCTGTGGGGGCGCAACTGTGGGGTCTGAAGGTGTGAGGGAGATGCAGACTACAGGGTCATGTTCACTTGGAGAGGGAGTGTGAGTGTGAGCTTAGGGTCTCAGGGCCCTGGGATTGGAGACTGACTGGTCGAGGTGGGTCCATAATTGTCTGTGTTTGAGGGCACATTCGGGGAGACTCCACGGGAATTTCCAGGCAGAAAGGATGGCGCTTGGGGGGCCAAACCCAGATTGGCCCCCGCAGATTGCATCTGTGCACCCCCTGCCTGTTATTGCTGAGGACCGAACACAGTGATTGGTGGGTTGGTGAGGAGACGGTGGCATTAATGACACCAGGACCTGGTCTTTATTCTGAGGTAGGAGCTGGGGTGGCTGGGGAGAATGGGGTGTATGTGTCAGGGTTTAGACTGTGGGTTCTCCGAGAGAGAATGTTCATGGTGCCATCTGTCCGTTTCATGACAGGGTGGTGTGACCTTTGAGGACATTGCCATCTACTTCTCCTGGAAGGAATGGAGACTTCTTGATGAGGCTCAGAGACGGCTGTACTATGACGTGATGCTGGAGAACTTTACACTTATATCCTCCCTGGGTAAGGCCCTCACCCTCCCCAGTGACCTGGACTGGGCTCTGTATTCCCGCTTTAGCCCCCAACTGCCCATTCCCTAGGGGATGCTTTGTACCTCTTGGGTGTGGACTGTGGGCCCTGCTTGTTCCCCCAGCTTCCGTGGTGGTTGCATTTGTTGCTAAGGCTGGGATGTTGGTGTGCCCTTTTATCTCCCCTGCTGTTCCAGTGCTCTCTGTGCCGAATCCTCATAGGGTAAAAGAGTAGTCAGTCAGTGACGCTAATGGATTGTGCCTTACTTACCCTCTGACCCACCGGGTCACTGTGTTGAGATCCATGCCTTTTCTATGGCCCTTGTTTTGATACCTTCTTTTGGCTGACATTTCCTTGCCTGCCTCTGCCGGAAATTGCAAGGATTGACTGGGTCGTACTTATGAGGACTATGGGCTACTTCTCAAGACTGTCTTGTATGGTTCTTTTGGTGGTGTTTACATCTCTTCTTCTACCTGCCCCCATCCCTTCCGTTTCGTTGAGGTATGAACTGACCAGGAAGATTTCATTTTGAAAGTGTATTACGTGAGGATTTGATCTGCTTATACATTAGGAAACTAGTTCCAAATAGAAGGTAGTCAACACACCGATTAGTTGACATAATTACCTTTTGTGGTTAGTGAGAAGCTTAATATCTACTCCCTTAGCAAATTCCAAGCGTACAGTACAGTATTCACAAGTGTAGTCAACATGCTGTTAGGTCCTTAGAACTTAGTTAGCTTTAAAGAATTTTTTTTTACTGTTTTTTATTTATTTTGAGAGACAGAGAACGTGTGAGCAGGGGAGGGCCAGACTGAGGGAGGAAGACAAAATCTCAACTAGGCTTCATGCTTAGCATTGAGCCATGGTGAGATCATGATCTGAGCCGAAATCAAGAGGGGGATGTTTATCAGACTGGGCCACCCAGGCGCCCAGAACTTACTCATCTTATAAAGGGAAATGTGTTCCCCTGACCAGGATCTCTCCATTTCCCCCATTCCTTAGCTTTTAGCTTTCTACCTTCTGGTGGTGTGCGATTTTTTTTTTTAATTATTTATTTATTTATTTTGAGAGAGAGAGAACCAGCAGGGAATGGGCGAAGAAAGAGGGAGACAGGATCCCAAGTGGGCTCTGCTGACAGCAGGGAGCCTGATGCGGGGCTGTGCTCAGGAACCCTGATATCTAGACTTGAGCCAAAGTCAGATGCTTAACTGACTGAGCCACCTAGGCGCCCCTGATTTTTCTTTTTTTAAAGAATATCTATAAGGGATATCATACAGGATTTGTTTTTTGCTGTATGGCTTATTTGATTAGCATAATGTATTTGAGGTTCATCCATGTTGTGGCAAGTGGTAGTGTTGCCTTCTTTTTTTAATGACCTATTATTTACTTATGTGTGTGTCCTAAATGTTCTTTGTCACTGTATTCGTTTATTTTTAAAATACAATTTATTTATGTATTTTAGTTTTTTAAAAGTATGCTCCGTGCCCAAAGTGGAGCTTGAACTCTGAACCCTGAGATTAAGAGTCCGGTATGCCACCACTGAGCCTGCCAGGTGCCCCTTCTTTGTCACTTTAAACAGTCACCACACTTAAGGGCGCCTGGGTAAGCCTCCAACTTCAGCTCACATCATGATCTCGCTGTCAGTGAGTTCAAGCCCCGCATCAGGTTCTGTGTTGACATCTTAGAGCCTGGAGCCTGCTTCAGATTCTGTGTCTCCCTCCGTCTCTCTGCCCCTCCCCAACTCACACTCTCTCTGTCTCATGAATAAATAAACCTTAAAGAAAACAACACTCACCACACTTCATGGTGTTTCCATATATTGGCTATTGTGAATAATACTGCGGGGGATGTGCAAGTGCAGGTCATTTGTGGAGTTTCTGATTTTGTTTCCTTGCGATACATACCTAGGAATGGCAACGGTGGCCCATATGGTAGTTCTATTTTTAATTTTCTTGTGGGTCTTCCCTAATATTTTCCATAACTTGCCTATTTATATTCCCAGCAATAATGTTCAAGGGGTTTTTTTTCCTCCACATCCTCACCAACATGCTACCTCTTGACTTTTTTTTCTTTTACTGTTTATTTATTTCTGAGAGACACAGAGACAGAATGCAAGTGGGTTGGGGCAGAGAGAGAGGGAGGCACAGAATTTGAAGCAGGCTTGAGGCTCTGAGCTGTCAGCACAGAGCCTGACGTGGGGCTCGAACTCACGAGCTGTGAGATCATGACCTGAGCCGAAGTCAGACGCCCAACCTACTGAGCCACCCAGGTGCCCCTCTTGTGTATTTCTTTGGCTCTGCTGCAACTTTTGAATTTTGTACAGTGGTACTTGTTTTTGCTTTTTGTCTATGCTTTTGATGTCACATTCAAAAACTCATTGACAGGAATTAAGTAGGATTTTCCATACGTTTTTCCTAGGAGTTTTAGGTTTTGATGTCCTGTGTTTAAGTCTTTATTCAATTTAGAGTTCATTTCCACAAGTGCTGGAAGATGGGGGTCCAGTTTCATTGTTTTGTCATTTGGATATTCAGATTCCCGAGAGGAGAGTATTCTTTCCCCAGTGTATTCTTGGCATAATTGTCAAGGATTAATGGATTGTAGATGTGTGGGTTTCTTTCCGGGCTCTTTATTCCGTTGCACTGGTCTGTTTTTATGCTTTAGTGCTGTTTTATGTTTTAGTAGCATATTGTTTTGATTACTACAGCTTCGTAATAGAGTTTAAAATCACAAATGTCTGCCTTCAGCTTGGAACTTCTTTCTCAAGAGTGCTTTGGCCTTGAGGATTTGGATAACTTGGTGCAAGTGTCCCCTGGAGCAGGCAGCTGGCGTCTCCTGCGCAGGGACTGCAGTAGCATCTGCCCTGTGGCTGTTAGAGATGCCCCAGCTCGTTTCCTACCCATCTCTTCGTGTCTCTGGT
The DNA here is from genome assembly GCF_028018385.1 of Neofelis nebulosa. Lineage (NCBI taxonomy): Eukaryota > Metazoa > Chordata > Mammalia > Carnivora > Felidae > Neofelis > Neofelis nebulosa. The sequence continues at coordinate 790,840 of NC_080798.1, forward strand.
AATAGTCTCCAGCCATCCTTTCTTCGTGCTTCTGCTTTCTTTTATGCTGCACAGTATAGTAGTCCGTCTCAATTGGGCCCTTGAGCCCTATGAGTCTCAAGTCATTCATAGACAGCTGTTGAATTGATTTTTGTTGGTGTGAAAGATGGCATCTCCTGTTCTACAGTCCTGTCAACATCAGTCACATAGGATACTTTTCTGAGTCTGTTGTGTGCAGGGCAGCTCTGGAATACCCCTGGCCATCTACTTTTTTTCCTACATTATTTCTACCCTCCCTGTGTCCTGTAGTTGCTCACTTAGCACTTACAGGAAAAGAGTGTTCTGTGTAGCATAGGACGGACATGATGCAGACATGACCATGTGGCTTCACAGGGGGACCATTTCCGGTGAATGGCAGCCGGGGAAGGTGTGCTATCAGGACTGTATTCAGCTCACACTAGGCAACTTTGTTTGTTCAACCAGACTTTGGTGCCATTGTCAAAGGCAACACCTCGTTCCTGTCTTTCCTTCTTCACTATTGAGAGTTTGTGTACTTGTGTGTTCTACTCCTTTGGTAGTCCTGTGACTTCAGCGCAGGGGTAATTGCTGTTTCTCGGGCCTCCGCATCCCACCCATTTCTCTCGCTGGACTTTCTGTTTACCGTAATATTCACCCCTGAACATTTTGCCATGAGATGTTCAGTGTCCTTAAACTGACCGTGAATAGCAGCAAATGTCTTGTGAATGGATTTTCTCACACTCTTCTGTTCAGCGAAACATCAGCAGCCAGAAAGGTCCTACACAAAGCTGTGGGAAGAGATGAAAGGTTTAGATTCCGGCTGTGTTCCTTGTGTCACATCCTAAATTTGTATCCTTCTAGTGAGCGGTCCACAATGCTTTGACTTTAGGGGCCCAGTAACGCAGAGCAGGCACTCCTTCACCTGAATTCCAACTCCACTGTCTGGAACAGCATCTATTCAACTCGTGCCTACACGAGACAGGTGCATATGTGTGACGGGCTTACCCCTCACTGTAGTCACCACGTATTTCATGAGAGTTTCTTTGCGTTCAGGTTGCTGCTGTGGAGTAGAAGATGCGGAGGCACCCCTTGAACAGAGCGTTTCTGTAGGTGTGTCACAGGCCAGCACGCCCAAGGCAGCTCTGTCTTCCCGGAAGACCCACCCTTGTGACATGTGCGGTCCGGTCTTGAGAGATGTTTTCCGCCTGGGTGAGCACCAGGGAAAACCAAGCAGCAAGAAACTGTTGAGGTGTGGGGCATGTGGAAAACGATTTTACTTCAGCGTAAACTTTCAGCAGCAGCCGGACCAGCATACGGGAGAGAAACCATTCAGAAGTAGTGTGGACACGGCCTCTTTTGTGAAGGAATATGGATTTCATGATTTAGAAAAGCGCTTTACATGTATAGAGGTTCAGAAGGATTTCATGCCTGGCTCAGGGCATCTGCAGCAAGAGGCCACTCATACTGGAGAAAAGCCAAGCACAATCAGCCAGTGCAGGGAAACTTTACAGAGTAGTCATTACACTTGGGGAAAATGCAAGGAAGCCTTTGGTCCCGAGCATACACCTGCTCAGGATCAGGGTATGCAGCCTGGACGAGCGTGTTTTGTGTGCAGTGAATGTGGGAGAACATTCAGGTACAAATCTTTATTGACTATCCACCAGAGACTCCATACTGCAGAAGGACATCAGGAGTTTGGCAAAGGTAGGAAATCCATTAGGCAAAGGTCTGTCCTTAGTCAAAATGGAAGGGCTCACACTGGGTCCAGGCAGTACACCTGCAGCAAATGTGGGAAATCCATAAGTCACAAATCTGTGCTTATTCATCCCCAGAGAGGGCACAGTGGAGAAAATGTTTATGTTTGCAATGGATGTTCAAAATCTTTTAGCCATAGTTCAGTTTTAATTAGTCACAGGGTTCAACCTAGAAAAAGGCCTTATAAGTGTGGTGACTGTGGAAAATGTTTTACCTCTATGTCTATTCTCAGTTATCATCAGAGAACTCACAGAGGGGAAAAACCTTATCAGTGCATGGAATGTGGGAAGTCTTATATCTCCAGTACTGGCCTCCGTTATCATCGCAGGGTTCACACTAGAGAAAGGCCTTATAAGTGCCATGAATGTGGAAAATCTTTTTTCTCTACTTCTGACCTCCATTATCATCACAGAGGTCACAGTACAGAAAAGCCTTATCAGTGCAATGTATGTGGCAAGTCCTTTCTCCGAAGAAACGTCCTCAATGCACACATAAAGATTCACTCAAGTGAAAGGCCTTATAAGTGTAATGAATGTGGGAAATCTTTTAAGTGTAAGGCGACATTCATTAAACACCAGAGAGTTCACACAGGAGAAAGACCTTATGAATGCAGTGATTGTGGAAAATCATTTAGTACAAGTTCTGTCCTTCGTTCTCACCAGAGAATTCACACTGGGGAAAGGCCTTATGAATGTAGGGAATGTGGGAAATCTTTTACCACTAGTTTTGTCCTCCATAATCACCAGAGAGTTCACACTGGAGAGAGGCCTTATGAATGCGGTGAATGCGGCAAATCTTTTACTGCTAGTTCTGCCCTCCACTATCACCAGAGAGTTCACACTGGAGAGAAGCCTTACGAGTGTAGTGAATGTGGCAAATCTTTTACCACTAGTTCTGCCCTTCAGTGTCATCAGAGAGTTCACACTGGAGAAAGGCCTTATGAGTGCAGTGAATGTGGGAAATCTTTTACCACTAGTTCTGTCCTCCATGAACACCGGAGAGTTCACACTGGAGAAAGGCCTTATGAGTGCAGTAAATGTGGGAAATCATTTACTGCTACTTCTGCCCTCCGTTATCACCAGAGAGTTCACACTACAGAGAGGCCTTACGAGTGCAGTGAATGTGGCAAATCTTTTTTCTCTGGGTCTGATCTCCAGTGTCACCAGAGACTTCACACTGGAGAAAGGCCTTATAAATGCAGCGAATGTGGCAAATCCTTTCTCCGAAGAAATAGCCTCAATGTACACATAAAACTTCACTCAGGTGAAAGGCCTTATAAATGTAATGAATGTGGGAAATCTCTGAACTATAAGTCGACATTCATTCAACACCAGAGAATTCACACAGGAGAAAAGCCTTACCTATGCAATGAATGTGGAATGTCTTTTAGTCATAGTCGTGCCCTACGGATTCATCGTCACTGTCACCTTGAAAGAAGTCCTTATGAGTGTAGTCAGTGTGGGAAATCTTTTACTTCTAATTCTTCCTTCATGTCACACCAGAGAATTCACACTGGAGAAAAGCCTTATGAGTGCAGTGAATGTGGGAAGGCTTTCACTGCTCGTTCTCTCCTCCGTTCTCACCAGATTGTTCATACTGAAGAAAAGCCTTATGAATGCAGTGAATGTGGCAAGTCCTTTCCCCGAAAAACTACGCTCAATGCACACATAAAGGTTCACTCAGCTGAACGGCCTTATAAGTGTAATGAATGTGGGAAATCATTGAAGTATAGATCGACATTCATAAAACACCAGAGAATTCACACAGGAGAAAGGCCTTATGAGTGCAGTGAATGTGGGAAGGCTTTTATCAGTCATCCAGCTCTTATTTATCACCGCAAGAGTGCACACAGGAGAAAGGCCTTAGGAGGGCTCTGAATCTGGAAAATCTTTCAGCTAAATCTCCAGACTTACTCAACATGAGAAACTACACAGTAGAAAATGTCTTTATTGGTAACATGATGACCTGAATGCTCATGTTCACTAAAATTTCTATGTTGAATACCCATTCTGATGGAATAGTATTAACAGGTGATATCTTTGGGAGGTATTTCAGTAGAGAATGGTCAGGAGTGTGGAACACTCATGAGTGGGGTTAATATCATAATATCTCTAAAGCAAGTTTCCTTCCCCTATCAGTCATGTGCTGACCCTTGAGAAGATGATCTATAAATCAGGAAGCTGGTGCACCAGTCACAGAACCAGGCCATATGCGGAATGGTAGGTCAGATATACAGCCTCCACAACTGGGAAACTTCTTGTTTGTTTACAAGCCCCCTCCTTTGTGATATTTTGTTAGAGCAGCCTGAGCTGAGACAAATGTGAAGAATATGGGTAATCTTTTGACCAAAGATACAGTTGTGAAATCCGAATTCACCTTGGAGCAGGGCCTCATGGGTGAGGTACATGACCATTCCTTTAGTCCAGTGATCTGTCTTCATTCCACGCTCAGAGGTCACACTGCAGAAAGAATTTAAAGTAGCAGAGAAGGTGATGTTTCCTTGCTTCGTGTAATCACAGTGGAGGAGAACCGTTTGCAAGGCAGACACCTACCTGAGTTGAACTTTGTTCACCTGAATGTCCAGAGGGGAGTGACTTACCATAATTTGAAGCTATTTCAGAAAAATACAGAAGCTGCCTTGTGCTTTTGCTGTGTTTGGAGTCATTGCTCAATTGAAATCACTGCCAGTTTCTGTAGCAAAAGTCACTTCACCCCTGCCACTTGCCAGGTTCCCATCATGTGTATCAGCCACCACGCACCGTGCTCAAGCATGCTGACCTCTGCGCTTTGTCATTGGCGACGGACATTGTGGGTAATTGGAACTCCTTGTTCCCTTCTAAGTCAGGACGTGGATGTGACCCAGTGTTGACCCTCCTACCTGAACTGAGTTTGGGGTGTTGTCTTGCAGAGAGGCTGAGTCTCTTAGGACGTTGTTGGTCTCCTGATGTTTGTGATCAATGTGTGCAGCACCCAAGTCACCAGCACAGGAATTTGGTGCCACGTTTTGCTCTGGTTTATTCATTAATAAATGCCTTTTTTGTTTAGTTACATTTAACCTTATGTGTTGTATTCACTCAAAGGGGTTGAGAGCAGAATTGGCGTCTGCCAACATGAAGAAGTGAACAGATTTCATTGCATCCCAAACTTACTGTGTCTTGGATAATTGTAAATAAAAAATAACTACGACCCATACTGTGCAGCTTGGGTGTGAATTCGCATTGTGACCCAACACCTTTGTTGTGGGCTGAATCGTGTACCCCAAATTCCTATGTTTAAGTTGTGACCCCCAGTATGTCAGAATGTGACTGTAGTTAGACATAGCATGTTTCATGAGAATGAAGTTGAAGTTTAATGAGAGTGAGGTTATTAGGATGGAGTCTTAGTACTCTTAGTATGACTGGTGTCCTTAGAAAAAAAGGAGCTGAAAATAGTGGTACAGAAGGATGACCATTTGAAGACCGAGAAATCCCCAACTCCAAGCCAAGGAGAGAGGCCTCAGAAGAAACTGACCCTGCTGATACCTTATGTCCAATTTCTAGACTCCAGATTTGTGTGGAAGTAAATTTCTGTTGTCTAATCACCTCGTGTGTCGGACACCGTTACGGCAGTTCTGGATAATACAGCCCCCTGTGTTGTATATCTGGCTTCTGTGGTGGATGCCAGCAATTTTCCTGTGCTCAGAGGTCACCCTGAAGAGGAAGCATCTCCAGTGGTTATGAAACCATCTCCAGTGGTTGTGGAGACAACATGAATATTTTGCTTGTCCACAGCTGATACCACATACTGCCAGGCACTGTTGAGTGGAATATCTACCCCAAATACTTCAAAGGAGCCATGTGACCTGATGCACACTATTCGTGTGTTACACCACAGGGGCAAGGGAACTGTAATTGGTAATCTAGAAGATAGGGTAATGAGGGAATAGAGGAGACATCAGCCACTTAGTGGAGTGTATCGCTTATAAATATGTATCCACCGGTGTTCTAGTGACCGGGCAGGATCAGTGTGTACAGAAATTCTTCACTATCAACACATGTGTCCTGTGTCCAAGAGGTCACTGTCATAAAATAATCCAAAGGTGTCTGAACTCACATATCCTCTTTGGTGTTTACGTCTCAAGGCCATCGTGCGAGAGAGGAAGAGGATACAAGACAAGATACAAGACTGGTTTCATAGTCCAGAGAGGTAGCTTTTTTGACACGCCTAGCCAGCATTGTTGGTACCAGCTGTGCCTGTGGCAGATGCTTGTTCTGAAACATTCACTTCCCAAGTAGTCTCCCAGGTACTCCCCAGCCTCCTTGGCTGTAAAAACTGGTCGTCCTGGAGTTGGTGGTGCAGGGACCGACTCCTCTTATGGGTGCCAAAGTCATGCTTCTGTCCCTGAGTCCGTAAATAAACCATTTCTCCTCAAGCTGGACTTCTCAACCTTTTCCCTTGCTTAAGGTTTGGAGGTCACTTTGCGTATACGTCCCTTCCAGGCAATGCTACTATTTTCTTCTCTGGAAGTATACCACTATTTACCCATTCATCTGTTTGGACCATTTGGGTTACTTAGAGTTTTGGCGTTTGTAAACAAAGCGCTCTCTAAAAATTTTCATTACCGTTCTCTATGTGGATAGAGGTTTCCTTTCTCTTGTGGTGTGACTCAAAGCGCAATGCCCGTCACAGGTAGGTTAGTGCTAATATTTTTAAGAAACTGCCAAAATGTGATCTAAACTTCAGTTCTGCATTCCCACCAGCATGTATGAGAGTTCCAGTGCCTCCAGTCCCTGCCACTACTTGATAGTGCCAGTCTGTAATGTCAGCCCATTTCATAAGTGTGTAGTGCTGTTGCCATTGCATTTCCTAGGGGTGTTGATTTTGAGTACTTTTTCGTGTGTTTTTTTACCACCTGTCTATCTCCTTTGGTACAATTTCTGTTCATATCGTTTGCCCGTTATCTTTCCGATGAGTTATGGCTATTTCCATTTTCCTTTACAAATAAGAAACGCATACAACAATGGTATGTATTCGAATTTTCCTCATTCTTAAATGGTGTGACATTTTGCTGTATGGAGTCATAGTAACAGTGTTAGGCTATTTCTTCACTATTTTCACTCAGCTGCTTTTGTGTCCTGCACACGTGACGGCCCCAAACACCATACATGTGTAAGTTTAGTGTGCATTCTTACCATTATGTCTTCACTTTCTTACATCCAGGCATTCAGAAATACAAAACTGCAGCCCTGCTTTGTAGTGCTTGCCAATTTCCAAAGTGTAAATTCTCCCATCATGAGAGCGGGATATGCTGGGAGAAGGCGCTGAAAAATCCCACTTGGGTGTTTGGTGGAAGACTAAACTTTGGCGTGTGCCTGAGACTTTACAATCCCAGGCGGACAGGAGCTGGGGTGGGGGTGGGGGTGGGGGTGGGGGTGCTGTGAGCCAGCTGCAGGTCTGCACAAGCCTCAGGAGAAGATGTTAATCCTGACTGGCCAGAGGGGAGGGACCTCCCTAAACACCCTGATGGGTGAGTGAAAATATGGCTGGCCTCACCTTAGTGGTGACCAGGTTGTCGGGCAAACCCGCTGGGTTCAGATTGCTTCCTCGGATCCCACCCAGTACCTTGGAAGGATTTCTCACCCTCTAGTGATCACCTCCATGTGATGTAACTCTTTCTTTCTGTAATAATTGAGTGCATTCCCCAAAGATGAATGCCTTTCGTGCATCTCACCCTGAATCTAGGTTGCCTTACCAGCCCTCCCACTCAGGGGAAGACTGCCGGCAGGGGCACTGCGGCCATTTCTGGCTTCCCCCTCTCCAGGGAGGACTGGGAGCCAGTGGGGCAGGTAGAGGGCGACTCCCAGGAGAGGTCAGCAGCCTTAGTGTGACCTGCTGAGACCTTTTTTCCTTGGACCCACACGTGATGGTGGTGTCATCTCAGAGCATCAGCCAGGAAGGGGCCTGCAGGGAGAAAAAGGTGCTGGGTCGCAGGTCAGGAATGGCACAGGGACAGAGGAGACAAGGGACAGGGGAGGAAAATGGCACCCCCCGGAGGTGACTTTGGAAGGACCTGCTGGGTTGAGTCCCCGTATGTCCTGTGGAGCTCAAGGTCCCACTGTGGATCCTTAATGCAATGCATTGCCCCGAGCGCTGGCCATTCTTGACCCGGGAGGCGCCTGAGGGACACAGCCCAGTCCACAGGTGAGTTTTTTATTCCTTTCCACGTGCACAATTGTGACCACTCTGGCAGCTCCTCAGGGTGACGGGGTGTGACATCTGGGCTAAACTCATTGGATTAGGTTGTCCAAGATTATGTAAAGGAAAAAACTTCAGGCACAGGTTGGTCAACAAATTATGAGTTTGTTGTACTATAAGGTACAGGGATGTAAGAGCACCAAGCCTGGGGGTCCCAAGTTGACTAGGTTTGGCTGCTCAGCAGTGACAAAATCCCAAGGCAGAGGAACCAGTGGGGGTGAATCTCTTTCAGGGAGGCTAACATAGGGAACACAGTGGACTAAATTCTTAAAGACTGATTCCAAAGTGGTGAAAACACTTCTAGGTTTATATAAGAAAAATGTCAGCAAAGGTGGGTGGGTACATGCAGGGAGTCAGTGAGTCAAGTAGATCATTGTCATGGAGTCACTCACGGGTGGGGTCTTGCTGTCCAGGGCACTCTTTATTGCTTGAAGGGGTCGTTTTGGTTCTCATCTGGGAACGCTTGCCATCAGGGTCTTCCTTAGCCAAGAGACAAGCTGGAAGGAACCCAACGAGAACGTTTGAAGTCAAAATAGAGGCAACTGAGGTCCTCTTTCAGTACTAACAAAAATAGTATGTAGGGGTGCAGCCACCTCAAACCCTATGGCCAATCCAGTCATCTTGAAGATTTCCCAAGCATCCTTCGTCCCCATGATTTCTCTGCGGATGTTTCTCTGTAGATCAGGCATTCTCTCCTAGAAGAGCAGAGCAGTTCTGCATGCCACAGCACAAAGCAGACCCTCTTGCACAACCCCTAGGCACTGGGGAACCAGAACCTGTTGTAAAACCTTTGAGCACTGTGATAATATCCATAGCTAGCACCAGAAGAGTCTGCATGTAATCAAGAGATGCTCCAGACCGCTATGCTCCCTTTTCTGGTTAACTGCCCTAAACTGCTTTAAAAACCCTTGGGGGAGGCAGAGACCTGGGAGTTGGCCTGTGTACAAAAGTCCGCCTTCTCCCCGGGTGGCCAGCCGCCTGAATGAGCTCATGTTCCTTTCCATTGAACACTTGTCTCTTGAGTATTGGGTTTTCGAGCAATGGGCAGCAGAACTTGAGTTTTGGTAATGTAGGAATGTATTTGAACATAGATACACAGATGTGCATCCAAGTGCCAAAGCAGTTGGATACCAGTACGGTATGCAAATACCGTTTTTCTGTATGAGGGAGAGTGAAAAAGCCTTCAGGCTTTTCACTTTGTATGTTCATAAAGGAGTAGTAATCCATTAATAAACAATAGAAAATCAGCTATTGTAGACCTTACTTTTTAGTGAAGGAAACATTTGTGTGCTGATAAATTTTGCAGGCTTGGTTCTCAAATCCTGCAGCCTTAGAGAAGATTCATGTTAAACACAAGCATATTGGGTTTACTGTCTTCAGGAACAAGTAAGTGGAGGGAATACTTAACTCTGTGTCTATTTCACCCGGAGACTTCTTAAAACACCGCTCTTTGGTGGCGCCTGCATGGCTCAGTTGGTTGAGCATCTGACTTAGGCTCAAGTCATGATCTCATGGTTTGTGAGTTTGAGGCCTGCATTGGGCTCTCCGCTCTCAGCGCAGAGCCCACTTTGGACCTTCTGCTTCTCCCCCACTCACACTCTCTTTCTCAATAATAAATAAACCTCAAAACAAAACAAAACAAAACAAAACAAAAGCACTGCTTCTTGGAATCACCTGGAAAGTGTCTGAGTCAGTCAGTTTAGGGTATAGGCTGAGAATGAGCATTTCTAGTGAGTTGGTAGGTGATGCTAATGGAGAAGGTCAGTGCAGAGATGAAACTGTGAGAACAAGCATTTGGGGAGGGCCAGGCTCCCTCCCTCCAGGCTGCAGTACCTGCGGACTGTAGCTCTGTAGACTCAGAGGACAGCAGAATACTTTTTTCCTCCAAGTATTTATTTAAATTCCAGCTAGTTAAAATACAGTGCAGTATTAGTTTCAGGTGTAGAATTTAGTGATTCATTACTTACAACAACTGGTGCTCATCACGACAAGTGCACCCCTTGATAGCCATCACCTGTTAACACATCCCCCACCCACCCACCTATCCTCAAGTAACCCTGCGTTTGTTCTCTATAGTTAAGAATCTGTTTCTTGGGGAGCCTGGGTGGCTTAGTTGGTTAAGCATCCAGAACTTTATTTCAGCTCATGTTGTGATCTCACAGTTCGTGGGTCGATCCCTGGATCAGACTCTTTACTGATACACAGACCTGCCTGGGATTCTGTCGCCCTCTCTCTCTGCTCCTCCTGCCTCCTCAAAAAAAACAAAAAAACGAAAAGCAAAAAGCACCTAACAAGAGTCTATTTCTTGCTTGCCTCTCTCCTCACCGCCCCCCCCCCCCCGCCCCATGTTCATTTGTGTTGTTTCTTAAGTTTCACATATGAGTGAAGTCCTATGGGATTTGTGTTTCTCTGACTCACTAATTGCACTTAGCAACATACTCTCTGGCTCCATCCATGTCGTTGCAAAGGCAAGATTGCATTCTTTTTGGTGGCTGAGTAGTATTCCATTATATATATGTATGTGTATACACACATACATACATATATATATACATATATGTATATGCATAAACACATATATGTACATATACATATATACACACACACATATATATGTATATACACACATACACACACACATACATACATATATACACTCATACACCTACCACATCTTTATCCATTCATCAGTCGATGGAAATCTGGGCTCTTTCCCTAATTTGGCTATTGTTGATAGTGCTGCTATGAACATCGGGGGTGCGTGTATTCCTTTGCATCAATATTTTTGTATCCTTTGGGTCAGTACCTAGTAGTGCAATTACTGGATTGTAGGATAGTAGCATTTTTCACTTTTTGAGGAACCTCCATACTGTTTTCTGGAGTGGCTGCAGCAGTTTCCATTCCCACCAACATAAGAGGGTTACCCTCTTTCTGCATCCTCACCAGTATCTCTTGTTTCCTGTGATGTTAACTGTAGCCATTGTGAGTTGTGTGACATGGTATCTCATTGTAGTTTTGATTTGCATTTCCCTGATGATGAGTGATGTTGAGTATCTCTTCATGTGTGTGTTAGCCATGTGTATATCTTCTTTGGAAACATGTCTGTTTGTGTCTTCTGTCCATTTCTTAAGTAAATTATTTGTTTTTTTTGGGTGTTGAATGTTATAAGTTGTTTATAAATTGTGGATATTAACCCTTTCTCAGATATGTCATTTGAAAATATCTTCTCCCGTTCTGTAGGTTGCTTTTTAGTTTTGTTCGTTGTTTTCTTTGCCATGCAGAAGTTTTTTTTTTTATCTTGATGAAATTCCAATAGTTTACTTTAGCTTTTATTTCCCTTGCCTCGGGAGACGTATCTAGTAAGAACTCGTTAAGGCCAATTTCAAAGAGGTTTCTGCCTGTGTTCTCTAGGCTTTCATGGTTTCTTCTCTCACACTTAGGGCTTTCGTCCACTAAAAAAATTTTTTTATTTTTATTTACTTAGAGAAGGAGAGTATGCATGTGCATGCCTGCACCAGAGGGGGAGGGGATAACAGGGAGGGAGAGAGAGAATCCCAAGTGGGCTCCATGCTGGCATTACAGAGCCGGACGTGGGGCTTGAACTCACAAACCGTGAGATCGTGATCTGCGCCAAAATCAAGAGTTGGACGCTTAATCGACTGAGTCATCCAGGCACCCTTCTTTCATCCATTTTGAATTTATTTTTTGTGTATGGTGTGAGAAAGTGGTCCAGTTTGATTCTTTTGCATGTTGCTATCCAGTTTTCCCAGCACCGTTTGTTGAAGACACTGTCTTTTTTCTATTAGATATTCTTTCCTGCTTTGTCGGGCATTAATTGGCCATATAGGTGTGGGTTCATGTCCGGGTTTTCTACTCTGTTCCATTGATCTGTTTCTTGTTTTTGTGCAACTGTCTTGATCACTACAGCTTTGTAATATAACTTGAATTCTGGAATCGTGATGCCTCCAGCTTTGATTTCTTTTTTAGGATTGCTTTGGACATTTGGGATCTTTTGTGTTTTCATACAAATTTTTGCATCGTTTGTTCTAGCTCTGTGAAAACTGCTGGTCGTATTTTGATAGGGATCGCGTTAAATGTGTAGATTGCTTTGGGTAATATAGACATTCTAACAATATTTGTTCTTCCAACCCATGAACACATAATGTGCTTTCATTTGTTCGTGTCACCTTCAATTTCTTTCATAAGTGCTCTATAGTTTTCAGAGTACAGATTTTTTTACCTCTTTGTTTAGGTTTACTCCTAGGTATCTTATGGTTTTTGTTGGCAATTGTAAAAGAGATCGATTCCTTGATTTCTCTTTCAGCTGTTTTTTTATTGCCATATAGAAATGGAACAGAGTTCTGTACATTGCTTTTGTATCCTGGAACTTTACTGAATTCAGGTATCAGTTCTAGCAATTCTTTGGTGGACTCATTCAGGTTTTCCACATGGAGCATCATGTCGTCTGCAAATAGTATAAATTTGACTTCTTCCTTGCCAATTTGGGTGCCTTTTATTTCTTTTTGTTGTCTGATTGCTGAAGCAAGGACTTCTGGTACAATGTTAAATAACTATGGTGGGAGTGGCCATCCCTATCTTGTTCCTGACTGTAGAGGAAGAGCTCATTTTTCCCCATTGAAGATTATATTAGCCTTGGCTCTTTTATATTTGGCCTTTTGATGTTGAGATATGTTCCCTCTATTCGTACTTAAGAGGGTTTTTCTCAAGCATGGATGCTGTACTTTGTCGAGTGTTTTTTCTGCATCTATTGAGAGGATCCTCTTGTTCTTATCCTTTGTTGTTGCTGTTGCTGTTGTTGTTGTTGTTGTTGTTGTTGTTGTTGTTGTTGTTAATGTGGTGTATCACATCGATTGATTTGTGAATATTGAATCACCTTTGCAACCCTGGAATAAATCCTACTCTGTTCATGGTGAATGATTCTTTTAACATTCTGTTTGATTTGATTTGCTACTGTTTTGTTGAGAAATTTCTCATCCATGTTAATCAGGGATATTGCCTGTAATTATTTTTTCTAGTGTGGTCTTTGTCTGGTTCTCAGATCAAGGTAATTCTGGTGTCATAGAATTGGTTTGGAAGTTTTCCTTCCATTTCCATTTTTTGGAATAGTTTGAAAAGAATACGTATTAACTCTTCTTTAACATTTGGGAAGCCATGTGGCCCTAGAGATTTACTGTTGGGAGATTTTTGACTACTGGTACAATTTCTTTGCTGGTTATCAGTCTGTTCAAATTTTCTATTTTTTCCTGTTTCAGTTTTGGCAGTTCATATGTTTCTGTTTTTTTTCATTTCTTCAAGATTACCTGGTGTGATGGTATATTATTTTTCATAATATTCTCTTATATTTGTATTTCTGGGCTGTTGCTTGTGATCTCTCCTCTCCCATTTGTGATTTAATTTATTTGAGTGCTTTCTCTATTCTTTTTCATAAGTCTCACTAGGTGTTTATCCCTTTTATTGTGTCTTTCAAAGAAGAAGTTCCTGGTTTCATTGATCTGTGCTTCTATTTTTGTTTTCATTTTTGTTTTTGTTTGCTTGTTTGTCTCTATGTCACTTATTTCGGGTCTAATCTTTATTATTTCCCTTCTGCTGGCTTTAGGCTTCGTTTGTTCTTTTTCTAGCTTCTTTAGGTATAAGGTTAGGTTTGCCTTTCTTCTTTTTGAGGTGGGCCTGTATTGCCATATACTTACCTCTTAGGACCACTTTTGCTGCATCCCAAAGTTTAAAAAACTTTTTTTCTTAATGTTTATTTATTTTTGAGAGGGGGGATGGGAAGGGCAGAGAAAGAAGGAGACACAGAATCCAAAGCAGCCTTCAAGCTCTGAGCTGTCAGCACAGATCCTGACGCAGGGCTCGAACTCACAAGCCATGACATGATGACTGAGCCCAAGTCAGACGCCTAACCGACTGAGCTACCCAGGCACCCCGCATCCCAAAGGTTTTGTACCATCATATTTTCATTTTCGTTTTCATTTTCATTTGTTTCCATGAATTTTTTATCTTTCATTTCCTGGTTGACTCATTCCTACTTTAGTAGGATGTACTTTAGTCTCCACGTATTTGTGGTGCTTCCAAATTGTTTCTTGTGGCTGACCTGAAGTTTCATAGTGTCATGGTGGGAAATATGCATCACGTATCTCAAATCTTTTTGTACTTGTTGAAGCCTGAATTGTGACCCACTGTGTAATAATATTCTAGAGAATGTCCCATGCGCCCTTGATAAGAATGTGTATCTGCTTCTTTAGGGTGAAATGTTGTGACTATATCGGTTACGTGCATCTGGTCCAGTGTGTCGTTCACAGCCATCGTTTCCTTGTTGATTTTCTGCTTGGATGATCTGTGGATTGCTGTCAATGGGGTGTTAAAGCCATCTACTTTTATTGTATTATTATCAATGAGTTTCATTATGTTTGTTATTAATTGATTTATATCTTTGGGAACGCCAAGATGGGGGCATAAATATTTACAATTGTTAGTTCTTGGCGAATAGACCCCTTTATTATGATATAGTGCCATTCTTAACTCTTGTTACAGTCGTTGGTTTAAATCTAGTCTGTCTGATATAAGCATGGCTACTCTGGCTTTCCCTTGACATCTATTTTTTTTTTTTTTTTAATTTTTTTTTTTTAACGTTTATTTATTTTTGAGACAGAGAGAGACAGAGCATGAACAGGGGAGGGGCAGAGAGAGAGGGAGACACAGAATCGGAAGCAGGCTCCAGGCTCTGAGCCATCGGCCCAGAGCCCGACGCGGGGCTCGAACTCACGGACCGTGAGATCGTGACCTGAGCTGAAGTCGGACGCTTAACCGACTGAGCCACCCAGGCGCCCCTCCCTTGACATCTATTAAGAAGATAAATGTTTCTCCATCCCCGCACTTTCAATCTGCAGGTGTTTTAGGTCTAAAGTGAGTCTCCTGAGGGGCCTGGGCGGCTCAGTTGGTTAGGCGACCAATTTCAGCTCAGGTCACGATCTTGAAGTTTGTGGGTTCGAGCCCTGTGTTGGACTGTGTGCTGACACCTCAGAGTCTGGAGCCTGCTTCGGATTTTGTGTCTCCCTCTCTGTCTGCCCCTTCCACAAGCTCTTCCTCTCTGTCTCTCTCTGAAAAATAAATATTTAAAAATTTTTAAAAATAAAAAAATATATGGGGCGCCTGGGTGGCGCAGTCGGTTGGGCGTCCGACTTCAGCCAGGTCACGATCTCCTGGTCTGTGAGTTCCAGCCCCGAGTCAGGCTCTGGGCTGATGGCTCAGAGCCTGGAGCCTGTTTCCGATTCTGTGTCTCCCTCGCTCTCTGCCCCTCCCCCATTCATGCTCTGTCTCTCTCTGTCTCAAAAATAAATAAACGTTGAAAAAAAAATTTTTTTAAAAATAAAAAAATATAAAGTGAGTTTCTTGTAGACAGGATGTAGATGGATCTCGTTTTCTTCATCCATTCTGACAACCTAAGTCTTTTGATTGGAATATTTAGTCCATTTACATTAGAGTGATTATTGACAGTTATGAATTTAGTGCCATTGTATCACTTGTTTAAAATTTTTTTTAATGTTTATTTCTTTTTTTTTTTTTTTTTTTTTTTATTTTTTTAAATTTTTTTTTCAACGTTTTTTATTTATTTTTGGGACAGAGAGAGACATAGCATGAACGGGGGAGGGGCAGAGAGAGAGGGAGACACAGAACCGGAAACAGGCTCCAAGCCATCAGCCCAGAGCCTGACGCGGGGCTCGAACTCACGGACCGCGAGATCGTGACCTGGCTGAAGTCGGACGCTTAACCGACTGCGCCACCCAGGCTCCCCAATGTTTATTTCTTTGAGAGAGAGAGAGAGAGAGAGAGAGAGAGAGAGAGAGAGAGAGAGAGAACAAGCAGGGGAGGGGGAGAGAGAGAGGGAGACAGAATCCGTTGCAGACTCCATGCTCTGAGCTGTCAGCACAGAGCCCGATACGGGGTTCAAACCCATGTACCATGAGATCGTGACCTGAGCCGAAGTCGGACGCTTAACCAACTGAGCCAGCTAGGCTGGCTCAGTTAAGTCATTGTTTCTGAAGCTTTTTTTTCTGTTCCTGTTTAATCTTTGTCACTTTCCGTCTTTCTTTCCCACTCAAAGAGTTCTCTTTAATATTTTTTGCAGATCTCATCTGGTGGTCACAAACTCCATAAGTTTTGTTTGTCTGGGAAGCTCTTTAGGTTTCCTTCTCTTCTGAATGACAGTCTTGCTGGATAGAGTATTCTTGGCTGCAGATTTTTCCCATTCAACACAGTGATTCATGCGACTCCCTTCAGGTCTGCCAGGTCTTTGTGGAAAGATCTAACCTTATTTGTCTTGCCTTGTAGGTTATGGATTTCTTTTCCCTTTTCCCTTTTAGGATTTTTTCCTTATCTCTATATTTTGCAAATTGTACTATGGTATGTCCTGGTGTTGGCCTGCTTTTGTTGATTTTTTTTTTCTTTTCTTTTTCTAAATTTACATCCAAGTTAGTTAGCATATAGTGCAACAGTGATTTCAGGGGTAGATTCCTTAACGTCCCTACCCATGTAGACCACTCCGCATCCCACAACCCCTCCAGTAACCCTCTGTTTGTTCTCCATATCTAAGAGTCTCGTATGATTTGTCCCCCTCCCTGTTTTTATATGATTTTTGATTCCCTTCCCTTGTGTTCATCTGTTCTGTGTCTTAAAGTCCTCATAGGAGTGATGTCATATGATATTTGTCTTTATCTGACTAATTTCGCTTAGCATAATACCCTCCAGTTCCATCCATGTAGTTGCAAGATGGCAAGATTTCATTCTTTTTGATTGCCGAGTAATACTCTAGTGTGTGTGTGTGTGTGTGTGTGTGTGTGTACACATACACACCCCACATCTTCTTTATCCATTCATCCATCGATGGACATTTGGACTCTTTCCATACTTTGGCTATTGTTGATAGTGCTGCTATAAACATTGGGATACATGTGCCCCTTCGAAACAGCATACCTGCATCCCTTGGATAAATACCTAGTACTGCAATTGCTGGGTCGTAGGGTAATTTTATTTTCAAAATTTTTAGGAACTTCTATACTGTTTTCCAGAGTGGCTGCACCAGTTTGCATTCCCACCAGCAGTGCAAAAGAGATCCTCTTTCTCAGCATCCTCGCCAACATCTGTTGTGCCTGAGTTTGTTAATGTTAGCCCTTCTGTCAGGTGTGAGGTGGTATCTCATTGTGGTTTTGATTTGTATTTCCCCAATAATGAGTGATGTTGAGCATTTTTTCATGTGTCTTCTTTGGAGAAATGTCTATTCATATCTTTTGTCCATTTCTTTACTGGACTATTTGTTTTTTGGGTGTTGAGTTTGATAAGTTCTTTTTAGATTTTGGATACTAACCCTTTATCTGATATGTCGTTTGCAAATATCTTCCGCCATTCCACTGGTTGCCTTTTAGTTTTGCTCTTTGTTTCCTTCACTGTGCAGAAGCTTTTTATTTTCATGAGGTCTCAATAGTTCATTTTTGCTTTTGTTTCCCTTGCCTCTGGAGACTTGTTGAGTAAGAAGTTGCTGTGGCCAAGGTCAAAGAGGTTTTTGCCTGCTTTGTCCTCAAGGATTTTGATGGCTTCCTGTCTTACCTTTACGTCTTTCATCCATTTTGAGTTGATTTTTGTGTATGGTGTAAGAAAGTGGTCCAGAATCGTTTTCTCTGCATGTCACTGTCCGGTTTTCCCAGCACCACTTGCTGAAGGGACTGTCTTTATTCCATTGGATATGCTTTCCTGCTTTGCCAAAGATTAGTTGGCCATACGTTTCTGTGTCCATTTCTGGGTTCTCTGTTCTGTCCCACTGATCTGAGTGTGTGTTCTTACGCCAGTGCCATACTGTCTTGTTGATTACACGTTTGTAATGCAGCTTGAAGGCCACTGCTTTTGTTGATTTTGATGGGAGTTCTCTCTGCTTCTTGGATTTGGACGTTTGTTTCCTTCCCTGAATTAGGGAAGTTTTCAGCTATAATTTCCTCAAATAAGCCTGCCCCCTTTTCCTCTCTCTTCTTTCTCTGGGACTCCTATGATATGAGTATTACTACATTTTGTGGAGTCGCTAAGTTCCCTAGTTCTATGTTCATCATCCAATATTTTTATTTCCCTCTTCTTTTCAGCTTTATTATTTTCCATAATTTTATCTTCTATATCACTTATTCATTCCACGGCTTCTTCCATCCTTGTTGTCATTACAATCCATCAGTTTCACTTCTCGGTTTGGGCATTCTTTATTTCAGGCCGACTAGTGTTTCGTTCTTTTATTTCTGTGGTAAGGAAGTCCCTGCTGTCTTCTGCGGTTTCTCAAGCCCAGGTAGCATCCTTATGATTGTTGCTTTAAGTTCTATATCAGGCATATTACCTATACCTCTTTTGATTAGATCCCTATCTGTGACCTTTTCTTGCTCTTTCTTTTGGGATGAATTCCTCCCTCTTGTATTTTGTCTAGGTCTCTGTCTTCTTCTCTGTGTTAGGAAAGCCTGCTATGTTCTCTGATTCTGAGAGTAATGGCTTTGTTAAAAACAGGTCATAATACTGACCAGAGCCTTGGTGCTTCAGGTGCCAGGTATATGCTGTGTGTATGCTGTGTGCAGTCTGCTGCTGTGTTTTTGCTGCTGTTTCCCTCAGGTCACTCTTCAGCAAAGTTTCTCCATTTCACCACTGGGGAGTGTTTGCACCTTGTCTAGAGTGTGGTAAGTTTTAACTAGCTGTGCTCTCATCTACTTGATGAAAGAGCCCTGATGCTATTTCCAGTTAACTGAAGCTTTGTAGCACTCTGTGGTCCGTAGTCTTGTATGCGCGGGGTGTTTGTGCTGGTCTTCAGTGGGAAGGGCATGCTGCTCTGGTTCTCAGGCACGCTTGCCCTAGTAAAGAGGCACTGGCAGAGTGCAGATTGGTGGGGCTTGGTGTAAGCAGTTCTGGACTCCACTGTTTGCGCTGTGCTGCTCACTGAAGTCAGTCCATACTGATGAGTGGGCGATGAAAATGGCACCAGCCCTCTTTCTCATTCCCGAGAGGGAAGTTCATGCCAGCTGGTGTCTGGGAAGCCCTCAGAGATGAGTGAATCATCTCCCTGCATGTGTCCCAGGTGTCCCACAGATCCCTGCCTTCACCGCATCTGTGTCTGGGCTGTCTGCCCATCTGGCAGTGCAGTGCACCTGTGTTGCATCCCAGGCAGGCTGGCTGAGTTTTAAAACTCCAAAGTTTAGGGGCCTGTCGTGGTGCAGACCCACACCGGTACTCTGGATTGGGGGAGGGGTGTTTTGCCATGCTGGTGCTGATGCAGGTCTGTCCTAGAAAGGCAGTTGCACCAGTGCACAGGAGCTTGGAGTTTGGGGTAAAGTGCAGCAAAAACCGGTGTCTAGGTTGGCTGCCCTCAGCAGGTGTCTCTGCCCTTGTGCTAAGAGGTGGGTGTGCACAATGGCACCTGCCAAATGCTTGGACCAGTGAGAGACAATGTCTCCTCTGCCAGGTGCACTCCAAGAAGGGGGAAACATCTCTTCCAGTGCACCCCAGGGGATCCTCAGATCATGTTGTGTGCTCCAGGGCGCTGCCCTCTCTTTCCACATGAGCACTACACAGCCACCAGGATCCATACCAGCCAAAATGAGGATCTCTGAGCTCCACTCATTCTTTTTTTTTTTTTAATTTTTTTTTCAACGTTTTTTATTTATTTTTGGGACAGAGAGAGACAGAGCATGAACGGGGAAGGGGCAGAGAGAGAGGGAGACACACAGAATTGGAAACAGGCTCCAGGCTCTGAGCCATCAGCCCAGAGCCTGACGCGGGGCTCGAACTCACAGACCGCGAGATCGTAACCTGGCTGAAGTCGGACGCTTAACCGACTGCGCCACCCAGGCGCCCCAGAGCTCCACTCATTCTTAAAATTCACGATAATCAGCCCTTCTTGTTTTCCCTGTGAATGGCTTTAGAAAGTGTTTTCCTTGTGCAATCCCCTGGGTTTTGTGTGCTTTCATCCTCTCTCCTCTCTCTCTCTCCCTCTCCCTACTCCTCCCCCTCTCGCTTCTCTTCCCCTTCCCTTTCACTTTCCCCTTTCCCCTTTCCCTTTACGTTTCTCTTTGTGTGTCATCTCTCTGTGATCATGGCTCCCTCTGTTCTGCAGCACACGCAGCCCTTTCCTCCCCTAAGTCATATCTCTACCTCTCTTAACTTTCACGGTGTGGCCTCTTGTCTCTTTCTTTAGTGGTGCAGTTTGTCATGTCTGTCTTCAGATCGTTTTCCTGGGTGTTCAGAATGATTTGATATTTATCTAGCTGTGTTGAAGAGATGAGGACTGTATAGGGAAGGCCCTTCTGTTACTCCACCATCATAGCTCCCTTTATGTTTGTTATTTATTGTTTTATATATCTGGGTACTCTCATATTCAGGGCATAAGTATTTACAATTGTTAGATCTTATTGTTGGATTGTTCTTTTTCTTATGATATAGTGTCCTCTTCAACTCTTGTTATATAGACTTTGGTTTAAAATCTTGTTTGAGGGGGTGCCTGGGTGGCTCAGTCGGTTAAGCGTCCGACTTCGGCTCAGGTCATGATCTCACGGTCCGTGAGTTTGAGCCCCGCGTCGGGCTCTGTGCTGACAGCTCAGAGCCTGGAGCCTGTTTCGGATTCTGTGTGTCCCTCTCTCTCTGACCCTCCCCTGTTCATGCTCTGTCTCTCTCTGTCTCAAAAATAAATAAACGTTAAAAAAGTAAATAAATAAATAAAATCTTGTTTGATATGAGTATTGCTATTCCAGCTTTCTTTGATGTTCATTTGCATGATAGATGATCTCCATCCCCTCACTTTCAATCTGCAGGTGTCTTAGGTCTTAAACGAGTCTTTTTGAGGCAGCATACAGAAGGGTCTTGTTTTCTTGCTGGTTTATTGGGTGGGGGGGTTAGTCTTGGTTTTTTTAGAGATTGTAACACCCTATGTCTTTTGATGGAAAGTTTACTCCATTTACATTCAGAATAGTTTTTTTAAGTTTATCTATTTATTTTGAGAGATGGTGAGAGACAGAGAATGCAGGAGGAGCAGAAAGATAAGGGGAGAGAGAGAGACAGAGAGAGAGAGAAGAAGTGTGAGAGAGAGAGTGAGAGAGGGAGAGAGAGTTACAGTGAGAGAGAGAGAGAGACAGACAGACAGAAACAGAGACAGAGACAGAGACAGGGTCCACACTGTCAGTACAGAGCCTGATACAGGGCTTGAACTCATGAACCATAAGATCATGACCTGAGCCTAAACCAAGAGTTGGTCACCCATCTACCTGAGCCACTCAGGCACTCCCAGAGTAATTTTTTTTTAAGTAAGCTACACACCCAGCACAGAGCCCAAGCAAGAGCTCAAACTCATATGCAGAGATCAAGACCTGAACTGATAAGAGTAAGTATTGATGAAAATGAATTTGGTTCCATTTTATGACTTGTTTTATCATTGTTTATGGAGATTTTCTCTGTTCCTTTCCAGTCTCTATCACTTTTGGTCTTTCCTTCTCACTCTAGGAGTCCCCTTTAATATTTCTTGGAGGGCTGGTTTAGTGGTCGTGAGCTCCTTTCATTTTTGTTTTTTGGGAAACTCTTTATCTCTCCTTCCATTCTGAACGACACTCTTGCTGCATAGAGTATTCTAGGCTGCATACTTTTCCCATTCTGCATGTTGAATATATCATGCCACTCCCTTCTGGCCTGCCAAGTTTCTATGGAGAGATCTGCAGCTATTCTGATGGGTCTTCCCTTGTTAGTTAGAGGCTTCTATTGTCTTGGTGCTTTTAGGATTTTTGATTTAGCAGTATATTTTGCAAATTTAATTATAATATGTATGGTGCTGGCCTTGCTTTTGTTGAGTTTGTTGGGAGTTCTTTTTCCCTCCTGGATTTGGATGTCTATTTACTTTCTCAGATAAGGGAAGTTTTCAGCTATAATGGCCTGAAATCAACTTTCTATCCCCTTTTCCCTCTCCAGTTCTTCTGGGACTCCTATGATACGAATGCTATTATGTTTGATGGAATCACCGAGTTCCCTAAGTCTATCCCCATGATCCTCTGTCTTCTTTCTCTCTTTTGTTCATCTTCATTATTTTCCCTAATTCTATCCTCTATATGACTTATTTGTTCCTCTGCTTCTTCCACCCTTGTCATTACATCCAATGCGTTTCAAATCTCAGTCATTGCACTTTTCATTCCTGCCTGATTGTTTTTTAACTGTTTTGTTTCTCTGGTAAAGACCTCCCAGATGTCTTCCCTTCTTTTCTCAAGCCCAGCAAGTATCCTCAGATTATTGTTTTAAGTTCTCCATGAGTATATTAATTAGATCTGTGTTAATTAGATCTCTGGCTGTGATTTTACTGTTGTTGTTTTTTTTTTTTTGAATTGTATTTATTTATTTTTAGAGAATGAGAGAGTGAGACAGGGGATGGCTGGAGAGAGAGGGAGAGTGAAAATCCCAAGCAGGCTTCTGGCCTAGTCACAGAACCCGATATGGGCCTCAATCTCATGATCCGTGAGATCATGAACTAAGCCAAAAATCAAGAATTGGATGCTCAACCGTCTGAGGCGCTCTGGCTGTAATTTTATCTTGTTCTTCCTTTAGGGAAGAATTCCTCCATGTGGGCATTTTGTTTAGGTCTCTGTCTTCTTCTGTATATTAGACAAGCCCATCAAATTTTCTTTTCCTGAGAGTAATGGCTTTATTAATTTTTTTTTCAACGTTTTTTATTTATTTTTGGGACAGAGAGAGACAGAGCATGAACGGGGGAGGGGCAGAGAGAGAGGGAGACACAGAATCGGAAACAGGCTCCAGGCTCCGAGCCATCAGCCCAGAGCCCGACGCGGGGCTCGAACTCACGGACCGCGAGATCGTGACCTGGCTGAAGTCGGACGCTTAACCGACTGCGCCACCCAGGCGCCCCCGAGAGTAATGGCTTTATTAAGGAGAAGTCATATAGTGTGCATGGCCTGGCGCTTCAGGGAGTGTCTGTTGTGTGTACTGTGTGTACTCTACTGCTGTGATTTGCTGCTCTATCCTTCAGGCCAGTTGCTGGCAGAGGTTCTCCTTGCCCACAGTGGGCACTCTTTGGTCCTTGGCCTGAATGTGGCAAATTTTAACTAGGTGTCTCAGGCCTGCTTGTTAAATGAGACCTGATGCTACTTCCACTAGAACTGAATCCTTGCAGAACACTCTGGTCAGGAGATGTGGTGTGTGTGTGGGTTTCTGCTGGTCATCTTTCGAATGGGCCCACAGCCGTGGGACTTAAGCCCACGTGGCCCAGAAGGGCAGTGCTGGCAGAGTGCAGGTGGGTGGGACTTGGTGTATGCAGGTTAGGAAACCAGTGTTCGCCCTGTGCTGTTTACTGGAGCTGGATTTTGCTGAGGGGCAGTGGAGGAAAATGGCACCAGCCAACCCCTTTGATCCTGGAGAGGGGTCTCCATGCTTACTGCTCTCAGGGAAGCGCTCCCAGAAGGGTGAATAATCCCCCTGCATCCAAGGCAGTTTACAGAGAGCCGTTTCACTCTGTCTGTCTCTGGGATGTTTGCTTGCCAGGAGCAGTGCTTTGGGCTCTATCCCAGCCCAGTATGCTGACTTTTACAACTCAAAAATTTAGGGACATGCTGGGCAGGGGCCTGTGCTGATTACCTGGGATAGGGTCTCTCCATCCTGAGGCTGATGCGTGTTTGACCAAGAGGTGCGGTTGCCCCAGCGCACGGGCCTTGGGACTTGGAGCAAGCGGGCTAGGCAGCCAGTGTGAGCTTGAGCCACCCTCAGCAGCTCTTCTGCATCTATGCCAAGGGGCATGGGAGGGAAATGGTGCAGCTGGTTCTTTTTTTCCCAGGGAGGCATCTCTGCTAACCCACTTCTCACAGATGCACTCCAAGAAGAGTGAACAGTGTCTGCCCTGTGGTCCCTAGGTGTTCTTCAGATCGTGCCTTCTGACTCCAGGTTGCTTGCCTGCCTTCTCTAGAGGAGTAGGGCAGACGCTCAGGGCTGCATCCCAGTGAAACCCACCAACATTTAAAATCTAGTCTCTGAGCCCTGTTGGTTGCAAAAGCTGCCAGGTGTCAGGCCCTCTCATTTTTCCAGTGAATAGCTTTGGGGAAGTGTTTTCCTAGTGCAATCCCCTGTGCTCTCCTCCCTCCCTCCCTCCTTCCCCCCCCCTCTCTCTGTCTCTCTCTCTCTCTGTCTCTCTCTGTCTCTCATCTCTCAGGGATCCCAGGCCTCTGCAGCCCCCCAATCTGTTTCTTGCCCAAACCCCATCTCTGCACTTCCTGCTTCCCTTGATGTGACATCTTCTCTGCCTCTAGTTGTGCAGTTTGTTCTGTTGAACCCAGGTTGATTTTATGGGTATTCAGAGTGATTGGATAGTTATTTAGTCGTGTTTAAGGGAAGAAATGAGCCTAGGATCCTCCTACTCTGCCAGTATCTTAACTCCTCCCCTCCCCCAGTCCAAAGATGTCTAACGGACAACTCCTGAGTTTCTCTGCAGTGAGCCAAGCAATCTAAAGGCTTAAATGAGGGGCGCCTGGGTGGCTCAGTCGGTTCAGCGACCGACTTCAGCTCAGGTCATGATCTCCTGCTCTGTGAGTTCCAGCCCCGCGTCGGGCTCTGTGCTGACAGCTCAGAGCTTGGAGCCTGCTTCAGATCCTGTGTCTCCCTCTCTCTGGCCCTCCCCCGTTCATGCTCTGTCTCTCTGTCTCAAAAATAAATAAACGTTAAAAAAAAATTTTTTTTTTAAAAAAGAAAGAAAAAAAATAAAGGCTTAAATGAATGGAGTTCCAGGGGCTCCGATGCCAAGATGTCCACACACTGAAGCCACCTACCAACGTGTTTCTTTTGCTGGAAACTGTACATCAACAAGAAGGCCATTAGACTCAGGTGGCTCCAATGACTTAGCCACCTACACCTCACTTCAAGCAAATTCTTGTAAATGCCTCAAGGGTCAGAATTCAAAACCCAAGGGCACCCTGTCTCTAACAGGCAACTAGGCTTTTCCATATAAGATAGTTTCTGAAGGTATAGCCAGTCATGTAACGTGTTTCCTTTTCTTCTCATTTTGGTCTACACAAGCCTTTCCCCTGTTGGGTTTGGGGCTGCCTGATTGGATTTGGTGTTTGCTCAAACAGGCACTTCTAAATTTTAATGTACCTCGCTTTATTTAAACAAAACTAATAAAAGTAATAACCCACAGGACTCATATTTACTCATGGTGCACGTAATAATGAGGGCTGCCACACAGCCCTGTGTAATATTACATAAAATGTCCTCTTCTTTTTTTTTTAATTTTAAAAATTATTTGTTTATTTCTTTTTTTTTTTTTTTTTAATTTTTTTTCAACGTTTTTTATTTATTTTTGGGACAGAGAGAGACAGAGCATGAACGGGGGAGGGGCAGAGAGAGAGGGAGACACAGAATCGGAAACAGGCTCCAGGCTCCGAGCCATCGGCCCAGAGCCTGACGCGGGGCTCGAACTCACGGACCGCGAGATCGTGACCTGGCTGAAGTCGGACGCTTAACCGACTGCGCCACCCAGGCGCCCCATTATTTGTTTATTTCAAGAGAGACAGAGTGTGAGAATGAGAGGGGCAGAGAGAGGGAGACACAGAATCTGAAGCAAGCTCCAGTCTCTGAGTTGTCAGCACAGAGCCCGATACAGGGCTCGAACTCATGAACTGTGAGATTATGACCTGTCCCGAAGTAGGACACTTAACCCATTGAGGCACCCAGGCGCCCCTCCAACGTCCTTTTCTCACAAAATCACCTCTTGTTGTTTCCATCACACCTCCCACATTCTTTTTTTTTTTTTTCAACGTTTTTTATTTATTTTTGGGACAGAGAGAGACAGAGCATGAACGGGGGAGGGGCAGAGAGAGAGGGAGACACAGAATCCGAAACAGGCTCCAGGCTCTGAGCCATCAGCCCAGAGCCCGACGCGGGGCTCGAACTCACAGACCGCGAGATCGTGACCTGGCTGAAGTCGGACGCTTAACCGACTGCGCCACCCAGGCGCCCCAACACACCTCCCACATTCTAACGTACAATAGAACTTAGTTTTCCTGCTTCATGTTTCCTGTGTTTTTCTTGAACACGATAAAAGGCACATGAAGACGGGACTGCTTCTCTTGTAACTGAATTTTCCCATGCATCTACCAAAAGTTGTTGCAAACACATTTTGTGCTCAATGCACATATTTTAGAACAGTGAGTAAAAATGACATTAGAATTTATCTCTCATCTACCTCTCATAAGTCTCCAAATTAGTGTGAAGATTAGTAAATTAAATCTTACTAGAATGGATTCAGGAGGCCCTGGAAGGAGACCTCTCACAGAGACATGACATGCATAAAGAGCAGGAGGAGGGGAGATAACTTTTGTCTTGACAAGGGAGGACACACTCCCAGTAGGAAATTAATCTCCTGCCTTTCACAAAAAGAAGGATGATCTCTCCTTGCCCCATTAAGGAAACACTAACCATGGCATGCAGCCAGTGAAAACCCACCACAACCTCAAACTTTTGTTCTTCAGTGAACTTTTGTTGAAAGCAACTGTCCCCAATCTCCACCTTAAACCTAATAAACCCAGACTTTTGTGATGCCTAAGTGGCTCACTTGGTTGAGTTTCCAACTTCAGCTCAGGCCATTTTTTTATGATTCATGAGTTCAAGCCCCACATTGGGCTATCTGGTGTCAGCCCGGAGCCTGCTCTGGATCCAGTGTGCCTGCCCCCACCCCCCCTCCCCCGCCGCCCCTCTCCCACTTGCTCTCCCTCTCTAAAAAATAAATAAACATTTGTGAAAGTAGCTCTGGACCTTTATTTTTTTTTAAATGCTGACTTTCCCTCTGTCTCTTGAAACTTGCCTGTGGATTGCCATGGTGTGGTTATCCTCAGTTGAAATTCCTTTGTCATTTGTGAATAAATTCAGTTTGCTAGTAAAGTAACTGGGTATTTATTTTTAAGCTGGACAGTAGTATTGTTCAATGCTTGTAGGAATGAAAACGTCACATTCTTGAGATAAAACCCTCACAAAAACCAAGTATTGGTTTAGCACAGTCACATGCTCCATTTGGTTCTATCTTTTCTCAGACTTACAGCCTGCTTCTAAAAGTTCTGTTAGTTTGTAACTGTTTTTTACTCTTTACTGATGTGTAGGGAGGTGGAATGTTGGTTTGCCCATAGGTATTTCTGGCAGTGTCTTAAACCACTAGATAAACGTTGTGAACTGCTTTCTGAAATGGGCATTTCACATCTGATTTTCTAGGATACTTTCAATTCCTACTGCCAGTGCCTGAAGAAATGAGAATAATGAGAATCACTTCCCAGCAAGAGGATGAGGTCATTGGGTTCAGATAATCCTTTACTTCAGGGTTCAGATTCGCCCTTTGCACACTCCCTCCAACTAAATGGCAACGTGTTTGGTACCAAATATAGCATCAGTTAAGTTGCTCTCTGTTTGGGATCAATGTCAATCTCCTGACAGGAACTGAGTATATCTGGGAATGTGGAGTAAGTAATATATGGATAAAAATGTTCCTCAAAAGATGGGAAGACACGGGGTGCCTGTGTGGCTCAGTCGGTTGGGGGTCCAACTTTGGCTCAGGTCATGATCTTGCGGTTCGTGGGTTCGAGCCCCACGTCAGGCTCTGTGCTGACAGCTCAGAGCCTGGAGCCTGCTTTGGATTCTGTGTCTTCATCTCTCTGCCCCTTCTCCACTCACACTCTGGCTCTCTCTCAAACGTAAATAAACATTAAATTAAATTAAATTTAAAAAAAGATGGGACAACAATCACGGTATGGGCATCTGAAGTTTTGTGTGGAACCAGAGGCTGACATTGTCAGTTTACCTAATTCAGGGTGGCCTACCATCCCTGTCACGGACTTGTATAGGGTGTGACAAAGGGAATCACAGGCCCCAAATGGAGTCACTTCTGCTGGGTCATGTCACCAAAGCAGGGCACAATACCTAAGCTCATACAACTTCAGCACTACCCAGAAATATAGTTTTCCACTGGTCAGTGAGGAATGTTGTGGTCAGCACCAAAAGGGTAATCGGCCACACGAATGGGTCCTCTGCGTCGCCCAAAAATGAGGTATTCCGCTGATAAGACCTTTTTGTCCCATAACAAAGTGACCTCGCCTGACATAATCCTTTTTTCTGTTTATGAACTTCTTGTTCTACCTTTAAAAACCTTACCCTTTCTGTAGCTCTTTGTTGCTTCCCTTAACTTGCTAGATGTGATGCTGCCCAATTCACAAATGAGTGACTGATCCTGAAGACCTTCAAAATGCACTGGGCTGAATTTTTATGATAACGGGGACTTTTGTATTGTTCCCGACCAATTGCAAAACTGACTCTAACGCTTCAGGCTGCAAGCATTTGAAGAGCAACATCTTTCCAGCAGTGCACGGCCTCCTTTGATTTCCTAAGTGCTGGACACATTTGAATGATGTGTCATTTACCTCAGGAAGAGGAAGTGGGAGCAACTAAACTACTAGTTTTAGGCTTTGGACTTTAAAAACCAACAAAGCCGCTCCCTCCGGTAGAAGCAGCACTTTGCAGGAACTCTCCGGGACAGCTGGCCGAACTCTGGAAGTCCCTGGGGCAGAACCCCCTTCGGTGGCCGCTGTAACTCTGAGATCTATGGTACCCGGAAAAGCGTGGGGATACAGGACGCAGGCAGCAGCCAATGACGGAGCAGGACGAGGCATTTGTGGGCATGCGTGGCGCGTGGGGGTGGGATTTCCGGCCTCTTCATGGTGGACGATTTTGGCCTCAGGTTTGTTTACCCTCAGAGGTTGGAGAGCCCACCTTTGGATCTTGGTGACAAAGTGACACCGAGCGAAGGAAGGCGCTGTCCTTTCGCACAGACTGGGACCCTCGAGTGCCCGACGCCGTCCGGGCAGCTCCGCGCTCGCTGGACCTACAGAGTCCCATGGCGGCGGCCTCGACTAGGAACCCGGCTGAGGTAAACGCGCGGCCCCCGGGCCCACCCCGCTCCGCCCTAGACCCTCCAGGCCCGAGCGCGGGGCGCCTGCTCGCGTCCCTGCGGCCCAGGTCCCGGTGTCCGGGCCGGGGAGGCGCTCGCGGGCGGGGTCCCCGCGTCTGAGCGCCGGCGTGACGGGGTGCGGGAGCGGGCTGCAGGGGAGGGGCCGGCTGGTGCAGGGCTGCAGGGGGCCTGCGCCACCAGCGGGGCACGGCAGGTCTCGGTTCTTTCAGCGAACGCAAGGTGCAGCGGCGCCCGTGAGGCCTGTCACCTGACTGCCTGACCAGTCCATCCGTGCTGGCGGTGTGCCAGGCGGTGTAACCCAGGTGTAAATAGATAGGCCCAATCTGGCTGCGGAGAGGACAGATTGCAGGGGTGGGGGCAGAGGGGACAGGGAGCGCAGGAGGGGGTGCCTGCGCGAGTGTATGTCATCGTTGACGGGCCAGAAGGGTCACCGTGGATGTCAGCGAAGCGGTTGAATTTTGGCCCCGGGTTTGAGAAGGGCCAAGGCAAATTTGGGGTGTTGCAGGTGACAGGAGAAAGGGAGGGGTCCCGGAATGCCTGGGGGCTTTGGTCCTTTGAAGTACAACCTGCCAGTTATTTGACGGGCAAAACTAGTTTCTTTGAGAACGAAAGAGCACCGCAGTCTGGAACAAGCAAGCTGAGGCTCAACAGTAGGCCAGTCCGGAGGACACGAGAGAGGTAGGCTTTTTTAAAGGGGAAGGGGCTACGCTGGGAAGGCTGTTAACATCTACAAGTCCGTGAGAGTAAACTGGGAATTGAAAGTATAGTGGCTTCCCATTGGCTGAGCTGTGGGTGGGGTGGTCCCGAAAGCCTGTCTTTTCCCCTCTGGGCTAGTAGAGGAGGTAGTTTCCCAGTCCAAGTTCGAGTGTGTCGTCCTGTCGGGTCTGCACTGATCGTGGCGGTAGTGCGTGAGAGCTCCCCCAGCTGCGTCCTCCCGACTCCCTTTTAGTGAGGTTTCCCGTTATTAATTCTCAGCGGTCCTAGCAGCGGAAGGGGTGGACGCTCCCATCAGCTGGACGGTAGGTGGCAGTAGGTTGATTGTCCTTGGAGATCTCCCAAGTTGCTTGGACGTCGTTAAGTCTTAGATGTTCAGAGAGGCGTGAGTGACGTCATCCAGTGGGGGCGGGACAGGAAAACCCGGGAAACCGGGGCAGGTTTCAGGATGGAAACTTTGAAAAGTGAGGGCAGTTGTGTGGCCCCGGCGGAGGTTTGGATCACATTGAGGAGGGGGTGCAGACTAGGGGGGCAGTGCTATCAGTAGGTCAGAGGGCCTTAGTGAGGTGTGCTGAAGAGTGGTTCCCTGGCTCAGCGCCTGGTTGGGGCTGCTGGGCAGCGCGGGCACAGGCGAAGGAGAGAGAAAGATGTGGCAGATGGATGGGTGGGTAAGGCTTCCATGGCATGATGGGACAAGAGATGGCTGAGGACACGTCCTAGGAGTAATTGCGGCAAGGTGACAGGGATCAGTGGTGTAGGGCTTCACCAGAGCTTTGTGGTGCGCTTTTCTGGTGTCCGGGCCGTTTCACAGTCTTGCTGATGGATAAGGTGTGGGGCCAGTGTGGTCACTTGTGAGTCTCTGTGCCTGGCAGGGAGACCTTTAGGGCTGGGCTTTTCACAAAGGTTCAGTGCAGAGTGGAGGGTTGTGACTGTTGGAGGGACAGCATGGGCAGCACAGAAGTATTAGAGGGACTGGGAGTATCTGAAACGGCTACGTGGCTGTGGGTGTGTGTCCCTGAAGCCAGGATCCCCGGCAGGCGAGGGGGACTTCTCAGCCGCATTTGAGGCTTTCCCTCTGGTGGAATCCACGAGAGAGCTGGGGTTGTAGTGGACCCTGTTTGAATTTGTCACACATCCTTTGGGTGTCATGTGACAGGTACCAGTGTGAGTCAAGGGGGCATCCTTTGGTGTGGGGCAGGAAGCTGTGGGGGCGCAACTGTGGGGTCTGAAGGTGTGAGGGAGATGCAGACTACAGGGTCATGTTCACTTGGAGAGGGAGTGTGAGTGTGAGCTTAGGGTCTCAGGGCCCTGGGATTGGAGACTGACTGGTCGAGGTGGGTCCATAATTGTCTGTGTTTGAGGGCACATTCGGGGAGACTCCACGGGAATTTCCAGGCAGAAAGGATGGCGCTTGGGGGGCCAAACCCAGATTGGCCCCCGCAGATTGCATCTGTGCACCCCCTGCCTGTTATTGCTGAGGACCGAACACAGTGATTGGTGGGTTGGTGAGGAGACGGTGGCATTAATGACACCAGGACCTGGTCTTTATTCTGAGGTAGGAGCTGGGGTGGCTGGGGAGAATGGGGTGTATGTGTCAGGGTTTAGACTGTGGGTTCTCCGAGAGAGAATGTTCATGGTGCCATCTGTCCGTTTCATGACAGGGTGGTGTGACCTTTGAGGACATTGCCATCTACTTCTCCTGGAAGGAATGGAGACTTCTTGATGAGGCTCAGAGACGGCTGTACTATGACGTGATGCTGGAGAACTTTACACTTATATCCTCCCTGGGTAAGGCCCTCACCCTCCCCAGTGACCTGGACTGGGCTCTGTATTCCCGCTTTAGCCCCCAACTGCCCATTCCCTAGGGGATGCTTTGTACCTCTTGGGTGTGGACTGTGGGCCCTGCTTGTTCCCCCAGCTTCCGTGGTGGTTGCATTTGTTGCTAAGGCTGGGATGTTGGTGTGCCCTTTTCTCTCCCCTGCCGTTCCAGTGCTCTCTTTGCCGAACCTTCATAGAGTAAGATTCAAGGTCAGTAGTCATGCCTTGAGGTTAATGGATTACACTCTGCTTGCTCTATCCCTGGCTGGGTCTGTTTGTTCAGATCACTGCCATTTCTGTGGCCCGGGTTTTGATCTCTTCCTCTTGAAGCCAGTACTTGTGCCTGCCTTTGCCAGAAATTGCACACATTGGCTTGGTCATACTTAAGTGGACTCTGGCCACTTCTCAAGACTATCCAATGTGGTGCTTTTATAGTGTTTACATCTTTATTCCTACCTCCCCCTACTCCCTTCACCTTTGTTAAGGTATAACTGACAAATAAAATTATGTTATTGAGGGGCGCCTGGGTGGCGCAGTCGGTTAAGCGTCCGACTTCAGCCAGGTCACGATCTCGCGGTCCGTGAGTTCGAGCCCCGCGTCGGGCTCTGGGCTGATGGCTCGGAGCCTGGAGCCTGTTTCCGATTCTGTGTCTCCCTCTCTCTCTGTCCCTCCCCCGTTCATGCTCTGTCTCTCTCTGTCCCAAAAATAAATAAACGTTGAAAAAAAAAAAAAATTAAAAAAAAAAAAAATTATGTTATTGAAAGTGTATTATTACATTATAGTTTGATACACTTACACTTTATGAAGTTTTTACCAAGATGAAGGTAATCAACATAACAATTACTTGACATAATTACCTTTTCTATGGTTAGTGATGAGAAAGCTTAATATCTACTCTCTCAGCAAATTTTAAGTGTACAGTACAGTATTCACAAGTGTAGTCAACATGCTGTCTCTTAGATCCTCACATTCATCTTATAAATAAA
This sequence comes from Neofelis nebulosa, assembly GCF_028018385.1. Classification (NCBI taxonomy): domain Eukaryota; kingdom Metazoa; phylum Chordata; class Mammalia; order Carnivora; family Felidae; genus Neofelis; species Neofelis nebulosa. Next base: position 823,363 of record NC_080798.1, read on the forward strand.
ATTGTGTATCCCTTCCCAGCATTTCCATTTTTCCCAGCCCTTAGCCACTGGCATGCTAGTTTCTGTCTTTATTAGTTTGAATAAGAAATACCATGTAGCACTTTTCTTTTGCTTTGTGGCTTATTTCACTTAGGGTAATGTCTTCCATTTCATCCATGTGGTGGCAAATGTCCATTTTCCTTTCTTTTTTATCACCAATTATTACTACATATGTGTGTACTAAATGTTTCTCACTTTATCTTCTCACACACACCTATTCATGTTTCCGTATATTGATTTTTCTGAATGATACTGTAGTGGATGTATATGCACAGATACTGTGTGGATACTGATTTTGTTTCTTTGGGATACATACATAGAAATGGCAATGGTGGGCTATATGGTAGTTGTGTTTAAAGTTTTGGGGAGGCCTCCGTAATATTTTCCATAATGACTTCCCTGATTTACAGTCCCAGCAACAGTGTTCAAGGGTTCTATATTCTGCACATCCTCACCAACGTGTTACTTCTTGTCTTTTTGGTCATAGCCATTTTAACAGTTAGGAGGTGATATTTGTGATTTTTTATTTGCATTTACTGATGATCAGTGCCTTGATTACCTGTTGCTTATGTGTATCTATCTTCACTTTCTTCTCTGTCTACGGTTCTGCTACAACTTTTCAATTAGATATAGTCCTGTGTGTATTTTTTTCCTTTTGGAGTATATGCTTTTGACGTTTTAGGGTTTGAGGTCTTATGTTGAAGTTTTGAATCAATTTCAAGTTCATTTCCATGAGCGCTGTGAGATGTGGGTCAAGTTTCCTTGTTTTTTCTTTTAGATATTCAGATTTCAAAACAGCATTGAAGAGATTGTTCATTCCCTAGTGTATATTCTTGGGGAAATTTTCAAATACTAGTTGCTTGTATATATTTATTTCTGGTCTCTTTATTCCATTTATGTCAGTGTCCTATTGTTTTGATTATATAGCTTTGTAATGTTGTTTGAAATCAGAAATGTGCTGCCTTCGGTTTTGATTTTTGTTTCCAAGATTTCTTTGCTTCCTGTTTTAGGACACCCGGTGGCAGGGGTGCCAGTGTCCTCTGTGGAGCAGGCAGTAGGAGTCCCTGCTGAGCAGGGACCTCAGTAGCACCCACCTGGTGGCTGACAGAGATTCCCCAGCCCCTGTTTTCTACCCATCCCCCCATGTCTCTGCTAATACTGTCTCCAGCCATCCCTCTGTGTGCTTGTGCTCTCTTTTATGCTTCACTGTGTATTAGTCAGTCTTGATTGGACTCTGGAGCCCTCTGAGGCTACTATGATTCATGAATAGCTGTTGAGTTGATTTTTTTTGGTGAAGGCTGGGATCCCGTATTCTACCATCCTGCCAACATCAGTCACATAGGATGCTTTTCTGAGTCAGTTGTGTGCTGAGTAGCTCTGGGACAGTCGTGGCCATCCCGCGTGACCAATTTTCTTCAGTATTTCTAGCCTCCCTGTGCCCTGTAGTTGCTCACCTGGAGCTTACAGGGAAGAGTCCATACGTGGACTGTATCATACAATGGACCTGATCCAGACATGACCAGGTGGGCTCACAGGGGCCTTTTTCTGGTGAATGGCAGCTGGGGAAGGTGTGATATCAGGACTTTGGTTCAGATCACACTAGGTACCTTTGTTCAACTAGAGTTTGGTGCCATGCCAATGGCCACACCTCGTTCATGCCTTTCCTTCTTCACTGTTGACAGTTTGTGTACTTGTGGGTTCTACTCCTTTGGTAGTCCCGTGACTTCCAGCGCAGGGTAATTGCTGTTTCTCAGGCCTCCACATCTTAACCATTTCTCTCACTGCTCTTCCTGGGTAGTCCAACATTCACCTTCACCCATTTGCCAGAAATGTTCGTGTATCCTTCATGTGACCTTGAACAGCCACAGATTTCTTTTGATTGGATTTTTCAGCAGCCTCCTACTCAGCCAGATGTCAGTAGCAGAAAAGAACCTTGCCAATGCTGTGGGCAGAGAAACAAGTTGTAGACCCTGGGCTCTCTTCCTTCCATCAAACCCTGGTTTTCTGTCCTTCCAATGAGCTGTCCACAGTGCATTGACCTTAGGGGCCTAGTAACGCAGAGCAGGCACTCCTTCACCTGAATTCCAGCTCCCATGTCTGGAATAGCATCTACTCAACTCGCGCCTACACGAGACAGGTGCATATGCGTGACGGGCTTACCCCTCACTGTAGTCACCATGTATTTCATGAGAGTTTCTTTGCGTTCAGGTTGCTGCTGTGGAGCAGAGGATGCGGAGGCACCCCTTGAACAGAGCGTTTCTGTAGGTGTGTCACAGGCCAGCACGCCCAAGGCAGCTCTGTCTTCCCGGAAGACCCACCCCTGTGAGATGTGTGGTCCGGTCTTGAGAGACGTTTTCCGCTTGGCTGAACACCAGGGAAAACCAAGCAGCCAGAAACTGTTGAGGTGTGGGGCATGCGCACAACGATTTTACTTCAGCGTAAACTTTCAGCAGCAGCCGGAGCAGCACATGGGAGAGAAACCATTCAGAAGTAGTGTGGACACGGCCTCTTTTATGAAGGGATATGGATTCCATGATTCAGGAAAGCCCTTTATCTGTACAGAGGTTCAGAAGGACTTCCTGCCTGGCTTGGTGCGTCTGCAGCAGGACGCCATTCATACTGGAGAGAAGCCAAACACAATCAGCCAGTGCAGGGCAACTTTGCAGAGCAGTAAAGGTCATTACAGTCGGGGAGAATGCAAGGAAGCTTTTGGTCCCAAATATACACATATTCAGGATCAGGGTGTCCAACCTGGAAGTCCATGTTTTGTGTGCAGTGAATGTGGGAAAACATTCAGGCAAAAATCTTTATACACTATCCACCAGACATTCCATACTGCACAAGGACATCATGAGTTTGGCGAAGGTGAAAACTCCCTTAGACGAAGGTCAGCTCACAGTCTGTACGGAAAGACTCACACTGGGTCTAGGCAATACACGTGCAACAAATGTGGGAAATCCTTAAGCCACAAATCAGTACTTATTCATCCCCAGAGATGGCATAGTGGAGAAGGTAATCATGTTTGCAGTGGATGTGCAAAATCTTTTAGCCATCGCCAGATGTTAATTACACGTTCTGTTCAAACCTTAGAAAGGCCTTATAATTGTGGTGACTGTGCAAAACGTTTTACCTCTATCTCTGCTCTCAGTTATCATCAGAGATCTCACACAGGGGAAAGACCTTATGAGTGCAGTGAATGTGGGAAGTCTTTTATCTCCAGTACTGGCTTCCGTTCTCACCAGAGTGTTCACACTGGAGAAAAGCCTTATGAGTGCAGTGAATGTGGTAAATCATTTTTCTCTAGGTCTGACCTCCATTATCATCACAGAGTTCACACTGGGGAGAGGCCTTATGAGTGCAGTGAATGTGGCAAGTCCTTTCACCGAAGAAATAACCTCAATGTACACATAAAGGTTCACTCAAGTGAGAGGCCATACGAGTGTAATGAATGTGGAAAATCTTTGAAGTGTAAGTCTTCATTCATTCAACACCAAAGAATTCACACAGGAGAAAGGCCTTATGAGTGCAGTGAATGTGGGAAATCTTTTACCACTAGTTTTGTCCTTCGTTCTCACCAGAGAGTTCACACCGGAGAAAGGCCTTATGAGTGTAGTGAATGTGGGAAATCCTTCACTGCTAGCTCTGTCCTCCATAATCACCAGAGGGTTCACACAGGAGAAAGGCCTTATGAATGCAGTGAATGTGGGAAAACTTTTACCACTAGTTCTGTCCTCCGTTACCACCAGAGAGTTCATACTGGAGAAAAGCCTTATGAATGCAGGGAATGTGGCAAGTCCTTTCCCCGAAGAACTAACCTGAATGTACACATAAAGGTTCACTCAGGTGAAAGGCCTTATGAGTGTAATGAATGTGGGAAATCTTTTAAGTGTAAGTCCAAACTCATTGAACACCAGAGAATTCACACAGGAGAAAAGCCTTATTTGTGTAGTAAATGTGGGAAATCTTTTAGTCGTAGCCACGCCCTCCAGTACCATCGACAAAGTCACCTTGGAATAAGGCCTTATGAGTGTAATGACTGTGGGAAATCTTTTGCTTGTAGTTCTTCCCTCCGATCTCACCAAAGAGTTCACACTGGAGCAAGACCTTATGAGTGCAATGAATGTGGGAAATCTTTTACAGCTAGTTCTGTCCTTCGTGCTCACCAGAGAGTTCATACTGGAGAAAGACCGTATGAGTGCAGTGAATGTGGAAAGTCCTTTCTCCGAAGAAATAGCCTCAATGTACACATAAAGGTTCACTCGGGTGAAAGGCCTTATAAGTGTAATGAATGTGGGAAATCTTTTAAGTGGAAGGCAACATTCATTCAACACCAGAGAATTCACACAGGAGAAAGGCCTTATGAGTGCACTGTATGTGGGAAATCTTTTATCAGTCATCCTGCTCTTAGTTATCATCAAAGAGTTCACACTGGAGAAAGGCCTTAGGAGTGCTGTGAATGTGGGCAGTCTTTCAGCCAAAGCTCCAGTCTCACTCAACAACAGAAGGTATAGTAGATGAAGCCCTTCTGAGTGATCAATTATGAATTGTTTATGTTCACTAGAAGTTGTATTTCTCTTCCTATCCTCTATTCAGGATTAGCAGATGATGTCTTTGGGAGGTAATTTGAATCAGAATGGGTCATGAGTGTGGATGGAGCCCTCATGAATGGGTTTATTGTCTTCATACCAGTTCTAAGAGAGCTTGCTTCCTCTGTGTACCATGTGAGGACCCTTTTGAGAAGGTCATCTATAAATCAGGAAGTTGCTCCTCACCAGACATGGAACCGAACCCTATAGGGAATGTTAGGTTGGCTATCCAGCCTCCAGAAAGAAGTTTCTGTTGTTTGCAAGTCACCTAGTTTATGGTACTTTGTTAGAGCAGCCTGAGCTAAGACATGTGAAGAATGTGGGCAATCTTTTGGCAAAGGATACAGTTTCATAAAAATCAGAAAGTACCCTGGGTAAGGCCTCATGAGTGAGGGGAATGACACAATTCCTTTTGCCAGTCCTCTGTCTTCATTGCACACTTAGAGTTCACACTGCCAAAGGGCACTAAGGTAGCAGAGCAGGTGATATTTCCTTGAGTAGTGTAATCACAGTGGAGGAGTGCCTTTGTGAAGCAGCCACTTAGCTGGAACAAACCTTGTTCACTTGAATGCCCCCAGTGGAGTGACTTACCCTAAGTTCCAGCTATTTGGGAAAACTTGAGGAGCTGTGTTGCGCTTCTGATGTGTCCAGTCATTGCTAGATTGAAGTCACTCCCAGTTTCTATAACAAATGACTCCACTTTCATACCTGATGGATCCCCTAATGTGTATCAATCACCGCCTACATGCTTTTAAGCATGTTACCCCTGCGCATTGTCATTGGTGATGGACATTATGGGTAATTGGAACTTCACATTCCCTTCTAAGTTAGGACATGGATGTGATGCAGTGTTTATCCACAGTACCTGATCTGAGATTTGGATAGTGTCTTGCAGATAAAGAGTAAATGTCTTAGGATATTGTTGGTCTTGTGATGCTTGTGATAAATCTATGCAGCATCCAAGTCCCAACACAGGTATTTGCTGCCACATGTTGCTCTGGTTTATGCATTAATAAATGCCTTTTTTGTTTAATTACTTTAGTCTTAGGTGTTGTATTCTAATGGGTTATTTGAAAGCAGAATTAGGCTCTTCCAGCAGTAAGGAGTGAACAGATTTCATTGCATCCCAAGCTTAGTGTGTCCTGGAGAGGATAATTGCAAATAAATAATATGTACGTGTGCACTCTCCAGCTTGGGTGTGAGTTTGCATTATGACCCACTACCTTTCTTATGGGCTGAATTGTGAATACAAAATACCTATGTTGAAGTTGTGGCCCCCAGTATGTCAGAATGGGACTATAGTGAAACACAGGATGTTTAAAGATATAATGAAGTTGAAATGAGGTTATTAGGATGGACTTTTAGTATGACTGGTGTCCTTATAAGAAGAGCTGAGGATAGAGGACCAGAAGAATGACTATTTGAAGACAGGGAAATCCCCATCTCCAAGCCATCCCCATCTCTCTCCAAGGACAGAGGCCTGAGAAGAAACTAACCCTGCTGATTTATGTCCAGTTTCTAGATTCCAGATTTGTGGGCAAGTAAATTTCCAATGTCAAATCACCCATGTGGTACATTATTATGGGAGTTCTAGCTAATACACTCCCCTGTGTTCTATATCTGGATTCTGTGGTCTGGATGCCAGGATTTTTCCTGTGCTCAGAGGTCACCCTGAAGAGGGAGCATCTCCAGTGGTTGTGGAGACAACATGAATATTTTGCTTGTCCACAGCTGATACCACATACTGCCAGGCACTGTTGAGTGGAATATCTACCCCAAATGCTTCAAAGGAGCCATGTGGCCTGATGCACACTATTCGTGTGTTATACCACAGGGGCAAGGGAACTGTAATTGGTAATCTAGAAGATAAGGTAATGAGGGAGTAGAGGAGACATCAGCCACTTAGTGGAGTGTATCTCTTACAAACATGTATCCACAGATGTTCTAGTGACTGGCTGGGCAGGATCGGTGTGCACAGAAATTTTTCACTAGCAGAAATATGTATCCTGTGCAACAGAGCTCATTGTATCTGAAGTCTCATATCCTCTTTGGTGTTTACATCTCAAGGCCATTGTGTGCAAGAGGAAAAGGATAGAAGACAAGGGTGGTTTCAAGTCCAGGGAGGTAGCCTTTTGACACGCCTAGCCAGCATTGTTGTTGGTACCAGCTGTGCCTGTGGCAGATGCTTGTTCTGAAACATTCACTTCCCAAGTAGTCTCCCAGGTACTCCCCAGCCTCCTTGGCTGTAAAAACTGGTCGTCCTGGAGTTGGTGGTGCAGGGACCGACTCCTCTTATGGGTGCCAAAGTCACGCTTCTGTCCCTGAGTCCGTAAATAAACCATTTCTCCTCAAGCTGAACTTCTCAACCTTTTCCCTTGCTTAAGGTTTGGAGGTCACTTTGCGTATACGTCCCTTCCAGGCAATGCTACTATTTTCTTCTCTGGAAGTATACCACTATTTACCCATTCATCTGTTTGGACCATTTGGGTTACTTAGAGTTTTGGCGTTTGTAAACAAAGCGCTCTCTAAAAATTTTCATTACCGTTCTCTATGTGGATAGAGGTTTCCTTTCTCTTGTGGTGTGACTCAAAGCGCAATGCCCGTCACAGGTAGGTTAGTGCTAATATTTTTAAGAAACTGCCAAAATGTGATCTAAACTTCAGTTCTGCATTCCCACCAGCATGTATGAGAGTTCCAGTGCCTCCAGTCCCTGCCACTACTTGATAGTGCCAGTCTGTAATGTCAGCCCATTTCATAAGTGTGTAGTGCTGTTGCCATTGCATTTCCTAGGGGTGTTGATTTTGAGTACTTTTTCGTGTGTTTTTTTACCACCTGTCTATCTCCTTTGGTACAATTTCTGTTCATATCGTTTGCCCGTTATCTTTCCGATGAGTTATGGCTATTTCCATTTTCCTTTACAAATAAGAAACGCATACTACAATGGTATGTATTCGAATTTTCCTCATTCTTAAATGGTGTGACATTTTGCTGTATGGAGTCATAGTAACAGTGTTAGGCTATTTCTTCACTATTTTCACTCAGCTGCTTTTGTGTCCTGCACACGTGACGGCCCCAAACACCATACATGTGTAAGTTTAGTGTGCATTCTTACCATTATGTCTTCACTTTCTTACATCCAGGCATTCAGAAATACAAAACTGCAGCCCTGCTTTGTAGTGCTTGCCAATTTCCAAAGTGTAAATTCTCCCATCATGAGAGCGGGATATGCTGGGAGAAGGCGCTGAAAAATCCCACTTGGGTGTTTGGTGGAAGACTAAACTTTGGCGTGTGCAGGAGACTTTACAATCCCAGGCGGACAGGAGCTGGGGTGGGGGTGGGGGTACTGTGAGCCAGCTGCAGGTCTGCACAAGCCTCAGGAGAAGATGTTAATCCTGATTGGCCAGAGGGGAGGGACCTCCCTGAACACCCTGATGGGTGAGTGAAAATATGGCTGGCCTCACCTTAGTGGTGACCAGGTTGTCGGGCAAACCCGATGGGTTCAGATTGCTTCCTCGGATCCCACCCAGTACCTTGGAAGGATTTCTCACCCTCTAGTGATCACCTCCATGTGATGTAACTCTTTCTTTCTGCAATAGTTGAGTGCATTCCCCAAAGATGAATGCCTTTGGTGCATCTCACCCTGAATCTAGGTTGCCTTACCAGCCCTCCCACTCAGGGGAAGACTGCCGGCGGGGGCACTGCGGCCATTTCTGGCTTTCCCCTCTCCAGGAAGGGCTGGGAGCCAGTGGGGCAGGTAGAGGGCGACTCCCAGGAGAGGTCAGCAGCCTTAGAGTAGGAACCCGCTGAGACCTTTTTTCCTTGGACCCACGCGTGATGGTGGTGTCATCTCAAAGTATCAGCCAGGAAGGGGCCTGCAGGGAGAAAAAGGTGCTGGGTTGCAGGTCAGGAATGGCACAGGGACAGAGGAGACAAGGGACAGGGGAGGAAAATGGCAACCCCCGGAGGTGACTTTGGAAGGACCTGCTGGGTTGAGTCCCCATTTGTCCTGTGGAGTTCACGGTCCCACTGTCAATCCTTAATGCAATGCATTGCCCTGAGCCCTGGCCATTCTTGACCTGGGAGGTGCCTGAGGGATACAGCTCAGTCCACAGGTGAGTTCTTGATTCCTTTCCATGTGTACAATTGTGACCACTCTGGCAGCTCCTCACGGCGATGGGGTGTGACATCTGGGCTAAACTCATTGGATTAGGTTGTCCAAGATTATGTTAAGGGAAAACACCTCAGGCGCAAGTTGGTCAACAAATTATGAGTTTGTTGTACTGTGGGGTACAGGGATGTAAGAGCATCAAGCCTGGGGGTCCCAAGTGGACTAGGTTTGGCTGCTCAGCGTTGACAAAATCCCAAGGCAGAGAAATGAGTGGGGGTGAAACAGGAAAGGAATCTCTTTCAGGGAGGCTAACATAGGGAACACAGTGGACTAAACTCTCAAAGACTGATTCCAAAGTGGTGAAAACACTTCTAGGTTTATATAAGAAAAATGTCAGCAAAGGTGGGTGTGTACATGCAGGGAGGCAGTGAGTCAAGTAGATCATTGTCATGGAGTCACTCACGGGTGGGGTCTTGCTGTTCAGGGCACTCTTTATTGCTTGAAGGGGTCGTTTTGGTTCTCATCTGGGAATGCTTGCCATCAAGGTCTTCCTTAGCTAAGAGACAAGCTCAAAGAACCCAATGAGAAAGTTTGGGGTCAAAACCGGGGCAGCTGAGTTCCTCTTTCAGCACTAAAAAAACAGGATGTATGGGAAATCTACCTTGGTCCCTCCAGCCAACCTAGTAATTGTGAAAATTTAACAAACACCTTTAGCCCACATGATTGATTAAGCTTTTTCTGTGTATCCAAAGATTCAGCGTTGTCTCATGGAAAGAACTTAGCACTTCTGCATGTCACAAAACAAACCTGACCCCTAGCATTAAGTCATCAGATCCCCTTCACAACCTTCCAGCACTGTGAAAACATCTATAGCTGCGACTATTGAGTCTGCATGCAGTCAAGAAACTTATAGACCACTGTACTCCCTTTACCGGTTAATGTCTCTAAACTCCATTAAAAACCCCTGGGCTACACACAGACCTTGGATTTGGCCTTTGTACAACAACCTCACCTTCCTCAGGTGATCACCCTCTTGAATAAAGCTCATATTCCTTTCCATGGAACACTTGTCTCTTGCATATTGGCTTTTGGAGCAATGGGCAGCTCAACTTTGTCTTTAGTAATGTACGAACAGGAATTAACAGACACATAGACATATGATGGGGTTTTGGAGTAATGGGGGTCCAGAGGTGATGGCCAAGAAATAATTCTTGAGATGACTTTGATGCAAAAATTGATTTTATTATAGCATGGGGACAGGACCCAGGGGCAGAAAGAGCTGTACTGGGATTGTGAAGAGAGTTAACTGGTTATATACAGGGACCTGGGGGAGATAAAGTCCTGAGGATGTTTCTGATAGCATCTTCATCTGCTAAAGAAGACTCACAGATTGCTGGATGCCCAGCTGTTGTCAAGCTAAGGTGGTTTTTCCCTTCAGCACATTAACATTAAGAGGATAGGGAGTTCCTGGAGAAATGTTATGATCTGTGTTTGACTCAAGTATTTGACAATGGACTGTTGGTTAAAGGAAATTTAATTTTATCTGCCATTTCCTTCTTGCCGTTGTTCCCCACATCACTATGGAGGGAAGGGTGAATTTGGAGCTAGAGATTTCTGGAGATTAGGCTATTGAGAAGGTTGCATTTTTCTTGTAATTTACTAAGATATTTGTAAACTGATGGAGACTCATATCTTGCATGACTGCAATATCTATCAATTAACCATTTGTTTTTCCCTTTCCTTTGTTCTTGGACAGCCAGGAATGCTTGAGGAATGTCACACATAACCCACTGGGGAGAGGGGGAGGTTTGCTGTTAGCCTGTACTTTGCCCTCAGCTTGCCCCACCCTCCCTCATCATATCCCCTGAACAGTTTTGATCCTGAAGTCATTAAGGTTGTTAAAAGTGGAAGGTCTCATCTTCTGTAGCTTCTTCCTGCTGAGTAGGAGTGTAGAGATGTCCCTACCTATGGGTCAATATTGATCAGGTGGGAAATGTATGGGGGAGTTGCAAATGGTGGAGGCAACTGGATCCAACGTGGACAACAGGTATGAACCTCCTTGAGGAGAAAAGATCATCTGTTGTTTTGAAGTTATTGCAGGGGTGGACTCTGGGCACCAGGCAGAGATTCATTGGAGAAAACATAATTAGAATGACAAGAGATTAGCCCAAATAAAAGTCCTTTGGTAGTTGACAAAAATCCTCTAGTCCAGGAGGTTAACCAATCACTAAAGGAAAGAGAGGGATTGTTTAAAGCACCAGTTTGAGTATTCATGTCAGTTAGAAATCCAGAAATATTTTTGTGGTAATCTGGAATGCACATACAGCATTGTTTATGTGAGAGCACGAGTTCCACTTTAAGTAGCAGCTAAAACATTTAATCCCATTTTATTTTGTAGAACTGTTTTATGCATTTGGGCTATTTTAGCATTGAATAATATAATGTTATTTTAAGAGTCATTTAAGAACTTAACTGTGTGGGGCGCCTGGGTGGCTCAGTCGGTTAGGTGTCCGACTTCAGCTCAGGTCATGATCTTATACTCCGTGAGTTCAAGCCCCACGTCGGGCTCTGTGCTGACAGCTCGGAGCCTGGAGCCTGCTTCGGATTCTGTGACTCCTTCTCTCTCTGCCCCTCCGCCTCTCACTCTGTCTCTCTTTCAAAAATAAATAAACATCAAAAAAAAAATTTAAATACCTTAACTGTGTAACAGGTGGTGTTTAGCCAACTGGTGCTTTCCTGTTTAGAAGGCAATCAGGTAATTTTAAAAAGACATTTTTATAACAAAAATAAAGGTTAATGGATAGAGAAAATTACAAACCCAGTGTCTACCAGTGCTGCCAGTGAGATTTTTAGATGTCAGGCTTGACGCATTCTCAGATGGAGTGGAAACAGGCAGCAGGAATCAGATTGGTCTTTCTGGTTTGTAACTCAAATGTCTGTGGTGATACTTTTGAATGGCCCATTGTAAGAAGGAATTGTTAGTATAAATTGGGGAAAGGATAATGAAAAAGAAAGGTACAACCACCATAAGAGAAGTTTGAGGCTCAGAGGAATGAGAAGGCACATTAGTTTGCTCATTGATTAAAGGGAATACGGGTTTTATTTGAGATATAGGAGCCTATGCAGAGTGTCCCTCTAATTTACTGCAGTGGGAGTACTCAATATGACCCCATAGGGGCCCTTCCATTCTGGAGTTAGATCTGCTGCTGCTTAATAAACCAGGTCTTTGGGTTTAAATGGTATGGGTTTCTATTAGCTGTCAGATCAGGTTTAGGGAGGATATGGTTTGCATATTCACTTAGAGATTTATGAATTAACCTGGCCTCAAGTGAATAATTTAATGAAGTACTATAGTCCTTATCTATTGATAGGCTTACAGTGATAAAAGTCTTTACATACAATTGTTTGGGGAATCCATCCCACTTTCCAGTTGTTTAAATAATCATATGCCCATGGGGTCTTATTATTACCCCCACAGAACAAGAAGCAAAAAATTGTCCACACCTGTGCCATTGTGACAATTTTTCTGAAGTTTACCTCAAGTTGTCTAGTTTAGGCAAATAACATTTAAAGACAATGAAAACTAAAGTTTAACATCCATAAAGGTGCATTATTGAAACATAGTTTTTCTAAGAACCCCCATTTCCAGGGATAGCCAAATCAAGATTAATTCATTTGTAGACCAAGTCAAGTTTTAACAAACTTGGCCTAATTATTTACATAAGCTCAGCAAAAACAGCAATTTATCATGTAGATCTTTTAAAGTTTGCTTTGCTGGAAACTTTTGTAAGGAATCTCCAGATTGAACTTTTAGTAGGCTCTCAAGACCAGAAGCCAAGACAAGTACTTGCCATCAGACAGTCCTGCAATACCTGTAGAATTATGCAAACTCCTCCTCACATGGTCCCCAAGATATCCTGAGGTTCCTGCACCTGCCAGGAAGTGACATTCTTTACTCACCTGGTAAGGCTGCTGGGAACTCTGTAAGCTAGGTATCAGGCTAACATTTCCAAGGGGATTTATGCCTCCATGTTTCTTAAAGTGAACCTGTTATGCCCAGAATTCGTGATCCCCAAAGACAACCAGGGAGCTGAGTCCAATGCAAAAGCAAAGAGCCCTTATTCGAGCTAGCTCGAGTTCAATCCCCTACCTGCACTGACGCAGTGGTGAGATGCCGGAGAGAGAGTGCGAGTTTCAAAAGCATAAAGGTTTTATAGGGATCTAGGGGTGGTTGGTGGGGTAATGGTCGTGGCCTTAGCCGATTGGCTGGGGAAGGGTCAGAGTCCCGTTGCACAGGTCACCAGACGTGGTTTGAACGGGAAGTTTGAATGGGTGAGAGGGAAGTTACTCAAGGGGAGGAGGCGTGGTCTGAGGTTTGAGCAGGAATTTCTTTCTGCGGTTTTCCCGGAAAGGGGGCCATGTCGGGGACATAGTCACTCAAGATGGAGGACACAGAGCAAGATGGAGGACACAGAACAAAATGGAGTCGGTCGGCCTAGGTCTGCTCTTTCAAACCTTAGTTCCTTAGAGCTGTGTGGTCATATCTGAGTCTATGCATGTCTCTCAAATATGACATTCCAGTCAAAGCCTTGGTAAAATAACCAGTATTTCCAATGGCATCCTGTTACAAGGTGAACATATTCTTATTGAACTTATGCAAGTAAGTATGATTGCCATGGAGAAAGAACACTCACTGAGTTTGTGAATTTCAGAGGGTTTAGGTAGAGAGAAAAGTTCAATACTATAGTTTGTTGACAAATGAATACTTTATCACATTCCTGTATATCATAGATATCTTAAGAGAAAGTTTCCTTAATCTGGGTGAGCAAATATTAGAGATCCAACAATATTTCCAACAAGAATCACAAAACTATAATCTTCCTCTCAGTTCATTTAGTCCCATGTTCCTAATTCTTGTTCAGTTTGAATGCAGCTTTTTCATTCTGGAAATTCTTACCCATTTTAGTTTTAGGATTTTTAAAGATGTCAAATACCTGTGTTTGTCCTAAAAGTCCTTTTTATGAATCTTCTTGAAGATGAAATATGTTTTGAGAATGAAAACAATTATAAATGACACAATCTCAGAAAGTGACATTGCTAAAGATCTTATGAGAATTCCTTATATGCAATTGACAGGGAAATTCAGTGATTTCTGTGACACATAACATTTTATGATCAGAATATCAGGTGTTACCTTATTACGGAAACATATTAAAATTTTAGGAATTGCATATGTATTTGAGCATTTATAGCATTTACTTATGCAATACAACCTAAGGTTTACCATTATTTGGGAGAGCTTTTCCAAGTAACTTAACATACCAAATTAAGTCTGAATGGTCAAAAGGACTTCATTTACAATTTAAATCCTGGGAAGTTTGTTAAAACCTTACAAAGTTATAAAACATATCCTAAATAGGATTACAGATCATTACGAATCTTATTTGTTTAACCAAGGTGGCAATAAGAGATTCCAAAGGCAAATATGTAGGGTTATATAGTTCTTAGCAAAACTTTGCTGGTTTAACATTGAGAAGTTTTAACTTTAAGTAATCAAAGACCTGATAAAGACAAAACATAAAGCTTTGGTTTTCCTGGCGGACAAGAGAAAAAACTATTGTTTACATTATTCTTAGCAGATCAACAGTCCAAGAAAACTTTGTCTTTTGAACCGAGAAAAAAGCAGAATTTTAATCTAATACCAGTGTACTTTTAAAATCCATCCATTGCAACCTTAGTCCATTCTGACCACCATAAAATTCCTTTCCAAAGATTTCCCTTCACAGACCTACAACTTTCCTTCGCCTTCAGATTTTGTCCCAAGCCGTTTCTCTGCAAATAACCAATCTCATTTAGGACAAAATTACTTCCTTTTACCTTCAACAAAACTGTATTTCCATTTTACATACAGAGTTGCTTTTCTTATATCTGTTAGTCTTAACTACATTGTGCAGAATTTTAACTCAGAAACCTTAGTCTCCAGTGAAAACAGTAACCAACTGTAACCTGTTACACCAGAATTCTTTAGATGACAAATTTATAAACCAGTTAAGCACAAAGCATGTTTACCAACAGATCCAATAGCCTTAGTTTTTCTGCAGTAAGTCGAAGCACAAACCTATGTTTAGTAATCAATGCTTTAGTATTTTATCTCATTAGATATCCAATGATTTCAATCGCATTTAATGTGTGTGAGAGAAACTTTAAAGTTTCAGATTACCAAAGGCTTTGAAAGCTATCTTAACAATTACCCATGAAATCTTTGGGGCAGACAAAATTAACCAATATTTTAAGTCATATTTTGCTAACAAATTCCAACAGAGATAATATGAGTTTACTTGACCTTCAGCAAGCCTAGATAGATGAGTTCCATATTTAATGCTGATAACTATAAATACAGGTCTATCTTAATGAAACCAAAGAATTTAAATTAGTTTACCAATTATGTTTCACTTGTGTCCAGTTAAGACAAATTTTTCCCCATTGTGCATTTTTTAACCTGGAACACTGGTGGGAAAATCTGAAGTGGGCATTCCATGGGTGGGGGGTGCTCTTCTCTGACTTTGAGGGTGGGAGGAGGAGTTGATGGTGCCTGAGGCACTGAGGATGGTATAGGAACCAGTTCTGCAGGCCTCACTCAAGATAGTGCAGAAAGAGGAAGAGGGGGAGGGGAAGGAAGAAGCGAGTTGCCAGCAGAAGGTAGACAAAGGGAATTCCCAGTCCTGAACCTTGTCACCTTGGACAGAGCAACAGATGCCATTTCTGTCTGTCTGTCTCTCTCTCCCCCTCTCTCTCCCCTGCCCCCCACCAACTATTGGAATTAGGCAGTCCATATCAGGCCGGAGAAGACAGAGAACTTCCCTGAAACAAATGGAGTTTCAGCAGCTGCTTGGGAATATTCCTTAAAGTCCCTGTCCCAAGGTAGACTAACCACAGTTAGTTTCAGTTATAGCCATTAACCTGGGAAATGATTGAGGGAGAGGCCTTCACATCTATTTCGAGGAGGAACAGAGAGAGTCAGTGACCCTTTCATTAGGGATGGCCTGTGTTTCCTCCAGCAACTGAGTTCTAGCAGGAGGAGGCCTGTTTAGACATCCAATTTGTCAGGGGGGAGTTTAGTAGCCAAACACATTTGGTAAAACACATTCTGCAAGAGGCCTTTTGGTCTGAGTCCTGATTTAGAGCCATGAAGACCTGGACCTAGGGTACCTCTGTCGATTTTCCCTATTGCCTGCAGAAGAGATTGTTAGATTCTACTAAGGCCTTGCAGGGTTACAAGACATCAGTCCTTTCCTAAATCTTGCAATCCAAATTGTTTTCAATGAATTAAAAAGGCATCCCAAGGGAGAGTCCTTGGGGATGGAAGAGAAGCTCCCCGGCTCCTAGAGAGAGAAAAGTAGAGAAGGTCCATTACCACGAAGATCCCCCCTAAGGCCCAGGTGGTGTTTCATGCACCGGATATGTCAGAGGTTCCTGGTGTCAAAACGAACTGAGACATCCCTCAAATGAAGTCACTATGATGACCAACCAGCCAAACAAGACCCCTGAAAAAGGGATGGTAGCATCCCCCCTGCTTCCCCATTGCACCCTGACTACAAATGGGTGCCGGTATATGGACCAAGTTTGCCTTGCTGAGAAGGCCAAGAAACCACTGTTTGTTTGTTTGTTTTTTAATTTTTTAATGGCTATATTTTTGAGACAGAGAGAGAGACCGAGCATGAGCAGGGGAGGGGCAGAGAGAGGGAGACACAGAATCAGAAGCAGGATCCAGGCTCTGACCTGTCAGCACAGATCCAACGCGGGGCTCAAACTATCAACCGCGAGATCATGACCTGAGCCGAAGTTGGACGCTCAACCAACTGAGCCACCCAGGCACCCCCAAGAAACCACTGTTTTTAACCCATGGAAAATGTTACTTGGAGGAATTACTCAATTTTGTAATTTAAGTAGTAGTTAGTAGAGGCCATTGACCAAAAACAGTAAAGACATAAATCCATCATGATCTAAGCCACATTCCAACACATATAGTTTTTACAGCCAACTTCCTAGGAAATGGTCCCTGGTTGGGTTTTAATTCAATTGGGTACTGGCTTTGGCCGCGTCCCGGTGCAGGTCCCCCTGCCAGAAGTGGCTAGACCAGGGATGTGGAGGGGATCATGTTAGAACAATGAGGAGGAAACCTTATACTGGAGTCTTAAGATTGGGAGCCATCTTGGTGACTTGGGTGGCTGTCCTGTGCCCAAAACATACAACTTTTTATAAAGACAGGAATAAAGAGAGGGCGTCAAGTTTCTGGGTCTTATTACTATTCTGGCCAAGGTACTAACTTCTAGCCAAAAGTCAGGCTTTCTCCTTCATGTAGAGTAGCCATGGGCTAGAGGATTGCAGCCTGAACAATTGACCAGAAAATGTTCCAATAAGACCATACTCCTTGAAAGGCCCTCGAAATGAGAGTAAAGGAAGAAAAGAGAAAGTACTCACCAAGTTTGCACCGAAGCTCAGAGTCCAGTTGAAAAGACTCATAGCCCCACACATTGGATGCCATATGATGAGGTTTCGGGGTGATGGTGGGGTTCGTGGGGTCCAGAGCTGACTGCCAAGAAAGAATTCTTGAAGACGTCTTTGGTGCAAAAATGTGATTTTATAAAGCATGGGGACAGGACCCATGGGCAGGAAGAGCTGCACTGGGGTTGTGTAAATGACTGGTTATGTACTTTGCAGTTTTTTTTTTTTTTTGGGGGGGGAGGTAAAATCAAAAGGGAAGTTTCCAAAGAGACTTTCATATGCTAAAGACTCACAGATTACTGGAGGCCTAGTTATTGTCAAGCTAAGATTGTCTTTCCCTCTAGCAAAGCATTAAGACAATAAGGAGTTCCTGGAGAAACATTTTATTCTGCAAGCCTCAAGTATTTGTCAATAGGCTGTAGGTTATAAGGAAATTTGCTTTTATCCACCATTTCCTTTTTGCCTTTGGTCCCCACAATACTAAGATATTTAACTAAGATCTTTGTAAACTGATGGAGACTCCATCAGTTTAACCATTTGTCTTCTTTCCTTTCCTTTGTCCCTGGGTAGGCAGGAGTGCCTGAGGAATGTCACACATATCCTACCTGGTGTGGGGGGGCAAGGAGGGCTGCTAGGATAAGAAATTGAAACCTAAGAACACCCAATCGAAACACCCAAGCACAAACAGCTAACTAGGCTTTCCCAAATAAGGCAATTCCTTAAGCTATAGCGAATCATGTAACTTCTTTGCTTTGCCTTCCACTTTTTTTTTAACGTTTATTTATTTTTGAGACAGAGAGAGACAGAGCTTGAACGGGGGAGGGTCAGAGAGAGAGGGAGACACAGAATCCAAAACAGGCTCCAGGCTCTGCGCGGTCAGCACAGAGCCCGACGCGGGGCTCGAACTCATGGACAGCGAGATCATGACCTGAGCCGAAGTCAGCCGCCCAACCGACTGAGCTACCCAGGCGCCCCTTTGCTTTCCACTTTTGTCTAAAAAAGCCTTTCCCCTGAGTTTGGTTTGATGCTGCCCAAATGTATTTGCTGTTTGCTCAAATATGGTCTTCAAAATCTTGATGGTCATTGTTATGCCCAGAATTCATGATCCCCAAATACCGCCAGGGAGCCGAGTCCGATGTAAAAGCAAAAGAGCCTTTATTCGAGCTAGCTCGAGCTCAATCCCCTACCTGCACCGAGGCAGCGGTGAGATACAGGGAGAGAGAGCGAGTTTCAAAAGGACAAAGGTTTTATTGGGGCCTAGGGGCAGTTGGTGAGGTAATGGCTATGGCCTCAGCCGATTGGCTGGGGAAGGGTCCGAGTCCTGTTAGGCAGGTGAGGGGGGGTTACTCAAGGGGAGGAGGTGTGGTCAAGGTGAAGGATACAGAACAAGATGGAGTCGGCCGGCGTAGGCCCGCCCTTTCAGTCATCAATTTGGTGAGAGAGCCAAAGGCAAGTAGAGGGCGAACCACAAGCCAGCAACCTGCCAACCAGCCAACCTCATTGGGATATATGTGACATTCCTCAGGCATTCCTGACTGTCATAGGCTAAGAGAAGGAGAGAACAAATGGCTAACTGCCAGAGATGATAGTTATGCAGGATGCAAGTCTTCATCAGTTTACAAATGTCTTAGTCAATTACAAGAAAAAGGCAATCTTATCAATAGTCCAGCCTCCAGAAACCCATATACTCAGTTTCCTGGAGCCCCAACATCACCCTCCCTTTCATAGTGATGTGGGGAACAAAAACAAGGAAGGAAGGAAATGGGAAATAAAATAAAATTTCTTTATAACCTGCACCCATTGACAAAGACTTGAGACAGGCAGAGTAAAACATTCCTACAGGAACTCCCTACTGTCTTAATGTTAATGCCTTAGTGAGGAAAAAACAACCTTAGCTTGACAATAGCTAGGCCTCTCATAACTTATGCGTCTTCCTTAGAATATGAAAGTCCTTCTGGAAACCTCCCTTTTGCCTTTACCTCCCCCAGCTCCATAGTACATAACCAGTCACTCCTCACAACCCCAGTGCAGCTCTTTCTGCCCAAAGGCCCTGTCCCTATGCTTTCATAAAATCACCTTTTGCAACAAAGAGGTCTCAAGAATTCTTTCTTGGCCATTCATTCTGGACCCTCACCACCACTCCAAAACCACCTCAACTTTATCTTTTAAAAGAACTAAAAAAAATAAATAAAACCCACATGACTCATCCTTGCTCAGTAGTGCTCTTATTAAAAAGAGCTTCCTTGCATAGGGTGCCCAGGTGGCTCAGTCCAGTGGGCATCTAGCTGTTGATTTCGGCTCAGGTCATGATCTCACGGTTCGTGGGTTTGAGACCCAAGTCTGTCAGTGCAGAGCCTGCTTGGGATTCTCTCTCCCTCTCTCTCTCTGCCCCTCCTCAACTCTTTCTCTCTCTCAAAATAAATAAACTTAAAAAAGGGCTTCCTCACTACACAATGTAATATTACATCCAATCCCCTTTTCTCACAAAATCACCTCTCCTTTTTTTCATTGCGCCTGCCACATTCTAACGTACAATATAACAGTATTTCTGCTTTCATGTTTCCTGTGTTTTCCTTGAACATAATAAAAGCCACATGAATATGGGACTGCTTGTCTTCTCTCTCCATTTCTCTCGTGAATCTACCAAAAGTTCCTGAAAAGGCGGTATGTGCACAATGCAAATTTGTTAAGACAGTGAATAAACATGAAAATTTTTAAAGTTGATTTATTTTGAGAGACACAGAGCAAGCAGGGCAGAGATAGAGGGAGAAAGAGAATCCCAAGCAGCCTTTGCACTGTCAGTGCAGAATCCAACGTGGGGCTCAATCTCATGAACCCTCAGATCATGACCTGAGCTGAAATCAGAAGTCTGAAGCTTAACTGACTGACCCACCCAGGTGACCCTAAACATGACATTTCAAGTTCTTTCCCATGTAAACTATTCCAGGTACCCTAAATGTCCTCCTTAAGTCTCTCTTCAAAGTAGTGTGAAAATTAGTAAAGGAAATCTCCTTTAAAAATGGAGTCAGGGGGTGCCTGGGTGGCTCAGTCGGTTAAGCGGCCGACTTCGGCTCAGGTCATGATCTCACGGTCCGTGAGTTCGAGCCCCGCATCGGGCTCTGTGCTGACCGCTCAGAGCCTGGAGCCTGTTTCTGATTCTGTGTCTCCCTCTCTCTCTGCCCCTCCCCTGTTCATGCTCTGTCTCTCTCTGTCTCAAAAATAAATAAGCGTTAAAAAAAAATTTTTTTTTAAATGGAGTCAGGAGGCTGAAATGAGGGAGCTCTTAGGCTGGTAGGACATAATCTGCAGGAGGAAGGAATATAATTTATTTTATTTTATTTTTTAAATTTACATCCAAATTAGTTAACATACAGTTCAACAATGATTTCAGGAGTAGATTCCTTAGTGCCCCTTACCCATTTAGCCCACTCCCCCTCCAGTAACCCTCTGTTGTTCTCCATATTTATGAGTGTCTTATGTTTTGTCCCCCTGTTTTTATATTATTTTTGATTCCCTTCCCTTATGTTCATCTGTTTTGTCTCTTAAAGTCCTCATATGAGTGAAGTCATATACTATTTGTCTTTCTCTGACTAATTTCACTTAGCATAAAACCCTCCAGTTCTTCCCACGTAGTTGCAAATGGCAAGATTCCATTCCTTTCTGATTGCTGAGTAATACTCCATTGTATTTATATACCACATTTTCTTTATCCATTCATCCATCAATGGACATTTGGGCTCTTTCCATACTTTGGCTATTGTTGATAGTGCTGCTATAAACATTGAGGTGCATGTGTTCCTTCGAAACAGCATACCCGTGTCCCTTGGATAAATACCTAATAGTGCAATTCCTGATTTGTAGGGTAGTTCTATTTTTAGTTTTTTGAGGAACCTCCATACTGTTTTCCAGAGTGGCTGCACCAGCTTGCATTCCCAAGGAATATAATTTTTATATTGACAAAGGAGGATGCATTCTGGGTAGGAATTTAGTCTCCTGCCTTTAATAAAAAGAAGGATGGTCTTTCCTTGCCCCACCAAGGACACACTAATGAAGGCATGCAGCCACTGAATATCTGCCACAGCCTCACACTGTTGTTCCTCAGTGAACTTTCATTGAAATCAGCACTCCCCAATCTCCTCCTAAAACCTCATAAAAACTGACTTTACCTGTGTCTCTTGACACTTGCCTGTGGACACTTGCCAGTTAAAATTCCTCTGTTATTCCTAAATAAACTCAGTTTGCTAGTAAAATAACTGGCTGTTTATTTTTAAGCTGGAAAGTATTGCTCAATGTTTGCAGAAATGAAAATTTCACATTTTGCAGATAAAAGTCTCACAAAGACTAAGCACATTGGTCTGGCACAGCCACATGCTCTGTTTCATTGTATCCTTTCTCAGACTACTTAGAGCCTTCTTCTAATATTTATGTGAGTTCCAAGGGTCACTTGTTAAGAGTGTCCAACTTCAGCTCAGGTCATGGTTTTGCGATCCCTGAGTTCCACCACCACATTGCACTCACTGCTGTCAGGACAGAGCCTGCTTTAGATCCCCTGACCACGGCCTCCCCCCCCCCCCCCCCCTCGCGCCCTGGTTCTCTATCCCTCACCTGGCTGTATTCTCGAAAATAAATAAACATTTAAAAAAGAAAAGAAAAGTTCTGTGAATTCTACTGTTTTTTGGTCTTTACTGATGTGTAGGAATATGGGATGTGGGTTTGCCCTTAGGTATTTCTGTTACTGTCTTTAAACCACTAGATAAACGTTATGAACTGCTTTTTGAAATGGGCATTTCACATCTGATTTTCTACGATAATTTCAGTTTCTACTGCCAGTACCTGCAGAAATGAGAATCATTTCCCAGCGAGGAGATGAGATCATTGGGTTCAGATTCTCCCTTTGCACACATGCTCCAAATGGAACTGGCAACACGTATTCGGTACCAAATATAGCATCAGTTAAGATGCTCTCTGAGATTGATGTCAAACTCCTATAAGGAATTGGGTATATCTGAGAATATGGAGTAAGAAATATATGGATAAAGGTGTTCCTCAATAGATGGGACACAATCACTATACAGGCAAGTGAAGGTTTGTGTGGAACCAGAGGCTGACCTCCTCATTGTCCACCTAACTCAGGGTGGCTTGCCATTCATCTTCCTTTTACCCTGTCACAGACATGTATGGAGTGTGACAAAGTAAACCACAGGCCCCAGATGGAGTCCCGTCTGCTAGGTCATGTCACCCAACCTGGGCATAATACCTAAACTCATTGTACTTTCAACCACCCCCAGAAATTTAGTTTCCACTGGCCATTGAGGAATTTTGTGGTCAGCACTAAAAAGGTAATCAGCTACATGGATGGGTCCTCTCCATCACCCAAAGGAAGATGAGGTATTTCTCTAATAAGACCCATTTGTCCCCCAATTAAGATGACCTCAACTGACATAATCCTTTTTTTGTTTATGATGTTTTTGTCCTACCTTTAAAAAGCTTTTCCTAAAAACAAAAAACAAAACAACACAAACCAACACCAAAAAAAGTTTCCCTTTCTGTGTCCCTTTGGAGCTTCCCACTGCTTGCTAGATGTGATGCTGCCCAATTCACGAATCAACGAATAAAGGCAAAAGACCGTTAAAATGTACTGGGCTGAATTTTTGTTGTTTAAAGAAACTTTTCCATTGTTCCTAACCAATTACAAAACTTACTCTAACGCTTCAGGGTGCAAGTGTTTGAAGAGCAACATCTTTCCAGCTGTGTACACTCCTTTGATTTCTGAAGCGCTGGACACATTTGAATGATGTGTCCTTTACCTCAGGAAGAGGTCGTGGGAGCATATAAAATAATAATTTTCTCCTTTGGAAGCTGATTGAGCTTCATGGAGTGTGAAGTTAGGGCTCTTCTCTGTCTTTAACAATATGCAAAGCAGTTCCCCGTGGGTAGGAGCAGCACTTTCCACTAACCCTCGGGGTGCGGCGTCTCCAAAGCTCCAGCGTGCAAAACCTACTTCTGGTGGCAACTACTGCGCTGGGAGCTAAGGTACCCGGAAGGCACTGGACACAGAGGACAGAGCGAGGAGCCAACAAGGGAACAGGAAAGGGATTTCTAGGCGTGCGCAGCCGCTGGGGGCGGGACTTCCTGCCTCACCCCTCGGACGACTTCTGGCCTTTCCTCAGGTCGGCTCAACCTCTAAGGTTCCGGAGCGGACTTTCGGGGACCAGGTGACAAACTGACAAAGCGCGAAGGGAGGCGACGTCCCCACCGCATAGACTGGCGATAACGACTCGCTGACGCCACTCGGGCTGCTCCCCGCCGGGGCCGGAACTGGGACCGCGGGCTCGAGTGTCAGTTCTCCCACAGTCCGATGGCGGCGGCCGCGCCTAGGAACCCGGCTGAGGTAACCGCGCGGCCCCCGGGCCCACCCGCCCCGCCCCAGACCCTCCAGGCCCGAGCGCGGGGCGCCTGCTCGCGTCCCTGCGGCCCAGGTCCCGGTGTCCGGGCCGGGGAGGCGCTCGCGGGCGGGGTCCCCGCGTCTGAGCGCCGGCGTGACGGGGTGCGGGAGCGGGCTGCAGGGGAGGGGCCGGCTGGTGCAGGGCTGCAGGGGGCCTGCGCCACCAGCGGGGCACGGCAGGTCTCGGTTCTTTCAGCGAACGCAAGGTGCAGCGGCGCCCGTGAGGCCTGTCACCTGGCTGCCTGACCAGTCCATCCGTGCTGGCGGTGTGCCAGGCGGTGTAACCCAGGTGTAAATAGATAGGCCCAATCTGGCTGCGGAGAGGACAGATTGCAGGGGTGGGGGGCAGAGGGGGCAGGGAGCGCAGGAGGGGGTGCCTGCGCGAGTGTATGTCATCGTTGACGGGCCAGAAGGGTCACCGTGGATGTCAGCGAAGCGGTTGAATTTTGGCCCCGGGTTTGAGAAGGGCCAAGGCAAATTTGGGGTGTTGCAGGTGACAGGAGAAAGGGAGGGGTCCCGGAATGCCTGGGGGCTTTGGTCCTTTGAAGTACAATCTGCCAGTTATTTGACGGGCAAAACTAGTTTCTTTGAGAACGAAAGAGCACCGCAGTCTGGAACAAGCAAGCTGAGGCTCAACAGTAGGCCAGTCCGGAGGACACGAGAGAGGTAGGCTTTTTTAAAGGGGAAGGGGCTACGTTGGGAAGGCTGTTAACATCTACAAGTCCGTGAGAGTAAACTGGGAATTGAAAGTATAGTGGCTTCCCATTGGCTGAGCTGTGGGTGGGGTGGTCCCGAAAGCCTGTCTTTTCCCCTCTGGGCTAGTAGAGGAGGTAGTTTCCCAGTCCAAGTTCGAGTGTGTCGTCCTGTCGGGTCTGCACTGATCGTGGCGGTAGTGCGTGAGAGCTCCCCCAGCTGCGTCCTCCCGACTCCCTTTTAGTGAGGTTTCCCGTTATTAATTCTCAGCGGTCCTAGCAGCGGAAGGGGTGGACGCTCCCATCAGCTGGACGGAAGGTGGCAGTAGGTTGATTGTCCTTGGAGATCTCCCAAGTTGCTTGGACGTCGTTAAGTCTTAGATGTTCAGAGAGGCGTGAGTGACGTCATCCAGTGGGGGCGGGACAGGAAAACCCGGGAAACCGGGGCAGGTTTCAGGATGGAAACTTTGAAAAGTGAGGGCAGTTGTGTGGCCCCGGCGGAGGTTTGGATCACATTGAGGACGGGGTGCAGACTAGGGGGGCAGTGCTATCAGTAGGTCAGAGGGCCTTAGTGAGGTGTGCTGAAGAGTGGTTCCCTGGCTCAGCGCCTGGTTGGGGCTGCTGGGCAGCGCGGGCACAGGCGAAGGAGAGAGAAAGATGTGGCAGATGGATGGGTGGGTAAGGCTTCCATGGCATGATGGGACAAGAGATGGCTGAGGACACCTAGGAGTAATTGCGGCAAGGTGACAGGGATCAGTGGTGTAGGGCTTCACCAGAGCTTTGTGGTGCGCTTTTCTGGTGTCCGGGCCGTTTCACAGTCTTGCTGATGGATAAGGTGTGGGGCCAGTGTGGTCACTTGTGAGTCTCTGTGCCTGGCAGGGAGACCTTTAGGGCTGGGCTTTTCACAAAGGTTCAGTGCAGAGTGGAGGGTTGTGACTGTTGGAGGGACAGCATGGGCAGCACAGAAGTATTAGAGGGACTGGGAGTATCTGAAACGGCTACGTGGCTGTGGGTGTGTGTCCCTGAAGCCAGGATCCCCGGCAGGCGAGGGGGACTTCTCAGCCGCATTTGAGGCTTTCCCTCTGGTGGGATCCACGAGAGAGCTGGGGTTGTAGTGGACCCTGTTTGAATTTGTCACACATCCTTTGGGTGTCATGTGACAGGTACCAGTGTGAGTCAAGGGGGCATCCTTTGGTGTGGGGCAGGAAGCTGTGGGGGCGCAACTGTGGGGTCTGAAGGTGTGAGGGAGATGCAGACTACAGGGTCATGTTCACTTGGAGAGGGAGTGTGAGTGTGAGCTTAGGGTCTCAGGGCCCTGGGATTGGAGACTGACTGGTCGAGGTGGGTCCATAATTGTCTGTGTTTGAGGGCACATTCGGGGAGACTCCACGGGAATTTCCAGGCAGAAAGGATGGCGCTTGGGGGGCCAAACCCAGATTGGCCCCCGCAGATTGCATCTGTGCACCCCCTGCCTGTTATTGCTGAGGACCGAACACAGTGATTGGTGGGTTGGTGAGGAGACGGTGGCATTAATGACACCAGGACCTGGTCTTTATTCTGAGGTAGGAGCTGGGGTGGCTGGGGAGAATGGGGTGTATGTGTCAGGGTTTAGGCTGTGGGTTCTCCGAGAGAGAATGTTCATGGTGCCATCTGTCCGTTTCATGACAGGGTGGTGTGACCTTTGAGGACATTGCCATCTACTTCTCCTGGAAGGAGTGGAGACTTCTTGATGAGGCTCAGAGACAGCTGTACCATGATGTAATGCTGGAGAACTTTACACTTATATCCTCCCTGGGTAAGGCCCTCATCCTCCCCAGTGACCTGGACTGGGCTCTGTATTCTCATTTACCTCCCCTTCCGCCTACCCCCTCTTCCTCCTTCCATTCCCCCGGCGATGCTTTTTCCTTCTCAGGTGTGGATGTGGGACTTGCCTGCTTTCCCCACTTTTTTGGTGGTTGCATTTGTTGCTGGGTCTAGGTTGTCCATATGCCCTTTACTCTCTCCTTGCAGCCCAGTGCCCTCTGTGCTGAACCCTCATACGGTAAGATTTGGGCGGTAGTCATTAATAAAGCTGACAGATTGCACCTTGCTGGCCCTCTCCTTGGCTGGGTCAGTGTATCCAGATCTATGCCATTTCTGTGGCCCAGGTTTTGATCTCTTCCCTTCGGTGATGTGTACTTGTGCCTGCCTGTGCCAAAAATTGCAGGCATTGGCTTGGTCACACTCAAGTGGACTATGGGCTACTTCTCAAGACTATTTTATGTGGTTCTTCTTGTAGTGTTTACATTTTTCGTATACCTGCCCTTCTCCATTCAGCTCTGTTAAGGTTTGATTGACCAAATTGTATTATTGAAAGTATATTACAAGATGAATTGATATACTTAAACATTATGAAATTATTACCAAAATGAAGGTGATCAGCACACTGATTACTTGACATAATTACCTTTTTCAGGCTCGTGGTGAGAAAGCTTAATATCTACTCTCAGCAAATTTTAAGTTACAGTACAGTCATTATTAACACGTGTAGTTAACATGCTGTCCTTTAGATCCTCAAACTTACTCATCTTATAAATGAAAGTGTGTACTCATAACCATCATCTCCCCATTTCCCCCAGTCCAGAGCTTCTGGCATTCTACTTTCTGTGTCTATGAGTTCGAATATTTTGTAAGAATACCCAAATAAAGTACCATGCAGTATTTGTCTTGTCCTGTGTGGTTTATTTCACTTAGAGTAAGTTTTTCCGTGTTCATCCGTATTGTGGTAAGTGCCCGTTTTACGTTCTTTTTTATGGCCGAATATACCTACACTTGTGTGTGTACTAAGTGTTGTCACTTATCAGCTCATGCACACTTAATCATGTTTCCCTATGTTGACTGTTGTGAATAATACTACAGTGGATGTGGATGTGCAGACACTTTGTGTAGATTCTGATTTTGTTTCCTTGGGATACATACCTAGAAATGGCAATGGTGGGCCATGTGGCGGTTTGATTTAAAATTTTTTTTGTGACTCCTCCCTATTATTTCCTTTAATGACTTCCCTGATTTACATTCCCAGCAACAGTGTTCAGCCATTCTTTTTTCTCCACATCCTCACCAACATGTTATCTCTTGTTTTTTGGTCATAGCCATTTTAACAGGTATAAGGTGATATCTTGTGGGGGTGTTTTTGTTTTTTGTTTTTGTTTTGTTTTGTTTTTTTTGAATGAGAGACTGATAGAGATAGCACATGCAAGCAAGGGAGAGAGAGAATCTTAAGCAGGTTCCAAACCGAGTGTTGTGCAGAAATCAAGAGATGCCTAAAACGACTGAGCCCCCCAACACCCCACATAGCTTATGATTTTGATTTGCGTTTCCTGATGATTAGTGCTCCAAGCCCTTGTTGGCCAATTGTGTCTCCTTTTCACTGTCTTCTGTGTGTCTGGTTCTGCTGCTACTTTGCAATTTGCTATAATCCTACTTGTTTCTTTTTGATTTTGTTG
Source organism: Neofelis nebulosa (assembly GCF_028018385.1). Taxonomy (NCBI): domain Eukaryota; kingdom Metazoa; phylum Chordata; class Mammalia; order Carnivora; family Felidae; genus Neofelis; species Neofelis nebulosa. Next base: position 851,223 of record NC_080798.1, read on the forward strand.
TGTGTGTTTTTAATGTCAAATTAAAAAAAAAATTGACAATAGTAAGGTTAAGGAGACTTTTACCTAGTTTTTTTCTAAGAGTTTTAGGGTTTGATGTCGTGTGCTGAAATTTTTAATTAATTTCAAGTTTATTTCCATGAGAGCTGTAAAACGGAGATCCTGTACATTATTTTTTTCATTTGGAATATCAGATTAGACAACAGTCTTAAAGAGATTATTTTTTTCAGGGCGCCTGGGTGGCTCAGTGGGTTGAGCGTCTGACTTCAGCTCAGGTCATGATCTCGCGGTCCGCGAGTTTGAGCCCCGCATCGGGCTCTGTGCTGGCCACTCAGAGCCTGGGGCCTGTTTCGGATTCTTTGTCTCCCTCTCTCTCTGACCCTCCCCCGTTCATGCTCTGTCTCTGTCTCAAAAATAAATAAATGTTAAAAAAAAATTTTTTTAAGAGATTATTTTTTCAACAGAGTATTCTTGGCATAATTGCCAAAAATCAGTTAATTATGTATGTGTAGTTAGAATTTGGGCTCTTTATTCAATTACACTGGTCTATTTTTTATGCCAGTGCCTTATTGTTTTGATTATATAGCTTTGTAATGTTGTTTGAAATCAGAAATGTGCTGCTTCAGTTTTGATTTCTGTTTTCAAGATTTCTTTGCTTCCTGTTTTAGGACACCCGGTGGCAGGGGTGCCAGTGTCCTCTGTGGAGCAGGCAGTAGGAGTCCCTGCTGAGCAGGGACCTCAGTAGCACCCACCTGGTGGCTGACAGAGATTCCCCAGCCCCTGTTTTCTACCCATCCCCCCATGTCTCTGCTAATACTGTCTCCAGCCATCCCTCTGTGTGCTTGTGCTCTCTTTTATGCTTCACTGTGTATTAGTCAGTCTTGATTGGACTCTGGAGCCCTCTGAGGCTACTATGATTCATGAATAGCTGTTGAGTTGATTTTTTTTGGTGAAGGCTGGGATCCCGTATTCTACCATCCTGCCAACATCAGTCACATAGGATGCTTTTCTGAGTCAGTTGTGTGCTGAGTAGCTCTGGGACAGTCGTGGCCATCCCGCGTGACCAATTTTCTTCAGTATTTCTAGCCTCCCTGTGCCCTGTAGTTGCTCACCTGGAGCTTACAGGGAAGAGTCCATACGTGGACTGTATCATACAATGGACCTGATCCAGACATGACCAGGTGGGCTCACAGGGGCCTTTTTCTGGTGAATGGCAGCTGGGGAAGGTGTGATATCAGGACTTTGGTTCAGATCACACTAGGTACCTTTGTTCAACTAGAGTTTGGTGCCATGCCAATGGCCACACCTCGTTCATGCCTTTCCTTCTTCACTGTTGACAGTTTGTATACTTGTGGGTTCTACTCCTTTGGTAGTCCCGTGACTTCCAGCGCAGGGTAATTGCTGTTTCTCAGGCCTCCACATCTTAACCATTTCTCTCACTGCTCTTCCTGGGTAGTCCAACATTCACCTTCACCCATTTGCCAGAAATGTTCGTGTATCCTTCATGTGACCTTGAACAGCCACAGATTTCTTTTGATTGGATTTTTCAGCAGCCTCCTACTCAGCCAGATGTCAGTAGCAGAAAAGAACCTTGCCAATGCTGTGGGCAGAGAAACAAGTTGTAGACCCTGGGCTCTCTTCCTTCCATCAAACCCTGGTTTTCTGTCCTTCCAATGAGCTGTCCACAGTGCATTGACCTTAGGGGCCTAGTAACGCAGAGCAGGCACTCCTTCACCTGAATTCCAGCTCCCATGTCTGGAATAGCATCTACTCAACTCGCGCCTACACGAGACAGGTGCATATGCGTGACGGGCTTACCCCTCACGGTAGTCACCATGTATTTCATGAGAGTTTCTTTGCGTTCAGGTTGCTGCTGTGGAGCAGAGGATGCGGAGGCACCCCTTGAACAGAGCGTTTCTGTAGGTGTGTCACAGGCCAGCACGCCCAAGGCAGCTCTGTCTTCCCGGAAGACCCACCCCTGTGAGATGTGTGGTCCGGTCTTGAGAGACGTTTTCCGCTTGGCTGAACACCAGGGAAAACCAAGCAGCCAGAAACTGTTGAGGTGTGGGGCATGCGCACAACGATTTTACTTCAGCGTAAACTTTCAGCAGCAGCCGGAGCAGCACACGGGAGAGAAACCATTCAGAAGTAGTGTGGACACGGCCTCTTTTATGAAAGGATATGGATTCCATGATTCAGGAAAGCCCTTTACCTGTACAGAGGTTCAGAAGGATTTCGTGCCTGGCTCGGGGCATCTGCAGCAAGAGGCCACTGAAACTGGAGAGAAGCCAAACACAATCAGCCAGTGCAGGGCAACTTTGCAGAGCAGTAAAGGTCATTACTCTCGGGGAGAACGCAAGGAAGCCTTATGTTCCGAACATACACATGTTCGGGATCAGAGTGTCCAACCTGGAAGTCCATGTTTTGTGTGCAGTGAATGTGGGAAAGCATTCAGGCACAAATCTTTATTTACCATACACCAGAGATTCCATACTGCGGAAAGACATCATGAGCTTAACAAATGTGGAAAATTGCTAAGGCAGATGTCAACTCACACTGCACATGGAAAGACTCTCACTGCATCTAGGCAATACACGTGCAACAAATGTGGGAAATCCTTAAGCCACAAATCTGTGCTCATTCATCCCCAGAGAGGGCATAGTGGAGAAAATGATTATGTTTGCAGTGGATGTTCAACATCTTTTAGCCATAGTTCAGTTTCGATTATACATTCTGTTCAAACCTCAGAAAGGCCCTATAAGTGTAGTGTCTGTGCAAAATGTTTTACCTCTATCTCTGCCCTCACTTATCATCAGAGATCTCACACAGGGGAAAGACCTTATGGGTGCAGTGAATGTGGGAAATCTTTTACCTCCAGGACTGGCCTCCATTACCATTACATAGTTCACTCTGGAGAGAGGCCTTATGAGTGCAGTAAGTGTGGGAAGGCTTTTATCTCCAGAACTGGCCTCCGTTACCATTACAGAGTTCACACTGGAGAAAGGCCTTATGAATGCAGAGAATGTGGGAAATCTTTTACTGATACTTCTGCCCTCCGATATCATCAGAGAGTTCACACTGGAGAAAAGCCTTATGAGTGCAGTGAATGTGGGAAATCTTTTACTACGCCGTCTGCCCTCCGTTGTCATCAGAGAGTTCACACTGGAGAAAGGCCTTATGAGTGCAGTGAATGTGGGAAATCTTTTACTACTCCTTCTGCCCTCCGTTCTCACCAGAGAGTTCACACTGGAGAAAGGCCTTATGAGTGCAGTGAATGTGGGAAATCTTTTACTCATACTTCTGCCCTTCGTTATCACCAGAGAGTTCACACTGGGGAAAAGCCTTATGGCTGTAGGGAATGTGGGAAATCTTTTACTACTCCTTTTGCTCTCCGTTCTCACCAGAGAGTTCACACAGGAGAAAGGCCTTATGAGTGCAGTGAATGTGGGAAATCTTTTTTCTCTAAGTCTGACCTCCATTGTCATCATAGAGTTCACACTGGAGAAAGGCCTTATGAGTGCAGTGAATGTGGCAAGTCCTTTCTCCGAAGAAATAATCTCAATGTACATGCAAAGGTCCACTCAGATGAAAGGCCTTACAAGTGTAATGAATGTGGGAAATCTTTTAAGTGTAAGTCAGCATGCATTCAACACCAGAGAGTTCACACTGGAGAAAGGCCTTATGAGTGCAGTGAATGCGGGAAATCTTTTACCACTAGTTCAGGCCTTCGTTATCACCAGAGATTTCACACTGGAGAAAGGCCTTATGAGTGCACTGAATGTGGGAAATCTTTTGCTGACACTTCTGCCCTCCATTATCACCAGAGAGTTCACACAGGAGAAAGGCCTTATGAGTGCAGTGAATGTGGGAAATCTTTTTTCTCTAGGTCTGACCTCCATTATCATCACAGAGTCCACACTGGGGAGAGGCCTTATGAGTGCAGTGAGTGTGGCAAGTCTTTTTCCCGAAGAAATAACCTCAATGTACACCTAAAGGTGCACTCAGATGAAAAGCCTTACAAGTGTAATGATTGTGGGAAATCTTTCAAGTGTAAGTCATCATTCATTGAACACCAGAGAGTTCATACCGGAGAAAGACCTTATGAGTGCAGTGAGTGTGGGAAACCTTTTTCCACTAGTTCTGTCCTTCGTTCTCACCAGAGAGTTCACACTGGAGAAAGGCCTTATGAGTGCAGTGAATGTGGGAAAACTTTTACTGCTAGCTCTATCCTCCGTAATCACAAGAGAGTTCACACTGGAGAAAGACCTTATGAGTGCAGTGAATGTGGGAAAACTTTTACCACTAGGTCTGTCCTCCTTTATCATCAGAGAGTTCATAGTGGAGAAAGGCCTTATGAATGCAGTGAATGTGGCAAGTCCTTTATCCAAAGAAATAGTCTCAAAGTACACAGAAAGGTTCATTCTGGTGAAATGCCTTATAAGTGCAATGAATGTGCGAAATCTTTCACCTGCAAGTCAAAACTCCTTGAACACCAGAGAATTCACACAGGAGAAAAACCTTATCTGTGCAATAAATGTGGGAAATCTTTTAGTCGTAGCCATGCCCTTCAGTATCATCATCAAAGTCACCTTGGAATAAGGCCTTATAAGTGTAGTGAATGTGGGAAATCTTTTGCTTGTAGTTATTCCCTCCGATCTCACCAGAGAGTTCACACTGGAGAAAGGCCTTATGAGTGCAATGAATGTGGGAAATCTTTTACAGCTAGTTCTGTCCTACATGCTCACCAGAGAGTTCACACTGGAGAAAGACCGTATGAATGCAGTGAATGTGGCAAGTCCTTTCTCCGAAGAAATAGCCTCAATGTACACATAAAGGTTCACTCAGGTGAAAGGCCTTACAATTGTAATAAATGTGGGAAATCTTTTAAGTGGAAGGCAACATTCATTCAACACCAGAGACTTCACACAGGAGAAAGGCCTTATGAGTGCACTGTATGTGGGAAATCTTTTATCAGTCATCCTGCTCTTAGTTATCATCAAAGAGTTCACACTGGAGAAAGGCCTTAGGAGTGCTGTGAATGTGGGCAGTCTTTTAGCCAAAGCTCCAGTCTCACTCAACAACAGAAAGTATAGTAGATGAAGCCCTTCTGAGTGATCAATTATGAATTGTTTATGTTCACTAGAAGTTGTATTTCTCTTCCTATCCTCTATTCAGGATTAGCAGATGATGTCTTTGGGAGGTAATTTGAATCAGAATGGGTCATGAGTGTGGATGGAGCCCTCATGAATGGGTTTATCGTCTTCATACCAGTTCTAAGAGAGCTTGCTTCCTCTGTGTACCATGTGAGGACCCTTTTGAGAAGGTCATCTATAAATCAGGAAGTTGCTCCTCACCAGACATGGAACCGGACCCTATAGGGAATGTTAGGTTGGCTATCCAGCCTCCAGAAAGAAGTTTCTGTTGTTTGCAGTCACCTAGTTTATGGTACTTTGTTAGAGCAGCCTGAGCTAAGACATGTGAAGAATGTGGGCAATCTTTTGGCAAAGGATACAGTTTCATAAAAATCAGAAAGTACCCTGGGTAAGGCCTCATGAGTGAGGGGAATGACACAATTCCTTTTGCCAGTCCTCTGTCTTCATTGCACACTCAGTTCACACTGCCAAGGGTGTTAAGGTAGCAGAGCAGGTGGTATTTCCTTGAGTAGTGTAATCACAGTGAAGGAGTGCCTTTGTGAAGCAGCCACTTAGCTGGAACAAACCTTGTTCACTTGAATGCCCCCAGTGGAGTGACTTACCCTAAGTTCCAGCTATTTGGGAAAACTTGAGGAGCTGTGTTGTGCTTCTGATGTGTCCGGAGTCATTGCTAGATCGAAGTCACTGCCAGTTTCTGTAGCAGAAGTCATTTCACCAATGCCACCTGGCAGGTTCCCACAGTATATATCAGTCACCACCCCAATATGCTATGGCAAGCTGGTCTCTGTGGTTTGTCATTGCCGATAGGAATTATGGATTGTTGGAACTTCTCATTCTCTTCTCAGAATGTGGATGTGACACATTGTTTATCCACAGCACCTGATCTGAGTTCTTGGTGGTATCTTGCAGAGAAAGACTCATCTTAGGGATGTTACCATCTTGTGATGCCCAACTGGTCATGTGGGGCAAGGCCTCGTCCAGAAGGAAGAGGCAAGAGGTAGCGTTCTGTGCAGCAACATGGTGAAGTCTTTTCCTTTGCAGACCCTGGTGTGAGTGTGGTAACATCTCAGAGACGATTTTGAGGAAGTGGTTGAGCCTTGTGGACAGCAGTGTGGGACATGCCAGGGGACCACTGTGCCAGGTTGGAGGGCTGGGTTGACGTGCAAGGAGTGGGTGAGACACCTGAAGGGGGTGGCACACCCAGCAATGCTATTTAGGTAGGACTCTATGGGCTGAGTCTCCCTTTTTCACCCTGGACATGGATTTCCCACTGTGGGTCCCTAAGACAGTGACCTGCCTATTGCTCTAGCCACTCTTTTCCCAGTAGTTCCCTGAGGGACACCGCACAGTCTATGTGGCCCAGAGGTCCTTGACCCAACTCATACGTACATGCTGTGCAATGGCATGTGCAAGTCTGTGGTGCCAGTGAGGGACTCAATCTCCATAGTGATTATATTTTTTGAAATAAATTGTTAAGGACAAATTAATATCAGGCAACGAACCACATATCCAGAAAGCTTAGAGTACACTAAACAGGATAAATGCAAGAAGAAGAAAAAAAGACCCACATGTAGGTGTTTTATTTTCAACTTACTTGAAATCATAGATAAAGTTTTTAAAGAAGACTGAGGGAAGAAAATACCTTAGCTCCAGAAGAACAAAGACTTACACCCATTTTCTCAGAAATCATGCAAGCAAGACAGGAGAGGAATGAAATATTTAGTGTTGAGAGAAAAACTCATCAGGCTAGAGTTGTCTACCTGGCAAAATTATCCTTCGACAGTGCAGGGCAAACAGCATTTCTGAAAGAAAAACTAGGGAACGTTTTGCCAGCAAACCTGCCATCTTATTCCATTTTGGGTGATATGACAAAATACTACAGACTGGGTAATTTATAGAAAAATAAACATTCATTTCTCACAGTTCCGGAGGCTGGCAAGTCCAAGGTCAAGGCGCCAGCATGGGTGAGTTCTCTGGTCAAGATCCTCCTCCTGGTTCCTAGTTGGTTTTTCTTGCTACATTCTTCCATGATTAAAGAAATTAGGGATTTTTTTTTTTCAGTAGGCTGCAGGTCCAGGATGGAGCCAAATATGGGGCTTTAACTCATGATCCTGAGATCAAGAGTTGGATGCTTAACTAATTGAGCCATCCAGGCACCCCAGAAATAAGGGATCTTCGTGGAGCTCCTTTTATAAAGGCAATTCATTTGCCTTTATAAGCCCATTCATGAGGGCTCTAACCTTATAACCTAAGCACCTCCCAAAAGTGTCATATTTAGGGGTTAGGATTTTTTCACATGAATTTGGGGAAGGGGGGTGACCATAGGATCTTGCTTGCAAGAATTGTGAAAAGAACTTTAGAGACAAGGAATGTGATACGGGTCAGAAACTTAGATCTACATAAAGAAAGAGTATTGCAGGAAGAATAACAACGTAAAAAAAGTATTTTTCTGGGGCACCTGGGTGGATCAGTCAGTTAAGTGTCTGACTTGGGCTCAGGTCATGATCTCACAGTTTGTGAGTTTGAGCCCCACGTTGGGCTGTGTGCTGACAGCTCAGAACCTGGAGTCTGCTTTGGATTCTGTGTCTCCCTCTCTCTCTGTCCCTCCCCTGCTTGGTCTCTGTCTCTCTGTCAAAATAAATATTAAAAAAAAAATTTAATATATTTTTCTTTTTTAATATTATTATTTAACAATTTTTAAGTATGCTCCACACCCGACACGGGGCTTAAACTCATGGCCCTAAAATTAAGAGTTGCATGCTCTGCCAACTGAGACAAACAGTTGTTACATCAACAATATATTCTGTTATTTATGATTATCTTAATGTGTGTGTGTGTGTGTGCAGATATTAGGCTTTGATATTCGTAGAATGAATGATGTCAATGATAAAAGGGACTGGAAGGAGGAATTGAGATTATTTTGTTATGATAAGGTATAGTATCCTTGAAGTGATGTAGTATTTGAAAGTAGATTTGGAAGGGCTCCTGGGTGGTTCAGTCAGTTAAGCATCTGACTTAGGCTTAGATCACAATCTCACGTTTCATGGGATTGAGTCCCATAGTTAGTCCAGAGCCTGCTTTACATCCTCTGTCTCTCTCTGGCCCTCCTCTCCTTGAGCATGTGTGCACACTGTCTCTCTCTCTCTCTCTCTCTCTCTCAAAAATAAAATCAGCATTAAAAAGAAGTAGATTTGGATTAGTTGTCAATGTTTATTGCAAATTCGAGGGCAACAAAAAGTATAACTGATATGCTAAGGAACAAAAGAAGATGGAGTACCATAAAATACTCAGTTAAAACCATAAAAAGCAGGAAAAGAGTGGAAGACAAATTGAGACAAAGAACAAGGGTGATGAATAGAAATCAGTAACAAATATGGTATATGTTAATCTAACTATATCAATAATCACTTTGAATGGTAGAAAACTAATTAAAAGATTTTCACAATGGGCCCCAAAGCAAGATCCTACTATATATTGTCTACAGAAACTGTGCGATAATACATATGCAGTGTTTTAACCTCTGAGTTTGTAGTAATCTATTACAGGAACAGTAGAAAATGGATAGAGGAACAGACATCCGGAGAAATGAATGACTGAGAAAGACATAGAGCAAGTTAGTGAGGGCTCACTTTATGAAGCTTCTCCCTCTGTGTGACATGGTAGGATCAGTGTTGGTAAGTAAACTGCTTTATTTACTGTGGCTTCATTGCTTAACAGTATCCATTAACTGTCATCAGGCAAAGGTATAACTTTATATTGATGTTTTATCATAAAATTATGCAGGTATGACTGGGTCAGAAATGACCTTAGGATTATAGAGTGCAAAAGTCAGTTGGTGACCTGTTTAGCTAGTTAGAAAGCATTTAAGTCATTGTGCTTTAAGGAAACACCCTTTATCTGATTGTGAAGTTCTGAGAATGGGGAGGTATTGGACATAGAAACACACAAATATCAATGGAACAGAATAGAGAGCCCAGAAATAAACCCATGCATGTATGGGTTTGTCTGTTTATAAATAAAAGGCCAAGAATATATAATTCAGAAAGGATAGTCGCCAATAAATTATGTTGGCAAAACTGGGCAATCACATGCAAAAGAATGAATCTGGACACCAGTCTTATACCACAAATGAAAATAAGTTCTAAATGGATGAAAGATTTGAATGTAAGACCTGAAACAATAAATCTAGAAAAAACATAGGGGTAATCTTGAAATTGGTCTTGGTAATTTTTTTTTTTTCGATTTGATACCAAATATATGGTGGTGACGAAACAGGTACAAACATTTGTCAGAACTCAATGAAGTGTATATTTTATTACTTTTTTCAGTTTATTATTTTGAGAGAAAGGGAGAGAGAGAGAATCCCAAGCAGGTGATGTGCTGTCAGTGTAGAACCTGAGACAGGGCTTGAACTCATGAACAGTGAGATCATGACCTGAGCTGAAATCAAGAGTCAGGCACTTAACCATCTGAGCCACCCAGGCACCCCAATTGTATATTTTAAATGGGTACACTTTTTTTTTAATTTTTTTAACGTTTATTTATTTTTGAGACAGAGAGAGACACAGCATGAACGGGGAGGGGCAGAGAGAGAGGGAGACACAGAATCGGAAGCAAGCTCCAGGCTCCGAGCCATCAGCCCAGAGCCCGAGGCGGGGCTCGAACTCACGGACCGCGAGATCATGACCTGAGCTGAAGTTGGACGCTTAACCGACTGAGCCACCCAGGCGCCCCATGGGTACACTTTTAACAGTTTAAATTGTGCTTCAATGAAGTGTGAAAACACTAGCTTGTTTAAATGGTCACTAGGATCAACAGCCTAGCCATCTTGTACAAAATGGGACACAGAGGTATACCTTTCTCTGGGAGAATGGGGAAAGGATCTTCCCCAACGTAATAAAAATTATGTCAGACCTGAGGCCAGAATGCAGGTCGCCTGAAACACAAGCAGGGTTTCTTTTACACCCCTGTCTTCCACATAAAGGCTCTGAGGCACCTGGGTGGCTCAGTTGGTTAAGCATCTGACTTCAGCTCAGGTCATGAGCTCACAGTTTGAGTTTGAGCCCTGCTTTGGGCTCTGTGCTGACAGCTCGGAGCCTGGAACCTGCTTCAGATTCTGTGTCTCCTCTCTCCCCCCCTCTCTCTCTCAAAAATAAATAAACATTAAAAAAAAATTTTTTTTTAAGAAGGCTCCATCCGACTTCTTTGAATGAACATGGGCACATCCTCAAAAGACAGGTTCTGGGTCAGAGACCACAGGGCAGCTCTTCACATTCACCTCCAGGTGACCATGATATCTGAACTGCTGGTTGACTTGTCCAGTAGTTTTTGTCTTGAGGATAAGCTCCACCTGCCAGGGTGGGGAGGAAAGGACAGTCATCCCCCACGATTCTTTTACCTGGCCCCAGGGCTGGTCTCCAATCACTCAGAGAGAGAGAGAGAGAGAGAGAGAGAGAGAGAGAGAGAGAGAGAGTCTTGAATATATTCAAAGATGTTGAGGTCTAAGGGGGCACTGAAAAGAGGAGAGTTCAAACATCTTCATTTATCCAAGTTAGAATTTTTCTTTCTTCTTGATTTATTAAGGAAAGAACCTCACCTTTTAGATAAGTTCTTCATTTTTTGTGAGTTCTTTGGACCATGACAGATCCCAAGAGGGAAGAATGAGTATGTGAAAGAACTTACACAAGAGGGTGAGGCTTCTACTTGTCCTTGGAGGAAGCTAATAATTAGGTAGGTGAAAAGAATGAAATACTTTTGCAGGTGTCTTTTGTTGTGTAAAAACATGACCCCAAACTTAAGTGATTTAAAATAGCAAATAATGGGGACACCTGGGTGGCTCAGTTGGTTAGAAATCCAACTCTTGATTTTGGCTCAGGTCATGGTCTCAGGGTTCATGAGATCGAGCTCCATACAGGGTTTAGTGCTGACTTCACAAAGCCTGCTTAGGATTCTCTCTCTGTCCCTCCTCTGCTTGCATACACATTCTCTCTCAAAATAAATAAACAAAAAAATGGTACATTAATTCAGTTTTGGGGGTCAGAAAACTGAACAAGTTTCAGTTGGGTAATTCTCTTCACTGTATCAACAGAAATTATACTTAGAGACATTCAGGTAGTGGGTGGGTTGGTTTAGGGAGCCTGGGATGATTCACCCACGTTCCTGTGCTGCCTTAATAGATGGCTGGAAAGGTGGGCTCAGCAGGAACTTTGAACTAGAGCATTCACATACACATGGCCAAACTTCTTACATGGAAGTCCAGGTGTATCTAGAAGCTCACAGAGAAGCTGCAAACTCTTTGCGTCTTGTTCTCAGAGATGAAAAAAAAAATGCATCCACCAGTTCTTTCAGTCAAACAAGTCATCCAGTTTCGAGGTAAGTTGAAATAGAGTCACTTTTCAGTGGGAGGAATAGCAAGGAATTTGCTGTCTTCCTTAATATACCACGAACACTTGGGGCACCTGGGTGGTTCAATCGGTTAAGCGTCCAACTTTGGCTCAGGTCATGATCTCATGGTTCATGGGTTCGAGCCCTGCATTGGGCTCTATGCTGACAGCCTGGAGCCTGCTTCAGATTCTGTGTCTCCCTCTCTCTCTGCCCCTCCCCTGCTCATGCTGGGAGTTCTGTGGCAATGGGGACACTGATGTGTTAGCCAAAGCCCTGCAGGTAGGAAAGCCAAAGTCATCCTTCTATGATGCCACACTAAATGATGAAGATTGGAATGTTATGAGAACATCGAGGACAAACGAGGGTTAGTGAAGCTGTTGGGTATTAGGAAAGGGTCCTTAGTGGTAGCCTTGAAGGATAGGTGAGATGCCTCAGTGAAGAATCGAGGGCAGGCATCAGTTTTGTGATACTTGCCTCTTCCTCTAGCAGCCAAGGTCCATTTGAGCAAAGGCTCTGTGTCTGTTACACCCATGCCGCATCCATAGAGCTTCACACCTGCCATTTGTTCACTAAGTGTTCATGAGAAAAGAAAAGCAGTTAGGAAGATGCACAGAAGTACAAATGTATAGGATATTCCAGGAAGGCAAGTAGATTAATGAGGCTGAAAGTTTCTGTGCAGGGAGAGGGTTAATGAGGGCTGAAGCTGCAGACAGAAGCTTAACACAATGCCTTACCATTTACAAAATAATAGAATCATGGGGCGCCTGGGTGGCGCAGTCGGTTAAGCGTCCGACTTCAGCCAGGTCACGATCTCGCGGTCCGTGAGTTCGAGCCCCGCATCAGGCTCTGGGCTGATGGCTCGGAGCCTGGAGCCTGTTTCCGATTCTGTGTCTCCCTCTCTCTCTGCCCCTCCCCCGTTCATGCTCTGTCTCTCTCTGTCCCAAAAATAAATTAAAAATGTTGAAAAAAAAAATTTAAAAAAAAATAATAATAGAATCACGTATTGATAATACTTTGAATTATAAGATAAGATGTTCATAATACAATATTACGTTTAAATGGGACACTATACAATTCCTATGGTTTAAATCAGGAGCAACACATGTATCCAAATTGGGTAGTATTTTTCACTATGTTGTGTGATTTTTCACAGAAATGTGACCTGCTCTGGCCAGCCTTCCTGACCTCAGATGATGCCCAACTTCATCTTCCCAGTTGCAGAGCCCACAAATCCAGGGACCATCTTTGGTTCATTTTATTTCCACTCCCCATATCCGTTCCTACTGGATATCCTACTTGCTCTGTCTCAGAATTTGTCAACCATGTGAACACTTCCCATTGTTTTCTCTGCAACTAGCCTGGACAGAGCCAGCATCTTTTACCTGGGTTTCCTCATTGGGTGTGTAACTGTTCTTCCTCTTCCTAACTTTATTTTCAGTGTAGTCTCCACCCACCAGTCAACATGAACCTTTCAGTGTACAAAGCAGATAGTGTCTGTGTTTTGGTCAAACCCTGTAATGGCTCCCATTTTATTTAGAGAAAATTCAAAATTCTTACAGAAACCTAGACAGCCTTACAGTTCTTCCATGTTTTTCTCTGACCGCCTCCCTAAACTCTGCCCCACATCTAGTTCCGTGTGCACTGGCACTTGGCTTTGCCTGGGACAGGACACTGGTGGCTTCCTGTGTTTAGATAGTATATACAACATATCTGCATAGCTTAGTCGTTCATCTTTTTTCAAATACTGCCTCTAATGATCTTGTCAATGAGGTTCTCCATTACTACCCAGTTTATATTGCATCTTTCTTCGTTCCCTGGTCATCCCTCAAACCGTCTTTTTTTTTCATGCAAGGAACTGTCATCTTAGATTCAATATTTTGTTATTGTCCATCTTTCTTAACTGTAATGCTGGCTCGATAGAGACAGATTCTTCACAAGTTTTTTTTTTTCCTGGTACCTCTTATACATCAAAAAAATTAATAATAGTAACATGTGATGCTTCACCTGTGCCTATTGAAGCAGTGAGTAAAAGTCTATCCACTTTTTCCAGTTCATTTCTGACATTCAGGCAATTTGTTCCCAATCAATTCTTTTCTTCTCCCTTTCAGGCTTCCATGGTGCAAAGTTATCAGAATTGAAAAATAATCACATTTGGAAAGCAAAATGCCTCAGGTTGGCAAGAAACAAAGCCCAGCCTTGTTCTCAGCTTCCTTCTCTCACTTTCTAGACCCCAGTGTCCTTCTCTCACCTGTCCCTTGTACCTGGTCTTTTCCAGGCTTCTGAGATGTGTTTTCTCTGGCGCCCCCCTCTCTCTCTTTCTTTTTTTTTTTTTTTTTTTTTTTAATTTTTTTTTTTTTTCAACGTTTTTTATTTATTTTTGGGACAGAGAGAGACAGAGCATGAACGGGGGAGGGGCAGAGAGAGAGGGAGACACAGAATCGGAAACAGGCTCCAGGCTCCGAGCCATCAGCCCAGAGCCCGACGCGGGGCTCGAACTCACGGACCGCGAGATCGTGACCTGGCTGAAGTCGGACGCTTAACCGACTGCGCCACCCAGGCGCCCCTCCCTCTCTCTCTTTCTCTCTCTCTTTCTCTCTCTCTCTCTCTCACCATATAATTGGCTAATCATTGCAAATTGCTCCTACTAGCTTTTAGTAATTTTCACATTTCACAGTTGTCTTTCTGAGAAAACTGCCACTACCCAGACAGACACTGTCACTAAACTTACAAGTGAAATGATAATTGCTTGCCAGCAAGAGAAGAGATCATATTGTCCCCAGCCTTTATTGTGGGGATAAGATGCTCCCTTTGCACTTGTGCTCGGACTGTGGTCATGGTAGCTACTGTCTCAGCAAGAAAAGGTATTTGGTAAGTGTACCTTCTTTCTAGATAGATACTTAGAAAAGTAGAATATTTCTTTAGAAAGCTCATAAGAAATATGGACATATCATCTTTTCTTCTTCCCCTCCCCCCATGGTTGAAACTGAGCCAAGAAAAATATATGAAGTGGTGATATTTTCTGAGGGTTCCTGAGGCACAGAGCCACCCCAGCCTTCCTAGCTCAAAGTTGCCTGACATCTCTTGTCCATCTTCTTTGTCACAGCCCCATCTTCAGTCCTCTCCCTGAGTGAACATGTACACCCTCACAGCCCTCACTCCCCTACTTACATGGTTGGTATGAGTGTGTTTAGCTCTTGGCTTCTGCTTAGACACCTGGTGTCTGATGGCACCTGCGACATCCTTTTACACATCTGTGTATATTGTGCTCTGATTGGCTGTGACAGTATGTCTGTGAAAACTTTCTGTGACCAGTGCGATCCTCCATATCCTTTATCATGGGTTCTGGAGAGCAGGATGAGCAGGATGTACTTTACTGAACCAGTATTTCATTGCTACAGAAAATTTCTGGGATCAGTGTCAAGAAGGTAGACTATATCTCCCATTTAGTGAAATACAAATCAATCGCTCTCTTTCTGTCTCTCAGAGAGATTGCCAGGTTTAATCAGCAGGATTAATCAGAGATTAAAATGTGTTAATGTCTTTTTAAAACAATTTTTAATTTTTTTCTTTTGAGAGAGAGAGAGTGGGTGGGGGAGGGGCAGAGAGAAAGGGAGACACAGAATCCGAAGCAGGCTCCAGGCTCTGAGCTGTCAGCAGAAAGATGTGGGGCTTGAACCCGTGAACTCTAAGACCATGACCTGAGCCACCCAGGCACCATGAAAATGTGTTAATGTCTTAATGCCACTCTGACATTTAAAGATTTAAAAATGCTTTGATAGTCCTCAGACCTCTGTATCTGCACCAGATCCGCTGAGATTTCGGAAGTTGTCACCCCACTCAGTCATCAAGTAGTGAAAACTTTACCTGTTCCAAGCCAGAACACCTGTGGAGCGGGTATTTTCCTGTCACTGTGCCAGGAAGTAAATGTGCCCAATTTAATCCCTAACTGTTCCTCCATAGAAAATACTTTGATAAAATAAGGGAGAAAGGTTTTTGCTTTTCCATGAATGACTACCATTCTTGAACGCACCCAGATCCATAGCCACAGGTGGCCCAGGATTCAAATGTTTTCTTGTTTGAAAATATTTACCAAAATTTTATTGTTCTCCCTCTTACTCACTTGCATGGTTTCTGAGAAGATGAATGTAATTATTAATCTGTGTTCCTCCATAGGTAAGGTATTTTTTTCTTTCAGGATTGTTTTCTTATTTATCTTTCAAGTTTCTATAAATTGAAATATACCTACATGTAACTTTTTTTGACATTTATCTTGCTTAGTGTTCTCTGAGTTTTCTTCTATTCCTCCTGTTCTTCCTCCTTCCTTTTCCAGTGCAGGATATGTGATTGTGTTCCACTTAGTTACCACTTATGTTGTTTATACACACTTATATTTAGTTGATCAAATTATTTAAAATATTGAGGCATTTCATGCAAGGTAGTTATTTGTGCATTCCTTTAGATCTTATTTTAAGTTATTTTCTTTTTTTCTTTTTTTCTTTTAATGTTTTTTCAACGTTTTTTATTTATTTTTGGGACAGAGAGAGACAGAGCATGAACGGGGGAGGGGCAGAGAGAGAGGGAGACACAGAATTGGAAGCAGGCTCCAGGCTCTGAGCCATCAGCCCAGAGCCCGACGCGGGGCTCGAACTCACGGACCGCGAGATCGTGACCTGGCTGAAGTCGGACGCTTAACCGACTGCGCCACCCAGGCGCCCCTTAAGTTATTTTCTTGAAATATTTATTCTGTATTTAATTCTGTGGTTTTGTACCTTTACACACATTTTATCAAAGCACTTTTTTCCCATCATATTTTCAAATACAATCTATATCTACACAGAACCACCTACAAATTATTCATTTTACCGTAGCACTTGTACATTTTCTAAACTCATAAATATTCATAATAATTCATTTTTTCCATTTACTAATTACCTATTTATTTAGCAAGTATTCAACTGTATCATCTCCACCAGTTAAAAGGTAAACTTGTGGGGTGCCTGGGTGGCTCAGTCGGTTAAGCGGCCAACTTCGGCTCAGGTCATGATCTCGCGGTCTGTGAGTTCGAGCCCCGCGTCGGGCTCTGTGGTGACAGCTCAGAGCCTGGAACCTGTTTCAGATTCTGTGTCTCCCTCTGTCTCTGACCCTCCCCTGTTCATGCTCTGTCTCTCTCTGTCTCAAAAAAAGAAATAAACGTTAAAAAAAATTTTTTTTAATAAAAAAATAAAAAAGGTAAACTTGTGATGCCAAGAAATTCAGTATCATTATACTTTTGCCTTATCTTTGCTAGAGATAGGGATTTCAGCCTTATCATATTTCTGAAATTTTTTCATATGTTGCTGGTTACAACCGCTGTAATAATAATAAAGGATGCTCTTTAATATGGAAAAAATTAAAATCATACAAGAGGCAGTGCTCTATTAATAAACCACTGGTCCACACATTCCTGAGGTCTACAAGTAGGGGTCAGGAAGTCTCACCCAAAAAATGTACGTATTTGAGTGCTTTGATTTTTATTTATTTTTTATTTTTTTTTTTTTTAATTTTTTTTTCAACATTTTTTATTTATTTTTGGGACAGAGAGAGACAGAGCATGAACGGGGGAGGGGCAGAGAGAGAGGGAGAAACAGGCTCCAGGCTCCGAGCCATCGGCCCAGAGCCTGACGCGGGGCTCGAACTCACGGACCACGAGATCGTGACCTGGCTGAAGTCGGACGCTTAACCGACTGCGCCACCCAGGCGCCCCAAGTGCTTTGATTTTTAAAAAGATTTTATTATTTATTTTTTTAAGTTTATTTATTTTGAGAGAAAGAGAGAGAGAGAGTGCAAGTGGGGGAGGGGGAAAGAGAGAGAGGTGAGAGAGAGAGAATCCCAAGCAGGCTTTGCACTCACGAAACCGTGAGATCATGGCCTGAGCCAAAACCAAGAGCTGGGACACTTAACTGATTGGGCCACCCAGGCAACCCTAAGATTTTATTTTTAAGTCATTTGTACAAAAAACATGGGGCTTGAACTCAGAACCCCAAGATCAAGAGTAACATGCACCACTGACTGAGCCAAGTGTTTTGGCTTTTAATTGAAATTTTGTTTTCTGATAAAAATTAAGGATGCATTTTTAAAAACAGGTGATATTTGATGACACCAGAACACATCAAAAGAAAGTTAGAACTGGGACATGGCAACCTATTCCCTTGGGCATCATATTCTCCATTTTCCACTTCTGTCCACATAGCTGGCCTCTTTCCTTTGATGTGACTCTGAACAGTAAAGGCATTAGAGTTTTTATTTTTATTTTTATTTTTTTTTTAATTTTTTTTTCAACGCTTTTTATTTATTTTTGGGACAGAGAGAGACAGAACATGAACGGGGGAGGGGCAGAGAGAGAGGGAGACACAGAATCAGAAACAGGCTCCAGGCTCCGAGCCATCAGCCCAGAGCCTGACGCGGGGCTCGAACTCACGGGCCGCGAGATCGTGACCTGGCTGAAGTCGGACGCTTAACCGACTGCGCCACCCAGGCGCCCCGGCATTAGAGTTTTTAAATGAGACTTCAGAAAAATAATAGAAATAGAGTAAGATAAAGAGACTTCAACATAATACTCTCTGAAAATTGCAGGCCAGTTGATACAAAGTGAAAAAATTACAGTGCCCAGGAGAAAAAATGTCCCAAATAGAAAACAAATTCTAATATTTGTTATTCAAATAAGAATTTTAAAACATTAATATATGAATTTGCGACATCTACAAAAGATGAGGAGGCAGTATAATAAACTACGTGAATCTATTACACATCTATTCCAGGATCAATCCATGGCTAAACTCATTTCATGTATAACTGCACCCATATTCTCCAGGAACTACTTAAAAGCAAATCCTAGAAGCCATATAATTGCATCTATAAATACATCACTTTGAAAGACAAAGACACTTGGAGTACTTGGCTGGCTCAGTCAGCAGAGCATCTGACTCTTGATCTTGGGGTCATGACATGAGTTCAAGCCCCACATTGGGCATGGAGCCTCCTTATTAAAAAATTTTTTAGGGGCGCCTGGGTGGCTCAGTCGGTTAAGTGTCCGACTTCAGCTCAGGTCACGATCTTAAGGTCCGTGAGTTCGAGCCCCGTGTCGGGCTCTGGGCTGATGGCTCAGAGCCTGGAGCCTGCTTCCGATTCTGTGTCTCCCTCTCTCTCTGCCCCTCCCCCGTTCATGCTCTGTCTCTCTCTGTCTCAAAAATAAACGTTAAAAAATTTTTTAAATTTTTTTAAAAAGACAAAAACGCTTTTCCTCTTATTTACAATATCTTTGCATCCATAAATATATTACTTCTTCAATACCGTGAAGTATCAAATCATTATTCAGAAAGAGGTCATTTATCATGTGGAATTCACCTTATTCTAAGTTGGCTTCTGAT
This sequence comes from Neofelis nebulosa, assembly GCF_028018385.1. Taxonomy (NCBI): domain Eukaryota; kingdom Metazoa; phylum Chordata; class Mammalia; order Carnivora; family Felidae; genus Neofelis; species Neofelis nebulosa. The sequence continues at coordinate 870,163 of NC_080798.1, forward strand.
GTGACTCTCTGCCCTGTAATTCCTTTTACAGATAATTATTCTACCTAATTTGACATTCAGTAGACTCATTCACAGGTGTTCATGTCTACTTTTGTCTACTTCTTTTTGCATAACATGAAAATATTCTATATTTCTGGGGCACCTGGGTGGCTCAGTTGGTTGAGCATCCAACTTTGGCTCAGGTCATGATCTCACAGTTTGTGAGTTCAAGCCCCACATCGGGCTCTCTGCTGTCAGTGCAGAACCGGCCTTGGATCCTGTCTCTCTCTTTCTCTCTCTCTCTCTCTGTCCCTCTCCCTGTTGTGCACACGCATGTGCACACACACTCTCTCAAAAATAAACATTAAAAAATGCATTAGAAAAAGAAAATATTCTGGGGCACCTGGGTGGCTCAATTGGTTAAGTGTCCAAATTCAGCTCAGGTCGTGATCTCACAGTTTGTCAGTTCAAGCCCCGCGTCGGGCTCTGTGTTGACAGCTCAGAGCCTAGAGTCTGCTTCAGATTCTGTGTCTCCCTCTCTCTCTGCCCCTCCCCTGCTAGTGCCCTGTCTCTCTCTCTCTCTCTTTCTCTCTCATAAATAAACATTAAAAAAAGGAAGAAAGAAAATATTCTATATTCTTGTCTACTTTTGTGACATTGTTGTTATTTTGTTAGATTGATTGAATAAGAAAAATAAGAGTTTTGGGGCGCCTGGGTGGCTCAGTCAGTTGAGCGACTAACTTCAGCTCAGGTCATGATCTCACGGTCCATGAGTTTGAGTCCTGCGTGGGACACTGTGCTCACAGCTCAGAGCCTGGAGCCTGCTTCGGATTCTGTGTCTCCCTCTCTCTGTCCCTCCCCCACTCATGCTCTGTCTCTCTCTGTCTCAGAAATAAATACACATTAAAAAAAATTTTTTTTAAGAAAATAAGAGTTTTAATTTTACTTTCACTTATTCCTTTGATGCTCTTCACTTCTTTGTCGATCTGAGTTTCTGAACTTGCTTTCCTTTTCTTTAAAGAATATCTTGTGACATTGCTTGGCAAGGTAGGTCTAATAGCAAGAAATTCCCTCAATTTTTGTTTGTCTGAGAAAGTCTTTATTTCTCTTTCACTTTTGAAGGATAATTTCACAGGGTACAAAATTATAGTTTGGTGAGGGTTTTCTCTCAACATTTTCAATGTTTCACTCCTCTCTTGATTACATGGTTTCTGAAGAAAAGTTGTAATTCTTATTTGTTGCTCTGCTATTGGTGAGGTGTTTTTCACTCCAGCATTATTCATGGTTTGTTTTTACTTATCTTTGGTTTTACATAATTTGAAAATTATATGCCTACTAGTAGTATTTCTTTTGTTGTGGGTGGTGGTAGTGGTGGTTTGTTTTGTTTTGTTTTTGTCCTGTTTGGTGTTCTCTGAGCTCCCTGGATCTGTGGTTTGCTGTCTGACATTAATTCGGGGGAAATTCTTAGTCATTATTGTTTCAAAAATTTCTTCTATTCCTCTCTCTCTTGTCCGTCTGGTCTTTCCATTGTGTATATGTTACACTTTTTGTGGCTGCCCCTCAGTCCTTGGATATTCTTTCCCTTTTTTTTCAATCATTGTTCTCCTTGCATTTTTGTTTCTGAAGTTTCTGTTGATATCTTTCTGTAATGTTTTATTTATTTATTTATTTATTTATTTATTTATTTATTTATTGATTTATATTTGAGAGAGAGCACAAACAGGGGAGGGGCAGAGAGAGGGGGACAGAGGATCTGAAGCAGGCTCTGCAGTGACAGCAGTGAGCCCGATGTGGGACTTAAACTCAGGAACCTTGAGATCATGACCTGAGCCAAAGTCAGACGCTCAACCAACTGATCCGCCCACGTGCCCCACTATCAATATATTTTTAAGCCCAAAGAATCTTTCCTCAGCTGTGTCCAGTCTACTAATAAGTCCATCAAAGGCATTCTTCATTTACGTTACAATATTTTTGATCTCCCGCATTTATTTTTGGTTCTTCCCTAGGGCTTCCATCTCTCTGCTTACATTGCTCATGTGTCCTTGCATGCTGTCTACTTTATGCATGAGAGCCTTTAGCATATTAACCATAGTTGCTTTATATTCTGAGTCTGATAATTCCAGCATCCTTTCTATGTCTGGATCTGATGCCTGCTCTGTCTCTTCAAATTGTGGGTTTTTTGCCTTTTGTACCTTGTAATTTTTTTCTTGATAGCCAGGCATGATGTATGGGTAAAAGGAACTACTATATTTAGTCCTTTCATTGTGTGGTAGTGAGGTGTGGAGGAGGGGAATTCTAAGATTAGGTCTCAGTGTTCTAGTGAACCTGTGCTTCTGGACTATTTACTTCACAAGTGTTTCTATATTTTTCTCCTCCCTTAGATGGGACGGATGAATGGCTAGAATGGGCTGGAGTTGGGTATTTGCCTTCCCTGGGGTTAGTTAGGCTCTGATAAAACCCAGCAAGTCAGGTTCAGGTTAAGTAGTTTCTACTGAGTGCAGGCCTTGTTGAGAAGAATGAACTGTTCTGGCTTATTTCAGAAGGGTTCCTTTTCCCCTCCTCCTGCAGGAATCTTGAGATTGATGGTTTTTTGTTTGTTGGGTGTTGTTGTTGTTGTTGTTGTTTCAGTATTTACTGTGTGAATCTGGCCAAGTTCCTGGAGATAATTTCACAATTTTATGGGGTCCTGCTGTGACTGGGTCCCCCTGGAGTTTTCAGCTCAGAATTGTCCACACTGTGCATCCAGCAATTCATCAATTACGGTGTGGGGTTTTCTACCCAGACACTGGTTCTTGTGGCGGTTTCTGCTCATGAGTGTCTCTGCTGCAGCAAGGGGTGACTTTCTATATTCACCTGTCTCTCTGATCTAGGGCACCAGTTTACCCTGTGCCCCTCCCCTTATGGATGCAAAAAGAGTTATTAGTTTTTCAGCCTGTTCAGCTTTTTATTTGTGGTGAGGTTGTAGTGGTGACTTCCAATTTCCTTATGAGTTTAACCAGAAACTAGAAGTCATCCATCATATTCATATTCTCTTGGAATAATGGTGGGTTTTTTTTGTTTTGTTTTTGTTTGTTTGTTTGTTTGTTTGTTTGTTTGTTTGTTTTTGAGGAAAGACACTTTCTTGATGTAATGAGAGTAACCAAATTTTCTTTCAGTCTCCATATTCCTCTGATTCAAATGAAATTAAACTGTAACATCTCTTCTGAATGGATGAATTGATTTCTATTAACTTAAACTGGGGTCTTACCTTCCTAACACAGATTGTTGCTGGGATCCTTGGAAATTCTTCACTTCTTTGTCTTTATAATGTTATGTTGCTCAGTGCACAGGTCTTGAGACGCATAGACTTGATTCTTAACCAACTGGTCTTAGCTAACATCTTGGTTCTTTTCTCTAAAGGGGTCCCTCAGACACTGACAGCTTTTGTATTAAAATCTTTCCTGGATGATGCTGGATGTAAATTGGACTTCTATTTATACAGAGTGGCCAGAGGGGCATCCCTCAACACCACCTGCCTCCTCGGTTGTTTCCAGTGCATTAAGCTTTGCCCCAGTTTCTCTGGGTAGATGCATTCAGAATTAGATCCACAATGTGCATTGGCTTCTGTTCTTTCATTTACTGGATTCTGCACCTGTTGTTAAATATGCTGATTATTATGAATGTAACTGGCCCAAAGAATAACAAAAACATGGGTGTGGAAAACATTTATAGATACTGTTCCTCCACCCATTCCTGAGAGATTGGTATTCTCTGTAACTGCAGTTGTTCATAGCTTCACTGATATTGTGTGTTTCAGCCTCATAATGTGGACTAACTGCTCCATGGTCCTTGTTCTGTTCAGGCACAATCAGAGTCCAACACATTCACAGCAACAGTCTTTCCCCCCAGTCCTTCCCCCGGAAACCAGAGCGACATGCACCATCTTGATCCTGGTGAGCATGTTTGTCTCTATCTTCTATTTTATCATTCTGGATAACCCAGACTGTGAACCCAAGCCACTGGCTGAGGAACGTCTCTGCACTAAAGATTAGTGTCTTTAGGCTTCCCAACATTCAGCCCCTTTGTGTTCATTTTCAGTGATATCCGAATCTCAAAGTTTTGCTTTGTTGGCTGGACCAGGAAAACAAATGCTCTAAGGATGGTCTCTGGGCCATAAGTTTCTTCCAGAACATCCCACCATTAATTTGATTACTTTATGCAACATTTGTGGGCTTCTATGCAAAAACTCTGAGATTGTGTTGAATAAAAATTTTGATTTTACATTGTTTAATGGACTTCCAAGAAATGAACATGGTATAAATAAGAACTCAAATGTATGACAATTCCTTTAAAAAAATAGCATTACCTCCTTAAAAATGTAGCATTACCATATTATTTAACAATTCCACTATGCCCAAAAGAATTGAAAGCAAGGACTCCAACAGATATTTGTACATCAGTGTTCATAGGAACATTATTTATGATGGTGAAAAGGTGGCAACAACTCAAATGTCCATGGATGGATGATGAATAGATACAATATGGTATATACATACAATACGATATCATTCAGCCTCAAAAATGAATTAGATTCTGAAACATGCTACAACATGGATAAATCTTGAAAATATGCTTAGTGAAATAAACAAGACAACAAAAGACAAATACTGAATGATTCCATTTATATGAGGTATTTAGAATAGCCAAACTCAGACAGAAAGTAGAGTATTCGTTACCAGGGGCTGGGGGAAGTAGGGAATGGAGATTTTTGTTTCTTCAGTATGGAGTTTCCATTTGGGATGATGTAACGAACGTGGACAATGTGATAATGTGGACTTAATGCTGCTGGTGGTTGCACAACAATGTGAATGTACTTAATTCGACTGAATTGTACACTTAAAGTGGCTACGATAGCTAAGGGCACCTGGCTGGCTCCGTCAGCAGAGCATGTGGCTCTTGATCTCAGGTTCTTGAGTTTGAGTACCACTTTGGGTGTTGAGATTATTTTAAAAATATAATGGGGTGCCTGGGTGGCTCAGTTGGTTAAGCGTCCAACTTTGGCTCAGGTCATGATGTCACGGTTTGTGGGTTCAAGCCCTGCATCAGGCTCTGTGCTGACAGCCTAGAACCTGGAGCCTTTTTCAGATTCTGTGTCTCCCTCTCTCTCTGCCCCTCCCCCATTTGTGCTCCATCTCTCTCTGTCTCTCAAAAATAAATAAATGTTAAAAAACAATTTAATATATAAAATGGTTAAGTGGCACATGGGTGGCTCAGTCAGTTAGGCATCTGAGTCTTGATTTTGGTTCAGGGCATGATCCCAGAGTTGTGGGATTGAGCCCCACGCTCAGCTGGGAGGCTGCTAAGATTCTCTCTCTGTCTCTCTCCCTTGCTCATGCACTCTCCCTCTTTTTCTTAAAAAAAAAAAAAAAGTAAAAAAATAAAATGGTTAAGATGGTCAATTTTATGTCTATTTTACTACAATAAAAATGTAAAAATACTCAAAGGTGACTTTCTCAAATGGTAGTATTACTCACTACTGAAATTTGAGGGTTTCATGATAATGCTGTGGATGGAATTTTCATTGTTTTGGAGTTCTGAGATGGCAACTGTTGGGGAAATATAATTATCAACAAAATCTGTTGCTGACCCAGAAAACTTCTCCCCACTAGCAGACAACAGTCTTATTCTTGAACAGGATGTAATGTGCATCAGGGACTACCCACTAAAAAGACAATAAAATCAATAAGAACTCTCTGCCTTTTATAGGTCAGAGAAATACAACCTAAGACATCCATGTTCTTAAGATAAACAATAACTAGACGTCAAGTAAGATGACTTCATAGCACCATTTGTTGCACAAAATCCATCTTAAACGCACTTCACAATTAGAATGGCTGTTGGTGTTTGCTGATTGCCTTATCCTAAGGAAAAATAAATTTCTTGTATCTTTATGGCAGGAAGGAATTTTGTAACTTGGACCCTGGCTCCTGCAGAAGTTAGGCTCCTATCTTCCCTTGGAATCTAGGAGATGGTATCTTAGTTTTCTCCATATCATTTCAAAGAGATGCCTTTCAGATCTTCAAGAAAAAAAAATCCTGGGTTTTAAAACTGGCATGGGGCTTATCTAACTTTTATAAATATTTACATACATTTCAAAGAGCAAAGGAAGAATTCACAATTATAAGTTTTCTAAAGCAAATACTCTAGGAAAAGTGATGGATAGATGGAGTCTCTTTCTCTTCTTACCGCAGGTTTTTTTTTCTTTTTAGATTTATATTTACCCTTACAAAACTCACTGCTAATCTGAACTTTAAACTAATGACTAAAAGATTTATTTGCATTTTCTAAGCATATAGGGTGAAGGTCCTTTCAAATGGAGAGAAAAGTCATGGGAATATCCAGATTATGGAGGCTTATAATAAAGACTTCAGAAAAACTGAAGGGAATTTAAGAAGTATGTGAGTGCATATAAGACAAAGCAGAGGAAGTATTGATCATTTCTTCTGTTAGGTCTTGATGGATATGCCAAAGATGAGAGTCTTTACAGAGGGGACATGATGGGTCAATAAGCATTTATTCGCATAGGTGAAATGATCATGTTTCTTTAAAAATTTAATTAAACAAATTTACTTTATTGACTGTCACATTTAACCACCAACGAACCAGGAAAAATACTAAAGGAATAGTTTGGAATTTTTTATGAAACGAAAACAACTTTTAGAAATATTTGGTGGTCACTGGCGCATAATGGCAACTTTCAAAGACCTGGATTTTCATTTCCTCATTATCTATATTTCATAACCATTTGTCTTTTATTTATTTAAAAAAATTTAGTATTTATGTATTTATTTACTTTTTTGAGTGAGTGAGAGAGACAGAGAGAGAGAGAGAGAGAGAGAGAGAGAGAGAAGCACAAGCAGGGGAGGGGCAGAGAGAGAGGGAGAATCCGAAGCAGGTTCCAGGCTTCAAGCTGTCAACACAGAGCCAATTCAGGGATTGAACTCAGGGACCAATGAGATCATGACCTGAGCAAAGTCAGATGATTAGCTGACTGAACTACCCAGGCGCCCCCCCCCTCCCATTTGTCTTTTATGATGACTAACATCAAAATAATTCTTGGTCATTGAAAAATAGTCTTATCCGTGGCTAAATGTAGTTCTGTGATATCTGCTTTAAAAAAATCGATTTGAAAATTGTTTGAATTTTAGTATTTAATTATTGTTTAAGTAAATATGAAGCACATGTTTGCCTAAATAGCACTTTAATCCAATATATTTAAGTAACATGGGTGTTATAAATCATAAATCATTGTGATTTAAGTTATATTTAGTATTCTAATAAACTCAATAACAACATAAATTTCCATAGGAAGAGTTGTTTCTTTTCAACATTAGTCTATATTCTAATAGAAAATAAGAAACTGCATGATTTCCTTGAAGCTTTTTTCTTTTGAAGTTTTTACTTTGATGTTTTAATAGTTTTCACAGTCTAAGAGTTTTTAGTAAATGCTCATTGGCTTACCTAGATGTCATCTGAATGAGATGCAATTATTTTGAAATGTTGAATCTTTCCATTGTTTTCACAAATACTGACTTTGAAATCTGGCCTAATGCAAGACACTCAAATTACATGTTCATGTATTGCATTTTTCAAAAGTACATATATTATATGAGGGTTTCTGTGCCTATGCACTTTGTCTGTTATATTCCAAAACTTGGGGCATCTGGTTGGCTCAGTCGGTAGAACATGCAACTCTTGATCTCATGAGTTCAAGCTCCACGTTGGATGTAGAGATTACTTAAATAAATCTTAGGGAAAAAAAGAATCCAAAACTTAACTCCAATTTGTCTCAGTGTAAACAAAGCTCCACTTGAAAAATTGGTTTATGAAACTCTCAGAATCACTTTTCTTTTCTATAAATGTGTTGTAGGTTCTAGTAATGATGGAGTTACACGATCTGAATCACACCCTGCACAGTGGAGAGCAGATTGTGTATGAGGTTAAGAGAGGAGGGAGGGAGGCCAGAAGGAGGCTACTGCAATAGTCCTGGTGAGTGTTGGTGAACCAGAGTAGTGGCTGTAGAGGTGGGAGAAGTGCTTGGTTTCTGGGTCCATTTTATGATTTATTGTTTATTTATTTATTTCACACAATTGGAAAGGAAGAAGGAGAGAGAATGGGTCTATTTTTAAAGAAAGGCCAAGTAGACATTTTGATGATGTAGGTGAGGGAGAAAAGGGAGGAGTCAGAAAAGACCTTAGGGTTTTTGGTCCTAGCAGCTGAAACAATGGAAGCTCCATCAACTAGGATGAAGTTGGTGGAAGATTAATTTTTATTGGGACTATCAGGGGTTTTGTTTGGCTCTGTTAAGAGTCTATGATATTTCATAGAATGGTAAGTGAGGTCACCAAGTGGGCAGTTGGACACACAGGACTAAAAATATGGGGAGCAGTTCAAGAGGGAGACATCCAAAAGTGGTGAACCTGCGTGGAGCTTTGGATCACACGTAGGAGGGGGAAATTCATGTTATGGTGGTGATGCTCTTAATAGGTTAGGAAGATGGTTCCCAGGATTGGGCACCATGGTTGAGTGTGGAGGACACAAAGGTGAGGAGAAGATGATCTGGCAGGTGACCAAGGCTTCCCTGGGATGAGTAGATATGAGATGGATGTGAGGACAGAATAGTAATTGAGTCAAGATGACACTGAAGGCAAGGCTCCTGCTTATTCTTACTACTATACCGAATCAGCATAATTTTGTGATGAGCTTTGGTGAGGTCTGGGATTTTTCAGTCTTGCTGGTGGATAAGATCTGGAGCAAAAGTTGTCATCTGTAAGAGATACTATGCCTGGCATGGGGGACCAGTAGTGCTGGGATTTTAATGAAAGTTTTGTAGAGAATGGTGGGTAATGGCTGCTGAGGGGATACCAGTGCAGCACAGAAGTGCAAGAAAGCCATGCGTGTCTCAAACTCACTTGTAGTTCTGGGTGGTTAATATTGAAGAAAGATTCAGAGGCAGGCTGTGAGGCCTTCAAAGCAGCATTTGGGACTTTTCCTGACTGTGGGATCCATCAGAGGTCTGGGGTTGTGCTGGATCATGTTTGAACTGGTCAAGCACTCTTTGGATGCCATGTGCCCGGTACCTGGGTGAGTCCAGGGAGATACCTGTGAAGGGGGGCAGGGAGGTGGTGGTGACTATGGTGTCTGGAGATGTGAGAGTATGGTCCACAGAATGATGTGCATTTAGGGGGGAAGTGTGATCTGATGGCTCCAGGGCCTTGCTATGGGGACTGAAGGTAGAGTTGTGAAGACAGGTTTGGTTGTATCTGGGAGTCATGATCTTGGGGGGCCCAGGGTTATTGCCTGGCAGGAGGGTTTGCACCCTGCAGGCCAGGCTCACTGCTTAGATGGGGTCTATCTCCCCACCTGCCTGTTGTTAGTGAGGTCTGAACAGTATTAATGTGACCAAGAGGAGAGCACAGTCATCAGTGGGACCAAGGACTGGTATCTAATCTGAGATGTGGATCTCTGGAGGAAGATGAGTTTGTATTGTGGGACCTCAGAGAGGCTACTCCTGAATTCAGCTGTCCCTATAATGACAGGCACTATGACATTTGGGGACATGCTTTTGTATTTGCGGGAGGAGTGGGGGTTCCTGGATGAGTTCCAGAGATTCCTGTACCACAATGTGAATCTGAAGAACTTTGCATTTATATGCTCATATCCTCACTGGGCAAGGCATTCATACCCTCCCCAGTGCTCTGGTCTAAGCTTTGTATCCTCACTCTCCAACCCTGCTTTCCCCAGATGGTGCTCTGTCCTTCTCACATCAGGACCATGGACACTGTTTCTGTCCCCAGTTCCTGAGCAGGTGCTGTGGTTGATAGGGCTGGACTGTTTGCACTGACATCTTCCCTCCTCATGCCCCAACATCTGCCTCATAGGGAAAGATTCAGGGTCAGTACTCTTATAGTGAGCCCAAGGATCTCACTTGCTTGCCCTCTCCCTGGCCAGTGACTGTGTTTAGGTCCATGGAACCTCTGTACTTTAGGTTTTACTCCCTTACTTTAACTGACATTTCCTTGTGCAGGCTCGTGCCACGAATTCCTTGCATTCTCATGGCCTCTACTTACCTAGACCATGAGCTGTTTTTCAAGCCTCCTGCTCAGTTCTCTTTGTAGTGTGGAGATCTCTTTTGTGGTCTGTTGTGTGCTGAATTTCCCTGGCCCGGTAGTGACCACTCACCTGACATTTTTTTCCTTCAGTGCTTGTATCCTCCATGTCCCATGTAGTTGCTCAAGTAGGGCTTCAGAAGAGTCCTTTCTGCATCACAGGATGGACATGACCTTAGCCGTGACAGGGTGGGCTCAGAGGGGGCCTGCCCCTGGTGGATGGCAGCTGGGGAGTGTGTGATATCTGGGCTATGTTCAGATCACACCAGCAACCTGTCCTTTCCAACCAGGGTTTTGGTGCCATTGCCAGTGGCCACACCCCATTTCTATCTTTCTGTTGTTGGTACTGTGCTGACTTGTTGAAGTCCAGGGGAAATCTCGAATATCTCTGTATTCCACATCTTACCCATCCCTCTCAACAATCTTTCTTAAGTGCTCTGCCACACTGACCTGCCTATGTTGTACCCCAAGGTGTACAGTATCCTGACATTGGTCTTAAACTCCCACTCATTTGTTGCAATTGGATTTTCCTGGGCTCTAACATGCCTCTGCATGACCTTCAATGTCACCAGCAGACAAGTTCCTGCTGAAAGCCTTTGGTGGAAGAAGATGTACATCTGCTTTGCTTCCCTGTGCCACACCCTGTCCCATGTCCTCCTGGTGAAGCCTCTACTATTCTGTGACCTTATGGTTTCAGTAATGCTCAGCAGCCACATCTGCAACCAGAACCCCACTCCCATTTCTCAAAAGCATCCCATGAATTATTCCTGGTTGCAATTCAATTGAGTAATTCAACTGGATGTGATTCAGTGAGTCAGTGTAGACATATTACTCCAATAATGTCAACACATATTTCACTGTTACTTCTTTGCTTTAAGGTTATTGGTGCAGATCAGAGAACAAAGAGGTACCTTATGAACAGAGTGTTTCTGTAGGAGTAGCACAGATCAGGATTTTCAAGGCAGGTCCCTTCATCCAGAAGATCCACCCTTGTGATATGTGTATCCCTATCTTGAAACACATTTTACAGTTGTCTAAGCACCAGGGAAAGCATCATGGACAGAAACTGTTTACAAGAGAACAGCATGTACCAAACAATTTTATTTTAGTGCAAACCCTTAGTGTCACCAGGAGCAGCATTTTGGTGAAAAATTTCAGAAGAAACATGGAAAGGGCCTCATGTGTGAAGAGATGCAAGTTCCATGCGTTAAGGAAGCCCTTTACCCGTGGGGAGGTTAGGAAGGACTTCCTGGCCACCTTGGACTATTTTTACAAGTAGGGCACTTATACTAGGGAGAGAGCAAACAAAACCATCAAGTGTGGGTTGATAGAAAAAGTCATTAAAACTGGGAAGAACGCAAGACAGCCTTCAGCTACACCGACACACTTGCTCAGAATCAGGGTGTCTACACTAAAGAAAATCCTTACAGTATAGTGAATATAGGACATCTTCTGGCGATAGCCTCACCTTCAATTATCAATGGAGAGTTCACACTAGAGAAAGACCATAGTTTGGAAGAAATGTGAAATTTCCTTGTTCAGTATAACAAAAATGGATCAAAGCCTCTGTGAGTATCCATCTGTCTGCTTTGAATCTCATACATCTGAACCTCCATAAAGGGAAGATGCCCCATAAAAGGAAGATGCCCCATAAATTTCATTTATGTGGGAAGCATATGTGGCTATGTTGCACTTTCTAACCAGCCCAGGGCTCTTTCCAGATTCATGTCACTGCCAGTTTCTGTGGCCAAAGCCACTTCATCTCAACTACCTGGCAGGTTCCCCTCCGGGAAGCTGGCATCTGTTCTGCCATGTATTGGAGAAAAGTAGTAGTAGCCTGAGCCCTTAGAAGGTCCATATCCCCTTCTCTCTGATTAGTTGGCATGGACCTCACCTAGTGTTGTCCCAGAGGAAAGCAAATGAATTCTACTGGCAGCTTGCCAAGAGCTACCTTTTTCAGGTACGTTTGTCTCACGTGATACTTGCAATTAATTTTTCCCACTCCCAAGTCTCCAACTTGGGGACTGCCTATCACATATTGCTTTGGTTTGTACCATAAGAAAGACCTTATTTTTAAAATACTCTCTAAATTTGGGGTTTCTAGCTACTATGCAGTGGTTTATAATAGATTTGGGCTTTGCAAGCATTACAATTTTTGTCGATTCCCGAACTCTGTGTGCCTCTAAGAGAACAGTATGGGAGGAAATGGCACCTCAGTGTTGGGCAAATTTGCATCGCAGCCCATAGCCTCTTGGTAAAGATTTGTTATTCTAATTCATGGCTTGGACACCTGGGTGATTAGTCTCCAGATATCCGCACATGGCCTTCTTAAAGAAGGACCGCCGAACCTCTACCCTTGAACAAGGGCCTTCCATTTCCCAGAGGCCCTCTCAGTAAATCTTGGCCTTTTCTCCTGGAGTCAGGTGGAGAACCCTCTTTCCTAGGCCTTGGGAATCTGTGGGAACTAAATTTCCCAGAACGCCCAGCGTTAAAGACGGCATCGCTGAGCCAATGAAGGCTTAGAAAAGAGGTGTTTCCGTTTGAGCACAAAGGGTTGGGGCGGGGCTTCCTGTGTCCAGTCTGTGGCCATCGTTTTGGCTGTCGGCAGGTGTCTTCGCCTTGTGAGACGTTCCGGAGGGCCGGGCCGCGGCGAGAAAGGAGGCTTTGTCCCGCCGTACGGAGGCGAGTCTGGGGGCGGAGACCTCGTCGCCAGCGAGACCGGCCTGGAGACTTCTGTGCCCGTGACCGTCGTGTTCACTCAGCTGTCATCACTTCACTCCGCCCACAGTCCGATGGCGGTGGCCGCGCCCAGAGACCCGGCTGAGGTAAACGCGCGGCCCCCGGGCCCCCCGCCTCCGCCCCTCCTGGCCAGAGCGCGGGGCACCTGCTCGGGTCTCTGCAGCCCAGGCCCCAGTGTCCGGCCCCGGGGAGGTGCTCGTGGGCAGGGGCCCAGTGTCTGAGCGCTGGCGTGACGGGGTGTGGGAGTGGGCTGCAAGGAAGGGGCCGGCTGGTGCAGGGCTGCAGGGGGACCTGAGGGGGAGGATTCGGGAGTGTGGGGTCCTCCTTCTGCCCTCGGGGAACCTAAGTGCCGCGGAGTCACGGGGGGACTGGCGGGCTGGAGGGTTGTCCTTTCACGTGAGGACTCTAGACGCCAAGGACTCTAGACACTAGACGCCAAGTTTTGGCCAAAGGAGGGGCACGATCTCCGTAAGGGGTGAGGGGTGAGGGGTTGTGAAGACCTTGTGGCCCTGGGAGGTTGAGTCTTTGTTCAAGGTCACACCTGGTAAAAGGCAAAACTGAGTACTCAGGCACAGAAAATAGAAGCCAGCCTGAGGTCAGCTGGCTGAGGTCCTAAGTCCATGTCAGGGGTTATATGTGGATGTTCCCTTTAATGGCGACCGTTTTAAGCAGGTGTGGAAGGTTAACCCAGGACTGGGTACCAAGATGTGCAAGTGCCTAGAGGTAAAACTAAAGTCAGGAATGTTCAAAACCACAGGTCTCCGTTTCTTTCAAGTAGGAATAAATAGCAAGTGGATAGGTGTCATGACAAGAGTGACTGCCTGAGCTTCTGGGTGTGTGTTCTAGAAGTAACGAGGGGTTTCGATCACAGGAAGGAGGTGATGTTACCAAGGTCTTAGAAGACGTCATCTGGCTTCAGAGTGGAAAACAGACTATGAGCTTGAGGGAGCAAGAAGGACAATCATTGTGGTGGCTACTGCTATAGTCCAGGTGAGGGGTAATGGACCAGGGTTGTTGCTTAGGAGATGGTTGTATTCTGGCTGTGTGTTAAAAAAATTTTTTTTATTAATGTTTTATTTTTGAAAGAGAGAGAGAGGCAGAGCATGAGCAGGAGAGGGGCAGAGAGAGAGGGAGACACAGAATCTGAAGCAGGTTCCAGACTCTGAGCTGTCAGCACAGAGCCCAATACAGGGCTTGAATTCATGAACCATGAGATCATGGTTGGTGAGCCAAAGTTGGTCACTTAACAGACTGAGCCACCCAAGTGCCCTGTGTGTCTTTATTTATTTTTTATTTTGTATTTATTTATTAAAAAAATATTTTTTTTGTATTTATTTTTGAGAGACAGAGAGAGACAGAGCCTAGGCGGGGGAGGGGCGGAGAGAGAGACACACACACAGAATCTGAAGTAAGCTCCAGGCTCTGAGCTGTCAGCACAGAGCCTGACATGGGGCTCGAACCCACAAGCCGCGAGATTATGACCTGAGCTGAAGTCAGACACTTAACCGACTGGACCACCCAGGTGCCCCTGTGTGTTTTTAAAAGGGGCAACTAGACTTTCTGATGTGGACAGTGAGAAAATGAAAGAGCTAATCAGTGATGACCTCAACGATTTTGGTCTTAGCAGCTGTAGGAATGGAAGCTGCATCAATGTGTTACTGAACTCCAGTCCTTGGACCCAGTGAGAGTAGAAATGAACCTGGACCCACGATTTAAAAATACAGACAAAACTTTATTGGAGCAACAGCTGTAACTGAATGGAAACACAGTCACAACAAAGGTGTTAGACTGGCTCTCCGAAAAATAGGGAATTTTAAAGGACCTAGGGCGGAAAAGGAGTGACGTGTAAGCATGTAGGGGTGGGGAAATACAAGGAATTGGGCACGCAGGTTCAGTTGACAGAACATGCTTCTTCATACATTGGGTGTTTTGTTTGCAGTTAAGCCTCCACCTCTGGGCGTGATTTTCAACATTGTAGTGAGTTAAAGGTAACTCTTGGTCGCTCCATGATCCATCTGTGCTGGCGTGAGTTAGGGGTTAAGCTCCAACTGGTCTGGGCCGCAAGAGCTCTTCCTCCAGGCAGTCGTGATAGCTTGAGGTTTCCATCATGGGATGCTCTGCCTCTTGGGTCTTTGGCCTGAGTTAGGAGATAAGCTGGAAAGAAGAGCCTAAGAAAAATGTGGGACAAAGGTCGGTGGATACAAGCAGGTGAGAAGTAAAGGTCAGGTCTTGGGATCTAGCTGGTGGCACATTCAGATGAGCAAGTTGGTATTCACCGAGGATATCAGGAGCTTTGTTTTGACCATGTGAAGAGTCTGAGGTGTTTCAAAAATCAGTGACTGGAGGCATCAAATGAACAGCTTACAGGTCGGGAAATCTGGGGAGGGATTCAGGTTAGAAACATCCAAAATGTGGAAACTACAGTGGGGACGAAGAGGACTGAGCGGTGGGTCGTATTTAGGCAAACTTGAGGTTGTGGTGGCAAAACTATTTGGGGGCCAGGTGTGGAGGGTGAGGGCCAGGACTGGGTCTCTTGCTTGGATACCTGGGTGATGGTTTCGGGCTGCACAGATGCAGGTACGTAGACATGAGGTTTGGTGTATCAGACAGAATAGTCTGTAGATGGCCAGAGCTTCCAAGGGAAGAGTGGATTTGCAGTGGATGCAGAGACGAGAGGTAGGGGACAAAAGATGACGCCCAGGCCAGAACTGGTATTTATCAGCCACTTTTTAGACTTAGCAAGATTTTGTGAGGACTTTGGTGGGGCCTGATGTGTTTCATTCAGCCTGGTCAGGGAAAATAGGGTCACCTGTGAGAATCACTAGGCCTGGGGTGGGCAATCAATGGAGTTGGTCTTGAAGGTTAGGGGGACAGAGAAAATTTTTATTTGCTGAGGTAATAGCAAGTGCATCAAGGAAATAGGATGGGCCTATGGATATGTGAGATCTGCCCATGGTTCTGTGTGTCTAAGTCAGGCAAGGATCAGAGCCACAGGATGATCAGAGCCATAAAATGATTTGGAATAATACTGCTGTTGGGACCGTATGAGGTTAGTGGTCTTACAGGATTCTGTTTGAATTTGCCACTTGAATTGTGGGTGCTGTGTGCCAAATTGTGGCATAAGGCCCAAACCCTGTATGATATGCTTCCTTGACGTGGGGAGGTACCTAGTGCTTTCAGATGGCCTGAGTGCAAATTCTCCTTCCCACATTGCTTCATGGGATAATATCTCCTAGCCTAACAACCCTTTTCATAAAGGGAACAGGGCACGGTTCCTGCTCATCTCTTTGTAGCAGGTTTCAGTCCCCTCCCGGCCCACAGACTTATTCACACAAGCCAGTCACAGCCTATGGGACTCAGAGGGCTCCCAACCTTTTCATCCTACAAGGATAGCATCTCACAGCCCCTATTTTCTCACTTTTTTCCAGAATGCAGCCCACATGTGGGCCTTTATGGTGAGTAGTATCCTGTTCTCAGAGGAGTGAATTTGTGATAAACTGCTGTCAGTCACATCTGTCCAGTCTTAGGTGTTATGTGTTCAGCCATCACCATAATCTGAGGGTGGAGTGAGGAGGAAGCAGTTTAAATATAGGTAACTTCTGGGCAGGTCAGGGAGCTGTCTTTGGAGTGGGACAGTGAGGCGGTGGCAGCCACAGTAATTTGACTGTGGGTTACGGGCACTAAGGGATGTGCAGCCTAAAGAAAGATGTGGGTTTGGAGAGGGAACATGTCAGATGATCCCAGGGCCCTGCATTGCTAATTACATGACAATGACCATACCAGGGGAATTGCTTGTCAGGAGGTTGTGGATCCCTGTGTGCCAGGCCCACAACTCAGATATATATTTTTCTGCCTGTCTTTTATTGCTGGTGGTTGAACCCAGTGGCCAATGGGACCATGAGGAGACAATAACACCAGTGGTACCAGGGCCTGATTTCTCCTCTAAGTTGGGAAGCTTGGGAGATGGATGGTCATAGGGAGATGTGCGGAGGAAAGGATTGTGGCTTCTCAGAAGTAGAATGTAGTTTTATCTGTCATCATGCAGGGCAGTGTGACCTTTGAAGATGTAGCTTATAGTTGTCTACACTATAAGCAAGATGAAGCAGACTTACTATCACTGTTACTGAATTTTGAATAAAAATATCCTGGAAGACTAAATGACATGAAATGTGAGCTTACAAATATATAAAGTTGATTAGATAAATAATGAGATGTTCTAGAGGGAACTTAAAGCCTAGAGACTATACTTGGAACATTTGTTTTTCTTGCCCAGCAAGTAAAGCAGGACTGAGACACCCACATGTCACTGTCAGAAAGCATGAAGGGATGAATGTTGGGGAGGCTGAGGAGACCAGTGTAGAGGTGTTCATCAGACTATGTTGTAGGTTCATAATCAGGGTTATTCAAAAAGATGAAGTAGAAGAAAGTAAAAGGCGACTGACATATTCATTAGGATGAGACATGGCTCTTGTCTCACTGAGATGAGAATAGAGTTTGGGGCTTTGGTTTCACAGGAAGGTCTGGGGGAAAGGCCGTGGCTGTGAACATGGTGGGCTTGTTGCTTGTACCCGATCAGGACAAGGACATGGAGCCACTTGGTAGATGAGGCCAGAGCACACAATGTCAGTGGATGGCAACATGCATACATGCAGTGAGGTGATGTTTCTAGAATTTCCAATGAATACTACTATATATTTTTTTAGTAGTTTTTATTTATTTTGGGGCCATTTACTTTCATAGCAGTAAAGTTACTTAATGCAGATGCAGGCTGCAGGAGAAGAAACCAGTGACACTTTGGAGACATCATTCTAAGCTCCATCCACTGCAAAGTATTATGGCAAAGCTTAAGGTTCTGAAAGCCACTCAGAAAGCAGGCAATGCTGAGAAAAACCTGCCCCTTGTGTGAAAATAAAGACAAGGTAATATCCAACATCATTCCAGAAAACATTTCCTTCCAAAAGCTGTCATTGGCTGAGAAATCTCATTAGACGGAAGCTTTATTGAGTTTAAAGATAAGTTGGTTGAAATTCAAGTCTGTCAATAACACCTGTGCTGTGAGAAAAGTAAAATTATAAAGATAATATAAGGATCCCACATTCAGTATGGTTGAGGAAGATAATATCCAAATTTTATTATTTTTTTTTTTTCAACGTTTTTTATTTATTTTTGGGACAGAGAGAGACAGAGCATGAACGGGGGAGGGGCAGAGAGAGAGAGGGAGACACAGAATCGGAAACAGGCTCCAGGCTCCGAGCCATCAGCCCAGAGCCTGACGCGGGGCTCGAACTCACGGACCGCGAGATCGTGACCTGGCTGAAGTCGGACGCTTAACCGACTGCGCCACCCAGGCGCCCCTCCAAATTTTAATAGAAACCATTTTACCAATTTAGAGGACTTGGGCGGTTTGATTTTCCTTGAATCAGAGAAATATGTAAACTTTAAAATAAAATTGGATTGGGGCACCTGGAAGTTGGTGGAGCATGTGACTCTTGATCTCAGGGTTGTGAGTTTGATAAATAAATAAGGCTTATTATCTTTACACTCAGAAGTCATTTTTCACGTAACTGACTTTTCCAACTCAATATAACATAAACATTAACATCAGGTCTTTCACACATACAAATTTAATTTTTGGAGGGTTTTTTATTTTTATTTATTTATTTTTTTTTTTAAAAAATTTTTTTTTCAACGTTTTTTATTTATTTTGGGGACAGAGAGAGACAGAGCATGAACGGGGGAGGGGCAGAGAGAGAGGGAGACACAGAATCGGAAACAGGCTCCAGGCTCTGAGCCATCAGCCCAGAGCCCGACGCGGGGCTCGAACTCACGGACCGCGAGATCGTGACCTGGCTGAAGTCGGACGCTTAACCGACTGCGCCACCCAGGCGCCCCTAGAGGGTTTTTTAATACTACCAAAGATTGAAACTAATTTGATGTCTGTCAATGGAAGATTGAGTAAATCATGACAGATACCAAGATGGAGCATTAGCTTTGGAGGAAGTTCTCCCAACTGCTACAGCTCTGGAACATACTGTTAGGTGAAAAAGAAGAGGAAGAAGGTGTCATAATATTTTGTGCAGGTAGCTGTATTTTTCTAAGAATGGAAGAAAAATTTTGTTTGTTTGTTTCTCTTGAGTGTCATTAGGAGCTGATTGGCTCCTAAGTAAGAACTTACTGAATATATTGATACTGACTTGATGAAAATAGAGATAAGGAGATAGTATGTTTTTTGGAATGTCATATAGAGAAAAGTAGCAATGGCAGTGGCCCCATATGAATAATTCTACCCAAGTACCAAATCTAATTTTGATCCCACCCATTGATTTTAAGTGACTGTTTAAAGGAACAATGGGGCATCGAAGATTATATTAAAATACATTGTGAGTAAGCAGTAAGCCAAATTAATATATGTGAAATTCTATAAGGTATATGAACCCTTTCATAAAATGTAATATGTTAAGATAAAAGGGATAGGATATCTGTAGAATATAATAAAATCTAGAGAACATATAAATATGATAGAATGGTCAGAAAAATATTTGAGTGCTGATTCCAACAAACAACTCTAAATATTTAATCAACACATCACAATTGAATACTGACTTGGTAATTGATGATTTTAAGCAACTATTATTTAATTTACATGTAATAAAAATACTTTATGTTAAATGAAATATTCTTTTATAAAAAACATTCTTTTATAAATATTCACGTAAGTGTTTAGAGGCACAATTATATGGCTTCTTAAATTATCCTTAACATGAATTGGCTTTGGAGGGAAGTTGGGTGGGTTTATAAGCGAAATGAGTTTGGCAGTGGGTAGGTTCCGTGAAACTGTTATGGGTTCACATGGTTCATTTTATTAACCTTTCCCTTTTGTAGATGTCTGAAATTTTTTTTTTAACGTTTTATTTATTTTTGAGACAGAGAGAGACAGAGAGAGACAGAGAGAGACAGAGCATGAACGGGGGAGGGGCAGAGAGAGAGGGAGACACAGAATCGGAAGCAGGCTCCAGGCTCCGAGCCATCAGCCCAGAGCCTGACGCGGGGCTCGAACTCACGGACCGTGAGATCGTGACCTGAGCTGAAGTCGGCCGCTTAACCGACTGAGCCACCCAGGCACCCCGATGTCTGAAAATTTAAAGTTATTGTTAAAATGTCATTATTTCAATAATTAAATAGAGATAAAAATATTTTTCCTCTATTTGCTAAAATCATTATTTTCTAGGGCACCATTCATCCTTATATTGCATTATTTAGCCTTCAATTTTGAGAGTATTACATTGAAGTCTCTTTCTGTTACTGTTTCTCATCATTTTCCCTAAGCAAGAATCAATAATTTATATGCTTTCTACATTGGGAGGAGAGGTCAGTGAAAGGAGTAAGGTCAGCCATGTGGGTAGAGCTTGCACACTGGAGAAGACCCCACTAAGTTAGCTGTTATTTTGTATTTATGATCAGTTTTTTACTTGTTAAGCAGGCCATCAAATCCAGATTATTATTTAAAAAAATTTTTTTTTAACGTTTTATTTATTTTTGAGACAGAGAGAGACAGAGCATGAACAGGGGAGGGGCAGAGAGAGAGGGAGACACAGAATCTGAAGCAGGCTCCAGGCTCTGAGCCATCAGCCCAGAGCCCAACACGGGGCTCGAACTCCCGGACTGTGAGATCGTGACCTGAGCTGAAGTCGGACGCTTAACCGACTGAGCCACCCAGGCGCCCCAGATTATTATTTTTTAAATTAGACTTTATGATTTTAGGGCAGTTTTAAGTTCACAGCAAAATTAGTGGAAGCTACAGAGGTATCCCGTATACGCCTTCCCCCACAAAAGCACACACTTCCTGCTATCAACATCCTACGTCAGAGTGATATGTTTGTTTACAATCTATGAATCTGCGCTGACACATCATTTTCACTCAAAGTCCACAGTTAACATTAGGGTTCACACTTAGTGTTGTGCATTCTGTGGATTTTTACTATCTCCATAGTTTGACCTTTTCCAGAATGTCATATACTTGCAATCCTACAGTATGTACCCTTTTCAGATTGGTTTCTTCCACTTAGTAATATGCCTTTTCATGACTTGATAACTTCTTTTTTTTTTTTTTTTAATTTATTTTTGGGACAGAGAGAGACAGAGCATGAACGGAGGAGGGGCAGAGAGAGAGGGAGACACAGAATCCGAAACAGGCTCCAGGCTCTGAGCCACCAGCCCAGAGCCTGACGCGGGGCTCGAACTCACGGACCGTGAGATCGTGACCTGGCTGAAGTCGGACGCTTAACCGACTGCACCACCCAGGCGCCCCAATAACTTCTTTTTTTAAATAATTTTAAAAAAATATTTATTTTGAGAGAGAGTGCAAGAGAGCACATGTGCATGAGCAAGGGAGGGGCAGAGAGAGATGGAGGGAGAATCCCAAGTAGACTCCGCACTGTCAGCACAGAGCCCGATGTGGGGCCTAATCTCACGAACCACGAGATCATGACCTGAGCCGAAGTCAAAAATCTGATGTTATCCAACTGAGCCATCCAGGTGCCCCTTGATAACTTCTTTTTAGTTCTGAATAATATCCCATTGTCTGGATAGGACATAATTTATCCATTCACCTATTGAAGGACACCTTGGTTGCTTCCTATTTTGGACAGTTATGGATAAAACAGCTAAAAATGTCTATCTTCAGGTTTTTATGTGGACATACATCTTCAACTGCTTTGGGTAAATACCAAGGGGCACAATGCCAGATTGTATGATAAGAGTGTGATTAGTTCTGTAAGAAACCACCAAACCATCTTCCAAAGTGGCTGTACCAGTTTGCATCCCTACCAGTAATGAATGAGAGTTGCTATTGCTCTGTATTCTTGTGAGCATTTGTTGTCATCAGTGTTCTGGATTTTGGCCATTTCTATTAGATATTTAGTTATATCTCATTGTTTTATTTTGCAATTTCTAATAATAAAATGATGTTGAGCATCTTTTCATATGCTCGCTTGCCATCCATCTGTCTTCTTTGGTGAAGTATCTGTTCACGTTTATGTTAAAAAAAAAAACAAACAGTTTTATTAGCTACATTAAGTTAACGACACCTAAACCATCCAAATTTGAGATTCTCCCAGAGAATTCAAATTAGGATTCATCACAGCATCACTTACTTCAAATCCATAATAATATTTTACTTGTTTACATTAATAGTCCATAAGTTATTAAATAACAGTAAATTATTAATTGGAATTAGACTTCAGGGACCATCAGATGTTTGGTAAACTACAGGTTAGTTACCGCGAATATATGCTAACAAATAAGTATTTCTGGAGGGATGCACAACAACTGATGACAGAACTTAACTCTTGCGTTATAGGAGATAGGGCGTCAAGTAGGAGAAAGAGGAAATACTAGGTATTGTATGTGTATGCACATAAATCTCAAAATTTTCTAAACAAAAAGGTTGTATACATATTGAAAAAATAGTAAGGAAAACAGTAATAAACTAGAACAAACAAAGTGTGTGTGTGCGCGCACGTGCGCGTGAAATTAATCAATAAATACAAATAATAGAAAATTATAGAGGAATTGTAATAAAGAAAAAGTATGAAATGAATTTAAATAATAATCAGATGTAACATGTAAGTGGGAGTCAGAACCACAAGATTTGGGTACATAAAGAGATCACAAAAGATCTTTGAGTCCTGGACCAGTTGTGGTTACCTACTAAGAACTATAGTCATTTGTGAAAAAAATCAAGCCTGTGTCCTGTCTTTTATCACATAGTTTCTGTAGAAGGACACTTAGGGACTAAATTGGCACATCTGATTTTTAGGAGAAGTAACAGGAGACTCCCCACCTCACAGCTCTGTGGCTTAAATTCTAGAGGTCAGATCAGACCAAGTTGTCACTGCTCAGAGGATGAGTGGGGCAGTAGAAATCCTTGCAGATCTGGAGCAGGTGTTGATATCCAGGGGCCATATAAGTGCCAAAGAAACACTTGGGCCTTGACACCATCATACACCTTTGTGATTCCTGGCCTCTGCACTCAGTGATCTTTCACTTGTTCTTTCTCTTATCCAATGAGGTGTTTATTCTAAGTGAGAACACACTTGTGACAGCACTCCGGCTGGTTTTAAAGGTTAACTTGCTTCTAGTTGACACGCTCCTTACTTGCTGACCTGAGGTCCTTGATCTATAACAGCTCATTTATACTCTCTTTGAGATTTGCAGGCCACCTGTCTTGAGGTGTGAGGAACTAGAACTTTCCCAGGCCACAGAGGCCAGCAGATCTGTTTGAAGCCACCTCGGCTTTCTGATTAGCCTAGCAATTTTCTTTTCTTTTCTTTTCTCTTTTTTTTGTAGAAAAACTTTTTTTTTTTTTAGGTCACAGAAATGTTTTTCCTCACCTCCCTTTTTGTATCTGTAGACCTTGCCCTCCTTTGCAGAAAGAACAGAGTCCTCCTGCACAGCACATAACCAGGACCCCGCCGCACAACTACCAAGCACCGAGACAACATCTATAACTGGCACCATCAAGTTTGCCCGTGACCAAGAAATGTTGCAGGTCACGGCACTCCCTTTGCTGAATAGCTGTCCTAAACCCCTTTACCAACCCCTGGGCCAGGTAGAAACCTCAGAGTTGGCGTTTGAACAAGACTCCTCTTCTCCCCAGGTTGCTACCCTTGTATATAAAGCTCAAATTCCTTTCCAATTAAAACTGGTCTCTTGAGTAATGATCTTTCAGGCGACTGCCAGCCAAACTTGGGTTCAGTAACACTTTCTTTGTGCTGATCCCAGAAATTTGCTATAGACATAAAATACAGATGAAATAATGTGCACCCAGCTCCCCAGGACCAGTAATAAAGTACACGGGGTGTGCAGTTTTGTAACTGATCACAGAAAGTTTTCAAAGACTATTCATTCATCAGGCTCTCCAGAGCAACAGAACCGAGAGAGAGAGAGAGAGAGAGAGAGAGAGAGAGAGAGAGAGAGAGAGAGAGAAGAGAGAGAAACGTCATATTCGTTTTTTCCTCGGTAATATTGGCTTAATGGAGACACGAGAGAGAAAGGAGAGAGATTTTAAAGGAACTGGTTCACAAAAATGTGGAGGCTGGAAAGTCTAAGATCTTAGATCTTAGATCTAAACTGGAGATCCAGGGAATAGTGGATGTTCAGCGCTAGTCTGAAGCCAGTCTAGAGACAGAATTTCCTCTGTCTGTGGAATCCCTGACTGTGCCCTTCTCATCTGAAAATATATTGCATATTTTAGCTATTTGTTTTGTTTGAAGTTTATCTTTCCTGATGGTAACATTGGCTTAATAGAGGCAGGTTCTTTGCCAGACATTTTCTTCCTCTTACTTCTCATATACAAGAATAAGGTGTGACACACATTGCATGCTTAACATGTACCTATTGAAGCAGTGAATAAAAGTATACCTACCTTGTCCCTGTTCATTTTTAAGAATGTGAAATCTTTCCTACTTCTTTATTTTCATCTTCTAGCAGGCTGCAATGATGCACAAATAACAGAAATTTAAAGTAATATATTTTTAGGTGAAACACTTGGGTTGACCAAAAACACATCCCAGAAAACACATCTTCCATCTTAGCTGTCTTCTCTCAATGATTAGACCTTGTCTTGCCTGTTGTTTTTACCTGGTGTTTTCCAGGCATTTTAGATATGTTATAGGCTGGCTGTTTCTCTCAAATAGTTTTTTTAAATTTTTTTAACTTTTTAATTCTTTTATTTATTTTTGAGAGACAGAGAGAGACAGAGCATGAGCAGGAGAGAGGCAGAGAGAGAGGGAGAGACACAGAATCTGAAGCAGGCTTCAGGCTCTGAGCTGTCAGCACACAGCCCAACCTCGGGCTCCAACTCATGAGCTGTGAGATCATGACCTGAGCCAAAGTCTGATGCTTAACCGACTGAGCCACCCAGGTGCCCCAAAAAACACTCTTAAAAAGTTGAGTTGTAAAGGGTGTGAGTGAGAAATGGTAGAAGCAGGAAATGTACTGGATGGAAGAGTGAAGTATAATTGTTTTAAGGTGTCCAACAAAGTTATTTTAAGTTTTTATTTAAGTAATCTCTACACCCAACATGGAACTCAAATTCACAACCCAAAGATCAAGAGTTACCTGATCTTCTAACTGAGTCAGCCAGGCACCCCCAACATAGTTATTTTAAGAGATTTAAACAACTTGTCTTTGCCAACTCCTTACAGCTTCTCTCTAAAGAGTACCTTCAGACAGTGGTGGCTTTGGAAGGAAATATTTTCTAGGTGACGTTGGACATAAACTTGTCCTTTATTTTCACAGAGGGGCAGAAGGATCTGTCTCAGCACTACATTCTCTCAAGTGAATTCTAGGCCATTACACTTTGCCCCAGGATTCTGAGGTGGGTGGAGCTAAGAATGATGTCTCCAAAGTGCCTTGGACTCTGCTCTTTCCTCTGGTGGGCCCTGTAACTCCTGCTAAATTCCTTTCTTTTGCCATGAATAGACGGGAGCAATAAAAAGGAAAAACAACTCCAAAAAAAAATAATAATTCATGGAAACTGTTATGCAGGCATTCCAGAAAGATATATAGTCCCAGTACATGAATTCATGTTGTTCGTCATTCACATTGTATGTTCTCACTTCATGGTCTACCAAGTGGCTCCAAGGGACTTTGGCGCAGACACAAGTGGAGAATCCAATACAGTCACAGGAACCGCCTTTCCCCTAGACTTTCTCGTAAGCAGCATTCTTATACTGGTGAATACGTTTGTCACCTTTCGTTCTCTTTTATCTTTCGGAATATGAACCTCCACCATGGTCTGATGAATAGCTCTACACTGATTTCTTCAGGCTCCCTGACATTCATCCCTTTGTGCTCATTGGTAGTGAAACCCAGGTCTCTCAGTTATACTTTGCCGGCTCAGCAAAAAAAACATATGTTCCAAGTGTAGTTTCTGGGCTCTAAGTTCTCTCTAGGACATCTCACCATTTCTTTAAATAAACTTTACATGTTTGTAGGCTCAGATTTTATGTCATTTAATCTGAGAAACTTTGACTCAAAGGTGAATAACAAAGATCATAACTCTGTTCTATATTGCTTATATTGTGGAAAACATGAATGCCACTCATTCAAAAGTAATTTTCTAAAATTGTATGATGTAGTTCACTAGAAGCTCAGGTAATTTTATGATCTAACAGTGGGAATGTTCAGAATATAGGAGTTGAGAGTATAAAACCACTTCTGATTAGAAATTTATGCTGACATTTAAAAGATTCTAATTAACAAAGCATAGTGGCAAGGGAGGGGGTGTTTCAATTGGAGAAAAAAAGACCTGGGAATACTCTGAGATGGAAAGGCACATGGAATTCAAAAGACTGAAGGAAGATCAATGGGTGTTTAGTACAATGTATGATGGGGACTGTGGTGAGAAAAGCAGCATAGAAAGTGGGTGAGGCTTTTTCTACGAGGTATCAGAGGACACCTGAACTGTAAGAATGATTAGAACTTTGGGTAAGGGAAATAATGGGTTTGTGAGGGATTAATCAGATGGGATCAATAGTATTGTTAATGATAACATTTTAAGTATCCAAATAAATGTATTAAACTTTACATTTTAGCACCTTTTAATATTTGTTTTAATTGAAAGGTTTTTGTTTTATTTTTTTTTTTTTATTTTTTTTTTTTTTAAATTTTTTTTTTCAACATTTTTTATTTATTTTTGGGACAGAGAGAGACAGAGCATGAACGGGGGAGGGGCAGAGAGAGAGGGAGACACAGAATCGGAAACAGGCTCCAGGCTCCGAGCCATCGGCCCAGAGCCCGACGCGGGGCTCGAACTCACGGACCGCGAGATCGTGACCTGGCTGAAGTCGGACGCTTAACCGACTGCGCCACCCAGGCGCCCCTGAAAGGTTTTTGTTTTAAATAGTTCTTATAAGTGCATTTAAAGTACTTAGTATGAAGCTTTGGAAATTGTTTTTATAAAAGTCAATTTTGGTAATTATTGTGAGCCATTGGCACCTGGATGATACTTTCAAAAAGTTGCTCTTTTTCTCTTTATTACATATCGTTAGTAAGCCATTTACCTTTCATTACCACTAAAACGTTTATTTTTTTTTCAACTTTTTTTTTTTTTGGGGGGGGGACAGAGAGAGACAGAGCATGAACGGGGGAGGGGCAGAGAGAGAGGGAGATACAGAATCGGAAGCAGGCTCCAGGCTCCAGGCTCCGAGCCATCAGCCCAGAGCCTGACGTGGGGCTCGAACTCACGGACCGCGAGATCGTGACCTGGCTGAAGTCGGACGCTTAACCGACTGCGCCACCCAGGCGCCCCACTAAAACGTTTATTAATGTAATATTAATATTTGAAATCCTAAGCCAGAATGTGTATTTGGAGAAAGAGCATTCATAGAGGCAATTAAGGTTAAATGACATCATAAGGATGGGGCACTACTTCATTAGGACTGATTTCTTTATAAGAATAGACACCAGGAGTATGGTCACAGAGAGGAAAAGGCCCTGTGAGGGCACAGCAAGATGGCCATCCACAAGCCAAGGAGAGAGGCCTTAGGAGAAACCTTCATCTTCAACTTCCAGCATCCAGAGCGGTGAGAAAATAAATTTCTGTTCAAGCTGCTTCAGTCCATACTGTTTTGTTATGACAGTCCTAGTAGGCTACCACAATTGTCATTTAATGTGTTCTTCTCACCAAAAAAATAAATAAGCTGGACATCCAAAAAGATACAGTTAGGGGACACAATTGTCACAATTCTAAAAAGGCTACACCTGCCCTGGCTGGCTCAGTCAGTGGAGCATGTGACTCTTGATCTCACGAGGCTGTGGTTCCAGCCCCACCTTGGGTGTACAGATTACTTAAAAATTTTTTTTAAAAAGTAAGGCTACACAATTATAAATTAGCTTTTACAAAATATAGAGGGTTTAGTATAGAGCTTTTACAATTTTACTTCCACTTCTGTTGATTTTTGCTTCCACTTCTCAAAATCACTTATGATACAAGTAAGGGAGAAGTTTTCTGTGGGAGCCAGAAACAATTCCTCTTTGTCCACCTGTGTCAGGGTGGTGTAATATGCCTTTTCTTGCTTTTCTGTGATGGCCCTGTGTGGAGTCTTTTTTCTTCTTCCTGACAAACACACACACAAAACTGAGTAATGCTTCAGGCCATATACATTTGAGGAACAATACCGTAATGTTTCCAGCTATGTGTGAACTCTTTTATGTTTTAATGATGTATGGAATCAGATGCCATTTTAAAAATTTGCTTCTTTGGGGCGCCTGGGTGGCGCAGTCGGTTAAGCGTCCGACTTCAGCCAGGTCACGATCTCGCGGTCCGTGAGTTCGAGCCCCGCGTCAGGCTCTGGGCTGATGGCTCGGAGCCTGGAGCCTGTTTCCGATTCTGTGTCTCCCTCTCTCTCTGCCCCTCCCCCGTTCATGCTCTGTCTCTCTCTGTACCAAAAATAAATAAAAAGCGTTGGAAAAAAAAAAAATTTAATAAAAAAAATAAAAATTTGCTTCTTTATTGAGAGCAAGTGAGCACATGTGAGCGAGCCAGGGAGGGGCAGAGGGAGAATCTCAAGTAGGCTCCATACATACTGCGGACCCAGGAGTGGGGCTCGATTTCACCACCCTGAGACCATGACCTGAGCTGAAATCAAGAGTGGGCCGCTTAATCCACTGAGCCAGCCAGAAGCTCAGCCGGGCGCTCCTAAAATTAATATTATTTGAGATGCGCCCAAATCCTCAATCCAAATGGCATCTCTGGCACCTGGATGGCTCATTTGGTAGAGCATCCCACTCTCGATCCCAGGGTCGTGAGTTCAAGCCCCACGTTGGGCATGGAGCCCGTTTAAAATAATATTTTTATCCTCAGGGAACAGGCTGAGCTTTATAGAGTCGAAATAATGTCTCTAAGCCACGTTTAACAATGAGCAAAAACCCCTTCTCCCCACTGACTCTGAAGCGTCACTAGCCTTGCCTGCGTGCCGCGTGGCCCACCTGCTGGTAGACACTGCGGACCCTGTGCTACTACTACATTTCCCAGAAGATCCTGCGCTGGGCGGCCGCAGTCAGGAGCCAATGAGGGGCCATTTCCGTGCGTGCGCGTCGTCTCGGGGCGGGACTTCCGGGCCCGTCATCCTGGTCCTTTTGGCACATTCTTTCACACGGATTCCGGAGCTCCGGGTTGAGACTGTGGATGACTGACCGAGAAAGGGCGGGAGGAGGCGCCGTACGCGGCGCGCCGACCGGGGTTCACGGCTCGGCGACGCCGCCCGTGCTGCCCCGCGCCGGGGCCGGGACAGGCACCGCCCGCCCGGGTGTCCGCTCCGCCCACAGAGTCCGATGGCGGCGGCCGCGCGCAGGGCTGAGGTAAACGCGCGGCCCCCGGACCCTCCTCTCCCCGCCCCAACCCCCGACCCTCAGGCCCGAGCGCGGGGCTTCTGCTTGCGTCCCTGCGGCCCCGGTCCCGGTGTCCGGGCCCGGGAGGCGCTCGTGGGCGGGGGCCCAGTGTCTGAGCGCCGGCCTGAGGGGTTGCGGGAGCGGGCTGCAGGGGGCGCCGAGGGGGAGGAATCGGGGGGGGGGGGGGTCCGCCCTCTGCCCTCGGGGAACAGAGGGTGTGCGGCGGGGGCACTGGCGGGCTGGAGGGGTTGCCCCTTCATGTGAGGACTCTAGCGCCAGGGAGAGTTCTGTCTGGGCTAGCAGAGGGGGGAGGGTTTGGTCCTAGCAGCTGAAGCTACGGAAGCTCCATCAACTGGGATGGGGACGTTGGCGGTGGGCTCATTTTCACTGTGAATGTCTTAAGTTTTTCGGCCCTGTTAAGAGTGTGAGGAGTTTCAGAGAACTGAATGAAAGCGTCAAATGGGCCACTGGACACTCAGGTCTGGAATCTGGGAGAGGTCCAGGATGGAGACATCCAAGAGTTCTGGCTATTGTGTGGACCAGGTGGAGCTTCGGATCGCATATAGGAGGGGTGAGATGTAGCGTGGTGGCAGTGCTGTTGGTGGGCTGGAAAGAAGAGGGTGCCTGCTGAAGGAGAAGTGTGATAGCGGGAACAGTGTGGGAGAGAGGACGATCTGGCAGGTGTCCAAGACTTCCCTGGGAGGAGTGGACGGGAGACGGCTGCGGAGGCAGAACTAGTCGTTGAGTCAGGATGACAGTGAGGCCTGTTTATTCGCTACCGTGCGATTCACCAGAATTGTGGTGAGGTTTTATGGCATCTGTGGTGTTTTAGTCTTCCTGGTGGATAAGGTCTGGGGCAAATCTGTTCATTTGTGAGGGTCACTGTGCCTGGCATGGAGACCAATGGGGTTTTGATGCACTTTTTCTTCCCCCCCGTTTATTTATTTTGGGAGAGAGCACAAGCAGGGCAGGGGCAGAGAGAGAGAATGGCAAGCAGGCTCTGAAATGTCAGCGCAGAGCCCGATATGGGCGTCAATCTCATGACTGTGAGATATGAGCTGAAATCAAAAGTCGGACGCTTAAGAGACTGAGCCACTCAGGGGCGCCTGGGTGGCTCAGTCGGTTAAGCGGCCGACTTCGGCTCAGGTCATGATCTCGCGGTCCGTGAGTTCGAGCCCCGCGTCGGGCTCTGTGCTGACAGCTCAGAGCCTGGAGCCTGTTTCAGATTCTGTGTCTCCCTCTCTCTGACCCTCCCCCGTTCATGCTCTGTCTCAAAACTAAATAAACGTTAAAAAAAAATGAAAAAAAAAAAAAAGAGAGAGAGAGACTGAGCCACTCAGGTGCCCCTTGATGCACTTCTAATGAAAGTTAAGTGGAGAAAGGAGGGTTGCTGCTGCTATGGGGACAGCAAGGGCAGCACAGAAGTAGAAGAGGGTCATGAGATTCACTTGTGGTTCTGGGTGACTAATACTGAAGCAGAGATCCCAGGCAGAGAGACGGGCAGGCCTTCAAAGCAGCACTTGGGGTTTCTTTGTCATTGGGATCCCATCAAAGGACAGGGGTTATACCAGATCATGTTTGAAACTTTCAAGCGCACACTGGATGCGGTGTGCCCAGTACGTGGGTGAGTCCAGGGAGATGCCTGTGGTGCGGGGCAGGGAGATGGTAGAGCTTGGGAGTGCATTTGAGGGATCCGTAGATGTGAGAGGGGTCTACTGAATGATGTACACATTAAGAGTAAGTATGAGCTGAGAGCCCTCCGGCCCTGGGATTGGGGACCTTGGGGTGAAGCATGAGCCTGTGTGGCCGTATCTTGTATGTATGATCTGTGAGATGTAGGAGAAATGCTTGGTAAGAGGGATGGGGCCCTGAGGGCCAGTCCCAGAGCTTCCTTGACATGTGCACTGCTGCGTGTTGTTGCTGAGAACCGCTGTCAGTGGCACTGGGGCCCGGGACCTCCTCTAGGGTGGGGAGTTCTGGAGGAGGATGGATGTGGAGTAGATGTGTAGGAGGTGGATTGTGGGTTCTCAGAGAAAGAATGTTCATGGTTTCATCTGTCCTGTTCTTGACAGGGTGGTGTGGCCTTTGAGGATGTCGCCGTGTACTTCTCCCAGGAGGAGTGGAAGCTCCTTGATGAGGCTCAGAAACGCTTGTACCACGATGTGATGCTGGAGACCTTTGCACTTATATCCTCACTGGGTAAGACCCTCCCCAGTGATGTGGACTAGGTTTTGCACTTCACCATCCATAACCCTCTTTTCCCTTTTTTTTTTTTTCTTGTCCCTCTTGCCCCCGGGGTCTTCTCTGTCCTTTTCAACATATAGACCATAGGTACAGCTGGCTTTCCCCATTTCCTGGATAGTTGCTGT
This sequence comes from Neofelis nebulosa, assembly GCF_028018385.1. Classification (NCBI taxonomy): domain Eukaryota; kingdom Metazoa; phylum Chordata; class Mammalia; order Carnivora; family Felidae; genus Neofelis; species Neofelis nebulosa. The sequence continues at coordinate 901,793 of NC_080798.1, forward strand.
CCTAGGTAGGGTTGTGTTTTTGCACTGCCCTCTTCTCTCCCCACAGTCCCAGCACTGTCCCTACTGAACTTTTACAAGAAGGATTTGATTTCAGTAGTTGTGCAGTAAGGCTAATGGATGGCATCTTGTTTGTCCTCTCCCTGGCCAGTTCATCTCTCTAGGTCCATGGCTCTTCTGTGTCCTTGGTTTTGTTTGCTTATTTAATCTGAGATTTCATTGTGCTTGCCTGTGCTGGAATTGCAGGCATTATCATGACCATTATTTACATGGACCATGGACTGTCTTTCAAGACCATCCCGGTTCTATTTATAGTGTTCAGACTTCTTTTTTCTTTTTCTTGTTTGCCAGCTTTATTGAAGTATCATTGACCAATAATTTTGTATATATTTATATTTATAATGTATAGTGTTATGACCTTGATATTCATGTATATTATGAAATGGTTACTACAGTTGATTTCATATCATCACTTTACATATTTTTTGTGAGTGTAAGAACCCTTAAGATCTATTCTCTTAGCGAATTCAAGTGTACAACACAGCATTATTAGTGATAATCACCGCGGTGCATGTTAGATTCACAGAACTTGATCAGTTTGTAACAGACCAACATCTCCCTGTTTCCCATAGCCTCCAGCCCCTGGCATTCTACTCTTTGTTTCCTTCCTTCCTTCCTTCCTTCCTTCCTTCCTTCCTTCCTTCCTTCCTTCCTTTCTTTTTTTGATTCCACATAGAAGTGATATCATTTAGTATTTGTCTTTCTCTGTCTGACTTATTTCACTTTGCATTATGCTCTCCAAGTTTATTCATGTTGTCATAAATGCATGATTTCCTTTTTTATGGCTGAACAATACTCCATTGTATATATATACACCAGGGTTTATTTATCCATTCATCCATAGATACTTACCTTGTTCTCATACCTTGGCTGTTGTGAACAGTGCTGCAATAAATACAGGAGTACAAATACCTCTTTGAGATACTCAGTTTTTTTAAGGTTTTATTTTTTAAAGTAATCTCTATACCCAAAGTGAGGCTTGAACTCACAACCCTGAGATCAAGAATCTCATGCTCTTCTAACTGAAACAGGCACTGCTATTTTTTTTGTAATTTTTTTTTAACGTTTTTATTTATTTTTGAGAGAGAGTGTGCTAGCAAGGGAGGGGCAAAGAGAGAGGGAGACACAGAATCTGCAGCAGGCTCCAGGCTCTGTGCCTGGATGCAGAGCTCGTACCCATGAACATTGAGATCATGACCTAGCCAAAGTTGGACACTTAACGGACTGAGCCACCCAGGCGCCCCTGGTGCTGCTATTTTTAATTTTTGAAAGCTTTTCCATTCTGTACCAATGTGTGTACCAATTTATCTTACCAACTGTGATGATTTCCTTTTTTTCACATTCCTTACCAACACTTGTTCTCTCTTACATTTTGATAAGAGCTACCCTAATAGGTGTGAGGTGATTTTTCATTGTAACTAAGATTTGCATTTTTCTGATGTTAGTGATGTTGAGCACCTTTTCATGTACCTGTGGGCCATTTATATGTCTTTGGATAGATGTTTATTCAGGTCCTTTGCTCCTTTTTAATTGGGTTATTTGGGTTTTGTTGTTGAGTTTTATGAGTTCTTTATATATTCTGGATACTAATCTCTTGGCAGATATTTTCTCTTATTTCTTAGGTTGTCTTTTCATTTTGTTGATTATTTCCATTGCTATGAAGAAGTTTTTGGTTTGATACAGTTCCACTTATTTATTTTTGCTTTTGTTGCCTTTGCTGTTGGTGTCCTATCCAAAAAATCATTGGCAACACAAATGTCAAGGAGCTTTTTCTGTATGTTTTCTTCTAAAGCTTCTATAATTTTAGGTCTTATGTTTTAAGTTTTTAAAAAAATCCAATTCAAGTTAATTTTTGTGAGTGGTGTAAAATACAGCTCCAGTGTTTTTGTTGTTGTTGTATTTCGTAGCCTTAGGGTTTATTAAGCTGTGCCTTAGTATAGATAGGCACTGGGGCTTGCCCATGGTGCTCTTAACATGGAAAACCCAGGTGTTCTGCCAATTCTTCTTGAGCACTGACAACAGGAAATTGACAGCTAAGTAGATGTTGTCCACAAGGTCCTCATCTGTCATCTTCACATGGCCAATGGCCACTGCCCGACACAGCATTTTCTTCATCTGGCATTTGATTGTGAACTTCATCCACATAGGCCACGTGTTCTCATTATGGGTCAGCAAGGAAGGGAACTTATCAGCCTTATTCAGGCCTGGGCCCAGGATTTGTGGAATCTGCTTGATCAGAGATTCTGAAAGCAAAAAGGCATCATAGTTCTTGGCCAGCTTCTTGACTGATTTTTTTATTCTTCTTGAGTTTCTTCAGTGCCTCAATATCCATGTAGGGAATATCCACAGCCTTGGCCTCATCACAGTGCTGCTGGCACCCAAATTACATATGGAGAACTTGGGGTGGGGAGTGGACAAAAGCCCGCAATGTCCACATTCACCGACAGCTAGTCTGGCTTCTCAAACCAGCTGGCAGGCTTGGCCAAAGTCTCCCCATGCCTCCCATCTTATTTTAAGACCCAAGGTGGAGGTCTTTTTTCTTTTTCCATGTGGATATCCATTTATTGAAGAGACTGTCCTTTCCTCATTATGCATACTTGGTGTCTTTATCAAAGATTAGTTGACCCATGTGTGCAAAGGTTTATCTCTGGGCTCTCTATTCTGTTTCATTGGTCTGTTTTTATGCTAGTACCATACTGTTTTAATTACTATAGCTTTGGAATATTTTGAAATCAAGAAGTGTGATGTCTCCAGCTTTGCTCTTTTTTCTCAAGATTGCTTTGGCTATTTGGAGTTTTCTGTGGTTCCATATGAATTTTACAATTGTTTTTTCTATTTCTGTGAAAAATGTCATTGGATTTTGTTATGGATTGCATTAAATCTGTAGATTGCTTTGGGTAGATTGTTGTGGTAAAATGGACATTTTAACTATTAATTCTTCCAGTCTGAGAGCACAGGATGTTTTTCCATTTGTGTCTTCAATTTTTTTCATCAATTTCTTATAATTTTCAAGATACAGGTCTTTCACCTTCTATGTTAAATTTATTTTGAATATTGTTTTCTTTTTGATGCTATTTTAAGTGGGATTGTTTTCTCAGTTTTTTTCCCCAGGTAGTTTATTATTGGTGTATATAAATACAATTTAGTTTTGTATGTTGATTTTTTTTTTTTAGTTCTACAACCTTACTGAATTCATTAATTGCTTCTAACAGTGTTTTGGTGTATTCTTTGATTTTCTATATGTTAGGTTGTATCACCTGCAAACAGACCATTTTACTTTCATTCCGATTTGGATGCCTTTTATTTTTTTTCCTTAATTACTTGGGGCTAGAATTTCTAGTTCTAGCTTGAATAAAAGTGAAGGTGGGGCACCTGGGTGTCTCAGTCAGTTGAATGTCCATCTCTTGATTTCTGCTCAGGTTGTGATCTCATGGTTTGTGGGATTGGGCCTTGCATCAGGCTCTGCACAGACAGTGCAGAGCCTGCTTGGGATTCATTCTCCTTCTCCCTCTCTCCCTCTCTCCCTGTCTCCCTGTCTCCCTCTCTCCCTCCCTCCCTCCCTCCCTCCCTCCCTCCCTCCTTCCCTCCTTCCCTCCCTCCCTCCCTCCTTCCCTCCCCTCCCTCCTCCTCCCTCACTCACACTCTCTCAAAATAAATAAACTTACTACATCTATTGGTGTGATTATATGATTTTTACCTTTTAAACTCTTATTCCATTAAGGTGGTGTATTGCATTTATTGATATGCACGTATTGAACTATCCTTGGATCCCAGGGATAAATCCTGATTGATTGTAGTGTATGATCCTTGTAATGTGCTTTTGGATTTGGATTTGGTTTGCAAGTATTTTTTTTTCTTTTTTTGAAGAGTTTTGCATTCATGTTCATTGGGGATATTGGCCTGTACTTTTCTTCTCTTGTACTACCTTTGAGGTAATACTGGCCTCATAAAATGATTTTAGAAGTGTTCCTTCAGTTTTTTGGAAGACTTTAAGAAGGATGGCGTTGATTCTTTAAATATGTAGTGGAATTTCCAGTGATTCTGTCTGGTTCTGGGCTTTTCTTTGTTAGGAGATTTTTTTTTTTAAGTTTATTTATTTATTTTGAGACACACAGAAAGAGCAGGGGAGGGGCAGGGGCAGAGAAAGGGGGAGAGAGAGAATCCCAAGCAGGCTGTGTGCTGCCAGTGCAGAACCCAGTGTGGGGCTTGAACTCATGAAGTGTGAGATCATGACCTGATCCAAAATCAAGAGTTGGAAGCCTAACTGACTGATCACCGAGGCACCCCTGGGAGATTTTTTTTTTTAATGTTTATTTATTTTTGAGAGAGAGCAAGCGGGAGAGTGGCAGAGAGGGAGACTGAAAATCCCAAACAGGCTCTGTGCTGTCAACACAGAGTCCGATGCAGGGCTTGAGCCCACGAACCGTGAGATCATGACCTGAGCCAAAATTAAGAGTCAGAAGATTAACTGACTGAGCCACCCATGTCCCCTGTTGGAAGATTTTTTATTACTGATTGACTCTCCTTACCAGTTATGAGTCTGTTCAGATTTTCTATTTCTTCAGTATTTAGTATTGTCAGGTTGTATGTTTCTGTGAATTTATCTGTTTCTTCTAGGTTAGCCAATTTGTTGTCATGTAATTGTTCACAGTAGTCTCTTTTGTTTGATTATATTCCTGCAGTATCACTTGTGATGTTTCCACTTTCATTTCTGGTTTTGTGTCTTCTCACATTTTTCTTGGTCTAACTAATGGTTTGTCAAATTGTTTATCATCTCAAAAACCCAACTGTTAGCTTCATTGGTCTTTCTGTTTTTCTAGTTTCTGTTTCAATTATTTCTACTATAATTTTTATTCCTTCTTATAACTGATTTTCTTACATTCTATAAGTTTTAATGTATTGTGTTTCTATATTCATTTGTTTGAATATAGTTCTTGATTTCTTCTTTGACGCATTGTTCAGGATAATGTTGTTTAAGTTCCACATATTTGTGATATTTTCCAGCTTTCCTTCTATTAATGATTTCTAGTTTCATACCACATAGTTGAAAAAGATCCCTGGTATGTTATCGGTCTTCCTAAGTGTTAAGAATTTTTTTGTGATCTACATGTGAGAGAGTCCTAGACATGTTCCATGTGTACTTAACAAGAATGTACAGTTGGGGCACCCGGGTGGCTCAGTCGGTTGAGTGTCCAACTTCGGCTCAGGTCATGATCTCGCGGTTCGTGAGTTCATGCCCCACATCAGGCTCTGTGCTGACAGCTCAGAGCCTGGAGCCTGCTTCTGATTCTGTGTCTCCCTCTCTCTCTGCCCCATCCCCACTCATGCTGTGTCTTAAAAATAAATAAAAAAAACATTTAAAATTTAAAAAAAAGAAGAATGTACAGTTTATTGCTGCAGTTGGATGGCATCTTCTGTGTACGTCTGTTAGGTCTCTTTGGTATCAAGTGCAGTTCAAATCCAACATTTCCTTACAGATTTTCTGTCTGCATAGTCTGTTGATTGTTGATAATAGGATATTGAAGTCCCCTACTATTATAGCATTGCTATTTCTGCCTTCTGATCTGTATTTGCTTAATATATTTAAGTGCTTGGATATTGGGCACCTATATACTTGTAATTAATTATTCTATCCTCTTGATAAATTACTTTATCATTATACCAGACCTTGCTCTCTTTTGGTTTTTATTTGCATATTTGTAATTGGGTTGCCCTCTTCCAATAAAGTCAGCGTGTATTTCACTAGTGTTTCTTTGCGTTCAGGTTGCTGCTGTGGGGCAGAAGATGCGGAGGCACCCCTTGAACAGAGCATTTCTGTAGGTGTGTCACAGGCCAGCGTGCCCAAGGCAGCTCTGTCTTCCCGGAAGACCCATCCCTGTGAGATGTGTGGTCCGGTCTTGAGAGACGTTTTCCACTTGGCTGAGCACCAGGAGAAGCCAAGTAGCCAGAAACTATTCAAGTATGGGGCATGTGTGAAACAAATCTATTGCAGTGCAAACCTTCAAGAGCATGAGAAGCAGCACATGAGAGAAAAATCCTTCAGCAGCAGTGTGGACAGGGCCCCATTTGTGAAGAGCAGCAATTTCCATGATTCAGAAAAGCCCTTTACCTATAAGGAGGTTGAGAAGGACTTCCTGACCACCTCAGAACATCTCCAACAACAGGCAGCTCATACTGGAGAGAACAGAATCACCAAGTGTGGAATGACTTTTCAAAGCAAAGAAAGTCATTACACCTGGGAAGAATGCAGTAAAGCCTTTGGTCCCAAACACACACTTGTTCAAGACCAGGGTATCCACACTGGAAGACAGTGTTTTGTGTGCCCTGCATGTGGGAAAACATTCAGGTACAGATCTTCACTTGCTATTCACCAGAGAATCCACACTGGTGACAAGCTTCATGTGTGTAGTGACTGTGGTAAATCATTTACGGGAAGCTCAACCCTCAGTCAACATCGAAGAATTCATACTGGACCAAGGCAGTACAAGTGCAGCAAATGTGGGAAATCTTTTAGCCAAAAATTTGTCCTCCCTTATCCTCAGAGAAGTCACACTGGAGAAAATTGTTACATGTGTCGTGGCTGTGCTCAATCTGTTAGTCAGAGCTCCATCATTATTCGACAACGTACAATTCACACTGGAGAAATGAGTTATGAGTGCACTGAATGTGAGAAATCGTTTCGACGAAAATCCGATCTCATTGAACACTGGAGAGTACACACAGGAGAAAGGCCTTATGAATGTAGTGAATGTGGGAAATCTTTTACTTCTAGCTCTGCCCTCCGTTATCATCAGAGAATTCATACTGGAGAAAAACCTTATAAATGTAGTGAATGTGGAAAGTCTTTTACGTCTAGCTCTGGGCTCCGTTACCATCAGAGAATTCACACAGGAGAAAGGCCATATGAGTGTAATGATTGTGGGAAATCTTTTACCCAAATAAATCACCTCATTATACACCGAAGAGTTCACACAGGAGAAAGGCCTTACGAATGCAGTGAATGTGGGAAATCATTTAGCCACAAATCTTACCTCTCTCAACACCAGAGAGTTCACACGGGAGAAAGGCCTTATGAATGTAGTGAATGTGGAAAATCCTTTACCTCTGGCTCTGCCCTCTGTTATCATCAGAGAGTTCACACTGGAGAAAAACCTTATGAGTGTAGTGAATGTGGGAAATCTTTTACCAATGGACCGATACTTATTCGACACCGTAGAGTTCACACGGGAGAAAGGCCTTATGAGTGCAATGAATGTGGGAAATCCTTTACCCAAAGAAATCACCTCAATATACACCAGAGAGTTCACACAGGAGAAAGGCCTTACGAGTGCAAGGAATGTGGAAAATCCTTTACCTCTGGCTCTGCCCTCCGTTATCATCAAAAAGTTCACATTGGAGAAAGGCCTTACGAGTGCAAAGAATGTGAGAAGTCTTTTACCTCTGCCTCTGCTCTCCGTTGTCATCAGAGAGTTCACACAGGAGAAAGGCCTTTTGACTGCAGCGAATGTGGGAAATCTTTTAGGGATAGTTCCCAATTGAATCAACACCAGAGAGTTCACACTGGAGAAAAGCCTTACGAATGTAGTGACTGTGGGAGATCCTTTAGTCAGAACTCATATCTCTCTAAACATCGGAGAGTCCACACTGGAGAAAGGCCTTACGAGTGCAGTGAATGTGGGAAATCTTTTACTTCCGTCTCTGCCCTTGGTTATCATCAGAGAGTTCACACTGGAGAAAGGCCTTATGAGTGTAGTGAATGTGGGAAATCTTTTACCAATAGCTCCATACTGATTCGACATCGCAGGGTTCACACAGGAGAAAGGCCTCATGAGTGCAGTGAATGTGGAAAATCCTTTACCCAAAGAATTCACCTCATTATTCACCGGAGAGTTCACACAGGAGAAAGGCCTTTTGAGTGCAGTGAATGTGGGAAATCTTTTACCTCTCGTTCTACCCTCCATTATCATCAGAGAGTTCACACAGGAGAGAGGCCTTATGACTGCAATGAATGTGGGAAATCTTTTAGCCGAAAATCAAACCTTTCTCAGCACCAGAGGGTTCACACCGGAGAAAGGCCTTAGATGGGTAAGAAGCATACAGTTCCTTGTTTGGTGTAATGATACCAGAGGCAACTCTTTGTAAGGCACCATTTGCCTGAATTCAATCTGCATCTAAATGCCAATAGTAGAGAGGTTTCTCATAAGTTTCAGCTATGTGGCTGAAGCATGTGTGGCTATGTTGCAGTTTCTAAACTGCTGAGGGCTTTCTCCAGATACATTTCACTGCCAGTCTGTGGCCAAAGCTATTTACTCCTCCCCTGGCAAGTCTCTACATCATGCATCAGTCATCACCCCACTGTGCTCAGGGAAGCTGACCTCTGTTCTCATTGCTGGAGGAAATTAGGAGTAACCTGAGTCTCTGGGGGACCCACATTTCCTTCTTTTGACTAATTGGCATAGACCTGGCCAATGTTGTCCTAGAGAACATCAAATCAGTTCAGCTGGCAGCTTGCAGAGAAGGATGAGCATTTGCAGGGACATGGTCTCCAGAGACATTTGTGATTAATTTTTCCAGCTTCCAAAACACTCAAGAACTGCTAGCCCCTGTTGCTTTGGTTTGTGCAGTAACAAAGTCCGTGTTTAAGTCCTTTTCAATCTTGTGTGTTTTATCTACCATGTGTGGTGGTTTATAAACATTTTGCGATCTACAAACATGAAGTGGTGAACAGCTTTCATTGGGGAGGGTCTCAAATTTCTGTGCCTCAAGGGGACAGTATGGTGGCAGAAATGAGCTTACCAGTTTTTGCCAAATTTGCACTGCCCGTGACCTCCTAGGAAAGACTGCATAGAGATCACCCTGAGGAGGGGCAGGTGTGAGAACCTCAGGTGCTTCTGTGAGCAGCATGATATATTTTTTTTTTCCATCGTTCACAGGGGATAGCACAGGGGATGTCAGCACTGTTGAGGGACACCTCTTTCCCAGGTCCTGCAAAGAGCCATGTGTCCTGATATCCTGTGTTTTGTCATTGATTGTAAGGCCATAAGGTTCAGGGGAGACCAGAACTGCTATAGAAACACTGACTTAACAGGGAGTGGAGGAGACTGCAGCCAACTAGACAGAATGTGCCTCTTCTAAAAGTGTGCCCACATATACTCCTGCAGCAGAGGCTGTGCAGAGCTGGGGTGTGCGCAAGTCCATGGACCTCCGGGTGGATGGATCTGGTGTAGCTTACATCGTTGCCATTGGAAATAATTGAAAGGTTTTGTGGATTCCTGCAGCCTCTTAGTGATGTTCATCTCAAGACCACTGCTGCACAGGCAGGAAAACAGATCGAGAAAAGGGGGATCTGTAGTCCGGGGATGCGGCTCTTGTGACCCAGCCAGCAGTCCTCTTGACTCTCATGGAGAGTCCTTCGTTGATCGCTGTATTTGCTTTCACAGCAAAACTAGCCTTTGCGGGGTGAGAATGTGTGTTGAATGTAGGGTTGCAAAACCTATTTTCCAAAAAGAGTTGGACAAACAGATTTTTTATCTTGAATTATTTAAGAAAGGTTTATTAAGGTATAATTACATGTAATAAACTGTACATATTGGAAATGTAGTCTTTAGTAAGTTTTGACATACTTACAAACCTCAGAAAACATCGTGGTCTTATAGTGATCATATCGGTCATTGTATATTTACCTCATGTCCTTTATCTGCCTTCACAGCACTCCAAGTAACCATTGATTTACTTTCCATTAAAAAAAAAAAAAAAACCTCTATTTTCTATGATTTATATAGTGGGAATCAAAGTATTTTTTTTTTAAGTTTTTAAAATTTTATTTATTTTGAAAGAGAGCAAGGGAGGGAGAGAAACTCACGCAGGCGCTGCCCTGGCAGCGCAGAGCATGATGTAGGGCTTGAACTCACGAACCATGAGGTCATGACCTGAGCCAAAATCAAGTTGTATGCTTAACCAGCTGAGCCACCCAGGTGCCCCCCCCCTTTTTTCCTACTTTTGTGTTGCATAAATAATTGTAGATGCATCAATGATATATAAGTAGGTGATCTTTTTTTTTTTTTATTTGGCTGAGAAATATTCTGTTGAGTTATACCACTCTTAGTTTACCCATTAATTTGTTTACAGGCATTTGGGTATTTCTAATTTTTGCATATGGAAAATAAAGTTGGTATAAACATTCATGTGTAATTATTTATATGGATATGTGTTTCACTTATTTTTTGTCTGTAACTCAGAGTGGAAAGTCTGAGTCGTAGGGTAAATGTTTAACGTAAAGAATTTAGCATATTGTGATGTAAATGGTATACCTTTTTGTACTCTTACCAGCAGTGTATGAGAGTTCCATTTCCTCCACATCCTAGTGAATTGTTTGGTTTGGTCATTCTTAATTTTAATCCTTTTTATAAGTTTATAGTGCAGTCTCAGTGTTTTAACTGCATTTTCCTGAGGAGTCATGATGAGCATTTTTTTCTGATGTGTATTTGCTATCTATATTTTTGCTAAACTGTTCATATCTTCTGCCTATTCTATGAACTTTGGTTATTTTCCTTTTACAAAAGGATGTGAAACAACAGATGTATGTTGGAATTTCATTTTGTGACTTTTACTTTGTGGGATAATTATTTTTAATACTGAAAGTATATGTTCTCATTGTTTTCAGTTTTTTAACGCTATGCATAATGGACACACATAAACACTTTTAATCTACACTAATATATTCTCCTTCACTTTCTAAAGTCCAGACATTTAATAATACAATAAAGCCTTGCTTTGTAGTGTCCACCCATTTTCCTGGTCTGTCATTATGGAGGTTGGTAGGTTGGAGCAGGACTCTCAGGGCACCAGGTGGACTCAGGATGGAGAAGATGTTTTTTGAGTCCTAAAGCCCAACAGAGAGGATATAAGGCACTGATCAGGATCTCCAAGCCCTGGGTTTGAATCCCAGATCCCCAGGACACATTCCCATCTTCTGTGGGCCTCAGGTTCCTCTTGTGTAAAAGGCGTGTAAGGTGTAGGCTGCTCCTGAGCGTTTGGAGGTCATTTGCTGTCCAATGGCACCTGTGGCCTATCTAGGCCTGAGCAACTCCAACTTCTGCCTACAGTGGCACCCCTGGGCCAGGCAATGTTTCCCCAGTGCCCCAACAGCCCTCTATCCCTTGGTGTGTTTGAGAAAGAAATGGGGCCTTCCAGTACCTGCTAACCTGCCTGCAGGGGAAGTGGGGCTTCACCTGGGAATCTGGGCAACTCGTTATTGCTCCCGGAGTCTCAGCTCCCTGACTGACAGGGAGGCAGTGATGGTGCTTACCTTGGCCCCTGTGAGAATTACTAAGACTCGCACCCTGAGCATTTATCAGTGTCAGGACTCACAGGCTTGCATTGTGAGCATCTCTAATTATGGCAGCCTGAGGAGGTGAGAATGATTTTTGTATTTCCAGAGAAGTCCAGGGTTGGAAAGATGGAGTTGGTTCCTCAAGGTCATATAACAGACAAGTGTCGGATTTGAGAGACTGGATTCAAACCTGAACAACTAGCTCCAGCCCTGGGTGTGTGTAACCCCTGTACCACAGTTCATGAAGCCCTCAGCCCAGGGCAGGTGCATAGCAAGGACCAAGGAGGTGCTGTTGCTGCTGCTGTTCTCCTTGGAATGGTCATGACTGTTTTCCCACTTGTCCTCTGCCCCCACTGTCCTCATGGGGAGGCCATTTTCATCTCCAGTGGCTTTCCCCAGGGAGGGCTTTTCTCTCAGTCACAGTAGCATTATGTACACGACTGCATTAGCCTCCTCCTTGAGCCCAGCACAGAGCTCAAACCTTAAGACACCTTGGTGATTCATGGTTGGGTCTCTCTATCAGCAATGGAGTGATAAGCTCTGATCCCACTCACCAACCCGAAGGTCAATATGATGCCTTAGTTTGACTTTCAGGTGTTTATGACCTTCACTCTGGTGGGCTGGGCACAGCCCAGAGAATCTAGTACCTGGAGGTGACGCTGGAGACCTTTGGACTCCTGGTCTTGCTAGGTAAGGGCTCACCTCCTTAAGCATCATCTCTCTCCCTTGCTGCATCTCTGCTTTCCCCATAGGAGGAAATACTGAGCTCTGGAAAGAGCCAGGTCCCAATGCAGCCTCTGTCTCCCTAGCTGTGTGACCTTGACACACACACCTGGCCCAATGAAGGCCTGCCAGCAGCTGCTTCTGAGGGTCCGCCATCGGTTATCTTCTTGCTTCTCGGAGCCTGTAACACCGACATGGGACATGGAGAACAAAGTTGTACCAGCAGGCGAACACCAGGCCACTACGGCAGCAGGATGACAGCCAGGGGGTAAAGTTGGAGGTTATAAAACCGACAAATATTGGCCATCGCTTGCCTTAGGGTTTGGGAAATCAGAAGAGCACAAGGGAGACTGCAAGGGGTAGTGGAACAGGGATAGAAAGGTGGCAGAAGCCCCAGGCCCTCCCTGCCCTGCTGCTTCCTGCTGTGTGATAGCCTCTCATCTGCCCAGTGGAGGTTATAACCTATGCCCCGCCTACCTTACATGGCCATTATGAGAAAGAGGAGATAATGGCTGCCAAAGTACCAAACCGGTATTAGCTTTCATTTTTGCTACAATTTTTAAGATCTGGTGTCTGACCCAAAGGAGTTCACAAGAAGAGGAGGAAGGGGGGAGGGGAGAGAGGGAATGGCCAAACTGCTTTCCATCTTGGTTACAGGGTTCTACATCTCCACAACTAGTATTACTGAGAATTTGATGGAAAAGGAAAGAAGCCTCAGTTCTCGCTGCCACAGGAAAAAATTACAGGACAGCAAAATGAACGTAAAGCTGAGCAAAGTGTTACTAAAGTACACTCCAAGGGAGACAAAGCTCCCCCTCCCCCCAGGTGGCCTTCGGTTGGGGCTCTCCATCAGGACATCTAAGGTCCGTCCTCCTGTTGCGCATGCCTAGCTTCCTGCCAAACAGTAGCCTATGAATTTCAGTTTCTTTAGATGCTCACCAACACTTGCTGTAATCGATCTTTTTAGTGTTAGCCATTCTGATATTTGTCTCTTGGATCTCCTTACAAAAATGTGGAGCACGGCACCTGGTAGGCTTCTTTGTCTTTAAGAAGCAACATTTCCTCAACTAGAAACACTTGTCCTATGCCAGAGGATATGGAGGCCATGGACAGGGTCCTGTGGGAAAGAGTTGTGCAGCAGATCTGGGCTGTGGTGGGAGCAGTCCTGTCCACTGGGCCACAAAATTGAGCAGACCACCTGGTAGGAAACATGCAGTGTGGAGTTTGAGTAAGAGTCCAAGCCAGAAAATCACAAGACAGTCCCCCAGGGCTCTGGAGGAAGCCTATGTGTCTGTAGTACAGACTTCTACATCATTTTGACACCATTCCTGTTGAGTCATTGTCTCCAAATAAGAACTCAACAGTGAATAGGGTGTATTAAATATCTGTGCATCCAGAACAACCCACTATGAGGAGAGTTCTCTTGGACCAACCAAATTATAAAGTCCAAGGACTCTGGTGTATTTAATTAGAAGGTAGAAATGTGCAGTCAGGATTGAGCCAAATCAGATCTAGAGAACACAACTGGGCTTCATGAGAACCCACCAATGTGGCAATAGCTCACTATAATGGCTGTACTGGGCGTTAAGGGCTTGAGCTTGGGTTCTGCTTGGCTCATTTTGGTTTATGGTTGCAAGTAAAATCAATGGTACCTGCATCACAGCCATATTCAAGGTGTCCCTGAAAGATAATGAAGAAGCAACATTTTACCTATGCTTTGGTCTGGCCATCCACTTTGTGTGGAACAATTATTATCCCAAGCCGATAACATATGTAGATTCCAGGTAGTAGCCAGTGATCTGCCCTGGTGAAGAAGGAAGAGTGAAGAAGATTGGAAACCAGGGGGTCTGTAGTAGAGACATGTAGATGTACTTACGGAAATGTGGACACAGTAGGGAGATTTCTGTCTGGCTTACTAAAATTTACCAACCAATTCAAACAACAATCACATCAATTGTCTTATACTCCAGGCAAGCTCCTGGTCCTGGGACATTGTACTGGCTATTTCTTCTCCATGGAACATCTTCCCCAAGTATCCAAATCTCTCCTTTCCCTCCTTTAATTGTGTGGTCAAATAACTCCCTATGAGAACAACCCTGACCCCTCTATTTCCTATCGAAATCCTCCTGAATCCACATCCTTGCCATTACTTGGTAATGTTCTTATTTCATATTTCCACAGCACCTGCCACCTTATAACTTAGCATAATATAGAATAGTCTCTTCACTACTTATTGGTCACTCCCCTCAATAATTTTGAATGCAGGCTACGGTAGGACACATTTCTTTCTTTACTGATGTGTAACATATCTAGACCAGTCTCTGAACCAGATAAGATGTTGAGTGAACGTTTTTGAAACAATGAAACAGCACAAGGCTATATAGCTTTCCTTCCACTTTTCCATGTATTTCTATTCTCACTTGATTATTTCCTTCCCTCTGAGTGTAATTTTCCTCGGAGTTCTCAAGAGTGAGAAAAAAATAAACAACACGCTTTTTAGAAAGAAGAATTTCCTGGTAGCCAAGTTTCCAGTGTAGCCATGGGTTCAACTTAATTCTTTTACACCTGAGAACTCAATGTTCTGTGCTTACTGCCTGAAGGTTCTGCACTCTTGTCCAGTGTCAGTGGTACTGGGGGTATGCGTGGGGGGTGCACACTAAGAAAGTCTCTGACACCATCTGGGTGTCCTACAATTGAAATCGGTTCTGACCCTATCTACCTGGAGATAGTGGGGATCCCACAGGTTGAGGGCTCAGTCCTACAAGACTGCTGCCCCTCCCCCACTTCAGAAACCAGTGGCAAGCCCATGTTGTCACATGTCCTTCTCACCTACCTGTGTTCCATCTTGCTGTGAGCCCCTTTCGAGGCATTAATGTAATTTTGGATTTCCCTCATTACATAACTCATTTGTTCAATCCTTTGAAAATTACAAAGATGCAGAAGTAGAGGGCTTTACACCAGGTGATACATCTGCATTCATTGTTAAGCCTCAGTTTTGCCAGAGAGGTGAAAAGGTGACTATCACCAGAAAATTATAATGGTTTAGAAGGTTTGCATCAGGAACCAGGGACAGATATATATTATTTCAGATGTGAATGAGAAATGGTAGTATTAGAGGAAGTCATCAAGAAGTCACCATCGGTTGAGTGAAGAGATGGGCCTGGGCAGTCAGAGGCTCCAAACCCCTCCGCTATCCTGGGAATGTCCACTCTGCTTGCCTTCCCTGCACTAGAAGCTGCCCGAGGACACAGCCTTGCGATACTAAGTGTTGTTGATACCATCCGGATGGTATATGCAGCTGAACCCAGTGAAGTTTTCTATATACATTTTAAGATTCCGGCGGGCAGATGCAGAGATCTGTTTATCTTGCAGTCACCCAAGGTAAACCTCACACATAAGTTTCCTTGCTTAATTCTGCCACCTAGCAATCTGGAGCGGTCTGCCTCTGTCTTCTGTGTACAAGGGCCAGTTTCAGATGATACCCAGGAAGCTTCCCAAATTATGAACTAACAGGTAGAAACAAGAAATGTACTGGATGGGGGCGCCTGGGTGGCGCAGTCGGTTAAGCGTCCGACTTCAGCCAGGTCACGATCTCGCGGTCCGGTCCGTGAGTTTGAGCCCCGCGTCAGGCTCTGGGCTGATGGCTCAGAGCCTGGAGCCTGTTTCCGATTCTGTGTCTCCCTCTCTCTCTGCCCCTCCCCCGTTCATGCTCTGTCTCTCTCTGTCCCAAAAATAAATAAAAAACGTTGAAGAAAAAAAAAAGAAATGTACTGGATGGGAGAGTGAAACTATAATTGTTTTAACGTGTACAACATTTAAAGAGATATTTTAAAAAGAGACTCAAAGAGACTGAATAGTACTGATGGGGAGAATATCTGTTAAGAGATATGTTTAAACAACTTGTCTTTGCCAACTCCTTGGGGCTTCTCTCTAAAGCGTTCCTTCAGACAAGGGCAGCGTTGGAAGGAAATATTTTCTAGGTGACATTGGACATAAACTTGTCCTTTATTTTCACAGAGGGGCAGAAGGATCTGTCTCAGCACTACATCCTTTCAAGTGGCTTCCAGATCAGTAAGCTTTGCCCCAGTGTTCTGAGATGGGTGGAGCTAAGGAATGATGTCTCCAAAGTGCCTTGGATTCTGCTCTTTCCTCTGGTGGGCCTGTAACTCCTGCTAAATTCCTCTCCTGCTATAAGTAGACTGGACCAAGAAAGAGGAAAAACAACTGCAGAAAAATATTCATAGATACTGTCTTTCAGACATTCCAGAAAGATGGACCATCCCAGTACACACATTCATGTTGTTCTTCGTTAATGTTATGTGTCCTAACCTCATGGTTGGCCATGTGGCTCCATGATCTTTGACCTACACAGGCACAGGAAGCAAGGCCGTCGAATTCACAGCAACAGCCTTTCCCCCAGACCTTCCCACGAGGCTAGAGCCCTCAGCACAATTCTTGTTCTGGTGAATGTTTCCTTTTACTCCGCCTTCTATTTTATATTTTCACATACCCGATTATGGGATTATGAAGCCACACCTCTGATGAATGCCTCTGCATGGGTGTCTTCAGGGTCCCTGACAGTCATCCCTTCAGGCTCTTTGGCAGTGAAACCCAGGTCTCTGTTTTGTTTTGCCCACTGGGAAAAACCCCAAATGTTTCAAATGCAGTTTCTGGGCTAGAAGTCCTCTCTAAAACATCTGATCATTTATTTAGTCAATTTTATGTATTTGTAGGCTCTCATTGTATACCATTTAATCTTCCAGGACATTTTGATTCAAATTGAGTAACAATGATAATAACTCTGCTTTGGATTGCTTATAGTGTATGGAAAACAGGAACGCTATTGATTATTTTTAAAGAATTTTCTAAAATTGAATACTGTTAATCACTAGAGATATTCAGGAAATTTTATGATAGTATAATATAGGGAATTGTCACCTTAAATAGGGAGGTAAACTGGAACAAGCTTGAATTACCAGAAATTTATTTTATTTAGGAATGACAGAGAAATTGCAATTCAGCACATATAATGTAGAAAGATACAGGCAAGTCCAATGGGGGTTTCAAGCAGGCTGTATTTAGGGTTTGCAGTGCAAAGATAGAGGAGTCAAGCCCAAGTCCAAGCAGGAAGTTCATTGTCTTGAGGATGGAGATTCTTGGGGGATGTTCATTGGTCAGGTGACAAGTCTTCTGTAAATCAAATGTTTACAGCAAATCAGTCTCTCAGTTTTTTGTTTTTTTAATAATTTTTTTGAATGTTTATTTGTTTTTGAGAGAGAGAAAGAGAGAGACAGAGCATGAGCATGAGCAGGGGAAGGGCAGAGAGAGGAGATACAGAATCCAAAGCAGGCTCCAGGCTCTGAGCTGTCAGCACGGAGCCTGATGTGGGGCTTGAACTTGCGAACCGTGAGATCATGACCTGAGCCCAAGTCAGATGCTTAACTGACTGAGTTACCCAGGAGCCCCGGGTTTGTTTGTTTGTTTAATATTTTAATGTTTATTTATTTATTTATTTTGAGGGAGAGAGAGAGAGAAAGCACAAGTGGTGTACAGGCAGAGAGAAGGAAACACAGAATCCCAAGCAGGCTCCTCACCATCAGTGCAGAGCCTGATGTGGGGATTGAACTCATGAATCATGAGATCACAACCTGAGATGAGATCAAGTGTCAGATACTTAACTGATTGCACCCCCCAGGAGCCCCAGTCTCTCAGTTCTTAAGTTCCACTCTTCTGAGAGTCTGTGTGCGAGAGTCTCCATTTCATATTTTCTGGTTCCATTTTAAATTGAGATCCTTTCACAGAATGTTCAGGATTTAGGAGTTTAGGGTAGAAAAACACTTCTGATTTGAAATTTATGCAGACACCTATATATAGATATATTTAAATTTACAAAGCATAGTGGGGGCAAATGTTTTAATCAGAGAGAAGGAAAGCCAGAAGTACTCTAAGTTGGAGAGATGCATGTGGAATTTAAAAAACTGAAGAAAGATCATTGCCTCTGTGGAAAAATGTATGATGGAGACAGGGGCAAGAAAAGAAGCCCAGAAAGTAGGTGAAGGGTTTTCATGCCAGGTATCTGAGGACACCGCAAAGACCAAAATGTTCAGAACTTTTCTTAGGCCAGACGATGTGTTTGTGAGGGTTTAATCAGGCTGCATAAATAATCAGCGTTGCTTATGATACAAAATGATGAAATTTGAAGTGGGGTTCATGAGAAACCCATCCTTCAGAGAGCAAAATTAATTTATGTATTCAGACTTGAGGTGCTCTTCCAGCTGTTGAGCCGCTTCAGAGAGGCTTGACAGGGCTTGTGAATGTCTGCCAGCATGGGCTGGACAAATTTGAGGCCAGCATAAAGGAATATAAGGATCAACAAGCAAGCAGAAATGAATCCACATTCTAGTCTCTTATGCACTGTTGTTGCTTGAGTTGTTAATGTTAGCCATTCTGACAGGTGGGAGGTGGTATCTCATTGTGATTTTGATTTGTATTCCCCTGATGATGAGTGATGTTGAGCATTTTTTAATGTACCTGTCAGTCACCTGGATGTCTTCTTTGGAGAAGTGTCTATTCATGTCTTTTGCCCATTTCTTCACTGGGTTATTTGTTTTTTGGGTGTTGAGTTTGATAAGTTCTTTATAGATTTTGGATACTAACCCTTTATCTGATATGTCGTTTGCACATATTTTCTTCCATTCTGTCGGTTGCCTTTTAGTTTTGCTGATGGTTTCCTTTGCTGTGCAGAAGCTGTTTATATTGATGAGGTCTCAGTAGTTCATTTTTGCTTTTGTTTTCCTTGCTTCTGGAGACATGTTGAGTAAAAAGTTGCTGCAGCCAAGGTCAAAGAGGTTTTTGCCTGCTTTCTCCTCAAGGATTTTGATGGCTTCCTGTCTTACATTTAGGTTTTTATCCATTTTGAGTTTATCGTTGTATATGGTGTAAGAAAGTGGTCCAGGTTCATTTTTCTGCATGTCACTGTCCAGTTTTCTCAGCACCACTTGCTGAAGAGACTGTTTTTATTCCATTGGATATTCTTTCCTGCTTTGTCAAAGATTAGTTAGCCATACGTTTGTGGGTCCATTTCTGGGTTCTCTATTCTGTTCCATTGATCTGAGTGTCTGTTCTTGTGCCAGTACCATACTGTCTTGATTATTACAGCTTTGTAATACATCTTGAAGTCTGGGATTATGATGCCTCCAGCTTTGGTTTTCTTTTTCAAGATTGCTTTGGCTATTCGGGGTCTTTTCTGGTTCCATACCAATTTTAGGATTGCTTGTTATAGCTCTGTGAAGAATGCTGGTATTATTTTGATAGGGATTGCTACCTACCTGTGTTCTTTGAAGAATGTAAATTGCATGAGTATTTGTCTTTCCAGTGTTCTAATGTTTCTTTTTTTTAACCTTTTAAAAAATGTTTATTTTTGAGACAGAGAGAGAGCAAGCAACTGGGGGAAGGGCAGAGAGAGAGTGGGGGACAGAAGATCTGAAGCGGGCTCTGCACTAACAGCAGAGAGCCCAAAGTGAGGCTTGAACTTGCAAATGGTGAGATCATGACCTAAGCCAAAATCAAGAGTCTGATGCTTAACCAACTGAGCCACCCATGCATCCCCTAATGTTTCCATTCACATTACAAAAGTGCCTAAGTGCCTGCAACTGGGTATTTGCTCAGTGCACAGCAGTAGAGCTGTGAATAAACAGGACACCTCAGTTTCTTGTCCATTTTTAGCAATTTGGCTACTATAAATGTTCACTTCCACTCTTCCCTCCAAGGTGGTATTGCTTAATATTTTCAAGAAAAATAGCTCTGCTAAAAATTCTCTAACATCTTAACTTTCTTCAACATCCCCTGGTATTTTCCCAGAGCTATTTCTAACACTATCTCTAAACTGCAAAAACATTATTACTGGGGCACCTGGCTGGCTCAGTCAGAAGAGCATGTGACTCTTGATCTCAGGGCTGTGAGTTTGAGCCCCAAGTTGTATATGGAGATTACTTAAAAGAGAACCTTAAAAAAAAAAAAAAAAAAGAACAAAAACATTATTACTAATTTTCTGAATTTGCATTTCCAAACTGCTCTTCTGAAATAATCTCAGTTCCCCATGCACAACTGTACCTGCAAGCACTGGAAAATCATAGTCACTTACCAGTCAGGACATGACATCATGGGGGTCAATTACACCCTTTATCTGGAGGTTCAGATACTCTGCATCAGACATTCTGCAACTGTTAAAGTTGTAGCCACTGACCCAAACTAAAATAGCACTAAGGTTGGTCTCTGTTTGAGGTAGATGTCACTTTGCGAAATAGAATTGAGTGTATCTTAGAACACTGAGTAAGAATACTAGATAGTTAAAAATGGGCAGGACACAATCACTGACCCTACAGGCAAGGAACAAATATTCTGTGGAAACCAGAGGCAGAGATCCTGTTTGTTCTGGCCTAACATCTCTCTTTATTCCCAGTCACGGCCCTGTGTAAAGTTTTTTCCCTTGCTCTTAGTCAATCATAATAGAACTCACAAAGCGATGACAAAAACATCAGCTACATTCATTTGAAGAGGAGTAACATACTGCCTTCAGCTATGCGTGGATTATTTTATGTCTGAATGTTTGTATGGAATGATAGGACCATTTAGATCACTGGATTTGGGAACATCTCATTTCTGGGAAGAGGCTGGCAATCACGGAGTATGAAATTATGCCTGTTCATCGCAGTTCACAAGGAGCAAACTCCTTCTCCCTCTAGGTTTCCAGCATCCCTTGGAGAGCAGCCTGGCAAATGCTCAGATCAGAATGGAGAAAACCCTCGCTGCTGCCTCTAGGGATCCGCCAACTACATTATCCAGAAGACCGTGCGCGGAATTGAGCCAATGGAAGCGTTTCCGCGGGAATTCATCCCGTAGGGGCGGGACTTCCGGCCTCCTCCTTGTGGCGGCCATTTTCCTGCTCTCGGGCGTGCCGGGGCGGGACCGAAGTGACGGAACTGTCAAGGCTCAGGAGTCGTTGTCCCCACGGCGGAGAGGCGGGTCCGCGGCTCGGCGACGCCGCCGCCCGAGCTGTCCCGCGGTGGGTGTCTGCTCCTCTTTCGCCGCTCTGGGCCCCGCTCCGCCCACAGAGTCTGATGGCGGCGGCCGCGCGCAGGGACCGGGCTCAGGTAAACGCGAGACTCCCGGACCCTCCCCCACCCAGAGTCCCGAGGCCCGAGCGCGGGGCACCTGCTCGCGTCCCTGCGGCCCAGGTCCGGTGTCCGGGCCGGGGAGACGCTCGTGGGCGGGGCCCCGTGTTTTAGCGCCGGCGTGATGGGGTGCGGGAGCGGGCTGCAGGGGGCGCCGAGGGGGAGGATTCGGGGGTGTGGGGTCTGCCCTCAGGGACACAGGGTGTGCGGCGGGATCACGGGGGGACTGGCGAGCTGGGGTGTGGTACCTCCGTTCTGAGGGCGCTGGAGGGTCGTGAACCGAAGAGGGACACGGTCTGTGTTTGGGTGTGAATAGCTTTCCGAAAGCTTCTCAAGAGAGAGGTGAAAGGGGGTGATGAAGACAAGGAGGCCCCGGGAGTGCAGTTCTTGTCGAAGGTCACAGAGCTGGTAGGAGGACTGAGGCACCGAGGTTGGTCATCCCGAGGTCCCTGGGTTCCAGGGCCGGGCGGGATGCAGGGGAGGCCTGACCTGGTAGAGCCCAGCCCTGGTTGCCTTCACTCAACCACAAGTTCTGAAGGTTGTGAAAGCTCATATGGCACCTGCGCAAGTCCCTCACTGATCTTGACATCGCCAGTACGGTGTCCAGGATTGTGGTGTCTTGAGCCCCTTCCCTTGCTGTTTTTCCAACGGCTGGGTGTGGGGTCCCTGAGGATACCCCAAGCCGAGGCTCCTGAGTGCAGGCCAAGGGTTACCTATAAACAGGTGTGAGAAGCTATCCCAGAAATAGATATCAGAGTGTGCAAGTGCTTGGACAGGTACGACCTGCGTCCATTCTCCCTGTCGGGAACAAAGCAGACGGTCAAGGATCAGGCCTGTAATGTGGCTGTTGAGAATTTGGGCACCTCTTTTGGAGGCAGTGAGAGGCTTGGATAAGAGGGGGAGGGGCTGGTCTTACCGAAGTCTTAATGGGCTCTTTCCGGTTGTAGAAAAGATAACAGACCTTGGGGGTAGGGGAGGAGGCAGGGAGCCCGGGAGGAGGCAGCTGCTGCAATCCAAATGAGTGCTGATGAACCAAAGCAATGGCCATAGGGGTAGGTGAAAAGTTGGACTCTTCCATTTTTAAAAGAAGGGTAAAGTAGATTTTTTGATGTTGTAGGTGAGGGAGAGAAAAAAGTCAGGGATGACCCCAGGGATTTTGGTCCTAGCAGCTGAAGGGATGGAAGTTTCATCACCTGGGGTGGGGAGGTTGACGGTAGGTTAATTTTCTTTGGGACTGCCAGAAGTTTCGTTTGGTCCTGTTAGGAGTCCTGTTAGGAGATATTTCAGGGCACAGCTCGTGGAGACAGCAAGTGAGTAGCTGGATTTGCCGGTCTGGAGATTTGGGGAGGAGGTGCAGGATGAAGACATCCAGAAGTGGTGGCTGTTGTGTAGACCAGAGAGGAGCTGTGGACTATGTTTAGGTTGGGGAATGCAGGTCATTGTGACAGTGCCTTAGCTGGCCAAATAGAGGGAGGTGCATGATGAGGAGTGATTTTCTTGCTGTGCACCTGATCAGGGTTGCTGGGCACACAAACACGGGTGAAGCAGAGACGTGATGGTGGGGAACACATGGGAGAGAGGATGATCTGGCAGGTGATGAAGGCTCCTGTGGAGTGGAGGCCGTGGAGGCACGGGAGTAATTGAGACAAGAGGACACTGAGGCCAGGCTCCTGCTTACTCACTCTTGCAGTTTCAGGGGAATTTTGTGGTGAGCTTCGGTGGGGTTTGTGGCGTTCAGTCTTGATGGTGCATAGGTCTGGGGCAGACTTTCAAAAGCGGTGGCTATCGGACCAGGATGGGACTGTGGGTCACACTTTAGGAAGTGTGTAATGTAGGTTATAGTGGTAATGCTGTTAGCTGGTCAGAAAGACTAGGGTGCATGCTGAGAGGTGCTTCTCTTGCTTAGCTCCTGGTTGACATCCTAAGTATGAGAAACACAGGCGACAGGGAGAAATGATGGTGTGAATGGTGTGGGAGAGAGGATGATCAGGGAGGCTAAAGCTTTCATGGCACAAGTGGCTGCAAGATGGCTTCGGAGGAGTAATTGAGGCAAGATGACACTGAAGGCAGGGCTTCTGCTAATTCACCACTGTATGGATTCACCAGAATTTTGGGGGGGCTTTGATGGGGTCTGGGGTGTTCGGGTCTTGCTGGTGGATAAGATCCGGTAAATGTAGTCCTTTGTGAGAGTCATCATGCCTGGCTGGGGTTTTAAGGAAGGTTGAGTGGAGAGGTGGGGAGTTGTGACCACTGAGACGACAGCAAGTCCAGCACAGAAGTGGAAGTGTGCCATAGCCATCTAATGCATATGTGCTTCTGGGCGGCTGACACTGAAGTAAAGATCAGAGGCCAGAGGAGGACTTCAAAGCAGAATTCAGGGCTTTGCCCAAAGTAGAGTTTGTGGGAGTGCAGCTGTAGGGACTGGAGATGTGAGAGAGGAGAATCTGCAGAGCAGTGTGCACATCAAGAGGAAGTGTGTGCTCAGGGCCACAGGGCCCTGGTATTGGACGCTGAAGGGTACAGCATGAGCCCACATTTCAGTGTGTCTTGGGAGTCTCAAAATGGAGGCCGTAGGGAATTGTATGGTTGGGACCCTACAGGCCAGGATGAATTTGGATGACTTGTCTGTCTCCCTGCCTGATGTTGCTGAGGGCTGAACTCAGTGAATAAAGAGACCCTGAGGATGGGGGGGGTGGGGAAGGGAGGGGCAGTGCTAGTGGCACATAGGCCTGGAATTCTTGGAGCGGGGATCTCTGGAGGAGGAGGAGTGTGGGGTAGATGTATGGTGAGATGGATTGTGGGATCTCAGAATGTTCATGGTTTCATCTGTCCCCATCGTAACAGGATAGTGTGTCCTTTGAGGATGTCGCTGTGTACTTCTCCTGGGAGGAGTGGAGGCTCCTTGATGAGGTTCAGAGATGCCTGTACCACGATGTGATGCTGGAGAACTTTGCACTTATATCCTCACTGGGTAAGGCCCTCCCCCTCCCCAGTGGCCTGAACTAGGTCCTGTTCTCCCCCAACCCATCCCTTATCAGTCTCTCTTACGTGTGGACCATGGGTACTGTGGGTTCTCAGCTTTCTGGGTAGTTGCCATGTCGATAGGGCTGGTTTGTTTGCACTGCCCTCTTCTCCCCGCCCCTGCAGCCTCAGTACCTGCTATACTAAAACCCTCATAGGGAAGGATTCAAAGTTAGTCGATTTTTAGTGACCGTAATGGATTCCACCATGCTTGCTGTCTTCGTTTGGGTCAGTGAGTACAGATCCATGTCACTTCTGTATCCTAGGGGTTTTGTTTGTTTAAAGTAAGCTCTACAGCCTTGGGTCTTGAACTTAGAATTCTGAGATCAAGAATTGCATGCTCTACTAAAGTGAGCCAGCCAGGCTCCCCTGTTTCCCAGGTTTTGATCCCTTCTTTTAGCTGACATGTCTTCCTGTCTCCTTGTGCTGGGTTTGCAGACATTGTCAGACTACTTAGCTGAATCACAGGCTACTTTTCAACAGACTCCTGCAAGGTTTGTACTTTAGGTGTATTTTCTTTTTCCCCCCAGCCTTCTGGAGATACAAAATTATATATATTCAAGTGTACACTGTAGTGATTTGATATATGTATACACTGTGATATAATTTCCACAATTGAAGTTAATTAAATATCCATTCTTATAAAATTATTACATTATTTTTCTATATGAATGCCTAAGATCTACTTTTAGTACTTTCAGTAAATTTCAAGTATACAGCATCATTATTAACTGCAGTCACCATGCTGTATGTTACATTTTCAGAACTTTTCATCTTATTACTGAACGTTTGTACCATTTGACCAACATCTCCCCGTTTCCTCCACACCCCGGCTTCTGGCATTCTATAGGCATACCTTGGAGGTATTGCTGGTTTGGCTCCAGACCACTGCAGTGTAGAAACATCACAATAAAGCAAGTCAGATGAATTTTTTGTTTTCCTGGTGCACGTAAGTTATGTTTGCATTATTGTAGTCTATTAAGTCTCTCATAGCATGGTGTCTCAAAAACAATGTAGCTGATTTAAAAATAGTTCGCTGCTGTCATCTGAAATTGCAGCCAGTCATCTTTTTGTTGGTGAAGGGTCTTGTCTTGATGTTCATGGCTGCTGACTGCCCAGGGTGGTTTGTAAGGTGAGTGGCTGTGGCAGTTTCATAAAATAAGACAACAACAAAGCTTGCTGCATTGGTTCACTCTTCAGAGTTCATGAGTGATTTCTCTATAGCATGCGATACTGTTTAATAGCATTTTACCCACAGTGGAACGTCTTTCAGAACTGGAGTCAGTCCTCTCAAACCCTTTTGCTGCTTTATCAGCTAAGCGTATGTAATATTCTAAATTCTTTGTTGTCATTTCCACAGTCTTAACATCTTCACCAGGAGTAGATTTCATCTCTTTGATTTTTTTTTTTTTAATTTTTAATGTTTATTTATCCTTGAGAGACAGAGAGACAGAGCATGAGCAGGAGAGGGGCAGAGAGAGAGAGGGAGACACAGAATCAGAAGCAAGCTTCAGGCTCTGAGCTGTCAGCACAGAGCATGACATGGGGCTCAAACCCACGAACCGTGAGATCATGACCTGAGCTGTAGTCAGATGCTAAACCAACTGAGCCACCCAGGTGCCCCTGTTTGAATTTATTTTATTTTATTTTATTTTGAGAGAGAATGAATGCATGTGTGGGGGAAGGCAGAGAGAGAGAGAGAGGGAGAGAAAGAATCCCAGGCAGGCTCTGCTCTATCAGTGCAGAGTCCATGAACTGTGAGATCATGACCTGAGCTGAAATCAAGAGTCGGATGCTCACCTGAGCCACCCAGGTGGCCATGTTTTGAATTTTTAAAAATTTTAATTCCAGGATAGTTAAATACAGTGTTTTTATATTTTCTAAATTTTGGATTCCATCTCAGTAAACTACTTTCTTTGTTCATCCATATAAAGCAACTCCTCATCCATTCCATTCAAGTTTTATCATGAGCTTGTAGCAATTCAATCATATCTTCTAGCCTCACCTCCAGTTCTCTTGTCATTCCCACCACATCTGCAGTTACTTTCTCCAAGGAAGTCTTGAACCCTTCAAAGTCATGGTGAATCCTTTCCAGAAGGTTTCTGTTTACTTTGCCCAGATCCATCAGAAAAATCACTGTGGCAGCTCTGTCTGGTTTTACAGGATGGTATTTCTTAAAAATAATGCTTGAATATCAAAATTATTCCTTGATCCATAGGCTACAGAATGGATGTTGTGTTAGCAGGCATGAGACATTAGCTCATTGTACATCTCCATCAGAGCTCACGGGTGCTTTGTCACTAAGCAGTGATATTTTAAAAGAAAGCACTATGTATCAACAGTGGGCTTAAAATATTCAATAAGCCATATTATAAACAGATGTGCTGTCATCCAGACTTTGCTGTTCTATTTATAACACGGGCAGGGTAGAATTCCTAAGGGCCCTGGGCTTTTCAGAATGATACGTGACCCTTGGCCCTACCAAGCTTGACTTTTCCAGCTATGAAAGTGCTAGATGGCCATCTTGCAGTCGAAGGCTGCTCGGTCTGCATTGGGAAAATCCGTGGTTCAGTGTCACCACCTTCACGAACGATCTCCGATCTCCGCTAGGGCTACCGGAGCACTTGCTGCAGCTTCTGTGTCAGCACCTGCTGCCCCACCTGGTCCTTTGCGGTTAGGAGACGGCTTCTCTCCTTCAGTGTCACGAGCCAGCCTCTGCTAACTTCAGACTTGTGTTCAGCAGCTTCCTCACCTCCCCTGGCCTTCATAGAAGGGAGAGAGTTAGGGCCTTGCTCTGGATTAGGCTTTGGCTTAAGGGAATGTTGTGACTGCTTTGAGCTTCTGTCCAGAGCACTAAAACTTTCTCTGTTTCCGTAGTAAGGCTGTCCTGTGTTCTTATTTGTGTGTTCGCTGGAGTAGCATTTTTTTTTTTAAATAATTTAGCCTAATTAAAAATATAACGTTTATTTATTTTTGAGACAGAGAGAGACAGAGCATGAACGGGGGAGGGTCAGAGAGAGAGGGAGACAGAGAATCTGAAACAGGCTCCAGGCTCTGAGCTGTCAGCACAGAGCCCAACGCTGGGCTTGAACTTACGGACCGTGAGATCATGACCTGAGCCGAGGTTGGACGCTTAACCAACTGAGCCACCCAGGCGCCCTATCCTAATTAAAAAATATATATATATTTATTTATTTATTTATTTTTGAGAGAGAGATAATGTGAGTGGGGGAGGGGCAGAGAGAGAGGGAGACACAGACTCTGAAGGAGGCTTCAGGCTCTGAGCTGTCAGCATAGAGCTGGATGCGGGGCTCGAGCTCACGAACCTCGAGATCGTGACCTGAACCGAAGTAGGATGCTTAACCGACTGAGCCACCCAGGTACCCCGGGAGTAGCACTTTTATAAATGCTTGTTTATTTTATTTTGAGAGAGAGAGAAAGAGCAAGCATGTGGAGGAGAGGCAGAGAGAAGGAGAGAGAATCCCAAGCAGGTTCTGCACTGTCAGCACAGAGCCCGACTCGGGGCTCGATCTTATGAACCATGAGATCATGACCTGAGCTAAAATCAAGAGTAAGATGCTTAACCAACTGAGCCACCCAGGGGCCCCTGCATGTTTTGTTTTGTTTTGTTTAATTCCAGTACCATAATATTTTGATTACTATTGTTTTCTGGTATAGTTTGAAATTACAAATGTGATTCCTCTAACTTTGATCTTTGTGATCAAGATTTCTCTATTTGACGTCATTTGTGGTTCGAATTTTAGGATTTTGGTTCTGTTTCTGGTAAAAAATGCCACTGGAATTTTGGTAGAGTGTAGTGAATTTTAGGTTGCTTTATGTAGTAGAAATATTTTAATAGTGATTCTTTCAGTCCACAAACATGGGATATCTTTCCATTTATTTGTGTCTTCAATTTCTCTCATTAATGTCTTAAAGTTTTCGTTGTACATATCTTTCATCTGCTTGGCTAAATGTATTCCTAAGTATTTTATTTCTTAAATGCTATTGTAAATGGAATTGGTTTCTTAATTTCTTTTGAGATATTTCATTGTTAGTAATGGGCATATCTGATTTTTGTATGTAGATTTCTTATCCTGTAAATTTACTGAGTTTATTCATTTTGACAGTTTTTTGGTGGATTTTTTGTGGTTTGCTTTATACAAGATCTATGTCATCTACAAACAGTTTTACTTCTTTTCTGATTTGGATGCCTTTCTTTTTCATCTCTGATTGTTCCAGGTAGGACTTCAGTACAATTTTGAATAGCAGTTATGAGAGTGGACATCCTTGTCTCATTCCTGACCATAGAGTAAAAGTTTTTACCTTTTCACTGTAGAATGTGCTTTTAGCTGTGGGCTTATATGTGGCCTTTGTGTATTGTGGTGTATGTCTTCTTTTTTTTTTTTTTTTTTTTAAACGTTTTTATTTTTTTTTATTTTTTTTTATTTTTGGGACAGAGAGAGACAGAGCATGAACGGGGGAGGGGCAGAGAGAGGGAGACACAGAATCGGAAACAGGCTCCAGGCTCCGAGCCATCAGCCCAGAGCCTGACGCGGGGCTGGAACTCACGGACCGCGAGATCGTGACCTGGCTGAAGTCGGACGCTTAACCGACTGCGCCACCCAGGCGCCCCGGTGTATGTCTTCTTTACCTAATTTTGGGGAGTCTTATCATAAAAGGATTCTGAATTTTGTGAAATGCTTTTTTTTTTTTTTTTTTTTTTTAATATCTGTTCATGTGATCATATGAGTTTTGGCCTTCACTCTTTTATAAGATAGAACACATTTACCAATTTACTTATGAGGAACCACACTTGTATCCCAGGGATAAATATCACTTGGTCACAGTTTATGATTCTTTTCATATACTGTTGAATTTGGTTTGCTAGGATTTTGTTGAGCTTTTTTACATCTATGTTCATTAGAGATGTTGGCCTGTAATTTTGTTTTCTTGTAAGGTGCTTTGGTGTCCTAATTCTAGTCTTCTAAAATGAATTTGAAAATGATCCCTTCCTCTTCAAATTTTTGGAAGAACTTGAGAGTTTAATCCTTCACTCAGGTACCACCTCATGCCAGTCAGAGTGGCTACAATGAACAAATCAGGAGACTATAGATGGTGACGAGGATGTGGAGAAACAGGAACCCTCTTGCACTGTTGGTGGGAATGCAAATTGGTGCAGCCACTCTGGAAAACAGTGTGGAGGTTCCTCAAAAAATTAAAAATAGATCTACCCAATGACCCAGCAATAGCACTGCTAGGAATTGACCCAAGGGATACAGGAGTGCTGATGCATAGGGGCACTTGTACCCCAATGTTTATAGCAGCACTTTCAACAATAGCCAAATTATGAAAAAAGCCTAAATGTCCATCAACTGATGAATGGATAAAGAAATTGTGGTCTATATACACAATGGAACTACATGGCAATGAGAAAGAATGAAATATGGCCTTTTGTAGCAACGTGAATGGAACTGGAGTGTTATGCTAAGTGAAATAAGTCATACAGAGAAAGACAGATGCCTTATGTTTTCACTCTTATGTGGATCCTGAGAAACTTAACAGAAGACCATGTGGGAGGGGAAGGAAAAAAAAAAAAAAAGGTTAGAGAGGGAGGGAGCCAAAACATAAGAGACTCTTAAATAAAAACTGAGAACTAACTGAGGGTTGATGGGGGGTGGGAGGGAGGGGAGGGTTGGGTGATGGGTATTGAGGAGGGCACCTGTTGGGATGAGCACTGGGTGTTGTATGGAAACCAATTTGACAATAAATTTCATATTAAAAAAAAAGATGTTGATAGAAATCTTGTGGTCATGACCTTTTCTTTGTTGGGAGATATTTGATTTCTGAATCAATTTCCTTGTCATTTGGATTTTCTGTCTTACAATTCAGTGTTGGTAGGTTGTATGTTTGTAGGACTTTATTCTATGTTATCTAATATGTTGGTGTATATAGTTCATAGTAGTGCTTTATGATCCTTTGTGTTTCTGTGCTCTCGCTTGCAATTTCTCCTCTTATATTTCTGCATTAATTTATTTGAGTCTTGCCTTTGTTCTAAGTCCAGCTAAAGGTTTTTCAAGTTTCTGCTCAGAAAACCAGCTTTTAGTATTGTTTATCTTTTTATTTTTCTAGTTTCTATTTTATTTTTGGTCTGATCTTTGTGTTTTCCTTTGTTTCTCTCACTTTGGTCTTAGTTTGTTATTTTTCTAGTTTCTTAAGGTGTAAAGTTAGGTTGTTTCTTGGAGATCTTTTCTTTTCTTTTCTTTTCTTTTCTTTTCTTTTCTTTTCTTTTCTTTTCTTTTCTTTTCTTTTCTTTAAGAGCCAGCATTTATTGCTCTAAACTTTTTTCTTAGAACTGACTTTTCACATTCTATATAGATATTTTTATGTATGTATGTATGTATGTATTTATTTATTAATGTTTGTTTATTTTTAAGAGAGAGAGTGTGAGTGGGGCAGTAGCAGAGGGGGACAGAGCACCTGAAGCAGGCTCTATGCTGACAGCAGAGAGCCCAATGTGGGGCTTGAACTCACAAGCTGCGAGATCATGACCCGAGATCATGACCTGCACCGAAGGAAGACACTTCAACTGAGCCACCCAGGTGCCCTCCATATAGATACTTTTAAATGTTTATTTTTATCTTAGCGTGAGCGGGGGTAGGGGCAGAGACAGAGGGGGACAGACGTTCAGAAGCAGGCTCTGTGCTAACAGCATCAGGCCCAATGCGGAGTTTGAACTCGTGAACTGTGAGATCGTGACCTGAACCGAAGTCGGACACTCAACTGACTGAGTCACCCAGGCACCCCTCACATTCCATAGATTTTGTTTCCACTTTTGTTTTTCTCAAGATACTTTTTTATTTTGCTTTTGATTTATCCTTTGGCCAATTGATTGGATAGGCATGTGTTGTTTAATGTCCACATATTTGAATTGTTAAGTTTCCTCATGTTACTGATTTCTAGTTTCATCCATTGTTAGGAAAAGGTACTTGACAGAATTTCAGTCTTCTGAAATTTGTTAAGACTTGTTTGACATGTGATTTATCTTAGAGAATATTCTGTGTCACTTGAGAGTGTGTATGCTGCTATAGTGAAATGGAATGTTCTATATATGTCTTTTCCATCCATTTGGACGAGAATGTTCAAGTCAGATATATCCTTATTAGTATTTTTTGTCTGGATATCTGCCTATTGTTGAAAGGGGGATATTGATAATTAAAATCTGATTGCTGTCTTTTCTGTCTTCAGATCTAGTCGAATCTGCTTAATACTTAATTTAGATGCTTTGATGTGTGATGCATATATACATAAAATTCGTGCATTCTCTTTAGGATTTCATTCCTTTATCATTATGTAATGACCTTCTTTGTCTCTTGACAGTTGTTAACTTAAAGTCTGTTGTATCTCCTATAAGTATAGCTACCCCTATTCTGTTTTGGTTTCTATTTGTGTGGACTATCTTTCTCAATTCCTTCACTTTCAGCTTCTGTGTGTCCTTAAGGCTGAAGTTACTCTAGTGTTGGCAGCATATAGTTGGGTCATGTTTTGTTTTGAGTTCAGCCACTCTGTCTTTTGATTGAGAATTCTATTAGGACCTACTGTTGCCATGTTAATTATCGTCTCAGAGTCTTGTAGTATCTTTCTTCTTCATCTTTTGCTGTCTTCCTTGGTGATCTGATGATTTCCTGTGGTCTTATGCTTCCATTCCTTTCTCTTTTGTGTCTCCTATAGGTTTTTGCTTTGTGGTTACCATGAGGCTTACATAAATAATCTCGGGGCAGCTGGGCGGCTCAAGTCTGAGCGTCTGACTCTTGATTCACGTTGTGATCTCATGGTTTGTGCGTTTGTGCCCCACATTGAGATCCACACTGACAGCACAGAACCTGACTGGGATTCTCTTTCTGTCCCTCCCCCCACTCACATGTGTGCGCGCTCTCTCTCTCTCTCTCTCTCTCAATAAATAAACTTAACGAAAAAAAGAATGCCTCATCAAGAATGATGAGATAAAGTGAGGTGAATGATATAGGCATTGTGACACAGCATTAGGCTACTAGAGACCCTCTGAACTGTTATAATGAAGGAGGATCATTTACTTTTGCAACTTTTTTTTTAAGTTTATTTATTTTGAGAGATAGAGAGCATAAATGGGGAGGGGCAGATAGAGGGAGAGACAGAATCCCAAGCAGGCTCCGTACTGTCAGCACAGAATCCAATGCAGGGCTTAAACTCACAAACTGTGAGATCATGACCTGAGCCGAGATGAAGAGACGCTTAACTGACTGCACTACCTAGGTGCCCCCATTTGCTTTTGGACCATGGTTGACCATGGGTAAGTGAAACCATGGAAAGTGAAATGGATGAGGGACTCCTGTATTTTGACTATGACTATATAATTGCATTTACCAGTGTATTCTCTATTTTCATGTTACTAATTAGCATACTTTCATTTCAGCTTGAAGAACTGTTGTAGCATCTTCTGTAGGGTACATCAAGTGGTGATGAACTCCCTTAGCTTCTGTTTGTCTGGGAAAGCAGTTCTTCTTTATTTCTGAATGACAACTTTGCTAGTAAAGTATTTTTGGTTTGCAGTTTCTTTGTTTCAGTGTTACAGCTAAGAACACTACTCATACCCTAATGGAGGTTGGGGGGGTTCCCTTGTGTAAGTTCTCTTCCCACAGCTTTCAAATTCTCTGTCATTATATTTCGATTTTTATTATATAGTTGACTTTTTTTTTTTTTTTAAGAGCGAGAAGGCACAAGTGAGCAAGGGGCAGAGAGAAAGAGAGAATCCCACGAGGGGCATAGAGAGAGAGAGGGAGAGAGAATTGGGGCTCACCTGGGGTTCATGCTCACCTGAAGCAGGGCTCCATCTCACCTGATACGGGACTTGAACTCACAAACTGTGAGATCATGACCTGAGCCTTCTTAACCGAAGCCACCCAGGTGCCCCATATAGTTGACCTTTGAACAACACAGGGCTTAGGGGCGCTAACCCCCATGCAGCCAAAAATCCATGTATAACTTTTGACTTCTCCCAGAACTTAGTTACTGTTAGCCTACTCTTCACCAAAGCCTTACTAATAACATAAATTAACTCATATTTTGTACATTATACATCTCCTGTATTCTTACAATAAAGTAAGCTAGAGAAAAGAATGTGCTAAAATCATACGGAAGAGTAAATACATTTATAGTATTTTACTGTATTTACTGGAAAAAGTCTGCTTATAAATTAATCCACACAGTTTGAATCCATGTTGTTCTTAAGGGTCACTGTAATGTGTCGTCTTTTTTTCTTTTTTCTTTTTTTTTTTAAAGATTTTATTTTTAAGTAATCTCTGTATCCAACATGTGTCTTGAACTCATGACCCCAAGATCAAGAGTCTCATGCTTTTCTGACTGAGCCAACCAGGTGCCCCTGTAATGTGTCTTGGTAAAGTCCTCTTTGGTTTGAATCTTTTTGGGGACTTATGAGCATCATATACCTGTATGTTCATGTCTGTCCCCAGATCTGGGAAGTTTTCATCCATTATTTTATAATCTGTGACTGTTTAAATCAGATTTCTGTCCCTTTCTGTCTGTCTGTCTGTCTTCTCCTTCAGGACCACCATAATGCAAATATTGTTTTATGACGTATAATCCACACAGACTTTCCTTATTCATTTTTTTTTGTTGTCTTTTTTCTAATTTGAATAATTTCAAAAGTATCTTCAGTTTCAGATTTTTTTTTCTTTTCAGATTCATTCTTTTGATTGATCAGGTTGGCTGCTGATTCTCTGTTTTGTGTTTTTTTTGTTTGTTTCATTCATTGTGTTCTTCACCATAACTTTTTTTATTATTAAATTTAAATTCCAGTATAGTTAACATACAGTGTTATATTTGTTTCAGGTGTACAATATAGTATGCCGTAATTTGGTTCTTTTTTATATTTTTGTATCTGTTGAAAATCTTTTGTAATTGTTTTCCTTATTTCATTAAATTGTATTTTCTTGTAGCTCAGTGAACTCCCTTAAGACAGTTATTTTGAATTCTTTGACAGTTCATAGATCTGCATTTTGTTAGGGTGATGGATAAATTACTGTGTTCCTTTGGGGGTGTTCTGTTTCCTTGATTTTTTTGTGTTTCTTGTAGCCTTGCATTGATGTCTGTACATTTCATGGAGTAGTCACTTCTAGACTTTACAGAAAGGTTTTAGTGGGGAAGATCTTTACCTGTGTGTGGCAGTTCCCACTACAAGATGGCCAAGAGGCTTAGTGTCTGCAGCTCTGTCATCTGAGATCAATGTTAGCAAAGACTGCAGGAGTCCTCAATAGCTAAGGCTCTGTGTGTCCACAGTAGTAGAGAAACACTTTCTCCCACAGGAAGTATTTTGGCCATGGGACTTGATGCCCAGTCCAGCTCTTGGGTGTCTTCGTGGTGGTGGTAGCATTGGTGTCTGATGTGCAGGCACCTGCGGAGCAGGTACAGGTCTGGTTTCTAGGGTGTGAACTGACACAGAGCATTAGCAGTTCTAGGGTCCCAGATGCCAAATAGTCTGCAGCAGTGTTGAGTGTGCTATGTGAGATGCGGTTGGATACTGAGCATTGATGGAACCTGTGACAGGAGCATGGTACATTTAGACAGTGTCTCTGGGTTTTGAGGAGCTGGCTAGCCCACAGTGGCCATGGCTTTGGTACTTGAGGCTTGGGCACTCAGGTGACAGCCATGGAGTCAGGTTATGGAATATGGGCAACCACGGAGCAGTTGCATCTCTTGGGTCCAGGGTGTGTGCGGGTTTGATGTGAGTGCCTGCTCTGCTCCCCCGGGTGGAGCAGTAGCTCCTTTTTTGGCAGAGGGGGCAGCTCAGTTATTATTCCCTGGCAGGTCCCCATGGTCGGTCATGTTAGTGCAGAAGCTGCCAGGGTCTTCTGCACAGCAGACATCTGGGGTCCATGTCTACAAACACCTGGACACTTCTGCTGTGTAACCTGTGATAGTCCACAGCTGTAGTGGGACTTGTTGAGGTTCGCAGCAGTGGCTGCTGGGGTCCCCTGTAGAGTAGGCCACTGCAGAATGCAGTGGCATCACGTGACCCTTTGGCTGACACATATAGTGCCCACCCTTATTTTCTGTCTCTCCAGGTGTCTTCACTAAGCCAGTGTCCCCATCGATCCTTTTAGTGTGCTCCCTTGTGTTGCTGTTGTGTCTTAATTGGACTCTTTTTTAATATTTTTTTAATGTGTTAGAGAAAGCAAGAAGGGGAAGGGCAGAGAGAGAGGTAGAGAGAGAATCCCCTGCAGGCTCCACGCTGTCAGTGCAGAGCCCAACGTGGGGCTCAGTTCCATGAACTGTGAGATCATGACCTGAGCTGAAATCAGGAGTCGGATGCTTAACCAACTGAGCCACCCAGGTGCCCCTCTTGTTAAAAATGTTTTAAAAATTTCATTTAAGTCCAAGGTTGTTAACATGTAGTGTAATAATGGTTTCAAGGGTAGAATTTAGTGATTTATCACTTACATATAACACTCAGTGCTCATCCCAACAAGCATCCTCCTTAATGCCCATCACCCATTTAGTCCACCCTTCGCCCACCTCTCCTCCAGCAACCCTCAGTTTGTTCTTTGTATTTAAGAGTCTCTTATGGTTGTCTCCCTCTCTGTTTTTATCTTATTTATTTTTCCTTCCCTTCCCCTATGTTCATCTGTTTTGTTTCTTAAATTCCACATATGAATGAAATCACAGAATATTTGTCTTTCTCTGACTTATTTCACTTAGCATAATATACTCTAGTTCCATCCACATTACTGCAAATGGCAAGATTGCATTCCTTTTGATCACTGAGTAATATTCCTCTGTGTGTGTGTGTGTGTGTGTACACACGTATGTACATACGTACACATGCCACATCATCTTTCATTAGTCAAAGGACATTGGGTTCTTTCCATAATTTGGATATTGTTGATAGCCAGCCGCCCCTCTTAATTGGACTCCTAAGCCTGCTAAGGTCAAAGGCTGGTTTCCTCTGCTGTCATGCTGACATCATCTACCTTGCTCTTTTTTCTAGGCCCCTTGTGTGGACAGCCCTGGGACAGGGCTGGCTATTCATTTGTCCTGTTTTTCCCTTAGGACTTGTATCATCCATGTCCCATGTAGTTGCTCAGGGCTTACAGAGAAGATGGACTTACAGGGCTTACAGGATGGACATGACTCCAGATGTGGCAAGGTGGACTCAGCGGGAGAAGGGATGGGCTGGTCCTGGTGAATGGCTGGAGAGAATGTGCCATCAGGGATGTGCTCAGATTACACCAGAAACCTGTCTTTATTCACCCCCACTTTTCATGTCATTTCCACTG
Source organism: Neofelis nebulosa (assembly GCF_028018385.1). Lineage (NCBI taxonomy): Eukaryota > Metazoa > Chordata > Mammalia > Carnivora > Felidae > Neofelis > Neofelis nebulosa. The sequence goes on from NC_080798.1 coordinate 938,428, forward strand.
GCCGCACTTCATTACTACCTTTTTCTCCTCTGGTTTGACACTTTGCCAATGTCTTGGTTCTTCTCGTTTCTACTATGACTTTAGTGCAGTGATGATCATCACCTCTCTGACTCCTCATCTCACCCATTTCTCTCAGTGTTCTTTCTGTGTGCTCTAGCATTAGCCATGAGATATTCACGTGTCCTTACAGTGACATGGAACAGCAGCTAATCTGTTGCAGCTGGATTTTAGTGGGCTTGGATGCATGCTTCTACTCAGCATCTCATCAGCAGTGGCAAAGGTCCTGCCAAAAACCGTTGGCACAGAAATGAGTTGTAGTCCTCATCTCTCTTCCTTGTCTCATATGCTGTCTTTGTTTCCTTCCCTGGTGGGTTATCCACCAGTCTGTGACCTTAGGATCCCAGTAATGCACAACTGAATTCCAACTCCTGTGTCTGGAAAAGCATCCCATAAACTTGTGCCTACATGAGACAGGTGCATATGAGTGACGGGCTTACCCCTCACTGTAGTCACCATGTACTTCATGAGAGTTTCTTTGCGTTCAGGTTGCTGCTGTGGAGCAGAGGATGCGGAGGCACCCCTTGAACAGAGCGTTTCTGTAGGTGTGTCACAGGCCAGCACGCCCAAGGCAGCTCAGTCTTCCCGGAAGACCCACCCTTGTGACATGTGCGGTCCGGTCTTGAGAGATGTTTTCCGCCTGGGTGAGCACCAGGGAAAGCCAAGCAGCCAGAAACTGTTGAGGTGTGGGGCATGCGCAAAACGATTTTATTTCGGCGTAAACTTTCAGCAGCAGCCAGAGCAGCACACGGGAGAGAAACCATTCAGAAGCAGTGTGGACAGGACCTCTTTTGTGAAGAGCTGTGGATTCCATGATTCAGGAAAGCCCTTTACCTGTGGAGAGATTGAGAAAGACTTCCTGCCTGGCTCGGGGCATCTGCAACAAGGGGCCATTCATACTGGAGAAAAGCCAAACACAATCAGCCAGTGCAGGGCAACTATACAGAGCAGAAAAAGTCATTACATCTGGGGAGAATGCAAGAAAGCCTTCGGTCCCAAACACACGCTTTCTCAGGACCAGTGTTTTGTGTGCAGTGAATGTGGGAAAACATTCAGGTACAAATCTTCATTTGTTATCCACCAGAGATTGCATACTGGAAAAAGGCATCACGAGTTTGATGAATGTGGAAAATCCCTTCGGCAAAGCTCAACCCTCAGTCAACATGGAAAGACTCACTCCGGATCCAGGCAATACAAGTGCAGCAAATGTGGGAAATCCTTAAGCCACAAATCCGTTCTCATTCATCCCCAGCGATGGCACGGTGGAGAAAACAGTTATATGTGTGGTGAATGTGCAAAATCTTTTAGTCAGAGCTCAGTGTTGATTCCATGTAGAGTTCAAACTGGAGAAAGGCCTTATAAGTGTGGTGACTGTGCAAAATCTTTTACCTCTATCTCTGCCCTAAGTTATCATCAGAGATCTCACACAGGGGAAAGGCCCTATGAGTGCAGTGAATGTGGGAAGTCTTTTATCTCTAGGTCTGACCTCCGTTATCATCAGAGAGTTCATTCTGGAGAAAGGCCTTATGAATGCAGTGAATGTGGGAAATCCTTTATCACTCGTACTGCTCTCCGTTATCATCACAGGGTTCACACTGGGGAGAGGCCTTATGAGTGCAGTGAATGTGGCAAGTCCTTTACCCGAAGAAATAACCTCATTATACACCTAAGAGTTCACTCAGGTGAAAGACCTTATGAGTGTAGTGAATGTGGGAAATCTTTTACCTTTAGTTCCAGCCTGCGTTATCACCACAGAGTTCACACTGGAGAAAGACCTTATGAGTGTAGTGAATGTGGGAAATCTTTTAACAATAGGTGGACGCTCATTCGACACCGGAGAATTCACACAGGAGAAAAGCCTTATGTGTGCAATAAATGTGGGAAATCTTTTACCTGTAGCTCCACCCTCCAGTATCATCATCGAGGTCACCTTGGAGAGAGGCCTTATGAGTGCAGTGAATGTGGGAGATCTTTTACTACTAGCTCTGCCCTCCGTTATCACCAGAGAGTTCACACTGGAGAAAGGCCTTATGAGTGTAACGAATGTGGGAAATCTTTTATTTCTAGATCTGACCTCCATTATCATCATAGAGTTCATTCTGGAGAAAGGCCTTATGAGTGTAGTGAGTGTGGGAAATCCTTTATCCGAAGAAATAACCTTATTTTACATCAGAGAGTTCACACAGGAGAAAGGCCTTACAAGTGTAGTGAATGTGGGAAATCTTTTAATAATAGGTGGACCCTGATTCAACACCAGAGAGTTCACACAGGAGAAAAACCGTATGTGTGCAATGAATGTGGGAAATCTTTTACCTGTAGCTCCACACTTTGTTACCATCAAAGAGTTCATGAAGGTAAAAGGCCATATGAGTGCACTGAATGTGGGAAATCTTTTACCTCCAGTTCTACCCTCCGTTACCATCAGAGAGTTCACACGGGAGAGAGGCCTTACAAGTGCAGTGAATGTGGGAAATCTTTTACCTTTAGTGCCAGCCTTCGTTATCATCACAGAGTGCACAGTGGAGAAAGACCTTATGAGTGCAGCGAATGTGGGAAATCCTTTAAGGATAGATCACAATTCAATAAACACCGGAGAACTCACACGGGAGAAAGGCCTTATGAGTGCAGTGAATGTGGGAAGACTTTTAGCCAAAAATCTTCCCTGTCAATACACCAGAGAATTCATAATAGTGAACGGTCTTATGAGTGTAGTGCTTGTGGGAAATCCTTTACATCTATCTCTGGCCTTGGTTATCATCATAGAGTTCATAGAGGAGAAAAGCCTTATCAGTGCAGTGAATGTGGGAAATCTTTTACCAACAGCTCCATACTGATTCGACACCAGAGAGTTCACACAGGAGAAAGACCTTATGTGTGCAGTGAATGTGGGAAGTCTTTTACCAGTAGCGCTACCCTCTCTTACCATCAGAGAGTTCATGCAGGGAAAAGGCCTTACGAATGCAGTGAATGTGGGAAGTCTTTTACTTCCAGTTCCACTCTTCGTTATCATCAGAGAGTTCATGCAGGAGACAGGCCTTATGGGTGTAGTGAATGTGGGAAATCTTTTATCTCTAGCTCCAAGCTACGTTATCATCAGAGAGTTCACACTGGAGAAAGGCCTTATGAGTGCAGCGAATGTGGAAAATCCTTCAGGGATAGTTCCCAATTCAGTCAACACCGGAGAGGTCACACTGGAGAAAGGCCTTACGAGTGCAGTGAATGTGGGAAATTTTTTACACGAAAATCTACACTCTCTCAACATCAGAGAGTTCACACTAGAGAAAGGCCTTAGGTGTGCGGGGAATGTTCAATTTCCTATCCACTGTAATAACTCTGGAGGGAGCTTTGAGGAGTCCTCTATCTGGACTGAATCTCAGACATCTAAACATGCTCAGTGGGAGATCCCTTGTAAGTTTCAGTGACATCCTAAGCTTGTGTAAATATGTTGCACTTTCCATACTGTTCAGGGCTCTTTCCAGATTTAGGTCACAGCTAGATCTTGTGCCCAAAGCCTGTTCTCCTCTACTGCCTGGCAGGTCCCCAAGGTGTGCATTAGTTCACCACCAGTGTGTTCAGGGAGGCTGACCTTTGTTCTCATGAATTGGAGCAAATTAGGAGTAACCTGAGCCCTTAGGGGTCAGCTTCCCCATCTCCTTGACTACCTTCGGCCTGAACCTGAATCATTGATGACCCAGAGAATATGAGTTTGGCTGGCAGCTTACAGAGAATAACTACCTTTTTCAGGGACATGATGGTCTCCTGTGATACTTGTGAGATGTTTTTCCAGTTTCCAAGTCACAAACTTGAGAGTGGTCTGCTGCACATTGCTTTGGCTTAAACAATAATCAAGGCCCTTTTTTTTTTTTTAATGTTTATTTTTTAGAGAGAGCACACACGAGTGGGAGAGGGCCAAGAGAGAGAGAATCTGGAGCAGGTTCCAGGCTCTGAGCTGTCAGCACAGAGCCCTATGTGGGGCTCAAATCCACAAACCATAAGATCATGAGCTGAGCCAAAGTCAGACGCTGAACCAGCTGAGCCACCCACGTGCCCCTCAAGGCCTTACTTTTTAAATCCTTTTTAATCTTGAATGTTCTACTTACTCTGTGGGGTAGTTTATAAACAGATTTGGGCTCAACAGCCATCAGAGGGTGAACTTTTTAGGAGTCTCAAATTGTCCATGCCTGAGGAGGGAGAGGATGATGGCAGAAAGTAGCTTGCCAGCCTTGACCAAATCTGTATCACTGCCCCACAACCTCTGAAAAACTGCAGGGCTTTCTGGTTTTCATTTGAGGTCTGGATGCTTTGTGTTTTAGGAGTCTCAGTGATGACCCCAAGCAGGGGACAAGTGTGAGACCCTCAGAGGCTTTTGAAAGCAGCATGAATTTTTCACTTATTCAGAGGAGCTATCACAGGGGATGTCAGTACTGGTGAGGTGTTTTCTTCCACAGCTCTGCAAACAGCCATGTGCCCTGATGTCCACAATCCATTGGGCCAGGGTCACTGGTTGTAAGGCCACAGGCATCTGGGGAAACCATAATTCATAAAGAAACACTGGCTTAATAGGGAGTGGAGGAAACTGCAGCCAACTTGATGGAACGTGCCTCTTCTAAAAATGTATCCAGGAAAGTTTCTGTGACCATGACTTTGCAGGATCAGTGTGTACACAAATCTCAGGACCTCCGGGCACATTTATCTTATGTAGCTAAAGTAATTGTCAGAGAAAAAAATAAAAATTAAAATAAAAAGGTTTTGTGGATTCTGTGATGTTTGCCTCAAAGCCGTTATCACACAGACAGGAAAAGAAAAAAAGATAAAGGAGGATCTATATTCCTGGGATGTGGAGCATTCCTGTTGACTTGTATGGAAATATTCTTCACTGTTCTCCACATTTGCTGCCACTGAGGTGATACCCCCATAGGCGTGGGGAAGATTGGTGGAGTCAGTGTGCCAAACAGGTTGCCAAACCTGTTTTCCAAAAAGAGTGGGACAGTCTATCTTGAGCTTTATTCAAGATACAGCCTACATGTACTAACCTGCATATATTTAAAGTATAATTTTATAAGTTTTGACATAGTTCTGAACCTCTAAAGCCATCATCATAGTCCTGATAATAACCGTATCTGTCACAGTATGTTTACGTAGGTCCTTTTATAATCCTTGCATCTCCCACCTCTGTAGGTAACCATTTGTTTCTCCTACAATAGACAGATTGAGTTTATGTTTGGAATTTATGTGTCACAATTACTTTGAGACTCCTCAATGATGCTATGTGAGTAGTGGGTTTTATTCGTTTTTGCCGAGTAATATTTTTGGATATACCAGTTTATCCATTTATCAGTGTACGAGGATTTTTTTTTTTCTAGATTTTGACTACTGAAGATAAGGCTAGTATAAACATTAGTGCTCTCTATGTGAATGTATGTTTCCTTGATCTTCTGTCAGTAACTTAGAGTGTAATGTCTGGGTCACAGGGTAGGTAAATGTTTTACTTTTGATTCTACATTTTGCATCTTCCCAGCAGTGTCTCAGAGTTCCATTTCCTCTGTTTAGACAATCATTTAATTTTAGTCCTTTTAATAAGTTTTTAGTGTTATCTCACTTTCTGTTTAAATTGCATTTCTGTAAGGATTCACAATGGGCATTTTTTCCAACGTTCATTTGCTATCTACATCTTTGGTAACATGTCTGCACATATCTTTTTCCTATTCTTTGAGCTTTGACTATTTCCTTTAAGAAACAGGACAGTGAAACAAGTGTGTGTGTGCACAATTCACAATGGGATGGACACTTATGCTGTACCCTTTTAAATTTTTTCTGCATTAACATATTCTCCATCACATTCTTAAGTCCAGTCATTGAGGAATACAATAAAGCCTTTCTTTGTAGTGGTTTACCCATTTTCCTGCTTTATCACCATCGGTGACCATTGGTTGGTGGGCTGGAGCAGGTGGGCGATAACATTACATCAGGATGGGCTGGGTTAGACTTTACTTTGAGTCCCAAAACCTGGCGGGGTGGAGGGTGGGGTGATGGTGATGTAGAGGTCATTGATCACACTCCCCAGGTCCTGGTCCAAGCTGCCTATGTTTAATTCTTGGATTCCTGGCCATAATAAAGACCCACAGGCAAATGCGCCCATTGGGGGCCTCAGTTTTCTCTTATGTATAATGGGGATTAGGAGCTGCCCCACCCCTGGTCCTTTGGAAGATGTGAAGAGCTGTGTCCATTCCTGTATAGCTCCATCTGTAGGGGGCATCCTAGGGCCAGGCACCTGTAGCTGTCCTAGTTACCACCAGATGCCTATGCTCCCACGTGTGTGCTGGAAAGAAATGGGGTGTCTCAGAAGCCCAGAAGCCCCTGATCCAAATCAGTCCCCAAAACCCACCTGTAGGGAGGAGGGTTTGCACAATACCAAGGTCTTGGTGTGGATTCCCCAGCTAGCAATATCTGAGCAACTAGCTAGGGCCCCCTAAGCCTGTTTGCTGACTATGACATAGAAGCAATGATGGGGTTTACTTGAGCTCCTGGGAGCATCAATAAACGTAACAAAACACTGAGCTCTTAATCATGCCGGAATCCCATAGGACTTTGAGCTTGTATATGATGTTTTATATCAAGTTTTTAATATGAATATTTCCATAACTTTCCTTTTCACAGTTCTCTCACTGTGCTTAACTCTGATTTATTGGCATTTATATTGCATTAGTAATACCCTAGTTTTGTTTGTTCTATAGAGTGCCCCATAAATCAATGTTTACTGTAGAACTTTGACTAATCCATCTATATATGACCTAGTTTATTTTCTCTTCTGAATCACTCTATAACTGAAGCCAAGAGCATGCCTGTCAATTGGTGGATTATCACAGAAATATTTTGATTCATTTTCATATATACTGGGAGAGCTCTTCTTCTGGACCTCTACTTGCCCTAACTGCTGAATTAATTCTCCTCACACCCTCTTAAAACAAATTCATGATGCTTAAATGCAAAATGATGAGTACTATTATAAAGGTGTGTTATTCCACACTAGAGATTCTTTTCATAGTTACCTTCTGGGTTCGTTAAGGATCACTTTTTTTCTTTCCTAAAAATTCAATGCAGGTTTTATTTAAAATTTATATTGTTTAATATGATGTAAACAACAGATGATAGTTGGAAAAACAAAAAGCATTCTTATTTTAATGAATATTCATTTGAGTGTACTGAAAAGCTTCCAAATACATTTTTTAAAAATTCAGTGAAATGTGGCTGGTAAAAGTGTAAGTGATAAAGTATTAAGTATTCTATAAGTTTTCTAAATTAGGATGTTTTTGAAACATTTAAAATTTTCAGTCTACTTTAGCTCTGAATGGGTTAAAGGGAAGTTTTTAAATCAAAATGAAATCAAAATGAAATTTTTGTGTAGGTGTGTGTGTATCTCCATATATTGGATAGTTTCCACAAAAATTGTTTTAAAATTTTGCCTAATATTTTATGGCTTGTGTGAATACTGAAAATATCAGTTCTGTTTTACATTCTGTGTTATTTTTGTGATTAATTTTTTAGTTGTATTTTTGTATTTTGCATATATTTTTATTTTTAAAAAGTGAAAAGCATATTTTGTGACTTTAAATTGAGATCTTGTTTTGTAATGACTTGGACATTTAAAACAATTTTTTAAATGTTTATTTATTTTAGAGAGAGAGACAGAGTGTGAGCAGGGGAGGGGCCGAGACAGAGGGAGATACAGAATCCAAAGCAGGCTCCAGCCTCTGAGCTGTCAGCACAGGGCCTGATGTGGGACTTGAACTCACCAACGGTGAGACCATGAACTGAGCTTAAGTCAGACACTTAACCGACTGGCCACCCAGGCATCCCATGACTTGAACATTTCAAGTGCAGTTTTGTTTAAAAATTTTTTAAATAATCTTAGGCTTTTTGTTTTCATGTTAGGATTGGCGCAGTTAATTTTCTATTTGAACTGAGATATAAACTGATATTTTTTCCTTCTCATTTGCAAAATCCATCTTAATATTTATTTCATTATTTTCTCTACAAATTGATAATCAAATTTAATACGTGTATGTCTCTAAACGTTTACCAGTATGTAGATGTCAGAGGTGTTCCCAGGCTGTATACTGTGTACCACTAACCCATTCTGGTTTTCCTTCTAGAATAAGTTTCTAGATATAAATGTAAGGTTTCTCAATAAAGTTACATTTACTATTTATGTATTTTGAGAGAGAGAGAAAGCAGGGGAAGGGCACCCCAAGCAGGTTCTGTGCTGTCAGCCCGAAGCCTGACATAGGGCTTGAACCTACCAACCATGAGGTGAGATCATGACCTGAGCTGAAATCAAGAGTCAGACGCTTAGCCAACTGAGCCACCCAGGTACCCCCATTTATTACCCATTAAAATACATTTAAAAAATTTTTTTTAATTGAGGTATAGTTAACATGTAATATATTAGAGGTACAACATAGTGATTTGACACATACATCATGAAACACTCACCATAAGTGTAGTTATCATCTGTCACCATTCGAAGTCATTACAATATTATTGACTGTATTCCCCATGCTGTATTTTCATGTCTCTGACTTCCTTATTTTACAATGAGAAGTTTGTACTAATCAATCCCCCTCAACTATTTTGCAAATCCCTCTTCTCCTTCCTCCCTGGCAACCACTAGTTTTCCATGATTCAGTTTCTCTCCTTTGTTGTATTGTTTTTTAGATCCCACACATAAGTGAAATCATATGGTAGTTGTCCTTCTTTGACTTATTTCACTTGGCATAATGCCCTCTACATCCATACACACTGTCGTGAATGGCAAGATTCCATTTTTTTTTATGGCTGAGTAATAGTCCGTTGCGTATATATACCACATCTTTATCCATTCATCTATCAATGGACACTTTAGTTACTTCCATATCTTGTCTATTGTAAATGATGCTGCAGTAAATGCAGGGATGCACAGATCTTTTTGAATTAGTGCTTTTGTTTTCTTCGGGTAAATATCCAGAAGTGGAACTATTGGATTGTATCGTTCTATTTTCAGTTTTTCAAGGAACCTCCATATTGCTTTCCAGAGTAGCTTCACCGACTTACATTCCCATTAACTGCAGGAGCGTTCCCTTTTCTCCATATCTTCACCAACACTTGCTTCTTGTCTTTTCGATACTAGCCATTCTGACTGGTGTGAGGTGATGTCTCATTGTGGTTTTGATTTGCAAGTCCCCAATGATGAGTGATATTGAACATCTTTTCATGTGTCTGTCATCTGTATGCCTACTTTTTAAATTTTTTAATGTTTATTTATTTTTGAGAGAGAGAGAGAGAGTGCGAGCAAGGGAGGGAAGGCAGAAAGAGAGGAGACACAGAATCCAAAACAGGCTCTAGGCTCTGCACTGTCAGCACAGAGCCCAACGCGAGGCTCGAACTCACAAACTGTGAGATCATGATCTGAGCCGTAGTCAGATGCCTAACCAACTGAGCCATCCAGGTGCCCCATGCCATCTGTATGTCTTCTTGGAAAACTTTCCATTCAGGTCTTCTGGAAATTTTTAATTGATTTGGAGCTTTTTGGTGTTGAGCTATGTGAGTTCTTTACAAATTTTGGATATTAACTCCTTATTGGATATATCATTAGCAAATGTCTTTTCTGATTCAGTAGCTTGACTTTGCATTTTTGTTGATGGTTTCCTTTGCTATGCAAAAGGTTTAGTTTTAGTCCTATTTATTTTTGCTTTTGTTTTCCTCATCTACAGAGACATATTCAGAAAAGTATTGCTGAGGTCAATGTACAAGAGATTACTGCCTGTTTTCCTTTAGTAGTTTCATGATTTCAGGTCTTCTGTTTAGGTCTTTTTTTTTTTTCTTTTCAATATATTAAGTTTATTGTCAAATTGGTTTCCATACAACACCCAGTGTTCATCCCAAAAGGTGCCCTCCTCAATACCCATCACCCACCCTCTCCTCCCTCCCACCCCCCATCAACCCTCAGTTTGTTCTCAGTTTTTAACAGTCTCTTATGCTTTGGCTCTCTCCCACTCTAACCTCTTTTTTTTTTTTTTCCTTCCCCTCCCCCATGGGATTCTGTTAAGTTTCTCAGGATCCACATAAGAGTGAAACCATATGGTATCTGTCTTTCTCTGTATGGCTTATTTCACTTAGCATCACACTCTCCAGTTCCATCCACGTTGCTACAAAAGGCCATATTTCATTCTTTCTCATTGCCACATAGTATTCCATTGTGTATATAAACCACAATTTCTTTATCCATTCATCAGTTGATGGACATTTAGGCTCTTTCCATAATTTGGCTATTGTTGAGAGTGCTGCTATAAACATTGGGGTACAAGTGCCCCTATGCATCAGTACTCCTGTATCCCTTGGATAAATTCCTAGCAGTGCTATTGCTGGGTCATAGGGTAGGTCTATTTTTATTTTTCTGAGGAACCTCCACACTGCTTTCCAGAGCGGCTGCACCAATTTGCATTCCCACCAACAGTGCAAGAGGGTTCCCGTTTCTCCACATCCTCTCCAGCATCTATAGTCTCCTGATTTGTTCTCTGTTTAGGTCTTTAATCCATTTTGAGTTTATGTTTCTGTATGGTGAAAGAATATGGTTCAGGTTCATTCTTTTGCATGTAGGTGTCCATTTTCAATACCATTGATTGAAGAAACTGTCTTTTCCCCATACTACGTTCTTGCCTCCTTTGTCATAGATTAATCAGATAAGTGTGGGTTTATTTCTGGGCTCCCAATTTTAATAACCTCAGGAATATTAGCATTTTTGTTTGAATTGTCTTTTAGTAATTTTATTCATAATATCTAATCTTCCTATATCAAAAATGGCTTATATCTATTTTTATTTAGGTCTGCTTTTCACAATTCCCATAAGTTTTTAGGTTTCTTTCAATTTTTTTAAAAAAAGCTTTTAGTGTTTATTTTTGGGAGAGAGTGATAGAGCGTGAGGCAGGGAGGGGCAGAGAGAGAGGGAGACACTGAATCCAAAGCAGGCTCCAGGCTCTGAGCTGTCAACACAGAGACCAATGAGGGGGCTCTAAGTCATGAACCATGAGATGACCTGAACCGTTGTAGGATGCCCAACCGACTGAGCCACCCAGACGCCCCAATTTCTTTCAATTCTTTTGTCACATTTCTTAGTATTTATTTTTCAATTTTTTATTTATATTTCATTAAGATATTTTCTCTAAATGTTTAGATGGGAGAAGGCGTCCTACAGGATTACCATTGATTTTTTACTTTATTGAATTTCCATGTTAATATTTCATATGATTTTAAAAGGATTCTCGGCTATAGAAATGTCATTTGTTCTAAGTATAATTCATAAATATGCCCTCAGCCTTAGAGCATTAAATATTCCAGACATATCTTACCACCCATCCTCTGATCCATATCTCTTACCACTTCCAGAGTAGACAGACACACAGCTTCTCAGGTAGCCATACCAGTTGTGACTTCTGCACTCCTGCTCTTTGTTCGCACACAAAAGAAAGGCTAGTGGTTTCCTGACCATCCCCAGCTCAGTTTTACCTGAGAACTTACACACCTTGGTACATCTCCCATAGTACCCTCCACACCTGTTTGCACTGGTTGCAAGAAATGGTAATATATATATAAAACCTGACATGGATTTCAGTCCCTGGGCTTTGGGTTTCTCCATGATCTCCAAACTCAAGGACAGGGGAAATGGAATTTAGACTAACAGGGAACCACAACCCTGAGAACATGCCAGTGGGGTCTCTGAGCGGCTTTGGAAGGCTGGACTTGTGTCTTTCTATTCACGATCTTTCACTGGTCTCAGCGCCCTCAGGACGTAGGTACCACACCTCAGCCCGCCACTACAGCAGTGACTGCGCTGCACACCCTCTGTTCCCCAAGGGCAGAGGGTGGGTCCTACACCCCCGATTCCTCACGCGACGGCCCCCCTGTAACCTGCTCCCGCACTCCGTCACGCCGGCGCTCATACACGGAGCCCGCGCCCAAGAGCGCCTCCCCGGCCCGGACACCGGAACCTGGGCCGCAAGGACGCGAGCAGGCGCCCCGCGCTCGGGCCTGGAGGGTCTGGGGGGAGGGGGAGGGCCCGGGGGCCAAGCGTTTACCTCAGCCGGGTCCCTGCGCGCGGCTGCCTCCATCGGACTCTGTGAGCGGAGCAGACACCCGGGCCGGCAGTCCCTGTCCCGGCCCCGGAGTGGGCAGCCCGGGCGGCGTCGCCGAGTTGCGAACCCGCCTCTCTGCCACGCGCCCATTTCTCTTCCATCACCTTGGTCCCATCCTGGCGCTGGAGAATCGGAACACACCCTAGAGCAGCAAAGCAGCCACCACTGGGAGGAGACCGGAAGTCCCGATATAAGCGATGAATTTCAGCGGAAATGCTTCCGTTGGCTCAACTCCGCGCGCGGTCTTCTGGGTAATGTAGTTGGGGGCCCGTGGAGACCGCTGCAGAGATTTTCTCCATGCTGACCAATCAGAGAATGCAATGCGGCTCCCTAAGGGATCCCGGAAACCTAGAGAGAAGAAGAGTTGTTTCTTGTTAACTGCGGTGAGGGCATAATTTTGAGAGACTACAACATATCAGGAAGATTATTATACGCAGGATAATACCCATTGTTTGGAGTGAACTTTGGAGCCACTGTCCCTAACACCAAGCCAACCAAAATAAGTCAGAGGAAGTCCTTGTGGAAGGAATCACCTTTTAAGCCACCAAGTGGCTTGTTCTTTGAAGTTAACCAATTGAGTTCAACTTCTGCAGGTGTTAACCCAGTTATAGTAGGTGGTGTTAGCCACAGCACAGACAACTCCTTGCTCAGGTAGAAGATAATCAAGAGCTCTTCTATTAAAAAAAAAAAAAAGTTAATGTTTATTTTTGAGAAAGAGTGAGGGAGGGGACAGAGAGAGAGAGGAGGGGGAGACACAGAATCCGAAGCAGGCTCCAGGCTCTGTGTCAGCACAGAGCCTGATGTGGGGCTCAAACTCATGAGCTGCAAGATCATGACCTGAGCCGAAGTTGGACATTTAACTGACTGAGCCCCCCAGGCGCCCAGAGCTCTTTTATTATTAAGAACAACTTTGGTTAGAGAGTCTAAAGATCTTTTTAAGAAGCTATTGTCTTAGCACAAATTCTGTAATGTCTACCAGAGGTAAGGGCTTTCTGATCACATTTGCCTTTACATTTACTCCTACCCAGGGAAGTATGGCCCTGCCAAATGAAGCAAATCCTGAGTCATGAATACCTCCTTGTAGGTCTGTCTTGACAATGTGAAGCCAAGGAAGTTGATCAAGAAGATGCCTTAGTTTGCTTGTGAAAACAAGCAGTTAGATAGCCTAAGAGGGATTGCCTGCTGTGTGCTAGCTATCTAGGCGTTCATAGGCCCAAGGAGAATGATAACATTCACAGGGAAAGACAAACCCTGTCAGCGCACAAACTGTTCTCTTTGAAGTGTACTGCAGTGGGTGGGAGATGGGCTAGATGGGTGATGGGTATGAAGGACGGCACTTGTTATGATGAGCACTGGGTGTCGTATGTAAGTGATCAGTTAATTCTACTGAAACAATATTTCAGTGTATGTTAACTAGGATTTAGATAAAAATTTGGGGGAAAAAAGTGGTACTGTTCATGGATTCATTTGTAGGGATTGCTGTGTCTACCCATTCAAGCCAGGAGCCATTTAGGTTTTTGTTTTTGTTTTTTAAGTTTATTTATTTATTTATTTATTTATTTATTTATTTGTTTTGAGAGAGAGACAGAGAGAGGGAAAGAATGTGAGCAGGGGAGGGGCAGAGAGAGAGAGAGAGAGAGAGAGAGAGAGAGAAAATCCCAAGCAGGCTCCATGCTGCCAGAGCAGAGCCCGATATGGGGTTTGAACCCATGAACTGTGAGATCATGATCTGAGCTGAAATCAAGAGCTGGATGCTTAACCGACTAGCCACCCAGATGCCCCAGGAGCCATTTAGCACATATGGAAAGAAAATCTCCCAGCCTAAAAGACTGAGTCCTTCTAAATACCTTGCAAGGATGTTTACTGCTGGTGAGATCTTTTAGTGAGTAGGGGCAGATCTGACATAGATAATCAAGGGAAGGTGATGGTACAAACATACTAAGATTTATATGAAGTATTTGTGCCTAATTTGGTACATACAGTTATAATTGAAGGAAGGTAAAAACAAGGCACAGGTTGTTCTTTACACAAAAGTGGAATTTGGTAAGAGACTTCTTAAGGGGCAGTAGGGGTAGAGGGGGGTTGATTGTAGTTTGCATTTACAAATAGAATAGAAGAGTAATTGGTCACAGGGAGAACTAGGAGGTCTCTAGTCTCATGGGAAGACTGGTATCTTTGATGACAAATCCAGCAGCCTGAAAACGTTACCCACCCCCCAACCTTAGCAGTGGCCTGGGAGTTACTAATAAACGTGTTATCTTTCCAGATCAATGCCAGAGTAAAGGAAAAAAAGTGAAGAATAAAAGATTTCATGCTTAAAGTATGAAGTCTTGATCCAGCATCTTGGACGGAAGCAGTCTGCTTCAATGTCAGCTGCTTCTCTTATTTGTTGATTTTATTTGGAGGTCTATAGCGTCTGTATAGGACCAGATGTCAGCTGGTGACTTTAGCTGTGAGATGTGTATCTAAGGCTCAATTACAGCTAATTTTGAATTAGTGTTGGTGGTCAGGAGCACTTGAAAGGTCCTTTCCAATGGGTCTCTAGAGCTGTTTTTCTCTAGAGAAACAGTTGTGATGTTTCCAAATACCCAGTCACCAGGCTCCAGACTATGACTAACAGGATCATTGGAATTAGAAGCAAGGAAAGATTCTTTAACCTTTTGGTGATAGGTTTTAGCATAAGACACGAAAAACTTAGAATCACTGGTTATATTAGTATGAGATAACAAGGGATCAGCAGAATGTGGGATCAGCCAATAAACACTGGTTTACTGGTGACTATTTCATATGGAATGAGTCTATGTTTTCCAAGAGGGGTACTGCAAATAGTCAGCAGAGCCAGAGGCAACACCTTAGGCCAAGGGGCTCCAGTACTGTCAGCAAGCTTAGATATTTTAAGTTTTAGGATTCCATTAGTTCTCTCAACGTTGCCTGATGGATAGTGATAACTCCAGAAGGTTTGAATGGCACTCATTAAAGCTTATAAGATTTTCCCAGTGAAGTGGATGTCTCAGTCACTGGAAATTATGGAAGGTATACCCCATGTAGGAAACATTTTCTAACAGTTTCCTTGCCACTATGAGGGCATCAGCTTTGTGGCAGAGGAAGGTTTCAACGCATTTGGAAAACATACATATAATAAGGACATATTGACCACCCATACTAGGTGGCAATTGAATCAACTCCAGCTGTGGGCAATCAAGAGATATAGAGGGAGGAGTTTGAGGCCTCTGCGGGGAAAATAGTTTGTCCACTATTAGATGTTGATGGTAAACTGTTTTTGCAATTTTGTAGAAGTCTACCCACCGATGTTTACTTATAACTGAGTCATCTTGAACACACCTTGGCTGATGAAGGAATGTAAAAACAAATAAACAAAAGGATTTACCATGGAGCTGGGAAGAACCAAGCAGCTGTCTTGGGTTCCCATGGCCCTAACCATTTATTGAATTTGCAACCATTGTCCTATCTTAATTTTTCTGATCGGGGAGCAGACTATTGTCATGTCACAGGAACATCAGGATGGCAAAACTCTGGCAGCAAGAGGTCATTTTTTGTTGTTGGAGAATGGCCTTAATCCACATGTGGATAATTGCAACTTTTACAGATTCTGTTGCTGCTGCCTCTGCATGACAGTCAGCTAGGACATTTCCTTGGTACTTAGGTGTAGTCTGTTTAATGTGAGCCTTAATCTTGATGACAACAATTTCAGAAGGTAGGAGAATAGCAGTAAGAAGGTCATTTACATGTCCTTTTAAAAACATTTTTTTAATGTTTATTTAGTCTTGAGAGAGAGAGAGAGAGAAAGAGAGAGAGTGAGTGGGGGAGAGGCAGAGAGAGAAGGAGACACAGAATCTGAAGCAGGCTCCAGGCTCTGAGCTGTCAGCACAGAGCCCAACGCGGGGCTTGAACTTACAAATCGTGAGGTCATGACCTGAAGCAAACTTGGATGCTTAACCAACTAAGCCACCTAGGCGCCCCATTCATTTTTTTAAAAAGTTTTTAATTCATTTTGAGAGAGAGAGACAGACAGAGGGTGCACACCAGTGGGGGAGGGACAGAGAGAGAGGGAGAGAGAAAGAATCCCAAGCAGGCTCATTGCTGTTAGCACAGAGCCCAATGTGGGGCTCGAACCCATGAAGCATGAGCTCATGACCTGAGCCAAAATCAAGAGTTCAATGCCTAGCCAACTGAGCCACCCAGGTGCCCTACATGTTGTACATTTTTGATTGGGGTCCCAGTGGTTGTAAGAAAACCCTTTGTTTCTATAACATTCCAAATTTACGGATGACCCCAAAGGTATATTGGCTATCAGTATAAATATTAGCAATTTGGCCTTTCGATAACTGGCATGCTCTGATAAGGGCATAGGGCTCTGCTTGTTGGGCTGATTTAGCCTGTAGGAGATTTTTCTTCTCAAGTAGTTCATATTGGGTGATAACAGCATAACCAACCTGGAAATTATCTTTGTTTTTTTTTACAGTGTGACCCACCAACAAACAAAAATAGATCAGAATTAATTAATGTGATGTCTCAAATCAGGATGTGGTATATGAAATGGGACATTATTACCCCACAGTCATGGGACTCACCTTCATCAGGGGTAGTGACATGGCAGGATTAGTAAGATTACAGTGTTAGGTGGTGAAAGCAGGTTACTCTGCATGCAGAGAAATTAATTCAGAGTTAAGAGGATTCTTTTAATGTTGATTTATTTTTAAGAGAGAGAGAGCAGGGAAGGGGGAGAGAGAGAGAGTGGGGACAGAGGATATGAAGTGGGCTCTGCACTGACAGCAAAAAGCCTGATGTGGGGCTTGAACTCAGGAACCAGGAGATCATGACCATAACCAAAGTTGGATGCCCAATCCACTGAGCCACCCAGGCGCCCTACATCTATCTGAATTCTTATAGGCTTTACACTTTTTATTCTTTTTAATCAGCATTGGAAGGGTCAGATTTTTGAACACCTCGATTAAATTAGAGAAGTATTGCTGGAATTTTTCCTCTTCTATATCAAAGAAAATTATAAAGAATATGGGTATAGGTCAGTCAGGAAACTAAGGTGAGAGCTCCACTGAAGGCAACAGATTAGCCCTTTTAATTTAGAAAGATCTCTGCCTAATAGATTGATTGGGGCTGTATTGTACAGGAAAATGGAATGTTTTTCATTGAAAGACCCTAGAGTCACTTGTACTGATTGGTATAGAAATTTTCTCTGAATTTTATGAGACAATCCCTCTATGCAAACTTTTTCACTGCTAGAGATGTTGTTGGCCTATGAGAGTGGGAATTAAAGTAGACAGTGTAACCCCAGTACGTACCAGAATTTGTCAAGGCTTTCCATTAAATTTAGCTTTCCCTTGGCTGTTTAAGGGTATTACTGTATGTAGTTTACTGGAGGGCCCCCTGGAGCCCCATCTATTTGGGGAAGATTCCGTTTGATTGAATGTTAATTTGTATAAAACAGGGGGAAAAAGGCTGATGAGGAAGCTGTTTGGTTCAGTTGATGAAGCCTTGACTTTTGGAGAGAAACCCATGCTCACAGAGGCATTCTGGGCTTCATTTGGTTTGTTTGTTGCTGCAGCTTTTGGTATCTTTGAATAAAACCAGCTGTGTCCTAATTGGAAAATGGGAAATGATGATTTGATCCCCACATACAGCCCTTCAGGTTTATTCTCCAAAATTGGGCAATCAGTTTTTGGAACACTGCTTAGCCATGATATTCATTAGACTCTGGGAAAAAATGACCAATTAGAGGCACCTGGGTGGCTCAGTCAGTTAAATGTTGGACTTCGGCTCATGTCATGATCTTGAGGTTGCTGAATTGTGGCCCTGCATCAGACTCTGCACTGACAACTCAGAGCCTGGAGCCTGCTTTTGATTGTGTGTCTCCCTCTCTCTGTCCTTCCCCCGCTTATTCTCTCTCTCTCCCCACCTCTCAAAAAATTACCAATTAATGGATCCATATATTATAATACTGTCTTGCAGTTAGGTTTCTCTTGTAAAAGGGAGATATTTGGAAATAGAGCCTTTAAGATTTTGTTTGCATCTTGTATGTGTTTCCAAGTATGTTGTGAATATGAAATATTTTCTCTACCTCCAGATGGTCTTGCTAAAGCTTATTTGTAAAAGGTTTCTATTTAGTTGTTTTAAATGTAAGTTCTTGTAAGAATTAGGCATCAACAATAGCCAAATTATGGAAAGATCCCAAATGTCCGTCAACTGATGAATGGACAAAGATGTGGTGTACACACACACACACACACACACAATGGAATACTACTCAACGATTAAAAAGAGTGAAATCTTGCCATTTGCAACAACGTGTATGGAACTAGAATGTATTATGCTAAGCAAAATAAGACAGGGAGAGAAAGACAAATATATGATTTCACTCATATGGAATTTAAGAAACACAACAGATGAACATAGGGAAAGGGAAGGAAAAATAAGATAAAAACATACAGGGAGGCAAACCATAAGAGACTCTTAAATACAGAGAACAAACTGAGGGTTGCTGGAGGGGAGGTAGGTGGGGGGTGGACTAAATGGATGATTGGCATTAATGAGGGCACTTGTTGAGGTGAGCATTGGGTGTTATATGTAAATGATCAATTAATCACTGGGTTCTACTCCCAAAACCAATACTACATTGTATGGTAACTAACTTGAATTAAAATAAATATATTTAATAAAAAAGAATTAGGTATTCTAAAACTCAGAAAGATAGAAACTAATCCAAATGTTTTTCCTGTGATCTTAGATAATATCCAGTATTAAAGCTAATTTAAAGTTGTTGGTTTAATTAAAATGGACATGACTTTAGGGGCACTTGGGTGGCCCAGTCGGTTAAGCATCCGACTTTGGCTCAGTTCATGATCTCGCAGTTCGTGAGTTCGAGCCCCGCATCAGGCTCTGTGCTGACAGCTTGCAGCCTGGAGCCTGCTTTGGATTCTGTGTCTCCCTCTCCCTCTGCCCCTCCCCTGCTCACACTCTGTCTCTCTCTCCCAAAAAATAAATAAAAGATTTTTTTAAAAATGGACATGACTTTAGAGTTATCAACATAACATATAAAACTTATTCTGCCTATACTTACTAAAACTCAAGTAAGTTGATGTTATTTCCATTGGAAAATTTGTTAGAAAAGAAAAAAAAACTTTAAACTTTGTCTAATGCTTTGTGAAGTTTTATGAGTAATCCAAGAACAAGTAGTAATTAATACTACTGGAGGGGTGCCTGGGTAGCTCAGTTGGTTAAGCATCCACCTCTTGATTTCAGCTCAGGCCATGATCTTGAAATTCATGAGATGGAACCCCTTGTTGGGCTCTGTGCTGGTGGTGGAGAGCCTGCTTGGGATTTCACTTTCTCCCTCTCTGTCTGCCCCTCCTCCACTCATTCTCTTTCTTCATATCTCTCTCTCTCTCTCTCTCTCTCTCTCTCTCTCTCTCTCTCTCTTTCAAAATAAGTAAACTTAAAAGAAAGCCTACTGGAAATAATAAGGGAAATGCCATATGCAAGGAAGTAGGAAAAACTTACTCCTCTAAAGAGGGAAAGCTTAGGAAAAAATCTGAATGATGTAAAATGGAAAGTTGTAGAAGGTTTATGAGAAGTGAATCTTTGAAAAGGAATTTTGTGCCTGGTCAGGACTGGCTGAGATTATGGAGAATGGTGTGTAAAAAAGTTTACTAGGGAGTGACCACTACCTGGGGAAGAGAAAGGGTAGTGAGAGAGAAGTTGAGAAGTGATACAATATCAACAGAAGCCTAAGCTGATTCTCTGAGGAATCTCAAAAGTTGGATTACCCTTCAGACCCATCCTAAATTGGGGCAAAAGCAATGGGCTTTCATAACAGTCATTGCATGTGACCACCCAGGAAGAGAGCATGCAAAGCAGCTATCTTCAGCCAGGCAATCTGATGGTGTCTGACATTGAGAACTGTTGGCAGCATTCCAACAGCTGAGGGTCCTTCACTCATGGTGAAGATTCTAGTTGGCACATCACAGCATCCCCCACAATTACTGAGATCCACGCAGTGCTCTGGATGTCCTTCCCTCAATAAGTGTATGTATCAACATGCAAGATGACAGCGAAGAAAAAGGAAGGACTGCATAAATTTAAAAAATAAAGTTGATCTTATTGGAATAAATGAGTTTTATTAAATTTTTTTTTTCAACATTTTTTATTTATTTTTGGGACAGAGAGAGACAGAGCATGAACGGGGGAGGGGCAGAGAGAGAGGGAGACACAGAATCGGAAACAGGCTCCAGGCTCCGAGCCATCAGCCCAGAGCCTGACGCGGGGCTCGAACTCACGGACCGTGAGATCGTGACCTGGCTGAAGTCGGACGCTTAACCGACTGCGCCACCCAGGCGCCCCGGAATAAATGAGTTTTAATATCAGAAGTACACCAGTAAAAAATTGGAATTTGGCTTTTCTCTCTGTTAAAATGAGTTTACTTAGATTACTGGTCAAAATTGTAAACAGAAATTTTTCTTTATCTATAATGTGCCTGTAAAAACAAGGTTTTAATATTTTGTCTTTATTTGGTCTTTGATTAAAGTTGAATCTTCTCAATATTAAAAGAGATATGTTTTTTTAAACAACTATGTAACCCTGTGCATTTGTCTTTAGAATCTCTTATTGTCACCTTGGCATAATAGATAATTAAGTTTTGTAATGACCTGTAATCTTACTTAGGCATGTGCTTTAAAACCTCTGATTTTTCCGACACACTTCCTAAAATTTACCTTCTAAATGAAGTCTTTTTAACTAATTAGGCTTGTTTATTTGGTAGGTTAAATGTCAAATTATATGCAAAGCATTGTCAAAAAAGTGATGATAAACCTTCATAGGTTATATTGTGTGGGTGAATGCTATAACTGTTCCAGAAATTCCTAACATTTTGATATGTCCTAATGTAACTATTGAAGCATTGTGTGTCAGAGAAATAACCAAATTTCCTTGTCAATGACATTGTAATGAACTATGGCCATTTTGGGCCCCCTTTTTTTTTTGTCATTTACAGTTATTGTTGTGCTCTGATGCTCTTGCAAATGTGTTTCAACTTTAAAGAGATTCATAGAAGGGATTTTGACAACTACAGGTCTCTGGTAATTTCCAGGAATAATGGGAAAACTGCATTCAAACAGGCATGGAACTGAATGAATTAAGGAAGATGAGTAGTTAAAGTGTCAAATGATGAAGATTCCTTTTGTACATTGAAGCAAATTCTGTTATCAATAGGAAAGGACAGAAAACAAAGGCTTCCAAGGATGGATAAATGCATGGACCATTGATGGAATTCTCCCTTAAAAACCTTTATGCCATCCAAGAGATTCAAGCTGAAGAAAACATGTTTAGACTTATTTGTCAGCTCACCATCATTTTTGGTCATGAATTTGTTAAAGCAGGTTGGTATTAGTGCTATTTGTAGGAAGCCAAAAATATGCAGATGACACCCCAAATAAGGGTCATGACCACTTACTCTCTGAACTGGTGATTGCAGTAAGATATAGAAAGCAAAGAACTGTCAGCGGTGCTATGGTACCTTACATGAATAGTCAAGATTGAAATACTTCTGCACTTGAAGTGGTTTCTGTAACCCTTATCAGAAAGATTAAATGTGGGTCCTGGAGCAACAATAGATCCATTCGGTACCAGCTATTGAGAAAGTACATTGATTATGCTAGGCAGTCTACCCAGTGCTACCCACAGAAGCTACTCAGATTCTTCAAGATGAACTTGGGTTAATACAAGACCTTTCAGGACAACCTTTTTCTCCATGCCCCAAATGACTACAATTGAGACATCAGGTCCTGGGCGAGCTTTTTGGTGATGGACTCTTAAGCTCGTGCAACATGGGTGGCCAAGGTGCTTTTTGGCCTGTCTTTCGGTCTTTCTGTCTGTCTTTCTGTCTTTATATCTTTACTTATTTATTTATTTACTTATTTATTATTTAGTTGTTTAAATTCAAGTTAGTTAACATACAGTATAGTTTTGGCTTCAGGAGTAGAACCCAGTGATTCATCTCACATATGATGCCCAGTGCTCATTCCAAAAAGTGCCTTCCTTAATGCCCATCACCCTTTTAACCCATCCCCCACCCACCTCCCCTCCAGCAGCCTGCAGTTTGTTTTCTGTATTTAAGAGTCTTGGGGGGAAGGGCCAAGATGGCAGGGCAGCATGAAAATTCTCTGCTTCTCTCATCCCTAAAATGCAGCTAGATTAGCACAAACCATTTGCACCCTAAAAAATTGACCTGAGGATTAACACAACAATCTGCATAACTTGAGCCACAGAATTTGGCAGGTACATGGCATGGAGAGGTGAACTAGGGGAGAGAGAAGCTGCAGAGAGTAGGGAGCTATTTTTGTGGAGAGAGGACAGAGAAAGGGGGGAGAGTACAGGAAAAGCACTTCTGAAAGTAGCTGAAGAGAAAGAGAAAGAGTGGAAACACCCACAAGTGACTGAACAAGAAAGGGAGAAAGGAGAAAGGAGAGGGTTTCAATATCATTAGGACTCTACAAACAGGGGAGAGGGGACTCAGAAATTCCTCAGCTCAATACCTGGTGGTGCTCTGGTGGGAAGGGTGAATCCCCAGGAGTAGGCAGCAAGGTCCCAGGGGTCTACAGGCCACAAAGAGAGAAGTGGTTCCCCTGCTTGGAGAGTATTGGGTAGAGGCCATTATGGCCTTCCCACAGGCAAAGGTCCCAGTGGACCCTAGAGAACAGCCATGTTTGCTGGTATTGAAACAAAGATGCCAGGATGTGGTGAAACCCAGCATTGGTTGTGTGTTGTGATTTACCATAATCCCTGAACCTCTGCTGCTGTGGGATTGCATGCACTTTTTCTGGAGCAGGCTGGCACCTGGCCATTGCTTGGTGAGACCCTCTGCCAGAGGGTGAGAGCAGGTCCAAGCCACAGGGTCCTCAGAAGTGAGGGGTTTGGAAACAGCCTCATCTGAGATAAAATTCGGATGGGAGGTGCTGCCTGGAAGACTGATGGCTTGGACACAGACAGTGTAAAAGTAGGGAGTGGACAGAAGTCGGAGATAAAGGAGGGGTGCTTGGTTGCCACTTGATGAGAGTGTAGTGTTCCTGTGCCAAGAGACTGGGAAGCTGAGTGAAGCCATTTTCACTTCTCCCACGCATGCCACACCTATCCATCCCAGTAAGGTAAGCAGTGCCACCTAGTGGAGAATGGAGCTCTTACACCAAGCCCCATCCAACCACACCAACCAAGCCCTAGAGGACCACAGTCTCTCTGCCTGCTTAGTGTATGGACTATAAAGTGCTTCATAGTTTGACTTCTAGGGGAAACTGAATGTAATTTCATTTGGATTTCACTCTGTTCACTGGTCCATCTATTCATTTTTTATTTATTTCTTTTTCTTTTCTTAAAAAAATTTTTTAATGTTTATTTATTTTTTGAGAGAGAGACAGAGCATGAGTGGGGGAGTAGTAGAGAGAGAGGAGACACAGAATCCGAAGCAGGCTCCAGGCTCTGAGCACAGAGCCCGACACGGGGCTCGAACCCACAAACCGTGAGATCATGACCTGAGCCAAAGTCGGATGCTTAACCAACTGAGCCACCCAGGCACCCCCTTTTTCTTTTCTTCTTGGATACAGAAAGAAAAAATTTATTTTTATTTTCTGTTTTTACAAAAAATGGGAAAAAATATCTTTACAATATTTTTTGAAAAATTTTTTATTCTTACTTTCTTCATTTCACTTTATTTTATTGTGTACATATGTTTTAATTTTTAAACCTTTTCTTTTCTTTTCCTTTTTTCTCTATTTTATCAAGCGTCTTTCAATAACCAGACCAAAAAAACTAGGAACTAGCATCCTTTATTTGATATTTTGTGCTCTTTTTAAACTTTATTTTATTAATTATTTTTCTTCCTCCAAAATGACAAAACGGAGGAATTCACCCCGAAAGAAAGAACTGGAAGAAATGACAGCGAGGGATGTAATCAACACAGATAAAAGCAAGATGTCTGAACTAGAATTTAGAATCATGATAATAAAAATACTAGCTGGGGTTGAAAAAAAGCATAGAATCCCTTTCTGTGGAGATAAAAGAACTAAAATCTAGTCAGGATGAAATTAAAAATGCTATAACTGAAATGCAATCTTGAATGGATGCCATGGAGGCAAGGATGGATGAAACAGAGCAGCAAATCAGCGATATAGAAAACAAAATTATGTACAATAATGAAGCAGAAAAAAAGAGGAAAACTAAGGCAAAAGAGCGTGGTATAAGAATTAGGGAACTCAGTGACTCATTAAAAGGAATAACATCTGAATCATAGGGGTCCCAGAAGATGAAGAGAGAGAAAAAGTGGTAGAAGGTTTATGTGAGCAAATCATAGCAGAAAACTTTCCTAACCTGGGGAAAGACACAGACATCAAAACCCAAGAAGCACAGAGAACTACCATTAGATTCAACAAAAACCAACCATCAACAATGCATATAAAAATAAAATTCAGGGGCGCCTGGGTGGCTCAGCCAGTTGAGCATCCGACCTCGGCTCAGGTCATGATCTTACAGTTTGTGGGTTTGAGCCCCGCATCAGGCTCTGTGCTGACAGCTTGCCCAGAGCCTGAAGCCTGCTTCAGATTCTGTGTCTCCTTCTCTCTCTCTGCCCCTCCCCCACTCATGCTCTGTCTCTCTCTCTCAAAAATAAATAAATGTTAAAAAAAATCAAATTCACAAAATACACAGACAAGGAAAGAATCATGAAAGCAGAAAGGGAAAAAAAGTCCTTAACATATAAGGGAAGAGGGATCAGGCTCGCAGCAGACCTATCCACAGGAACTTGACAGACCAGAAAGGAGTGGCAGGATATATTCAAAATGCTGAATTCGAAGAATATGCAGCCAAGAATCTTTTATCCAGCAAGGTTGTCATTCAAAATAGAAGGAGAGATAAAGAGTTTCCCAGACAAACAAAAGCTAAAGGAGTTTGTGACCACTAAACCAGCCCTGCAAGAAATTTTAAGGGGGGGGGGGCTCTTTGAGGGGAGAAAAGACAAAACAAAACCAGTAACACCAAAAGCAACAAAGACTAAAAGGACCAGAGAACATCACCAGAAACTTCCAACTCTACAGGCAACAAAGTGGCAATAAATTCATATCTTTCAGTACTCACTGTAAATGTCAATGTACTAAACGTTTCAATCAAAAGACATAGGGTATCAGAATGGATAAGAAAACAAAACCCATAGATATGCTGCTTAAAAGAGACCCATTTTAGACCTAAAGCTACCTGCAGATTGAAAGTAAGGGGATGAAGAATCATCTATCATGCTAATAGTCGCCAAAAGAAAGCCACAGTAGCCATTCTTATATCAGACAATCTAGATTTAAAATAAAGAATGTAACAAGAGATGAAGAAGGGCATTATATCATAATTAATGTGTCTACCCACCAAGAAAATCTAACAATTATAAACAGTTACGCCCTCAACCTGGCACACCCAAATATATAAATCAATTAATCACAAGCATGAAGAAACTCATTGATAATAACATAATAGTAGGGAACTTCAACACCCCACTTACAATAATGGACAGATCATCTAAGCAGAAAATCAACAAGGAAAAAATGGCTTTGAATGAGCTGGATGGACTTAACAGATATATTCAAAACATTTCATCCTAAAGCAGCAGAATACACATTCTTCTCCCATGCACATGGAACATTCTCCAGAATAGATCACATAGTGGGACACAAATCAGCCCTCAACAAGTACAAAAAGATTGGGATCATACCATGCATATTTTTAGACCACAATGCTATGAAACTCAAAATCAACCACAAGAAAAAAATTTGGAAAGACAGCGAATACTTGGAGACTAAAGAACATCCTACTTAAGAATGAATGGGCTGGGGCACCTGGGTGGCTCAGTCCGTTCAGCGTCCGACTTCGGCTCAGGTCATGATCTCAAGGTCCGTGAGTTCGAGCCCCGCATGGGGCTCTGTGCTGACAGCTCAGAGCCTGGAGCCTGTTTCAGATTCTGTGTCTCCCTCTCTCTGACCCTCCCCCGTTCATGCTCTGTCCCTCTCTGTCTCAAAAATAAATAAAAAAAATTAAAAAAAAAAAAAAAAAAAAAGAATGAATGGGCTAACCAAGAAATTAAAGAGGAAATTAAAAAGCACATGGAAGCCAATGAAAATGATAACACCACAGTCCCAAATCTCTGGGATGCAGCAAAGGTGGTCATAAGAGGGGAGTATATAGCAATCTAGGCCTTCCTAAAGAAGGAAGAAAGGTCCCAAATACACAACCTAACCTTACACCTTAAACAGCTGGAAAAAGAACAGCAAATACAACCCAAAGCCAGCAGAAGATGTGAAATAATAAAGCAGATTAGAGCAGAAATCAATTCTATATAACACACACACACACACACACACACACACACACACAGTAGAACAGATCAATGAAACCAGGATTTGGTTCTTTGAAAAAATTAACAAAATTCATAACCGCCCTAGCCAGTTTGATCAAAAAGAAAAAGGAAAGGACCCAAATAAATAAAGTCAAGAGTGAAAGGAGAGATCACAACCAACACTGCAGAAATACAAACAATAATAAGAGAATATTATGAGCAATTATACACCAATAAAGTGGGCAATCTGGAAGAAATGGACAAATTCCTAGAAACATAAAACTACCAAAACTGACACAGGAAGAAATAGAAAATTTGAACAAACCCATAATCAGTAGAGAAATTGAATTAGAATAAAAAATCTCCCAATAAACAAGAGAGTCAAGGGCCAGATGGCTTTCCAAGGAAATTCTACGAAACATTTAAAGAAGACTTAACACCTAATCTTTTGAAGATGTTCCAAAAAATAGAAATGGAAGGAAAACTTCCAAACTCATTCTATGAGACCAACATTACCTTGATTCCAAAACCAAAGACCCCACTAAAAAGGAGAACTATAGACCAAATTTCCTGATGAACATGGATGCAAAAATTCTCAACAAATTACTAGCCAACCGGATCCAAAGATACATTAAAAAAATTATTCACCACGATTGAGTGGGATTTATTCCTGGGCTGCAGGGCTGGCTCGATATCCACAAGTCAAACAGTGTAATACATTCCATTAATAAGATAAAGGACAAGAAGCACATGACCCTCTCAATAGATGCAGAGAAAGCATGTGACAAAATACAGCATCCTTTCTTGATAAAACCCTCAAGAAAATATGGATAGAAGAATCATACCTTAAGATCATAAAGTTCATATACAAAAGACCCACCACTCATATCATCCTCAATGAGGAAAAACTGAGACTTCCCCCCTAAGGTCAGGAACACGACAGGGATGTCCACTCTCACCACTGTTACTCAACATAGTATTGGAAGTCCTAGTCTCAGCAATCAGACAACACAAAGAAATAGAAGACATCCAAATTGGCAAGGAGGAAGTTAAATTTTCACTCTTCACAGATAACATGATACTCTATATGGAAAACCCAAAAGATGCCACCAAAAAATGGCTAGAACTGATCCATGGATTAGGCAAAGTTGCAGGATATAAAATCAATGCACAGAAATCGGTAGCATTCCTATACACCAATAATGAAGCAGCAGAAAGAGAAATCAAGGAATTGATCCCACTTATAATTGCACCAAAAACCTTAAAATACCTAGCAATAAACCTAACCAAAGAGGTGAAAATTCTATACACTGAAAACTACAGAAACTTATGAAAGAAATTGAAGAAGACACAAAAAAAATGGAAAAACATTCCATGCTCATGGATTGGAAGAAGAAATACTGTTAAAATGTTAGTACTACCCGAAGCAATCTACACATTCAATGTAATCCCTAATCAAAATAACACCAGCATTCTTCACAGAGCTAGAACAAACAATCCTAAAATTTGTATGGAACCAGAAATGACCCCAAATAGCCAAAGCAATCCTGAAAAAGAAAACCAAAGCTGGAGGTACCACAATTCTGGGCTTCAAGATATATTACAAAGCTGTAATCATCAAGACAGTATGGTACTGGCACAAAAACAGACACTCAGATCAATGGAACAGAATAGAGAACCCAGAAATGGACCCACAAACGGATGGCCAACTCATCTTTCACAAAACAGGAAAGAATATCCAATGGAGTAAAGACAGTCTCTTCAGCAAATGGTGTTGGGAAAATTGGACAATGACATGCAGAAGAATGAACCTGGACCACTTTCTTACACCATACATGAGAATAAACTCAAAATGGATGAAAGACCTAAATGTAAGACAGGAAGCCATCAAAATCCTCAAGGATAAAGCAGGCAAAAACCTCTTTGACCTCAGCTACAATGACTTCTTACTCAACATGTCTCCAGAGGCAAGGGAAGCAACAGCAAAAATGAACTATTGGGACCTCATCAAGATAAAAGCCTTCTGCACAGTGAAGGAAACAATCAGCAAAACTAAAAGGCAACTGACAGAATGGGAGAAGTAATTTGGAAATGACATATCAGATAAAGGGTTAGTATCCATAATCTATAAGGAACTTATCAAATTCAACACCCAAAAAACAAACAATCCAGTGAAGAAATGGGCAAAAGACATGAGTAGACACTTTTCCAAAGAAAACATCCAGATGGCTAACCGACACATGAAAAATGCTCAACATCACTCATCATCAGGGAAATACAAATCAAAACCACAATGAGATACCACCTCACACCTGTCAGAATGGCTAACATTAACAACTCAGGCAACAACAGATGTTGGTGAGGATGCAGAGAAAGAGGAACACTTTTGCACTGCTGGTGGGAATGCAAACTGGTGCAGCCACTCTGGAAAACACTATGGAGGTTCCTCAAAAAAATTAAAAATAGAACTACCTTATGACCCAGTAATTGTACTACTAGGTATTTATCCAGAGGACATAGGTGTGCTGTTTCGAAGGGGCACATGCACCCCAAAGTTTATAGCAGCCCTATCGTAGGCTCAAACCTAAAAACCATAAGATCATGATCTGAGCTGAAGTCAGATGCTTAGTTGACTGAGCCACCCAGGCACCCCACACCATTTTAATTTTACATTTCTCACATCACTGGATCTCATAGCCAGATGCTCATGCCTGCCACTACCTACCTGCCCCATTCCATAGGCATCTCTCTAGCCTCTCCACACATTACTTGTATTTTAATCACCTTCTCTTTACACTATAGATAAGGGTAGGATTCTCACTCAAGAGTTATGGGGATGGCCAAATAGACAATTCCTGACAAGGAATGGGTGAGATCAACAACATTATTATTAATCACATATATTCACAGCCTAGAGTAAGGAGACATTACACACATCCACATGGAGGTTTTACTCTGGAGAACAGAGAACAACCAAGAGCGGTGAAATACAAACCTTATAGGATCAAGAGGTGTGGCGTTCTCTGGTTTCTGCAGAAGGATGTGATTGGGTTAAGTAATTCCATGGCCTGGAACTGAAAAGTGCTACAGAGGAATAAGAAGGAATTGTGTTGGTCCATTGATAAGAAGAGGCTCCATTAAGTAGTTTCTGAAATGTCTGAGACTGTTGTAGTCAAAGCAAAGCTCTTGATAACCTCAGGTAATATTATTCCTACTCTCAATGTACTTGTCTCAGTCGATGGAGTTTCCATCTCTAGAGCTGCTGTGAACAAATACCCTGAATCCAGTTTTACCCCACTTTCCACGTTAGAAAATCTAGTTACCCCTTATTAGGACATGTATCCACAATCCAACCACATCTCCTAAGCCATGACTCTGACAAGTTAAACCTCACCTGAACACAGCATTAGCCTCCACTGTAATTTTGCTTCCTCCTCCCTCAACCTTGCAGTCTGTTCTCCATTCTGCAGCCAGATGTAGCTCACTGAGACCTTGATATCAGATTCCTTTTACCTCCAGAATAGACACCCAAGTTTCAACCAGGTGTTCCAGTCCCAACTCTTGATCATCTGCTATTCTTTCCCACTTGAAGACAGACCTGTGGGTTTTGAACATTCTCAGCTCAATTGTGTTTATAAGCATTTGCACATCCTAGTGCCAATTTCTGGGATAATTTAACATGCCTGTTTACACTAATTACCACAAGCCCATATAACCTGTGGAATTGACTTAGGATCCTGGGCTTGAGTTTCTCAGAGTTCCCAATCCTAGGATTGGCATTAGGAATGGCACTTAAGACTCCCAGGAAACCACAACTGACAGAACATAATGACGACTTTGGGGCCAGTAAGGGACTGGAACACCCTCCATTTATCTGTGTAGGCTCCATTGGTACATCTACGGTGGTGGGAGCCTGTGGGAAGAGGCAAGCCTTAGAAGAATGTGTCCATGGGAGGGTTAAATGGGTTCATGTCTTACTCAACCTTTGCTTGGTCCTGGGGTCAGGTGACCTCAGGCTAGCTTCTATCCTCTGTGCCTCAGTACTCAATGCCACCTCTTACCAACTATGTTGTGTGATTTTGAGCAAAGATGCTCAAATTCCCAGGGCCTCTGTGTCCTCATCACTCCTCTCTGGTCTGTTCTTTGAAGTTTCCTTTGAAGAAGCTTTTAAAACACAAACATAGATTGTGTCCCTCTTTTGTACAAAACTCTCCACAGCATCTAGAGTCCTCACAATGAAGGATAACCTTCTGCCTGCTATTGCAGACTTAATTCAGGATCAGACACTCCATTCCCTGCGGGCAGAATGTAGACCCCAGATTCCCAACTCCCACCCCCAGCTTAGTCTTCCCTTCATGCAGCTTAGGGCTGGGTGGGCAACAGGAAATCCTGCAGCTGAGTTCTTTTGGGGTCCCTGCTGGGAAAGTGTTGGGGAAGATCTGGACCTTTAGACCAGGCTATCTTGGTCCTCCCTGCAGAGGTGGAGACCCTCCTTCTCTCATCCATCAGGACTCAGGTGCACACAGGTACCCCCAGCCACTGAATCCCAGCTTCCTCCTCCATAGGGCGTGTCTTCACTGTTGACACCAGAGGCTGAGTCCCCACTTCTCCCTCAAGAGTCTGATGCCCCACCTTTAGCACCTGAGTAGTGTTAGTTCCATGTGTCAATCTGCAGGGCAACATACAGCTGGCACCATGTGGCCTTCCTAGACATTGCATTGGGCAATAAAGCCAAACCTGACCCCAACCAGCAGCATGTGACAGTTTTGGTTCTGCAGGCCTAGTATGGCATCACCAGCATCCTGGCCTTCATGAGACACTCCCTGGCCCTACTTCTCAGCCCCAGTGACACTTCAGAGCATCCTGACCACGAAGGAAAGATTCTGAAGGACTCTAGGAGTTTCTGTGGCCTGGGAGGAGGGGCCCTGTGGGAACCTAGGGGCTGTTGGTAGGCTGGGTCCAGCTGGGGCATGCAGAAACAAAATGGAAGGCAGTTTTCACAAAGAGGCAGCTTTAGGTCCACAAAATATGGAGATAAGAAGGTATCAGCTATAAAATGAGGAAGTAATTGTAGGCTGTCCCAGATATATTAAGTGAGAAAGTCAATGTATGGATCAGTATACAATACATGACT
The DNA here is from genome assembly GCF_028018385.1 of Neofelis nebulosa. Lineage (NCBI taxonomy): Eukaryota > Metazoa > Chordata > Mammalia > Carnivora > Felidae > Neofelis > Neofelis nebulosa. Next base: position 970,181 of record NC_080798.1, read on the forward strand.
TGATTTTTGCTAAGAAAAACAACATGTATTAGAATATGTTTGAGCACAGACATACGCACAGATTGATGCGCACATGTGCAGGCACGATCCTAAAAGGATAAACCTGTTACTGTAAACTTTGCTTTTCTCCAGGAGTTAGATTGATCAGAAACTATTCATGTTATATTTTATAAATGTATATAACACGATACCTCTTTAATAAAAACTTGAAATTTTGACAGTTTATATACTTCTTAAAGTTTTGGGAAACAAATATACTGATGCATTTTTGCAAACTCAGTGCAGAAATCTTGCAGATTTATAAGGGATTCCAAGTAATTACAAGAAACATGGGCACCCTGTCCACAGGACTTAACAAAAGAAGGATGGACTGTTCTTCACATGCATCGAAATCACCTGGAGCTTGTTAAGACAGACTCTGGGACCTGACTCCCAGAGTGTCTGACTCAGTTGGTCCACATTCAGGACTGATAAGATGCATTTCCTGTGGTGACACTGAAGGTGAAGGTCCAAGGATCAAACGAGGAAAACCGGTGTTGTACGAAATCCAGCCTAGTTCTGGGCCAGAGTCCACTAAGGGAGGGAATTGGAGGTTCCAAGGGATAGACCAAGTTTTCTTACCCGCATCCTCTGAGTGTCCCTACGGTGAGGAAAGCAGATGGATGGCCATCTAGGATTGTGTCCCACACCCCCCACTGCTGTTGGACCCCGTTAGGGCTCCACCCACCAATGCCAGTTAACCACTTGCTTCTTCTGCTCAAAACTTACTTCAAAAATACCCGTATGGCTCATTCTTTACCTCTTTCAAGTGTTTTCTCAATGGACCTCTTATTAAGGAGAACCTCCTTCCCCCTTACTGTGCTATGTAATATATTCCATTGTCTTCTTGTTTTCGTTGTTTTACCACATGCTAACTTACTGTGTAACTTCATGATTTTCTTTCATATTACCTGCCTGTGTTCTTTGAAGAATGTTAGCTGCATGAAGACAATGTCTCTCTTGTGTCCCAAGGTCTCCCATTCATCTACAATACTACCTGAAACAGCATTTGCTCAACGAACATTTGTTAAAGCTGTGAATAAACAGGACACCTCAGCTTTGTGTTCATTTTTACAAATCTGGCTATTGTAAATATCCACTTCAACTCTCCTTCTGACCGAGCTGGTATTGCTTAATGTTTTTGAGAATAAAAGCCCTGATAAAAATTCTCTAATATCTTAACTTTCTTCAAAGTTCCCTGATATTTCCCCGGAGCTATGTCTGATACTGTCTTGAATAACTGCATAAACTTTACAACTAATTTTCTGAAATTTGCATTTTAAAACACTTTTGAGGTAACCTCAATCCCCTGTGCAGAACTGTCCCTGCAATTACTGGAAGATAATAATCACCTTGCAGCACAGAGAGGAGATCATGGGACTCAAATGCCCCATCTCAGAGTTCAGATGCTCCCTTTATACCTTGACCTTTACTAAATAGCAATAGTTGGGGTAAGAGAGAGAGGGTTTTGTGTTGCTCTCAGCCTGTCAATAATGATGCAATCAGCTAGGAATGCCTGAGGTTTGGTATCACTTGTGGCGAGCCCCCATAGATATTTCCCTGGAGCCAGTGTTATGGCTGGACCACACCTCATGGTTTTTATTATGATTGCAGGATGCAATCAGGGAAACGATCAAGGAACTTTGAAAAACCAAGGTTAATTACTCACAAGTCGCAAAAGATACAAGCACACCCAAGGGCCACACAAGGAGGTCGTAATTAGAGAGAAGGAGGGAGTTTGGACCTGGGGCTCTGCCTTGATTATGGTCATGAGCGGGCTGCCTAGGGTTTCACAGGCTCCCTCTTTATTGGAGAAGTTAAAACATAAGAATGGGAATGAGGGCACAAAGGGAAAAACAGGGTCACTTCAATGGTCAGTTATTTAGGTTACCTGGGGCTTTATACCAGTTATTTTACTAGTAGCTGTTATATAGCTGGCAATACACTTTCCAGATGCATGTGTTTGAAATTGATGTCTTGGCGATCAAAAGCTTATTGTCAGTCCCTTACACTACAGGGAGGGATGAATAGGTGGAGCACAAAGAATTTTTAGATCAGTGAAACTTCTCTATATGATATTATAATGGTGGATACTTGTCATTATACATTTGTCCAAGCCTATAGAATGTACAACACCAAGAGTGAAACCTTACACAACTATGGGCTTTGGATGATAATGATATATCAATGAAGGTTCATAAATTGTAACAAATGTACCACTATTGTGGGGGTATACTGGTAATGGGGGACCTTTGGAGGGAATGCAGAGATATAAGGGAAATCTGCTCAATTTTGCTATGATCCTAAAACTGATATAAAAAATAAAGCCTATTACACACACACACACACACACACACACACACACACACAAAGATAGCATTAGTTAAGTTGCTTTCATATTGAGATGTTTCTCAAATTGCTAAAAGAAATGGAGTATATCTTAGTCTATGGGGTAAAACATATGGATAACAAGTGTTTTTCAGTGTGTAGGACACAATCACTGATGATATAGGCAAGGGAGTTTTCTGTGGGATCCAGGCGCAGAGCTCCTGTTTGTCCACCGGCTTCAGTCTGACATCCTTCTTCCTTCCCTGTCACGACCCCCCATCACGACCGTCTATGGAGTCTTTCTAGGCTTCCTGTCCAAACATAATGAAACAACACCGAATAGCGCTTCAGGCCACAGCATTTGAAGAGCAATAATATAACGTTTCCAGCTATTCAAGGACCATTTTATGACTGAATGATTATGGGACAATAAGGCCATTTATGTTAAGTAGATCTGGGAGCATCTCACATGAGATTTTTAACCTCTGGGAGCATGCTGATTTGATGGAGTCTGAAACAATGTTTTTCCTCCGCCTTGACAACGGGCAAACCTCTTCCTCCCTTGAGGTAGGAGTCCCATTTTCCAGCTTCCCTCGCAGCGTCGCGCAGCCAAGGCTCTGGGTCAGGATAGAGAACGCGCTCTCCCGCCACCTCGCGAGCTCCAGGACCACATTACCCAGAAGACCGTGCGTCAAGAGGAGCCAATGACCGACCAGGACGAAGCATATCCGTGCGTGCGCGTCGCGTGAGAGGGACTTCCGGCCCCTTGCCCGCGTTTTTGCGGTTCTTGGGGATCCCTGGCGCAGCGTTGAGACGCGCAGGACAGAACGGAGTAGGCGTGGCAAGAGCCGTCCTCACAGCCGAGACGCGGGCTAGCGGCTCTGCGCCGGGGCCCGGACAGGCACCGCCCGCCCGGGTGTCCGCTCCGCCCATAGAGTCCGATGGCGACGGCCGCGCGCAGGGACCCGGCTGAGGTAAACGCGTGGCCCGCGGGCCCAACCCCCCCCTCCCCCCCCGCCCCAGACCCTCCAGGCCCGAGCGCGGGGCGTCTGCTCGCGTCCCTGCGGCCCAGGTCCGGTGTCCGGGCCCGGGAGGTGCTCGCGGGCGGGGACCTCCGCGTCTGAGCGCCCGCGTGAAGGGGTGCGGGAGCGGGCTGCTGGGGCGGGGCCGGCGGGTGCAGGGCTGCAGGGGGCGCCGAGGGAGAGGATTCGGGAGTGTGGGGGTCCGCCCTCTGCCCTCGGGAAACAGAGGGTGTGCGGCAGGGGCACGGCGGTCAGGAGGGTTGTCCCTTCATGTGAGGACTCTAGACGGCAAGGAGAGTTCTGGCCAAAGGAGGGACATGATTTCCATTAGGGTTTTAAAACTACCCCAGGCAGTTCAAAGGAAGACCAGATTGGAGGAGGGTTCGTTGAGACCCTGGGAGGGTGGATCTTTGTGCAAGGTCACACAGCTGCTAAAAGGCCATACTGAGCACTGACGCCCAGTGGTTAGACAGCCAGTCTGAGGTCACTTGGCTTCAGGACCCGGGAGGGGTAGAGAAGGACATGAGCCCATCCACCTCCCTTTCCACCACCGTCGCATAACACCTGCCTTTTCCCGCAGAGTTCCAGGACTGCAGAAATACTTAGGGAACCAACACAGGTATGTAGAGGGGGCCCTGATCCCTTACTGGCCCTGAATGCCACTCAGATGGCAGTCCTGGGACTCTTATGTGCCATTTTCGCAGTCCTTGGGTCTGGGGACCCTAGAGAAACCCCATCTCAGGGTCCTGAGCTCATGCCAGGGGTTATACGCAGGTGTTCCATTCCTGTCAGCTATCATGAAGGAGTGTGTGGAGTTAACCCAGGGTCAGGTACCAGGAAGTGCAAATACATAAAGGTAAAGCTGAGCTCAGGGTGTTCAGGAACCACGTGTCTCCTTTTCTGATATGAACAAAGAGCAGGTGTCAGGACGGGAATGACTGAAAAGTTGGGTGTGTATTCTGGAGGTAGTGGGAGGTTTGGGCCAGAGGAGAGAGGTAATGTTAGCAAGGTGGAAACAGTCTCCTTCTGACTGTAAAGTGGAGAACAGACCATGGGAATGAGAGAGGAGCAAGGAAATGCCGGGTGGAAGCTACTACTATAGTCTAGGTGAGGGTTAATGGACCGGGGCTGTGGTTTAGGGTGGTTGCATTTCTGGAAGTGGCCATGGGATACAAGTTTTAAAACAGGGAAGCTGGGTTTTCTCATGTGGGTGGTGAGGGAGGCAAACGGAGGTATCAGGGATAACCCCAGAGTGATTGATCTTCGCACCTGTAGGGATGGAAGTTCCAACTGAGATGAGGAAGTTGGTAGTAGGAATAATATTCACTGGGGATATCAGGAGCTTTGTTTTGGCCACGTTAGGAGTCTGAGGTATTTCAACATCATTTTTTTTTTTCAACGTTTATTTATTTTTGTTTTTTTTCTTTTTTTTTTTTTTTTTTTTTTTTTTAATTTTTTTAACGTTTATTTATTTTTGAGACAGAGAGAGACTGAGCATGAATGGGGGAGGGTCCGAGAGAGGGAGACACAGAATCTGAAACTGGCTCCAGGCTCTGAGCTGTCAGCACAGAGCCCGACGTGGGGCTTGAACTCACGGACCGAGAGATCATGACCTGAGCCAAAGTCGGCCGCTTAACCGACTGAGCCACCCAGGCGCCCCTGCGTTTATTTATTTTTGGAACAGAGAGAGACAGAGCATGAACAGGGGAGGGGCAGAGAGAGAGGGAGACACAGAATCGGAAACAGGCTCCAGGCTCTGAGCCATCAGCCCAGAGCCTGACGCGGGGCTCGAACTCACGGACCGTGAGATCGTGACCTGGCTGAAGTCGGACGCTTAACCGACTGCGCCACCCAGGCGCCCCTGGAGTCTGAGGTATTTCAGAGATCACTCAGTGGAGGCATCAAATTGGCATCTAGAAACGCAAGTTGGGAAATCAAAAGAGGGGTTCAAATTGAAGACATTCAAAATGTGGTAGTTACTCTATGGGCCCAAGTAAGTAACCTGTGGTTACATTTAGGAGATATAATCTTCATATTCATGGTCATGAAGCTGTTTATGGGCCAGGAGGTGGAGGGTAGAGACTGAGCACTAGGTCTCTTGCTTGGGACCTGAGTGACGGCATTGGAATTCTTAAATGCAGGTGAGGGAGGTATGTGGCACTTAAGGTAGGGTGTATCAGACAGACTAGTCTAGCAGGTGGCTGAGGCTTCCAGGATAAGAGTGGACATGAGAGACGTAGCGGGAAGGGGTAATTGAGGCAAGATGTCACTCAGGCCAGAGCTCTTGTTTATTCACGTCTCTGTGGATCCTCCAAGATTTGTGAGGATTTGGTGGGGGCTGGGATGTTTCATTCAGCCTGGTGGGTATGATCAGGGGCAAATATATGGTCATCTATGAGAATCAGTAGGACTGGGGTGGGTGATACATGGACCGGGCTCTGAATGAGGGTTAGGTGGACACAGAAGGTTGTCATTGCCGAGGAGACAGCCTGTGCAGCACAGAAATGGAAGAAGGCCCTGGGTATTGAGACCCACAACTGATTCTGTGTGGCTGAGTCTCAGTAGGGAGGCCTTCATAGAAGGATTAGGTGTTTCCAACTCTAGTGGGAGCCATGGGCATTCTTGGCTTGTATTGGGTTCTGTTTGAATTTGCCAAGTAGCTCTGGATGTTTTCTGCTAAGTTCATTTTATGGCTTAAAATTAAGGTCCATTTTTATGTGCTGCCTTGACACCTGTTGAAGCCCCAAGTGGCTGATGTGGCCAAGAGTGTATTCTTGGGTAAAGTGTCCTAGCCAGGCATCGCTTTTCATCGATAGGACCAGAGCACTTCCTGCTTCGGCCTTTGAAGTGGGCTTCACTTGTCTACCAGCCCATGGAGTTATTCACACAAGCCGTTCACATCATCCTGTGGGAACCAGATGGTACCCCAACTCTTGATCTTGTGAGACTTGCATCTCACAGCCCCTGGTCGTTCACTCTTTTCTAGTATACAGCATTCACATGGCCCTGTAAGGCGTGTGGTGTCCTCCCCTCTGGGCTGTGAATATATGTAGTAAACTGCTGTTGATCTCATCTGTCCAGTGTCCGGTCCGGTACTTTGTGTTTGGCCGTCCCCATAAGCCTAAGACAGGAATTCTCAAACAAAAGTGACTTATAGGGAGGCCAAGGAGATGCCTGTGCCACGTGGCATTGTGCCACCAGTGTCCAGGAACATAAGGCTGTGCATTCTGAAGAATACTTGGAGAGGGAGTATGTCTGAAGGTCCCAGGGCCCTAGGAATGACACTTACACGACAGATCATATCAGGGTGGAGGAGTAGCTTGACAGAAGTGGGTGCATTCATCCACCCAGGACCACAGCTCAGACATCTGTTCACCTGTGTGTTGTTGCTGATGCTCAGACCTCATGACTCATGAGCCCACGAGTAACCAGCAGAGCAAGCTGTCCCAAGGCCTGGTTTGTTTCCTAGGTTGGAGGCTTGGGAGGAGGGTGATCTTGGGGTAGATGTGTACAGGAGGGATTGGGTGCTCAGGAGACGGGCTCTTGGTGGTTTCATCTGTCACCATCATGACAGGACACTGTGACTTTTGAAGACGTGGCTGTGTACCTGTCCCGGCAGGAGTGGGGTCTCCTTGATGAGTTTCAGAGACACTTCTACCACGATGTGATGCTGGAAAACTTTGAACTTACAGTCTTTCTGGGTGAGGCCCTCACACCACCCCTGTACCCTTAGATGTTCTCTGCTCTTCCCCTTTTTCCCAGGGGCTCGTCTGTCCTTCCTGTATCAGGACCATGGACACTGCTTCTTGCCCCAGCTCCCCAAGTATGTGCTGTGGCTGGTAAGGCTGAGGTATGTGCACTGCCCTCTCCTGCAGCAGTCCCAGCATGGGGTCAGGCATCTAGCAGTCACTGTAGTTGATTCTACTTCGCTTGCCCTCTTCTGGCCTGTGACTTTGTACAGATCCAAGGCACCAGAATGCACCAGCGGCTACTTCTTTCCTCTAGCTGACATTTCTTCATGCCTGCTGTGCCAAGAATTGCTAACACTGACACAGTTACGGCTGTCTTGCGAGACACTCTTCTGAAGTTTTCTGTAATCGGTTTCACCCCCTGTGGTCTATCACATGCTGAGTTGTGGCCCAGTACCGTCTGCTCTTTTGTAAGGTCTTTCTCTTCGTAGTTGCGTTACACAGGCGCCATGTATTTGCTCATCTGGGGAGGGTGGAGAACCTTTAAGCAGTTCACAAATGGCTGTTTAGCCACAGCAACATGGGTTCAGGGAGACCCTGATCTTGAGCAGGGGTGCCTGGGTGAGGGTATAACACCGGGGCTGTGTTGAAACTGCAGCAAGAGTCTATGCTCTGTGATTGGTGTTTTGGTGCCGGCGAGTACTTCTCATGTCTGCTGTTTCTTCCCCAGTCTCGATGCTTGGCCTCCTTGTCAGCTCTGCATGTCACTTCCGCTCTCTCGTCCTGTGCGGGACCAGTCTGTCCCTTTTGGGACTCTATGTCTTACCGACTTCCCTCGCTGCTCCCTTCTGCAGTGCTTCGCGGCATCGACCGCTCCGTATTGTGTCATGAGGTGTGCGTGTGTCTTCAAATAGTACTTGACTATGAGCTGCTCTGTCGCGGTTGGAGTTTCTTGGTCCTGGACGTACCCTTCTTCATAGTGGTGACATGTCACTGGTAACAAGGGCCTGCTGAAGCTCTTTGCGGAGAAACCGGTTATAGACCCTGCTCTCCTGCACGTCACACGTCATAGCCATGTCCCTCGCCATTGAACCCCTTCCCTGTGTTCTGCTCTTTATTTCCTTGCAACAGAGCAGCTCTGTCCTCAGCCTGAGCCGATTCGGGTTCTGTAGACAATCCCTGGACTTGTCCTGAGTTTGTCAAACACATTTTTGTGCGTGGGCGGTCCCCCCAACCGCGGTAAGCATGGATCCTCCTCATTTGGTTCCTTTCAGGTGGTTGGTGTGGAGGAGACCACGAGGAGGAGCATTTCTGTAGGCGTGCCACAAGTGAGGACTCCAAGGCAGGTGTGTCTGCCCAGAAGGCCTGCTCCTAGGAGATACGAAGCCTGGTCTCGAGGGACATTTTACACTTGGCTGCACCAGGGAGCACATACCACGCAGAGGCTGTACACCCATGGGGCAGGTGGGCAGTGAATGTTTTATTGCAGACCTCCTGTAGCACCAGAAGCAGCACATTGGAGAGAAACACTTGCGGAGCAGAGTCTCATTTGTGAAGAGCTACAGGTTCTGTGTCCCAGAAGCGCTTTACCTACATGGCGAGGTGGAGCGGGGGGGTCGGGAAGGACTTCAGGAATGACTTCTTGAGCAGCCCAGTGTCTCTTCGACGTAAGTCCCTCCCATTGTGGAGAAGCCCAAGAGAGTACCGAGTGTGCAGTGGCCTCACGTGGTATGAAAACTCATTCGAAATGGAGGACGCATGAAAGCTTTCAAGAACAGATACACATCTGTCCAACACCAGAGACCGCTCTAGAGAAAGACCTTCCATGTGTGGTGCGTGTTCCATGTGTGGAAGTCTTGCAGCAGAAGGCACCGCCTCAGTCACCATTGGAGAGGTCACACTGGAAGAGGGCCTCAGGGGTGCAGGGAACAGGGGAGATTATTTAGCAAGGTCACCCTCACTGAGCATCACAGAGGTTACACTGGACAAAGGCCTTGTTTGTGCAGGGAATGTGGGCACCTCTTTACTTACAGATCCAGTCTCTTGAACCTGAGGTTTCATACTGAATCCAGGCCTCACGGGTGCGGGGAATGGGGGAAATCTTGTAGCCAGAGTTCTGTGCTCCTTCAGCATCAGAATTCATGCTGGAGAAGGCCTTTTGAGGATGGGGAATGTGGGAAATCCTTTAACTGAAGCTCTGTGCTCCTTCAGCATCAGAAAGCTCACACTGGCTGGAGGCTTCCTGCATGTGCGGAGTACTCAGATGGACGCCCTGTCTCACTGAGCACCCAGAAAGTCACATAGGAAACTTAGGTCATTACCGTAGATGTGCAGGGGATGTGCGATCTCTGTACTGCTGAGAACCCTGGAGGTGGTCCCTTGTGAGGGATCTAAATTCCACCTGAATTTAAACTCCTACATCTGAATAGCCACCAAATTCCAGGTATGTGCGAGGTATGTTTTCTTTTTTCATTAAAAAAAAAAAAAAACTTTTAACATTTATTTTATTTTTGAGAGAGAGAGTGCAAGCAGGGGAGGGACAGAGAAGGAGGGAGACACAGAATCTGAAGCAGGCTCCAGGCTCTGAACTGTCAGCACAGAGCCTTATGTGGAGCTCGAACTCAATGTGGGGCTCAAACTCCCCAACCGTGAGACCGTGACCAGAGCCGTAGTCAGATGCTTAAATGACTGAGCCACCCAGGTACCTCTGGGAGAGGTATGTTTTAAAATCTGCCTTTGCCAGATTTATGCCCCCCAGTTCTGTTGCTGAAGCTGTTCTACGTCTACCCTGTGGAAGGTGCCCATGGTATGTATCATTCACTAACTACATTGTGTTCAGGGAAGGAGCACTTTCCTGTTGGTGGAAGGGTATCTGAGAAGCCTGAGCTTTCATTCCTTTCTCATTTCCTTCTCTCTGATGATTTAGGCCATGGATCTGATCCAGTTTGGGCCTGGAAGACTTTGCTCATGACTTGAAAACAGACTTCCTTTTTCAGGGATGTTATTGGTCTCACATGACTTTTTTTTTTTTTTTTTAATGCTTATTTATTTATTTAAATCATTTATTATTATTATTATTTGATTTACATCCAAGTTAGTTAGCATATAGTGCAACAGTGATTTCAGGAGTAGATTCCTTAATGCCCCTTACCCATTTAACCCATCCCCTCTCCCACAACCCCTCTAGTAACCCTCTGTTTGTTCTCCATATTTAAGAGTCTCTTCTGTTTTGTCCCCCTCCCTGTTTTTATATTATTTTTGCTTCCCTTCCCTTGTGTTCATCTGTTCTGTGTCTTAAAGGCCTCATATGAATGAAGTCATATGATGTTTGTCTTTCTCTGACTAATTTCATTTAGCATAATACCCTCTAGTTCCATTCACGTAGTTGCTAATGGCAAGATTTCATTCCTTTCTGATTGCCGAGTAATACTCCATTGTATATACTACATCTTCTTTGTTCACTCCTCTGTCGATGGATATGTGGGCTCTTTCCATACTTTGGCTATTGTCAATAGCACTGCTATAAACATTGGGGTGCATGTGTCCCTTCGAAACAGCATACCTGTATCCCTTGGATAAATACCTAGTAGTGCAACTGCTGGGTCGTAGGGTAGTTCTATTTTTAATTTTTTGAGGAACCTCCATACTGTTTTGCAGAGTGGCTGCACCAGTTTGCATTCCCACCAGCAGTGCAAAAGAGATCCTCTTTCTCCTTTCCAACATCTTTTGTTGCCTGAGTTGTTAATATTAGCCACTCTGATAGGTATGAGGTGGTTTCTCATGGTGGTTTTGCTTTGTATTTCCCTGATGATGAGTGATGTTGAGCATTTTTTCATGTGTTCGTTGGCCATCTGGATGTCTTCTTTGGAGAAGTGTCTACTCATGTCTTTTGCCCATTTCGTCACTGGATTATTTGGTTTTTGGGTGTTGAGTTTGATAAGTTCTTTATAGATTTTGGATACTAACCCTTTATCTGATATGTCATTTGCAAATATCTTCTCCCATTCTGTCAGTTGCCTTCTAGTTTTGCTGAATGTTTCCTTCACTATGTAGAAGTTTTTTATTTTGATGAGGTCCCAATAGTTCATTTTTGCTTTGGTTTCCTTGGCCTCTGAAGACGTGTTGAGTAAGAAGTTGCTGCGGCCAAGATTAAAGAGGTTTTTGCCTGCTTTCTCCTCAAGGATTTTGATGGCTTCCTGTCTTCCATCCATTTTGAGTTTATTTTTGTGTATGGTGTAAGAAACTGGTCCAGGTTCATTCTTCTGCATGTCACTGTCCAGTTTTCCCAATACCACTTGCTGAAGAGACTGTCTTTAATCCATTGGATATTCTTTCCTGCTTTGTCAAAGATTAGTTGGCCATATGTTTGTATGTCCATTTCTGGGTTCTCTATTCTGTTCCATTGGTCTGAATGTCTGTTTTTGTGCCAGTGTTTGTTTATTTTTGGGAAAGGGAGCGAGTGCATGTGCATAAACTGGGGAGAGGCAGTGAAAGGGAGGGGGACAGTATCTGAAGAGGGCCATGTGCTGACAGCAGAGAGCCTACACAGGGCTCGAACTCAGGAACTGTGAGATCGTGACCTGAGCTGAAGTCAGTTGCTCAACCAATTGACCCACCCACGTGTCCCCTTCATGTGGCTCTTGTGATGGAATTTTCCAGCCTCCCAAGCACAAACCTGGGAACAGCCTGCCTTCCACTGTTCTGGTTTGTGTGATGAAGGCCTTATTTCAGGCACCTTTAATCTTGGGGGTTCCAGTCCCTGTGTTTGTGGCGGCTTGAAAACAACCTTTTGAGCTGTTCTGCTGAGAACTGTTGAGTTGTGCTAGCATGAAGGTGTGACCGGCTTTTGTTGGGATTCCAAATTTGATGCACCTTAGATGGGATAATATTACAGCAGAATACGTGTAGCTCTCTCATTTTGGCCTAGTTTGTGTTGCTGCTCTTAGCCTCCCGGAAAGACTGCAGGGCCTTATGGTCCTTATATGTAGCTTCGATGTTGTGATGTTTTGTTGGTTCAGAGGTCAGCCTGAGGAAGAGACCATTGTGACGACGTCTGGTGTTTGTGGGAGTAACAGAGTATTCTGTTACTCGTTCATAGGGGATGTTGCGCTTTGCTCAGCACTGGTAAGGGAAATCTGTTCCACAGATTCCTGCAAAGGAGCATGTGCCCTGTTGTCCAGAATTCTTTAGGTTAGTGGTACCGGTTGAAAGGTTATAGGGGGATGGGGCTCCTGGTGACTCAGTTGGTAAATATCTGACTCTTGATTTCAGCTCAGGTCGTGATCTCACGGTTGTGGGATATAGCCCCACATCGGGCTCTGCACAGACACCATGGAGCCTGCTTGGGATTCTCTCTCTCTCTCAAAATAAGTAAATAAACATTTTAAAGAAAAATTATAGGGGTACTTATAATTATTATAAAAGACTGGACTTATAGGGAGTGAGGAGACTACAACAGACTGGTTGGATTGTGCCTCTTCTAAAAGGGCGTCCACGACGTTTAGTTCCTGTGGCTGTGAAGGATGAGAATCCGAAATTCTCAGGATTTCCAGAAGAGTATATCTTGTGTAGCTGAGGGCCTGTCAGAAAGAATAATCTGAAGGTTTTACGAATCTTACAGCTCTTTTTGGGCTATCTCAAGGCTGTTGCTGTGCTGGGAGGAAAACTGGGAGCAGGGAGGGGTAGAGAGCAAGGAGATGTCTTGGTCAGTGATATGGCCTTTGTGCCTCAGACTGCAGTCCTTTTGAATCAAGTGGGAATGGCTTTCATTGCTCACCAATATTTGTTATCACTGAGGAGGGCATCTGCTCCTGGGGCATGAGGAGAGATGGTGGAGTGGATATTGGAGGCTTTTACAAAATAGTAGGAAGTCCAGATTTTTATTTCAAACCATGTTTCTAAAGCTTTGATAAGGTGTAGATGGCATGCAGTAAACTGTACAACTAAATAACCCAGGAAACCCCTCACAGTCATGATAATGGACCTGCCCATCACGCCCATATCTATAATGATGCCTTTCTCTCTCTCTCTCTCTCTCTCTCTCTCTCTCTCTCTCTCTCTCTCCCTCTCCCTCTCCCTCTCCCTCTCCCTCTCCCTCTCCCTCCCTCCCTCTCCCTCTCTCTCCCTCCCTCCCTCCCTCCCTCCCTCCCTCCCTTTCTCTCTTTCTCTCTTTCTCTCTTTCTCTCTCTCTCGCCTGCCTGCCTGTCAGGCAACCATTGGTTTACTTTCCTTTATAACAGATTAATTTGCATTGTCTGGAATTCTACATGATTGAAGTAATACATTGTTTACCCTTTTTCTTTTACTGCCATGGATGCCCTCTGCAGAATGTTTATTTTCAGATTCAGCAATGATACTTACATGATAGTTCATTATTTTTATATTACTGAGAGTATGATGTTCTATGAACTACCACTATTTGTATTTTCATTCGTCTCTTTATGAATATTGACTTCTTTCCAGTTTGGGTGGTTACAAATAAAATTGCTAGACATTTTACTACAATTCTTTATGTGGCTGTGTTTCATTTCTCTTGTGTTAGTACTTCAGAGTGCAGTGCTGGAGTCACAGGCTAGGTGAATGTCTTAGCTTTTTAAGAAATGTCAAAACTGGTCTAAAATGGTTCTCTCGGGGTGCCTGGGTGGCTCAGTTGGTTGAGCATTGGTTATGATCTTGCGGTTCGTGGGACTGCGTCGGACTCTGTGCTGACAGTTCAGAGCCTGGAGCCTTGCTTCCGATTCTGTGTCTCCCTCTCTCTCTCTGCCCTTCCCCTGCTTGTGCTCTGTCTCTGTCTCTCTCTCAAACAATAACCATTAAAAAAATGGTTCTCGGGGCTCCTGGGTGGCTCAGTCGGTTGAGCGTCCGACTTTGGCCCAGGTCATGATCTCGCAGTCCGTGGGTTCGAGCCCCACATCGGGCTCTGTGCTGACAGCTCGGAGCCTGGAGCCTGTTTCAGATTCTGTGTCTCCCTCTCTCTCTGACCCTCCCCTGTTCATGCTCTGTCTCTCTCTGTCTCAAAAATAAATAAACATTTAAAAAAAAAAAAATGGTTCTCTCTACTAGCGGTGTATGAGAGTTCTGGTTCCTCTATATCCTTGCCGGTAGTAGATACAGTGTTTAAAAATTTTGACCCCTTTAATGAATATTTAGCAGTATTTCACTGTGGTTTTAGGTGAATTTCCCTGATGTTTCATGATGTTGAACATTTTTTCATTTGTATATTTGCCAGATACATATCGTGTGTGGTATAATGTTGGTTCATATCTTTTACCTGCTTTTTTTAAAAAAAGGTTAGAGGTACCTGGGTGGCTCAGTCAGTTGAGTGTCCCACTTCAGCTTAGGACATGATCTCATGGTTTGTGGGTTCGAGCCCCATGTCCAGGTCTGTGCTGACAGCTCGGAGCATGAAGGCTGCTTCGGATTCTGTGTCTTCCTCTCTTTCTGCCCCTCTCCTGCTCATGCTCTGTCTCTCTCTCTCTCTCTTGAAACAAATGAAAACATAACATACTAAAACATATTGGATGCAGGGAAAGCAGTTACACAGAAAGATTATAGATCTAAATGCCTACATTAAGATAAAAGATGGATCTCAAATAAACAACCTTAGTTTACACTGCCAGGAATTAGAAGAATAAGCCCCAAATTAGCTGAAGAAAATAAATGGTAAAGATTAGAGCAGAAATAAATGAAATAGAGACTAGAAAAACAACAGAAATGATCAATGAAACGAATAATTTTTTAAAATATTTATTTATTTTGAGAGAGAGGGAGCAGGGGAGGGGCAGAGAGAGTGGGAGAGAGAGAATCCCGAGCAGGCTCTGTGCTGTCAGTGCAAATCCCATTGTGGGGCTCAATCTCACCATGGGATCACGACCTGAGGTGAATCAAGAGCTGAACACTTAACCGACTTAGCCACCCAGGTGCCCCTCCCTTTTTTTTTAATGTTTATTTATTTATTTTGAGAGAGAGGAATTGTTTTAAGAAAAGCAAAATTGACAAAACTAGCTAGATTAGCGGAGATAAAAAACAGGATCGAATTAAAATTATATAAAAAGTGGAGGCTTTGCAGCTAATACCACAGAAATAAAAGGATCACAAGACTACTGTGAGCAAGTATAGAGCACTGAGTAAGAAGACGAAAGCAGTAAGGTTTGGGGTTTTGAGGTCCATCTGGTGACAGCAATGACTGAAAAACTGTCCTTGTGCCCTAGATGAGAGCTGTTGAAATTCTAGTTACAGGGAGAAAACCAAACATTCACATATTTTTCGGAATCTGGGAAGAGAGCTCTCCACATCACAAATGACGTGTGTGTTCTTGTACATTCTGTCAAGACAGAATTCCACAGCCCCTTCGGTGTTAGGTTTTGTTTCGTTTGAAACAGTATTTCTTCTTTCAAACACAGAAGTCCTACAAGATTTTTAATTCATAATTCATGACTGCTTACCCATTTGTAACACAAATGAACTCATAGCAAACCATTTGCCTCCTCCCTGGAATCCAGTCACTCAGACCGCAAATAGGATTTAAAAGGTTTCCCTAAAGCACAGACATTTGTAAGAGGAATGCAAAGAACAAAGGGGTTGAGAGACAGGATGAGCTTAGATGAAAGCTGCTTACGTAAGGAAAAACATCTTAGGGAAACATTTGAATTTTGAAACTCATAAAATCACTTAAAACCTTTGCTCTCTGAAGTAACTCAGTCTTTTCCTGAAATTCATGTTTTCTCCCTTTAAGGGGGGAGGGAAGATTTTTCTCTTTTGCAGGTCACAGGGTTTTTTCCTATGGAAGCACAATCCTGATTTCTTAAGCATGTTCTCAGCCAGCTACAGAAGCATTCATCATAATCCAGGTGGTGTCATGAGATGTGGAGCCTCTGCCTGGACTGGGAGCTTCCCACACACTGTGCATCTTCCCTTCATCTGTGAGAGTACGTGACAGACACGGCCGCGGCTCTGCAGCGGGAACAGGCAACGTGAAGTTTCCAAAAGGCAGACGGAGCAGCAGACGGAAGATGCAATCTGATTGCACTGTAAAGATGAGGTTTCATACCTACATCAAAACTACACTCCATTCTTGAGGATTCTACCAAATCATATGAAAAACAAAAGATGTCCGACATCTAGGAGCTGTCCTAAATTCAACTCCATAACATTTCGTCTCCATTTGTCAGGAATAAAGCCATATGAAGAAGATTCCAAGTCTGAGGAGCCTTTCCAGATGGCTCATCGTTCTCCTGTGTCCCCGTTTCTGGAAGTTTAGTACACTTTTACAAGTGGATACATTTAGTAAGTTACGCGTGGCCAGGTGTGATCTTGGATCAGAGAGCTAGAGAACAGACACAGGGTAAAGCAAGAGAGAGTGATACAGCAGACAGAGGTGAGAGAAGAGGGAGGGGAAGAGAGAACAAGAGATGAATCATGTTAGAAGCCAAAGATTAAAAAAATATCAGAAAGTGGCACAGTTCTAGGAAAATGGGACAGATGGGACAGTATAAGTCTTCAGTAGTGACGAAAAGGACTGTGTGTCAGGAACTGAACGAAAGTACATTTTCTAACAATTGAAATGGACTTAAAAGGAGACAAATCAATACAGAATTCTGATAAAGATTTATTTTGCTGAGCCAGCAAAGTGTCTCCTTGCCCCTATGTAAAAAGAATTGGTAGGAACAGTTTTCGGAAGCACAGTGGATTCGCAAAGGAAAGCATGCATTCAGACAGCAGTTACAGGAGTGCCCTGGGATGCTGTGCTGCTTGTTGGGGTATTCCTTTCTGAGTCCTAGTCTCTGTTGGGTTCTGAGCCTGGCACTCCCCCTCTCATCAGGATAACGTCCAAGCTTCTGTTGTTAGAGAACAGATGGTACAGCTGTGCATTGAAGATCTGTATGTATGTGACTAGGACCCTTTCCCATCTTCTAGAATCATGTGCTAATGTCCTGAAACTCAGATTCATAATACAGTTGGATGATAATTCATCATCGATCAGTTTCTAGAATCTAGAATTACTTTCAAGGTTCTGAATAACTGTCAGGAGCTAAGAATAAGCAGTGAAGACTTTTGCCCTCACAGCCTACAATCTAACGTATGTAGAGAGTGCCTAAAAATTTTTTTCTCAAGTAACTAGCTGCAGGACATTTTTATTATAAACCTATTTTTCATATCGACTTTCACCTAGAGATCAAAGGGGAAAGAAGAGCTACTGACACTCATGTATTCCATGCCCCTAAATGTGTACGTTTCCCCATTTAAATGTGTAAAAGCTTTTAATTAAAACTGTGATGATCTCTTTAATTTTTAAATAAACTTATTTTTTACAGTTTATTTATTTATTTTGAGAGAGAGGGAGAGAGAATCCCAAGCAAGCTCCACACTGTCAGCATGAAGCCCGATCTCACAAACTGTGAGATAATGACCTGAGCCAAAATCAAAAGTCATTCGTCCAACCGACTGAGCCACCCAGGCATCCCATCAAAATAAACTTACCTGGTTTTTTTTTTTTAATTTTTAATGTTTGCTTTTGAGAGAGAGACAGTGTAAACATGAGAGGGGCAGAGAGAGAGAGAGACAGAATCTGAAGCCAGCCTCCTGGATCTGAGCTGTTAGCACAGAGCCCGATGTGAAGCTAGAACCCACAAACTGCCAGATCATGACCTGAGCCAAAGTTGGACACTTAACCAACTGAATCACCCAGGCACCCCTAAAATAAATTTATTTTAGAGCAGTTTTAGGTTCAAGACAAAATAGAGCAGAAAGTTCAAGGAGTTCCTGTATACTGCCTGCCTGTCCCCAGATGCACAGCCTCCTGACTATGAACATTCAATATTAGCGATGTCCATTTGTTACAATCAATGAACCTAAACTGACACATCATTATTACCTGAAGTTCATAGTTCATTTTTTTTTCATAGTTTAAGTTAGAGTTTGCTTTTGGTGGTGTACATTGTATGGATTTGGCGCATGTGTAATGATATGTATCCATCATCATAATATATGGAATAATTTTACTGCCCTGACAGTCCTTCATGCTCTGCATATTCATCCACCCAGTGCCTTAACCCCTGGAAACCACTGATCTTTTTACTGTCTCCAAAGTTTTGCCTTTTCCTAAATGCTATATAATTGGAATCACACAGTATGTAGCCTTTTCAGATTATTTTCTTTCACTTAGTAATATATTTTTTTGGTTCCTGTGTGTCTTTTTCATGGCTTGAAAGTTCATTTCTTTCTAGTGCTGAATAATATTCCATTGTATGAATGTACTAGGGTTTATGTATCCATTCATCTATTAAAGCAAATCCTGGTTGCCTCTCATTTTGGCAACTATGAATAAAGCTACTATGAACATCTGTGTGCAGGTTTTTGTGTGCATGTGTTTTCAACCCATATGAGTAAATACGAAGGAGTGTGATTACTGGATTGTGTGGTAAGAGTATGTTTGGTTTTATTAGATACTGTCAGACCGTATCCCAAAGTGTCTTATGCAACTGTTCACTCCTACCAGAAGTGAATGAGAGTTCCTGCTGCTCCACATTCTCACCAGCATTTGATGTTGTCAGGGTTTGGGATATTGGCAATTGTGTTACGTGTGTAGTAGTATCTCACTCTTAATTTGCTATTTCTTAATGACGTGATGTTGAACATCATTTCATATGCTCGGTAGTGATATATGTATCTTCTTTGGTGAGCTGTCTGTTATGGTCTTTTGCCCATTTTTTAAATGGTATTTTTTGCCCATTTTTAAATCAAGTGTTTTACTGTAGGGTTTTAAGAGTTCTTTGTATATATTTGATAACAGTCTTTGATTAGATGTGTCCTTTGCAGATGTTTTTTTCTGGTCTGTGGCTTGTCTTCTATTCTCTTGACATTGTCTTTTGCTGAGCAGAAGTTTTGAATTTTAATGGACCCCAGCTTATCAATTATTTCTATAATGTATTGTGCCTTTAGTTTTGTATTGAAAAAGTTATCACTATCCCCAAGGTTATCTAAGTTTTTTCCTATGTTATCTTCTAGGAATTTTATAGTCGTTGTTGTTGTTATGCATTCAGGTATGTTATCCACTTTGAGTTCATTTTTGTGAAGGGAATAAAGACTATGTTTAGTTTGTTTGTTTGTTTTGCATCTGGATGTTCAGTTGTTCCAGCGTATTTGTTGAAAAGGAAAAGATTATCTGTGTTCCATTGCATTGCATTTGTTACTCTGTCAAAGATCATTTCACCATAGGTCTATTTCTCAGCTCACTATTCTGTTCCATTAATCTTTTTATCGATTCTTTGGCCAGCAACACACTGTCTTGATCACTGTTGCTTTAATTTTTTTTAATGTTTATTTTTGAGAGAGACGGAGGTTGAATGGGGGAGGGGCAGAGAGAGAGGGAGACACAGAGTCTGAAGCTGGCTCCAGGCTCGGAGCTGTCAGCAGAGAGCCCAGCGTGGGGTTCAAACCCATGAACTGTGAGATCATGACCTGAGCTGAAGGAAGTTGGCCATTTAACCGACTGAGCCACCCAGGCGTCCCCTGTCACTGTTGCTGTAGTAATCTTGAAGTTGGGTAGTGTCAGTCTTCGACTTTGTTCTTTTTCTTGAATATTGAATTAATTAG
Organism: Neofelis nebulosa; assembly: GCF_028018385.1. NCBI lineage: Eukaryota > Metazoa > Chordata > Mammalia > Carnivora > Felidae > Neofelis > Neofelis nebulosa. Next base: position 989,853 of record NC_080798.1, read on the forward strand.
CTACTTTGGTTCATTTGCTTCTCCATACAAACTTTAGAATCAGTTTGTCGATATCCACAAAATAACTTGATGGGATTTTTACTAAGAGTGTATTGAATATGTAGATAAATTTGAGAAAAACTGACATCTAGACAATATTGAGTCTTCTTGTTCATGAACCTGGTATGTCTCTCCATTTATTTAGTTCTGGATTCTGTATCTGTGTCTTCTCCGCGGAGTCCTACCCAGACAGGCGTGCTCTGAAACCTCAGGCTGGCCGCCCTTAAACCTCAGCCCCAGAGGCTAGCATCAGAGGTCAGGTGCAGGTGGCCGCCACCAGCCGCTGCATCCTGGCTTCCTCCTACAGAGGCAGTGTCCTCGCCTCAGGCTCAGAAGCCGGGGCCTCACTTCCTCCTACTCCAGAAGGTGATGCCCCACCCGTGGCAACCAAGCAGTGCTGTTGCCTCTCTTGCACATGTGTTCATGCAATCTTGGGGACCTGCCCTTGGGTCAGGAGACTCTGCATCAGGAATCTCAGGTGAACCTGAGCCCTGGGACATGGTTGCCCGCCTCTAGGCCTTCATGCCCTCGTTACTTGGTCTGGTTTTTCTTCCCATGGGGAGCTGCAGAGGGGCTTGACCAGCCCTTGGAGGACTCTCCTCACAGAGGAGTTTTCTTTGGCCTTAGAGAAGGGGTCCTGCTGGGACTGGGAGGTGACGGATAGCCACAAGCCCTGCTTCCTCACAGCAGCTGGCCGGGTTTAGTACATGCAGTGCACAAAATGCATAACGGTCTTTAAAAGAAGGCAGCTTTAGGGGTGCCTGGGGGGGTGGGGCTCAGGCAGTTAGGCGTCCGACTTCAGCTTAGGTCATCATTTCATGGTTCAGGAGTTTGAGACCCGCATCCAGCTCTGTGCTGACAGCTAGGAGCCTGAAGCCTGCTTCAGATTCTGTGTCTCCCTCTCTGCCCCTCCCTTGCTCACACTCTGTCTCTCTAAAAATAAATAAACATTTAAAAAATTTTATGAAAAAATTAAAAGCAGGCAGCTTTCGGGGCGCCTGGGTGGCGCAGTCGGTTAAGCGTCCGACTTCAGCCAGGTCACGATCTCGCGGTCCGTGAGTTCGAGCCCCGCGTCAGGCTCTGGGCTGATGGCTCGGAGCCTGGAGCCTGTTTCCGGTTCTGTGTCTCCCTCTCTCTCTGCCCCTCCCCCGTTCATGCTATGTCTCTCTCTGTCCCAAAAATAAAAAAATAAATAAATAAAAAAAAAAAAAAAAAAAAAAAAAAAAAAAAAAAAAAAAAAAAAAAATAAAAGCAGGCAGCTTTCAGTCTACAAGATTTCAAGAGAGGGAATTAATGGGTGTAAAATGAGAAAGTAGCTTTAGGTTGTCCAAGATGTATTAAGTGAGAAAATCAAAACATGGGTCAGTGTACAAAGTCTGACTTGATTTTTCCTGAGAAAAACAGTTGATAAAGGCATACATTTGAACACAGACACACACGTGCAGATACAATTCTGAAGAGATAATGCTCTACTGCACGTGTTTTTCTCCAAGAGGGAGAACTGTCATAGACTTTTCACATGCTATTTTATAATTGTATATAATGTTTTGTATTAGGGAAAGTAACCTGTACTGATCTCTTCTTCTCCCCCTCTCCCTCCTCCTTTTCAAAAATCCTGCAGATTTAGAGAGGACTCCAATTACTGTGAGAAACACCATGACCTGAAAATCACAACAGTACAGTGGAATGTTATCAAATGTATCAGAATCACCTGAAAAATTGTTAAACCACAAATTCTAGGTCCTGATCCCCAGAATCTCTATTTCACTAGGTTAGTTTCTGAAATGAGGATGAGCTTTTCTTTTCTTTTCTTTTTTTTTTTTATGTTTATTTATTTATTTTGGGAGAGAGAAAGCAGGGAAAGTACAGGGAGAGGGAGAGAGCGAGAATCCCAAGAAGCCTCTGTGCTGTCAGTGCAGAGCCCAATGTGGGGCTCTAACCCACAAAACATGAGATCATGACCTGAGCTGAAACCAAGAGTCGGACGCTTAACCAACTGAGCCCCCCAGGAGCCCTGAGAATGTGCATTTCTAACAAGTCACCAGGTGACACTGATGGTGAAGGTCTAGGAATCAAACTTGAAAAACAGGGTTCTATGAAAAATGAGGCTGCCTAGTTCCAGGCCTTCGAGTCCACCACCATGAAGAAATGCAGGCTCCCAGAAGCAGAGCCAAGGTTTCTCACATACATCCCCTGAGCATCTGTGCAGGAGCAAGTCAGGCTAATGGCCTACTTGGCTAGAGTCCTTCACTGTGGAGCCCTCTGAGTGCTTTATCCACCAAAGCTATCTAACCACCTGTGTATTTTGCCTAGAGCTTATTCCAAAAATGCCCACCCAGTTATCCCTCATATATTATCCTTCAAGTTTTTGCTCAATGACCCTCCAGAGAGGCCCGCCTTACTGCTCTATGTAATACACATACCATACTTCTAAGCACATTCACCTTATGTTCTTCTTGTACCTACCACATTCTAACATGCCGTATGATTTAGTATTTCTTCTTTCATGATTTCTGTGACCTCCTTGTATATAATATAGCCTGCAGGAGGACAGAAATCTTTTGTCCCTTTTGTATCCTAATGTCTCCTATGTGTGTACAATAAGTTCTTGAAGCCAAATACTCATTGATCATTTGTTAGAACAGAGAAAAAACAAGACACTTTAGCTTCCCTTTATAGTTTTACAGTTCTGCCTATTCCTCATGTGCCTGTTAGCTTTCCCTGAATGCCAATATCGCTTCATTTCAAGAATGAGTAAGAATCAAATTTTGGAGACAAAGTCTTCAGAATGATTGTTACAGTCACATGCTCAGCTTAATTGTATTTCTTCTCAGACAACACTGATATAATTTCTCTGAGATCTTTTTACCATCTGCTGATATTTCCATTAATATCACAGTTCTCACACAAATTCTGAATCATTACATAGCCACTATTAATAGCTTTCTGTAATTTGCATTTTACAACTGTTTTTCTCAGATAATGTCAATTCCTCATGCAGAATATTCCCTGTAATCATAGGGGAAATGATAACCACTTTCCAGTAGTGAGATGAAATCATGGATTTAAGTTGCTCCCTACATTTTGAAGTTCACAACACCCTTTTCATACATGCTACACCTGTGAACACAAGCCACTGAAGCTATCAAAGTAGCAGGTTCTTCACAGTTCTATTTTTGAGACTATTTTCATTTTTGAAAATGACTTTCAGGCTATCCAAAAAGATTATTAAATAGATTTTAAAAAAGAGGTAAACATGTCGCTCACTAGGTTGGACACAATAATTTACAGTCAAGGGAGACATTTTCTGTAGTAATTACAGAGCTCACCTTTTATTCCTGCTTCAGGGTAGCCCAGCCTCCCTCTACAATATTTCCTGTCATGACGCAACCTGTTTTTTCTCTTGTCCCTAATCAAACATAGACCGATACAACGACTCTTCATACACTGCACAGTATACGGATTTGAACTGCAACGTGACATGTTAGCTTCTGCTACCAGTGGACACATTTTGTCTGAATGACTACGGATAAGTGCATTTGGATCTGTAGCCTCTGGGAGCAAACTGAACTTCACGGAGTCCGAAGTTAACACTTTTCCAAACGCTTGGGTGAACAGCTGCAGACAACACACAACACGCCCCAGAAACTTGAGTTCTCCTTGAGGAAGGGACAAAGACCCTTCTACTCCCTTGCACTCGCAGACGCCATCCCCCAGGGCAGCTCGCGGCTCTAAACTCGTCCGCAGGTCTGCTGGGGAGCGCTCTTGCCCGAGGCACGTGAGTCCGTGGGAACTACATTACCCGGCAGGCTCCGCGTCTAACGGCCCCCTCGCCGAGCCAATGAAGGTTTAGCACAGGGGCCTTCCGTGTGTGACACCTAGCGCGGGGCGGGACTTCCGGCGTCCTCCTCCGGGCGGTCATTTTGGCTTCTCCCCTGTGTTCATCCGGGCAGAAGTTCCGGAGCGGTGGGTCTGCGCGGAGGTGACGTGCGGGAGAAGGAGTCGGAGGAGCCGTTGTCCCCGCCGCACAGAGGCGGGTCTGAGGCTCGGCGACACCGCCCGGGGCGCCCCGCACGAGGGCCTGCCCGCTCCCCGCCCCGCTCCGCCCACAGGCCCGGATGGCGGCAGCCACGCTGAGGGACCCGGCTCAGGTAAACGCTGCGTTCCCCGGCCCCTCACCGCCTCCCAGGTCCTAAAGCGCCGGCGGAGGGGCGCCTGCTCACGTCCTCACGTCCCAGGCCTGACTGTCTGGGACAATAGGGCACGGGTAGGTGGGGTCCCGTTTCTGACAATGGCCGTGAACAAACATGACATCTCCGCTTCTCTGTTCAGCTTTACTGTTGTGGTTGTGATGAGGAGCGGGGGAGTGTTGCAGGCAGAGGAGCCGACCCGTGCCGAGGCTGGGAGGTGCGACTCAGCTGGCAGCGTTCGGGAAAGCTGGGGTCCGGTGTGCCTGCGAGGAACAGTGTTTGAGGCGGAGTCACACCTGGAATAGCAGGCCGAGGGTTCTACCTGCATCTCGGGATTCTGGAAGCTGTGGAGAACGGTAAAGAAAGGAGCGACACGAATTACGTCAGGGCTTTAAGAGCTTCTCAAAGGTAGTTGGTCGGAGGGTGGTGGAAACATTGAGGCGCCGGAAGGTTGACTCTTCAAGGACGCAGAGCTAGGAAGAGGAAACCCTGAGGCACCGAGGTGAGGCATCCAGTCCCATGTTCACCTGGCTCACGGGCCAGCCTGAGCGCACTCAACCTGACGTGGCCCTGTTCCTCTGGAACCTGCCTGTTAAAACATGGCTACGGACGCTCTCATGGAACCTGCACCGGTCCGTGTACGGTGTCCCGGGCCCACACTAGCTCCTCCCCCTCTTGTGTTCTCTGTCCCGTAGTGCCTGGGGACTCTCAGTGCCGTTCCTCCAGACCTTCCAGACCTTGGGTAGAGGGACCCTCGAGAAACCCCAGGCTTCCCCCCGCCCTGGGTCCATACCAGGGATTATAGAGAGGTGTTTCCGTTTTGTGCGCCTGAGGGAAACAGCCGAGGAAAGGTTATCTCCATACTGGCACACAACAACGCTTAGAGCTTTAGGGAAGCTGGGAGCCTTAAGGAAACCACAGATTCCTTTTCCTTCAGGTGGGAACAAAGAGCAGTGAGACAGGATTCAGGACTGAAATGGCTGCCTGAGAAGTTGCTTATCTGTTCTGGAGGGGACTCGAGCTTTGGATTAGAGGAGGGAGATGATCTTACCCAGGTCTTCCTCTGGCTTCACTGTGCAGAAAAGATCGTGAGGATGAGGGAAGAGGAAGGAAAACTAAGGTGGAGCCCAGTGTAACATTCCAGTTCAGGGTTCACAGAACAGAGTGGTGGCTTAGGAGAAGTAACTGGATTCTGGATCTGTTTTTATTAAGGGCCAACTAGATTTCCTAATGTGGAAGGGAAGTCGCATGCTTGGTCTGCTGCTATTGCTGTAACAAAATACCATAAACTAGGTGATTTGTAAACAGCAGAAATTTATTTCTCATAGTTCTGGAGGCTAGAAGTCCAAGATCAGGCTGGTCAGTTTCTGTGTCTGGTGAGGGCCTGCTTCCTAATTTCAGCCCAAAGGCCCCAGCTCCTAATACCATCAGCTTGTGGGGGGTAGAATGTCAAAATATGAATTAGGGTGGGAGACATAAACATTCTATAACAGTGGGAAAGTGAAGCACTTTCAGAGATGACCCTAGGGTTTTGATCTAAGCAACGGGAAGGATGAAAAGTCCATCAATTGATATGGGAAAATTGGTCATAGAGTAATTTTCACCGGGGATATTGGGAACTTTGTTGTGGCTATTTTAAGATCTGAGGTGTTTCAGACACCACTGGGTAAAAGCATCAAGTAGGCAGCTGAACACCCATGTTTGGAAATCTGGGGAGGGCTTCAGGATGGAGACATCCAAAATATTGTGGCTACTGTATATGTCCAGGTAAGTGAGCTGTGATTACAAGAAGCAGTCTCTAGGCTATGATGGTAAAACCATTTTCAGACTAGGAAAGGGAAGTAGCCGAGGACTGGGCCTCTTGCTTGGATATCTGGTTGATGGCATTGAGTTTCACATACTGAAATTACAGAAGTGAGTAACATGAAGGGAGAAAACATTGAGGATGGCGTAGACTCATAGCCGATGAAGGGTACCAGGAGAAGAGTGGACATGAGATGGACACAGAAGCATAGGAGTTGGCCCATTAATACTCAGTCCTTGGAGCTAGTGTTTATTCCACTTAAGGGACTTCATGGATTTTGTGGCAACTTTGGTGGGGCCTGGGATATTTCATTCAGTATGGAGGATAAGATTAGGGGCAAATCTGGGAGAAACACTGGGACTCAGGTAGGTGACCAGTAGGGCTGGGCTTTGAATGAGGGGTTAAGTCAAAATCAGAAAGTTCTGACTGCAGAGGGCACAGCAAGGGCAGCACAGAAATGGAATGAGGCCATGGGTATCTGCAATCTGCAGGTCAGTCTGGGTTGTGGAGGTTGTAGCAAGAGACCAAGTTAAGCAGGAAGGACTACATACCAGGCTTCACAGCTGCCTCTGGCAGTGAGGATCATCAGAGGATCAATTGAATCTTGATTGAATTTACAAAAAACTCTCTGGGTACCATGCAGCAAGTAACATGGGGAGGCCAGGGAGATGCCTGTACCTTCCTGTGGAGCACGAAGTGGCTGTGGCTTCTAAGAAGCAGCAAGGGAGAACCTCTCTAGGAAATGAAGGTATTTAAAGGCAATCATATATGCTGTAGCTAACACACACACTCAAACACAGGGAATATGCATTCCCAGAAAAGATTTGAGTGATCCCAGAACCTCTGAGGTAAGGAGATTAGTGAAGGTCTTCCCCTGCACAGGGCCAGTTCTTAATGACTGGAAAAGTTGGCCTTTATTTATTTATTTATTTATTTATTTATTTATTTATTTTAATTCAAATGCCTACATCTCAACAAAAGATCACAGAGCATACAAAGAAATAAGGACACATGGCCCAACCAAAGGAACAAAATAAATGTCTGGAAACTGGCCATATAGAAATGTAGGCCTCTGAATTACTTGGCAAAAATTTAAAACAGCTGCGCTAAAGATGCCCTGTGACTTAAGAGAACACAAACAACAATGTCAGAAAACAATTCATGCACAATGTGAGAATGTCAGTAAAGAGATAGGGACTGTAAGAGAGAACCAACCAGAAATTCTAGAGCTGAAAAACAATTAAGCTGAAAACTTTACTAGAGAGGTTCAATAGCAGACTTGATCAGGTAAAGAATCTACAAACTTGAAAACAGGTCATTTGAAATTGTCAAGTCAGAGGAGCAAAAAAAAAAAAAAAAAAAAAAAGGAGAAGAAAAGTAAAGAGAGCTTAAGGGGCATGTAGGATACTAGCAGCTGACCCATATATGCATTATGGCAGGCCCAGAAGGAGAAGAGAGGGACTTTATGTGCAAAACGTATCTAAGAGAGGACAAGTATCTAAAATACATAAAGAACATTTATAACTCGATAGTTAGAAACAGTTTTTAAAAACAGGCAATAGATTTGAACAGATATTTCAAAAAAAAGTTTGGCAAAAATTTACATAAAAAGATGCTGGAAAGAGTCATTAGGAAAATGAAAAACCCATAATGACTTAACCACTGTGCACTTTTAGAATTGATAATGTCACGGAACCTGTTCTGGATCACCCGGCAGAAGAACCAAGCAGCACTCTGAGATGTTGGAAGGCTGGAGGTTTATTTTACGCTGGCAGGCTCAGAGGAGATCCCTCTCCAGAGGTCTGAGCCCCGAGCATAAGCAGAGGGAATAATTTATAGTTTGTTACTTCTGCATTCCGCATTTGAGCGTGGCAAGTGGGGTGGGAAGAACCGGGAAGGGAAGTCTTCAGTCGAGGACTGGAATTTCCCTATCAGTCCTGTTGGCCATCTTATAACAGATTTTTCCCTATCAGTAACATTAAAAACTGGCCATACCATCTTTTGTTAAGCATGTGGAGCAAATGGAACTCTCATCGACTGATAGTAGGAAGGGAAATTGTACAAGCACTTTGTAAAGCAATTTGGCAGCATCTTTAAAATTAAACATACAGGGGTGCCTGGGTGGCTCAGTTAAGTGTCTGACCCTTGATGTCGGGTCGTGAGACCGATTGAGCTCTGTGCTGAGCATGGAGCCTGCTTGGGATTCTCTCTCCCTCCTTCTCTCTGCCCTTCCTCCCCTGGTGCACACACTCTCTCAAGATAAATATACATTTTTTAAGTTTATTTTTGAGAGAATGCATGCATGTGTGAGCAGGGGAGGGGCAGAGAGCAAGAATCCCAAGCAGGCTTCACACCATTAGTACAGAGGCTGATGTGGAGCTTGAACTCATGAACTGTGAGATCATGACCTGACCCAAAATCAAGTTGGATGCTTAACCACTGAGCCACCCAGGTGTCCCAATAAATAAACATTTTTTTTAAGTTTATTTGAGGGGCGCCTGGGTGGCTCAGTCGGTTAAGCGTCCGACTTCAGCTCAGGTCACGATCTCACGGTCTGTGAGTTCGAGCCCCACGTTGGGCTCTGGCTGATGGCTCAGAGCCTGGAGCCTGCTTCCGATTCTGTGTCTCCCTCTCTCTCTGCCCCTCCCCCGTTCATGCTCTGTCTTTCTCTGTCTCAAAAATAAATAAACGTTAAAAAAAAAAAAAAGTTTAGGGGCGCCTGGGTGGCTCAGTCGGTTGAGCATCCGACTTCGGCTCAGGTCACGATCTCGCGGTCCGTGAGTTTGAGCCCCGCGTCGTCTCTGGGCTGATGGCTCAGAGCCTGGAGCCTGCTTCCGATTCTGTGTCTCCTTCTCTCTCTGCCCCTCCCCCGTTCATGCTCTGTCTCTGTCTCAAAAATAAATAAATGTTAAAAAAAAAAAAGTTTATTTATTTTGAGATAGCATGAGTCAGGTAGGGGCAGAGAGAGAGAATGCCAAGCAGGCTCCTTGCTGTCAGCACAGAGCCTGATGTGGGGCTCAAACTCACAAACTGAGATCATGACCTGAGCCAAAATCAAGAATTGGACACTTAACCAACTGAGCCACCCAGGCACCCCTAAATAAACATTTTTTTAAAATAAATAAAATTAAACATACAGCTTTCATACAACCCAGTCATCCCATTCCTAGGTATTTATCCGAAGGAAATAAAAGCATATGTTTATGCAAAGACCTGTGAACAAATGTTTAAAACAGCCTCACTTTTAATGGAAAAGGGGGAAAAAAGTCCATCAAAAACAGTTGAATGAATAAACAAATTGTAATACTTCTATATAATGGAATATCACTCAGGAATAAACAATTTTCTTTGTCAGCTGTAACAAAATACCATAGACTAGGTGGCTTAAAGAACAGAAATTTATTGTTCAGAGTTCTGGAAGCTGGGAAGGAAGTCCAGATTAAAGTGCTTATTGCTTTGCTTCCTGATGAGGATTCTTCTTGGTTTGCAGATGGCTCTCTTGTGTCTTCACATGATGGAAAGACAGGGAGTGACAGTTCTCTGGTGTTCCCACTCCCCTCTTTTTTTATTGAAGTATAGTTGACATTAATTTTAGTTTCAGGTGTACGACATAATGATTTAACTATTACATACTTTACAGAATGCTCATTATAAGTGTACTATCTCTCACCAAAGTTATTACAATGTTAGTGACTTTCTCTATAATGTACTTTTCACCTTTGTAACTTGTTTTAGAGCTGGAAGGCTGTGCCTCTTAATCTCCCTCACCTGTTTTGTCCATCGTCCATCACCCCACACTCTTCCCTTTTGGCAACCACTAGTTCTCTGTATTTGTAAGTCTGCCTCTGTTATTGCTGTTGATAGTTTTGTTTTCTACATTCCATAGATAACTGAAATCCTATCTTACTTGTCTTTCTGTGACTTATTCCACTTGGCATAATACCCTCTAGGTCCATCCTTGTTGTAAATGTCAAGATTCCTTTTTTTTTTTTTTTTTTAAGGTAATCTCCATGCCCAGTATAGGGTTTGAACTCATGACCTGGAGATCAAGAGTTGCACTGTCTACCAGCTAAGCCAGCCAGACACCCTATGATTTCTTTTTTTTTTTTTTTTTTTAATGGCTAAGTAATATTCCTGTGTGTGTGTATCATGTCTTTATTCATTTATATATCAGTGGACACTTAGATTGTGTCCATATCCTATTTATTGTAAATAATGCTGCAGTAAACAGGGATGTATATATCTTTTTGAATTAGTGTTTTCATTTTCTTCAGGTAAATACCCAGAAGTGGAATTACTGGATCATATGGTTTTTCTATTTTTTTTTTTTTTAATTTTTTTTTCAACGTTTTTTATTTATTTTTGGGACAGAGAGAGACAGAGCGTGAACAGGGGAGGGGCAGAGAGAGAGGGAGACACAGAATCTGAAACAGGCTCCAGGCTCCGAGCCATCAGCCCAGAGCCTGACGCGGGGCTCGAACTCACGGACCGCGAGATCGTGACCTGGTTGAAGTCGGACGTTTAACCGACTGTGCCACCCAGGCACCCCTGGTTTTTCTATTTTTAGTTTTCTAAGGACCCTCCATACTGTTTTCCAGAGTGGCTGCACCTCTTTACATTCCACCCAGCAGTGCACAAGAGTTCTCTTTCCTCTATTTCATCATCTTGTTATTTCTTGTCTTTTTGATACTGTTTTGACTGGTGTGAGGTGATATCTCATTGTGGATTTGATTTGCATTTCCCTGATTACATTGAGCATCTTTTCATGTCTGTTGGCCATCTGTATGTCTTCTTTGGAAGAATGCCCATTTGGGTCTTCTGCTAATTTTTAATTGAATTGTTTCAGGTGTTTTGGTGTTAAGGTATGTGAATTCTTTATATATTTTGGATATTAAGTATTGGGGTATTTGGAGTATAATATATATGTTATATATATTATGTATACATACATACATTTTTTGGATGTATCATTAGCAAATATTTTTTCTAATTCAGTAGGTTGCCTTTTTGTTTTGTTGATGGCTTTGCTTTGCAAAAGTTTTTTAGTTTGATGTGGTCCCAATTGTTTATTTTTGCTTTTGTTTCCCTTTTGTCCCTTTTACTTTTGTTTTTGCTTTTGTCTCCCTGAAGAAACATATCCAGAAAAATGTTGCTAAGGCTGATGTCAAAGAAATTATTGCATATGTCTTTTAATTTTATGGTTTCAGGACTTACATCCAAGTCTTTAATCCATTTTGAGTTTTTAGTTTGTTTTGTTCTGTTTTATTGTTTTATTTTGGGAGAGAGTGTATGCATGTACTCATGGGGTTTGATCTCATGAACCATGAGATCATGACCTGAGCTTAAGTCCAAGAGTCAGACACTTAACCAACTGAGCCACCCAGGTGCCCCCCCACCCATGTTGAGTTTATTTTTGTGTATGGTGTAAGAAAGTGGTCCAATTTCGTTCTTTTGTATGTAGCTGTCCAGTTTTCCCAACACCATTTATTGAAGAGACTTTTCTTCATTGTGTATTCTAGCCTCCTTTGTCACAGAGTAACTGCATATAAGCATAGGTTTCTCAGCTCTATTCTGTTCCATTTTTGTGCCAGTACCATACTGTTTTGATTACTATGGCTTTGTAGTATGGTTTGAAATCTGGCGTTGTATATTTCCAGCTCTGTTGTTCTTTCTCAAGCTTGCTTTGGCTATTTGTGGTTTTTTGTGGTTCCATACACATTTTTGGATTCCTTGTTCTAGTTTTGTGAAGAATACTATTGGTATTTTGGTAGGGATTGCATTGAATCTGTGGATTGCTTTTGGTAGTATGGACATTTTAACAATGTTAATTTTCCCATTCCATGAACATGATACATGGTATGTCTTTTTATTTATTTGTGCTGTCTTCATCAGTGTCTTATAGTTTTCAGAAAACAAGTCTTTCACCTCCTTATCTACATTTATTCCTAGGTACTTTACACTTTTTGATGCAATTATAAATGGAATTGTTTTCCTAATTACTCTTTCTGCTGGGTTTTTATTAGTGTGTAGAAACACAAACGATTTCTGCATATTAATTTTATATCCTGCAAATTGACTGAATTCATTTATTAGTTGGAGTCTTTAGGGTTTTCTGTATATAGCATATCACCTGCAAATAGTGAGTTTTACATTTTTCTTCCAACTTGGATGCTGTTTAGTTCTTTTTATTGTCTGAATTGAATGAAGGTGGTGAGAGTAGATGGTGAGGAAAGCTTTCAGCTCTTCACCATTGGGTATGATGTTAGCTGTGAGTTTTTTCATATATGGCCTTTATTGTGTTGAGGAATTTTCCCTCTAAACCCACTTTGTTGAGAGTTTTTATTATGAACGGATGTTAAATTTTGTCAAATGCTGTTTCTGCATATATTGAGATGATTATATAATTCTTTCCATTTTGTTAATATATTGTATCATGCTGATTGATTTGCAGATATTGAACCATCCTTACATCCCTGAAATAAATCCCACTTGTTGTGGTGAATGACCTTTTTCATATGTTGAATTCAGTTTCCTAATTTGTTGAGGATTTTTGTATCTGTGTTCATCAGGGATATTGGTCTGTAGTTTTCATTTTTTGTGGTGTCTTTGGTTTTGTATCAAGGTATATGCTAGCTTTGAGGATGAGTTTGGAAGCATTCCTTTTTCTATTTTTGGAGTAGTGTGAAAAGGATAGGTATTAACCCTAAACGAAATATTTGGTAGAATTCACCTGTGAAGCCATCTGGTCCTGGACTTTTGTTTGTGGTGAGGTTTTTGATTACTGATTTAGTTTTGTTACTAGTAAACAGTCTGTTCAAATTTTTTATTTCTTTGTGATCCAGTCTTGGAAGATTATATATATATATATATATATATTTTAGGAATTTATCCATTTCTTCTATGTTGTCCAATTTGTTGGCATATAATTAATCCTTTATATTTCTATGGTGTTAGTTGTAACTCCTCTTTGATTTCTGATTTTGAGTCCTCTCTCTTTTCCTTTATGAGTCTATCTAAAGGTTTATCTCTTTTATCTTTTCAAAGAACTGTCTCTTAGTGTCCCTGATCTTTTCTATTGTTTTTCAGTCTCCATTTCTTTCTACTCAGATTTTTTTTTTTTTTTTTTTTTCATTCTACTAACTTTCGACCTTGTTTGTTCTTCTGGTTACTTTAAGTGTAAGGTTAGATTGTTTGAGATTTTTCTTGTTTCTTGGTAGGTCTGTATTGCTATAAACTTCCCTCTTAGAACAGCTTTTGCTTCATCCCAAAGATTTTGAACTGTTGCATTTCCATTTTTATATGTCTCCAGCTGTTTTTTAATTTCTTTGACCTATTGGTTGTTTAGTAGCATGTTGTTTAGCCTCCACGTGTTTGTGTTTTCCATTTTCTTTTCTTGTAATTGATTTCTAGTTTCGTACTGTTGTAGTTGGAAAAGACACTTGATATGATTTCAATCTTAAATTTATTGAGACTTGTTCTGTGGCCTAACATGTAATCTATCCTGGAAAATGTTCCAGATGCATTTGAAAAGAATGTATTGTTTGGAAATGATGTTCTGTGTATATCTGTTAAGTCTATGTGTCTAATGTGTCTTATTTTCTCTCTGGATGATCTGTCCATTGATGTAAGTGGAGCATTGAAGCCCCTTTTTTAAGAAGAAAAAAAAAATTAAACATTTATTTATATTTGAGAGACAGAAAGAAACAGAGCACAAGCTGGGGAGGGTCAGAGAGAGAGGGAGACACAATCCAAAGCAGGCTCCAGGCTCTGGGCTGTCAGCCCAGAGCCCATCACGGGGCTTGAACTCACAGACCGCGGGATCATGACCTGAGCCGAAGTCAAGACACTCAACCGACTGAGCCACCCAGGAGCCCCGAAGTCCCCTTCTATTACTGTATTGTTAGTTTCTCCCTTTATGGCTGCCAATATTTGCTTTATATTTGTAGGTGCTCCTATGTTGGTTTCATAGATATTTACAGTTATTCTATTCTCTTGTTGGATTAATTCCTTTATAGTTATGCATGACTTTTGTCTTTAACAGTCCATGTCTTAAAGTCTACTTTATTATTATAAGTATTGCTACCCCAGCTTTTCACTTCAGTATGCATGGAATATGTTTTTTCATTCCTCTGTTTTCAGTGTGTATGTCTTTAGATCTGAAGTGAGTCTGTTGTAGGCAGTGTATAGATAGGTCTTGTTTTTTTTTTTTTTATCCATTCAGTCACCCTACATCTTTTGATTGGAGCACTTAGTCCATTTACATTTAAAGTAATTATTGGTAGGTATGTACTTACTGCATTTTGTTGTTTTTTTTCTTTTGTGCTCTTCCCTTGTGATTTGTTGGCTTTCTTTAGTATTACAAGTTTTTAAGTTGGTGGTCATGTAAATTCTAAAAGCACTACATTTATTACTCTCTCCCCCCACGAAGTTTTATGTACATGATGTCATATTTTACATCTTTTTGTATATATTGCTTAACCAATTTTTGTAAAAGAAAATTAATAAAACCAAAATTTTACTACTTTTGCTGTTTAGCCTTCATACTAGCTTTATAAGTCATTGATCCACTATCTTTATTATATACTTGTCTTACCAGTAAAACTTTTCCTTTCATAATTTTCTTCTAGTTATATGTTTTTCTCTTTTCTGCTTAAAGAATTCCCTTTACCATTGCTTGTAAGGCCAGATTAGTGGTGATGAACTTTAACTTTTGTTTGTCTGGAACAGTTTTATCTCTTCTTCAATTCTGAATGATAACCTTGCTTGGTAAAGTTCTTGGTTGTAGGTTTTTTTCCTTTCAGTACATTGAATATATCATGCCACATGCCACTCCCTTCTGGCCAGAAATGTTTCTGCGGAAAATTCAGCTGATAGCCTTATGGAGTCTCCATTGTATGTAGGTAACTGTTAGCTTTGCTTTTGCTGCTTTTAAGATCATCTCTTTAGATTTTGTTTCTACTTTAACTGTTATGTGTTTTGGTGTGGACCTGCTTGGGTTCATCTTGTTTGGGGCTCTCTGTGTTTCCTGGGATTGGTCATCAGTTTCCTTTCCCCAGGTTAGGGAAGTTTACACCATTTTCTCTCTTCTTCAGAGACTCCTACAGTGCAAATGTTGGTATAGTTGAGGTTGTCCCAGAGGTTCCTTAACCTATCCCAGTTTTTAAAAATACGTTTTTCTTTTTGCTGTTCAGCTTGAGTGCTTTGCACTGCTGTATTTCCACTGCCATATCTTCTGGCTCACTGATCCATTCTTCTGCATCTTCTAATTTGTGAATTCCCTCTAGTATAGTTTTCATTTCAGTTATTGTATTTTTCAGCTCTAGTTCTTTTTTATATCTCTTTATTGAAGGTCTCACTGAATTCATCCACTCTTCCGCCAAGACCAGTGAGCATCTTTATGACCGTTACTTTGAACTCTTTATCAGGTAGATCGTTTCATTTAGTTCTTGTCCCAAGGTTTTGTTGTGTTTCATATTTGAAACATACTCCTCCTCTTTTCACATTTTGTCTGACTCCTTGGGTTTGTTTGTATGTATCAGGTAGAGTGTACAGCCATACCACCCTGAATACGTCCGGTCTCATCTGTATGTATTAGTAGATCAGCTATGGGGGTTCTGGTCTTGAAAAGAATGACCTTTTATGTAGAAGGCATCCTGTGGAGCCCAGTAGCCCAGTCCCCCAGTCACCGGGACCAGTTGCTGCAGGATGTGTCCCCTGTGTGTGCTTTATGAGCTCTTTTGTAACTGGGCCAGGACTGCTGTGGGCATGCTAGTGGGTGGGGCTGGCCCTCAGCCCATCTGTGTGCGGTGACCAGCCGTGACTACTACAAGCATACTGGTGGGCAGGGCTGGTCCCTGGTGTGGCTGGCTGAGAGGCCAAGCTGTAGCTGCTGCTAGGATGCTGGTGAGGGGGGCCGATCTCTCCTCCCTGGGGCAGGACAGGAGTTGCTTTGGAGAGGTGCCTGTCTGGGGCTGCCTGCCGGCTGAGGCAGGGCAGGAGCTGCTTTGGACGGGTACCTGCTGGGGTGAGTAGCTTAGGTCGAGTGGGTTTGCAGGGGGATGCCAGGAAGGGGGGAGGGTCTAGCAAGGTAGCACTGACAGACGGTGCGAACTGACTCCCGCAAGCATCCAGTCAGCTAGGCTGAAGGAGAGCAAGAAAAATGGCTCCTGCCAGCACTTCTCTTCCTTAAAAAGGCTTCTACAGATCCTTGCTCCTCTGGCATATGCTCTAAAATTAGTCAGTAAATCTTCACATGTAATACAGTTATTTTTCAAACTTCTGCCTTTTGTCCTGGGTTTCAGCCTGAGTGTTATGGTATGCTGGCCCTTTAAGAACAGAATCTCAGTTTCCTATATAGCCTTCTGGCTCTCCCATTACCAGAGTTAAGCTCTGCTCATTTTCAAAGTCAGACATTGTGGGGCTCATCTTCCTGGTACAGGTCCCCAGGACCAGGGGTGCCGGATGTGGGGATCGATCCTCTCATTCCTCAGAGAGGACCTCTGTGCCTGTGGTATCCCTCCTGCTTGTGGCTTGCCATGCTTGGGGTTTGGTTATGGACCATATCTCTGCTCCTCCTACCCTTCTCGATTTGGCTTTTTGTCTCGAGCCGTGGCATAAGTGTTCTGCTGGCCTTAAAGTCATTTTCAGAGAGAGTTGCGTTACACTTAGTTGTTGCCTTGTTGCGTTTGTGGGAGGAGGGGAGCCATGCTGCTCTGCCATCTTCCTCTGTTGTCTCTTACGTGGTATCGCTGATCTCTTGATGAGAGTCCCAGCCAGATGACCTTATCTAACATAATTACCTGTCCGTACTCCACCTTCTAATTCTACCACATTGGGTTTGGGGGTTCAGCCTATGAATTTGGGGGGCACATACCCACTACATAACAGGAATGAAATGTGGCTATATGTAATAACGTGGATGAATCTCTAAATAACTGTGCTGAGTGGAAAAATTCCGACAAAGTGAACACACAGCATGGTTCCGTTTAAGATTCTTGAAAATGCAAACTAATCCATTATAACACAGGCAGATCAGTTGTTTCCTGAGAATGCTGGTTGAATGGGGGAGAGATGTAGTGGGAAGGGTTGTAAGAAAATTTTGGATGGTGATGAATATGTTTCCTGTCTTGATTGTGGTGATGGTTTCAGTGGATAGGTCTACGTTAAAACTCACCACATTGTACACTTTAACTGTGTTCAGTTATTATAATTCAATAAAGCCACGAAAATACAGATAAATAAAAAATACTTTTGCTTCTAGCAAAATAAAGAATGTATCTGAGGAGAATGGTTGGAATGGAAGCAATAAGGAGAAGAAACTGTAGCTACCAGCATCACATCCTGAAGAAGAAAGGAAACTGCATTTGTTTCTTCTTTCTCTTCCTCTGCCCAGTGGTATCAGTATGCAGTTAAGGATAAAGCAGAAACCCCCCTAAAAAGATGGAGTTGTTGGAGTCACTATCATACCATTAGGGCTTGAGGGGGATCCGGCACCAGATACTCCTAAAACCATATAACCCAACGTTCCTAATGAGAGGGAAGTTTGTGCTGGATTTTGGGAATTAAAGTCATTTTTAAGCCAATGGGATAGGCAGAAAACTGCCCCACTTAAATGTCCTTGTCTTTTTTAGGTTTATTTATTTATTATTTTGAGAGAGAGAGAGAAAGCGCACATGCACAAGTTGGGGAAGGGCAGAGAGAGAATCCCAAGCAGGCTCTGTACTGTCAGCACGTGGAGCCCGACTCAGGCCTCGATCTCACAAACCGGAGATCGTGACCTGAGCCGAAACCAAGAGTTAGATACTTAATTGAGCCACCCAGGTGTCCCTTAAATGTCTATGTCTTAATGTCGGATTACACAGCAAAGGAGAGTTAAGGTAGTAGGTAGAATTAAGAGTACTAATCCACTGACCTAGAAATGGGGAGATTATGCTGGATTACTTGAGCCTGCCCAGTATGATTGTAAGCGTTCTTACATGGGGAAACGATAGGCAGAAAATGGAAAAAGTTCAAGTGATGCAGGGTGAGAAAGACTCAGCTGGCCGTTTCTGGCTTTGAGATGAAAAGGGGCCATGAGCCCAGGTCTGTGGGTGGCCTCTGAAACTGGAAAAGGTGAAAGAATAAATTCTTTCCTAGTGCCTCCAGAAAGGAAGGCAGCCTTGCTGACTCCAGTGGAGACCCGTTGTGGACTTCTGACTTCCAGAACTGTAATTCAATGTTTGTATTGTTTAAGCAGCAACAAAAAAGTCAAAAGGCCACTTTCACATGTTAAAATGATACCCAGTTGAAATTGTGCATTATCAGTATACTTAGGGTTTCCAGATTTAGAAAATAAATAATATATATATTTTTTACTATAAGTATGTCCCATGCAATAGACCTTATAAAGTTATTCATTACTCATCTGAAATTCACATTAAACTGGGTATCCTATTCTGTTAGGGAATTCTAGATATATTAGAAAGCACTGTGAGCATGTTTTGCTATTTTAAGAATCCTCGTTATTCTTTGTGATGAAGAAGGATAAAACAAATGCATTTATTACTTAGCTGACTGCTGGTAGGATAACCTAGGATAAGGTCTGAAAGCGTACACAAAAGCGTCCGGTTAGCTTCAGGCTATTAGGAGAACCTTGTGAGTGACTTGGAGAACATTCTGGGGCCCTGATACAGGTATGCAGATGCACTACTGAGTGTCAGAATAATCAAATCGTTTATGAATCACAGTTTGATCAGTGTTAGGAGCACCCAGAAACACCCCTTACTTGTCCCTTTTCCATGCCCTACCCAACCACAAATATTCAAACACAAACATGCACACATCCCCCTCTTGTGCTTTACTTAATAGAAGATTATGAATTGAAGTTTCAGCAGTGGGAAAGTTACCGATCACATCCACAACTACCTAATGCTCCATGAGGATTTATTCAATTCCCAGTTGATAGATGTTAGGTTGATTCTGTGATTCTCATCTTTGTCATTAAAAAACAATGTACATAAAATAGCTTTGTAATTATGAAAGACTTGGTCTTACGATTATTACTAAATTGAAACAACTTGTTATGTGAGCAAAGAAATTTTCTGGTGTAACGACCCAGTGTTCCTTCTTTGTGACTAGAGTCTTCTCATTCAATTAAATCAGCCTCTAGCACACTCTATAAATTGGTTGATAAAGTAGTTTCTTTTAACTTAAATATTGTCTTCCTCATTCAGACTAGAGTTGATATCTTTGGAAATTCCTTGCAGTTTTCTCTATAATTTTATAACTTAATATTGACATTCCCGTGAGAGTGCCAGTTTGTTGAGCAGAAACAGGAGTGGGGGGCGGGGGTGGGAATGTATACATTTTTCCTGGGATATTGCAGATTGGAAGGCTTAGGAGGCATAGGAAATTTAGTCAGCATCTGTGATATTAATGTAATGTGTTTGAGCTTCGTGGTCTGGGCTTTTGACTCCACATTGTCTTTGTTCTTTACAGGTCCAAGCAGTGGGTTCAGTACCTTCTCAGCAGTGGACCCTCTTCCTGTGAAGCCAGAGCCATATGCACCATCCTGATCCTGGTATGTTTGACTCTTTTTACTCATTTACTTGTGTTTTTTCCTTTTGGGTAACCCGGACTCACAAACACCTCTCTTCTCTTGTGTCTGCATGCTTCTCAGCATTTCCTCCCATTGTGCTCATTAGCAGTGACAACTTGTTTCTCAGTTCTGCTTGAGGGCAAGGAAAACATCTTTTTCCAAATACAGGCTCTGGGCTCTAAGTTCCTTCCAGAATATAAACTGTCATTTGAGCTGCTGGGAATTTTGCTTTCAGTGTTGAATAGGCATTGTAGGATACAAAAGAAGCTGTTGTATGAGCAATTATCCAAAGACAGAATTTCATGAAAATGTAAATGTATGTCTTTTTCAGATTTTGAGAGTTTAACGGTAGGAATCCAATGCTGATCTGAATTTTAAGCTAACGCCCAAAATGTTTATTTTGTAAACATTGGGTGAAAAATGTTTTGTGTGAAGGTATGGACAGTGCCTGTGGACCTTGAGGAGTATAAATCTCTAAATTGACTAAATAGTCTTTTAATCTAATGCTATGAATGATGCAGAAAAGGTCACATGTCTTGTGTAGGGACCTGTTTCCCTTTATGTTCTTAGCAGAAGAAGGTAAAAATGTGAGAAAGCTAGAGGTTGGTTTGTGTAGTTTGAGCTCAGTTCCAACTTTCTTCTGAGGGAGGGTGGATTGAGAACACTACTCATTTCTAAAAAGTTTCTGCTTTTATCAGATGGATGCTCAGGAAGGCTTCTTTCTGCCTATGTTGATTCTTACGCCAAAGTAGCTTATTTTAGGCCATCAACAGAAACACTTTGGGTACAAATTTGGTTCCAGACAACTGCAATAAAGCAAGTCAGATGAGTCGTTGGTTTCCCAGTAGATACATAACCGTTGTCTTTACAGTATATAATAGCATTATGTCTTAAAAACAGTATACATACCTTGAGAAATGCTGTTTTCTAAAAAAAAAAAAAAACATTAACCCTCATCTGAGCTGTTAGTGAGTCATAATCTTTTTGTTTATGACCCTGAACATGGGGGTGGCTATGGCAGTTTATTAAAATAAGGCAGTGAAGTTGCCATATCAGTGGATCTTCCTGTCACAATTTCGCCAAAGCACACGATGCGGTTTGATAGCATCTTATCCACCAACTGGATTTCTCTAGTCTTCAGGCCTCTCCCCAGAGTAGGTTCCCCCTCAAGCAACCAGTTCTCTGGTCATCCACTTCTGGTTTTATTGTGAGCTTGTCCCTTGCAGCAATTTGGTCACATCTTGTCTACTTTTTTTTTTTTTTTCTTAACATTTATTTATTTTTGAGACAGAGAGAGACAGAGCATGAATGGGGGAGGGTCAGAGAGAGAGGGAGACACAGAATCTGAAACAGGCTCCAGGCTCTGAGCTGTCAGCACAGAGCCCGACGCGGGGCTTGAACTCACGCGCAGCGAGATCATGACCTGAGCCGAAGTCGGACGCTTAACCGACTGAGCCACCCAGGTGTCCCGCATCTCGTCTACTTCTAATTCTAGTTCTCTTGCCATTGCCAGCACATCTGCAGTGACTTCTTCCAAACTCCTGCTACCGATGAATGGCAGCTAAATGGAATTCCAGAAGGATTTCAGTTTACTTTTCTGGCCTTACAAATCATATTCTTAAGACTTGAAAGTCAAAATTACTCCTTGATCCACAGGCAACAGAATGGATGTCGTGTTAGCAGGCATGAGACATTAGTCTCATCATACATCTCCATCAGGATGCTTTGTCACTGAGCAGTGATATTTTGAAAGAGATCTTTTTTTCTGAGCACTGTGTCTCAGCAATGGGCTTAAAATATTCAGTAAACCAGGAGCACTTGGGTGGCTCTGTCAGTGAGTGTCCGACTTTGGCTCAGGTCATAATCTCGCCGTTTGTGAGTTTGAGCCACACATCAGGCTCACCACTGTCAGAGACTGTCAGTGCAGAGGCCTGCCTCTTTAGATCCTCTGTCCCTCTCTCTGCCCCTCCCCCACTTGTGCTCTCCCCAAAGTAAATAAATATTTTTTTAAAAAGTATTCAGTAAGCCATATTATAAACAGATGTGCTGTCATCCAGACTTTGCTGTTCTATTTATAACACGGGCAGGGTAGAATTCCTAAGGGCCCTGGGCTTTTCAGAATGATACGTGACCCTTGGCCCTACCAAGCTTGACTTTTCCAGCTATGAAAGTGCTAGATGGCCATCTTGCAGTCGAAGGCTGCTCGGTCTGCATTGGGAAAATCCGTGGTTCAGTGTCACCACCTTCACGAACGATCTCCGATCTCCGCTAGGGCTACCGGAGCACTTGCTGCAGCTTCTGCGTCAGCACCTGCTGCCCCACCTGGTCCTTTGCGGTTAGGAGACGGCTTCTCTCCTTCAGTGTCACGAGCCAACCTCTGCTAACTTCAGACTTGTGTTCAGCAGCTTCCTCACCTCCCCTGGCCTTCATAGAAGGGAGAGAGTTAGGGCCTTGCTCTGGATTAGGCTTTGGCTTAAGGGAATGTTGTGACTGCTTTGAGCTTCTGTCCAGAGCACTAAAACTTTCTCTGTATCCGTAGTAAGGCTGTCCTGTGTTCTTATCATTTGTGTGTTCGCTGGAGTAGCACTTTTTTTTTTAAGTGCTTATTTTTGAGAGAGAGGGAGATAGAGGATCCAAAGCAGGCTGTGCACTGTCAGCGCAGAGTCTGATGCAGGGCTCGAACTCACAAACCATGAGATCATGACTTGAGTTGAAGTTGGATGCTTAATCGGCTGAGCCACCCAGGCGCCCCTGGAATAGCACTTTTAATTTCCTTTAAAGACTTTGTGGGTTTTTTGCATTCATAACTTGGCTACGGGGATAGTTTTTGGCCTGTCTCGGCTTTCAACATACCTTCCTTACTAATCTTAATCATTTCTAGCTTATGATTTCAATGAGAGAGACTTACAACTCTTCTTTTCATCTAGAAGCTATTGTAGGATTATTAATTGGGATAGTTTCAATATTGTGTCTCAATAAGGAAGCCTGAGGGTAGAGCAGTCAGAACAAATACCACAGCATTTATAAATTCTAGGTGGCCCTTTGAATAGGGCCTCATTACCTGCAAATCCCAAACCTGTTAAGTATTTCACAAGAGAGTCATGAGGTTTAGGATGTTTTCTAATTGAATGTCCAAAAAGATTATTCTTGGTGCATGTACTGTTTGTCCCCCGCCCCCCCGGAACTGTGAGAAACTCTTAGCATCAACACACAACAGGTTTCTCTCAGCCTTTCATGCCATATCCTTTAAGTAGCAAATCATGGGGCACCTGGGTGACTCAGTTGGTTAAGTGTCCGACTTCGGCTTAGGTCATGATCTCCTGGTTTGTGAGTTCGAGCCCTGCATCAGGCTCTGTGCTGACACCTCAGAGCCTGAAACTGCTTCGGATTCTGTCTCCCTCTGTCTCTGCCCCTCCCCCATTCACGTTCTGTCTCTGTGTCTCAAAAATGAAGAAACATTAAAAAAATGTATCAAATCACAAATCATGTTCTTTGCCAACTCGATTCAGGAGTATATACATCAAAATATCCTTAATGAGTCTATATTTTCTTCTGTTTAAGCCCCCTACATAGATAAAATATACAGTTTTATTTGCTGCTTTCTCAGACACACGGAGTAACTCAGAACTACCTCTACAGAAGTGAGTACTCGTGCACGGTGCTCCTGTCTTTCTGTTGTCTCTTCTCAGTCCTTGCATAGGTAATCCTCTTACGGTAGGTGCTACGTAAAGCTGTAGGAGCTAGTGAGCACAACTGGTGTCGGTCACATCTCTAACGTGACATAGAATTCGCTTTGGAGCCTTCTGTTTTATAACCCACATCTCTTGAGAACCCTAATAACATTTGCAGAATGTGGAGAAAGTTCTGCATGGAGAATTGGGCTTGGAAAGCCTCGGAATCCCTTTCATTTCCAAGTGTGTGAGGCTATAATGGTCTCCGTCATACTCCTCTGTAAGTGGCTGTAAAACTGGACCAAATACCAGAATCCATGGCCTTCGGGTGTTGGAAAAAAGCACTGACTGGGCGGTGACCCTTGAGAAAACAAAACCATGGCAGATGAGGTCCCACACACTATGTGAGTGACAATGGAATGCTGTGTGCATTTGGATCTGTAACCTTTGGGGGCATCTGGGATAGAACTTGTCGCCTCTGGGAGGACATGGACTTCATGAAGTCTGAAGCAGCATCATTGTTGCTAACCCTTTAGGTGAGCAGTTGCCGGCAACTCCCCAGGAACCTGGCCTGGCCTGGCCTGTTGAGGAGTGAAGCTGCTTCACCCGTGTTCCGGGAGGTTCTGATGTGCGGTGCCCTTTGCAGAGGCCCACGGAGCTGTGAGAACCACACTGCCCAGAGGACCCTGCACCAAGCAACGTCAGCGTGGAGCCAATGAAGGTCCAGGAGACGGGCGTTTCCACGTGTGCCAACTCCTCAGGGTGGAACTTGCGGGGTCCTGGTGACAGTCATTTTGGCAGCTCTCGAATCCATTTCCTGGTCAGAGGCTCCAGAGTGCTGGGTCGAGACGAGGTGAAGATTGCAGCGGCCCGAGAGGAGGTGTCCCCACTGCTCAGAGGAGGGTCTGAGACACCGGACCGCTCCCAGCCCTGCTCTGCCCACAGAGTCCGATGGCGGCGGCCGCGCCCAGGGACTCGGCTCAGGTAAATGCACAGCTGCTGGGCCTGAGCTCAGGGCACCCGCTGGCTTCCCTGCGGTCCAGACCCCGGGGTCCCAGACAGGGAGGCGCTCGTGGGCGGGGGCCACGTGTCTGAGCACCCACTTGCAAGCTCCAAACCGAGGTGTGAGTTTTGTGCGTGCAGTAAGCAGAATATGAGGCAGAGTCATGCCTAGACTTACAGGCCAGGGGTGGGAGTGGGGGGTCAGAGGAGCAGTGGAGACCAGATCTCGTTGAGCCCCACCCTCTACAGATGAAGCACTTTTAGAACCTATCGAAGTAAGAGGAGGGTGTTCAGGACCCTGGAGAGACATTAAACTAGAGGTAATGTTGGGGGAGGCCTTCTCCATTCTAGCGGTCAGTAAGATGAGGTTGTCCTGGGGCACAGCTACCCGTTTGGTGGAGCTGTGAGTATTCAGAGAAATGCAAATGTTCTTTTGTTCTGATGGTCTGGATCTTCTCTTACCCATGCTTCGTAGCTGCAGAAAACATACCGGGAAGGTTAGCGGGGAGGCTACGTAGATGTAAATTGTGGCCATGGAGGTAAGGGGAGTTGTTGGATTTTAACTTCTTCTTCAGGTAGAACCAATCTGATTTTCTACTGTGGAGAGTGAGTTAGAATAAAGCCCTAGGGGCCACCCCTGTCTCTGTCTCAGAAAGCTTTGAGTGCAGGCACGAAGTGGGCAGCTGGATATAAAGTCTAAAAACTTGAGGTGGTTCAACATTAGATGTGTAGGTGGCGCTTTGTGTTGCATTTAGGAAGGGAAATTCTGATTACGGCGATAACATTATTAAGAGGCCAGGAATTTGGGCACTGAGTTCGAACCTGTTTCTTGGAGCAAGTGGCCTCTCAAACACGGGTAAGGGACAGAAGACTTTCAGTGGAAGAGTGGACATGAGCAGGCTGCTGCTTATTTGTGGCAAGCTCTCATGGAGCCTGGTGGGTGAGCTCAGGGCAAAGATCATTAATTCCCAGTATTTGGATATAGGGTCTTTAAAGACCTTATAAAGTGAGGCTCTAAATCCAATATGATTAGTAGTATCCTTGAAAGAAGAGGAAATTGGAACACATACAATGAAAGGCAGGTCTTCATAGTGGATTTGAGGTTGCCCTGGAAAGTGGGGTCCATCTTGCCAAGCACTCTTGATGCTGTGGGCTCAGTACTAGGGAGAGGCACTTACGGGGTAAAAGAGGTGTGTGAACTGAGGGACCCCCCGCCCCGCCCCAGGCCTTCAGTATCAGGGACTTAGGTGGGAGGGTGGAGTCTATCTTTGGTTGTACCTGGCCAGTACACTGTGGAGGATTTGAGGGACATTGCCTGGTTGGGGGCTGGAGAGGCCATGCCCACCCGACCTCAAGATTATGTCTGTCTGCCCACATCGTCCTTGTTCTTATAGAGGGTTGGACATAGTGATTTACTGGCAGCAGGGCTTGGTATCTCCTCTCAGTCGGGCGGCCTGCGAGGAGGATGAGTATGGGATAGATGTGTGGGTCCTGTGGAGAAGGGAGTGTTTGTAGTTTCATCTCTCTCCCATTACGGCAGGATACTGTGACCTTTGAAGACGTGGTCGTGTACTTCTCCTGGGAGGAGTGGGGTCTCCTTGATGAGACTCAGAGATGCCTGTACCACGATGTGATGCTGGAGAACTTTGCACTTGTGATCTCACTGGGTAAGACCCTCACCCCCGCTCTGTGGTATCCTGCCTCTCACATTTGGGTTGTAGAGATTGTAGGGACTGCCATCACCAGGGCCGGGCTCAGCAACTGCCCTCTTGCTGAGCCCGCAACATCAGCGTCCAGCACTGTTGTCCACATCCGTGGCCCCTGCCTAGGTTTTTCCCCTCCTTCTAGCTCACGTTTCTTCTGGTCTCTGGCAGCAGTTGCTTGGAGGACCAGGGATTATTTTTGTTGCCAGTTTTTGGTCGTGTGCAGAATTGCTCTGGGGCATTGCTAGTCCCTGCCTGTCCTTGCCTCAGGGATTTGTGTCATCCAAGTCCCGCTTCACTCACCCGGAGTTTAGAAGAGTCCAGGGTCTTAGCAGGATGGCCCACCGGTGTATTTATGCCAGTGGTCGCACACGTCATTTCTGTCTTTCCTTCCCCCTTCCTCAGGTTTTGTCCCTTGCTGTTTCCGTCTTCCATACATCAACCTTTCTTCTCTCCTGTTCCCAATGTTAGGTTACGCGTCCTTAGTCTTTGAATACCATCTAGTCAGTTGCAACCAGATGTTCTGGTGCCTGGACATAAACTCCCACACAGCACTCCCAGCTGCAGGCCAGTGGCAGGGGTGCACTGGAGAACCTGCTTCTTCCTGTGCTGCTGCCCCCCCCCCCCAGCCTTGTGACATTAGAGTTCCAGGACTGCAGCCCTTTTACCAACCCGGCCCCAGCACCCTCATCTTGAAAACACATCCAGTGGACTCGTTCTTTGGTGTGCCCGACAGACATTTGTGTTGAGCCCTCCCCTTCCACCAAAGATAGCATGCACTTCACACCAGCATCTCTGGGCTTTCAGGTTGCTGGTACGGAATGGAGGACGAGGAGGCACTTTCTGTGCCACGAATGTCACTGGGCAAGGCTACAGATCCAGGTCCACCCGTGTGGAAAGCTCATCCCTGCGAGAAGTGTGTCTTGGTTGGGAGAGATATTCTGTATCTGTCAGAGGACCAAGGACCACATCCGGGCCAGAAATCCTACACCTGTGAGGCATGCGGGAAGCAGTTGTGGTTCAGCACAAGCCTTCACCAGCACCAGAAGCACAACGAAGAGAAGCCATTCAGGTGGGACATGGAGCTTGTGACAAGCTACAAGTTGCACGTGTCAGGGAAGCCCTTCCCCTGCGGGGAGATAGGGAAGGACTTCCTGGCCATACTGAGTCTCCTCCAGCATCAGGCCACTCTCAAAGGGGCAAAACCACACAGCAGCTTCGAGCACGGGGAGTCCTTTCAGGGCGGAAAAAGTCCACACACATGCAGCAACTATGGGAAATCATTCAGCTGTGACTATAATAAACTTTTCCAGCCTCAGCAGCTTGACCCTAGAGAAAGTTCCCATGCCTGGGAGAACTGTGCAAAACCTTTTAACCAAAGCTCCATCCTGAGTAATTGCCAGAGAGCTTACCCAGCAACAAGGTCTTATGAGTGCAACGAATGTGGGAGATCCTTCAGCCAAAGCTACAACCTCATTCAACACCACAGAATTCACACTGGCGCAAGGCCTTACAAGTGCAGCGAATGTGGAAAAGCCTTCAGCTTCAAATTCAGGCTTGTGCAGCACCTGCAAATTCACACCAGAGTGAGACCCTACGCGTGTGGCGAATGCGGGAAAGCCTTCAGCTACAGCTCTACCCTCATTAAACACCAGAGAGTTCACACGAGAGAGAAGCCTTACAAGTGTGGCGAGTGTGGGAATTCCTTCAGCCAAAGCTCCAACCTCATTCAACACCAGAAAATTCACAGTGGAGCAAGGCCTTATAAATGCAACGAATGTGCAAAATCTTTCAGCTACAAATGCAAACTTGTTCAGCACCTGCGCATTCACACCGGAGAAAGGCCTTACGAGTGTGGCGAATGTGGGAAATCCTTCAGCCACAGGTCCACTCTCAATCAACACCAGAGAATTCACACTGGAGCCAGACCTTATAAGTGCAATGAGTGTGAGAAATCCTTTAGCCAAAAGTCCAACCTCATTCAGCACCGGAGAGTCCACACAGGAGAAAAGCCTTACGAGTGTGGGGAATGTGGGAAATCCTTCAGCCAAAGCTCTCACATCATTCAGCACCGAAAACTTCACACCAGATAACCTCATGAGCTCAACAACTGTGGGGAAATGGCTCGTAAGCTACATATATGTTACATATATGCAGCAGATGTCGGTGGAAAGCCTTTATCTAAACGTCCGGCCTTGTTGGGCCCCAGAAGGTCCTGCCCAGGATATGGTATTTCATAGAACTAGAGACCTTGTGAGGGAGCCAGCTCTTGGCAATTGAACGTCACACACGTGTGAACGTCCACACTGGGGAGATCCCCCAAAACTCCTAGGTTTGTGGGGAAGCTTCCAGGAGCCCTGCATATTCTTACTCTGCCCTGCCAGGTTCCTCATTCAGGGCAGAGGTCCTTTCTCAACCACTGTCAGTGATGGGTGGGGGGGGCATGTAACACAGCAAGTCCCTTCTTCCTCATTCGGGTTCTGACCCAGTTTTGACAGTGCCAAGGGGTTGAAATGAAAATACTGTTTACCTTCTAGACCTCCTTGCAGTGCACCACGAGGACATCGTATTTCTCTTCTGACCACCTGTAGGGCTCCCGCGAGAGTGGTTCCTCTTTCCCAGGGCTGTCGCACGATGTTGAGCATTATCATGGGGAAGCTGTTCCCGAGCACTGCAAAGGAATCATGTGCCTTCATGTGTAAAGTTCACTTTCTGGTGTCGTTGGCTGGTTGTAAAACTACGATAGGAGCCAGGTTGAAAACCCGTGATTGTACAGAAACAGAAGATGGCAGGACTTAGGATATATAAACATCTAACAAAACTTGCGTCCACTGACATGCCGGTTTGTACACTCCACACCAGTGTTCCTCCTACAGTTGTGGAAATCGAGGCCATCGTGCCAATCTTAATTTTTAGTCCATCTCACAGATATTTGCTGCGTAGGCAAGAAAATGGCAATAGGATTAGAAAATCCCACTGAGATCTGTAGCTTTTCTGACCAGTTGCTGACCCAGATAGAAATGACCTTGAAACTCTTCTTTGATGCAGGGCATCCCTTCCCCAGGCATGAGGAAGGATGGCGGACTCTTGTGCAAATATGTAGGGGACCCAGACCTCTATTTGATTTTTAAAAAAAGCTTTATTGAGGTATAATTAACATGCTGTAAAACTGCACATATTTAAATTGTATACAAAACCATGGGTGGTAATAAATCTATATAACTCCTTTTATTTTGTGCCCTTTTTAAACCTCTACCCTGCACAGTAAATTATTTTGTATTTTTTACATGATTAGAGTCAAATGTTTTACTTTTTTAAATTGTGGTTTCCTTTATGCTGAATAATTTTGAGAGAGCACATTTTTTTATTGCTGAATGCTATTCTGTATGGATGTACCATGATTTTGCTTACCCCACTTACCTATGCGCTCGCTGATCACCACAAATAAAACTTCAAATGTACGCTTTACTGAACCTCTTTGAACCTTCCCCATTCGTTGTTTATTGCCTTGCTCCTACTATATTACTGACCCTGCAGCCCATTACCACCACGAAAAAATCATTTCAAAGTCAGTGGAGATTCTATGCAGCAATGTTGCCACTAAAAATACTGTCGACTTTAACAGATTACCCACAGAACTACTACTGTCCTAGGTAAAAACCTGAAATTCTTAAAAAAAAATTTTAACGTTTATATGTATTTGAGAGAGACAGAATCCGAAGTAGGCTGCAGGCTCCCAGCTGACAACACAGAGCCCAAAACAGGGCTCAAACCCACGAGCAGAGATCCAGACCAGAGCCGAAGTCTGACACTCAACTGAATGAGCCACCCAGGCGCCCCGAGAAATTCTTTCTTATCCCCAAACCATGAAATGGAAGACTGGTAAGCATGTTCAAGAAAAAAATTTCACACACACCGGGGAATTCTTGCAAGAAACGCATTAGCGTTTCGTTCCCCACTGGGATTTCTGTATACATGATGGCCTTTCTAAAACTAAGAAAAATAACATTGCAGCAGACTGCCTGCCTGCCTCACTCCCTTCCTTACTCCCTGGTTTCACACCAGGAAAATCGCACTCAAAATGGGATTCATCGGGGCGCCTGGGTGGCGCAGTCGGTTAAGCGTCCGACTTCAGCCAGGTCACGATCTCGCGGTCCGTGAGTTCGAGCCCCGCGTCAGGCTCTGGGCTGATGGCTCGGAGCCTGGAGCCTGTTTCTGATTCTGTGTCTCCCTCTCTCTGCCCCTCCCCCGTTCATGCTCTGTCTCTCTCTGTCCCAAAAATAAATAAAAAACGTTGAAAAAAAAAAAAAAAGTTTAAAAAAAAAGTTTAAAAAAAATGGGATTCATCAACTCAGGAACAATGTGGAGATGATTCCAAAACTAGAAGCTTATGATCTGTTACTGGTTCCTAAATTCAGCCCCTTCACCGCAGCAAGTTCTTCCCCTGTTTGTCTTCACCAGATTGTTCACACAGTGTGATTATAACCTTCAATTCGAATTCTGAGGCCGGTTTTGCTTAAGTTTCCAACAGTGGCAAGAACAACCAATAAGGCATACCTTCTTTCTTGCAATCGTAATACTTAGGTACAAAATCTTTAATGCTTACTTTTTAAGTTGCTACCCCTGTATAAAAGCTATCGATAGCATCCTTTCTGCCAGCAAACACCTTGACGACCCACAGACCCACACGCCCACTTCTGGTGGGCAGATACCCCGTCTTCTCCCTGAAATTACCAGTGACAAGTGAAACCCACCAAACCCAAGACCCCCCTCAGAGCCCTGCTGCTGTGCTGTGAGCCATACCACGAGTCACACTGAGTCATACAAATCCTATTCTAACCTCCCCCCCTCCCCGCCAATGGTTTTTGGGTGAGCGCATCACAAGATCATAAAGAACCACCAGGCCAGAGGTATCACAACTATAAATTAGGCAGTGTGTTAAGAATGGACTCACGGCGCACACCCACTTTTAACAAATTCTGAGCTTAACTGAATATGCACTTGGAACTTAAATGCCCCTCCACAAGATTACGTCCACGGAGGTGTACATACTTCTTTTTGAAGTGAAATCACAAAAGGAGTTGGTCTTGGCCCCAAGTGCTGGGTTAACATGGGTGGTTCACGCTCAGTACATTACCCTTTCCCTTTTTACTTTCGGACAGATCATTTTTATTCTTTTAAAAGTTTGTTTTAAGAGATGGAGAGCAGGGGGAGGGAACGAATCCCCAACAGGCTCCTGAGCCAAAATCAGGACTTGGACTCCCAACCAACTGAGCCACCCAGGCACCCCTTGAACAGCTTTATTAAACCTGTCCCCAAGGAAGGGGACGTCTGGTTAAGTAGGGATTGCCGCATGTATTCATACTGAGATGGCACATCTAACCCAATCGAGGATGACATTTACTGCTAAACCTTCTTGGCTCTCATCGGTCCTTATTAATTACACACAGCAAAGTCTTTTTCACAGCCAGCCACACCAACACCAAAACACAGGAACCAGAGCAGCCGAAAACTCGGCTCTAGAGTTTTCCCTGTTCCACGCGGCACCAATCGCCTCGGGCGCCCCTCGGGGGAACAGCACGACAGCCCTTGGTTCAGCCACCACCAGGGCGGGGCGCACCTGGGCTACCGCGGAGCCCCTGGGCGGGAGGGGTGCGCCGGGCGGGGTGTGCACTCTCCCGCTTCCCTCCGCCGCGCTTCGGGTCCTCTCTGGTGCCCTTCCCGAGTGCTTTTCAACTTCCGCACCTGTTTTCCGCGGTCGGCCTCACGCCGGCTTGAGCCTCAAGTGGACCCTAACCAGGCGCTCTGCGTCCCAAGTGACCTGACACCAGGAAGGCCACCCTGGCTAGGAGGCCCCAGCGGCCCCGGGACTGGGCCTCCCGACGCCACACTCGCCGCCACACTCACCCGGAGGCAGTCTCCTCCCTGGTCTCTCATCATTAGACCGACTTCGTGCTTCAAATTCAGCGGGTTACCACTTCCCTTGGGAGGCCGGGGCACCGTGATCAACTGCCGGCAGTGCAGGGAGAGACGCCGCAAAGAGCCAGAGGAGATCCGAGCACCGGGCCACCGTCTACGCCCATCTTCACCCCCCATGCCCTGAGGGAGAAGGGGACACAGGCGGTCACGAGCCGGCCGGACTGGGAGTTCCTGCGGGGGAAAGAGGACGGCACCATACACGGTGTGGAGCAGGACTCCGGCCTCCCGCCCATCCGCCCCGACACGTGTGCCAGGGGTCCCCATGGCCAGCGGACCCTGCCGCGCCACCACCGCGGGCGCAGGACACACATACCCAGGCGCAGGCCCACGCACGACTCGGCCACGGACATAGCTCTCCAGCAGGGCTGGGAGTAGAGGGGGTGCAGCCCGGGGCGGGAGTACCTTCTAAGGGTCCACGATCAACGTGGCCTGCGACTCACTCCACCCTCCGCTGCACCCTAACAGCCGCGGGAGTTTCATTGGCAGCCCCCTCCCCCCGCCCCACCCCGGGCGGAAAGGCCCCAAGCCCATCCCCAGAGAGGACCCCCGCCGAGATCAGACCCCAGAGGTCAGAAGGCTTAACCGGGAGCCCGAGCTCGGAAGCACCCCTCCCCCTCCCCCCACCCGCAGAACGCAGTGTCCGGGTGCTCAGTGGCGTCACCTCCGACCTGGGGGACAGTCCGGCAGAGGACGGGGCCTCCCGACTGTCCGCGGGCACCGCAACCCGAGGTAGACAGGGGATCCCCAAGGGCCTTTAAGTCTCCACGCCAGTACGAGCTGCCTGGGCCTCCCACTCCGAACCATGCCAGAGCTTCTGGGGTCCGACCCCCAGTCCCTCTCCGCACCTGCTCCCCTCACCACCGAGGGCGCACAGGGCTCGGGGCGGGAAGCCAGACACAAGGCTCGGGGCCGGGGTGGGGGGGTGGGGGGGAAGAGCCTCGGGGGCGGGATCTGGGCCCAGGGCCAAAGACCCTGCACCACGAGGGCGAAGGTAGCTCCGCGCGGAAGCAAAGGTGGGACCCGTGACACGCGTGGTGGGAGGGGGACGCCACAGGCGGTGGGTAGGGCACGGAGCACCCCTCACACGGTGACCTCGGGGACGACCCAGCGCTCGCTCGGAGCTGCCGCTGCCCTCACCGATGACCCTGCAGGTTCCGCTCCCGGCACTGCTCTGGTCCCAATTCCAGCTGAGTGGCCGCGCGCCTCCCAGACGCAGACTCCATGTACGGCAGCTTCCCCCGCGTGGTCAGGGGGTAGCCCGCGGTAGACCTAGCACAGAGGGCACCAGCTCCTCAAACCGCTGACCTGCACGCGTCCAAGAAGCCCACCTCCGCCCGCAGTCGAGGAGGGCCCCAATCCATCCCTCCCGAGTCATGGCCTCAAGTCCAGAAAAGAACCACACGGGGGAGCCTGGGGGCTCAGTTACTTAAGCGACCGACTGGATCCTCACACTCAGGTCTTGATCTGAGGGTCAGGTGGACGTGAAGCCTACTTAAATAAAGAACCAGCAAACGAACCACATAGAGCCATGGTCCCACAGCTCATGAATACCCAGCTGTGGTATCCAATTTCAAAGTAACTGCTTCCAGGCCTGTAAGGACACTCAACTGTTGAGGGCAGCAGCAGCAGCCACCCCCACGGCCAAGTGACCACCTGCTCCCAAGAGCCAACTTATCAACAATACCCTCTCCTGGACCTGGGGTTCCCACGGCTGCTGGCACCAGATTCACCCTCCAGTGGGTCCGCGCTAAGGACTTGGAGTGGACTCGTTCTGAGGCCAGGGCCCCGGGGAGCATCCTGTATCACTTCTCACCATGGTCTGTGGCCCCAGCAGGTGCTTTGGGTGCCTGCTGCCTTCCCTGGACGTGGTAGCCCTTTCTCAGGCTCCCTTTCCGGAACTGTACCCAGATTTCCCAACCCCTGGGGTCCCCATCATCACAGCAATTGCTCCTGGAAGAGCAGGGCCACGGGTCAGGTTAGACGGGACCTGACCGAGGTTCTGGTGTCAGAATAAGGAGCGGCCCGGGACACACCTTTGTCCGCACACACCACTGCTGTGGAGCCGCAGCTTGGACACGGAGGGAGCCACATGGGGCTGGTGAGCGCGGCCCCAGGTTGACAGCATGACGGGGTGGGCACCCACGGCAGGAGCAGCAAGGGACCTTGGGTGCGGGGAGGGGTCTGGGACATCTTGGCTGCAAATTGGCCGCCAGGAGGAGACACCCCAAGAACCCAGAACGCCCACCGGCCTTTGACGACCCTGTCCCCGTTGAGGCTCCGCCCACGCCCGCCGCCCCTGGTCTGCAGCGCGGGCAGGATGCCTGCACCTGGGACACCGACAGCGGGGGGAGGGGGTGGGGGCTGGGCCGACACCCGTGTGGCAGAACTGGCTCCGGCAGCAGGCGGGGCTGCTCCGGTCTGGCGTGCTTGGAAAGTGCGCGCAGGGACCGGCAGGGCAGCTCGGAGAGCTCGGAAAGGCCGGGCAGGAACAACTGGAATGCAACTGTGCTGCCGGGAAAAGGCGCTCCCCCGCCCTTCCCCACCCCCCATAAAACACCGCCAAAGAGACAAAACCAGAAAGGACAAAGGCCGAACATCCAACAGGAATGTGTAAAGAGCTCTCAAAATGCAACAATGTTACCTCCAATACACAAAAACACCCAAAAGCGAAAGAGACAAAACACGCAGAACGTTTCACGGAGGGGGAGAGACGCCGCTGGATGGCAAGTAAGCACATGAAAAGCTGTGAGCTGTTTCCTGGGAACGCAAGTAAATCCCAGCAGGTATCAGGATACGGTGGGGATCAGCATCCAAATGCTTGCGGGCTCTTGGAGAAGCGGCCATTCATGCATCGCTAGTGATGTAAAATGGCACGCCTGCTCTGGAAAGTGGCAGTTTTGAACACGCGACAAAAACAAAAACGACAAACTTGTAAATAACTTACAACCCAGAACCTCAACCTGGGCTTCTGTCCCAGACAAATGAAAACACGTTGTACAGTGAAGGGTTGACTGAGCAGGTCTAGAATACTCAGAACCTACATATTCCAAAGAAAGGTCTGATCTCCATCCTCTTAGAGAGGAAACCTCTAAGCCCTTGGGTAGTTAAGGCTAACAATGTGATTTTATGGTGGGGGGCCCTGGGCCATGTACCAGTTCGACTTCCAGGAAGTCAGCTTTTGTAGAATCCTATAAGTCCTTCTAGGAAGTGAGGCATCAAACCCAAGAGTGGACGGGAGGACCCCTCTCTGGGCCCGATGACACATGTTCGGAGAAAATCCTGGACATGAATCTTGTTAGCAGCTCTGGTCATCATAACCCTGAACTGGAATCAACAACGATGTCCTTCAAGGAACACGTGGTTAAACAAACAGTGGGGAGAGTGGTTACGGAAATGGAAATAAAGTGTGTGGATACACGTATCAAGGGAGAAAATGGCCATGACTGGACAACGGACTGTCTGTTGTGCGGGGTGATACAGGATAAGGAAACGCTTCCCGAGTTTGGAACAGGGGCAGTAGGTAAATTATGATAAAATCCATTCACGTGGGAAGTCTGTGGGCACAGCCAACGCAAGGAAGGAAGAAGGTCAAGATTTTATGGCCAAACCATTTTTAGTATGATGTACTATGAGACATCCGATTCAGAAAACCAACTAGGTGGTTGTATATCCAAATCTGGATGGAGATGAAGTCTAGTGTTTATAGAGTTCACGATTAACGTCTTACAAGTGGACTAGATCACACAGAGGTTGGTTTAAAAAATCATTAACAATGGCAGACTCTGAAGGGCCCTGGGTTGTGCAAAGGGTGTGCTTCAAAGTTTAACACCCAGGCAGTGGAGCCTGTGCCAGCAAACGGTGCCGTGGAGGCCGTCAGGAAAAGTAGGAATGAAGGGAGAACCTTCTGGTTGTCAGGAGCCAGAGATGAGAGTGTCTTGTGGAACAATGATAAGTAGGCCACTTACCTGGACTCCTCTGAAGGAAACCAGAACACGACACCCCAAAAAGATGCCTCTTTGGTATGTGGGTTTGTGTTTTTTTCAGTAGGCTTCATGCCCAGCACAGAGCCCAGTGCAGGGCCTGAAGCCACGACTCTGAGATCAAGACCCAGGCTGAGATCAAGAGTCAGATGCTCAGTATAAGACACAGAACATGGCAGAGAAGAAGGGGAATCCGAACTTCCCACGTCTCTTAAACACAGAAGCGTTGAAGCCAAAGGACTTTGAACCCCAAAAGTCTGGGAGGAAAAGAGACGACTCAGCTACCAGGGATACACCGAGACAACCTGACGGGCCATAGGTGCGTGACTGCGAACCGGGAGAGATAAAATGAGGGATCCCGTTCTGCGGAGAGACAAAGGAAAGAGAAAGAGCAGCTGGGGAAGCACAGGACTGTGTCTGGACAAGAGGAAAACCTCCGACTGGGATGAAAAAAGACCCAATCTCTAACTGCAGGGCTTTCTCTGGACCGGGGCCGGCTTGCCGGATCGCACACCTGGAGAGGAGGGGAGCCAGCCCTGGGCTTGGTGGCTAGGTCAGGGGCTCAGTCTGCAGGCAAAGCGCTCCCCTTCCTGGAGTGCTGCAAGATAGGACAAAACCAGCTGGACCACATATTGGGCGTGTGGAACTGCACTTCCCTGGTACCAGGGTGCACGGAGCGGGAGTTTGAATCCCGGCCAAGCACCGGGGCATGGGAGTCGGTGGAGTGAGACAGACCTCCTCATCTGTGCCTGTGGCACAGTGAGGAGGGCTCAGACAGAGTGATTTGGGACACCGGTCCGTGGAGGAGAGACTGGGGGGTCGCCATTTTTGTCCCCACCACCACCAAGGCAGGGCCTCAGGGATGGGTCCGCAGGGCCCAGCGTGGAGTCGGGACCCACATACACCAAACCACGCCCCTCCGCACCGGGTCAATGTGTATCTACTGGAGCAGAATAGACTCTGTGGAACCCGGCAGACCCCTCCGCTTGACCAGTGCTGCTGCATTGCCTGGATTAATTCTAGGACAATTCTTGCTATGTAGATATATTCTCCCCCCATTTCTCCTCTTTATCTCTTTTCAACTCAAGTCTGGTTACTCTGTTTATTGGTTTGTTTAAACGGACATATTTAATCCATTCTCTTCATACATGTTCTACATCTCCTCCTTCACATTCCTTTCTCTCTTTCCGGAAAATCAAGTCATATAGTTTCTCTGTCTGGGCAACGTTATCTTATTTTCTTTTTCCCTGCCTCCTTCTTTATTTTCCTTTCTCTCTCTCTGGATTAAGTCATAGTCTCTCTGCCTGGTCAGTATTTATTTTTTTCTTTTCCCCCGCCCCTGTCCTTTCTCTCTTTGTATGCTCAGCACACACCAGCTTCATCAGCACTGCTTCTACCTGGTTCTTTACTTGCAGCTGATGTTTCTGGTTTTTTGCTTTTAGTTTGTTTCTTTTCTCTTTTTTTTGTTTGTGTGTTTGCGTGTTTTTGTTTTCTGTTTGTTTGTTTTCCTTTCCCAGGCTACTTCAAGGAACAAAGGAAAGCACACCTGGTGGAGGGTCCAAAACATCACTATGAGTAGGGAAATAAAATAACCAAAATCACAACAACAGAGAGCAAATAACACTCTCCAAAAAACACCTCCTGAAGGGCCAGGCCCTGGACAGTGTATGGCCCCTCTTTCATATAGCAGTGTTCGCAGGTACAGGACACATAACAAGCTTTCAAAACACATAAAGGACAGAAAACTAGCCAAAATGATGAAACAGAAGAATTCTCCTCAAAAGAAATTCCAGGAAGAAATGACAGCTAAAGAATTGATCAAAACAGATAAAAGCAATATAACTGAACAAGAATTTAATGTTTATTTCTGAGATAGAGACAGAGCATGAATGGGGGGGGGGTCAGAGAGAGGGAGACACAGAATCCAAAGCAGGCTCAGGCTCTGAGCTGTCAGCACAGAGCCCCACGCGGGGCTCGAACCCACGGACCGTGAGATCATGACCTGAGCTGAAGTTGGACGCCCAACCGACTGAGCCACCCAGGTGCCCCTAACTGAACAAGAATTTAGAATAATAGTCATAAGATTAATCACTGGACTTGAAAAAAGCATAGAAGACAGCAGAGAGTCTATTGCTGCAGAGATCAAGGAACTAAAAATAGTAATGATGAATTTTAAAACCCTATAAATGAGGTGCAAAATAAAATGGAGGCAGCCACAGCACAGATTGAAGAGGCAGAGGGGAGAATAGGTGAATTAGAAGATAAAATTATGGAAAATGAGGAAGCTGAGAAAAAGAGAGACAAAAACATTCTGGATCATGAGAGGAGAATTAGAGAACTAAGTGATTCAATGAAACAGAACAATATCCGTATTGTAGGAGTTCTAGAAGAAGAAGAAGAGAGAGAAAGGGGCTGAACGTGTACTTGAACAAATCATAGCTGAAAACTTCCTCAATCTGGGGAAGGAAACAGACACTGAAATCCAAGAAACACAGAGAACTCCCTTCAGACATAACTTGAATTGATCTTCTGCACGACATATCATAGTGAAACTGGCAAAAGACAAGGATAAAGAGAGAACTGTGACAGCTTCTAGGGATAAATGGGCCTTAATATACAAAGGTCGACACATAAGGGTAGTAGCAGACCTCTCTACTGAAACTTGGCAGGCCAGAAGGAATGGCAGAAAATCTTCAATGTGATGAACAGAAAAAATATGCAGCCAAGAATCCTTTATGTATCAAGCCTGTCATTCACAGTAGAAGGAGAAATAAAGGTTTTTCCAAACAAACAAAAACTGAAGGAATTCATCACCACGAAAACAGCCCTACAAGAGATCCTAAGGGGGATTCTGTGAATGAAATGTTGCAAGGACCACAAATACCAGAGACACCACTACAAGCATGACATCTGAGATAACACAATGACTCTAAACCCATATTTTTCAGTAATAACACTGAATGTAAATGGACTAAATGCTCCGATCAAAAGACATAGGGTATCAGAATGGATATAAAAACAAAACAAGACCAATCTATTTGGTGTCTACAAGAGAACCATTTTACACCTGAGGACACCTTCAGATTGACAGTGACGGGATGGAGAACTATCTATCATGCTACTGGAAGTCAAAAGAAAGCTGGAGTAGCCACACTTATATCAGACAAACTAGACTTTAAATTAAAGGTTGTAACAAGAGATGAAGAAGGGCATTATATAATAATTACGGGGTCGATCCATCAGGAAGAGCTAACAATTATAAATGTCCATGCACCAAATTTGGAAGCACCCAAATATATAAAACAATTAATCACAAACATAAGCAATCTTATTGGTAAGAATGTGGTAATTGCAGGGGACTTTAATACTCCACTTACAACAATGGACAGATCATCTAGACACAGAATCAGTAAAGAAACAATAGCCCTGAATGATACATTGGACCAGATGGACTTGACAGATTTATTTAGAACTTTTCACCCTAAAGCAGCAGAATATACTTTCTTCTCGAGTGCACATGGAAAATTCTCTAAAATAGATCACATACTTGGTCACAAAACAGCCCTCAATAAATATAAAAGAGTTGAGATCATACCATGTACACTTTCAGATCACAATGCTATGAAACTTAAAATCAACCACAGGAAAAAGTTTGGAAAACCTCCAAATGCATGGAGGTTAAAGAACATCCTACTA
This sequence comes from Neofelis nebulosa, assembly GCF_028018385.1. Classification (NCBI taxonomy): domain Eukaryota; kingdom Metazoa; phylum Chordata; class Mammalia; order Carnivora; family Felidae; genus Neofelis; species Neofelis nebulosa. The sequence goes on from NC_080798.1 coordinate 1,029,493, forward strand.
AAGAATGAATGAGTCAACCAGACAATTAAAAAAGAAATTAAAAAATATATGGAAACAAATGAAAATGAAAACACAACAATCCAAACCCTTTGGGATACAGTGAAGGCAGTCCTAAGAGGAAAATATATTGCAATCCAGGCCTATCTCAAGAAACAAGAAAAATACCAAATACAAACTCTAACAGAAGATTAGGAAATAGAAGCAGAACAGCAAAGGAAAAAGAAGCAGAACAGCAAAGACACCCCAAACCCAGCAGAAGAAGAGAAATAATAAAGATTAGAGCAGAAATAAACAATACAGAATCCAAAAAACAAACAAACAAACAGTGGAACAGATCAATGAAACTAAGAGTTGTTGTTTTTAAAAAATAAGCAAAATGGATAAACCTCTAGTCAGGCATCTCGAAAAGAAAAGAGAGGACCCAAATAGATAAAATCATGAATGAAAATGGATTCATTACAACCAATCCCTCAGAAATACAAGCAAATATCAGGGAATACTATGAAAAATTATATGCCAACAAATTGGACAATCTAGAAGAAATGGACAAATTCTTAAACACTCACACACTACCAAAACTCAAACAAGAAGAAATAGAAAATTTGCACAGACCCAAAACTAGTGAAGAAATTGAATCAGTTATCAAAAATCTCCCAACAAATAAGAGTCCTGGACCAGATGGCTTCCCTGGGGAATTCTACCAGACATTTAAAGCAGAGTTAATACCTATCCTTCTCAAGCTGTTCCAAAAAATAGAAATGGAAGGAAAACTTCCAGACTCATTCTATGAAGCCAGCATTACTTTGATTCCCAACCAGACAGAGACCCAGCAAAAAAAGAACTACAGGCCAATATCCCTGATGAACATGGGTGAAAAAATTCTCAACAAGATACTAGCAAATTGAATTCAACAGCATATAAAAAGAATTATTCATTATAATCAAGTGGGATTCATTCCTGGGCTTCAGGGCTGGTTCAATATTTGCAAATCAATGTGATACATCACATTAATAAAAGAAAGGATAAGAACCATAGTATCCTGTCAACAGATGCAGAAAAAGCATTTGACAAAATACAGCATCCTTTCTTAATAAAAACCGTCAAGAAAGTTGGGAAGGAAGATACTTAAACATCATCTTAGAAGGAACATAGTTAAATATCATAAAATCCATTTATGAAAATAGCCCACAGCTAATATCATCCTCAATGGGGAAAAACTGAGAGCTTTCCCCCCTGGGATCAGGAACACCACAGGGATGTTCACTCCCACCACTGTTGTTTAACATAGTGTTGGAAGTCCTAGCATCAGCAATGGGACAACAAAATGTAATAAAAGGCATCAAAATGGGCAAAGAAGAAGTCAAACTTTCACTTTTCCCAGACGACATGATACTCTACATGGAAAACCCAACAGACTCCACCAAAAGACTGCTACAACTGACACATGAATTTAACAAAGTTCCAGAGTACAATATCAACGTACAGAAATCAGGTGCATTTTTATACACCGATAATGAAGCAACAGAAAGAGAAATCAAGAACTGATCCCATTTACAGTTGCACCAAGAACCATAAAATACCTAGGAATAAACCTAACCAAAGATGTAAAAGATCTGTATGCTGAAAACTATAGAAAGCTTATGAAGGAAATTGAAGAAGACACAAAGAAATGGAAAAGCAATCCATGCTCATAGATTGGAAGAATAAACATTGTTAAAATGTCAATACTACCCAAAGCAATCTACACATTCAATGCAATCCCAATCAAAATTACACTGGCATTCTTCTCAAACCTGTAACAAACAATCCTAAAATGTGTATGGAACCACAAAAGACCATGAATAGCCAAAGTAATATTGAAGAAGCAAACCAAAGCAGGAGTCATCACAATCCCAGACTTTAGCCTCTACTACAAAACTGTAATCATCAAGACAGTATGGTATTGGCACAAAAACAGACACATAGATCAATGGAATAGAATAGAGAACCCAGAATTGGACCCACCAATGTATGGCCAACTAATCTTTGACAAAGCAGGAAAGAGTATCCAATGGAAAAAAAAACAGTCTCTTTAATAAATGGTGCTGGGAGAACTGGACAGCAACGTGCAGAATGAAACTAGACCACTTGCTTACACCATACACAAAAATAAATTGAAAATGGATGAAAGACCTGAATGTGAGACAGGAAACCATCAAAACCCTAGAGGAGAAAGCAGGAGAAAAAACTTCTTTGACCTTGGCTGCAGCAATTTCTTACTTGACACATCTCCAAAGGCAAGGGAATTAAAAGCAAAAATGAACTATTGGGACCTTATCAGGATAAAAAGCTTCTGCACTGCAAAGGAAACAATCAATAAAACTAAAAGGCAGCCAATGGAATGGGAAAAGATATTTGCAAATGACATATTGGATAAAGGGCTAATATCGAAAATCTATAAAGAACTCACCAAACTCCACACCCAAAAAACAAATAATCCAGTGAATAAATGGGCAACAGACATGAACAGACACTTTTCCAAAGAAGGCATCCAGATGGCCAACAGACACATGAAACGATGCTCAATGTCACTCATCATCAGGGAAATACAAATTAAAGCCACACTGAGATACCACCTCACACCAGTCAGAGTGGCTAAAAGAAACAAATCAGGAGACTATAGGTGCTGGCGAGGATGTGGAGAAACGGGAACTCTCTTGCACTGTTGGTGGGAATGCAAACTGGTGCAGCCGCTCTGGAAAACAGTGTGGAGGTTCCTCAAAAAATTAAAAATAGAACTACCCTATGACACAACAATACCACTAGTAGGAGTTTACCCAAGGGATATAAGAATGCTGATGCATAGGGGCATATGTACCCCAATGTTTACAGCAGTGCTTTCAACAATAGCCAAATTATGGAAAGAGCCTAAATGTCCATCAACTGATGAGTGGATAAAGAAGATGTGGTTTATACATACAATGGAATACTACTTAGCAATGAGAAAGAGTGCAATCATGCCATTTGCAGCAATGTGGATGGAACTGGAGGGTATTATGCAAAGTGAAATAAGTCAGTCAGAGAAAGACAGATACCGTATGTTTTCACTCATATGTGGATCTTGAGAAACTGAACAGAAGACCATGGGGGAAGGGAAGAAGGGAAAAAAAGTTACAAACAGAGAGAGAGGGAGGTAAACCATAGGAGACTCTTAAATGCAGGTCAACTGAGGGTTGATGAGGGTGGGGGAGAGGAGAAAGTGAATGATGGGCAGGGAGAAAGGCACTTGTTGTGATAAGCACTGGGTGTTGTATGGAAACCAATTTGTTTAAATTATATTAAACAAAAAAAGAGTCAGATGCTCAACCAACTAAGCCACCCAAGTGCCCCTGGCACATTGATTATTTCACATTCATGACCCTTAAGACACAGCAGATGCAAGAAGAATGCTCTGATCAGGGGCCCTCCATATACCACAAGAAGACATTCTAGTCACCAGAGATGGGAGATGGGAGCAGGAACAGGGGGGCCAAGCAATCCACACCAACAAACTTTACTAAACTAACCTCTATCTTCCTAGTTACTTCTTCACCATGAACTACTCCAACCCAAACCCCTTGTCTTGTCATGTCCTCACAAATTTATTGATTCTTTCCTGCTCTGGTCACTTCTTGAGGTCTTCATTCCTTTGTGAAGGCTCCTGTGTACCTGTAAACACTCAACAAAATGTGTTCTCCTGTTAATCTGTCTTAAGTCAGTTTCTATCTCAGGTCCAGCCAAAGTCCAAGAGGGCAGAGGAAACATTTTCCTCGCCCACGGGTGCCAGAATGTGCAGGAAGATGGAAGATAGAAAGTGGGCATTAGATGTTCACCACATAACTCATCAGTGTCCACAGCAAGAGAGAGTAGTTTTTGGAGCAATCTGGGGGATGATTTAAGACTGCAGTGAAGTAAAGAGCAGATGTCAGGTGAAGAGGTTGGAAGGATGCGTGTTGAAAAGACAAGTTAGTCACAGAAGTTTGACTCTGAAGTGGCCCAGACAAATTGGGATCTGAAAGAGGACCAGGCATGTGGTAATACTAGAATATATTCTTTTAAAAAATAGGGGTGTGTGTGTGTGTGTGTGTGTGTGTGTGTGTGTGTGTGTTTTAAGAGTTTGGGGTTTACAGGGGCGCCTGGGTGGCGCAGTCGGTTAAGCGTCCGACTTCAGCCAGGTCACGATCTTGCGGTCTGTGAGTTTGAGCCCCGCGTCGGGCTCTGGGCTGATGGCTCGGAGCCTGTTTCTGATTCTGTGTCTCCCTCTCTCTCTGACCCTCCCCCGCTCATGCTCTGTCTCTCTCTGTCCCAAAAATAAATAAAAAAACGTTGAAAAAAAATTAAAAAAAAAAAAGAGTTTGGGGTTTACAGCAAAACTGAGTGGAGTACAGGGATTTCCCATATGCCCTCTGCTCTGCCTTTACTGCTCCCTGCCCACCGCAAGCATACACACACACACTCACACACACACACACACACACACAGACATAGAGGCGCTCAGAACCCTGCCCCCCACCATCCTATCAACATCCTGCACCAGAGCAGTGTTGGTTCCTCCTGAAGGACATCTTGGTTGCCTCCAACCAAGGTCTGGCAGTTAAGAATAAAGTTGTGGTAAGCATCAGCGTTCAGCTTTCTGTGTGCACATAAGTTTTTGACTCATTTGCATCAACAAATACCAATTTATTGTCGGATCCTATGGTAAGAGTATGTTGTATTTCGAAAGACACTGCAAATATTCACAGACTTTCTTAAGATGGTCGCTGAGACCACGCCAGCAGATGGAAGAATCAAGCCAATGAAGGAGGTAGAATTCCAAGATGCCAAAAAAGATGTCATTGCAGAAAAACCGTACCTCAATCCTCTTAAGGTTATAGCTGGGTCTGAGAACTATATGGACACAAGACAGATTAAGAGATAAACGTACACATTTATTTCCTATAACTTTTACATGACATGGGAGCCCTCCTAAGGAAACAAAGACCCAAAGAAGTGGCAAAACCTAAATGCATTTATATTGGGTGGAACAGAGTGGGGTTGGGGGAAAGTAACTAAACTGTGCAGAGACTATAAGAAGATAATAATTACTTATAAAAAAATCTGTACAGAATTTTTTTTATCCTCAGCTTCCTGTCCTTGACAAGAATGTCACTCTCCTTCTGGCATAGGGAGGACATCTTCCATAGAAAGGGTGGTATCTCCTGTTTTCAGGAAGGAGAAAGGGGGAGGTGAGTGCACCATTCAGGCACCTGATGTTTGGGGGGGGGCTTTTTTAAGTGTCTATAGTTCAATAAATACTTTGGTTTCTTTATTGAATCCCCATATGTGGAACTTCCAAATGAAGAGAGGACACTCATTGGGCAAATTGTGACTCTAAGGGCTGTTTTAACCGTAACAGTTGTTTAAAAGAGTTAATACAAGAAGGATGTGAATTTACTTAATGACACTGAACTGAATGCTTACAAACGGCTAAAATGATAAATTGTATGTGATATCTATTCTTACCATAATTTTAAAAGCCAAAAGAACACCCTCTCTTTGACCTGGAGTAAGGGAGTTCTGGAGTCCTCTCAGAGAGGGTCACTGTCAGTGTGAGAAACCAGGGTTCAGCAACGTGGAAAATTTTCTTCCTCTCAAGATGAATTAAAACTGTGAATGACAGTAGGTGTAGTTCCTGTAATTGAAAAGGAAAGGCAGGGAGAACTTCTGACATTTAAAAGCATACTCCATCACCTTTCACTGCCTTTACGTTATAAATTATGTGTCATTTCTTTGCAGGATAACACCGTGCATCAAAACATTGCAGAGCAACCAAAGCTGCCGTCCAGTCTTTGGTCAGGGCTCATGGAGGTGGGCTGTGTGTGTCCAAGGATGTACAGAAAGGGTGATGGGGTGGGGAAGACTTCTGGTGTGTACGTCTGCACTCAGCAGGTGTAGGGAAAGAAAAATGATGCTCCCTCTATTCCCCTCCTGTGTTCTCAGATGAGATCCATGGAACAGATCTGAGGGAGGAAGGGAGAGGGAGAGAGAGGGAGAGGAAGTGGGAGACAGACAGGGTGGGGAGTGGGGAGAGGGGGAGAGGGAGACAGGTAAATTTATTACGGCATTCAGAGCACATTGCCAGAGGAAATCTAAACCAGAAGTAACTCAAAATGGCAGCTCAAATTCCAGCTTCTATAGCATCAACAAAGAATGAAAATGCTGTAGTGAAATGATGAGAGAAAAAGGAGCAGTTTGAGGGTTCCAGGGCTGGCATTTGTGAGAAAGGAAACATGGGAGGAGACTAATGTAGTGAAGTCTTGTGGGTAGGTGTTCTGGTGCCTTCTCTGGGTCGATGAGAATGTCTTCTTTCTTCCTGGTCCAGAGAGGGCACCTTCTGCGTGGGAGTTTTACCTTCTTTCAGGGAATTAACAGAAGAGTCAGTGTCCTTGTGCCCATTGTTTCTTAAGTGCTTTGAATTAAAAATAATCAATATACCAGGGCGCCTGGGTGGCTTGGTCGGTTAAGTGTCAGACTTCAGCTCATGTCATGATCTCATGGTTCATGGGTCTGAGCCCCGCTTCAGGCTCTGTGCTGACAACCTGCTTCGGATTCTGTGTCTCCCTCTCTCTCTGCCCCTCCCCACTCACACTTTGTCTCTTCCCTCAAAAATAAAGAAAACGTTAAAAGAATTTTAAAAAATTCAATATGCCAAAGTGGCTTGTTTTAGGGTGAAATACTTTGGTTCCCTCCTTCAACAGGGAAAATGGTTCTTTCCTTATTATATAAAAATACATTATGTGTTCATGCTCTGCTTCATTGATGTTGTGTCTTTGGGTCTCATGGCCTGGGCTAGTGGCTCCATGGCGAGCCCCACTATGGGCACAAGAGGCAAGAATAATGTATTCATGCCACCTGACACTCTCCTGACACCACAGCCAACCAAACCATCTGGATGCTGGCGTGCATCTCTGTCACCTTCCCCCTTTCTTCCATCTTGGTAGTTTATAAGGGGCTATTTGATAACCCAAAGTTTGGTTGATAAACACCACTGCACTTAAGGAAACATGTTCCTCCACATGGTTAGCCTCTTTGTGCTCATCAGGAACAACAACCCTGGCTGTTCCCTGCTGGGGAAAAAGGTAATTTCTCTACATTTCTCATGAGGTCTGGTGGTTTGGATTCTCTGCAACACATGCATATGTCCATTCACCCATTATGTAAGGCTAAGCCTCTACTATGAACAGGGACTTCTAGGTAATTCAACGGTGCAATACATTTGACTGACCAGGGGCCCCAGTCTTTCCAGGGGTTGACATACATTGCAATGATCTTAGGACACACACATAGTCTAACAACTCAGAAATTGGGCTGCATCATATACCAAATAGCATCTTGCACTTGTGGCTGAGTTTTCACTCAGTCCTTTGCTCCATATGAGACACATTACAAAGGGAGAAAGTGTCAAGTCCTTAAAAAAGTAAGCAATCTGAAAGTAACGTTAGACTGTAGCTGATTCCTGCATCAGTAAAACTATCATGAAGACACCTCATCACAGCAATTTTCTTTCTGAGTTTCCTATAAAATAATGGTCTCTTTTATAATTGGTGGCATCTGAGCCCCGGATTAATTAAAACAATTTTTTAGCAATCCCTATCAAAATAACACCAGCATTCTTCACAGAGCTAAAAGGAACAATCCTAAAATTTGTATGGAATTACAAAAGACCCCAAATAGCCAAAGTAATCTTGAAAAAGAAAACCAAAGCAGGAGGCATCACAATCCAGAACTTCAAGCTGTAGTACAAAGCTATGATCATCAAGACAGTATGGTACAGGCATAAAAAAAGACAGATCAATGGAACAGAATAGAGAACCCACAATTGGACCCACAATTGGATGGCCAACTCACCTTTGACAAAGCAGGAAAGAATATCCAATAGAATAAAGACAGTCTCTTCAGCAAATGGTGCTGGGAAAACTAGACAGTGACATGCAGAAAAATGAACACGGACCGTTTTCTTATACCATACACACACACACACACACACACACACACACACCCTTCAAAATCAATGAAAGACCTAAACATAAGACAGGAAGCCATCAAAATCCTAGAGGAGAAAACAGGCAACAACCTCTTTGATCTTGGCCACAGCAATTTCTTACTCAACACATCTCTGGAGGCAAGGGAAACAAAAGCAAAAATCAACTATTGGGACCTCATCAAGATAAAATTTTCTGCACAGCAAAGAAAACAATCAGCAAAACTAAAGGGCAACAGACAGAGTGGGAGAAGATACTTGCAAATGACATATCAGATAAAGGGTTAATCTCCAAAATCTATAAAGAACTTATCAAACTCAACACCCAAAAAACAAATAATCCAGTGAATAAATGGGCAAAAGACATGAATAGACACTTCTCCAAAGAAGACATCCAGATAGTCAACAGACACATGAAAAATGCTCGACATCACTCATCATCCAGGAAATACAAATCAAAACCACAATGAGATACCACCTCACACCTGTAAGAATGGCTAACATTAACAACTCAGGCAATAACAGATGTTGGTGAGGATGCGGAGAAAAAGGATCTCATTTGCACTGCTGGTGAGAATGCAAACGGGTGCAGCCACTCTGCAAAACAGTATGGAGGTTCCTCAAAAAATTAAAAATAGAACTACTCTACAACCCAGCAATTGCACTACTAGATATTTATCCACAGGATACAAGTGTGCTGTTTCAAAGGGGCACATACACCCCCATGTTTATAGCAGCACTATCAACAATAGCCAAAGTATGGAAAGAACCCATATATCCATCGACAGATGAGTGAATAAAGAGGATGTAGTATATATATACAATGGAGTATTACTCGGCAATCAAAAAGGATGAAATCTTGCCATTTGCAACCACGTGGATGGAGGTGGAGGTATTATGCTAAGCTAAATTAGTCAGAGAAAGACTAATATCATATGATTTCACTCACATGAGGAGTTTAAGATACAAAACAGGTGAACATAAGGGAAGCGAAGCAAAAATAATATAAAAAAAAGGGAGGGGGACAAAACATAAGAGAGTCTTAAATATAGAGAACAAACAGAGGGTTGCGGGAGAGGGAATGGGCTAAGTGGGTAAGGGGCATTAAGGAATCTACTCCTGAAATCATTGTTGTACTATATGCTAACTAACTCGGATGTATATTAGTAGATAAATTAAAAATAAATAAAATAAATACATTAAAAAATTTTTAAACATTTTCTTTATTTATTTTAAGTAATTTATACACCCAATATGGGGCTCGAACTCACAGCCCTGATATCAAGAGTCACATGCTCCACTGACTGAGCCAGCATGGCATCCCTATATTAATTTTTAAAATGATAGTTTAAATCTTAACCAAGTATGAAAGTGCAACACGAGTGGGCCAAGATGGCGGAGCAGTGTGGAACTTGTTTTTGCATCTTTCCTCCCCGAAACGCAACTAGATCCACACCAAACCATCTTGCACACCTACAAAACTGATGTAAGGATTAACACAACTTGCACAACTTGAATTCGACAGGTACGTGGTGTGGAGAGGTGAACTGGGGGAGAGAGAAGCCACAGAGGGTAGGGAGCTATTTTTGTGGAGAGAGGACAGAGATGGGGGGGGGGGAGTACAGGAAAAGCACTCCCCCCCCCTAAAAAGCAGGTGGAGGGAAAGAGGAAGAGTGGACTGAAAAAAAAAAGAGAGAGAAAGGAGAAAGGGACTGGAAGGGACTGAAGCAAAAAAGGAGAAAGGAGAGGGCTTAAATTCCATTAAGATGCTATAAACAAGGGAGCGCAGAGTGAAACTCATCAGCTCGTTACCTGGCGTGTTCTGGTGGGAAGGGTGAATCCCCAGGAGCAGAGTGAGATCCAGGGAGGGTCCTCAGGCCACATGGAAGACGTTTCCCCTGCTAGAAGCACTCCCCACAGGCAAAGGTGCCTGCAGACCCGGGAGAACAGCCACGTTTGCTGGTGCTGCAACAAGGCCGTTAAGGGTGAATGAAGCCTGGTGCCAGATGTGTGTTGTAAATTCCTATAATCCCTGAAACGTTGCTGCTACACAAGCACGGGAACTTTTTCTGGGGCGGCCTGGCACCAGGCCACAGTCTCTGGGATTGGCAGTGGCACGGTCCCCCGAATGTTCTTGGGTGTGGCCGGCACTGGCCATTGCTCGGTGAGACGCTCCCCCAGAAGGTTTGAGCGGGCCAAAGCCACAGTCCCTCAGAAGTGAGGGGTCGGGAAAAAGCTGCATCTGAGATAAAACTCAGGAGGGAAGTACCGCCTGGCAGCCTGATGGCTTGGTCACCGACAACGTAAAAGCGGGCAGCTGACGGATGCCGGAGACAAAGGAGTACTTAATTGCCAGGAGGCGAAAGCACAGACTTCTGATACTAGAGACTGGGAATCTGGGTGACGCCATTTTCGCCCCTCCCAGGCATGCGCGGGGACGCGCGCAGGCACACGCCTATGTCCGCCACAAAAATCAGCTAAGCAGCGCCATCTAGTGGGGAGAATGAAGCTGTTACACTCAGCCCCACCCAATTGGGCCAACCAAGCTCTTCAAGAACACGAGTCTCTCCGCCTGCTTAGTTTACGGACTATAAAGTGCTTCACAGTTTGACTTCTAGGAGAAATCGATGTAATTTCAATGGTATTTCAGTCTGCTCACTGGTCCATCTATTCAATTTTTTTCTTGTCCTTTTCTTATTCTTTTTTCTCAACGTTTTTTTTTTTTTTTTTTTTTTTTTTATTTATTTTTGGGACAGAGAGAGACAGAGCATGAACGGGGGAGGGGCAGAGAGAGAGGGAGACACAGAATCGGAAACAGGCTCCAGGCTCCGAGCCATCAGCCCAGAGCCCGACGCGGGGCTCGAACTCACGGACCGCGAGATCGTGACCTGGCTGAAGTCGGACGCTTAACCGACTGCGCCACCCAGGCGCCCCTGTCCTTTTCTTATTCTTGAATACATAAACAGAAAATTTTTATTTTCATCGTCTGTTTTTATTTAAAAAAGACATAATTTTTCCTACTATATTTTTAAACTTTTTTGTAAATGTTTTAAATTCTATTTTAGTTTCATAATTACATTTTATTGTTTTTATTGTATTCATTTTTAAAATTTTTCAAATCTTTTCCTTTTTTTCCTCTTTTCCCCCCTTTTCTGTTCTTTCCCTTTTTTCTCTACTCTATCAAGCTCCCTTCAACAACCAGACCAAAACACACCTGGGAGCTAGTATCCTTTATTTGATTTTTTGTGTGTTTTGTTTTTAACTTTCATTTTTAAAAAATTCTTTATCTTCCCTCAAATTGATGAAATGATGGAATTCACCCCAAAAGAAACAACAGGAAGAAATCACAGCCATGGGCTTAATCAAAACAGATACATGCAAGGTGTCTGAACCAGAATTTAGAATCATGATAATAAGAATACTAGCTGGGGTTGAAAAAAGCATAGAATCCCTCTCTGTGGATATATGAGAAGTAAAATCTACTCAGGATAAAATTAAAAATACTATAATGGCATGGCGGCTTGATCGATGAAGCAGGGCAGTCAATCAGTGACATAGAGGACAAATTATGGAGAATAATGAAGCAGAAAAAAGAGGCAAAAGAGCACAATATAAGAATTAGAGAACTCGGTGACTCATTAAAAAAGGAGTAACATCTGAATCATAGGGGTCCCAGAAGATGAAAAGAGAGAAAAAGGGGTAGAAGGTTTATGTGAGCAAATCATAGCAGAAAACGTTCCTAACCTGGGGAAAGACACAGACATCAAAATCCAGGAAGCACAGACAACTCCCATTAGATTCAACAAAACCCAACCACCAACAAGGCATATCATAGCCAAATTCACAAAATACTCAGGCAAGGTGGGGCGCCTGGGTGGCGCAGTCGGTTAAGCGTCCGACTTCAGCCAGGTCACGATCTCGCGGTCCGTGAGTTCGAGCCCCGCGTCGGGCTCTGGGCTGATGGCTCGGAGCCTGGAGCCTGTTTCCGATTCTGTGTCTCCCTCTCTCTCTGCCCCTCCCCCGTTCATGCTCTGTCTCTCTCTGTCCCAAAAATAAATAAAAAACGTTGAAAAAAAAATTAAAAAAAAAAAAATACTCAGGCAAGGAAAGAATCATGAAAGCAGCAAGGGAAAAAAAAGTCCTTAAACTACAAGGGAAGACAGATCAGGTTCAGAGCAGACATACCCACAGACACTTGGCAGGCCAGAAAGGGAGTGGCAGGATATATTAAATGTGTTGAATTGGAAAAATATGCAGTCAAGAATTCTTTATCCAGCAAGGCTGTTATTCAAAACAGGAGAGATTAAAATTTTCCCAAACAAAAACTAAAGGAGTTCATGACCACTAAACCAGCCCTGCAAGAAATGTTAAGGGGAGGGGCGCCTGGGTGGCGCAGTCGGTTAAGCGTCCGACTTCAGCCAGGTCACGATCTCGCGGTCCGTGAGTTCAAGCCCCACGTCGGGCTCTGGGCTGATGGCTCGGAGCCTGGAGCCTGTTTCCGATTCTGTGTCTCCCTCTCTCTGCCCCTCCCCCGTTCATGCTCTGTCTGTCTCTCTCTGTCCCAAAAATAAATAAAAAACGTTGAAAAAAAAAAAAAAGAAATGTTAAGGGGAACTCTCAGAGGGGAGAAAAGAAAAAAATTAAAAGACCGAAAGCAACAAAGACTAGAAAGGACCAGAAAACACCACCAGAAACTCCAACTCTACAAGGATCATAATGGCAATAAATTCTTATCTTTCAGTACTCACTATATGTGTTAATCGACTAAACACTCTAATAAAAAGGCACAGCATAACAGAATGGACAAGAAAACAAGACCCAGCTATATGCTGTTTACAAGAGACCTATTTTAGACCTAAAGACACCTTCAGATTGAAAGTAAGGGGATGGAGGACCATCTATCATGCTAATAGTCATCAAAGAAAGCTGGAGTAGACATATCAGACAATCTAGATGTTAAAATATAGATTGTAACAAGAGATGAAGAATGGCATTATATCACACTTAAGGGGTCTATCCACCAAAAGGATCTAACAACTGTAAACATTTATGCTCCAAACGTGTAAACACCCAAATATATAAATCAATTAATCACAAACATACAGAAACTCATTGACAATAATATCATGATAGTGGGGGACTTCACCACCCCACTTACAGCAATAGACAGATCATCTAAACAGAAAATCGACAAGGAAACAATGGCCTTCAGTGACACACTGGACTGGATGGACTTAATAGATACATTCAGAACATTTCATCCTAAAGCAGCAGAATACACTTTCTTCTCAATGCATATGGAACATTCTCCAGAACAGATCACATAGTGGGACACAAATTGAGTGAGTGGCCCTCAACAAGTACAAAAAGAATGAGATCATACCGTGCACGTTTTCAGACCACAATGCTATGAAACTCAGAATTAACCAGAAAAAAAACTTTGCAAAGATAACAAATACTTGGAGACTAAAGAACATCCTATTAGAAAATGAATGGGCTAACCAAGAGCTAAAGAGGAAATTAAAAAGTCCATGGAAGCTAATGAAAATGATAACACCACAGCCCCAAACCTCTGGGACACAGCAAAGGCAGTCATAAGACAGAAGTATATAGCAATCCAGGCCTTCCTAAACAAAGAAAAAAGATCTCAGATACACAACCCAACCTTACATCTTAAAGAACTGGAAAAAAACAGCAAATAAAACCCAAACCAGCAGAAGACAGGAAATAATAAAGATTAGAGCAGAAATCAATGCGATCGAAAATAAGCAAGCAAGCAAACAAACAAACAAACAAACAAAAACAAGAACGGTATGACATATCAATGAAACCAGGAGCTGGTTCTTTGAAAGAATTAACAAAATTGATAACCCCCCTAGCCAGTTTGATCAAAAAGAAGAAGGAAAGGACCCAAATAAATAAAATCAAGAATGAAAGTGGAGAGATCACAACCAACACTGCAGAAATACAAACAATAATAAGAGAATATTATGAGCAATTACATGCCAATAAATTGGGCAATCTGGAAGAAATGGACAAATTCCTAGAAACATATAAACTACCAGAACTGAAACAATAAGACATAGAAAATTTGAACAGATCCATAACCAGTAAAGAAATCAAATTAGTAATGAAAAAATCTCCCAAAAAACAAGAATCCAGGGTTGGATGGCTTTCTGGGGGAATTCTACCAAACATTTAAAGAAGATCTAACACCTATGTTTTGAAGCTGTTCCAAAAAATAGAAATGGAAGGAAAACTTCCAAACTCATTCTATGAGGCCAGCCTAACCTTGATTCCAAAACTAGACAAAGACCCCACTGAAAAAGAGAACTACAGACCAATTTCCCTGATGAACATGGATGTAAAAATCCTCAACAAGATACTAGCCAACCGAATCCAACAATACATTAAAAGAATTATTCACCACGACCAAGTGGGATTTATACCCAGGATGCAGGGTTGGTTCAATATCCATAAAATAATCAATGTGATACATCACATCAATAAAAGAAAGGAAAAGAATCACAAGATCCTCTCAATAGATGAGAGAAATCATTTCAGCATCGTTTTTGATTAAAAGCCCTCAAGAAAGTAGGCATAGAAGGATCGTATCTCAAGATGATAAAAGCCATATATGAAAGACACACCACTCATATCATCCTCAAGGGGGAAAAACTGAGAGCTTTCCTCCTAGTTCAGGAAGACGACAGGGATGTCCACTCTCACCACTGTTGTTTAACATAGTATTGGAAGTCCTAGCTTCAGCAATCAGAGAACACAAGGGAATAAAAGGCATCCAAATTGTCAAGTTGAAAGGCAAACTTTGACTCTTTGCAGACAACATGATACTTTACATGGAAAACCCAAAACATTCATCCCAAACAACTCCTAGAACTGATCCATGAACTCAGCAAAGTCACAGGATATCAAGTCAATGCACAGAAATCAGTTGCATTCCTATACACCAGTAATGAAGCAACAGAAAAAGAAATCAAGGAATTGATCGCATTTACAATTGCACCAAAAACCATAAAATACCTAGGAGTGAACCTAACCAAAGAGGTGAAAAATCTATATACTGAAAACTACAGAAACTTATGAAAGAAATGGAAGAAGACACAAAAAAATGGAAAAATATCCCATCTTCATGGATGGGAAGAACAAATATTGTTAAAATGCCGATACTACCCAAAGCAATCTACATATTCAATGCACTCCCTATCAAAATAACACCAGCATTCTTTACAGAGCTAGAACAAATAATCTGAAAATTTGTATAGAACCAGAAATGACCCCAAATAGCCAAAGCAATCATGAAAAAGAAAACCAAAGCAGGAGGCATCACAGACCTGGACTTCAAGCTATACTACAAAGCTGTAATCATCAAGACGGTATGGTACTGGCACAAGAACAGACACTCAGATCAGTGGAACAGAATAGAGAACCCAGAAATGGACCCACAGACGTATGGCCAACTCATCTTTGACAAAACAGGAAAGAATATCCAATGGAATAAAGACAGTCCCTTCAGCAAGTGGTGCTGGGAAAACTGGACAGCGACCTGCAGAAGAATGAACCTGGACCAGTTTCTTACACCATACACAAAAATAAACTCAAAATGGATGAAAGACCTAAATGGAAGACAGGAAGCCATCAAAATCCTAGAGGAGAAAACAGGCAACAACCTCAATGACCTCGGCTGCAGCAACTTCTTACTCAACACATTTCCTGAGACAAGGGAAACAAAAGCAAAAATTAACTATTAGGACCTCATCAAGACAAAAAGCGTCTGCACAGTGAAGGAAACAATCAGCAAAACTAAAAGGCAACCAATAGAATGGGAGAAGATATTTACAAATGGCGTATCAGGTAAAGGGTTAGTATCCAAAATCTATAAAGAATTTATCAAACTCAACACCCAAAAACCAAGTAATCCAGTGACAAAATGGGCTAAAGACATGAATAGACACTTCTCCAAAGAAGACATCCAGATGGCCAACCAACACATGAAAAAATGCTCAACATTACTCATCATCAGGGAAATACAAATCAAAACCACAGTGAGATATCACCTCACACCTGTCAGAATGGCTAACATTAACAACTCAGGCAACAACAGATGTTGGTGAGGATGCAGAGAGAGAGGATCTCTTTTGCACTGCTGGTGGGAATGCAAATGGGTGCAGCCACTCTGGAAAACAGTATGGAGTTTCCTCAAAAAACTAAAAATAGGGGGCGCCTGGGTGGCTCGGTCGGTTAAGCGTCCGACTTCGGCTCAGGTCATGATCTCACGGTCTGTGGGTTCGGGCCCCGCGTCGGGCTCTGTGCTGATAGCTCGGAGCCTGGAGCCTGTTTCAGATTCTGTGTCTCCCTCTCTCTGTGACCCTCCCCCGTTCACGCTCTGTCTCTCTCTGTCTCAAAAATAAATAAACGTTTAAAAAAAAAATTAAAAAAAAAAAAAACTAAAAATAGAACTACCCTATGACCCAGCAATTGCTGTACTAGGCATTTATCCACGGGATACAGGTGTGCTGTTTGGAAGGGGCACATACACCCCATGGTTTATAGCAGCACTATCAACAATAGCCAAAGTATGGAAAGAGCCCAAATGTCCATCAATGGATGAATGGATAAAGAAGATGTGGTGTATATATATATATATATATATATATATATATGCACACACACACACACACAATGGAGTATTACTTGGCAATCGAAAGGAATGAAAGCTTGCCATTTGCAACTACATGGATGGAACTAGAGGGTATTATGCTAACGAAATTAGTCAGAGAAAGACAATGTCATATGACTTCACTCATATGAGGAATTTAAGATACAAAACAGATGAACATAAGGGAAGCGAAGCAAAAATAATATGAAGACAGGGAGGGGGACAAAACATAAGAGACTCTTAAATACAGAGAACAAAGTGAGGGTTGCTGGAGGGGTTTTCAGTGGGGGATTGGCTAAATGGGTAAGGGCCTTAGGGAGGACACTTGTTGGGATGAGCACTGAGTATTATACATAGGGGATGAATCACTGGAATGTACTCCTGAAATTATTATAGCACTATATGCTAACTAATTTGGATGTAAATTAAAAAAATAAAACAAACAAAAAAGATAGTTTAGCTAGTACATAGTCTATACGCATGCATCAATACAAAATTTAAATTACTATGAATGCTGGAAGGTCAACTAGGTGAATATGATAAAGTACAACCAGTGTACTTGACTTAGTCTGAGGGCTCAAGGAAACATTCCTTGAGGATATATTTTTATGACTGGAATGATTATTATGCAGTGATTTACTAAGTGTAGAGTGTTGGGAAGAGTATTCCAGGAGTGTCTGACCAGGAATGGTCCTGGGAATCCATGTGAGGAAATGTTTTCCATATTTTCCATTCAGGAAACAGAAAAGCCTGAACAGAATGAAGTATACTTCATCTGCAGACACTGAACTGGAAGGATAGAATACTTTGTGAGAATGATAACTTATTGACTCCTAAACCCAGTGGATGTAATTTATATATTTGCAATCATTAGGAATTAAACTTTATCTTATTATAGATTGCAATACAGTGACACTTTTTACCTGGTAAAAATCAGTGAAAAGATGTAGTTCCTTTTCTTTTTTTTTTTTTTTAAGTTTATTTATTTTTAAAGAGAGAGAACATGGGGGAGAAGCAGAGAGAATGAGAGAGAGAACCCCAAGCAAGCTCCATTGTCAGCACAGAGCCCAATGTGGGGCTTGAATTCATGAACCGTGAGATCATGACCCAAGCCAAAGTCGGATGCTTAACTGACTGAGCCATCTAGGCGCCCCATGTAGTTCCTTTTCTAAAAATAAAAATTTTAAATCAGTTTAATTGATTCAAAAAGTCAAATTGATATGGATATATGAACTTTAAAAATTTTTTTTAACATTTATTTTTTGAGAGACAGAGAGAGACAGAGCACGAGCAGGGGAGGTGCAGAGAGAGGGGGAGACCCAGAATCGAAAGCAGACTCCAGGCTCTGAGCTGTCAGCACAGAGCCCGACGCAGGGCTCGAACTTAGGAACTGTGAGATCATGACCTGAGCCGAAGTTGGTCGCTTAACCGACTGAGCCATCCAGGCGCCCCTGAACTTTTAAAAATATATAATTTGTAAACATCTACATACATTAACCAATGTATAAAATCACTTGATATTATACAAAGGCTCTGAGGGTCTCCTGTTTCTTATTTGGTAACCTAGGGGTCAAGGTCATTATTCAAAATCACAATTTAGCAATTTTTTTAAAAAAACTGCTTTGAGCATGGTTATGTTTAGTAATATAAAGAGCCAACCATTTTCGAAACATTAGAAGATTAATATTTATCTTTCCTTTATGCTACATTTGCACAATAATTTTCTCTTACATTATCAAGTATCCTTTGTAAAGGTTTCAAAACATTTTCAGTTCTTTTGTTTTTTAAACAATAAAATTTCATTAATCTTGAAATATTTTTAAAATTTTTTTTCAACTTTTTTTTTTTTTTAATTTATTTTTGGGACAGAGAGAGACAGAGCATGAACAGGGGAGGGGCAGAGAGAGAGGGAGACACAGAATCGGAAACAGGCTCCAGGCTCCGAGCCATCAGCCCAGAGCCTGACGCGGGGCTGGAACTCACGGACCGCGAGATCGTGACCTGGCTGAAGTCGGACGCTTAACCGACTGCGCCACCCAGGCGCCCTATCTTGAAATATTTTTAACTCAGGTCTACTGGACTCTTTCCAACCAGTTTTTGCATCTCTTGGCTCAATCAAAAGATAGTCTGATTCCTGGAGAATGTTTACACAGGAGAAGAATAAATGACTTAGAAACTTTTCTTTTCCCATCTGGGATTTGGGAAGTCTTTGTCAATGCCACAGATTTCAACACAACCAGGTGGAATGTCCATTTTCCAGAAACGTCTCTCCTCTACAAGGAAGTTACAAACTCCAGGGATACAAAGGCATTTCAGCCAACTCAGAATACTGTGGAGGGAAGGAAAAGAAAGGAAAGAAGGGCTAAAAATAGGGCAAAGAGGGACAGGATTAAGGAGGATTCACCAGTGAGGAAGTTTTAAGCTTATCATAAATTACCCAATGCCAGAGTTCTTAAGGGGACCCTGCAATACTGTTTATTTGCAGGACAAAAAGGAAGTACAGTTCTGATTTACCAATGACCCTCTTTCTACACTTGATATGAGAGGCTCTAAAGTGATTTAGACTGGAACTTGCTTCCTTGAGAGATGTTTAGATATGGGTATCTTCTTAGGCAAATCCATCAATTGCTGTAATGTCAATAACCTAAGATGGGAAATGAAATGCAACAAGTAAAAACACTAGAACTAATAAATCCTTGTAAAATCACACAAAATTATTTCAAATCAATTTAAAACACAGCAGTTTAAAGAAGACATCCTAAGAGCTGTGGAAATAGATGAAGACCAGCCAAATGAGAATACTCAAAGGTCGTCTATTCAGATCTTGCTGCAACAAGGTTGTCAGACACCATCACTCACATTTTGGCATATTCTCAAAGGCAGGCAGAGGAGTCGTAAAGCCTTACAGTCTAAAAAGGTAAGACTTCAGCATGGCCCAGCGGTTTTATCATGGTGGGATGGTGATGAATGCCAAATCCAGCAGTAAAACTGAGGACAGTAGCTACTTTTAGGGATAATCTATTATCGGTGTTAGAATGAGTATGTTCTGGCCTAACGCTTATAATAGGAAGGAAGAAATGAGTAAAAGGGACATTAATGGTGATGACAACAAGGGTCTGTAGAAAATGAGAAGTGGAACAATTATAGGCAAGCACATTAAAAAAACAAAACAGGAATTTGGCAGATATCTTGCTCTGAGGTCTTGAGTGGAAGATGTCATTTATTTGTTCTGAAGGTCTTGGGTCACCTGTCTGCTTCTGAAGATCAGCTTAAAATCCTGTTTGAGGTCGCAGACTGTAGTAGCCTTCCAATTGTGTGGAATTCTGGATTTCTTCTTTAGTTGTGAAACTTAAACCAGAGTGACTCCCTGGAGTTTCACTGCTCTATTTTTTTTTTTTAAGTTTATTTGAGAGAGAGAGAGAACGTGCATGTGTGTGTGTGTGGGAAGGGCAGAAAGAGAGGGAGAGAGAATGCCAAGCAGGCACTATGCTGTCAGCATGGAGCCTGACCCGGGGCTTGAACCCACAAACTGTAAGATCATGACCTGAACTGAAACCAAGAGTCAGATGCTTAATGGACTGAGCCATCCAATCACCCCTAATTGCTGTATTTGTTGCTAACAGCACCTGATAGCTTCCTTCCAATGAGATTCAAGAACTGTTACTCTCTGAGGTCTATTCCAATAGATGGAATCTATTAGTTGAAGATCATGAAAAAGCTGTTTAAAACATATCTTCAGATGGTGGCCTTAATGAGTTGGTGATAAGACTGGATATAGTACCTGAGTCCCTGGTAATATTTTGCCGTGTCTGCAAATAGCAGAGCGGCAACCAGTGATGGAAGTGAAATCCCTAGACATATGGGTCTTCTAGTTAGTAATTCATAGGGAGATAAGTGAGTGAGCGGACTACATGGCCATAAGGGCTACAGGGAATACCTTTAGCAAGGGAGCTCAAAGGTTCTGAAAGTTTTGCTGACGTTAACAATGCTAGTGGTCCTTTAACTTTTCCAGATCGTGAGTGATGAAGACTGTTGTTTCTGAGTCAGGGTTGATGCCTTACAGATTTCTTTTATAATGGTTCCTGTAAAGTGTGTGACACGATCATCTGATGTAGATGTAAACATTGGGATAACCCAGGGTTGGAAACAAAATCTATCAGCTTTTCAGCAAAGAAATGCTTTAACCCGCCCTGCAAATAGAATAACTAAAACATATTCAAGTCCCACAGAGGGCAGAAGCTGACTAAAATCCACTTGAAGGTGTTCAAAGGGCCCTTCAGGTGTGGCTACCACTTATCTAGGACCCCACGGTGATGTTTGCATGTCCCTATTTGTCCCCAGTGGCTTAGGACCATCTAGTAGGGATCAGAGCTTCAAGGAGAGCCAGGTGGGAACCTCACCTACTCCTTCACCTCAACCTCAGCCCCTGCAAGGCCCCTCAGTTACAAATTGCCCAACTTTCTCCCGCAGTGGTCTGCTGCCCCTCTCTCCAAAGGCACTGTTGCCTCTGCTCCCCACCCCTTAGGACAGTCATCACTCTAACAGATTCTCCATGTGAGCCCCTTCCCTAGGCCAGGAGTTGTCTACATCCTCAAATAGCCCCTGAGGCAGGTCTGCTCACTGTCCCCATTTTACCTGGCTGGAAACTGAACCTAGGGGGAGGCTGGACAGAAAGTTTCTCTTTATGACCTCCAGTGAAAGGTGGGGATGGAGGAATTCGCAGCCCATGGCACAGCGTCTCAGGAAGTCTGGCCCCCGGCACCCTCCTTGCTTCCTGGGCTAGTTCCAACCCAAGCACACCCCTCCCTCTGGTTCCAACTACTCTAAGGATCCTAATCCACCTCCTCCCTCTGTCCTTAGGGCACAGACCTGCAGACCCTTTCCTTCTGAGATGCTGATGGACCCCATAAGACTTTTCTAAAGCCCATAACACATTACTTCAGACTGAGTGGCTTAAACAATAGAAATGTATTTTTTCACAAATCTGGAGGCTAGATATCTGAGATCAAGGTGTCAGCAGCATTGATTTCTCCTGAGACCTCTCTCCTTAGCTTAGAAGTGGCATTTTCTCCGTGTCTTCACATGGTATTCCCCCTGTGTACTAATTACACCAGTCTTAATGACACCATCACACTGAATTAGTGTCCACGTATTGCCTTTATTTTACCTTTTTTTAAAAGACCTATTTCCAAATACAATGACATTCTGAGGTATTGGAAGTTAGGACTTCAACATGAACTTCGGAGCATACAATTCAGCCCATAACTAATACATCTTTTCATCGGGAGCTAACACTTAGGAGTTCTCCTGAGAATGACCACATTTAACAGCCCCAAAATCACAGCCCTGTAACTCACACATTGCATTCTGAGGTGTTATCACAAGAGAAATGAAACATACTATATAAAGAATCGTAACTGTAAGAATCAAACAAATGTCTATAACAACCGATACAGCCAAAAACTGGAAACAACTCAAATATCTAAGACAGATGAATGAATAAAGAAATAGTGGTTTGTCCACTGAACATTACATTTCTTGACCCTTAAAAGAAAAAACTAATTACACAGACCCACTGACAAATCTCAAAATAAATATACCAAATGAAGACACCCAGAGGAAAAAATTTAAACATTTTATTCTCAATCACATAAAATACAGAAAATACAAATGAATCTATTGTAAAAGAAAGTAAAAACCAATGTTTGCCTGGAGGAGAGAGAGAGATAATTAAAGGACATGAATGAATATGGGGTGATGCATATGTACAATGTTATGATTGTGATGATGGTTTCATGGGTTTATATGAATATCAAAACTTACCAAATGGTACACTTTAAATATGGACAATTGTTTTTTGTTGTTTTTTTTTTTTAATTTTTTTTTTCAACGTTTTTTATTATTTATTTTTGGGACAGAGAGAGACAGAGCATGAACGGGGGAGGGGCAGAGAGAGAGGGAGACACAGAATTGGAAACAGGCTCCAGGCTCCGAGCCATCAGCCCAGAGCCTGACGCGGGGCTCGAACTCACGGACCGCGAGATCGTGACCTGGCTGAAGTCGGACGCTTAACCGACTGCGCCACCCAGGCGCCCCTAAATATGGACAATTGTTTATTAACCATACCTAAAAGGCATTAACAGTATAATAAAAAAATTTCTTTCTGTTTTCCAAAAATAAAATTTGGCCAACCTATATTGACCCCATCATATCCCTTGTAATGCCTTGGGATCAGCACCTTGCCTCAGTGGCAACATATATAAGTGAGCAATGAAAGCCATTTCCACCTGAGTGATCGGGAATGCAGGCTGGGTACCAAAGCCCACAATGCTGGACTGAGATCTTCCTTCTTTCTATTCTTGTTTTCCCTCCTGTGCAGCAATGGCCTTAAGGTGAACAATGCAGACAAACTACAGGAATCTGTAAAACCGTTGGATTATTTTCTGACAAGGCCCTCAGCTACACAAGACTCATAGTTCAGGAGGATCTGAGAATTTTTTTTCTTTTTCTTTCTTTTTTTTTTTTTTTTTAAAGTTTATCTATTTTGAGAGAGCACAGAAGGGCAGAGAGAGAGAGAGAGAGAGAGGAGAGAGAATCTCAAACAGGCTCTGCACCAGCAACACGGAGTCCAGTGCGGAGCTTGAACCCATGAACCACGAGATCAGGACCTAAGCAGAAACCAAGAGTTGGACGCTTAACTGACTCAGCCACCCAGGTGCTCCTACCCGGGGAGGATCTGAGAATTTCTGTTCCTGTTCATCCTTCACAGCCTTACCAACTGGAATGATGGCAGGCACCCTTTTATTTTTTCATCTTTTTGTTTTTGTTTTTGAGAGAAAGAGAGAGAGAGAGAATCCCAAGCAGGCTCCCTGCTGTCAGCGCACAGCCTAACCCGGGGCTCAATCTCATGAACCATGAAATCATGACCTGAGCCGAAATCAAGAGTCAGACGCTTAACTGACTGAGCCACCCAGGCGCCCCTGGAACAATGGCAGGTGCCCTTTTAAAAGAGGCTCATTCCAACCAGATGTTGCAGTCTCTTGCACTCTTCTATTTACCCACTGTTTGTATACAATGATAATTTCCCCATAGTCTTTCAGCCAGTGACACTACCACACAGAATTCTGGACATCAGGGTACATCACTCGTTTGCAGGACCTGGGTACAGAGTTCCTGCACCGGTGCTGAGCACGATACAGTATCCCCTGCAAAGCAGAGAACAATTTTATGTGGTTCCAAGAAGTACCAGAGGTTGTCACAACTGCCCCCTCTTCAGGGTGAGCTCCAACACCACAAAATGTCCTGTATCTAGGCTACAATTCAGCCACAAAACCTGACATAATTTCCTTACAGGCCTTGGGCAGCAATGCAAACAAGGACCAAA
Source organism: Neofelis nebulosa (assembly GCF_028018385.1). Lineage (NCBI taxonomy): Eukaryota > Metazoa > Chordata > Mammalia > Carnivora > Felidae > Neofelis > Neofelis nebulosa. Next base: position 1,053,592 of record NC_080798.1, read on the forward strand.
CTAGAGAGAGGACTACCATCATCCCATCCCCCTGAAGTGCACAAACATTCCACTGTTCTGAAAGCACCCCATAAGAGTGAGTCTAACCCTCAAGATAAAGGCGACTCAAACAATAAGGCCTTTGTTATAGCACAAACCAGAATGACGGAGGCAGGCTGTTCCTGGGTTGGTGACTTGGAGGCTAAAAATTCCACAAGAGTCCCCAGACCAACAACATCCCTAAAAAGGTGACTTGGAAAGTCAGATGGAGTCCTCTGGACCACAACTGGGTCATCAGACAGAAAGGAATGAGTACTTTGGCTTCTCACATATTTACCACAAATGGGAAAACAGGAAGGTTTACTTCTCTGAACATGTCAAGATGGAGAAATGATACACGTGTGGCACCTGCCATGTGGCAGAGGTGAATGGCTGCTGCTACAGAATCAACAGTAATAAAAACCTGACACGGGCCTACGCTGAAACATGCAATGCAGCTCCCACATACCTGCCATTTATTCTGATGTCTGGATGCATGAGGCTCAACAGGCAGATGGCACCCTCAAAAGAGATTGCCTTGAGTGCTGTTACACTGAACAAGGAAACACATTTGCTACACAACTAAGTTGTTTTTGCCATGTGCACTTTGTGGTAATCAATGAGGTAAGGCCTTTGGCTAATGGCTTTCTCATTCAAGACACTCATAAGCCCCAATCCAGTATGAACTCTCTGGTGTCGAGTGAGGCCAGAGCTTTTACTAAAGGATTTCTCACACTGGTTGCACTTATATGGCCTTTCTCCAGTGTGAACCCTTCGATGGTCACTGAAGTTGGAGCTTCGCCTAAAGGACTTCCCACATTCACGGCACTCATATGGCCTTTCTCCAGTGTGAACTCTCTGGTGTTTAAGGAGCGCAGAGCTTTGGCTAAAAGATTTCCCACATCTGCTGCACTCATAAGGCCTTTCTCCAGTGTGAACTCTCAGATGTAGAACAAGGCTGCAATTCTGGCTAAAAGATTTCCTACATTCACTACACTCATAAGGCTTTGATCCAGTGTGGACTTTCTGGTGTTTTAAGAGACTGGAACTGTAGGTAAAGGATTTCCCACATGCACTGCACTCATAGGGTCTTTCTCCAGTGTGAACAGTATGGTGTTGCAGGAGTGCAGAGCTTTGATTAAAGGACTTCCCACATTCACTGCACTCATAAGGCTTTTCTCCAGTGTGAATTCTCCGATGCTGAATGAGGTTGGATCTTTGACTAAATGATTTGCCACATTCTCCACACTCAAAAGGCCTTTCTCCGGTATGAACTTTCCGATGGTTATTCAGGCTGTAACTTTGGCTAAAAGATTTCCCACATTCACTGCACTCATAGGGCCTTTCTCCAGTGTGAACTCTCCGATGTTGAAAGAGGTTGGAGCTTTGGCTAAAGGATTTCCCACATTCCCCACACGCATAAGGCCTTTCTCCGGTGTGAACTCTCTGGTGTTTAATGAGGCTAGAGTTATGGCTAAAAGATTTCCCACACTCACTGCACATGTAACATCTTTCCCCGGGGAGGACTCTCTGGTGATGAACAAATGTGTGTTGGTTGCTGAGAGCTTCTGTGCAGTCTCCCCAGTGGTGTTGAGTTTTTCCCTTGTGGAAGGCTGCCCCACACTCAGTTCCATTGTTTGACTTCTCCCCAGTGTGTGTGGCCTGTTGCTGGAGGAATCCCGAGCTGACCAGGAAGTCCTTCTCAGTCTCCCCACAGATGAAGGGCTTCCCTGACACATGCCGTCTGCAGCTCTTTGCCACCGAAGCTCCACTCGCGCTGCTTCTGAAGGGCTGATCTCCAGTGTGCTCCTTCTGCTGCAGCTGAAGGTTTCCGCTGAAATAGACTCTTTTCCCATGTGTCCCACCAGTGTACAATTTCTCATCGAACCGGGTTTCCTGGTGCTCAGCCAACTGGAAACTGTCTTTCAAGACTGGAGCACACACCTCACAGGGGCTGGCCTTCTGGGGAGAGAGACCTGCCTTGGGAGTCCTGACATGGGACACTCCTTCTACAGAAACGCTCTGCTCAGAAGGTGCCTCCTCATTCTCTGCTCCATGCTGACAACCTGAAAGCAGGAAATGCTGGTGAAGCACACAGTGACTTTTGTGGGTGGGCAGCCCCACACCTGTGTGTGTCTAACAAACCCAGGCACGAGTCCATGAGATTGCTTATAGGACAAGAGGTTCAAGTTCAGGCTGAGGATGAGGCCGCTTAGCAGTACCGGGCCACTTATGATCACAAAATGGGGGTGGGGGGGTGCCTCATGAGGTGAAATAAACAACACTGAGGACAGGCAGGGTCTACAAATAACTTTCTTTTTTTTTTTTTTTTTCCAACGTTTTTTTATTTATTTTTGGGACAGAGAGAGACAGAGCATGAACGGGGGAGGGGCAGAGAGAGAGGGAGACACAGAATCGGAAACAGGCTCCAGGCTCCGAGCCATCGGCCCAGAGCCTGACGCGGGGCTCGAACTCACGGGCCGCGAGATCGTGACCTGGCTGAAGTCGGACGCTTAACCGACTGTGCCACCCAGGCGCCCCTACAAATAACTTTCAACAGGACCTAATTCTGCTGGGCAAAAGGGTGTGTTCAGGCCCAGGAAAATTCAACAGTGAAAGAGAAGCTGGTATGCAAGGGCTGTTGAAGAATCTATGTGCACCTCAGGACATGGTACACAGGAACCGATATGGAGAGCACCCCAAATAGAGCAGTGACAAAACCGGTCAAGATGAGGAGTCCAGGGAGGTACAGATGAGCCCAGGGTGGGAAGCAAGAGTATAGTGCTGAGTAGCAGTTGACCAGTCACCTCAGTGTGAAGAATGGGGAAGGAAAGGCACATATGAAGTGTGGGTGCCACTGTCATTACCAACGAAAGACCAGTCCCACGGAATAAGTTTCTGGTATGACATGTACACAGCCCTGGGGTCCTGCCCTTTCCCAGGTGTGTCACTGTTCAGAGCCAGGCTCCCTCTGAGCCCATCCTGCTTTAGTTGGGTTCATATCTCTTCTGTGAACCACAGCAGGCTCTCCCACCCCTCCCCCGCCCCTAAGATGGGCAACTATGTGGCACCTGGATGATGCAAGTACCCAGGGGAAGACAGGAGGTGAGCAGCCAGCACTGACCAAGCACAGCTCAGTGCACAGCAGCACAAGGGAAAGAAAAGTTAAGTATCATAAAGGGAACCTCCAAGGAGGGTCCTGCAAGAACAGACCGTGGTCTACGTAACAGTGATGAGGTCAGTGATGGCAACCTCTGGCCCAAGCAGGAATGAGGAAATGTTAGCCAGAAGAAAAAAGCAGAACCTGGGATTCTCAGGTGCTTTGTAACTAGAAGAGCCACCTGGTAGGGAGAGGGCAAGCAAAGTGACTGGAACACTCCTGACCCTGGTTCTTTCCCTGAGAGGCTTAGCAGTAGCAGGTGTTGGGGCTGCTCAAGGAGCAGGCAGTGCACATACCTCAGCCCAGCCAACCACACTGCCTACTCAAGAAAGTGGGGAAGGAAGCGGCGGTCATGGTCCTGATGGGAGGGCAGACCTGCCCTTGGGGGAAAAAGGGAAAGGGAGAGGCTAGCTCCGGGCAGAGGTGGGTGTGCAGACCTTACCCAGGGAGGTTACAAGTGCCAAGTTCTCCAGCATCACATCCTGGTACAGGCGTCTCTGAGCCTCCTCAAGGAGACCCCATTCCTCCCCGGAGAAGTACACGGCCACATCCTCAAAGGTCACAGTGCCCTGGCAAGATGGAGACAGATGAAACCATGAACAGCCTCTCCCCCCAAGATGGCAATCCATCCCCTACACAGGTACCCCTCACCCATCTTCCTCCCGAGCATCCAACACAGAAGAGAAGCCAGGCCCCAGCACCGCTGGTGCCACTGTCTCCTCACAGGCCCAGTGATTACAGGCACCAGCGATGAGCAGATGAGGATAAAAAAGCAGCAAACAAGGGTCTGGCACAGAAGCATTCACTCATTTCTGCTAAGCAGTCCCCTGATACGGACAAATCACGTAATTCTCAATACCAGGGCCCTGGGGCACCAGGCACACACGCTCTGCAAGTACACATCACTCTCGAGGCTGCACATCCCTCACATTCCCAGACACAGCCACCACCAGCTTGCTGCCCCACACACCTTAGGCATCTCTTTGGCCTCACTACTGTGTATTACGGTATCTCCACCACCTCTTCCTCACCCCACTGGTGAGAGTGGGGTTGTGTGCTAGGGTTATGGGGACGGCAAACACAGGGCGCCTACCACCGGAGAGATGACATCGACAGTTTTCTAACCATGTACAGTCACAGTCTGGGAGAGGGGGACGCCACACGCAACACAGGGCCACACGGGGGCTGCACTCTGGGAAAGAGCCAACAGCCAGTGGTTGTGAGATCCAAGCTTTGTTACAGCAGTAGAAAGAGGGGCCCCTGTTTCCTGTGGGAAGAGGTCACTGACTGATTTGTGACTCCACGGGCAGGTAGGGAACTGAAACCAACTAGAGGGCTACACAGGAACTGCTCCTGATCCCTCGATAAAAACGCTGTTTGGTGGAGAGATCTTACTTGTGGGAGCACAGTGGGGAGGGGGAGCAGCACGCGGACCGTCTGAGGCCCCCACGGTTCCCGGACATGGGTGCAGCACACAGTATTGGATCCTAGATTCAGGCCTTGCACCACAACCGACGACAGCATCCACAGGATGCTCTGCAAATTCAAACAGGACTGAATACTGCTATTGACTTCCCAGGACTCGCACAAAGTCACAGGCCCTAATCCTCCTATGACGGCTTCACTGCTTGGGTCTGTTCCTGGCCTCAGACTTGGGGATCTCAGATACCCCCTATTCTACTAGGTGCTGCACTTCCTGTCCCCAAAGCAACCACAACCTTCCTGGGTCCACCTAACCCTCATCCAAAGCCCAGCTCCATCAGTGGCCCACCTTACTGACTGTCACAAATGACCACATTTGCCCTTGACCTTATCCTCTGGGCTAAATGAAGCACCCCAGGCCCCAATAAAGTCCTCACAAAATCCTGGTGAGTGCACAGAGTGGTGAATGAACACCTGCTCTAGTCTGCGTGACATCTTGCCTCGCTTATCTATCCCTTGTCTCTGCATCCACCTCATGTCCACCATTGCCTTGGAAGCCTTAGCCACCTGCCAGACTATCCTGTCCCCGACATGTCCTGCTCTCAGGGCCACTTACCTGCCTCATTTGTGTTTGTGAAGCCTTAACCTATCGCCCAGGTACCCAAGCAAGAGACTCACCCATGGCCCCCACCCTCCTCTACCCGGTCCCCTAGCAGCTTTACAGTCATAACCTGAAGATTACCCGTCCTTTTATTTCTTATTTTTTGAGGGGGGGGGGCATATGCGTGCATGTGCACGAGGGGGGCAGGGGCAGAGAGAGAGAGAGAACCTTAAGCAGGCTCCACACCCAGCACAGAGCCCAAGAGGGGGCTCGATCCCACGACCCTCAGACCATGACCTGAGCTGAAATCAAGAGTTGGACGCTCGGGGCACCTGGGTGGCGCAGTCGGTTAAGCATCCGACTTCAGCCAGGTCACGATCTCACGGTCCGTGAGTTCGAGCCCCGCGTCAGGCTCTGGGCTGATGGCTCGGAGCCTGGAGCCTGTTTCCGATTCTGTGTCTCCCTCTCTCTCTGCCCCTCCCCCGTTCATGCTCTGTCTCTCTCTGTCCCAAAAATAAATAAAAAACGTTGAAAAAAAAAAATTTAAAGAGTTGGACGCTCAACCGACTGACCCACCCAGGTCGACCGAAGATCACTCCCCTTAAATGTGACCATGGCTCACACACCTGTACCCACCTCATTTTGGATGCCTCCATCCTGAACACTCCCCTGATTTTTAGACCTATGCGCACATCTGCCCACATCACGCATCCATTCGGTGGGCTCTGAAACACCCCAGACTCTCAACATACCTAAATCAAATACTTCCCGATACTCCCCTCCCCGCAGCGAATATTACTTCTGCTGCATTCTTCGTCTTAGACCATGGACCTTCCACTCCTACAGCTGCTAAGGCCTAAAACACTGGGGTCATCCCCGAGTCCTGTATTTCACTCCTTCTCCCTCATTAGAGAATTCAGTTGCCCCTTTTCAAACATGCATCCAGAGTCCAACCACTTTTCCTAAGCCACAACCCTGGTCCGTTAACCTTCGCCTGGACGTTGGCATATCCTGCAGCCCCATCTTCCCTCCTGCTGCTTCGGTCCCACAGTCTGCTCTCCACTCTGCAGCCAGATGGAGTCTGGGAAGGCCTTATTAAGATCGCTTTCTGGGGCGCCTGGGTGGCTCAGTCGGTTAAGCGTCCGACTTCAGCTCAGGTCACGATCTCACGGACCCGTGAGTTCGAGCCCCGTGTCGGGCTCTGGGCTGATGGCTCGGAGCCTGGAGCCTGCTTCCAGTTCCGTGTCTCCCTCTCTCTCTGCCCCTCCCCCGTTCATGCTCTGTCTCTCTCTGTCTCAAAAATAAATAAACGTTAAAAAAATATATAAAAAAAATAAATAAACATCCACTTTATTAAAAAAAAAAAAAAGATCGCTTTCTGCCTCTGATTCACACCTCCTCATCACCTCCAGAATATACACCCAACTTCTCCGTTGTTCCAGCCGTGGCTCCTGTCCCCCTGCTCTTGTTCCCACATAGAAGGACAGCTGTGGTTTTCTGAACACCCTCAGCCGGTTAGACCCCTAAGCACCTGCATATCTTAGAACCGGTTCCTGGCAGAACTCTCCACACCTGTTTAGGTCAGTTGCCACAGATGGAAATGCTTCTACATAAAGGCCAACAAGGACTTAGGATCCTCTGCTGGGGGTTTCCCCAGGGCCCCCAGACCCAAGCCTGGGGGAATGACACTTGAGAGCCCCAGGACACCACATCCAGAGAATATGGAGGTGGGGGGTCAGGGCCAGCGAAGGGCTGAAATACCCGCCAATGACCTGCGTAAGGTCCACAGCGCTTCTGCCGCAACGGGAAACTGTGCAGAGAGGCTGGAAATAGAGGAAATAGAAATATAGAAAAATAGAATCCACGGCTGGGTTGGACGGGCTCACACTTCCCGTACACCCTGGCCCTGGAGGCGACTGACTTCATGCTGGCTGACTAACGTCTGTGCCTCAATGCTGTGTCCCCTCTTGCCAGCTGTGTCGCCTGAACTAAGATCCAACCTCCCGATGCCTCAATGTCCTCATCACTCCCGTCCGGCCCGCTCTTCCTTTGAACCGCCTTTGGGAAACTTTTAAATCCCAAACGGAGATTGTGTCCCTCCTTTGGCCAGAACTCTCCTTGGCGTCTAGAATCCTCACATGAAGGGACAACCCTCCAGACCGCCAGTACCCCCATGACCCCGCCGCACACCCTCTGTTCCCAGAGAGCAGAAGGCGGACCCCACATCCCCGATTCCACCCCCTTGAGGCCCCCCTGCAGCCCTGCACCATCCCACCCCTCCTCTGCAGCCCGCTCCCGCACCCCGTCATGCCGGCGCTCAGATACGGGGTCCCCACCCGCGAGCGCCTCCCCGGCCTGGACACCGGGACCTGGGCCGCAGGGACGCGAGCAGACGCCCCGCGCTCGGGCCTCGAGGGTCTGGGTGGGGGAGGGCGGGGAGGGCCCTTGGGGCCGCGCGTTTACCTCAGTCGGGTCCCTGCGCGCGGCCGCCGCCATCGGACCCCCTGGGAGAACGGACACCCGGGCCCGCGGTCCTTATCCCGACCCCGGGACGGGGCAGCCCGGACGGCGTCGCCGACTCGTGGAGCCGTCTGCGAGGCGGGGACACCGCTTCTCCTCGGGCTTTGTTAGTTAGTCGCCTCGGTCCCGAACATTAGCGGGTGAAGACTAATGAAAAGAGGCAAAAATACCGCCAGGGGGATGAAACCAGAAGTCCCGCCCCGACGTTAGGCGCACACCGAGAAACGACTCTCTTTTCTGTCTTCATTGGTCAGAGATGCCGTCCATCGACGCGCGCTCTTCTGGGTAATGTAGTTCACAGGCACCCAGCGCCAGGATTAAAACACTCCTATGGACCTCCCAGAGGAAAGGCCGCTCCCCCTCGAGGGCTCAGGAAATCGGGGGCTTACGTCCCAGGCCAGAGGGGCTCCGCTTCTTCTTAAAGGGTCCATACCCAGATTTCTGGAGAGTGACGTCTGCAACTGATCACCCAAGTGTTTGGAGACGTTATTTCAGATTCCCTGATGCTCAGCCTGGTCCCAAAACTAAAAACAATATTTCATATGTTCCCAAAGGCTACAGATCCAAATGCACATAATATTCCCTAGAGTCAGTTAGGTACAAAATACGTCGCTGGAAGCAGAACCTAGTAAACCTCATCATCCTACAAGTCAAATACTTACACCCGGAACCATTACAGACAGTTTTGTCAATCTGTATGTTTGGTCATGGACAAGGTAAAAATATTCCATATAGGGCCATGACAGAGAAGACACAGGATGGATGTGAGGCCACTGTGAAGTAAGAGATTTTTTTTTTTTTGTTTTGAGAGAGAGAGAGAGAGAGAGAGCTTGAGCGGGAGTGAGCAGGGGAGGTGCAGAGAGAGAGAGAGAGAGAGAGAGAACCTTAAGCAGGCTCCACACTCAGCAGGGAGTCCCACACAGGATCCACTGAACAACCATGAGGTCATGACCTGAGCCAAAATCAAGAGACTGTTGCTCAACGGAATCAGCCACCCAGGCGCCCTGAAATAAGAGTTTTTTGTTTTGTTTTGTTTTGGTTTGGTTTGTTTTTTTGTTTTTAATGCATCCATAGAAAACACCTCCCTAGTCTGATCATTAATTTTTTTGTGTCCAATTCATTGAACAATACTTTTATCCATTTAATATCTTCATATCCTGGCATAAACCCAGTTCCTTTTAGGAATCTAACATCTTCAAAAGAGGACAATGTAATAAATGTTATTTTGGGAGGGGACAGTGGCTGCAGTGCTCAAAGATGGAGCATGTAGGCAAAGGCTGTTCTCCACCATGAGGTACCTGGGTACTTAAAACCATGATTTCACCTCGTTGTTGGGAAGTGATTATCATTTCTCTTGCAGAGATTGTTCTGTATGGGGATTTGGTATTATCTAAGAATCATAGCTGCAAAATGCAAATTACAAAAAGTTTTTAACCAATGACTATGTAGTAATTAGGGGTGGTGGCAGACAGAACTCTGGTGAAACATCAGTGGATGGGGAAAAGTTAAGCCCTCAGAGAAGTGTTGTGTTTTTTTTTTTTTAAATTAGAGAGAGAGAGCATGCGCGTGAGTGGGGCAGAGGAGAGAGAGAGAGCACACGAGAATTCCAAGCGGGCTCCATGCCCAGTGTGGAGCCCAATGTGGAGATCCATCTCACGACTGTGGGATCATGACCTGAGCAAAAATCAAGAGTCAGATGCTTACCCGACTGAGCCACTCAGGCGCCCCAAGACCTTAGGGAAGATTCAGCATTTGTGTCTGAGAACAGGAATAATTAGGTTGAAAACATAACCAGAATGGTCACTCTGATGGTTCTCCAAAATGAACTCTTTCTTCATTCTTGAAAACATTGTACATTATCAGTGCAGGAAAGAAACAATGTAGACAGAGTAGACAGAATTGTAAAAATGAACAGAGAAGCTGAGGCTTACTGTATAGTGTTATCCTTTTAGAATTGTGTCCGCTCATATGTGTGTAATTCTGTTGGCATCCGTGGATTCAAAGTGGTTTCTATAAAAGGTGTTTGTTGTGGTAAAACTGAAAATATATTTTACAGTCAAATGCTCTACCCCTAAGCTACACCCCCCTAAAAACATATTTTGTGTACACATTTGCACTATGCTTTTCTCCCTTAACTAAATATCTTGGACAACCTAAAGCCACTTCCTCATTTGACACCCACTGCTTCTTATTTCCACATTTACTAGACCTAAGCCTGATTCTTTTTTTTTTAATGTTTCTTTATTTTTGACACACACACACACACACACACACACACACACACAGAGTGGGTGAGGGGCAGAGAAAGAGGGAGACACAGAACCCGAAGCAGACCCCAGGCTCTCAGCTGTCACCACAGAGCCCGACTCGGGGCTCAAACTCACAAACTGTGAGGTCACGCCCTAAGCTGAAGTCAGACGCTTAACCACCTGAGCCACCCAGGTGCCCTGTAAACCTGATTCTTTTTAAAGATTGCTGTGCACTTCATTGTCCTCCTGCTCCATGGCTGACTGGCTGGCCCAGCCTACAGATCTCTCCTATGTGCCCCCAGTGCCCTTTCTCCAAGCCCACAGAAAACTATAGAGACTTCTAGGGTAGTCCCTTGTCCACCCAGCCACTCTCAGGAGTCCCCTGTACTGAGAACTGGTCCCGGGCATTAAGGCCAGGAGGCTGGTGACACTGACACAGACTTAGGTTCCAGATCCCTGTGGTTGGGGTGCTCTGGGGTCTTGGCGCTCTCCTCAGAGTCCAGAAGGCAGAAGCAAGGGCCACATCATGCTGGCTGCCTCCTGTCCGTAAGAGGGTGTAGCTGAACCACGGGAGGGTTCGTCTGCCAGATGCACAGCAAGCCAGAGAGGACTAACACCCAGCTTTCAAAGTGAAGAAAGATGGGCTATTTATTGGTGTGGCAGTGCCCAGAAACACAGGAAGCTACTGCTCAAAGTCTTGCACTTCCTAATGGGGCAAGGGATCTCTGGAAAAGGTGGATGCTATTGATTGAAAGTCCACGAAGTCATGTTAACAGAGGTTACTTACTTCCGGTGCCCTTTCATCTGGTCTCACGGAGGCCTGTTCTATCTCATGAGATTTAAAATCTAGAAAATGGATTCATTTCTTACGTTACAGATTTCATCAGGTACATCAGGTGATTACGTGTTTAGGATAGTGCTGATCAGCTGCTCATACTTGCCTGAACTAACTACTTGTACGTGCATAAGCTAGTGTGGTTGCATCCCCTTGTGTTCCTTTGAATGGTAAGCAGACATTCCTATGTCTTGGGCCTGCATCTATGTGTTCCATGGCCAGTCCAGCTGTGCATGGGGACAATATGAGCTGCACCATTCCTTCTTTCATCAGAAAGATGGTTACTGACTTCAACCAAGATTGTCCCCCTACATGCAGGGTCATTGTCCAGGTGGCAAAGGTTGGGAGTTAGACTCCAGAGTGAGAAGTCAGGACTCAGCCTCTGGAAGAGGAACATGGGATTCAGTGGATCGTATCACCCTGTCTGCACCTGACCTCTGCTGGGAAAGAGTGATGCTCTCTGCTTCTGGGGTGAGGGGGACCTAAAGAGCCCAGACTGAGGCCATAGATCAGCCTTGTCCAGGGAGATCCCCTCCCCTAAGGTCTAAGCAGCAGGATTTCCTGTTGCCTTCATATCCTTCAGCCTAGATCTCTGTTTCCTCCACCCTCTGCTCTCTGGGCTCTACATCCATGTGTAGCTTTGGGTAGTGCCCTGAAAGGAAGATGGAAGGATGTGCAACCTCATGTTCCATGCTTTCCCTCTGCCAGAGCCCTCTCTTTTAATTACATTTTAGCTATTACACATAGCAATAAACAAGGGATTGCATATTTTTATTTTTTTTTAATTTGTTTCCACTTTTTTATACATCTACAAAACCAAGTTTCCAAGAGTTGGATCCTTTTTTTTAAAACATTTATATATTTTTGAGAGACAGAGATAGAGCACAAGTCTCTGTGCAGAGAGAGGGAGACACAGAACCCGAATCAGCCTTCAGGCTCTGAGCCGTCAGCACAGAGCCCGACGTGGAGCTCGAACTCACAAACTATGAGATCATGACCTGAGCCAAAGTTGGACGCTTAAGTGACTGAGCCACCCAGGCACCCCTAGAGTTGGATCCATTTGTCAATTCCACTGGGAGCTTTTACCCTTAGTTATTGAGCAGAACACAGCTGCTGCTCCATACCACGGGTAACCAGGTGGCCCCTAGGAATCAGTTTCCTGACCTTTGCCCTTACATCTTTGATTTCCCCAAGCCACATGTCTCTGTGAGCCAGAGCTATTCTCACAAATCCCACTTCTCTAGCAACAAGGAATGACCCTAAGTGCCTGCATAAAGTTTTCCATGGCCTTTGAGGAGGGACTTTGGAAGGACCAAGGGGCGATCAGTAGGTAGGCCCAGCTCCTCCAGTGCAGCTGGCCAGCCACGGAGCGTGCAGACAATGAAAGGCAACCAGTTTTTTAAGAGGCAGCTTCAGGTCTACTAAGTGTGGCCTTTAGGAGGTATCAGGTATAAAAGCCTGAGTAGCTTTAGGTTGTCCAAGATACATTGTTTTTGTTTTTTGTGTTTTTTTTAGCGATTATTTTTTTTTAACTTTTTAAATGTTTTTATTATTTTTGAGACAGAGAGAGACTGAGCATGAGCAGCGGAGGGGCAGAGAGAGGGGGAGACACACAGAATGTGAACTGGGCTCCAGGCTCTGAGCTGTCAGCACAGAGCCCGACGCAGGGCTTGAACTCACAGAGGGTGAGATCATGACCTGAGCTGAAGTCAGACGCTCAACCGACTAAGCCACCCAGGCACCCTAAAAGCAATTATTTTTTTAATGTTTATTTATTTTTGAGAGAGACAGACCATGAGCAAGTGAAGGGCAGAGAGAGAGGGAGACACAGAATCCAAAGCAGTCTCCAGGCTCTGAGCTGTCAGCACAGAGCCAGACACGGGACTCAAATTCACAGACTGTGAGATCATGACCTGAGCCGAAGTCGGACCCTTCACCGACTAAGCAACCCAGGCGCCCCAATCCAAGATACATTGTTAAGGGAGACAACAAAGTACTGATCTATCACAAAACATGACTTTATTTTTACTAAGGAAAGCAGCTTGTACATATTTTAACATACAGACATACACAGAGGAATCCATGTGCACAAGCCATTCTAAAAGGATACTATACTTCAAACATTTTTCGCTCCGGAAGATTTAATTATCTGAGACTTTTGACACACTACTTTATAATTATATATGGTATAGGGCTCCTTCAATAAAAGATAGAAAATATTTTATACTTTCTTGTATTAGGAAAACAAATATGTACATATCCGGTTTTTTGTTTTTTTTCTCTTTGTTTTTGCCAACTTCAGTTTCTTTTTTTAAAGTTTTTGTAATGTTTACTTATTTTGAGAAAGACAGAGAGAGACTGTGCATGACTGGGGGAGGGGCAGAGAGAGGGACACAGAGGATCCAAAGCAGGCTCTTTGCACTGTCAGCGCAGAGCCCGATGTGGGGCTTGAATTCATGAACCATGAGATCATGGCCTGTGCCTAAGTCAGATGCTTTACAGACTGAGCCATCCAGGCACCCCACCAACTTCAGTTTAAAAGGCCTACAGATGTAGACAGAATGTCTGTTAATGAGGAGAAATGTAGGTACATATTCTGGCAGAACACACAGCAGAATGGTGGAAATGTCTTCAATATGTATCAGAATCACTTGGAAGCTTGTTAAAACACACATTCCTAGGGCACCTGGGTGCCTCTGTCGGTAAAGCATCCAACTCTTGGTTTCCGCTCAGGTCATGATCTCGTGGTTTCGTGAGTTCAAGCCCAAGCTGCTTGGGATTCTCTCTCTCTCCCCCTCTCTATTCTCCCCACTTCTGCTTTTGCTATTTCTCACAAAATAAATAAATAAACTTAAAAAAAAAACCCATCAACACACACACACACACACACTCTTGAGCCTGATCCACAGTGTGCCTGATTCAGTAGATGTGGGTTCAGGATTCGGAATGTGCATTTCAAACGAGATCGTAGGTGACACTGTGGGTGAAGTCCAGGGATCAAACTCTGAAAACCAGAGGTCTAGGAAAAGTGGCATTGACTGGTTCCAGGCCCCAGTCCACCACAATGGAGATTTGCAGGTTCGGACAGGGAGAGCCAAGATTTCTCACCCACACGCCCTGAGTGTGTCTGTAGTGAGCCAAGTAAAGGAATGGCCAGCTGGGCATGAGTCCCAGGCCCTCCACTGCTGAGATCTACGAAGCCTGCACTGACTGAATTATCCAACAACTGCTTATTCTGCCTAGAACTTATCGCAAACATATCCATACAGTTCATCCCTCACAATTCCAAGTGTTTTCTCCTCTTATTAAGGAAGCCTCCCTCACTGGGCTGAGTAATATTACATTCTACATTCTAACGTAGTACCTATTTCCAAAGTTACTCGTTTTGTTCCTGGTCTGTCTTTCTTGAATACAACACGGCTCCCGTGACTGCAAGGGTCTTTATGTATCTTACGACGTAGTATCTCCCATGAAACTAAAATAAGTGCCTAAAACCAAATATTTGTTCACAGATCACGAAGGAGACAAGGGAATAAACATGACATCTCAATTTCCCTGTATATTTGGTACAGTTCTGGTTACTCTAAATGCCCCCCTTTAACTTTTTCCATGCTTGGTACTGCTCAAATTTTTCAAGAGTGGAGATTTGTATTTTGGAGACAAAATTTCAGAGTGGCCATTCTGGTCCCATGCTCAGCTTGATTTGTTCAGTTTTGAGACATCACTGCTAAAATTTCTCTGAGACATTACCTTTTCTGACCTTCAACGGATGTTTCAACAGGGCTATTTCTGCCACCCCTGTTGAGTCACTACACACACATTAATAATAGCTCTTTGTAATTTGAATTTTATAAATGTTCTCCTGAGATCATATCAATTCTTCAATCAAAACAGTCCTCGCATCACAAAAGATATGATAACACTTTTCAGCAGTGAAATAATGGATTTAGATACTCCCAGTATCTTCAGGTAGATATTGCATACAAGCTTTGCATACAGGCTCCAGCTTGGAATACTGCAGCCACTGACCAAATCAAAGTAGCATTTTCTCTCATGGATCTCTGTTTGAGATTGATGCTAGACTCCTAAACGGAAGTGAATGTATTCAGGATATCAAATAAGACATATGAAGTGGATAAAAGTGTTTCTCAGTGAATGGGACAGAACAGTTGATTCTACAGGCAGGAGAGATGTTTTCTTGGGAATACACAGATCTGTTAAAGAAGAATTATTCAGACACTTGTTGAAACAGTAATACAAACTTCAGTCAGGACAATTCCCACAGGTGTAGGGACAATGGGAACTTGCAGTAAAGGCAAGAGAGATTGGACTCAACTTCACATTTTTTTAAAAGTTGGTATCTATGCCAAAGAGCACGGTTCAGGTGTGTGTGGGAGGGTGAGTGATAGAAAATCACTAGATTAAGGGGCGCCTTGGTGGCTCAGTCAATTAAGCGCCTGACTTTGGCTCAGGTCATGATCTCGTGGTCCATGAGTTCGAGCCCCGCGTCGGGCTCTGTGCTGACAGCTCAGAGCCTGGAGCCTGTTCAGATTCTGTGTCTCCCTCTCTCTCTGACCCTCCCCCGTTCATGCTCTGTCTCTCTCCATCTCAAAAATAAAATAAACATTAAAAAAAAATCACTAGATTAGGGAAATTCCTCCTAAACTGACCTAAAAGATACTAGCTGAAAGCAGGTCACTATGATGAGAGATCACCTGTGTGATGCCGAGGATCGAGGAAATTTAATCAGGTATCAATGGTGATCAGATATTCAGGAGGGGAGATTCTTGCCAAACCAACTGAAAAGGATTCTCGTTCCTACCAAGGCCTGGATCTAGTCAAAAAAAAGTGTACAGTGTCCTAATTAAATACTATGCAAGGAGAGACAGTCACATCTGTGTACTTGGGATTCTGGCAGCTCAACATCCTTCCTCTTATCTTTACTAATGTGGCACAATCTGGAGTATTTTCTCTCTTGACCAAGGGAACTTAATGCTCTGGATTGCACAAATTGAACTGAAATAAGATACTCTTTATTACCTTCCACTAGGCGTGGACACATTTTGTGCCTAAAACACTCAATAGAACGATGTGTTTCTTTGCTTTGTAGCCTTTGGGAGCATCACCAACAATATTCTCAGCCTCAGGGAGCATGCTACCCTTTTCTGGTCTGAAATAAGTCTCCAAGCACTTGGGTGATCAGCGGCAGAGAGCCATGCACTCGTACATGGTTACATTCTGTCAAACGGGAGGGAAGCCTGCCCGTGTGTGCCTTTTTCCTTCGCCCCTCCAAGCAGACCTTGGCTCCTTACTGCAAGAGGCCCCTGTCCGCTGCAACGGAATTGTGGAGACCACTTGATCCAGAAAGCCCTGAGCCGAGGTGCTGCGTCGTCCTCTAGTGAGAGCTAGAGGAGAGACTTCCGTGTAGGCAATACCAAGGGGCGGCACGTGGCGACTGTCTCCTGAGAGGGGACATGTTGGCGCTCTTAGTTTTGCTCACCTGGTAACAGGTTCCGGAGTTCCGCTTCCACAGTGACATAACCGGACCAAGAAGGTGCGAGAGGAGGCGCCAACCCTGCTGAACCGTTAGGGGTTGGGGTCGCCACTTCTCCCGAGCTACCCCGACCCGAGAGGGACAGGGACCGCCCGCCCGGGTGACCACCGCCCACCCACAGAGTCCGATGGCGGTGGCCGCGCCCAGGGACCCGGCTGAGGTAACCGCGCGGCCCCAAGGGCCCTCCCCGCCCTCCCCCACCCAGACCCTCGAGGCCCGAACGCGGGGCGCCTGCTCGCGTCCCTGCGGCCCAGGTCCGGTGTCCAGGCCGGGAAGGCACTCGCGGCCAGGGGCCCGGTGTCTCAGCGCCGGCGTGACGGGGTGCGGGAGGGGGCTGCAGGGGAGGGACGCGTGGTGAGGGGCGATGCAGAGCACTGAGGCACAGAGGCTGAACTGCCAGCCGAGTCGAGTCGTAGTTTTCAGGGCCGGCAAGAGTTCGGGGAGCCTCGATCCCTGGAACCCGCCGTGGCCTCCCGCGTCCAAGACTGGACACGCCCCCATTTCCCGGGGCTGCAGGGGCGTTTTTGGAACCTACACGAACAGGTGGGCGGGGCCCCAGTCCCTGATTGGCCCCGAACCCCTTATCCTGGATTGTTGTGTCCCCTGGACTCTTAGGTGCCATTCCGCAAGTTAGGGATCTGGAGACCCTGGAGAAACCCCAGGCCCGTGCCAGGAGTTACATGAAGGTGTTTCCGTTTGTGGTAATTGGTGTGGGGACGGTTGTCCCAGGACCTGGTAGCGAGGTGTGCACACGCTGGAGTTAACACCCAGCCGGAACTATTCAGGAAACGAACGGTCCCTTTGTTTCGGTTGGGAACAAGGAGCAGGGGCACAGGAGTCAGGACCGGAACGACTGCCTGAGAAGTTGGGTGCCTCTTGTGGTGGGAATGGGAAGCTTGGATGTGAGCAGGGACGTGACATTACCAAGGGCCTCATGGGATCCACCCCGCTATAGCATGAAGTGTAGACTGCGAGTTCAGGGAGGAGGCTACTGTCATAGTCTCGGTGAGGGTTATTGGACCAGGGCCCTGGCTTACAGGTCGTTGGAGTCGGGATGTGTGTTTCAAGTGACAACTCTATTTTCTAATGTTTCACCCTGTCACGGGGTGAAACAAGGATTCAGGGATACTTCCAGGGTTTTGTTCACATGGACATGGGGATGAGGCTGTCAATGGAGATGAGGAAGTTGGTAGTTTGAGTGATGTGTGGGCAGGAGATGTTTTGGGAGCACTGAGTGGACGCATTAAGTAGGCAGCCAACACACAGCACCGGAAATCTGGGGGGCGGGGGGTTCATAAGGGAGACCTCTAAAAATATCGTGGCTGCTGTGTGGCCCCAGGCGAGTGAGCTGGGGGTCACATCTGTGAGGAGCAGTCTTCTGGTTATGCAGGTAAAGCGATTATGGTGCCAGGAAGAAGGGGGGAGAAAGGGAGTTCGGGCTCGATACTTGGGTGATGGTGTGACTTGAGAGATGAGGGATGTAATGGCCATGAAGGGAGAGTGTGTGGGGACAGGATGCGCGGGCAGGTGGCCACGGTTTCTGGCAGAAGAGTAGACGCGAGAGGGATGCAGAGGCTGAGGAGTGACAAGAGCAAGAGGACGACAGTCAGGCCTGAGCCTGTGGAGCTTCTCCACTCTGCGAACTCTGCCAGGATGTGTGAGGACTTTGGTGCAGCTGGGGCGAGGGGGGAGTGTTCGTTCATGCTGGAGGGTAAGGTTGCCTGTGACCTGCTGACCTGGTCACCTGTGACGGACACTAGGTCCTGCCGGTCTGAGGCAGGGTGGCCTGCCCAGAAGGATCTTGGGGCTGCCACCACTAGTGGAAACCACGGCAGGTCTAGAGTGGCGTTGGATCCTGTTTGTCTCTACCGAGCACACTCTGGAAGCTGGTGCTCACTGTGGTGTGAGGCCTAGAGCGAAGACCCCTGTGATGCCCTATCTCTGTGTGTGCTGAAAGGCGGAGGGACTCACTTGGCCTGAGGGGAAGTTCTCCTCCTCCCTCTTCTGCTGCCGGTGAGGTTTCCGGGCCACACAGCCTTCTCCTCGAAGGTGCGTGTGCTGCTTAGCCCTTCGTGTGGGTTTCAGTTCCCTGCCAGCCCGTGGAGTGACTCAGACGGGCCGATAACGTCCTCTGACAGTGCAGGAGACACCCCACCCTCTCTGTCCAATGAAGCCTGCATCCTCCGGCTCCTGGTTGTTCGCTCTTTTTTCTTTTTTAAGTTTTTTTTAACGTTTTTTATTTATTTTTGAGACAGGGAGGGACAGAGCATGAACAGGGGAGGGTCAGAGAGAGGGAGACACAGAATCTGAAACCGGCTCCAGACTCTGAGCTGTCAGCACAGAGCCCGACGCGGGGCTCGAACTCAGGGACCGCGAGATCATGACCTGAGCCGAAGTCGGCCGCTCACCTGACTGAGCCACCCAGGCGCCCCATGTTCGCTCTTTCAGAACACAACAACCACGCTCTGGGCCCATCTGGGTGCAGTGTCCTCCTCTCCCAGGCGGTGAATACCTGTGGGTAATAAAGTGCTGTCCGTCTCCTCTGTACGGGGTCGGGTGCCGTGTGTTTAGTCATCCCATTGCCCTAAGATGGGACGCCCGCCCTCACCAGTGGGGTGAAGAGGAAGTGATTACAATACAAGTCACATATGGGGAGGCCGGAGACCTTTCTACAGCGTGGGACAGTGAGGCGGTGTTGACCATAGGCATGTGGTTGTGAGATCCAGTTTCCAGGATTGTGTGTAGTTAGGGAGGGAATGTGCCTGATGGCCTGGGGACCTGGTATTGAGACTTATGTGACCGTGGCCACCACAGAAGAATGGCCTGGTATGAGTGGGTGGATCCTCTGTGCCAGGTCCACAACTTGGGTACGTACTTGTCCACGAGCCTCTTGTGTCGGCAGAACCCTGTGATCAGTGGGCCCATGAGGAGGGAAGAGGGCCGTGGCTCCCAGCACTGGGGCCTGGTTTCTCCTCTGAGTTGGGAGAATGGGGGAGGATGGGCATGGATTAGGGGTGGGTGGGGGAAGGGATTGTGGATCTTGGGAAAGGTTCATCTGTCCCCATCATGCCAGGGCAGGGTGACCTTTGAAGACGTGGCCGTGTACTTCTCCGGGGAGGAATGGGGCCTCCTGGATGAGGCTCAGAGATGTCTGTACCAGGATGTGATGCTGGAGACCTTGGCACATATAACCTCCTTGGGTAAGACCCTCAAACCCACCCCTGTGCCCTGGGCTAGTCTCTGCCCTCCCCATGTCCCCAGCAGCAATCTGTCTTTACTTTGGGACCACGAGCACTGCTTCCTTCCCCAGTTCCCTGGGTGGGTGCTGTAGTAGGTAAGGCTGGGGTCTGTGCACTGCCCTCCTTCCTGGAGTGGGACCGGCTTTCGTGCTGACGTGCAGGGAAGAGGGTGGAGTCTTGCGGTGGACCTAACGGACACCAGCTTCACTACCCTCTTCCTGCCTGGGTGACTTCGTCCACGTGCAAGGCATCTGCATGCTCCAGGTCAGCTGCCTTCTCTAGCTGACGCTTCGCCGTGCCTGCCTGTGCCCGCAATTGCTTTCTCCGCCAGAGTTACTGCTTCCACGGACCATGGGCTGTTCTCACGAGACCCCCTTCCAGAGTTGTCCGGGGACTCTTTAGTTCTCTTTCCCATAGGCTGTCATGCGCTGGGCTGTTCTAGGCTGCTGGTGGCCACTCATCTGTCCGCTCCTTCTCCTTAGTACCTGTATCACGAAGGTGCCATATCCTTGCTCGTGGTGGGAGTGGGGCTGGATCGGGGAGCCTGTGGTGGTTCACAGTAGGTCCGGTGACCCACCCACAGGATGGCTCAGAGGCAGCCAGGCCCTGCAGAGTGGCGCCTGGAGGAAGACGACGTCAGTGTTGGGTTCAGATTGCCCCCAAAGCCTATTCTCTTTGACTAGTACTTTGAAGCCAGTGGCCGTACTTCATTTCTGTCCTTCCTTGCCCTTTTATGGCTCTTTGCCGAATGTCATCCCTGTTACTTGTCAGTTCTACTCTAACTTCCAGCCCGGGGTGAGCGTCACAGCTCTGGGCTCCATATGGCACCGGTTTTTCTCACCACTCCACCTGCAGCACTCTGCACAGTGGCCGCTGTGTATTCTGTCATGAGGTGTGGCCGTGTTCTTAAGCCGTCCCTGAACTCCACCTGCCCTGTCACAGTCCTGTTTCCTTGAGCCTTGACACACCCTTCTGCACGGCATTGGTGTCATCACGATAAGTTCCTTTGGAAAGTTGTTTGCAGAGGACTGAATTGTAGACCTTTTGCCTCCTCTCTGTCCCGCCACATGCCTGGCCTTCATCTCAGAAGGCCTCTCTCATTCAGTGTTCTTTGTACCCCACTACTGCTGAGCAGCCCCATCCTCAACCTCAGCCAACTCTGTGGTCCTGCAGACAGGCCCGTGCATGGGTTCCCGGGTTTGTTGGCCACACATTCGTAGCTCGTGTACTAGCCTCCCTCCCGTCAAAGTCAGCCCGCGCTTCACCAGCATTTCCTGCTTTCAGGCTGCTGGCATGGAGCAGGGGACGAGGAGGCACCCGAGCAGAGCGTTTCTGTACAAGGAGTGTCACGGGGCAGGACTTCCAAGGCGGCTGTGGCCTCCCAGAAGGCCCCCCCTCGTGAGGTGTGTGTCCCGGACTTGGGGGAACTTTTACAGTCGACCGAGCACCACGCGACACCTGGTGGACAGAAAGTGCACAAGATGGGGGCGTGTGACACACAGGTGTATTTCGACACAGACCTGGGGCACCAGCAGCAGCGCACTGGAGAGAAATGCTTCGGGAGCAACAGGGGCGGAGCCTCTTCTTGGAAGGACTACACATTCTGTGTGTCCGGGAAGCCCTTTTCCTGTGGCGAGGTTGTGAGGGACTTGTTGACGAGCTCGAGATTCCTCCAGGATCGGGCCACACACACCAGGGAGAAGTCAGACAGGAGAGCTGAGTGCGGGGCGGCCTCTCACGGAAGGAGAACTCCGTGCACCTCGGGAGAGGGCGCCAAGGACCTCACTTGCAGACACACCCTTGTTCGTCACCAGAGACACCTCAGCAGAGAAAGATGCTTCATGTGCAGTGAATGTGGGAAATCTTTTAGCAAAAGCTACAGCCTCAGTGACCACTGGAGAGTGCACACTGGGGAAAAGCCTTATGAGTGTGGGCAATGTGGGAAGTCCTTTAGGCAAAGCTCCAGCCTCATTCAACACCGGAGGGTTCACACTGGAGCAAGGCCTCACGAGTGTGACGAATGTGGGAAATTATTTAGCAACAAGTCCAACCTCATTAAACATCGGAGAATTCACACTGGAGAACGGCCGTACGAGTGCAGCGAATGCGGGAAGTCCTTCAGCGAAAGCTCTGCGCTCCTTCAGCACCGGAGTGTGCACACTGGAGAGAGGCCTTATGAGTGCAGCGAATGCGGGAAGTTCTTTACCTACCACTCCAGCCTCATAAAACACCAGAGAGTTCACTCAGGATCAAGGCCCTACGAGTGCAGCGAATGCGGAAAATCCTTTACTCAGAATTCCAGACTCATCGAACACCGAAGAGTCCACAGCGGAGAAAGGCCTTATAAGTGCAGCGAATGTGAGAAATCCTTTAGCCAAAGCTCTGCGCTTCTTCAACATCGGAGAGTTCACACTGGAGAGAGGCCTTATGAGTGCAGCGAATGTGGGAAATTCTTTACTTACAGTTCCAGTCTCCTAAAACACCAGAGAGTACACACTGGATCGAGGCCTTACGAGTGCGCTGAATGTGGAAAATCCTTTACTCAGAACTCTAGCCTCATTAAACACAGGAGAGTTCACACTGGAGAAAGGCCTTATGAGTGCAGCGAATGTGGGAAGTCCTTTAGCCATAGCTCCAGCCTCATTAAGCACCGGAAAGTGCACACCGGGTAAGGGCTTGAGGAGTACGGTGAATTTGGGAAACGTTTACCCGTGTCTTCCATTTCCGTGACCGTTCAAATATTCACACCAGAAGAAAGGCTTTATGAGTTTTGAAGGTGGGAAATATTTACGTCCGTGTCCAAGCTCCTAGAACATCACAATGTCCCATCAGATGAAGGCCCGGGAATGTGGCCGATGGGAGAAGGGGCTGACTGAAGTCTAGCCTCGGTGCACTCCAGAGAACTCACACTGAAGAATGGCCTTAGAAATGCAGTGACTGTGAGAAAGCCTTCAGCCAAAGGACTTAGCTCATCGGAGATGACAAATTTCAAATGGGAGACCTACCTGAAATGTGCAGGTATACAGCATTTAGGTGTTCAGTGTGACAGCGCTGGAGGAGAGCCTTTCGGAAGGTGCCATTTGCCTGTGTTGAACCTCATACATCTAAACATCCACAGGAACCCCAGGCATGTGGCAGCTGCAGTGCACTTTGTTAACCTGCCCAGGGCCATGCTCCAATGTCAGGGCAGGTCCCAGATGACCATGAACTGCCCCAGCATTGCTCCTTCCCCACTTCTCCTCTCTGAGGAGGTAGGGCATGGATCTCACCCAGTTTTGGCCTAGAGGACTGTTGGTGCATTGAAAAGGTGGACTGCATGTCTCAGGGCTGTTATTGTCCTCGTGACTCTAGAGATGGAAATCCCAGCCTCCCAAGTCACCAACCCAGCAGTCACCCTCCCATTGCTCTTGTTTGTACCATAATAAAGGTCTTACTGTTAAATCACTGTTAATCGTGGGGATTCCATTCACTGTGTGCGTGTATGAAGTTAACTGTGTTTGCTAGCATGAGCATGTGAACAGATTCGTGTGCCTTAGAAGGGACAGTGTGACGGCAGAAGATAGCTCTCCAGTCAGAGTTTAGTTTGTATGGCTGCTTGAAGACTTTCAGGGAAGGCTGAAAGGCTCTGTGATCCTAATTTATACTTGGATGCCAGGGTATTTTGTAGGGTCAGAGTTTCAATCCGAAGAGTGGCAGTTGTTGGCTGTTAGGACAACCTGCAGGGCTTCTAAGCAACATAAAGTTGTTGTCTTGTTCACAAGGGATATTGATGGTATAGTGAGTGCCCGGTGCTCTTGAAGGAAATCTATTCCCCAGGCCTGGCAGCACAGCCACAGGCCTTGATGTCCTGAATTCTGTAGGTAGCATCACTGGTTTTAAGACTATGAGGGCCATGGGCATGATCACTGTGACACAAATTGGATTAATAGAGAGTGCAGGAGACCAACAAACTGGAGTGATCCTCTCTGAAAAGGGCACCCACAGTATTTAGGCACTATGACCTTGAAGGATGAGCAGGTACAGAAAATCTCAGGACCTCCAGAAGGGTCTGTCTTGTGGAGCTGAGGGCCTGTCAGAAAAAATAATCTCAAGGTTTTGTGGATTCCTGTGTCCCCTCTGGGCTGTTCAGCAAAGTCTGTTATAGATGGCAGCAAAATGAGGACAGAGACAGGAGAGAGCTCTTAGTTCAACAGTGAGGCCTTTTTGACCCAGCCAGTGTCTTTGTTGAATGACACGGAAACACCTTCATTGCTCACCTAATGTTCCTGCCGCTGACACCTATGTCTTCTGATGAGGACACACATGGTGGAGTCAGTATGGTGGCCCAACTTGATATCTGAAGTGTAGGCAATCCAGACTTTTTTTTCCTTTTCTTTCCTCTACTTTATTTTATTTTTTTAATTTAATTTTTATTTTTAAAAACTTACATCCAAATTAGTTAGCACATAGTGCAACAATGATTTCAGGAGTGGATTCCTTAGTGCCCCTTACCCATCTAGCCCATCCCCCCTCCCACAACCTCTCCAGCAACCCTCAGTTTGTTCTCCATATTTAGGAGTCTCTTCTGTTTTGCCCCCCTCCCTGTTTTTATATTATTGTTGTTTCCCTTCCCTTATGTTCATGTGTTTTGTCTCTTAAAGTTCTCATATGAGTGAACTCATATGATTTTTGTCTTTCTGACTAATTTCACTTACCATAATACCTTCCAGTTTCATCCACGTAGTTGCAAATGGCAAGATTTCATTCCTTTTGATTGCCAAGTAATACTCCATTGTATATATACACCACATCTTCTTTATCCACTCATCCGTCGATGGACATTTGGGCTCTTTCCATACTTTGGCTGTTGTTGATAGTGATGCTATAAACCATGGGGTGTATGTGCCCCTTCGAAACAGCACACCCGTATCCCGTGGATAAATGCCTAGTAGGGCAATTGCTGGGTCACAGGGTAGTTCTATTTTTAGTTTTTTGAGGAACCTCCATACTGTTTTCCAGAGTGGCTGCACCCGTTTGCATTCCCACCAGCAGTGTAAAAGAGATCCTCTCTCTCTGCATCCTCGCCAGCATCTGTCGTTGCCTGAGTTGTTAATGTTAGCCATTCTGACAGGTGTGAGGTGGTATCTCATGGTGGTTTTGCTTTGTATTTCCCTGATGATGAGTGATGTTGAGCATTTTTTTCATGTGTCGGTTGGCCATCTGGATGTCTTCCTTGGAGAAGTGTCTATTCATGTCTTTAGCCCATTTCTTCACTGGATTACTTGTTTTTTGGGTGTTGAGTTTGATAAGTTCTTTGTAGATTTTGGATACTAACCCTTTATCTGATATGTCATTTCCAAATATCTTCTCCCATTCTGTCAGTTGCCTTTCAGTTTTGCTGACTGTTTCCTTCACTGTGCAGAAGCTTTTTATTTTCATGAGGTCCCAGTAGTTCATGGCAATCCAGACTTTTAATGTGAACCTTATTGTTAAAGCTTCAGTAAGGTACAAATGACATGCAGGGGCGCCTGGGTGGCGCAGTCGGTTAAGCGTCCGACTTCAGCCAGGTCACGATCTCGCGGTCCGTGAGTTCGAGCCCCGCGTCAGGCTCTGGGCTGATGGCTCGGAGCCTGGAGCCTGCTTCCGGTTCTGTGTCTCCCTCTCTCTCTGCCCCTCCCCCATTCATGCTCTGTCTCTCTCTGTCCCAAAAATAAATTAAAAACGTTGAAAAAAAATTAAAAAAAAAAACAAATGACATGCAGTTTCCATCATTAAATTATGCAGTTTGATGTTTTGACATTCACGTAACCCATGAAGCCATCGATCATGACCATAAACCTTCCCACACCCCCATATTTATTTGTGTTCCCTGATAATCCATCCTCGAGGCAGCCATTGACTTGTCATTATCAGAGATGAGTTTGCATTTTCTAGAATTTGTATGATTGAAGTCTTAAAGTCTTTAGTCCATTTCCTCGGGTGCCCTCACGTGGCACTTATTTTGGAATTCATCAGTGGTGCCTGTACGAGCAGTTCATTTTTATATCGCTGAGAAGAGTGTCCTGTCGATACGACGCTATTTACTTATTTATTCCTGTGAGTGGATATTTGTTTCCAGGTTCAGCTGCTGCAAGTAAAAATGCTGCAGAAATTGGATACAGTTCTTCATACTGACAGGGTCCTCTCTGTTGTGTTAATCCTGGAGTCAGCGTGTGGGTGAATGTAGGGCCTCTAAGGGACCCCAGATTGTCATCTAAAATGATTCTTCCTCTTGTATTCCCACTAGCAGTGGATGAGAGTTCCATTTCTCTGGTATCTCTGCTAGGAGTGGGTACGGTTAGTCTTTTTATTTTTATTTATTTATTTATTTTTTTAATTTTTTTTTCAACATTTTTTATTTATTTTTGGGACAGAGAGAGACAGAGCATGAACGGGGGAGGGGCAGAGAGAGAGGGAGACACAGAATCGGAAACAGGCTCCAGGCTCCGAGCCATCAGCCCAGAGCCTGACGCGGGGCTCGAACTCACGGACCGCGAGATCGTGACCTGGCTGAAGTCGGACGCTCAACCGACTGCGCCACCCAGGCGCCCCCGGTTAGTCTTTTTAAATGTGAACCCAGTTGGTACACGTGTAGCAGTATCTCACCGTGGTATAGGTGCGTTTCCCTCATGTTGCATGATGTTGAGCAAAGCTCTTGGACTCAAAATACAAAATACGGGAGGAGGCTGGGCATGGAGTCAAGAAGCCGCATCTACACTGTAGCAAATTCGAATAGACATAAGGCCGAGCACTTTATCAAGTGAACAATAAAAGTTAACAAATGGTCAGTGGTACATACAGGTTAGAAGCCTTGCAGATACTTGCCTAAGGCTAAATTTTCCATCCTGATTGGAACCAATCTGCATTAAATAAGGAGCACAACTGACAAACCCCAGCACTTAAAATGATATATCGTAGGTTCAAATATTTTGATTGTGTGTAATAAAGTTTTTGGAGTCATACAAGAGCATTTCCATCTTAGAAACACATTCTGAAGGGGTTAGGTGAGTAACGACATCACGTCTGGGATCAAATTTAAACTCCTAAGTGGATGGGGGTAGATGAGTGAAGAATGACCATAAAATGATAGCCTTCTCCGTTTGGGGAATATACTTGGAAATGCCATTATAATGGGTAGAATATGTCATGTTATGAGTAATATCATATGGTGAGGAGGATAAACTCAAAAGGACAGAAGGAAGCTTTTCATACCGTAAGCATGAAAAGGACAAAACATACATTCTAGATATGAACAGTTGAGGACAGTTATGCCTAAATTAAATTGTTTAAAAGATATTTAAAACGTAAAACTTTCTTGTCTTTTTAAGTAGCCATTATTAATGTGTGTGTTATTCCATTTTATTTGATGTAGTAGACAAATCCTACAAAGATTGAGATAGCCCTTTGTAGCTTTAAAGTAGAAACAATTAGTATTACCACAGAAAGGGGGAATGCAAAAAAGCCTTACAAAACACAAGGCCCACTTCCTTCCTTTGCAGATAATTAAATTAGGGCCCAAGAAGCAGAAGTGACTTGCAAGATGGGAAGTAAAATCCAGGCTACTAACTCTCACTTCAATGTTTTGTTTCATGTTACTTGTTTTTGTTTTTAATTTAAAAACTTTAGGGGCACCTGGATGGCTCAGTGACTTAACTGTCTGACTCTTGATTTCTGCTCCAGTCATGATCACTGTCGTGAGACTGAGCCTTGCATCCGGCTCCATGCTCGGGGTGGAGCCTGCTTAAGATTCTCTCCCTCTGTCCCTCTCCCCTGCTCACGTGCTCTTTCTCTTAAAATAAGTAAATGCAAACGCATAACTGTATTTTTGCTGGTGCCTGGCTGGCTCAGTTGGAAGAGCACGTGACTAGATTTCAGGTTCCTGTATTTGAGCCTCACACTGAGTGTAGAGATTACTTAAAAACATGACTAACTTCAAAAAAAGTTTTAATTTATTTAGAGCGCTTCTAGGTTTATAGGAAAATTAGGAGGAGGGTAGGCATCTCCTGCGTATCCCCTGCCCCCATGCATGCAGTGCCTTTCCTCCTCCATTATCAAGGTCCCCCACCAGAGTGATACATTTGTGATCTTTGATTATCATTATCACCCAGAGTCCATTGTGCATATGAGGGTTCACTCTTGGTGTGTACATTAGAGTCCGAACAACTCGTAATATATAACACAGTATCACATAGAATATTTTCACTGCCCTAAAAATTCTCTGATTCCATCTATCCATCCCTCTCTTGCTCACGCATTGCCCAGGAACCACTGATCCTTTATTCTCTCAATAATTTTGCCCTTTTCAGAATGCCTTATAGCTGGAATCCTACAGTATGAATCCTCTTTAATTATTTTTAATGTTTTTCAAATTTATTTTTGAGAGAGAGAGAGAGAGAGAGAGAGAGAGAGAGAGCGCGCGCATGCGTGAACAGGGGAGGGGCAGAGAGAGAGAGTGAGACACCGAATCTGAAGCAGGCTCCAGGCTCCGAGCTGTCAGCACAGAGCCTCACAGTGGGGCTTGAACCCACGAACTGTGAGATCATGACCTGAGCTGAAATCAGACTCTCAATCAACTCAGCCCCCCAGGCGCCCCCCAGTATGAAGCCTCTTCAGATGTCTGTTTTCACTTACGCACTTAATATGCACTTTAAGATCCCTCCGTGTCTTTTCATGGCATGATAGTTCATTGCTTTTCAGAACTAGATAATATCCTTGTCTGCACATATCAATGTGATCCATTCACCCACTAAGGAGACATCTTGGTTGCTTCCAAGTTTTAGCAATTTTGAATAAGATGCTAGGAACCATTACTGGCAGATATTTGAGTGGCCCTGTTTTCTTTCTTTTTTTTTTTTAATTTTCTTTAATGTTTATTTATTTTTGAGACAGAGAGAGACAGAGCATGAACGGGGGAGGGGCAGAGAGGGAGGGAGACAGAATCCGAAGCAACTCCAGGCTCTGAGCTGTCAGCACAGAGCCCCAGGCGGGGCCCGAACTCACAGACTGCGAGATCATGACCTGAGCCGAAGTCGGAAGCTCAACCGACTGAGCCACCCAGGCGCCCCGAGTGGTCCTGTTCTCAACTCCATTGGGTAAATACGAAGGAGCACAGTTGCCAGGTTGTATGGTAAGAGTAACTTTAGTTCTGAAGGAAACCACCCAAGCGTCTTCCAAAATGGCTGTGCTGTTGTCACCAGCAAGGAATGAGAGTTCACGCTGTCCCCCATCCTCACCGGCATGTGCTGTCTTCAGCATTCCCGTTCCTCACTCTAACAGGTATGTGGTGGCATCCCGGTGAGGATTTTTGCATCTGTCTTCATGAGAGACTGGGTCTATAGTTTTCTTCGTTGTCACGGCTTTGTTTGATTTGGGTACTGGGGCAATGCTAGCATCGTAGGAGTTGGGGCTTATTCCCTCTGCTTCTCCCTCTGAAGAGATTGTAGAGAATTGGTACAATTTCTTCTTTAAATACTGAGGAGAGAGCATCAGTGAAGCCATTTTAGGGTGCTACGTTCTGTTTTGGAAAGCATTCCAAAAAGAGACTGATTCAGTTTCAAGACTGATGCAATTTGGATTTAGTTGAAATTCTTGATTCAGTTTCTTCTGTCCTGTATCTCTTTGTTCTATTATTCCTGGAACTGGTAATTGACAGCTTCTGTGGTTGTCCTACAGCTGTGTCATCTGTTTCTCTTCCAAGCTTTTCTGTTTGTTTTTTCCCAGTTTTAGAGGTTATTCTGGGATATCTTCAGGTCAGATTCTTTGCTTAGCTACGTGTAGTCTACTGATAAGCCCACCCGAGCATTCTTCATTTCGGTGACACTTTTGATCTCCAGTATTTGTTTTTTGGGGTGGGGGTGGGAGGGTTGTTCGTTTGGAATTTCCATCTCAGTTTACATAACCCGTCTGTTCTTGCATGCTGTCTAATTTATCCAGTACAGCCCTTAGCATCTTAATCACAATTGTTTTAAATTCCTAACCTCCTGGGGAGCCTGGGTGGCTCAGTCGGTTAAGTGTCCAACTTCGGCTCAGGTCATGATCTCGCGGTTTGTGAGTTTGGGTCCCTCGTCGGGCTCTGTGCTGACAGCTCAGAGCCTGGAGCCTGCTTCGGATTCTGTGTGTCCCTCTCTCTCTGCCCCTCCCCTGCTCTTGCTCTGTCTCTCTCTGTCTCAACAACAACAACAACAACATTAAATTCCTAGTCTCCCTCTTCCACATCCCTGTCTAGTGTGAGCCTGGTTCGAAGGCTTGCTTGGTCTCTGCAGACTTTTTGATTCATCATGCCTTGTGATACTGTCTTGAGGTCTATGTGTGAAGTACTCCATGAACGGGACTGATGTAGACAGGAGCGGCGTTAGTGTGGGGAGAAGGGGACTATTACGTCGTCTGTGACTAGGGGTCTGTTTGGTTTTGTCTTGTTTTATGCCTGGAACAGTGTTATGATTTGTTTGGCACAGAAATTTCCTCTTTAACCTTTGAGTTCCTTATGAGTGGATCTTCACAGTTTCTGAGATTAAGAGGTTTTGTTTGTAGGTTAAAGATTTATTTTATTATTTTTTAAAAAATTTTAATGTTTATTTATTTTTGAGAAACAGAGAGACACAGCATGAGCATGGAACGAGCAGAGAGAGCGTAGAAGCAGTCTCCAGGCTCTGAGCTGTCAGCCCAGAGCCTGACGTGGGGCTCGAACTCACAAGCCATGAGATACTGACCTGAGCCGAAGTCAGAGGCTTAACAACTGAGCCACCCAAGTGCCCCAAAGATTTATTTTCTTTTATGGAATGAATTTACTGACATAAAATAGAGGTCTCAAGTCTTATAGTGAGTTTGTGCTTCTGCACTGTGCCTTGTCAGTGTCCCCCCACACCTTGGTTGGGACAGGGTGGATCGAGTGGCCTGGAGGTAGGTATATTTCTCTTCCCTCTGTTCACCTAGGCTCTGGTAAATCCTGAGCAACTTAGGCTCTGCTCAAATAGTGTGCATATTGGTTTGGTATGATTTAGAGCCATTCGTTGATGACGAAAATGAATCTGCCTTTAGAAGTAATGTGTTTTGACAAAAGAATGAGGTTTCTTGCATCAAGACGTCATCAACTCATCTGTTCTCACCAATAATAACTCAGTAGCCCAGGTGCTGAGGGTTCCTGCCGGGACTTTGCAATAAAAACATAGGAAGGAGCAAATATGGCTACGGGCCATTTAGACCAAAACTCCTGAGAGTTGGTGAAGACCATCCCAGAGTGCTGGGTTGGGCAAGGCTAACTGCTCATCTGAATAGCTCTCCAAAGACCTTAGGGCATTAGCTCCTGCCATAGTAAAGGCCACTCTTTTACACCAGTGGGGAAGACCACAGTGGCCCTGGAAGGAGATCCACTAGCCCATCAACACTGGCATCATCGTTCCCTAGCAACATGTTCTAGGAACAGGGGACTTCCCTTTGCGCTGGCGGCTGGACATCAGCTATGGGTTTGCCGTCTCTCCATAGTACTAACTCAGAACAAGTTTTGCCTCCACTACATGTGGACGTTACTCCTTTCATCTCCTTCTGCCTGCTACAATAGTGTGATTAGTTGACTATTGATTTGGATATGTTATTTTCTTCCTTGGCTTATTAAGAGATTACCTCGTAGGTCACTAGCTTGTGAAATTCCCACCGTGAACCTCTGTTAAATAAAGACAAATTCAGTCTCAGAGCATTAATTTGCCTCAAATCAAAACAAACAGTTTTTTCTGCAAGCAGACTTTGCAGAGAACCATGCCTTGGCATATTTGAAAATGGTTTCTTTGGGGGAATCTGCCTGGCTTCGTCAGTAGAGCACGTGGCTCTCGATCTCAGGCTCATGAGCTCAAGCCCCACCTGGGACACAGAGCTTACTTAAAAAAGCAAACAAACAAAGAAACAAAGAAAACAGGTAACATTCAAAGAAAAAGAAGAAGAAAATGGTTTCTTTTCCTTTCTGCTGTTGGAGCACAGGATTTTCTCCTGTTGCAGAAGATCACAGAACATCACGGGATACTCACTGCGAGAATCAGGTAGAACTCTACAAGTGTGTGGGAGCTCTCCACAGGGCTGGGTTCCCCAGGAAGTTTTCTCTCTCAGGCTCATTTCCACTGAGACTCCAGCAATTGGGCAAGTACATTTCAGTCTCCCTACCCCTGCACGGGCTCCCACTGATTCCACATGTGCATTTCTGCTTCAGTATATTGTGATCTCTGTATCTGCTGGTCTCAACCGGGGCACAGCAGTTTTCCCTGTGACCGCAGTTATTTTTGGAATCGGAGAAGAGTTTGTTGGTTTGTTCAGCTTTTTCCTTGTTAGGATGGAGAGGCGACTTCCAGTTTCTTACACGCTAGGCCAAATCCACAAGTACCCTGTTAGCCTTTTGATTTCTTCCTTCTGAAAAGATAAAATTACCGACAAAATGGTACTGCTATGGGTTTGAATCCTTGTGTTCCCCCAAATTTCATATGCTGAAATCCTACATCATAGAAAGGTGATGGTCTTAGGGGGTGAGGCTTTGGGGAGGTGCTTAAGTCATGAGGGTGGAGCCCTCCTGAATGGGATCACTGCTCTATGGGAGGCTGCAGAGAGACCCATGGCCCCTTCCACCATGTTGAGGACGCAGAGAACGTCAGCACCCCGATGAGAGCCCTGGCCCCACCATGCTGGCACCGTGGTCTCCAACATCCAGTCTCCAAGACTGTGAGAATTAATTATGTATAAGCTACCCCGTCTGTGAAAATTTCTTACAGCAGTCTGAACAGACCAAGCCACATTTTATCATTTCTTCTGGCGATATGCAACCATACACCAAACAGGAAAACACTGTGTAATGAAGCAAAATGAAGCTTCCCCAGTCTTCCAACATTACTTATCATTTCATAGCCATTTTTGTATGATCTGTCCTCACATATACCGGTACGTTACTTAGACATTACACTTAATGCAGAAGAACTCATGGAGGATATATTTTCAACAGGTTCACAGTCCCAATAGCCATCAGACAACACATTTTTTAAATCTGGCAAATATGTTCTTGGGGCGCCTGGGTGGGTCGGTCAGTTAAGCGTCTGACTTTGGCTCAGGTCATGATCTCACAGTTCATGAGTTCAAGCCCCACATCAAGCTCTGTGCTGACAGCTCAGAGCCAGAGCCTGCTTCGGATTCTGTGTGTGTGTCTCTCTCCCTGCCCCTCCCCCGCTCACACTCTCTCTCTCTCTCTCAAAAATAAATAAAACATTTTAAAAAATCTGACATATTCCTAATGTTCAATTTCCTCAATTGCATCACAAATGTTGTTTCTTAAGCCATATTTATTGCAGCTAGGACCCAGAACGTATGCTGATGCCCTACAGTTGCTCTCTCACAAGTTATGTTAACCCACAGGTCCCACTTGCCTTCTTATTAATTGTTGAAGTTGCTGAGGGGTTTGTTCATTAGAGTTTGCCATCTCCTGGGTGTAGCCTAGTGAGTCTCTGACACTGTCCAACTGGTCACACTGGCCCATAATCCTGCACACTAGATAGCGGTGACACAAGTGATGAGGCTTTTCTCCTGCAGGCATGTGTGATGGTGACCAGTGGGGACATACAACAATCTTCCCCCGCCTACAGATCCACTCCGCACTCGTATTTGATATGTGTATTCATCAACACTGCCAAGGAATTAATTCTGTCTCTATCTAGCTGAAGATTTTACCAGATCCCACAGGACTGTGCCTTTCAGATGCCAGTCTCAAATCCAGGTTGTCACCTGTGCTTCACAGTGACTGGCTGTAAATGAGCAGATCCCCTGACCCCTCCTCTTGCTGGATTGTCTTGCCAGGGTGGCTCACAGAACTCAGGGAAATATGTTTAGAGGCAGATGAAGTACATAGGGGGACCCAGAATGTATCCCGATGTCCTATAGTCGCTCTAGGGGGACTCATAGGGGAGGTGCAGTAGGGTCCCCAGTGCAGGAGCTTTTGTCCTCATGGAACTGAGGTGTGCCCCCCTCCAGGCATGTTTACAGACCTGGAGGCTCCTCACGTCTCCTTTTCAAGAGTTTTTACAGACCTCTACATCTAAAAGGATATATAGATCTTTTTTATCCTCCAGCACACTCTCCTGGAGATTGGTGGGTGGGGCTCCAAGTTCTAACCCTCTAATTCTCGTTTCTGATGACCATTCCCCATCCTGACTGTATTTAGGGCCTCCACCCCAACACAAGTCTTTAGCATAAATTAAGGGGTGCTAAAAAATGGGCTCCTTATGACAACACACAAGATATTACTATCACTCAGGAGATAACAAGTGTTGTAGGAGCTCTGTGGCAGGAACAGTGCACAATGGAGAAAGACCAAATAAATTTCTTCATATACCACATTACTGAGTAATGTGTTTAATACTTTAAACTGGAATGTGATGTGCACCAGGAGTAATCAGCTACGAAATTTGCAAAGACTTGCAGAAAAAATCTCAATGTCATACAGAGAAGCAGACAGAACCCATTACATACATGTTTTCAAGGTAAATAGAACTCGTCTTCACGTAAGGGCACTTGACAGCATCATTTGTTACATATAGTTTGTCCTAACTTTACCTTTGTAGTTGGGGTAAACTTGTGTTTGTTTCTTGACTTCACCAGAGGAAAAACAAACTTGTTTGTATGACAGGAAGTTCTTTTTGAAATTAAATAATATAAGTCAGGAATGCAGGTATGAGGGAGCCCAGGTGGTAAAAGGCCTGTGTGGTCCTCAAAGGGATGGGTTGTTGGGATGATGTAGTTCTGACAAGTTCTCTAAGCTAGATGCTATGAGAAAAGGGAAGGGGAGAGTGTCTCCACATTTTCAACAGGGAGAATTATGCCTCTTCTATCTAATCTGTATTTGAGACACCTGAAGTCACAAGAATATAGATGACATTCTAGCAACTGATGGATCTACCTAAAAAAGATACCGTACCTAAATAATCATTCAGGGAGGCAACATAAGAGTCTAAATTGTACTAGGATATTTGTTCATAATAAGTATAGAAAGGTTATTCGTTAACCAATATTTTATTTCCTTTCTGTCCTGTATATAAACAGTTTTGAAAGGTCCCCTTTGAACTCTGACATTAGGTACTTTATGATAAGCTTAAAACTTCCTCCCTGGCATATCCTTCTCAACCCTGTCCCTCAGTATCCTATTTGTAGACCTCCTTTCTTTACTTTTTCTTCCATCGGCAGAATTCTAAGCTGGCTAAAATTCCTCAGTGTTCCTGGAGTTTATAGATTTTTGTGCAGGAGATACACTTCTGGAAAATAGACATTCAACCTGGCTTTGTTAAAGTCTGTGGCACTGTCAGGGCGCCTGGGTGGCTCAGTCAGTTGAGCCTCTGACTTCGGCTCAGGTCATGATCTCACAGTTCATAAGTTCGAGCCTGACACTGGGCTCGCTGCTGTCAGCACCAAAGGTGTCAGTGTGGAGCCAGCTTCAGATCCTCTGTTCCCCCCGCCCCCCTGCAAAATAAACGAACATTAGGAGAAAGGGGAACCCTACTGAAGTGTTGGTTGGAATGAAAACTAGTGCAGCCACTCTGAAAACTGTGGATGTTCCTCAAAAAATAAAACCAGAACCACCCTACGACCCAGAAACTGCGCTACTAGGGATTTATCCAAAGGATATAAAAATGCTGATTTGAAGGGGCACATACACTATATCCTTTATAGCAGCAGTATCAACAACAGCCAAAGTATGGAAACAGCCCAGCTGTCCATCAACCGATGACAGTTTTGTCTACTCTGTGACAAAAAAGAAAGAAATCTTGCCATTTGCAACGTGGATGGAAGTGGAGGGTATTATGCGAAGTGAAATAAGTTAATCAGAGAAAGACAAATATCATATGACTTCACTCATGTAGAATTTGAGAAACTTAACAGATGAACATAAGGGAAGGGAAGGGAAGGGAAGGGAAGGGAAGGGAAGGGAAGGGAAGGGAAGGAAAAATAAAAACAGAGGGAGGCAAACCATAAAACTCTTAAATACAGAGAAGAAACTGAGGGGTGATGGGGTGGGTGGACTGGATTAAATGGGTAATGAGCATTAAGAAGGGCACTTGCTGGGATGAGCACTGGGTGTTACATGTAAGTGTTGAATCACTGGTTTCTACTCCTGAAGCCAAAACTACACTGTATGTTAACTAACTTGAGAATAAAAAATAAATAGGGGTGCCTGGGAAGTGGACGACATCAGCTCAGGTCATGATCTCGCAGTTCACGTGTTCAAGCCCTGTGCTAACAGCTCAGAGCCTGGAGCCCACTTCGGATTCTGTGTCTCCCTCTCTCTCTGCCCCTCCCCTGCTTGTGCTGTGTCTCTCTTACTCTCAAAAATAATTAAAACATTTTAAAATAATAATAATAATAAAACATTAAAAGAAATCTGTGGCATTGTCAATGACTTCTCAAATCCCATGTGGGAAAACTTTGTAAATCATTCATTCTTGTGCTCTACACGCATATTACAGAATCAATCTCTCCATCTTTGATTGAACCAAGAGATGCAAAAACATGGTTGGAATAAATGTAAAGACCTGATCTGAAAAGGATATAAAAATATGGAAAATTTAAGGCTTAAGAAGAAATGAAGACTATAATACATTTCAAAAGTCTGCTTACTGATACTATAGGATATAAAAGAAATGATTTGTCTTAACATAGCGTAACAGAAAGGGAAGTATTAATTTTGTCATGCTTTACAAGGGATGAGCTCTTTACCCTGACAAACAGAATCATGCTTATAGTTGTTTTACCAAAAACCAACCAACCAACAAACAAACAAAACTCCAAAATTGTTAAACTGTGATTCTGAACCATGGCCTTGACTTCTAGGTCTAGACAAGCATGATCCCTTCTCACCTACTTTCTCTTTGGAATATTCTTCCCATCACTCTATACTTAGTAAGTCACTGCACAGTATTCATTCCAGACATAAAAATATATTCTCAAGGAATGTTTCCTTGAGCTTTGAGACCTGGTCTTCCACTGGGTGTACTTTATCATATTCACCCAGTCGACCTTCCAGCAGTTACATTAATTTACATTTTGTAATAATTTGTATAGATGTATGCTTACAGGCTCTGTACTAGATAAACTATTTTTTTAAAATTATGCCAAAGCTACGATGTATTTGGGATAGATTTTTCAATTTTTTAACGTTTATTTATTTTTGAGAGACAGAGAGTGACAGAGAACGAGCAGGGGAGGGGCAGAGAGAGAGGGAGACACAGAATCTAAAGCATGCTCGAGGCTCTGAGCTGTCAGCACAGAGCCTGACACGGGGCTTGACCCCATGAACTGTGAGATCATGACCTGGGCCAAAGTTGGACGCTTAACCGAGTCACCCAAGTGCCCCTTATCTTTTTTTTTTTTTAAATGTTTATTTACTTTTGAGAGGACAGAGACAGAGTGCGAGTGGGGGAGGGGCAGAGAGAGAGGGAGACACAGAATCCGAAACAGGCTCCAGGCTCCAAGCTGTCAGCATAGAGCCTGGCACAGGGCTCGAACTCATGAACCAGGAGATCATGACCTGAGCTGAAGTCAGAGGCTTAGCCGACTGAGTCACCCAGGTGTCCCTACAATATGCACTTTTTTTAATGTAGTGATATTCTGTATTTTGTGACTGGGATTCCAGTAGGAACTGGCATAACTTCAGTGAATGTATTCATTGGTGAAGCTGAGTTAGCAGGAAATCCAAAAGGCTGTATTATAACACTGGCAATAGTTTAACCCATCAAGATGAATGACCCACTTTCTTTGATGGTCATGAAAATTATGAAAAGACAATGGCTACACTTCAAATTAAGGCCAAAAGGGTTGGACTATAGTTAAAAGAGCTGGTAAGATT
Source organism: Neofelis nebulosa (assembly GCF_028018385.1). Taxonomy (NCBI): domain Eukaryota; kingdom Metazoa; phylum Chordata; class Mammalia; order Carnivora; family Felidae; genus Neofelis; species Neofelis nebulosa. The sequence goes on from NC_080798.1 coordinate 1,091,068, forward strand.
AGTGTGTCCCTGATGGTCCCTGGCAGCAATATCTGACCCTTATATTCTAAAGGAATATAGAAACTCACAATAATCTTTTATGTCTCCAAACACAAAGTGTGTTGTCTTCAGAGAAAAATTAATAAACATATTCTGTATTTTTGTTCCATGTGATGAATTAAAAGATCCTCTTCCATTGCTCTATTTCTCAATGTTAGTTCAGATAAGGCTTTTTGCATGATTTCAATCTTTTATTTTTTTTTTTTACCTGTATAGAAGTACAACTGGCAAATAAAATTATATTTAAAGTGATGATCTGATATATGTACACACTGACAAGGGAAGACAGGCTTTTGATTTGCAGATTTCAACTTCCTATTAGAAAAGTTTAAAATTTTTAAAAACAGAGACATGTGAATTTGTAAACTGCTGAAGAAATAACTTTGAAACAATGTTTTGACAGATGGAAGTTAGAGAAGTCTAATTGTGTTAAGCATCAAGAAGTATAGTTTATGTACATGTCTGTACTGTACACATCTGGATTATTCAAGGGCAACTCATGATTTTTAATTATAGAAGTAATATTAAACTATATAAAAATATTAACACCGTGACTAATTTTTCAGCAAACAAAATAAAAGAGGTTAAGTGAATAGACTTAAAAAAACACATGTAATAAAAGCCATAATATCCTAACTGCATTCAAACTGCCTTCAATAACTAACTCAATTAATAAAATTCAGCATTAACATATATATTCAAAAATATGTTTTGTGTATTCAAGTTATCAGAGTCATGAGAGTCCTTAGATTTGGGAAATTCTTAAGAGGTTATGCACTGACTTGTTAGGATTACAAGTAAAATAACCCACTAGTATGCATGGGGATAAATAGAAGAACGACCATGAAAATGATAAATAATGATGGAGGATTGTGACAGGTTTAATGGGACTTAACATGGGTCTTATCCATGGACATATTATAAACAGCCATTTACAATGGGATGTAAGTAGGTATGAAAATATCAAAATGTACATTTAAAATATGTGCAGTTTAAGTTAATCATACTTAAACTCTTTTTGCAAAACATGTGTTTAAAAGTTGCCACTTACTAGTCATTCTTATTGTTTTATTACCTATGTTCCTGAAGAGATTAGTGGGTACTGTATCAGTACTTTGGGAACAGAATATAATGAAAGGTTACTAGGAATATCTTACCAACTCCATGTTCAGTGACACCACTTTGGCGATTTGCATTTACCATGAGGGGAGTGTCTATGCCAGGGATTGCCAAAGACTAAAACCTAGGCTTGATTTAATGTGTCACTGAGTTAAGAAAGCAGAGATGTATTAATGCAGATTAAACGTATAAATCTAGTGCATGTGGCTTTTCAATTATGAGGACAAAAAGTTGAGGGAGAAAAATCTGGTATTCAAAAACAATTGTTCCATGTAATAAATACATAAGTACATAAAAAGAAAATAGGTTAAGAGGTTACAAGCACACATTTTACCAAAGAAGATAAACAGATGATAAGAAGATAAACTGATGATAAAAAGAATGCATGACAAATGTTCAACATCATGAAATACTTTGGGAAATGGAATTAAAACCAACATGGCTTATGGCTACACACTTATCTCAAGGGCTAAAATTTAAAAAGATAGACCACATCTAGTGTCAAGGTTCCCAGAGAACTAGAATTCTCATGTACTACTGGCGGGAAGGCAAAAGAGAGTAACCATTATAGAACACGGTTTCACATTTCTTAAAACACGAAGCGTTCACCTACATGGTAACAGTTTTAGTTACTATAACAAGAGTTATAACAAGAGAAATAAAACATATATCCACATAAAGAACTGAATGTAAATATTCATAGCAGCGTTTTTTGTAAACACCCCACGCCCAGAAATAACCTATCTGTCCTGAACAGATAAATGGATAAAGTCATTATTCATAGAACAGAATGCTACTCAGCAATAAAAATAAGCATCATTGTTGAATTTCAATAAGTATGCAGAATGAAGGAAACTAGTACAAAAAATATGCATATACTTAATAATGCCTATTTAAATTATAGAAAATACAAACTAACCTAATGTAAAGGAAAGAGAATTGATGGTTGCCTGGAAGGCTGGATAAGGCAGGGAGAGACACTATATGAGCACAAAGTAAATATATCATGACAAATATGTGCATTTTCATGAGTAATATGGTTTCATTACTTTATACATATGTCAGGGTTTACCAAATTGATAACATTAGATAAGTGTATTTTTTTGAGTGTCAACTATACAAATTATACCTTAACAGAGCTTTAAGAAGTGGTCCAAAATACAAGCCCAGATATCCTTTTTTAGGAAATTAGGTTGGCAACCCTATATGGACTCCACCATCTGTACCCTCATGCCCGGGGAGGGGCAGCCTTCCCTCAGTGGTAGCAAATATTGGCAGCATGAAGACTGCTCCCACCTGAATCTACAAGAATGATGGCTGGGTCACGAAAGACACATCCTTGGACAGTAGGCTCAGCCTTCTCTCTATCCTTGTTTTCCTGACTCCAGAGCAATGACCGGTTGAACAGCCCAGAGAGGCTATGAGAATCCACAAAACCTTTAGAATATTTAGTTCATCAATGACCTTGGCTACAAGAAATAGTTATGGAGGTCCTGAGAATTTCTGTACACATCAATCATATAAGTCACAGTTCTAGAATGTTTAGAAATGAACTTTTAGGTAAGGCACATTCCATCTAATTTACTGCAGTCTCCTTTATGCCCTATGAATCCATGTTTTTGTTCCAATTACAGTTCCACCTGTATTTCTAGTCTTACAGCAAATGACACTGAAATTTTGTACATCGTGGTACATGGCTCCTTTGCAGGACCTGGGGAAGAAGTCCCCTGAATATTCGTGGGAATTATGTGATATATACAGCAAACAAGAGAATATAATTTATGTTGTTCAAAGAAGCACAGGGAGGTTGTTACCACAAAGGTCTCCTCTTTCGGGTGACCCCTGACCTCCCCCCAAATCTCGGCACCAAGTTGCTAAGCACCACAAAGTCCTGCAGTCTTTCTTTCGAAGCACTGGGCACCAATGCAAACTAGACCAATATTGGACAACTGCTATTTTCCACCATCATACCGTCCTTCCTGAAACACAGGAAGTATGGGATCCCCACAAAATTTGCTGGTCTCTACCTGCTGATAGATCACAATTCTGCTTTCAAATCACCTCACAGAGTGACTACAACCACCAAAATCAAAGGTGCAGAAACAAAGACCTTGACCAAAAGAACATAAACCAACCAATGTGTAGCAAGCAGTTCCCATGCTGGTGAATTAGAACCGGGAAGAATTCATCACAAGCATAATGTGAGAACAGCGTTCCTGAAAAGAAATAGGTCCTTCTTAGCAAGGTGAGGATGGGTCCTCTGGACCAAAACTGGGTCAGGTCTGCTCCTTAAAGTCAGAGAGAAAGGAATGAGGCTCTCCCTAAGCGCTCAGGCTATTCACAGTTTCCTCAGGCAAATGGGAAAACAGAAGAAGCTAGCTTCTCTGCGTACTCTGGGTGATGACTGACCTACATTGTGCAGATGGGCCAGGTAGCAGAGGTGAATGCCCTCGGCCACAGAAGCTGGCGGTGACATAAATACGGCAATAGCGCTGGACAGGTGAAACCATACAATGCATCCTCCTAAAGTCTTGCATGTACCTCAGACTTAGGAGGAATCTCACAAAGTTTATGTTGAGATAAAAGATGTTTAAATTCAGGAAAATGTCTCTCACACACAGTCTCCTTTAGTGTTGTACACTGAATGAAGAAATAAAACATAACCAGCACAATTAAGGGTTTTCTCCAGTATGCACTCTCCGGTGTCTAAGGAGGTTAGATTTGCGGCTAAATGATTTCCCACATTCATTGCATTCATAAGGCCTTTCTCCAGTGTGAACTCTCTGATGTTGAATGAGGTCAGATTTGTGGGTAAAGGGTTTCCTACATTCATTGCACTCATAAGGCCTTTCACCAGTGTGACCTCTCTGGTGTTGAATGAGGCTAGAGCTTTGGCTAAAGGTTTTCCCACATTCGATACACACATAAGGCTTCTCTCCAGTGTGAACTCTCTGGTGCTGAATAAGGCTTGCACTTTGGCTAAAGGATTTCCCACATTCCCCACACTCATATGGCTTTTCTCCAGAATGAACTCTCCGGTGTTGAATAAGACCAGAGCGTTGCCTAAAAGATTTCTCACATTCATTGCACTCGTAAGGTCTTGTGCCAGTATGAATCCTCTGATGTTGAATGAGGTCAGATTTGCGGGTAAAGGATTTTCCACATTCACTGCACTCATAAGGTCTTTCTCCAGTGTGAACTCTCTGATGTTGAATAAGGATAAATTTGCGGCTAAAGTATTTCCCACAAACACTGCACCCATAAGGCCTTTCTCCAGTATGAACACTCCGGTGGCGAATGAGGTTAGAAAACTGTCTAAAGGACTTCCCACATTCACTGCACTCATAAGGTCTTTCTCCACTGTGAATTCTCTGATGTTGAACGAGTTCAGATTTGCAGCTAAAAGATTTCCCACAGTCACTACACTCATAAGGCATTTCTCTAGTGTGAACTCTCCCATGCCGAATGAGGTTAAAGATTTGTCTAAAGGATTTCCCGCATTTGCTGCAATTATATGGCTTTTCTCCAGTGTGAACTCTCTGGTGTCGGAAAAGGCTAGAGCTTTGTCTAAAGGATTTCCCACATTCGCTGCATTTATAAGGCCTTTCTCTAGTGTGAACTCTATGGTGCTCGATGAAGTTGGATTTGTAACTAAACGATTTCCCACATTCACCACACCCATAATGTATTCCTCTAGTGTGTAGTCTCTGGTGGTGAATGAGTTTGGATTTGTGGATAAAGACTTTTCCACATTCACTGCATTCATAAGTCCTTTCTCCAGTGTGAATTCTCCAGTGTTTTCTGAGACTGAAGCTATGGGTAATTAGTTGTCCACATTCTCTGCATCCATAAGGCTTTGTACCACTGTGAATTCTCCAGTCTTTAATGAGGTCAGAAGTCTGGCTAAAGCATTTCCCACATTCACCACACTCATACGGCCTTTGTCCACTGTCAATTTGTTGGTGCCACACCAATCTGTAGTTGCAGCTGAAGGTTTTCCCACATCTGCCACACTCATACAGCTCTTCTCCAGAGCAGACACTCTGATGCTGATCCAGTGCATGGTTGTGGCGGACAGCTTTTTCACATTCACAACAGCTGTAGTGACTTTTTCCACTGTGAAAGGCCTGCCCACTCTGGTTGCCCCTGTGTGGCTCCTCGCTGTTGGGAGTGGTCTGGTGCTGCAGAAGTCCCCAGGTGGCTGGGAAGTCCTCGCCAACCTTCCTACAGGTGAAAGGCTGTCCTGACACAAAGATGTTGCAGCTCTTCAAACACGAGGCTCTGTCCACATCCCTTTTCCAGGGCTTCTCCCCACTGCCATGCCTCTGTTGCTGGTGAAGGTCTGCATGGAAAGAGAAACATCTCACACACGTGCCACCCAAGCATGGCTTCTGCCAAGGACATCTGGCTTGGGGCTCAGCATGGTGCAAGATATCCTTCGAGGCTGGGATACACATCTCACAGGGGTGGATCTTCTGGGTGGATGGACCTGCCTGAGAAGCCCTGAACTGGGACTCTCCTACAGACACAGTCTGCTCAGAAGGGGCCCCTTCATCTTCCGTCCCATGCCGACAACCTGAAAGCACAGAGGTGCTGACGAGATGCTGACTTGGTGAGAGGAGAGAGCTCCATTACCAAGGTGTACCAGACACAAGTTGGGTCCATGAAATTGCTGTGAGAACAAGGGAGCTGGAGGCAGGCTGAGGTAGGGGCGGCTTGACAGTACTGGGCCTCTGAAGAAACCTGAACAGAAGAAACCTCAACAGACAAAGCACAGAAGCATAGGGTGCACCACATGGAGGAGAAATTCCTGCCTCCTCACTCCTCCTTCAGTAGGACCTTGTCTGCTGGAGACGTGGGCATGCTGTGTGGGAAGGCTGGTTGTGTCCTGTCCCCCCCCAAATTCAACTGGAACTAAGCAGCTGGTTCAAGGACTATGAAAGGATATGTGCACACCTCATGACACCATGTGCAGGTCAGTGTTGGAGAATACTGTAGAGGGAGCAGTGCAGAGGAACTGGTGGCCCATGGAGGCCACAAAGGTGGAAGGAGCCAGGAGCCAGAAGTCTCAGATGAAATGACAAGTCAGCAAAGTGTTAAGTATGTAGAAGAAAAGGTAGAAACAATACGTGGCTAGTGGTACTTGCACCAAAATACCATTGAACACATGGCAGGTTCCTGGTATGATCTGAACACAGCCCTGAGGTCATGCCCACCCCCGGTTGCCACACACCGGGGCCAGGCCTCTTGTGAGACCATCTTGCCATGTCCACCCTGTGAAACAAGCAGTGTTTTTCCTGCACTCTCCACTGTGTAACTCCTTAGAACCTGAATGATGCAAGTCTTAATGAAAGACGCACAGTGAGTGGCCACCACTGGCCCCAGGCAACTTGTCATGCAGTAATATTCAGGAGATAAATACTACAAAATACAGCTCAAGGAGGGTCTTAGCCCATGGTTCATGTAACCAAGAATAGCCCATGGTTCACGTTATGGCCATGACCTGGCACAGGCAGTCACACAGAACTCTTAGCTAGAGAAAGGGGGCAAAACTGGAGGCCATGGATCTGGAAACAGTCACCTGCCAGGGACAGGACAAGCAAGGTGGGATCCATTAAGTTGACTGCAAGACTCCAGACTCCCAGACCCTCCTCTGCACTTTCTGAGGCAACAGGTGTGAGGGATGATTAGGGAGTCCATTGCTCTGGTCACTATACACAGCTCAGCGCTGGCACCCACCACACACATTAACAAGAAAGTGTGGAAATCAGATCCCATGATCCAGCTGTGGGAAAGACAGAGCTAACTCGGGGGGTGGGGGGGGAGGGGGAGGCACGACATCACCTCAGAACACCAGGAGCAATGTAACAGTCTTACCCAGAGATGCTACAAGTGCAAAGGTCTCCAGCATCACGTCGCAGTACAGGAGTCTCTGAGTCTCGTCAAGGAGCCCCCATTCCTCCTGGGAGAAGTCAATGGCCACATCCTCAAAGTTCACATCCTGTCATAATGTGGACAGTTCACTCAGTGATCAACATCTCTCCTAGGAGTCCAAGTTCATCATGCCCCCCACCCTCCACATCCATCCTTGGCTCACTCTACTCCACGCCTCAGAGGAAATATCAGGCCTCTCCTCACGTTCCCACTGATACTATGTCTTCTCACGACAACAGGCAGATGGGCAGAGAGAGGATATCTGAACTGTGGACCTGGCATGGTAGCCATCTTGCCTCTTGTCAAAGTAGTTGGTGTCAAATGAACACAGGTTAGGGAGAGAAGTTGGCTATACAAGGAGGGTGTGAATGCTGTGACTCTGGTCTTATCAGGCAATACCGCTGAAGTCCTCTGGATCATCCCTCCAAGACAGAAAACTTGTGGCATTATCCTTCATCCTTACGACTTCAATTCCAGGCCCTGGGGTCATGCGTCCACACTCCCTCTCCATGTGCACGTCACTCTTGGCACACCTCTCACAACGGCACTCCCACAACTCCTACCCATCACTATAGTCATCTCCTTGGCCTCTACTTGTCACTCAGCATATGTGGCCCAGTTTCAAACAGGATCAAATACTACTGCAGACTCTGATGGTCCCCACTGACAGACACAGCCTTGAGTCCTACTGCAAAGGCCTCCCTCCCTGTTCCTTGCTCCAACCCCATTACCTAAAAATGAAAGCAGATTTCAGATACCCATGGCTCTCCCCCACTTGTCCTGCATGCGCTTTATGTCCCCTCTCCAGTCACATGTTTCTTCTCTCCGTCTAACCTGCGTTCAAGACTCAGCTGCCCAGTGAGTCTCATAAATGACCACCTGTGCTCCTAAGCAAATACACCAGCCTCACCTGAACACCTAAGCCCCCACCAGACACAACGAAATCCTGGTGAGTCTGCAGACGTGAATAAGCACCAGCCCCCATCTCAATGTCACCTTGTTTGAATTACTCCTATGCCTCCACATCTGTCTCATGTCCACTTTTCCCGTGGAGTCCCTGGCCACATCCCAAACCATGCAGTCTCCCCTGCCCTCTCTATGATCACTTCTCTCCCCAATCTGTGTTGTGGCACCCACAACCCACAACCAGGGAGCCAGGCAGGAAACCTGGTCCTCAGGCCTACCCTCTTCTTCCTGGGCCACTATTACCACTGTCATCCTGACCAGGAATCCCCATATTTTTTTTTAATGATTTTTAAATTTATTTATTTTTTTTAATTTTTTTTTCAACGTTTTTTATTTATTTTTGGGACAGAGAGAGACAGAGCATGAACGGGGGAGGGGCAGAGAGAGAGGGAGACACAGAATCGGAAACAGGCTCCAGGCTCCGAGCCATCAGCCCAGAGCCCGACGCGGGGCTCGAACTCACGGACCGCGAGATCGTGACCTGGCTGAAGTCGGACGCTTAACTGACTGAGCCACCCAGGCGCCCCTTAAATTTATTTTTGAGAGAGAGACAGAGACAGAACGCTGTGGGGGGAGGGGCAGAGAGAGAGGGAGAGAGACACAGAATGCGAAGCAGGCTCCAGGCTCTGAGCCATCAGCACAGAGCCTGACGTGGGGCTGGAACTCGTGAACCGTGAGATCATGACCTGAGCCTAAGTCTGGTGCTTAACCGACTGAGTCACCCAGGTGCCCCAGGATTCCTCCTATTAAGTAACCTACAGCTCCTCCCTGGTCCGCACTCTCCACCACCTTTTGGAGAAGCCTACATCCTGACCTGTCCTGAAACATCTCATACCCTTAACAGACCAAAAAGAAATCTTCTGATGTCCCCAATGAAAATTACTCTTACTAGCTTCCCCATCTCAGCTGATGGAGCTTCCACTCTCCCAGCTGCCAAAGCCAAAACTTCGTCACCTCTGAGCCCTCCCTCTCTGTCCGTACCTCAAAATTAGAAAACCCAGGCAGCCACACCTCAAACACTGACACAGAATCCAGCCACTTCTCCCACCTCCACAGCCACCACCCTGCTCTGGCTACCATCACACCGGCCCAGACTACTGCAGTAGCCTCCTCCCTTACCTTCCCAGCACCACCATCACAACTGCACTCCTCTCCATGCTGTAGCCACAGGGAGATCACCTACCTTCACTGCTCCAATCCCTCCCACAGCACCGGACACCTGGGTGTCCAGACCTGACTCCTCCCAGCTCCCATGAGAAACAAAGGTTACCCGCAGGTTCCCGAACTCTCCAAGCCTTTGCACGTCCTAGTACCTATGCCTGGGACCCCTTCCATATCTCACTGCACTGGTTGCCAAAAATAGGAACCACTCTGTAACTCTGGGCCTGGAGTTAGGACCCTGCGTGCGCTTGATGTCTCCTCCAAGTTCCCAGACCCGGCGACTGGAGGACTGGCAGAAGAGTCACAGCACACCATTATCCCAAAGCACGTGCGGGGGTGGGGTCTAGGGACGCCCTAGAATAAGCTCCACAACCCAGCACCCCTAAGCCAGGATCCACGGGCTCAGGTGGCTAAGTACCTTAGCCCAGCGCAGGATCCGGAGACAAGACGAGCGCGCTACTTCTGGGCTCCTGTTCTCAGTGCACTGTCGCCACTTAGGCGATCTTTACAGAACTCAACTTTCCTGCTCCTATCATCACCCCTCTTCCCGTCTGTCCCTCCTGTGAGCAGCTGCAGGAAACCTGTTAGAACCCGATCTCGGACACCGTCCCTCTATTGTCCCCAACTCTTCGTGGCTCCCAGCGTCCCGAGAAAGAAGGTACAACTCCTAAGGCCTTCGCCTCACACTCTGTTGCCTGTAGACACAAAACAGAGCCTGGGCTTCCCCAGTGCTCCCGGCCCGGCCGCACCTCTAAGTCTCTGCAACCGAGCGACCCCTCCCCTTCAGCCCGCTCCCGCACCCCGTCACGCCGGCGCTCAGACACGGGGTCCCCGCCCGCGAGAGCCTCCCGGGCCGGACACCGGGACCTGGGCCGCTGGGCCGCGACCAGGCGCCCCGCGCTCGGGCCTGGAAGGTCTGGGTGGGGGAGGGCGGAGAGGGTCCGGGGGTCGCGCGTTTACCTCAGCCGGGTCCCTACACGCGGCCGCCGCCATCGGACTCTGTAGGCGGAGCGCAGCTGTGGGGCGCGGAGATCACGATCCCAGGCCGTTGCGGGTCACCCCGAGGCCGCCGCCTCCAAGGCTCAGAGCCGCGTCTCTGCAGCCGGGAGAACGTCTACCTTGCCTTATGGGGCGCCAACCCAGTTCTCCGGAGCCTCTGAGCGAACAGACTCGAAGGAAGCCAAAATGACCGCCAAGAGGCAGACGCCGGAAGTCCCGCCCTAATCTGATGCGTCGCACGGAAATGCAACTGTTCTGGGCTTTCATTGGGTCAACTCCGCAACTCTTACGCGCATTGCCGTTTGGGTAATGGAGTTTCCTCAGCTAGAGTGTCTAGTTCTTGACCTCCGCCAGTGAAGTTTTCCCGGTACCACGAGTGTCTCAGAAATAAGAGGACTTTAGCCTTCAGGGAACGGAAGCTGTTTATTCCTTTAAATTTTTGTTTTGTTTTGTTGTTTGCTTCTTTTGAGAGAGAGCAGAAGAGGGGCAGAGAGAGGTTAAGAGAGAATCCCAAGGAGGCTCTGCACTGTGAGGGCAGAGCCCGAGAAGAGGCTTCAACCCACCAACCCTGAGATCCTGACCTGATCTCAACCTTTCAATTATTCTCAAATGCTACAGATTTAAATATACACAGTCTCTTTCAGACTCAAAATGCATCCACTCTTAGCAACAATGTAATAAACATTTTCTTGCTATTCAAACGCATGTAGTCAGAAGGATAAGTCGATTTTGTAACTATGTATCTATTAGTCAGGGCCATGACTTAGAAAGAAACAGTGATGTTTAGGCCGCCCTGGAAGTAGGGGACAAGGAGTTATTTCTGCAACTGGTTCCCACAGAGAACATCTTTCCTGCCTGCATTTTCAGTGATTGTGTCCAAATCACAAAGCAACAGTGTTTATCCATTTAGTATTTCTTCATTTCTTAAGATATAGTCAAATCCTTTACTACTCTGACATCTATCTCAAAGGGAGTGTAACTTATTAAATTCTGTTTTGTTATGTGACAGTTGTTATAGCATTCTCAGAGTGCATATGCAAAGGAAGGATCTGATTTAAAAAAAAAAAAAAAAGAGTTAAGCTGAACCCAATCTTGGCATCATGATTCTTTTTAATCAGTTTTGTCTTGGTGGACTGTAGTCTTTCTCATTGTAGTTTTAAATTATAATTTCATAATGACTAGAGTTGCATAACTTTTCTAGGCTTAATGACCATTGATATATGTTCTTTAATGAATATTTTGTTCAAATATGTTGCCTATTTTATTTTTTGTCTTTTTTTCTAATTGATTTCTATGATTTCTTTTGTGTATAATCCTTCAGGTTAGATATTCACAAACTTGTTTCTACCATTCTGTGTTGCATTTTTTAAATTTGCATCCAAGTTAGTTAGCATATGGTGCAATAATGATTTTAGGAGTAGAATCCAATGATTCATCCCCTACATACAACACCCAGTGCTCATCCGGACAAGTGTCTTCCTTAATGCCCCTTGGCCATTTAGCCCATCCCTCCACCCACAATCCCTCCAGCAACCCTCAGTTTGTTGTCTATATTTAAGAGTCTCTTATATTTTGTTCCCCTCCCTGTTTTTTTATATATATATTTGCTTCCTTTCTCTTCTGTTCATTTGTTTTGTATCTTAAATTCCACATATAAGTCATATGATATTTGTCTTTCTCTAATTTTGTTTTGCATAATACACTCTAGTTCCATCCACATTTTTGCAAATGGCAAAATTTCATTCTTTTTGATTGCTGAGTAATACTCCATTGTGTATATACACTACATCTTCTTTATCCATTCATCTGTCAATGGACATTTGGGCTCTTTCCATACTTTGGCTATTGTTGATAGTGCTACCATAAACATTGGGGTGCATGTGCCCCTTTGAAACAGCATTCCTGTATCCTTTGGGTAAATACCTAGTAGTGCAATTACTGGGATGTAGGGTAGTTCTATTTTTAATTATTTGAGGAAGTTCCATACTGTTTTCCAGAGTGACTGCACCAGTTTGAATTCTCACAAGCAATGCAAAAGGGTTCCTCTTTGGCGCGCCTGGGCAGCTTAGTCGGTTAAGCATTCAACTTTGGCTCAGGTCATGATCTTGCAGTTCATGAGTTCGGGCCCTGCCTCGGGCTCTGTGCTGATGGCTCAGAGCCTGGAGCCTGCTTCAGATTGTGTCTCCCTTTCTCTCTGCCCCTCCCCAGCTCACTCTCTCTCAAAAATAAATAAACATTAAAAAAAAAAAAAAAGGTTCCTCTTTCTCTGCATCCTCACCAGCATCTCTCATTACCTGTGTTGTTAATGTTAGCCGTTCTGACAGCTGTGAGGTCGTATCTAACTGTGGTTTTGATTTGTATTTCCCTGATGATGAGTGATGTTGAGCATTTTTATTTTGAATTATTCCAGTGTTTTTAGGGTTGTCTTTATTTTTCCTAGCAATTCCTCAATACTCCAATGTCTTGATTAATAATCCTTTTATTAAATTTTCCCTATTCAAATTAATGTGGAGGTTATTTCCCTTGATTGAATCCTAACTATTAATGAATTGGTTCTGTCAGTAGCCCTAGTAGATAAACCCATGAGGATGCAATCTGGGAGTTGGTTTGGCCAAGCCCTTGGGCTTCAATGAAGTGCTGAACACCTAGGCAGTAGGAAATGGGATGCTAATGACCCGTGGCGTGCAGTGACATCATCATGAATCCATTACCTAGTGTTGATTATGACGAAGAGGCAGCACATGCCTTGCAGCACATGCCTTGAGATCAAGTGGGTGTTGCAATGAGTATTAAGGCAGTGATCGTAACTACAAAGACTATGGTCTGGAAAGGATTCAAGTTCATGTTATTGCTTACAAAGAGAAAATGGTAAGCTCAAGACCATTATCTCTCAACTCATCCCCAATATGAGAAAGAGAAAATTTTTAGGGTAGCCTGAAAAGAAGCCCCGATTTCTGTAGCTGCAGCATTCCTATTGCTGAAAATCAAAGTATTAAATTAAGGGCTTGCTGAATTACAATGACTTTTGAATACACAGTCTCACAATGTTTCTCATGTGAAAGTTATGTCATTGATTGATAAAGTGGGATTCTGACTCTTGGAACGGGGCCATCTGGTTGGATGCAAAGCAACTGACAATTTGGAACCCTAAGTCAATCTGAGTCTCTTTTACCAAGTGTGTGAAGAGACTAGCCTTCCTCTGTTAATATCACCTGGGCAGATGCCTATAAAGGAATGCCAAATCTCTACAAGACTCACCACAACAACCTAAAACTAGTATCAACTGAGCATGATCCAGGGAAATAAGAGGAAATAATGGACCAAGATGGATTGTGATATTTTGCTAGTATATACTATCAGAAACCTGGGGATCAAGTGTGGGTATGGGTTCTAGGACTATTTGACCAAGGGGGGTGGAATATATGAACAGATTGGACCAAAGTCATTGATATGGTGCAGTTACTAGAGATTCTGGATTTAGTGTGCTACCTCTTGCAGCTGGAGGTGACTCTAATATCCTACTTGTTGGATTGACTGGCTTGGATTCAATGGTAGCCTATAGTTAAGGAGGCTGAGATGCCTGAGTTAGTCTGGCATGATATACAGGACAAAATTGAAAGGCTTAGGGATAGGACTGGATAGATCATGTGGAAGATGTACATCTACATCTATATTAATCATGTTCTTTTTATTTTCTGTGTTTTATAATGTTGACAACTTAAGAGCCCTACACACTTGGAAGAGACTGCCTCTCCTATGGATAGCTAATTCCTAGAGACACGAAACAACCTGTTCGAGAGCATGCCTTTCATATGCAAACCAACCAGTCCGAAGTCTTAGCCCCAACCACTTCCTTTATATAACTCTCAAACATCACACCAATACTTCCCTTGCTCTGTATCAATGCAAGGCCAGGTAACAGACAATTAGGGACTACCCTTGTGCCCCAAAGCCTGATAGAATTATTCAAACTAGCCAATCCTAAGTGATTCACCCTATCCTGCCTTGCCTTTCGCATGGAAACCAAATGAGAGGTTTGCGCCCATGTTCTGTCTTCACGCCTTTGTTCCTTTTGACCAACACTGTTGCTACCCCATGTGGCCATGTGTGGCATGGCATGTTCCTGCTCTTGAGAATTTCTTTTTCAAGTAGGCTTCAGGCCCAGCGCGGAGCCCAATGTGGGGCTTGAACTCATGACCCTGAGATAATGACATGAGCTGAGATCAACAGCCGTACGCTTAATCGACTGAGCCACCCAAGGGCCCCTCCTGCTCTTGAGAATTATAATAACTTCTTACAGAGGCATTAACCTATGTGTGTCACCATCCCATCACCTCTATAAATGAAAACCCTGTGGGTATAATGGAACAGTGTGGGGAGAGTGGTGACTGATTCAGTGTTTCACAGAGGAGCACACCAAGGAGTAATTGTCCTTGGGTTACTAACTGGACCATCAAATAGCCTGCAGTGCCTGGAAAGGAATGTCTGGCTGGTGACCCACTTGCACTTTGGCTGCCAGTTCTTTTTTTCATCATAATACTCTCAAATTTGATTAATGCTTTAGTTTGTGCATCATTGGAAACAGTATATAATTTAATTTTTTCTTTCGTTTTAAAAAAATGTTTATTTTTGAGAAAGAGAGTGAAGGAGCAGGGGAGGGGAAGATACAGAGGGGGACAGAGGATCTGAAGTGGGCTCTGAGCTAACAGCAGAGAGCCTGATGTGGGGCTCGAGCCCACGAACTGTGAGATCATGACCTGAGCCGAAATCAAGAGTCAGATACTCAACCCACTGAACCACCCAGGCGCTCCCCTTCCTTCCTTCTTTTAAATCTGTTTTGCTGGAACTTTTTGTAAAGAATTTTAGATTGGAATTTTAATAGCCTTTCTAAAGCCAAGAACCAAGCCAAATATTTGCCATCAGATTCACCTGCAATACCTGTAGATTTGGGTGAATTCCTCTCTTCTTGAGGTCACCCAAATTTCTTGAGGTCCCTGCATCTGCCAGGAAGTGGCATTCTTTACTCATCTGGTAAGGCTGTTAGGAATTCTATAAGCAAGATATCAGGCCAACATTCCCAAGAGGCTTCATTGGCTCCATAAGGCCAATCTGAGTTTCTTAAACCTGTCTGGTCATACTTGAGTCTATGTGTGTCTCTCTTAAAGATGACATTCCTGGAGCACCTGGCTGGTTCAGTCAGTAGAGCACACCAGTCTTGATCTCGGGGTTATGAGTGCGAACCCCACGTTGGTTGTAGAGATGACTTAAAAACAATAGCTTAAAAAACTGACATTCCAGTCAAGGCTTTGACATTCCAGTCCAAGCCTTGGTAATATAACCAATCTTTCCAATGGTGTCTTGTTGCAAGAACAGATTCTCATTAAACTTACACAAATAATTTATAATTGCCATAAAGGAAAGAATACTCACTGAGAGCTTCTGAATTCTGGTGGGTTACAGGTAGGGAGGAAAAGATAAATATGCTAATTTGATTACAAATTTCTGTAAGTTGTGGATCTCTTAAGAGAAAAAGTTTCCTTAAATCTGGGAAAGCAAACATTAGAGAACCAGCAATGCTTTGAGCAAGAGTCATTAAAAAAGATCATCATTTTCCTTAATTGATTAAGTTCCATGCTGTTACTTTTTGTTCTGTTTAAATGTAGCTTTTTCATTAGTTCTGGAAATTCATAGTTCAGTCTGATGATCTTAAGGTTACCAGAAACCTGTATTTCTCAAAAGTCCTTTTCCTGAATCTCCTTGAAACTGAAACATATTTTGCAAGAGCGTCAGAACAATAACTGTAAATGACATGAGGCAAAAATGGACATGACTAAAGACCTGATGAGAGCTCAGGTATAACATAGTTGATAAGAAATTTTGATTATTTTTGTGACACACAGCATTTTAACAATTTGAACGTCAGGTGATGACAATGTACCAAGACATATTAAAACTTTAGGAATTGCCTATAACTTCCTTGAACACTTACAGTTATATTACCCACATAATATTATCTAAAGAGGTTTATCATTAGTTGTTTGACAATGCTTATAAACCAAATAAACCAAATAAACTAGATTAGTCAGTCAAAACACTTTATTTGGGATTTGAATTTCTGAGAATCTGTTAAAAATAAATGAATGAAGGAATGAACACACAGAAAGCCCCAGGATTGTCTTTCCTCAGCATGTGGGAACCATTTCTTTAAAATGGAAAGATCTTGGAGCTTCTGGCTGGCTCAGTCAGTAGAGCGTGCAACTCTTAATCTGAGGGTCATGAGTTTGGGCCCCACCTTGGGCATGGAGCCTACTTAAAAAAAAAAATTGAAAGATCTTGAGAGCTGTCATTTTGAAATACAGACATCAAGGGAGATATTTGCCCTATCTCTCAGTTCCCGGGAAAAAGAGGACCCTAACCTTGGTGGGTGCCTTGTTACATTTCAAAAACTACTTCTTGTCATACAGATAAAACAAAGTTTGTTTCTCCTCTGCATAAACTCAACAAACTAACATACACGGTCACTCAAACTACAAAGGCAAAGTTGGGATAAACTATGGGCCAAATGATGCTGTCAAGTGCCCTTACTTGAGGACCAGAACTGTTTATCTTGAAAACATGCATGTGATGACAATATGCAATGATCAGAGGGGTTCTGTCTGCTTGTCGCTATAACAGAGTAAGATTTTTTCTACATGTCTTTGCAATTCTTAAGCTGATTTCTTGTGGTGCACATCACATTCCAGTTTAATACTTATTCAATAATGTGGTATATGAAGAAATTTATTTGGTCTTTCTCCATTGTGCACTGTTCCTGCCACAGAGCTCCTACAACACTTGTTATCTCCTGAGTGATAGTAATATCTTGTGTGTTGTCATAAGGAGCCCATTTTTTAGCACCCCTTAATTTATGCTAAAGACTTGTGTTGGGGTGGAGGCCCTAAATACAGTCAGGATGGGGAATGGTCATCAGAAACGAGAATTAGAGGGTTAGAACTTGGAGCCCCACCCACCAATCTCCAGGAGAGTGTGCTGGAGGATAAAAAAGATCTATATATCCTTTTAGATGTAGAGGTCTGTAAAAACTCTTGAAAAGGAGACGTGAGGAGCCTCCAGGTCTGTAAACATGCCTGGAGGGGGGCACACCTCAGTTCCATGAGGACAAAAGCTCCTGCACTGGGGACCCTACTGCACCTCCCCTATGAGTCCCCCTAGAGCGACTATAGGACATCGGGATATATTCTGGGTCCCCCTATGTACTTCATCTGCCTCTAAACATATTTCCCTGAGTTCTGTGAGCCACCCTGGCAAGACAATCCAGCAAGAGGAGGGGTCAGGGTATCTGCTCATTTACAGCCAGTCACTGTGAAGCACAGGTGACAACCTGGATTTGAGACTGGCATCTGAAAGGCACAGTCCTGTGGGATCTGGTAAAATCTTCAGCTAGATAGAGACAGAATTAATTCCTTGGCAGTGTTGATGAATACACATATCAAATACGAGTGCGGAGTGGATCTGTAGGCGGGGGAAGATTGTTGTATGTCCCCACCAGTCACCATCACACATGCCTGCAGGAGAAAAGCCTTATCACCTGTGTCACCGCTATCTAGTGTGCAGGATTATGGGCCAGAGTGACCGGTTGGACAGTGTCAGAGACTCACTAGGCTGCACCCAGGAGATGGCAAACTCTAATGAACAAACCCCTCAGCAACTTCAACAATTAATAAGAAGGCAAGTGGGACCTGTGGGTTAACATAACTTTTGAGAGAGCAACTGTAGGGCATCAGCATACGTTCTGGGTCCTAGCTGCAATAAATATGGCTTAAGAAACAACATTTGTGACGCAATTGAGGAAATTAAGCATTAGGAATATGTCAGATTTTTAAAAATGTCTTATTTATTTTTGAGAGAGACAGAGAGAGAGAGAGACAGAGTGTGAGCGGGAGAGGGCAGGGAGAGAGACACACACACACAGAATCCGAAGCAGGCTCTGGTTCTGAGCTGTCAGCACAGAGCTCGATGTGGGGCTTGAACTCATGAACTGTGAGATCATGACCTGAGCCAAAGTCAGACGCTTAACTGACCGACCCACCCAGGCGCCCCAAGAACATATTTGCCAGATTTAAAAAATGTGTTGTCTGATGGCTATTGGGACTGTGAACCTGTTGAAAATATATCCTCCATGAGTTCTTCTGCATTAAGTGTAATGTCTAAGTAACGTACCGGCATATGTGAGGACAGATCATACAAAAATGGCTATGAAATGATAAGTAATGTTGGAAGACTGGGGAAGCTTCATTTTGCTTCATTACACAGTGTTTTCCTGTTTGGTGTATGGTTGCATATCGCCAGAAGAAATGATAAAATGTGGCTTGGTCTGTTCAGACTGCTGTAAGAAATTTTCACAGACGGGGTAGCTTATACACAACATAATTAATTCTCACAGTCTTGGAGACTGGATGTTGGGAGACCACGGTACCAGCATGGTGGGGCCAGGGCTCTCCTTGGGGTGCTGACGTTCTCTGCGTCCTCAACATGGTGGAAGGGGCCATGGGTCTCTCTGCAGCCTCCCATAGAGCAGTGATCCCATTCAGGAGGGCTCCACCCTCATGACTTAAGCACCTCCCCAAAGCCTCACCCCCTAAGACCATCACCTTTCTATGATGTAGGATTTCAGCATATGAAATTTGGGGGAACACAAGGATTCAAACCCATAGCAGTACCATTGTGTCAGTAATTTTATCTTTTCAGAAGGAAGAAATCAAAAGGCTAACAGGGTACTTGTGGATTTGGCCTAGCGTGTAAGAAACTGGAAGTCGCCTCTCCATCCTAACAAGGAAAAAGCTGAACAAACCAACAAACTCTTCTCCGATTCCAAAAATAACTGCGGTCACAGGGAAAACTGCTGTGCCCCGGTTGAGACCAGCAGATACAGAGATCACAATATACTGAAGCAGAAATGCACATGTGGAATCAGTGGGAGCCCGTGCAGGGGTAGGGAGACTGAAATGTACTTGCCCAATTGCTGGAGTCTCAGTGGAAATGAGCCTGAGAGAGAAAACTTCCTGGGGAACCCAGCCCTGTGGAGAGCTCCCACACACTTGTAGAGTTCTACCTGATTCTCGCAGTGAGTATCCCGTGATGTTCTGTGATCTTCTGCGACAGGAGAAAATCCTGTGCTCCAACAGCAGAAAGGAAAAGAAACCATTTTCTTCTTCTTTTTCTTTGAATGTTACCTGTTTTCTTTGTTTCTTTGTTTGTTTGTTTGCTTTTTTAAGTAAGCTCTGTGTCCCAGGTGGGGCTTGAGCTCATGAGCCTGAGATCGAGAGCCACGTGCTCTACTGACGAAGCCAGGCAGATTCCCCCAAAGAAACCATTTTCAAATATGCCAAGGCATGGTTCTCTGCAAAGTCTGCTTGCAGAAAAAACTGTTTGTTTTGATTTGAGGCAAATTAATGCTCTGAGACTGAATTTGTCTTTATTTAACAGAGGTTCACGGTGGGAATTTCACAAGCTAGTGACCTACGAGGTAATCTCTTAATAAGCCAAGGAAGAAAATAACATATCCAAATCAATAGTCAACTAATCACACTATTGTAGCAGGCAGAAGGAGATGAAAGGAGTAACGTCCACATGTAGTGGAGGCAAAACTTGTTCTGAGTTAGTACTATGGAGAGACGGCAAACCCATAGCTGATGTCCAGCCGCCAGCGCAAAGGGAAGTCCCCTGTTCCTAGAACATGTTGCTAGGGAACGATGATGCCAGTGTTGATGGGCTAGTGGATCTCCTTCCAGGGCCACTGTGGTCTTCCCCACTGGTGTAAAAGAGTGGCCTTTACTATGGCAGGAGCTAATGCCCTAAGGTCTTTGGAGAGCTATTCAGATGAGCAGTTAGCCTTGCCCAACCCAGCACTCTGGGATGGTCTTCACCAACTCTCAGGAGTTTTGGTCTAAATGGCCCGTAGCCATATTTGCTCCTTCCTATGTTTTTATTGCAAAGTCCCGGCAGGAACCCTCAGCACCTGGGCTACTGAGTTATTATTGGTGAGAACAGATGAGTTGATGACGTCTTGATGCAAGAAACCTCATTCTTTTGTCAAAACACATTACTTCTAAAGGCAGATTCATTTTCGTCATCAACGAATGGCTCTAAATCATACCAAACCAATATGCACACTATTTGAGCAGAGCCTAAGTTGCTCAGGATTTACCAGAGCCTAGGTGAACAGAGGGAAGAGAAATATACCTACCTCCAGGCCACTCGATCCACCCTGTCCCAACCAAGGTGTGGGGGGACACTGACAAGGCACAGTGCAGAAGCACAAACTCACTATAAGACTTGAGACCTCTATTTTATGTCAGTAAATTCATTCCATAAAAGAAAATAAATCTTTGGGGCACTTGGGTGGCTCAGTTGTTAAGCCTCTGACTTCGGCTCAGGTCAGTATCTCATGGCTTGTGAGTTCGAGCCCCACGTCAGGCTCTGGGCTGACAGCTCAGAGCCTGGAGACTGCTTCTACGCTCTCTCTGCTCGTTCCATGCTCATGCTGTGTCTCTCTGTTTCTCAAAAATAAATAAACATTAAAATTTTTTAAAAAATAATAAAATAAATCTTTAACCTACAAACAAAACCTCTTAATCTCAGAAACTGTGAAGATCCACTCATAAGGAACTCAAAGGTTAAAGAGGAAATTTCTGTGCCAAACAAATCATAACACTGTTCCAGGCATAAAACAAGACAAAACCAAACAGACCCCTAGTCACAGACGCCGTAATAGTCCCCTTCTCCCCACACTAACGCCGCTCCTGTCTACACCAGTCCCGTTCATGGAGTACTTCACACATAGACCTCAAGACAATATCACAAGGCGTGATGAATGTAAAAAGTCTGCAGAGACCAAGCAAGCCTTCGAACCAGGCTCACACTAGACAGGGATGTGGAAGTGGGACACTAGGAATAATGTTGTTGTTGTTGTTGTTGTTGTTGTTGTTGTTGTTGAGACAGAGCAAGAGCAGGGGAGGGGCAGAGAGAGAGGGACACACAGAATCCGAAGCAGGCTCCAGGCTCTGAGCTGTCAGCACAGAGCCCGACGAGGGACCCAAACTCACAAACCGCGAGATCATGACCTGAGCCGAAGTTGGACACTTAACCGACTGAGCCACCCAGGCTCCCCAGGAGGTTAGGAATTTAAAACAATTGTGATTAAGATGCTAAGGGCTGTACTGGATAAATTAGACAGCATGCAAGAACAGACGGGTTATGTAAACTGAGATGGAAATTCCAAACGAACAACCCTCCCACCCCCACCCCAAAAAACAAATACTGGAGATCAAAAGTGTCACCGAAATGAAGAATGCTCGGGTGGGCTTATCAGTAGACTACACGTAGCTAAGCAAAGAATCTGACCTGAAGATATCCCAGAATAACCTCTAAAACTGGGAAAAAACAAACAGAAAAGCTTGGAAGAGAAACAGATGACACAGCTGTAGGACAACCACAGAAGCTGTCAATTACCAGTTCCAGGAATAATAGAACAAAGAGATACAGGACAGAAGAAACTGAATCAAGAATTTCAACTAAATCCAAATTGCATCAGTCTTGAAACTGAATCAGTCTCTTTTTGGAATGCTTTCCAAAACAGAACGTAGCACCCTAAAATGGCTTCACTGATGCTCTCTCCTCAGTATTTAAAGAAGAAATTGTACCAATTCTCTACAATCTCTTCAGAGGGAGAAGCAGAGGGAATAAGCCCCAACTCCTACGATGCTAGCATTGCCCCAGTACCCAAATCAAACAAAGCCGTGACAACGAAGAAAACTATAGACCCAGTCTCTCATGAAGACAGATGCAAAAATCCTCACCGGGATGCCACCACATACCTGTTAGAGTGAGGAACGGGAATGCTGAAGACAGCACATGCCGGTGAGGATGGGGGACAGCGTGAACTCTCATTCCTTGCTGGTGACAACAGCACAGCCATTTTGGAAGACGCTTGGGTGGTTTCCTTCAGAACTAAAGTTACTCTTACCATACAACCTGGCAACTGTGCTCCTTCGTATTTACCCAATGGAGTTGAGAACAGGACCACTCGGGGCGCCTGGGTGGCTCAGTCGGTTGAGCTTCCGACTTCGGCTCAGGTCATGATCTCGCAGTCTGTGAGTTCGGGCCCCGCCTGGGGCTCTGTGCTGACAGCTCAGAGCCTGGAGTTGCTTCGGATTCTGTCTCCCTCCCTCTCTGCCCCTCCCCCGTTCATGCTCTGTCTCTCTCTGTCTCAAAAATAAATAAACATTAAAGAAAATTAAAAAAAAAAAAGAAAGAAAACAGGGCCACTCAAATATCTGCCAGTAATGGTTCCTAGCATCTTATTCAAAATTGCTAAAACTTGGAAGCAACCAAGATGTCTCCTTAGTGGGTGAATGGATCACATTGATATGTGCAGACAAGGATATTATCTAGTTCTGAAAAGCAATGAACTATCATGCCATGAAAAGACACGGAGGGATCTTAAAGTGCATATTAAGTGCGTAAGTGAAAACAGACATCTGAAGAGGCTTCATACTGGGGGGCGCCTGGGGGGCTGAGTTGATTGAGAGTCTGATTTCAGCTCAGGTCATGATCTCACAGTTCGTGGGTTCAAGCCCCACTGTGAGGCTCTGTGCTGACAGCTCGGAGCCTGGAGCCTGCTTCAGATTCGGTGTCTCACTCTCTCTCTCTGCCCCTCCCCTGTTCACGCATGCGCGCGCTCTCTCTCTCTCTCTCTCTCTCTCTCTCTCTCAAAAATAAATTTGAAAAACATTAAAAATAATTAAAGAGGATTCATACTGTAGGATTCCAGCTATAAGGCATTCTGAAAAGGGCAAAATTATTGAGAGAATAAAGGATCAGTGGTTCCTGGGCAATGCGTGAGCAAGAGAGGGATGGATAGATGGAATCAGAGAATTTTTAGGGCAGTGAAAATATTCTATGTGATACTGTGTTATATATTACGAGTTGTTCGGACTCTAATGTACACACCAAGAGTGAACCCTCATATGCACAATGGACTCTGGGTGATAATGATAATCAAAGATCACAAATGTATCACTCTGGTGGGGGACCTTGATAATGGAGGAGGAAAGGCACTGCATGCATGGGGGCAGGGGATACGCAGGAGATGCCTACCCTCCTCCTAATTTTCCTATAAACCTAGAAGCGCTCTAAATAAATTAAAACTTTTTTTGAAGTTAGTCATGTTTTTAAGTAATCTCTACACTCAGTGTGAGGCTCAAATACAGGAACCTGAAATCTAGTCACGTGCTCTTCCAACTGAGCCAGCCAGGCACCAGCAAAAATACAGTTATGCGTTTGCATTTACTTATTTTAAGAGAAAGAGCACGTGAGCAGGGGAGAGGGACAGAGGGAGAGAATCTTAAGCAGGCTCCACCCCGAGCATGGAGCCGGATGCAAGGCTCAGTCTCACGACAGTGATCATGACTGGAGCAGAAATCAAGAGTCAGACAGTTAAGTCACTGAGCCATCCAGGTGCCCCTAAAGTTTTTAAATTAAAAACAAAAACAAGTAACATGAAACAAAACATTGAAGTGAGAGTTAGTAGCCTGGATTTTACTTCCCATCTTGCAAGTCACTTCTGCTTCTTGGGCCCTAATTTAATTATCTGCAAAGGAAGGAAGTGGGCCTTGTGTTTTGTAAGGCTTTTTTGCATTCCCCCTTTCTGTGGTAATACTAATTGTTTCTACTTTAAAGCTACAAAGGGCTATCTCAATCTTTGTAGGATTTGTCTACTACATCAAATAAAATGGAATAACACACACATTAATAATGGCTACTTAAAAAGACAAGAAAGTTTTACGTTTTAAATATCTTTTAAACAATTTAATTTAGGCATAACTGTCCTCAACTGTTCATATCTAGAACGTATGTTTTGTCCTTTTCATGCTTACGGTATGAAAAGCTTCCTTCTGTCCTTTTGAGTTTATCCTCCTCACCATATGATATTACTCATAACATGACATATTCTACCCATTATAATGGCATTTCCAAGTATATTCCCCAAACGGAGAAGGCTATCATTTTATGGTCATTCTTCACTCATCTACCCCCATCCACTTAGGAGTTTAAATTTGATCCCAGACGTGATGTCGTTACTCACCTAACCCCTTCAGAATGTGTTTCTAAGATGGAAATGCTCTTGTATGACTCCAAAAACTTTATTACACACAATCAAAATATTTGAACCTACGATATATCATTTTAAGTGCTGGGGTTTGTCAGTTGTGCTCCTTATTTAATGCAGATTGGTTCCAATCAGGATGGAAAATTTAGCCTTAGGCAAGTATCTGCAAGGCTTCTAACCTGTATGTACCACTGACCATTTGTTAACTTTTATTGTTCACTTGATAAAGTGCTCGGCCTTATGTCTATTCGAATTTGCTACAGTGTAGATGCGGCTTCTTGACTCCATGCCCAGCCTCCTCCCGTATTTTGTATTTTGAGTCCAAGAGCTTTGCTCAACATCATGCAACATGAGGGAAACGCACCTATACCACGGTGAGATACTGCTACACGTGTACCAACTGGGTTCACATTTAAAAAGACTAACCGGGGGCGCCTGGGTGGCGCAGTCGGTTGAGCGTCCGACTTCAGCCAGGTCACGATCTCGCGGTCCGTGAGTTCGAGCCCCGCGTCAGGCTCTGGGCTGATGGCTCGGAGCCTGGAGCCTGTTTCCGATTCTGTGTCTCCCTCTCTCTCTGCCCCTCCCCCGTTCATGCTCTGTCTCTCTCTGTCCCAAAAATAAATAAAAAATGTTGAAAAAAAAAATTAAAAAAATAAATAAATAAATAAAAATAAAAAGACTAACCGTACCCACTCCTAGCAGAGATACCAGAGAAATGGAACTCTCATCCACTGCTAGTGGGAATACAAGAGGAAGAATCATTTTAGATGACAATCTGGGGTCCCTTAGAGGCCCTACATTCACCCACACGCTGACTCCAGGATTAACACAACAGAGAGGACCCTGTCAGTATGAAGAACTGTATCCAATTTCTGCAGCATTTTTACTTGCAGCAGCTGAACCTGGAAACAAATATCCACTCACAGGAATAAATAAGTAAATAGCGTCGTATCGACAGGACACTCTTCTCAGCGATATAAAAATGAACTGCTCGTACAGGCACCACTGATGAATTCCAAAATAAGTGCCACGTGAGGGCACCCGAGGAAATGGACTAAAGACTTTAAGACTTCAATCATACAAATTCTAGAAAATGCAAACTCATCTCTGATAATGACAAGTCAATGGCTGCCTCGAGGATGGATTATCAGGGAACACAAATAAATATGGGGGTGTGGGAAGGTTTATGGTCATGATCGATGGCTTCATGGGTTACGTGAATGTCAAAACATCAAACTGCATAATTTAATGATGGAAACTGCATGTCATTTGTTTTTTTTTTTAATTTTTTTTCAACGTTTTTAATTTATTTTTGGGACAGAGAGAGACAGAGCATGAACGGGGGAGGGGCAGAGAGAGAGGGAGACACAGAACCGGAAGCAGGCTCCAGGCTCCGAGCCATCAGCCCAGAGCCTGACGCGGGGCTCGAACTCACGGACCGCGAGATCGTGACCTGGCTGAAGTCGGACGCTTAACCGACTGCGCCACCCAGGCGCCCCTGCATGTCATTTGTACCTTACTGAAGCTTTAACAATAAGGTTCACATTAAAAGTCTGGATTGCCATGAACTACTGGGACCTCATGAAAATAAACAGCTTCTGCACAGTGAAGGAAACAGTCAGCAAAACTGAAAGGCAACTGACAGAATGGGAGAAGATATTTGGAAATGACATATCAGATAAAGGGTTAGTATCCAAAATCTACAAAGAACTTATCAAACTCAACACCCAAAAAACAAGTAATCCAGTGAAGAAATGGGCTAAAGACATGAATAGACACTTCTCCAAGGAAGACATCCAGATGGCCAACCGACACATGAAAAAAATGCTCAACATCACTCATCATCAGGGAAATACAAAGCAAAACCACCATGAGATACCACCTCACACCTGTCAGAATGGCTAACATTAACAACTCAGGCAACGACAGATGCTGGCGAGGATGCAGAGAGAGAGGATCTCTTTTACACTGCTGGTGGGAATGCAAACGGGTGCAGCCACTCTGGAAAACAGTATGGAGGTTCCTCAAAAAACTAAAAATAGAACTACCCTGTGACCCAGCAATTGCCCTACTAGGCATTTATCCACGGGATACGGGTGTGCTGTTTCGAAGGGGCACATACACCCCATGGTTTATAGCATCACTATCAACAACAGCCAAAGTATGGAAAGAGCCCAAATGTCCATCGACGGATGAGTGGATAAAGAAGATGTGGTGTATATATACAATGGAGTATTACTTGGCAATCAAAAGGAATGAAATCTTGCCATTTGCAACTACGTGGATGAAACTGGAAGGTATTATGGTAAGTGAAATTAGTCAGAAAGACAAAAATCATATGAGTTCACTCATATGAGAACTTTAAGAGACAAAACACATGAACATAAGGGAAGGGAAACAACAATAATATAAAAACAGGGAGGGGGGCAAAACAGAAGAGACTCCTAAATATGGAGAACAAACTGAGGGTTGCTGGAGAGGTTGTGGGAGGGGGGATGGGCTAGATGGGTAAGGGGCACTAAGGAATCCACTCCTGAAATCATTGTTGCACTATGTGCTAACTAATTTGGATGTAAGTTTTTAAAAATAAAAATTAAATTAAAAAAATAAAATAAAGTAGAGGAAAGAAAAGGAAAAAAAAGTCTGGATTGCCTACACTTCAGATATCAAGTTGGGCCACCATACTGACTCCACCATGTGTGTCCTCATCAGAAGACATAGGTGTCAGCGGCAGGAACATTAGGTGAGCAATGAAGGTGTTTCCGTGTCATTCAACAAAGACACTGGCTGGGTCAAAAAGGCCTCACTGTTGAACTAAGAGCTCTCTCCTGTCTCTGTCCTCATTTTGCTGCCATCTATAACAGACTTTGCTGAACAGCCCAGAGGGGACACAGGAATCCACAAAACCTTGAGATTATTTTTTCTGACAGGCCCTCAGCTCCACAAGACAGACCCTTCTGGAGGTCCTGAGATTTTCTGTACCTGCTCATCCTTCAAGGTCATAGTGCCTAAATACTGTGGGTGCCCTTTTCAGAGAGGATCACTCCAGTTTGTTGGTCTCCTGCACTCTCTATTAATCCAATTTGTGTCACAGTGATCATGCCCATGGCCCTCATAGTCTTAAAACCAGTGATGCTACCTACAGAATTCAGGACATCAAGGCCTGTGGCTGTGCTGCCAGGCCTGGGGAATAGATTTCCTTCAAGAGCACCGGGCACTCACTATACCATCAATATCCCTTGTGAACAAGACAACAACTTTATGTTGCTTAGAAGCCCTGCAGGTTGTCCTAACAGCCAACAACTGCCACTCTTCGGATTGAAACTCTGACCCTACAAAATACCCTGGCATCCAAGTATAAATTAGGATCACAGAGCCTTTCAGCCTTCCCTGAAAGTCTTCAAGCAGCCATACAAACTAAACTCTGACTGGAGAGCTATCTTCTGCCGTCACACTGTCCCTTCTAAGGCACACGAATCTGTTCACATGCTCATGCTAGCAAACACAGTTAACTTCATACACGCACACAGTGAATGGAATCCCCACGATTAACAGTGATTTAACAGTAAGACCTTTATTATGGTACAAACAAGAGCAATGGGAGGGTGACTGCTGGGTTGGTGACTTGGGAGGCTGGGATTTCCATCTCTAGAGTCACGAGGACAATAACAGCCCTGAGACATGCAGTCCACCTTTTCAATGCACCAACAGTCCTCTAGGCCAAAACTGGGTGAGATCCATGCCCTACCTCCTCAGAGAGGAGAAGTGGGGAAGGAGCAATGCTGGGGCAGTTCATGGTCATCTGGGACCTGCCCTGACATTGGAGCATGGCCCTGGGCAGGTTAACAAAGTGCACTGCAGCTGCCACATGCCTGGGGTTCCTGTGGATGTTTAGATGTATGAGGTTCAACACAGGCAAATGGCACCTTCCGAAAGGCTCTCCTCCAGCGCTGTCACACTGAACACCTAAATGCTGTATACCTGCACATTTCAGGTAGGTCTCCCATTTGAAATTTGTCATCTCCGATGAGCTAAGTCCTTTGGCTGAAGGCTTTCTCACAGTCACTGCATTTCTAAGGCCATTCTTCAGTGTGAGTTCTCTGGAGTGCACCGAGGCTAGACTTCAGTCAGCCCCTTCTCCCATCGGCCACATTCCCGGGCCTTCATCTGATGGGACATTGTGATGTTCTAGGAGCTTGGACACGGACGTAAATATTTCCCACCTTCAAAACTCATAAAGCCTTTCTTCTGGTGTGAATATTTGAACGGTCACGGAAATGGAAGACACGGGTAAACGTTTCCCAAATTCACCGTACTCCTCAAGCCCTTACCCGGTGTGCACTTTCCGGTGCTTAATGAGGCTGGAGCTATGGCTAAAGGACTTCCCACATTCGCTGCACTCATAAGGCCTTTCTCCAGTGTGAACTCTCCTGTGTTTAATGAGGCTAGAGTTCTGAGTAAAGGATTTTCCACATTCAGCGCACTCGTAAGGCCTCGATCCAGTGTGTACTCTCTGGTGTTTTAGGAGACTGGAACTGTAAGTAAAGAATTTCCCACATTCGCTGCACTCATAAGGCCTCTCTCCAGTGTGAACTCTCCGATGTTGAAGAAGCGCAGAGCTTTGGCTAAAGGATTTCTCACATTCGCTGCACTTATAAGGCCTTTCTCCGCTGTGGACTCTTCGGTGTTCGATGAGGCTGGAATTCTGAGTAAAGGATTTTCCGCATTCGCTGCACTCGTAGGGCCTTGATCCTGAGTGAACTCTCTGGTGTTTTATGAGGCTGGAGTGGTAGGTAAAGAACTTCCCGCATTCGCTGCACTCATAAGGCCTCTCTCCAGTGTGCACACTCCGGTGCTGAAGGAGCGCAGAGCTTTCGCTGAAGGACTTCCCGCATTCGCTGCACTCGTACGGCCGTTCTCCAGTGTGAATTCTCCGATGTTTAATGAGGTTGGACTTGTTGCTAAATAATTTCCCACATTCGTCACACTCGTGAGGCCTTGCTCCAGTGTGAACCCTCCGGTGTTGAATGAGGCTGGAGCTTTGCCTAAAGGACTTCCCACATTGCCCACACTCATAAGGCTTTTCCCCAGTGTGCACTCTCCAGTGGTCACTGAGGCTGTAGCTTTTGCTAAAAGATTTCCCACATTCACTGCACATGAAGCATCTTTCTCTGCTGAGGTGTCTCTGGTGACGAACAAGGGTGTGTCTGCAAGTGAGGTCCTTGGCGCCCTCTCCCGAGGTGCACGGAGTTCTCCTTCCGTGAGAGGCCGCCCCGCACTCAGCTCTCCTGTCTGACTTCTCCCTGGTGTGTGTGGCCCGATCCTGGAGGAATCTCGAGCTCGTCAACAAGTCCCTCACAACCTCGCCACAGGAAAAGGGCTTCCCGGACACACAGAATGTGTAGTCCTTCCAAGAAGAGGCTCCGCCCCTGTTGCTCCCGAAGCATTTCTCTCCAGTGCGCTGCTGCTGGTGCCCCAGGTCTGTGTCGAAATACACCTGTGTGTCACACGCCCCCATCTTGTGCACTTTCTGTCCACCAGGTGTCGCGTGGTGCTCGGTCGACTGTAAAAGTTCCCCCAAGTCCGGGACACACACCTCACGAGGGGGGGCCTTCTGGGAGGCCACAGCCGCCTTGGAAGTCCTGCCCCGTGACACTCCTTGTACAGAAACGCTCTGCTCGGGTGCCTCCTCGTCCCCTGCTCCATGCCAGCAGCCTGAAAGCAGGAAATGCTGGTGAAGCGCGGGCTGACTTTGACGGGAGGGAGGCTAGTACACGAGCTACGAATGTGTGGCCAACAAACCCGGGAACCCATGCACGGGCCTGTCTGCAGGACCACAGAGTTGGCTGAGGTTGAGGATGGGGCTGCTCAGCAGTAGTGGGGTACAAAGAACACTGAATGAGAGAGGCCTTCTGAGATGAAGGCCAGGCATGTGGCGGGACAGAGAGGAGGCAAAAGGTCTACAATTCAGTCCTCTGCAAACAACTTTCCAAAGGAACTTATCGTGATGACACCAATGCCGTGCAGAAGGGTGTGTCAAGGCTCAAGGAAACAGGACTGTGACAGGGCAGGTGGAGTTCAGGGACGGCTTAAGAACACGGCCACACCTCATGACAGAATACACAGCGGCCACTGTGCAGAGTGCTGCAGGTGGAGTGGTGAGAAAAACCGGTGCCATATGGAGCCCAGAGCTGTGACGCTCACCCCGGGCTGGAAGTTAGAGTAGAACTGACAAGTAACAGGGATGACATTCGGCAAAGAGCCATAAAAGGGCAAGGAAGGACAGAAATGAAGTACGGCCACTGGCTTCAAAGTACTAGTCAAAGAGAATAGGCTTTGGGGGCAATCTGAACCCAACACTGACGTCGTCTTCCTCCAGGCGCCACTCTGCAGGGCCTGGCTGCCTCTGAGCCATCCTGTGGGTGGGTCACCGGACCTACTGTGAACCACCACAGGCTCCCCGATCCAGCCCCACTCCCACCACGAGCAAGGATATGGCACCTTCGTGATACAGGTACTAAGGAGAAGGAGCGGACAGATGAGTGGCCACCAGCAGCCTAGAACAGCCCAGCGCATGACAGCCTATGGGAAAGAGAACTAAAGAGTCCCCGGACAACTCTGGAAGGGGGTCTCGTGAGAACAGCCCATGGTCCGTGGAAGCAGTAACTCTGGCGGAGAAAGCAATTGCGGGCACAGGCAGGCACGGCGAAGCGTCAGCTAGAGAAGGCAGCTGACCTGGAGCATGCAGATGCCTTGCACGTGGACGAAGTCACCCAGGCAGGAAGAGGGTAGTGAAGCTGGTGTCCGTTAGGTCCACCGCAAGACTCCACCCTCTTCCCTGCACGTCAGCACGAAAGCCGGTCCCACTCCAGGAAGGAGGGCAGTGCACAGACCCCAGCCTTACCTACTACAGCACCCACCCAGGGAACTGGGGAAGGAAGCAGTGCTCGTGGTCCCAAAGTAAAGACAGATTGCTGCTGGGGACATGGGGAGGGCAGAGACTAGCCCAGGGCACAGGGGTGGGTTTGAGGGTCTTACCCAAGGAGGTTATATGTGCCAAGGTCTCCAGCATCACATCCTGGTACAGACATCTCTGAGCCTCGTCCAGGAGGCCCCATTCCTCCCCGGAGAAGTACACGGCCACGTCTTCAAAGGTCACCCTGCCCTGGCATGATGGGGACAGATGAACCTTTCCCAAGATCCACAATCCCTTCCCCCACCCACCCCTAATCCATGCCCATCCTCCCCCATTCTCCCAACTCAGAGGAGAAACCAGGCCCCAGTGCTGGGAGCCACGGCCCTCTTCCCTCCTCATGGGCCCACTGATCACAGGGTTCTGCCGACACAAGAGGCTCGTGGACAAGTACGTACCCAAGTTGTGGACCTGGCACAGAGGATCCACCCACTCATACCAGGCCATTCTTCTGTGGTGGCCACGGTCACATAAGTCTCAATACCAGGTCCCCAGGCCATCAGGCACATTCCCTCCCTAACTACACACAATCCTGGAAACTGGATCTCACAACCACATGCCTATGGTCAACACCGCCTCACTGTCCCACGCTGTAGAAAGGTCTCCGGCCTCCCCATATGTGACTTGTATTGTAATCACTTCCTCTTCACCCCACTGGTGAGGGCGGGCGTCCCATCTTAGGGCAATGGGATGACTAAACACACGGCACCCGACCCCGTACAGAGGAGACGGACAGCACTTTATTACCCACAGGTATTCACCGCCTGGGAGAGGAGGACACTGCACCCAGATGGGCCCAGAGCGTGGTTGTTGTGTTCTGAAAGAGCGAACATGGGGCGCCTGGGTGGCTCAGTCAGGTGAGCGGCCGACTTCGGCTCAGGTCATGATCTCGCGGTCCCTGAGTTCGAGCCCCGCGTCGGGCTCTGTGCTGACAGCTCAGAGTCTGGAGCCGGTTTCAGATTCTGTGTCTCCCTCTCTCTGACCCTCCCCTGTTCATGCTCTGTCCCTCCCTGTCTCAAAAATAAATAAAAAACGTTAAAAAAAACTTAAAAAAGAAAAAAGAGCGAACAACCAGGAGCCGGAGGATGCAGGCTTCATTGGACAGAGAGGGTGGGGTGTCTCCTGCACTGTCAGAGGACGTTATCGGCCCGTCTGAGTCACTCCACGGGCTGGCAGGGAACTGAAACCCACACGAAGGGCTAAGCAGCACACGCACCTTCGAGGAGAAGGCTGTGTGGCCCGGAAACCTCACCGGCAGCAGAAGAGGGAGGAGGAGAACTTCCCCTCAGGCCAAGTGAGTCCCTCCGCCTTTCAGCACACACAGAGATAGGGCATCACAGGGGTCTTCGCTCTAGGCCTCACACCACAGTGAGCACCAGCTTCCAGAGTGTGCTCGGTAGAGACAAACAGGATCCAACGCCACTCTAGACCTGCCGTGGTTTCCACTAGTGGTGGCAGCCCCAAGATCCTTCTGGGCAGCCCACCCTGCCTCAGACCGGCAGGACCTAGTGTCCGTCACAGGTGACCAGGTCAGCAGGTCACAGGCAACCTTACCCTCCAGCATGAACGAACACTCCCCCCTCGCCCCAGCTGCACCAAAGTCCTCACACATCCTGGCAGAGTTCGCAGAGTGGAGAAGCTCCACAGGCTCAGGCCTGACTGTCGTCCTCTTGCTCTTGTCACTCCTCAGCCTCTGCATCCCTCTCGCGTCTACTCTTCTGCCAGAAACCGTGGCCACCTGCCCGCGCATCCTGTCCCCACACACTCTCCCTTCATGGCCATTACATCCCTCATCTCTCAAGTCACACCATCACCCAAGTATCGAGCCCGAACTCCCTTTCTCCCCCCTTCTTCCTGGCACCATAATCGCTTTACCTGCATAACCAGAAGACTGCTCCTCACAGATGTGACCCCCAGCTCACTCGCCTGGGGCCACACAGCAGCCACGATATTTTTAGAGGTCTCCCTTATGAACCCCCCGCCCCCCAGATTTCCGGTGCTGTGTGTTGGCTGCCTACTTAATGCGTCCACTCAGTGCTCCCAAAACATCTCCTGCCCACACATCACTCAAACTACCAACTTCCTCATCTCCATTGACAGCCTCATCCCCATGTCCATGTGAACAAAACCCTGGAAGTATCCCTGAATCCTTGTTTCACCCCGTGACAGGGTGAAACATTAGAAAATAGAGTTGTCACTTGAAACACACATCCCGACTCCAACGACCTGTAAGCCAGGGCCCTGGTCCAATAACCCTCACCGAGACTATGACAGTAGCCTCCTCCCTGAACTCGCAGTCTACACTTCATGCTATAGCGGGGTGGATCCCATGAGGCCCTTGGTAATGTCACGTCCCTGCTCACATCCAAGCTTCCCATTCCCACCACAAGAGGCACCCAACTTCTCAGGCAGTCGTTCCGGTCCTGACTCCTGTGCCCCTGCTCCTTGTTCCCAACCGAAACAAAGGGACCGTTCGTTTCCTGAATAGTTCCGGCTGGGTGTTAACTCCAGCGTGTGCACACCTCGCTACCAGGTCCTGGGACAACCGTCCCCACACCAATTACCACAAACGGAAACACCTTCATGTAACTCCTGGCATGGGCCTGGGGTTTCTCCAGGGTCTCCAGATCCCTAACTTGCGGAATGGCACCTAAGAGTCCAGGGGACACAACAATCCAGGATAAGGGGTTCGGGGCCAATCAGGGACTGGGGCCCCGCCCACCTGTTCGTGTAGGTTCCAAAAACGCCCCTGCAGCCCCGGGAAATGGGGGCGTGTCCAGTCTTGGACGCGGGAGGCCACGGCGGGTTCCAGGGATCGAGGCTCCCCGAACTCTTGCCGGCCCTGAAGACTACGACTCGACTCGGCTGGCAGTTCAGCCTCTGTGCCTCAGTGCTCTGCATCGCCCCTCACCACGCGTCCCTCCCCTGCAGCCCCCTCCCGCACCCCGTCACGCCGGCGCTGAGACACCGGGCCCCTGGCCGCGAGTGCCTTCCCGGCCCGGACACCGGACCTGGGCCGCAGGGACGCGAGCAGGCGCCCCGCGTTCGGGCCTCGAGGGTCTGGGTGGGGGAGGGCGGGGAGGGCCCTTGGGGCCGCGCGGTTACCTCAGCCGGGTCCCTGGGCGCGGCCACCGCCATCGGACTCTGTGGGTGGGCGGTGGTCACCCGGGCGGGCGGTCCCTGTCCCTCTCGGGTCGGGGTAGCTCGGGAGAAGTGGCGACCCCAACCCCTAACGGTTCAGCAGGGTTGGCGCCTCCTCTCGCACCTTCTTGGTCCGGTTATGTCACTGTGGAAGCGGAACTCCGGAACCTGTTACCAGGTGAGCAAAACTAAGAGTGCCAACATGGCCGCCCTCAGCGACAGCCGGAAGTCCCGCCCCGCCGAACGGGCTACACGGGAAGTCTCCTGTATTGAAGCTCTCATTGGAGAGCGACGCTGCCGCTTAGGCTCTGGGCTTTCTGGGTAAAGTAGTCTCCACAATTCCGAGGCCGCGGATCAAAGGGCCTCTTAGGGAAAGAGCCACCAAGGTCTCTGCTTGGAGGGCCTAAGGGAAAAGGCATATTCTGGTCGGCTTCTCTTCTCCTTTGAGAGAATGTAATCGTATATTTGCATAGGGCTCTCTGCCGCTGATCACCTAAGTGTCTGGACACAATTTTCACACCCAGGGAAGCTCAGCCTGCTCCCGGAGCCTAATACATCGTTGCTGATGTTTCGAGGGCTACAAGGAAAATAAACAAGTTGTTCCATGGAGTCTTTGAGATGAAAGATGTGTGCATGACCAGTGGAAGCTAATAAACATTATCCTATTTCAATTCACTGTCTCATAATGGTCCCACTGTTCGTTGTATTACCCCTGAACAATAGGCACGTGAGCAGACAGCCCCTAAGCTCTTGACCTGCCATGCATGGCCACAACAACCCATGACCATGAAGTTGCTCAGATCACTTCTACGAGACACTACCATACATGGCTCAGTCTTACTCTTATGAAGGCCCTGGGGTCATGCGTTCCACACTCCCTCTCCATGTGCACATCACTCTTTTTGCCACATGTCTCACAACTGTGCTGCCACACTACAGCCCCATCCTACCCATTACCATAGTCATCTTCTTGGCCTCTGTACTTGTTACTCAGCATATGTGGCCCAGAAAATGCTTGGCAGTTTGAAAGAGGATCCCAGACTATTATGGTCCCCGCTGACAGAGGCAGCCTTGAGTCCTATTATGAAGGCCTCCCTCCATGTTCCTTGCTTCAACCTTATTACCAACAGTTAAATCAGAGTTCAGATACCCGTGGTTCTCCTCCAGTTGCACTGCACTCGATGTCAGCGCAGATCCCCACAGGGGGCTCAGGGCTCAATCTCATGAACCACGAGATCATGACCAGAGCTGAAATCAAGAGTCAGAAGCCCAAGTGAGCCATCCAGGCCCCCCTCTCGTTTTTGCTGCTTCTTAATTGCCTTAGTTCAAAATAATTTCATGTTGAGTGATTTTGTGGAGTGATGGGAAGAGGACCTCTAGTTCCACTGGTGGAGTCAGAGCTCCACAAAAGAACTACACAAATGGTGAAGAGAATGTCAAAGAGCCCTAGGGACCCTGAAAACAAAAAGCAGAGGGAAGACACTAGGATTTGGGGCAACTTTAGATTGGGCAACCCAGAAAGGGCTCTAAGAGGAGGGGATAATGCAGTGAATCTGGAATAAACTTCAGGAGTGGCCATGTGGACAACAAATGAATAAAACATTCAAATCTTGACAGTGATTAGCGCCACAATGAGAGAAAACACAGGGCCTCTTGGGTATTTACATCCAAAAGGACACCTCATTTCTGCAATTATCATGGCCAAACAGTTTAATGGATGCACTTTCCAAAATTAACTAATTGCCTTAACCAGAGAAATGGATTGTCATGTACTGGTTTGGTGCAATTTCAAATCCAACTGCTTTTGACTAAGTGAAGTTGCTGCACCAGCCCTGGCTCGCCTGTGTACAAAGACCTAGTCATATTGAAATCAGGCTGTGCCTGCGCATAATTGTTACCTTAGAGTACGTGCAATGATACGTAGAGTTTTTGGAAATCCACGCATATTCCCAGAACCTCACTTGAATATTTAGTGCCCAAATTATAACCACCTTTCAGAATCAGAGCCCCATATACACCCGGTGGGACTCCGGTCCTCCTGACTGCACATGCTCTCCCTCGTCCTTGAGGTGGTACTTTTCACCTTGCAATAAAACTTTTTCTGTTGTTTACTCTGACTCACCCTTGAATTCTTTCTTGCCAGGAAGTCAAGAGCCCGGCACCAGCTGGTGCATGAGGTTTTAGGGCCCGAGAACTCTCCTAGTTTACAATATGACACCCAGGGAGGGAGATTGCTAGCATTCCCAATAAAATAGACAGCAAGGGCAGTGAGGGGACCTGCTTCAGGTCACAGCCCTGGTGAAGGGCTCAGGTGGATTGCACACTGAGGTCTCTGATCTCTGCAGCTGTGCGCTTCTCTGCGGTTCCCTCCATGCAGATGACACAGGGACAGTGGGATTGGGAGAAACTGCACTTCATACTTCCACACTGTGTCCCATTGGACTCCTCACTGGGAACTTAGCATATGATCTCTGGCCTGGATTCAGGACTTTAGGTTGGGAGAGACCCTCCAGGGCCCTCAGACTTAACATAATGGTTAGAGGAAGATGAAGTTTCCAGGAAAAACCCTCCTCTATATTAGGACACTAAATACATGAGGGTAGGGTTGGGGGTCTAGTGGAAGATGGCCCTGGAAACCCTCCACTTGCCTGCCCCGATGTATCAGTGCCACTGCAGCCACAGGAACTAGTGGTCAGAGGGGCCAACCAGAACGGGTGGCACAGCCTGAGCAGAATCCAACCCAGGTCCTACAAAGGGATAGAGACTGGTTTGTTCTTCCTCACTCTCCTTTCCAGCTCACTCTCAAAGAGCATCCTCATTGGGTCACAATACAACAGGAGATGGGATGACTCAAAAATTTTGTCCCAAGCAGCCAGAAGGATGGATTTGCTCTTGGCTGAGATGTTGAGACTGAGTATAGAGGAGGTTTGGAGGAACTATCAGAACTTTAGAAAAATATATATTCCCTTTTATATATCTATTAGACCATGGGTTAAATTTCAATACAATTAAGAAATAGAGGGGGGCATCTGGGTGGCTCAGTCGGTTAAGCATTTGGCTTCATCTCAGGTCATGATCTCATGGTTCCTGGGTTCCAGCCCTGTAACAGTCTCAGTGCTGTCAGCACAGAACCTGCTTCGGATCTTCTGTGCCCCTCCTTAGTCTCCCACTGCTCGCTCTCTCTCTCTCTCTCAACTAAATAAATAAATAAATAACTTAAAAAAAGTTTTAAAAAGAAATGGAGGGGCACTAGGAATTGATATCAGATATCAGATATCAAATCAGGAATTGATATCAGTTATTAATTAGTTGGGGAAAATTTTTTTTCATAAGAGTATTACAATATTTGGAGATTTCACTGAAAACATTAAAGGAAAATTTCAGCTCCCATCTTAGAGCTTAATATAAAGTAGAAACATTTTTAGCTCTTAGAACTAGTAAATAATGATTCAAATGTGAGGAAAAACAAATCTCCAATATAAATGTATTATAGTAGGTTTTTATAATCTTGGACTGGACAAATCATCAGTAAGTGTGAATAGGAATAGGGGCACCTGGGTGACTCAGTCAGTTAAGCTTCCAACTTTGGCTCAGGTCATAATCTCAAGGCTCATGAGTTTGGGCCTGAGTTGGGCTCTGTGCTGACAGCCCAGCCTGGAGCCTGCTTCGGATTCTGTGTCTCCCTCTCTCTCTGCCCCTCCCTGCTCATAGTCTTTCTCTCTCTCTCAAAAATAAACATTAAAATTTTTCTAAGTGTGAATAGGAAGACATAATAATAATTGGCATATTCAAATCCATAAAAGTAAAAATATGCTTAAAAGTGGAATATAACAAAACATAACAAAAACAAATTAAAAATAAAAATGTAAAAAAAATTATGTGTGAGATCACCTGGGTAGCTCAGTCATTACACATCCCACTCTTGATTTCTGCCAAGGTCATTATCTCACTGCTTGTGAGATAGAGCCACTTGTTGGGTTCCTTGCGCTGACAGTGTGGAACCTGCTTGGGATTCTCTCTCCCTCTCTCTCTGCCCCTGCCCTCCTCATGCTCTCTCTCTCTCTCTCTCTCGGTCTCTCTCTCTCTCTCACTCTCTCTCAAAATAAATAAATAAAATGTATGTGTGAGAGGTCATAACAGACTGTGTTATCTCAGAGCTGTAACTAATCACATTGGTAAAACACCAAATAAGACTGGCAATGTATGTGGATGGTAAATCTTTTTTCTTTTTCTTTTTCTTTC
Source organism: Neofelis nebulosa (assembly GCF_028018385.1). NCBI lineage: Eukaryota > Metazoa > Chordata > Mammalia > Carnivora > Felidae > Neofelis > Neofelis nebulosa. The sequence goes on from NC_080798.1 coordinate 1,129,812, forward strand.
TTTTCTTTTTTTTTTTTTTTTGAGAGAGAGAGAGTGAGCAAGAGTGTGAGCAGGGGAGAGGGGTAGAGGAAGAGAGAGAATCTTAAGCAGTCTCCACGCCCAGAATAGAGCCCAACTCAGGGCTGGATCCCACAATCCTAGGAATAACGAATGACCTGAGCTGAAATCAAGAGTCAGAGGCTTGGGGTGCCTGGGTGGCTCAGTCAGTTAAGTGTCTGACTCTTGATAGTAGCTCAGGTGGTGATCTTAAAGTTGTGGGATTGAGCCCAGTATCAGGCTGTGCACTGAGTGGAGCCTGCTTGGGATTCTCTCTCTCTCTCTCTCTCTCTCTCTCTCTCTCTCTCTCTCTCTCTCTCTCCTTTCCCCACCCCCCAATAAAGAAACAAACTTAAAAAAAAATCAGAGGCTCAACCTGATGGGGTTTGGGGGTGATGGTGGGGCTCAGAGCCGATGGCCAAGAAAGAATTCTTGAAAACGTCCTTGGTGCAAAAAGGTGATTTTATTAAAACACGGGGACAGGACCCGTGGGCCAGAAGAGCTGCACTGGGACTGTGCAGAGTGCTTATATACTGTGGAGTTGGGAGAGGTAAAGCCAAGAGGGAGTTTCTTAAAGGTATTTCCATATGCTAAAGAGGATTTACAGATTGGGGGAAGCCCAGCTATTGTCAAGCTAAGAATGTTTTCCCCTCTAGCAAAGCATTATCATTAAGACAGTAGGGAGTTCCTAGAGATTAGGCCATTGATGAGATATTTGTAAACTGATGAAGACTCTATCGGTTTAAGCGTTTGTTTTGTGTTCTTTCCTTTCTTCTTGGGCAGCCAGGAGGGCCTGAGGAATGTCACACATATCCCACCTGCGAGTGGGGGTGGGGTTGTGCTAGCTTGTACTTGGCCTTCAGCTTGCCTTATGGTCCCTCATCAAACCGACCAAGCCATCCAGGTGTGCCCTGTGAATGGTAATGCTTAGAGGAAAAATAATGATAAACACATGAAAAATGTCAAAGAAATGCTAACTAGAGTTAAAATAACATTGTATGTTTTATTTTTTTTTCCTTTTTTTAAAAAAATTTTTTAACGTTTATTTATTTTTGAGACAGAGAGAGACAGAGCATGAACGGGGGAGGGTCAGAGAAAGAGGGAGACACAGAATCTGAAACAGGCTCCAGGCTCTGAGCTGTCAGCACAGAGCCTGACGCGGGGCTTGAACTCACGGACCGCAAGATCATGACCTGAGCCGATGTTGGACGCTCAACCGACTGAGCCACCCAGGCACCCCAGACTCGGTAACATTTTAAACATGTTTTTCCAGGATATTAAATTTAGAAATAATTGAAACAAAGCACTAGGGGTTTCTTGAACTTATATTTCAATTATTTTCAGTATATTATATGTAATAAATAACCAAAATAAAGAGACTGTGTCTTTTGATAAGTAACCATGGGAACAGAATTGTAAATATGGCAGAACATATCCCACTAGCAATGACCTTCCATATACTGTGCATATTGACTAGTAAGATTTTTATTTTTTTTATTTTTATTTTTTTTTTATTTTTATTTTTTTTTTTTTAATTTTTTTTTTTTTCAACGTTTTTTATTTACCTTTGGGACAGAGAGAGACAGAGCATGAACGGGGAAGGGGCAGAGAGAGAGGGAGACACAGAATCGGAAACAGGCTCCAGGCTCCGAGCCATCAACCCAGAGCCTGACGCGGGGCTCGAACTCACGGACCGCGAGATCGTGACCTGGCTGAAGTCGGACGCTCAACCGACTGCGCCACCCAGGCGCCCCTGACTAGTAAGATTTTTAAAACAAATGGAACCAATAATCAATCCAGCAAACAGGTTAGATAAAGGCAAGTCAATGGATATTTCACTGAATATTTTTTTTTAAAGAGTTGATGTTTTTTAAAGTTTATTTCTTTATTTTGAGAGAAAGAGAGAGAGAGAGAGAGCAAGCAGGGGAGGGGCAGAGAGAGAGAGGGAGAGAATCTCAAGCAGGCTCTGTGCTTTCAGTGCAGAGCCCCACTCAGGGCTCCATCCTGAGAACTGTGAGATCATGACCTGAGCCGAGATCAAGAGTTGTAGTCTTAACTGACTGAGCCAGCCAGGAGCCCCAATTTTACTGAATATTTACAAATATTTATAAATTTATAACTGAGGGTGAAATGTGTCTTGTGGATCCTTATGAATTTAGAAGTGTCCATTCCCTTGGGTTGGAAGGTTGAAGGGAGGAGTGGGTGAGTATACCAGAGGGAACTGTTAAGAAAAGAGACAAGGAGCCCCAAATAGAGTCACTTGTCCTAAGCCCGTGTCATCAAACTAACACTTAATACCTAACTCAATTTTGGTTTCAACCTCTCCCAGGTGTGGAATCTTAAGCTGGTCAATCTGGAATTACCTGGTCGGCACTAGTGAGGTAATCTGCCTGATAGAGCTCTACTGTCCCCCAAAGGAAGGTCACCTTGCCTGAAACAATCTACTTTTTGTTAGTAACTTCCTTGTCCTATCCTTTCTGCCTATAAAAGTCTTCCAGTTTGTACAGCTCCTTGGAGCTCCTTTCTGTTTACTGGATGGGATCCTGCCTGACTCATGAATCATTGAATAAAGCCAGTAAGATCTTTAAAACTTACTCAGTTGAATTTTGTTATGTAACAGATCAAAACCTCAAAGCTATACACGAATGAATTTGTCTAACATTTTATAAACCCACTTAAGGTTGAAATGAGACATTGAAGAAATCATGAGTGGAATGAGATATGTAACAGACTAGAAGAGTGAAGCAAAATAAAAGAAGGGGAGAGGGAAATTGGAGGACCAAGTTGGAAATGAAATCATAGAATGAATTGAAATAAAGAGAGAAATCGGCAGATGTGGTATGGAAATTATGGAAGTTCATTTGGTTCAGAGAGCACATTATGATGTTGCCAGACTGGGGTCCTTGGACACAGCAATGGTAGAAACAAAGCTGGACCCACAATTTAAAAGCACAGAGAGGGTTCCTGGGCAGCTCCGTCGGTTAAGCATTACACCCTTGATTTCAGCTCAGGTCGTGATGTCACGTGTTGCGAGTTCCAGCCCTGGTCAGGCTCTGTGCTGGCGGAGCAGAGCCTGCTTGAGACGCTTTCCACCTGAGGCTTTCCAGGTCATCGGTGTCCCCACGGGCCGTCTTGCCCCCTCACCACCATCAGTAACGATTTCTCCCCTCGGAGGGAGAAAGCGTAAATATGGCTTCTGGGTGACACTTCCACTCTGTGCCCCCATATGAGCTGTCACCCGGTTATCATTGTCAGTATTGTGGAGGTTGTGAGGCCTTGAAGGACTGAGAACCGCCTTCACACCTCCCTGCCCGTAGCTCTTGCTGGAGACCTTAGCCCTGATAGCTCCTCCTCACCATTGTTAGTAAATTGCAAATAGTCCAAACGATGACTGCTGACCCGCTAGAAAGTTCCCACCCCTCCTGTAAAGCCCGCAACTCTCCCACCTTCCTGTCCCAGCTGGAGTGAGGCTTCTCGGCCCTGGGGGCAAGCATTTCTGTGTAAAGACTTCTAGGCCCCAGCTGGTTTCTCCCTGACCACCTGTGAGTCTTCACGCCTGTGTGGGACTCTGGGCTGTACCAAGGTGTGCACCCAACTTTCTGTTCTTCCACCAGTGCATCGTCACATCTGCAGAGATGGGATGGGTTGTTTTCTCGAAGCCAGACTCTCTTCACACCCATCCCCCTCATCACACTCGGTCCTGGGGGACCGTGCAGTCCTGTATGTTGTTTGGGCGTCCCTAGGACATGCCTGTCTCTTGAGTCTCTGTGAGTACTGGTGCATCTGTAAGCTGCCAGGCTGTGGCGAGATCTAGAAGGGTCCCCAGCACAGGAGGTCCCGACCCCATGGACTTGGGGGTGCACCAGCTTCCTGGCACGTGGCTGTTCACCAAGTTCCCCAAACTTTGTGTGGCACGATTGATCATTAACTCAATCTCTAGCCCCTCTCCACGTCTGGAGGATGGGGTAGAAAGTTCCAAGCTTCTACACATGGCTTGGTCTTTTTGGTGACCACGCCCCATCCTGAAGCTACTCAGGAGTTGCATCACTGAAATGAAAGACACTCCTATCACCAAGGAAATTCCACAGGATTTAGGGGTTCTGTATCAGGAACCAGGGTCAAAGACCAAATATGAGAACAAAAGGTGCTTCTAGTGCTGTCATCACTTAAGAAATTACAAGGATGGGGCACCTGGGTGACTCAGTCGGTTAAGTATCCAACTTGGGCTCAGGTCACGATCTCATGGTTCGTGAGTTCGAACCCCTCATTGGCCTCTCTGCTGTCAGTGTAGACCCTGCTTCAGACCCTCTGCCCCCCTCTCTCTTCCCCTCCCCCCTTCTCATGTGCACGCTCTCTCTCAAAAATAAATGGAAACATTTTAAAAATTAAAGACAAAAAATAAATAACAAGGGTTTTAGGAGCTCTGTGCCAGGAACTGGGGGGCAGAGACAAACATATATATTTTCAATATTCTTTTTTTTAAACATAGGTTCTTCTTTTTTTAATGTTTATTTATTTTGAGAGAGAGAGAGAGAACATGTACACCCGAGTGGGAGAGGGGCAGAGAGGGAAGGGAAAAGAGAGAGAATCCCGAGCAGGCCCCACGCTGTCAGCACAGAACCTGACAGTGGGCTTGATTTTACGAACTGTGAAACCATGAGCTGAAATCAAGAGTTGGCCACGTAACCCAGGCACCCCCCAGCACATACATTTTGTATTATTTCATAACCCGCCTCACAGAGGTCTTCCCGAACAAAAGCTTTCCCTTGCACCAAGAGGTATGTGCAAGAATATTGACAATAGCAGACCCATGGAGACAGCCCGGGAAAGAGGATGGGTGAATGGGGTTCCCACACAGCGGACCACTATCTGTGGCCGCGTAGCTTTCTGTGCTATAGATGCACCGAGAGAAATGTCACAGTTTACCCCACAGAGTACCCCCTTCCATGATTCAAGCCCTTTCTACATGTACCTTCTGGTTTCTCAGTGCGATGGAGCCCCAATACCTGGTCGAAACCGCCTCACGAGTGTATTCCAAATAACCAGTAAATGTGCTTTTGCCTCAGCTGTGCCCGGAATCTTTTCTTCTCCCCAGACTGCCCTTTCAAACTAGTTCTGCAAACAGACTCCCCATCCTCCCCATACCTTCCATCTCTGGAAGAAAGGAATGCAAAGTAGTTGACTTTTTTGGTAATGATTCGTCAATAAAAGAGCATTCGGCAACTTTCCATCACCAATCATATCAGGTCAGCTTAGCTGTTAATGTTCCCAGTGAATTAAAGGAATCTATCATTTGAACATAAAGTTTCCCTTTCAAAGCTTCAGTTCGATTTCTGAGTTTCTACCTCTGCTCTCCACCTTTTTAGGTACGTGCGGCCCACTGAAGGTGAAGGGTGTGGATAGAGGACAGGGGAGCAGAAGAAAAGCCTCACATGACCTCTGGGAACTGCCGTTTGTGTCATAGGGCTGGATGTTCCTGGATTTTAAGGAATAAACACCAACATTTCACCTTTATTAATTAAGTCAACAGATTACTTATTGGTCATTTGAAATGTGGCAGCCATTTTTCTAGGTACCAGAAATACTTCAGTGAACAAACAAATTCCCTGACCTCCTTAAAGTTATATTTTAATGCAGTAAGACAGGAAATGGAGGATACGATCAGGAAATTAGGAGTTATCTTCCAAACAGAGAAGTACGATGGAAATATACATACTTGCATATACATTTGTGTACATTACATTGGGGCTGCAGCTGAGGAAGCTTCTGGTGTGGAAGGAGCACTTTTGAAGGCCATTTTCTGGTGAGTCCTCAGGTGGCGGTGGTAGGTGGATGACTGGCGGTAGCTTCTCCGGCAAAGGGAACACGTGTAGGGCTTCTCTCCCGTGTGGATTCTCTCATGAGCCTGGAGGTTGGTTTTGTGGCTGAAGGACTTTTCACACGTGCTGCACGTGAAAGGCTTCTCTCTTGCATGAGTCATCTGGTGCACGCGTAGGTCTGATGCTTGGAAGAAGCCTTTGTTACACTCAGCACAAATAAATGTCCTCTCATTATTGTGTCTTCTCTGATGGGCTTTTAGCTGAGAGAAATACCTAAAGATCTTGGGACACTTTTCACATCTATATGGTTTGGGGGCTTCATGGGATCTTTCTTGGAGTCCCTCACATGTGGAGATTCCCTCATTCTGGTGGGTAGGAACAGGCTCAGGGGTGACCTTGACTGGCTGAGAGAGAAACCCTGGTCCCACCTCCATAAGGATATCTTGACAAGGGGGTCCTTTTGGGCACCCCTCCTGGGACCCGGAGATAGCTAGACCTGTTCTTCCAGAGCTGACTGGATTCTTCAAAGAAACACTGTCGTCTTCAGGCCTAGGACAGCCCTCTTCCCGGATAATGAGCAGGGAAGGGATTTCATTGCCTTGACTAGTAATACCGTCATTTACTTGGTCAATGTTGCCACCATTTTCTTTATCTTCGTCTCCTGTGAGGGGAAAAATGTGACTCAGTGAAGTTGTAGCCAGGAAGAAGTCCACATAGAATATCCCTCCGGTACCTTGGCCTGCCCACTCACCTCGTCCCGTTGCCAGAGAAGTATCCTGGGGAGTACAGGACGGTGTCCCCATGTTCTCTCCTGTTGGGGTTCCTGCTGACAACTGTTTGGTGAGATGAACAATGACTTCTCTTAAGGGCATATTCTCAGAAAAGAGGGCTTCCTGTCCCTGCATGTGGACGTGGACCTATAAACAAAGCCTGATTACTGTGGGGAAATAGATCTCATGGAAGACCTGCACTCATCAAGTTTCCCAGGATCCCTCTACTGTGTGCTGCCACACCCACTGCTCTGCTCTTATGTCTGCCGGCCTTAAATTTCATGGTAATTTCTTGGTACTGTGCCTTTCCCAATGAGAAAAGCCTAATACTAAGGCTTTCTGAGGGGAGAGCAAGCTTGTGTTAAGGTACTTCTCCCCATTCTTGAGGTTTCTGCTCTGTCGTCAACTTCTTAGTGAGCCTTCCTACCATCTCACTGGCTCTAATCAATTTAGATAGTGGCTCTTATATGTCCTCCTGACTAGATGCCTATAAAACATCTGCTTTCACTTTTGCTTTCTTAGCAACGGTAAAGCGTCTCTTTGGTGAGAACTAGTAAGTGGGTCTACAATGACTCTCCTGTCTCTACTTCCAGGCAACTCCAACAGGTTGTACTTAATCCTTACACACCTCTGCCCCTCACCCCAGGAGTCAAAACCCTTTACTCACTAATCCAGGTGGTTTCATGCCATCGTCAGTTAGATTTTCCATGAATTTCTCCATGTTTCTGCCACTTGTATTCCATTTCTCTTTCAACACGGACCTGTCACTGCAGTGGCCATTGATCATAAACTGTTCCAGGACCAAACGAGAAATAATTTCATCCTTGCTGTGTTTTTCTGGCTGCAGCCATGAGTGAAATAAGTTGTAGAGATTTTGTAGTTCCTCCCTTGCGCATGAGTTACTACTGTTTTGAAATAAACTGAGCTGAGTGTTGGGGAACTCATAGATCTCTTCCCCCTGAATGGCTGGTCCTTGGCTGGGCTTATGCTCTAGGTTTTCTGACCCAGGGACATTCCTAGATGGTTCTCCCTGACATGAAATTCTGAGATCTAAAGCCATTCTTAACAAGAATTCTCAGAGAGATTCAACTTTGGATATTCAATTCGTACTGACTTGTTTATCTGAAGATCTGTTTCACCAACTGGTAGATACTCGAAGAGTGCCAGCTAGAAATAGAAGAGGTATATAATTAATTTCAGCACCGCCATAATTAAAAAAAAATTCAGTTTCAGAAGAGTTTATGGATGAATTTTACTAGACATTTAAGAGAGAAAGAAGTCTAATCCTACACAGACTCTCCCAGAGCATAAAAAAGTGAGAACACTCCCCTTTTAGTTAATAAGTTCAGCAGCTCCCTGATAACAAAATTTTATAAGTGCATTAAAGAAAACTACACTACAGATCAGGATATCTCACGGAAAACAAAGTTTGTAAATCAAATTCAGTGACATATAAAGAGAATAATAGATCACAAAACAAGTGGGGTTAACTTTCTAAACGAAAAGTTGGGTTAAACTAAAAAAATATTGATGTAACTTACCACATGAAGAGAATTTAGGAAAATACAATATAATCATCTTCTTGGGTACATTAAAAGTGCCTCATAAAAGTCAGTGCTCATTACCAAAAAAGACATTTAGTAAGCTAGGAAGGAAGAGAACATCCCTGATATCATAAAGTTCTACAAAACACAGCAAAAATTATCCTTAAAAGTTTTTTTCCTTGAAATTGAGAGGTGGAGGGCCACTTTCAACTCTATGCAACATTGGAATACTCTTTTACCAGTAAAAAAGGCAAGAAAATGTATCAAATATCATTATTTATACATTTCCTGATTTTGTTTCCAACAAAGGATCAAATATTCTACAAATCTTAGACAATTTTTGCAAAATGAATTTTTGCAAAATGTCTGATACAAGACCAATTTACCAAAATCGATTGGATTGTATAATAACACAAGCAGCTTAAAATAAAAAAAAAAAACCTCAATGATATATATTACCATTAAACATGAAATATCTAAGAAAAACTCCAGTGAAAATGTACAAGTTCTCTAAAGAAATACACAATATCAATAAATATCATAGGCATAAAGGACAACTATGTTCACGGATGGCAAGACCCAATTCCAATTGGGAAACATCAATGATCCCCAAGTTTCTCTGTGAACTCAATGCTATACCATTGGAAATCCAGCAAGTGGCTTGTGTTTGTGTGTATGTGTGAGAAAATTGACAGCTGATTCTAAAATTAGACATAAACAGGCTAAAAATAGCCCAGACAATTCTGAAGAAGAATAATATTTCAGGATCTACATAACCACAAAACAAAACTGATTATGAGATTATATTCATTAAGACCATGATCATGGCACAAAGATAGACAGATAAGGAAACAGAACAGAATGTTATCCTGATATGATCGACATCTATACTGTCACTTGCTTTCTATACAACACGACACTGAAATGCATGTGCAGAGAGGAAAGCCTTTTTTTTCTTCAATAAATGGTGTTAGGTCAACTGAATATTCAGAAAGGGGAAAATTAATCCTGACCCCCATCCTACCCCATTTACAAAAATTAGTTCTAGATGAGTTTTTTAAATCTCTGAAATGTAAAATAAAGCTTCTAGAAGAGCACCTGGAAGAATATATTTAAGAACCTGTAGTAAAAAAATATTTTTAATACAATACAGTAAGAACTCAGCAGGAAAGCTTGGGATTCTCTCTCTTCCTCTCCCTCTGCCCCTCCCCACCTCACACACATGCTGTCTCTCAAAAACAAATAAACTTAAAAAAAAAAAAACTACAATAACACTCTAAGAAATATCTGCCAGAATGAGAAAAATCATTCTGTCAGCATGGACAGGAATGCCTAGAAGTCTCAATCTCTACTGGTGAGTACTCACTGTGGACATGTTTTGACTGGTATCTACAAAATGTGCATTTATGTATTCTCCATGATATAGCTCACCAGTATTACTCCAGGGCATATATTCAACAGAAAAATCTACTCGTGTGCATCAAAGACATAAATGAGAGTGTTTATGTCATCATAATTCACAATATTCCCATGTTGTGAACAATCTAAATGTCCAACATTAAAGAGGATAGATTATTATTAAATCACAGAGTTATATTTGATAGCGATGTAAATGAATGCAACAGAATAACCACAACCATAATGTTGAATGAAATAATGCAGAAACGAAAAAATTCATTTTGTTTATTCCCATTTATGTTATTTCAAAAGCATACAAGGGGTGCCTAGCTGGCTCAGTCAGTAGAGTATGAAGCCCTTGATCTCAGGGTCATGAGTTCAAGCCCCACATTGAGTGTAGAGTTTACTTTAAAAAACAAAACAAGGGGCGCCTGGGTGGCGCAGTCGGTTAAGCGTCCGACTTCAGCCAGGTCACGATCTCGCGGTCCGTGAGTTCGAGCCCCGCGTCAGGCTCTGGGCTGATGGCTCGGAGCCTGGAGTCTGTTTCCGATTCTGTGTCTCCCTCTCTCTCTGCCCCTCCCCCGTTCATGCTCTGTCTCTCTCTGTCCCAAAAATAAATAAAAAACGTTGAAAAAAAAAATAAAAAAAAAAAATAAAAAACAAAACAAAACAAAACAATTGGTGCCCTGGGTGGCTCAGTGGGTTAAGTTGCCAATTTCGGCTCAGGTCACGATCTCACAGTTTGTGGGTTTAAGCACCGCATCAGGCTGTGTGCCGACAGCTCAGAGCCTGGAGCCTGCTTTGGATTCTGTGTCTCCCTCTCTCACTGCTCCTCTCCTGCTTGCACTCTGCCTCTCTCTCACTCTCTCAAAAATAAATAAACATTAAAAAAAAAAACCCCACAAAGGGCGCCTGGTTGGCTCAGTCGGTTTAAGCATCCAGCTTGGGCTCAGGTCATGATCTCACGGTTTGTGAGTTCAAACCCGGTGTCTGGCTCTGCACTTGGAGTCCGGACCCTGCTTGGGATTCTTTCTCTTTCTCCTTCTTTGTCTGCATCTTCCCTGCTCTCTCTCTCTCTCTCTCTCTCTCTCTCTCTCTCAAAAAAGCATAATACTGTCAATATTATTTAAGATGTTGGTTACTTTGGGGAACCACAGTAGATACTGGGATAGGGACACACATGGAGGGCTGCATAGGAGGACCCCACCCCAGAACTAAACAGAATTGTGAGATGTTCTACTCGCAGTTTCCGCTGGCAGTATTCCACCTCTTGGTCTGTTTTTTTTTTTTTTTTTTTTTTTTAAGTAGGCTCCAAACCCTACTTGGGGCTTGAACTCATGACCCTGAAATCAGGGTCACACATTCTACCGACTGAACCAGGCAGGCGCCCCTCCACCTCTTGATCTTGGAGGTCGTTTATGCAGGAGAGTTTCTCTGTAAAAATCCACCAAGCTACCTACTTCCACTTTTTCATTTTTCTGAATGTGCATTACACTTCAATAAAAATGTTCAATTTTAGGGGCACCTGGACGGCTCAGTCAGTTAAGCATCCAACCTGATTTCAGCTCAGGTCATGATCTCACGGTTTGTGGGATCGATCCCTCCTCGGGCTCTACACTGACAGCACAGAGCCTGCTTGGGATTCTCCCTCTCCCTCTCTCTCTGCTCCTCCTCTGCCTGTTCTCTCTCTCAGAATAAATAACAAAATATTAGAAAAAGTTGAGAATAAAGCGAATGAAATAGAAGAGATAGGAATCCATACAAATGATCTCATCCTGTGTTGGAAACTCTGACATCACACACAGACATTTGCACAACCCACTCACCCACCCTCTCCACCTCCTTCCCTCCAGGTATCCCCTCTGTGTCAGTCCAAAGATACATTCCTTAGGAAACTTTCTCTTTACTGTTTTTTTCCCCTATCAATGATTCCCCTTCCTTATGAAAAACATTCCTTCCTTCGCTGCTTTTCTCAGAGCTACAATTTTATGTTGATCTATTTCTGATTCCTGTTCTCTTCCACCCAAGGGTAGGATCCAGCAGAGATGAAATTGAGTTTGCATTTCTCCATATTGATTTCTGGCTACAAATCACATTATCTGGGTAACTGTAGCCACACCATTGGGATGCTGAATGAATGAAAGATTTAATTCTACGTCCATATTGTTGCTCTATTTTTGTGTCCTCCCATTTTATGGATGGTTAAAATTTCAAAGACTTGTATTTTTATAGTTTTTAAAAAGTTTACTTATTTATTTTGAGAGAGACAGAGACAGTGCAGGTGAGGGAGGGGCAGAGAGAGGGGCAGAGAGAGAAAATCCCAAGCAGGTTCTGTGCTGCCAGCTCAGAACTCAATCTCACAAAACCTTGAGATCATCACCGGAAAGGAAGTCGGACGCTTAACCGACCAGGCAACCAGTCCGACCAGTCGGACGCTTAGCCACCAGGCGACCCCCCCCCCCAATTTGTATTTTTTTATTTAAAAAAATTTTTTTTTAATGTTTATTTATTTTTGAGACAGAGAGAGACAGAGCATGAATGGGGGAGGGTCAGACAGAGAGGGAGACACAGAATCTGAAACAGGCTCCAGGCTCTGAGCTGTCAGCACAGAGCCCGACGAGGGGCTCGAACTCACGGACCGTGAGATCATGACCTGAGCGAAGTCGGACGCTTAACCGACTGAGCCACCCAGGCGCCCCTCCAAATTTGTATTTTTTTAAAACAGCAAATTTCACACCACAAATTCAGAAAATGAGTGGTAGGGTTGGTATGTGGGCACACAAAGACCTGATTAATTTCTGTTCGTTGATGCCATTTTGTGCTTTTGTGTCAAGCTCTAATCACACTAGCCACCCTGATCCTGTCAGTTAATGAGGCCAGGAGGATTCTGGGGAAAACCCCACAGAACGGTGAATACATTCTTGTCTTTTCTTAATCCGTTTATCACAAAGCTTCTAGACAACTTTTATTAAATGCCCATATGCTCAGGTCACACTCCACCTGACTCCTTCTATGCCTACCTGTTGCATTCAAGAAAAGTACCAAGTCCTTCCTGGTCTCAGGAGGCCTTGCCTGGGCCATCTCACCCTCCAGCCCCACCTTAGGTGTGGTGGCTGGTTCTCTGTACCCAGGTACACTGGCCTCCCTCCCTCTCTCTTTTTTTTCCCTGTAGAATCCATGCCCCCTTCTTCTTCTGGGCCTCCCCACAAGTTTCATTTCCGGATTATCCCAGGCGCACACGGACCACACGCTCACACTTGTAGACATGCACTCAATCCTGCACAGACACAGCTGTGGAACACTACTATGGCTAAGACTTTGGAGTTAAAACCCCAACTGCCATGTTAAAAGTTCTCATCATAAGAGGAAAAAAAGGACACTATGGAAGGGGATGGATGTTAACAAGACTTAGTGTGGTGATCATTTTGCAGTGTATGCAAATATCGAATCATATGTTGTACACCTGAAACTAACATAATGTTATACATCAATTATATCTCAAAACAAAACAAACTCCAGCCTTCCAGGGGTCTTTTTTTTTTTTCTTAATGTTTTCTTTGTTTTTGAGAGAGAGAGAGAGAGAGAGAGAGAGAGAGAGCGAGCATGAGCGGTGGGGAGGGGCAGACAGAGAGGGAAACACAGAATCCGGAGCAGGCTCCAGGCTCTGAGCTGTCAGCACAGAGGGGCTTCAATTCACAAACCGGGAGATCATGACCTGAGCTGAAGTCAGATGCTTAACTGACTGAGCCACGCAGGTGCTCATCCTGCCAGGGTTCTTAATCTGGAATCAGGCATTTACAAGCTGTGTGACCCCAGACATATTAGCCATCAGGTTCTTGTCTGTGTCATGAGGACTCTGATCTCTGATAATACCCAGCACCCAGACTTGCCATGGGAGCTAAAAGAGTTAATACATAATAGAGCATTTGCTGGCATATGATAAGCACTCAGTAAAAGTCTGCTAAATACCTAGTACCCACACTTTACTTTTTTTTTAAGTAGGTGCCACGCCCAGTGTGGAGCCCAACTCAGGGCTCAGACTCGTGACCCTGAGATCAAGACCTGAGCGGAGATCAAGAGGTGGCCACTTAACTGACTGAGCCACCCAGGCACCCTATGACACCCATCCTTTAAATTTCAGCTCCAACCTATTCATCCCAATCTGCCATGAGCCAACACGTTCACAAGACGTAATAAAAGTAAATTACCAAGAAACATAAAATTAACAAGATAACAGAGCCACACAAAAAGACTTTCCCATGAGGGGCGCCTGGGTGGCTCCCCATCAGTTAAGCATCCAACTCTCGATTTTGGTGCAGGTCATGATCTCAAGATTTGTGGGTTCGAGCCCCTCAGCAGGCTCTGCATTGACAGCATGGAGCCTACTTGGGATTCTCTCTCTCCCAGTCTCTCTCTGTCTCTCTGCCCTTCCCCCGCTCATGCTTGAGCTTTTCCTCTCTCTCTCTCAAAAATAAATAAACTTAAGCTTTTCCTCTCTCTCTCTCAAAAATAAATAAACTTAAAAAAAAAAAAAAAGACTTTCCCAGGAGAAGTCTCCTGCAATCCACCCAGGTTTTTTTTTTTGTTTGTTTTTGTTTTTATTGTTTATTTTTGAGAGCGAGAGAGACAGAGCACGAGTGGGGGACGGGCAGAGAGAGAGATACAGACAGACAGACAGACAGAATCCGAAGCAGCTCCAGAGTCTGAGCTGTCAGCACAGAGCCGGACAAGGGGCTCGAACTCAGTCAACCACAAGATCATGACCTGAGCCGAAGTCACATGCCCAACCGACTGAGCCACCCAGGCGCCCCAATCCACCCAGGTTTTTACACAGAACTGTTGAAACAATAGACCATCCCTCACACTTGAGGGACCCCCATAACTTTGCACCTAGGAATGTTCCCCCCACCCCCCGAGCTATGCCTACGTACACATACGTGCACACACACACACAAAATCAGAAAATTTCCTTCTGTTCTGAAAACTCACCTCAGGAAGACTGAACTTCAAACCGGGCGAGCCTGGGCTAAACACCAAGCTGCGGTGTGACTCACACTCTGCACAGGGCTCATCTGATGGGCCTTCCGGAGGCTCCTCCCTCTTATAGGGTCTGGGGTCAGGGATCCATTTACAGATGTGATTGGATAAAATCTGCCTGCCGATGGAATCCCGCCCCAGCTCCAGCTCTCTGATACGTTATTAGGTTACGCCCCTGGGGCTGGGACAACCAGCCACAATCAAATCCTAGTATTTCTGCAGTGAAATGTAACAACACACACTGAGTGGGGGATGCAAAGATTAACGTTAGTCTCACATAAATTCCCGCCAAGTTTTGTCTTAAGCGAGTCTCACACAAAGTTGCTGGTGCTAATTGTCTAGATTTGTGGATTGCAAGTGTGGCAGAGAACAAGGTTAATGTTCTCTCTTCCTGTGTCAATCCCAGGCAGTGAGTTGGAGGGTGCCCCAGGACCCCAGAGGAGAGGTTCCTAGTTCAGCAAAAAGACCACAGGGACTGAAACAAACATTATTTTAGCGGGAAGGGAGCTGGGTTCTTATTTAATGTTGAGAAAGCACAGCATGGCTGAGACTCACCGTCAGGGAGGGCGGAGTTAACAATAGTGACAGGCCCCTGGTTTGAAATGTGGCTGGGAAGGCCACCGTGTACCCACTGGGGGGCAGGGGGAGGGGAGAGTGGCAGCAATAGATTTTGGGAAACTGGGCTCTTCTGTGTCCCAACTCTTTGTAGAGGAAGCAACCACCCCGGACAAGATGAGAGAGACTCGGGGAAGCAGATGGAACGGATTTTTGACGGAAGGTACCTGTCAGGCAGTCCAAACATCGTCCGTCTGTCCTCCACTTTCAAGTCATTTCCGGAGTCAAACCACTTCGACTGCTGCACAGCCCCCATCACACCTCACTGGTGGGGATCGGCTCCTGTCTGGCTTCCTCTCCACCTGCCAGTTTTCTCTCCTCAAAGCAGCCGTTCCGGGGACCCTCTATAACCACCTGACCACGTCCCCCCTCTGCTGAAGCTCCCCGATGGCTTCCAGAATCAATCTGCCAGGGTGCAGACCGCCCTTGGTGAAGGTAAAAGACCTCCCTACGCCCCAACATGTCACAGACCCACCGTTTCACAAAATGCAAGAAAAATGAATTAACAGAGATGCGAAACCAACACGAAAACAAAGGCACACGAAATACAGGGGCTTTTACGTCATCAGATTCAACAGACAGAAAACGTGTGTCACCTCGCCCTGAGTTTATACACTTACTCTCTGCATAGACAGGAGCCCAAGACAGGAGTCAGTGTGGAGGACGGCGGCACCCTCAGACCGCATTCTGAGGGTCACGGACACAGTGTGACCGGCGTCCTGACAGTGGCCTGGAGACCCTGTCGCTCTGGCTCCAGTGGCCTGTCTGCCCCTTTGCTTGCTCTGCCAAAGCCTCACAGGCCCCCACAGTTCCAGGACCTGGTGGCCTCACTCCCACGGTGGGTCTTTCATTGTCCCCTCCCTCTGCCCCTTGGGGGAGGGACCCACAGCTCTCTGCTCTTCTCTCCTAGGCTGCGCTGGACACGTTTCCTCGCGTCTCAGGACCCCCTCCCACCAGGAGGTCTTTGGTCACCCTCTGCTTCAGTTTTCTCCATAGCGACGATCTCCAGCAGACACACTATACTCTTCCCACTTGTCTTCTTATCTGTCACTCTGGAATTGAACCAACTCACAGACAGAATTTTTTTTTTTCCTGCACTGCATCCTGAGTGGTTTATGTACAGCTGGACACTTGTAAGTTCTCATTAATTATGCATCTGTTTGAAATGAATATTCCAGGTGAGAGAGGGTGTGAGCTAAACTGACCCGGCAGCCGCAGGGGGGACAGAGTCAAATGAACCACAGAAGGGTTTATAGAGCAGAAACATCAAGACAGCCTCAGGGGCCAGGAGAGGTAGGGACCTTGCAAGGGCTGCTGCCCTCCCCCCAAATCGAGGTAGAGAAATGAGAAGTTAGAGGGAAGCACAGAGAACAGCAACTTTCAGAGTCCTGTTCCACAACATGGGGAGATCAAGCACAGAGATGCAGGGATGACAAGTTAAAGAAAAGTGTTTTTGGGGTGCCTGGGTTAATGAAATCAACAATATATATGAAATAAAGTGTCTTTAGGGGTGCCTGGGGGGCTCAGTCAGTTAAGCATCTGACTTCAGCTCAGATCATGATCTCACGGTTCATGGGTTCAAGCCCCACATTGGGCTCTGCGCTGACAGCATGGAGCCTGCTTGGGATTCTCTCTCTCCTTCTCTCTCTCTGCCCCTCCCCTGCTCTCTCTCTCTCAAAAATAAACATTAAAAAAAAACAGAAACAAAAGTGGTTTCCTTTCCCACCTTCATGGCCTCGGGATAGCCATTACCTTCCTGTACCAGCTTCCCTCTGTGGTGCTGGAATAGGCACTGATACCAGGCAAGAGGATTTAAGGAGCCGTCAGTCAGGCTGGCCAGCTGTCCCTGCGCTGTTGTCCATCCTCTCTCATTCCCCTAACCTTTGGGATGACAGTTTGGATGATGCCTCCACCCTGACCGGGTTGAGATGCAAACTCCTGGTTGCCTAGTGTAGCGGGAGCTGGGCTCCCTTCCCTGCCCCCCTCCCCTTGTTTCATACTCCCTGCATCAGCACACGGACCTTGGCCTTTCCTCCAGACACACGTGAGACAGGGCAATGCACACATCCTGGGAAAAGTAATTAGATATGGAAAAATCACAAAAATCACAAAGATCGTAGTCAACGACATATGACATCTGGAAAACAGTGATGGAAGAGAAGTACAAAGAAATTCAAATAAGAAGGTAAAATAATCAAGGAGATGAGAAAAGACAAAGGTCACAGGAAGAAGATATGCTAACAAAAATTGGGAAAATATCAGTCATGGAAAATGTTTATAAAGATAGGACTGGGTAGAATAAATAGGAGAATGAGATATTGAAAGAATTAGTGAGTCAGATGACAGACTGAAGATGACATCTGAAAGACAAAGGATCCAAGAATGCAGTAGGAAGCATAAAAGAGCTGAGGTCGTGACCCGCCTGTAGGCAAGGATATTCTTCTGCTTCATGTTTCTGAAACTGTGACTAACACATAATGCCACTAAACATCATTATCGAATACATAAAGAAAATGAACGTAGAGTATCAAGATCTAGATACAAGTACAGTATGCTTGGTTTCCGAGCATAATTTGTTCTGGAAACACGCTTGTAATCCAAAGCACCCAAATGTCAAAGCGAATTTCAAGAACCATCAGCGCAGATGTGATCATGTAATGTTCAGTGTCATGGACTACTCGTATTGCAAGACATCACTCATTTATCAAGTTAGAATTTCTTAGACATGTTGGCTCATCTTGTGGAACATTTGCAGGACAAGTTACTTGCAATCCAAGGTTTTCCTGTAGTCCCCAAAGGGGGGAAATCTATGTGATGACCCAGCAGGAGATGCATGGGTGGCAGCTTCAGCGGCCTCAGTCAGGCATGGACATGAGATCCTGAAGTTACTGGGCTCTGAGGCATATGACAGGAGGTGGCAGGTGAAGTTCAGGGATGAGGCAGGAAGATACACACAGGGGTAAGTCAAGGGACAAGAAGAAGGATGCACAGGTGACCATTGTTGGGGGAACCAACAATGTGACCGGAAGGCAGGTGTATGGAGGCTGGTAGGAACTTCAAAGAAAGGCCAGAATTTCCTTACCAGGAAATGGTGAAGCTCATTTAAAGTGAAGCAGACGGGGGGCGCCTGGGTGGCGCAGTCGGTTAAGCGTCCGACTTCAGCCAGGTCACGATCTCGCGGTCCGTGAGTTCGAGCCCCGCGTCAGGCTCTGGGCTGATGGCTCGGAGCCTGGAGCCTGTTTCCGATTCTGTGTCTCCCTCTCTCTCTGCCCCTCCCCCGTTCATGCTCTGTCTCTCTCTGTCCCAAAAATAAATAAAAAACGTTGAAAAAAAATTAAAAAAAAAAAAAATAAATAAAAAATAAAGTGAAGCAGACGGGGCAGGGTCTGGGACAGGACAGGTGGGAAAAGGAGATTGATTCTTCAGTCAATTTGGCTCTTTATCCTCTTATCTCCTTCCAGTTCACATGTGAAGAGGGGTAAGGTGGGCAAGTAGCTAAGTGCTTGACTCGGGACAGACCAAGACTCTAAATCATCTAAGCTGTGCCCATTACCAACCGGCTGACCTTGGTCATATCCACTGTCCCCAGGCTTCAGGATTCATGTCTGTAAAAGTGGAAAAATGGACATTAAACTGTACAGGACAGAAAGGGAAGCAGACACTAAATAACAGATGATATTATGGAGCCCAGTAAAGATCCCATCCAGGTGCAAAGATGAGGAAGAATTCTTGGCAAAGAGAAAAGCATGTACATGACCCTGAGGCAGTGAGAGCTTGGCTTGGTGGTGGAATTAGGTGAAGGCCAGTAGGGCCAGTAAAGGAAGAGAGTGATGGATGGAGGGATGAGGGGAAAGGGGCAGATAAACATGGTTTTGTAGGCTATGACTAGAAATTTGGATTTTATTCTGACTATTCTGGGAAGTTGTGGGAGGGATTCAGCAAGACAAATACATGATTGTTTTAAATGTTTTATTTTGAAATAATTATAGATTCATGAGAAGTCGCAAACACAGTGCAGACTACCTTTTGCTTAGTTTCCCCCTGGTAACATCTGACATGATCTTTATGTCAAACCCAGGAACTGGACATTGGTTCAATCTTCAGACCTTTTTCAGAGTTATCATTTTACATGTATATATGTGTGTGTGTGTGTGTGTGTGTGTGTGTGTGTGTGTGTTTCTGTGTGATTTTATCACATGGGTAGATTCGTGTAACTACAACCACAATCAAGACCCAGAACATTTTTTTTTGGAAGAAGGTCAAAAGGTGATGTTTAGCCCCCAAATGGTGATGGGGCAGGTCAAATTAAGAGAAGTCTGAGGTGGAGCAAATATGCCTACAGAAGTGAGGCATATTTGGAAAAATGGTCCTTGGGGCTACAATCTTGGTCTTAGCATTTGACCTGAGAACCAAGAATTTCTATGCTGTCAGGAAGCATTTTGGTCGGGACATTATAGTGATCATCCTGACTAGTTGGGAGTTGTTTCTTTTCTTTTCTTTTTTTTTTTTTTTACATTTATTTATTTATTTTTGAGAGAGAGGGAGAGAGCAAGCAAGCACAAGTGGGAGGGAGGGAGGGAGGGAGGGAGGGAGGGAGGGAGAGAGAGAGAGAGAGAGAGAGAGAGAGAGAGAGAGAGAGAATCCCAAGCAGGATCCATGCTGTCAGTGTAGAGCCTGACACAGAGCATGACTTGAGCCAAAATCAAGTTGGACACTTAACCAACTGAGCCACCCAGGCGTCCTTGGAGTTAGTTTTTAAAGGGAAGGCCGGGAGAACAATCGAGGTTTAGATTTGGAAATGTGTCCAGCCAAATAGGTCAATAGGTTGTGGATACTGCTATCGCCAAAGTTTCTTTAAGATCATCTGAATAGGCTTCAACATGGCCAGGCAGTTGAGAGGGAAACTTATGACATGTCCTGCTATACAGAATTTTGCCCGTGTGATGGGAACAAAATTAGGGTGCTAACTAGTGGTTGGCTATGGCAGTGGTGTTTAAAAGGCCATTTAACTATGGGTGTCAGTGTGCCAAAATATAGCTAGATGGCTGTTGCATTGCCAGATGGAGTCTGCTCATGGCCTGCAGTGTTCCAGGGACATGCTAGTATGTATCCCAAGTAGGTATAGCCAAACTAGGAGAAGCCAGAAGGCTGGGCAATTGCATTTGTTCTGTGCGAGCGCTATAACTAAAGGCATTGAGAGCACACGGACCACATTGGCTTAGTGTGGACTGGGTGACTGTGTGGTTGGAGGGAACCTGCATTCCTTAGTGGAATTTCTTGTCAGGTAAGTCCAGTTTTAGTCTTTCTCGGCCACTCTGCTATTCACACTGTTGTGGGTGTAAGTCCTGGAGCCACGATCTCTCTACTTTGAGAGAGATTATCACAGGCATTAGAAATTAAGTATCCTTTATAGCCAGGAATATTTGGCAAAGCTTGTGGCGTAGGCTAAGCAAATCAACATTTATCAAGGTACCAAATAACTCTGACAGATAGCCAGAGGGGCATTTGATGGTGAGATGATCATTTGTCACAATAAAAATTCGAGCCTTGACCTGGCCTCCATCCCAATCAGGGCTGGGGCAAGACTGACAAGGACGGATGAAAGAAGAGGAACAAGGAATGCCTAAAGGCATTCCTAGGTTTCACTAGGTTTGGCTTGAGACTGATCCAAACTGACAAAATTGGGAGTTGCCTTATAACTATGTCAGGAAGAGAGTGGCTCTTAGACACACTAGATGAATCCAGGACTTCCACTGAGGTGGCATGACCCTGAACTTTATGGGGGAGGGCAACAGCCCATCTACTTCTGTAAGTGCAACAATGATTATTTGCATGTCCTGTGTGTCTAGTATGCTCCCTCACAGGAGCAGGTCGTCAGTGTAGTGCTATAAATGGGTGCCTGGGGACAGCCGAGTCCAATTAGAGTTCTGCCAGTATTGGTGATGTGTGATGGTTGAACTTCTAAGATATTCCATGGGCAACTGAGTAAAGGTGTATTGTGCTCCTTTGAAAGTGATTGACTGTTGAATTCACCTTTCTGGGTGGATGTGATTGAAAGGCTGTTGAAATAGACACTGAATAGGATATATACAACGGCAAAACATTTGCCAGTGGACAACTGAATGGCTTCATTCATTTCAATTACGTGAGCATAGGGGCTTTAATGGATGAGACCAAGGTAGCAGTAACCTACCATGAGCTGCCATTCCTCTGATCATTCTTTTTTTTTTTACAGTAGGCTTCATGCCCAGTGCTGAGTCTGACGCAGGGCTTGAACTCATGACCCTGAGATCAAGACCTGAGTGGAGATCAAATCAGATGTTTGACTAAGCCACCCAGATGCCCTACCTTTGAGGATTCTTTTATAATTTATAATTTATTATTTTTTAACATTTATTCATTTTTGAGAGACAGAGAGAGACAGAGTGTGAGTGGGGGAGGGTCAGAGAGAGAGGGAGACACAGAATCTGAAACAGGCTCCAAGCTCTGAGCTGTCAGCACAGAGCCTGACATGGGGCTCGAAGCCACGAACTGTGAGATCATGACCTAAGCCGAAGTCAGACATTTAACCAACTGAGCCACCCAGGCACCCCTGAACTACACTTTAAACAGGCTTTTTTTTTTTTTTTTTGGTGTGAATTATATCTGAATTTATTTTTAATTAATTAAAACAAAGTTAATGTTTAGTTTGAGAGAGAGAGCAGGAGAGGGGCAGAGAGAGAGAGACAGAGAGAGAGAATCTGAAACAGGCTCCAGGCTGTCAGCACAGAGCCTGATGCGGGGCCCAAACCCACATACTGCAAGATCATGACCAAGCTGAAGTTAGACACCTAACTGACTGAGCCACCCAGGAGCCCCTTTTTAACGTTTATTTTTGAAGAGAGAGAGAGAGAGGACGAACTAGTGAGCATGCGCGGGGAAGGGGCAGACAGCGAGGGAGACCGAGGGTTTAAAGCAGGTTCTGCGCTGACAGCACAGAGCCCAATGTGGGTCTCAAACTCACAAACCCTGAGATCATGACCTGAGCCAAAGTCAGACCCTCGGCCGACTGAGCTACCCTGCCCCCCGACCCCTGAGGACTCTTAAGTATCTACTGTGCTTTCTCAGATGTAAACAAAATTGCTTACTTCCTACTCCAAGTCAATGAACCGTATCTAATTTGTATATTAAATATATTTTTTGATAGATCTTCAAAATGATTTCTGGCCCCTTACCAGTTTATTTTCTCTTAGTTGATTCAATTGTTGTTTTGCCTATTGACTCTTGTCTACCCCTTCCTTTCATTCTTATTTCATCTTTGAACTTACTTTAAAATTTTCAAATACATGAGGATCATCACACAAATACATTTCACCCCTGCCAGATGCCTGCAGAGAGCCGCGATTATAGCTAGAAAGATCTGTTCCCTGAGCTCCACCCGTGTGCCGGAGGTAAGGGGACAACAGACTATTATCTTCTCCAAACATCAGTGCTACTTGTACTTCTTCTTGTTACAAAACATACCAAATATAGACAACTGAAACGTGAGAGACTGCAATAAACCTTAAGTTTATATGCACTGTAAAACTTTAGAAATTAGGGGCTAAGGTCTGCTCCTCAGTTAAATATGGGTGATAATATTGAGAATGTGGGGAGCATAGTAACACTTTAAACTATAAACATTTCCTCTGAATGTTTTCAAATTTGTTGAAATTCTCCAATCATTTTATAGAACCCGAAACTGAGAATTACATTGGATTACTCACAGTTTTTCTGTCAACAAGAACATACAAACTTCCAGAGGGTTTAGAATAAAAACAGGCTTTGACCCTGAAATAAACCGTTGGCAAATTGCATCTCAACTGTTAATTTGCATTCTTTCTGATCCTTTGTGAGAAAACATTTTCAAAGTTTGACTTTTTTCCAAGAATTTCCTGTACTTCAAATATCTTTCCTGCTTTGTTTTGTTTCTTGAACAACTGAAGTACCTAACTGCACTATTGTCAATATGATACATCTTCCATTATGTTTCCAATGAAATGTTTGGTTTTAGGGATGTTAAGCATGTATCAAAACATTAAAGTATACTCTGAACTATGTGCGGTTTATGTGTTGCCAACGACACCTCTATTAAACAAGTCTTCCAAACTTGTCGCTTCCTAAATCGTTTTACTGTGTTTTATTATCATCAGTGCTCTACAGGTTACATGCGGCCGCTGGCTCAGGATGGCGGAAACAATGCTGCGCCTCTAGCAACTCTCCCCGACTGTGCTCGGTGACATCACACTGGCGGTCTGAAATCAGCCACAGTGGGAGTACTTACCCCAGAGAACTTGAAAGACACTGCGAACCAGGACTACGCTGTATTATTGAAAGCCTAGATTGAAGAATATGTTGGAGAATATGTAAATAGTGCAGATTAAACTTAAAAAGTGTGTGTGGGGGGGGAGGGTGGCCATTACATTGTATACAGCAGGAAAGCACCCAAGGAACAAAAACAAGCAAAAGATACAAACAGACATTTTATCAAGAAGATCTACAGATTGCAAATAAATACAAGAGAAAAATGTTCAACATCATAAATCCTTAAGGAAATGCAATTAAAATTACTGCTTGCTTATTAAATGGGTAAATTCCAAAGACTGAACGAAAAGACTGATACCACGTACTGGCAAGGATGTGAAAGAACTGGGACTCTCATCCACTCCTGGTGGGTATGCAAAAGCAAATGATCATTTTAGATCAGTCTGGCCGTTTCTTTATAAGTTAAACATTCACTTACCCTTTGACTCAGGCATTTTACTTTGAGTGACTAACACAAGAGAAGTGAAAAATACATATATACATACAAATGTTCCAGCAGTTTTATTTTCAATAGCTAAAACGAGGTACCTAAAAGACTCCTGAAAGATGAATGGATAAACAAATGGTATATCCATAGAAAAGATGTTACACAGCAATAAAAAGAGTGAAATACTTATATAAGCATCACTGAAGAATCTCAAAATAATTACAAATCATAAATCAAACAAGAAAAAAAACATTTTATGACTCAGATAATAGAAAATCCTAGAAAATACAAACTAATTTACTATAAATGAAGGGAAGTCAGTGGTTGCCTGGACAGGGGAAAGACAGATCAGAAACATGAGGTACATTAGGGGTGATGGACATGTTCGTTATGATTATGATGAGGTTCTGTGGGTTTATGCATATGTCAAAACTTAACTGTACACCTCAAATAGGTGCAATATATTGCATGTCAACTATACCTGAATAAAGTTCTACAAGAGTTTAAAAAAAAAAAAAACACCCTTAGATCTTCCACTTTTTTCATAAAATTAGGTTTGGCGGCCCTATGTTGACTCTATCTCTTGCCTGATGACCTTGGAAAGGCAGACTTGCCTTTAGTGGTAGTAAATATTTATGAGCAGTTAAATCTATTCCACCTGAGTCAACAAGAATGCTGGCTCAGTCACAGAGCCACATCAACAGATTAAGGGATCTCCTTTCTCTGTATGCCTATTTTCCTATCTGCGTAGAAATGGCCTTTAGGTGAACGTACCAGAACGCCTATGGGAATCCACAAAACCAATAGCTTTTGTTACAAAGACCTCAGCTGCAAAGATGCATGTACCTGGAGGTCCTGAGGATTTGTGCACACTAACACTGCAGATTCAGTCATCGGGGCATTCTGATACAATTTTAGAAGGGGCATGTCCTGTCTACTTAGCTGCAGTCCCCTCCACTGCAGTGTTTCTATACCAATTACAGTTGCTCCAGGGCCCTGTATTCTTACCATGACACTAGCCTGGTGAATTCTGGGTATCAGGGCACATGGCTCCTTTGTAGGACTGGGGCAGAGAATTCCATCAACACTGAGCATTATGGGACATCCACCGTGAAAAAGAAAAACAATTCATGTTGTTCTCAGAAGCACTGGATGCTGTGAACTTCCTGACTCTTCAGTGTTCTGAGCCCACCAAAAAATCCCGATACCCAGTCCCCAAATTAAGACAAGGCCCTGCAGTCTTTTAGGATACCTTGGACAACAGCATAAATTAGGCCAAAGCTGGAAAGAGAGCTATATTCTTTCATCAAACTATCATCTCTGAGGCACACAAAGTACTGGGAACCCCATGAAAGCGGTTCACTCCTTAATGCTGGCAGAGCCCAGGTGTTTTCTTTTTTTTTCAACTTTTTTTTTTTTTTTTTTTTTTTAATTTTTGGGACAGAGAGAGACAGAGCATGAACGGGGGAGGGGCAGAGAGAGAGGGAGACACAGAATTGGAAACAGGCTCCAGGCTCCGAGCCATCAGCCCAGAGCCTGACGCGGGGCTCGAACTCACGGACGGCGAGATCGTGACCTGGCTGAAGTCGGACGCTTAACCGACTGCGCCACCCAGGCGCCCCAAGCCCAGGTGTTTTCAAATCACCTCACGCAGTGCATAGAACCCCAAGATCAAAGGTGGCTTAAGCAATAGTGTCTTTTTTTTTAAATGTTTTATTTAGTTTTGAGACATAAGAGAGACACAGCATGAGCAGGGGAGGGGCAGAGAGAGAGGGAGACACAGAATCCGAAGCAGGCTCCAAGCTCTGAACTGTCAGCACAGAGCCTGATGTGGGGCTCGAACTCACAAACCGCGAGATCATGACCTGAGTCGAAGTCGGACGCTTAACCAACTGAGCCACCCAGGCGCCCCAGCAATAATGTCTTCATTATTGCAAAATCCAAAGCCGTATGAGGCAGGGAATTCCCAGGTTGGTGACTTGGAAGATAGGAAAATCCAAGGTGAGTGTCACACAAAACTAACACATTGAAAATGCAGTCCTTCTTGGCAAGTTACTGGCAGAACTCAGATTGGGTCCACTGGGCCCAAACTGGGTCAGGGCCGTGCCCTAACTTCTACAAGAGAAGAGAATGAAGACCCTATAAGGGCTAAGACTAATCATGATTTCCTCCAGCAAAGGGGGGAGCTTCCCTGAGCACACTGTGGTGGTAACTGATGCACACCGTGTGAACCTGCTGAGTGGTAGACAGGACAAAACTCTCCCACAGAAACCGGCAGTGACATAAATCTGGCAAAAGCCCTGGACAGGTTAGAAAGTGTAACACAGCTCCTTATAGATTCTCACATACTTGGATCGCCCCACTATGAATTTTCAGACATATAGGCTTAAATTTGCCAGATGGCTTCTTCACAACTTCCCTCCTCCAGTGTAATTATCTAAAAGGAAACCACATGTCCCTGTACACCTAAGGCCTTTCTCTAGTATGGAATCTCTGGTGTTGAATGAAGTCAGATTTGGAGCTAAAGGATTTCCCACATTCTCTGCACTCAGTAGGCCTCTTGCCAGTGTGAACTCTCCGGTGTTGAATGAGGCTGGAGCTTTGGCTAAAGGATTTTCCGCATTCCCCACACTCATAAGGCCTTTCTCCAGTGTGAACTCTCAGGTGTTTGACAAGGTTAGATTTACAGCTAAAGGACTTTCCACATTCACTGCACTCAATAGGCCTTTCTCCAGTGTGAACTCTCCAGTGGTTCTTGAGGTTGGAGCTATGGCTAAAAGATTTTCCACATTCCCCACACTCATAAGGCCTTTCTCCTGTGTGGACTTTCCGATGTGAACTGAAGCTAGAACTTTGCTTAAAGGATTTCCCACATTTAGTGCACTCATAAGGCCTTTCTCCAGTGTGAAGTCTTCTGTGGTGAATAAGGCTGGAGCTTCGGCTAAAGGATTTCCCACATTCGCCGCACTGATGAGGCCTTTCTCCAGTGTGAACTCTCCTGTGGTAAATGAGACTGAAGTTTTGGCTAAAGGACTTCCCACATTCACTGCACTCATAAGGCCTTTCTCCAGTGTGAACTCTCTGATGTTGAATGAGGTTGGACCTTTGACTGAAGGATTTTCCACATTCCCTGCACTCATAAGGTTTCTCTCCAGTGTGAACTTTCCTATGGCTATTGAGGCTGTAGCTTTGGCTAAAGGATTTCCCACATTCACTGCACTCATAGG
This sequence comes from Neofelis nebulosa, assembly GCF_028018385.1. NCBI lineage: Eukaryota > Metazoa > Chordata > Mammalia > Carnivora > Felidae > Neofelis > Neofelis nebulosa. The sequence continues at coordinate 1,157,028 of NC_080798.1, forward strand.
GCCTTTCTCCGGTGTGAACCCTCCGATGTATAATGAAACTGGAGTAGTAGGTAAAGAATTTCCCACATTCACTGCATTCATAAGGTCTTTCTCCAGTGTGGACTTTCTGGTGCTGGATGAGGTTACATCTTCGGGTACAGGCTTTTCCACATTTGCCACATTCATAAAGCCCTTCTCTAGTGAGGACTCTCTGTTCCTGAGCAAGTGTGTCTGTGCAGCTGAAGGCTTTCTTGCATTCTCCACAGTGGTGACCACTTTTTCCATTGTGAAAGATAGCCTCGCACTCATTGTTCAGCTTCTCCCCAGTGTGAGTGACCTGTTGTTGGAGAAATCCCATGCTGGTTAAGAAGTCCTTCCCTGTCTCCTCACAGGTAAGGGGCCTCTCTGACACATGGACTGTACAGCTCTTTATAAACGAGGCTCTGTCCACATAACTTCTGAAGGGAACCTCTCTAGTGTGCTGCCCCTCGTACTGTTGAAGGTTGGCAGCTAAACAGAATTGTTTCCCACATGTATATGGTTTTTCCCCAGGATAAGTTTCCTGGTGCTCAGCCAAGCGCAGAATGTTTCTCAAGATCGGGCCGTGCATCTCAAAGGGCTGGGCCTTCTGGGGAGATGAATCTGCCTCAAGAGTCCTGATCTGTGACACTCCTACAGAAATGCTCTCTTCCAAAGGTACATCCTCATCGTCCACTCCGTGCCCACAACCTGAAAGCACAGAAGTGTTCTGATGAAGTACAAGTTGACATTACTGGGAAGGAGGAAGACCCATCACAAAGGTACATCTGACACACTAAAGAACCAGAATATAGAACTCTTTTCAGGCAAAGGAAGTTGGGATTAGATTTTGGACACAGCTGCTTTGCACTACTGGAATGCCAAGGTCGCAGAATTGGGAAGGCCTCACTAGGCACAGCATATAAGGAAAGGGTTGGGCCAGGGGTGAAACATGTTCTACAATTTGTTCTACTGTCAATGTCTTTTAGCTGGATTACATCTACTGGGGACACGTGATGCTGTGCAGAGGTCTATGTCCGTATGTAGGAAAATATGACTGTAAGAAAGTAACTGGTTTTCAAGAATTATTAAAAGATATGTGCATACTGTAGAATACGACAATGCTGGAAAGCACTGTGGAGAGACGAGTGTGAAGAATGAGTGAGAAAAAAGGTCCAGAGAAGTGGGCATTAGCCCAGGACTGAAGAAAGAATAAAAATGACATCAGCACGGGCGCCTGGGTGGCTCAGTCAGTCTGACTTCAGTTCAGGTCATGATCTCACAGCTTGTGAGTTCGAGCCCCACGTCGGGCTCTGTGCTGACAACTGGGACCCTGGAGTCTGCTTTGGATTCTGTGTCTCCCTCTCTCTCTGCCCCTCCCCCACTCGCACTCTGTCTCTCTCGCTCTCAAAAATAAATAAAACATTTTTAAAAATGACATCAGCGGGGGCGCCTGGGTGGCGCAGTCGGTTAAGCGTCCGACTTCAGCCAGGTCACGATCTCGCGGTCCGTGAGTTCGAGCCCCGCGTCAGGCTCTGGGCTGATGGCTCGGAGCCTGGAGCCTGTTTCCGATTCTGTGTCTCCCTCTCTCTCTGCCCCTCCCCCGTTCATGCTCTGTCTCTCTCTGTCCCAAAAATAAATAAAAAACGTTGAAAAAAAAAAATTAAAAAAAAAAAAAAATGACATCAGCGAAGGTCAAGAATGGAGATGGTAAGATGGAAGTGAGTTGTGGCCACCAGCAATGGCACCAAAACACAAGTCAGATATGATAGGTTCCTGGTGTCATCTGAACACAGCTCTGATATCACACTCTCCCCCAGCTGTCATTCAACTGAGTCAGGCCCTCTCTGGGCCCATCTCATGGAGACTGGAGCTATGTCCATCCTGGGAAGCACAGAGGACTCCTCCCCTAGCCCCAGCTGAGTAAGAGACCTGGACGAGCCCAGCAAGAGACCTGGAAGATCCAAACCCTAAGGGAAAGACAGGACGGGTCAGTGGCCAATACTGGCCTGGAACAACTCGGCACACAACCGGTCACAGGAAAGATACTACAAAAAGTACCTGCAGGCCCAGCTAGAGGGAAGATGGTGGGACAACAAGCACCAGGAACCTGTCTCTTCACTGGACCACAAAGGCACTGACAGCATCAATCTGATATAACTATATTGCAACTCTAGAGTCTACTGAAGGCTTACAATATGCTAAGTTGCTTTAATTGCTCAATCTCAGCTCTGAGCATTGTATAGGTTATCCACCTCCCAACTCCTCCAGCTCTGAGCCCCAGAGCAGGCAGCCATACATATATTCTGCAGCAGCTTGCTAGAGCCAGGGTGGGCAATAGGGACCCCTTCCTCCAGGCACCACAGATCTGTGCCCAAACTGCTTCTAATGACTGGAGGTGCGACGACAGATGGGCAGCCATTGTTGCAAAGCCTCTCCCTCACTGGCTAAAATGACTTTACGGGGGATTTAAAGGACAGACATCTATCCCCTCTACTCCCCTCCCTTCATCATGTTTCTCTTATTCCCCTTTTGGGAAGCAAAAATTCATGGACTAGGATGTTCAAAATCAATCACATATATGGGGGAATACAGAAAATCATCATACATGCCCAGGGAAAGGCACAGTCTCAGAAAAAAACAGAGAAGACCTTAAGTTTATACCTCAAACTGATCTCCAGCACAGACACCCCACAACCATTAAACAAACAAAAAGCAACCTCCAAATGTCCAGTTTTTAACAACAATAACAAATCACATGACATACAAAGCAACAGGAAAGTTTAGCACATTCTAAGGGAAAAAAAATTCAAGAGAAATTGTCCTTGAGAAAGACCACATTGTGTACTTATTAGACAAAGACTAATTTTTTTGATGTTTTTATTATTTACTTTTGACAGAGAGAGAGAGAGAGAGAGCAAGCACACACAAGCAGGGGAAAGGCAGAGAAAGATGGAGACACAGAATCCAAAGCAGGCTCCAGGCTCTGAACTGTCAGCACAGCGCCTGACACAGAGCTTGAGCCCACGAACTACAAGATCATGACCTGAGCCAAAGTCGGATGCTTAACCGACTGAGCCACCCAGGTGCCGCAATTAGACAAAGACTTCAAAACAACTGTCTAAAAGATGCTCAAAGAGCTAACAAAAAAAAAAAAAAAAATGTGGACAAAGTCAAGAAAATGTTGCATGACCAAAACAGAAATATTAATAGAGATAGGGAACATAAAAAACAATCAAAAAGATATTCTGGGACTTAAAAGTAGAATAACTGAATGAAAGAAGTCACTAGAGGGATACAAAAGCAGCTCTGAGTAGGCAGAAGAAACAATCAGTGAACCTGAAGATAGTGAATCTGAGGAAAAGAAAGAAAAAGCATCGACCAGGAGTGAACAGAACAAAAGAACCTGTGGGATGCCATCACTAGACCAATATATGCAATGCATTGGTCTAGAAGAAAAAGAGAGAAACGAAAGGACACAGAGCTTATTTGAAGAAATAATCCCTGAAAACTTCCCAAATCTGACGGAAGAGACAAATATTAACATCTGAGAGGCTCAGTGAACTCCGACCAGGATAAACTCTAAGGCTCACACTTGGCTCATTATAAACAAAGTGTCAAAAGCCAAAGGCAAAGAGAGAATCTTAAAAGCAGCAATATAGAAGTGATTATCACATACAAGGGATCGCCAACAAGATGATCAAATTTCTAATCAGAATCCATTGAGGCCAGAGGCAGTGGGTTGCTATATTCAAGTGTTGAAATAAAAAAATGGTCAACCAGAATTCTATAACCAGAAAAACATCCTCCAAAAATGACACAGTAACTGAGACCTTGCAGATACATAAAAGCCAAGGGAGTTCTTTACTACTAGATGTGTCCTGCAAGAAATGCTAGAGGTGGTCCTTCAGGTTGAAATGAAAGGACACTAGATGGTAACTCAAAGCCATCTGACCAAATCAAGATCTCTGTTAAATTAAATACAGACAATTACAAAAGCTAATTGTGTTGTAACTTGACATTTAAGAGATTAATCCATACATAATAATTACTGCTCTAAATTTTTGGACATACAACATATGAAGATGTAATTCTGTGACATCAACAACTACCAGGGACAAATCTGTATAGAAGAAGAATTTTAAAAAATATGATTGAAGCTAAGCTGACATAAATTCATACTGTGTGTTATAATTTTAGCACATTAGATATAATCCCATGGTTAACTAAAAGAGAGAGAGAGAGAGAGAGAGATCCAGAAAGTACACACACACACACACACACACACACACACACACACACACACACACACACAAAACACCCAAATTAAAATATTTCACTACAAAAAAATCATCTGAACAGAAAAGAGAGTAATGCAGGAAATGAGGGACAAAAAAAGCTATAAGGCATACAGAAAACAAACAGCAGAATGACAGAGGTCCCTCCTCATCAGTAATTACTATAAATCTAAATAGATTACACTCTGCAAACAAAAGACAAAATTGGTAGAATGGATAAGAACATGATCCAACTATATGCTGCTCGTAAGACACCCACTTTATACCCAAAGACATGAATAAAAGTTGAAAGTGAAACCTTGGAAAAACATATTCCATGTGAACAGTAATCCAAAGACAGTAGGGGTGGCTATACCAATACCAGAAATAGAGACTTTACATCGAAAATGGTTATAAGACAAAGAAAGACACTGTATTAATAAAAGATTCAATAAGTAAGAAAATATAATAGGGGCTCCTGGGTGGTTCAGTTGGTTAAGCGTCTGACTTCGGCTCAGGTCATGATCTCACGGTCTGTGAGTTCGAGCCACGTGTCAGCACAGAGCGCTGCCTGCTGAGATGCAGCACAGAGCACGAAGCCTGCTCTGGATTCTGTCTCCCTCTCTCTGCCCCTCCCCCGCTCACACCTCTGTCTCTTTCTCTCTCTCTCTCTCTCTCTCTCTCAAAAGTAATTAAACATTTAAAAAAAATTTTTAAAGAAAATAAAACACAAATATGTAACAATTATAAACATTTATGTACCTATGACCAAATAAAGATCTCTGTTAAATTACAGACCATCAAAACCTATGAAGCAAAAACTGACACTTGACAAGAGAAATAGACAGTTCTAAAATAATAGTTGGGGAGACATTAATGCCCACTCTCGATAATATAGAATAAACACACAGAAGTAAGGAGATAGAGGACGTGAACAACACCATAAACCAACTAGATCTAGCAGAATATACAGAATGCACTACCCAAGAGCGATAGAATATACATTCTTCTCAACTGCACAGGGGGCATTTTGCAGGATAAACCATATGCTCAGCTGCAAATTAAGTGTCATTGGATTTAAAAAGACAGAAATCACACAAAGCATCTTTTCAACCACAATGGGATAAAGTTAGAAATCAAAAACTGAAGTAAAACTGGAAAATTCACTAACCTATGGAAATTAAATCATTTTTAAACAACCAATGGGTCAAAGAAGAATCACAAGGGAAATCAGAAAATATGCAGAGACAAATAAAAATGGAAACACAGTATTAGCAAAAATTATGTGAAGCAGCAAAAGCAGCACTAAGAGGGAAATTTATAGCTATAAACACTTATATTTAAAAAGCAGAAAGGGGCACCTGGGTGGCTCAGTTGGTTAAGCATCCCACTTTGGCTCAGGTCGTGATCTCACAGCTTGTGGGTTCAAGCCCTGTGTCAGGTTCTGTGCTGACAACTCGGAGCCTGGAGCCTGCTTCTGACTCTGTCTCTCTCTCTCCTTCTCTCTCTGCCCCTCCCCCACTAGCTCACATGCTCTCTCTCTCAAAAAAATACACTTAAAAAAAAAAAGATCTCAAATCAACAGCCTAACTTTACAACTTAAAGATCTACAAAAAGAGCAAAGAAACCCAATGCTAGCAGAAAAAAAAAGAAATAATAAAGATTAGAGCTGAGATAAATAGAGATAAGAAACACACGAAAGAAAAAAAAATTGACAAAACTGAAAGCTGGTTCTTTCAAAGCTATCAAAATTGACAAATGGGGCACGTGGCTGGCTCAGGTGGAGCAAGTGACTCCTGACCTCAGGGTTGTGAGTTTGAGCTCCATTCTGGGTTTAGAGATTACTTAAAAATAAAATCTAAGGGGCGCCTGGGTGGGTCAGTTGGTTAAGCATCTGACTCTTGATTTTGGCTCAGGTCCTGATCTCATAGTTCATGAGATCAAGCCCCGAATTGGGCTCTGTACTGACAACAAGAAACCTGCTTGGGACCTTTTCTCTCCCTCGCTCTCCACCCCTCCCCCACTCTCTCTCTCAAAATAAATAAATAAACTTAAAAAAAATAACTAACTAAATAAAATCTTTAAAAGTTGACAAACTTTACCCTAGAATGGCAAAAAAGAAAGAAAAAAAAAGGAAGACTGAAAATAGTAAAATAAAAAATTATCATGGGGACATTATTACCAGTTCAACAGGAATAAAATAGATTATAAAAGAGTATTAGTAAGGAGACTGAATCACTAAGCAAAAACCTCCTGACAAAGAAAAGTCCTGGACTTGATGGCTTCACTGGTGAGTTCTACCAACCACTTAATGAAGAAATAACACCTATCTTTACCAAAAACAGACAAAGTCACTACAAGGAAACTACAGACCAATATAATTGATTCATCAATGCAAAAAAATCATTAACAAAATACTAGCAAACTGAATTCAGCAGCCACAGTAAAGGATTATACACCACAACCTACTGGGACTTATTTCTAGAATGCAAGGATGGTTCAACATACGAAAATTAATCATTAAAATACATCCTATTACAGAATGAGGAAAAAATTATATGACCATCTCAACTGATGCACAAAAAGCATCTATCAAAATTTTAACACCCTTTGACAATGCAAACAGTCAGCAAACTAAGAACAGAAGAAAACTACCTTACCATAATAAAAGCAAAAGATTAAAACCCATAGCTAATATGGTGAACGCTTTTCCTCCAAGATCAGGAAGAAGAAAATTATACAAAATGGTATTGGAAGTTCTAGACAGAAGGGGAAAAAAAAAGAGGAAAGTCATCCAAAAGGAAAGGAAGAAGTAAAATTATCTTTACTTATGAATACATTATACACAGAAAACTAGGCCTAAAGGTTTAAAAAATGTTCAGAATAAATGAATTCAACAAAACAACAAGACACAAATAGAACATAAAAAAATCCAGCTGTATTTCTATACACTAACAATAAACAATCTAAAAAGGATACTAAGAAAACAATTCCACTTATAATAGTATCAAAAGAATAACATACTTAGAAATTAACTAAACCAAAGAAGTAAAAAATTTGAACACAATAAAGTACAAAACACTGGTAAAAGAAATTAAAGAAAATATTAATAAATGGGAATACATCCTTATTTATGGATTAAAGACTTAATACTGTTAAGATGTCAAATACTACTCAAAACCATCTACAGAGTCAATGCAATCCCTATCAAAATTCCAATTTTTTTTGTAGTAATGGAAAAATTCACATGGAGCGATGCCTGGGTGGCTCAGTTAAGTTTCTGACTCTTGATTTCAGCTCAGGTCATGATCTCACGGTTTGTGACTTTGAGCCCGGCACGGGACTCTGTGCTGACAGCACGGAGCTTACTTGGGATTCTCTCTCCCCCTCTCTCTGCCCCTCCCCCATTCACACCCTAACCCTAACTCTCTCTCTCTCAAATAAATAAATAAAAACTTTTCAAAATAAACAAAAAAGAAAAAAAAATCTCAAGGACACCAAACAGCCAAAACAATCTTAAAAAAGACTAAAGCTGACAGAGTCATACTTCTTAATTAAAATTTTACTGCAAAGCTACAGTAGTCAAAACAGTGTGATACTGGCATAGAGACAAATACAGTCCAATGGAATAAACACTCCAGAAATAAACTCTTGCACATATGGTCAACCGATTTTCCACAAGGAGGCCAAGACCATTCTAGACCATTCAGTGGGGAAGATCCATGAGGCTACCATCAAAACTACTGATCCCAGGGGTGCCTGGGTGGCTCAGTCGGTTAAGTGTCCGACTTCAGCTCAGGTCACGATCTCGCGGTCCGTGAGTTCGAGCCCCGCGTCAGGCTCTGGGCTGATGGCTCGGAGCCTGGAGCCAGCTTCCGATTCTGTGTCTCCCTCTCTCTCTGCCCCTCCCCCGTTCATGCTCTGTCTCTCTCTGTCTCAAAAATAAATAAACGTTAAAAAAATTAAAAAAAAAAAAACAAAAAAACTACTGATCCTGAATCCTTCCCTGTGAGGGTTTAAAGCAGCAGGTATTGGGGCAATAAAGGAAGAGAAATGGGTATGCACTCAGTCCAGCTCTAGTAACCACAGCACCCAGCCAGGGAATCGGGAAGGCCCAGTACCCATCGTTCAGATGCAAGACCAAGCTGCGCTTGGAAGGGAGAAAGGCAGGGCCCCGCCTACGGCACAGGGGTGGGCGTGAGGGCCTTACCTAGTGAGGATGTGAGCGCAAAGTTCTCCAGCATCACATCGTGGTACAGGCATCTCTGATCCTCATCCAGGAGATCCCACTCCTCCCAGGAGAAATATAGGGCCACGTCCTCAAAAGTAACACTTCCCTGCCAAGATAGAGACAGATGAACCACAAACGGCCTCGCTCCTGAAGACCCGTAATCCCCATCCCCACACATTTATCCCACGTTCACCCTCCTCCCAAGATCCACAATGAGACGAGATACCAGACTCTGGGATCACTGCTGTCTGCTTCTTCCTTATACTCCCACTAATCGCTGTGTTCACTCTGCGCCCCACTCTGTAACCAGCTGGAGTGTTTTTTTGTTTTTAAATTTTTTTTAACGTTTATTTATTTTTGAGACAGAGAGAGACAGAGTATGAACGGGGGAGGGGCAGAGAGAGAGGGAGACACAGAATCTGAAACAGGCTCCAGGCTCCGAGCCATCAGCCCAGAGCCGGATGTGGGGCTCGAACTCATGGGCCGTGAGATCGTGACCTGAGCCGAAGTCGGACGCTTAACCGACTGAGCCACCCAGGTGCCCCTGGAGTGTGTTAAGACCTAGATTGGATGCCAGACCTTCCATCTCCTCCAGATAGATGTCTAACTTCGAAGGCAGTCATTCCAAGCTTGACTGGCGGCCTGCCACGCTTGGCTCTCACCAGAAAGAAAGGAGGAGCCTAATTCCCCGAGCCTCACCTCCAAGCAGTTCCACATCCTGACACCTGTTTCGTAATGAGCTTCCGCATCTCTTTCCTTGGATGGCCCCGTGTGGGAATCCCACCATATAAACCCCGGCCTAGGCGCCACCCTGAGCTAGAATTCTTCAGGGTCCCCAACCCAAGGGCTGGGGGAACGGCAGGTGAAGAGTCACAGGACACCACAGATCTGGACCAAATGTGCGGCAGGGCCAGTGAGGGACCGATACACTTGCACTTACCTGTGGAGGCTCCCAAAGCACTTCTGCAACCACGGAAACCTGTGGGAAGAGGGGAGTCTTTGAGGGACGGAACCCTGGCGATTCTCCGGGGGGGCTTTCTATCCCGGGCTGACTGGTCGGCTTCTGGGCTGCCTCTCGCCGGCTGTGTGTCCTCGGAAAAAGACCTCCCTCTGCCTCAGTGCCCTCCTCGCCCCCTACAACCCGTTCTACTGAGCAGACGTTGGAGAACATCTCGAACCCACGTCTCTCTTTTCCTCGCGATTCTCCATTGCTCTCGGGGCTCTAGGAAAGGAGCTTCAACCCCACAGCCCGCCACTGCAGGTGCGGCTCAACCCAAACCGTCTCCTGCGGCAGCAGGATGGACCCCAGGTTTCCGGGTGTTTCGGTTCAAACCCCCTGCAGCCCTTCCCCGGCAGCCCGCTCCCGCACCCCGTCACGCCGGCGCTCAGACACGGGGCCCCCGCCCGCGAGCGCCTCCCCCGCCCGGACACGGGGACCCGGGCCGCAGGGACCCGAGCAGGAGCCCCGCGCTCGGGCCTGGTGGGTCTGGGTTGGGGGGGGGGGGGGGGGGAGGGTCCGGGGGCCGCGCGTTTACCTCAGCCGGGTCCCTGCGCGCGGCCGCCGCCATCGGACTCTGTGGGCGAAGTGAAGAGATGACAGCTGAGCGACCCGGACGGTCGCGGGCTCCGCAGTGTCCAGGCCGGGCTCGCGGGCAGCGAAGTCCCCGACCCCAGACCAGCCTCCGTACAGCGGGGACGAAGCCTCCTCTCGTGCCTCCTGTGTCGGTCGCCTGGGTCCCAAGCCGGTGTTCCGCACCTTCCGACCGAGCCCGGAGACCCCAGAACCGCTAAAACGACCGCCACGGAAAAGGCGGAAGCCCCGCCTCAAGGCGCTACGCCCTGCCGGAAGTGTCCCTTTTCTGCACTTTCATTGGGTTATTGCCCCTGCCGTTCAAAGCAGAGTTTTCAGGGTTATGTAGTCCCAACGGCAGGGGTTGCCGAGCCCCAGAAAGTCTCGGAGAAGGGGTCCGGCGGCGTCGCGAGGCCTCTGGGAAGTGACACCCCCCTATACTTCTAAGGTCGAGGAGCGACTTCATTTCTTCTTAACAGTGGCAGGCCAATTGCTGGGAGTGTTAACTGCACTTTAAGGTCAGGGCTACCGATCCCTGAAGTGTTTCCACGTTATTTCAGACTCTATGAAGGCAACTCTAGTGATCATGGCTGGTAGCTGGAAGCGAGGAAACATTATCTTACTGCTCTTTACATGCCTGCAGCCTGAGGTGGGAAGGTCATTTTTGTGAGCTTCACTGGCTTGGGTCAGGGACAAAACCCAAAAGGACACACAGGACCAGGACAGAGAAAATAGAGGAAGGGTACTGGGCAGCTCTGAAGCCGGTTATCCTAGTGGGCTCTGGGCCTCTGGTCCTTGGTCCCTTCTTCCTGTTAGTCAGTGCTTGTGCCCAACTCAATGAGAAACACTTTTATCTACAAAACATAAAACTTTTATACATGCACATTTCCCCCAATACACATTTACATTATTAATGCATAAAATAAAAAATTAACTATTGTTTATTAAGGAGCACTACTATATGTACATTTATAAAATAAAAGTGGAAAGTCGATGATAATTCTACCTCCTGGAGAAACGCAATGTTTGCAGGATGGTATCCTTTTAGAATTCTGTTTGCACATGGATACACCCCTCTGTGTGCCTATGCATTCCTATGTATTCCTACAAGTTGTCATACTTTGTGCATAAACCTGAGGCTTGCTTTGCTTAGTTAACAAGTTGTTCTTGTTCACCATTATATCATTGATTCTAGAAGAATACTTTGTACCTGATAATCACCTAATTATATAGATAGATATAGATAGATATAGATATAAATATAGATATAGATATAGATATAATTGATCCACTTGCAGAAGTCAGAAGAGTTTAACTGGATTAGGAAAAAAATTTCTGGTGCAGAAGTCAAAGAAGAACAGAGAGACATGGGTGTCACTGCTAATGAGCACAAAGGGGCTGAATGCTGGGAAACATAAAGCTGTCGGCACAGAGGTGTCCACCAGCCACTGCTTTGGATTCACAATTAAAGTCAAAATGGAAGAAAGACAATAAAAGCCACTCAGAAGGCAGGTCATTCTGAGAGAAACCCCTCTGGACACTCTGTAAATAGAACACAGGTTTACATCCAGCATCATCCAGGAAATATTTCAATCCAAAAGCTGCCATTGTCTGTGAGATCCTTCTGGAGAAAAGAGTCAGTCTTTGGCTCTTAGTCTTGTTGGCTAAGACTAGTTGGTTGACAGTCTGAGCTGTGGTCTCAACTTGTATCCAGTGAGCAAAGTGAAGTTATAAAGGCAAAGGAGGGCAGAACTTCCCAGCATCCCAGCTCCAGTCCGAGGAAGATAATTCCCATCTCCAAGTTGGCATGTCCAGCACCTTCATATCCGGAAGATACTGATTTTAATTTGAGACAGAAATGAATGAATAAAGATAAAACAATAACAACAACAACAACAAACATGTTTCTGCTCAGCTGTATCTACCGTTTTACTATGTAACACACATATTTCCCCTCTTTCAGTAATACATTTTCTTTTTTTTTTTTTATTTTTTTTTAATGTTTATTTATTTTTGAGACAGAGAGAGACAGAGCATGAACGGGGGAGGGTCAGAGAGAGGGAGACACAGAATCCGAAACAGGCTCCAGGCTCTGAGCTGTCAGCACAGAACCTGACGCGGGGCTTGAACTCACGGACCGCAAGATCATGACCTGAGCCGAAGTCGGACACTTAACCAACTGAGCCACCCAGGCGCCCCTACATTTTCTTACTTTAAATGGATTTTAAGAATATGTGCTTATGGGTATGGTGGTTAAGGTTTATAGTAGAATCAATTTAAATGTCCCTATAAAGGAGGCTGTTTGAATAAATGAACCATTCATACAATATATTTCCTTAGAGCCATAAATCAAATGAAGATTATTTCCACCCTGTCTGAAGTTACCTGCAGGACATATTTGTAAGGGAAAAAGGGCAGGTGGGTTAGAGGGTTTTTAGTATTCTACAATTATTTTGATGACTGTGAAGGAATGAGAATATAAATAAGTATATACACATTATTTATACAACTGCATTAAAACTTAAAGAATGAATTAGAAACATAAGAATGATGATATAGAGGGGCAGAGATGAAATAGTATGAAGGGACATAAATCAAAACTAGACATAACTGAATTTAGTTATAGGTTTGACTTTTGGACGAATACAAATACTTTTACATATTATATCAAAATGAAATTGAAACAATCAAATTCAATGACAAATGTGACACAAGATACATAAAGCAGACCGTGTAATAAATTTATAATCCATCTGAACAAAATATTAATACTTCAAGTACATTAAAAAGTACACTTTAAAAAAAGTTTATTGGGGCGCCTGGGTGGCTCAGTCCATTAAGCGACCAGCTTTGGCTCAGGTCATGATCTCACAGTTAGTGAGTTCGAGCCCCGCCTCGGGCTCTGTGCTGACAGCTCAGAGCCTGGAGCCTGCTTCGGATTCTGTGTCTCCCTTCTCTCTGTCCCTCCCCCACTCATGTTCTGTCTTTCTCTCTCAAAAATAAATAAACATTAAAAACAATTTTTTTAAGTTTATTTATTTACTTTGGTGGGGGGGGGGGGGTGCAGAGAGAGAGGGGGACAAAGGATCCAAAGCAGGCTCTGAGCTGACAACAGCATGCCCTATGTGGGGCTTGAACTCATGAACGATGAGATCATGACCTGAGCCGAAGTCAGACACTCAACTGATTGAGCCATCCAGGTGCCCCTCATAATCATATTTTAATAAAATATTGATATTCATATTTATATTAATAAGCATATTAAGAAAGAACTGATGCTTTGATCAAAGAGGGAAAATAAAAGGAAAGTAATTTAGGTAAAAATTATGTAATTTTAAATTTGTTTGGAAGAGTAAACATTAAGTGGCCCAATATTGGATTCAAACCATGTTTGTATATTCTATCTCTTCTCATTAAACAGATCTACAGATGAGTAGAGTAATGTTTCCTGAGTAATTAGCAACCCAGTTACTTAAGCTATGTTCTCCAAATGCAGTTCCTCACTAAAAGATTAGTATCTATTTAAAAATTGCCAATTCCAGATTTAGGGCAGGAACTGTTTGAGATGGAACATCTGTTCAAACCAGGACATAAGGAAAGTCTCTCGTGTGACCAGAGTCACGTTAAGGTGAGGATGACACAGGATTCAACTTGAAAAGAATCCCACTCCACACAAATTAAGCAAGTCCCACCCATTGAGCGTTGAAGAAAAGTACCTGGACAAGATTTAAACACAGCAAGTATTTTAAATATCCACCTACTGGGGCGCCTGGGTGGCGCAGTCGGTTAAGCGTCCGACTTCAGCCAGGTCACGATCTCGCGGTCCGTGAGTTCGAGCCCCGCGTCAGGCTCTGGGCTGATGGCTCGGAGCCTGGAGCCTGTTTCCGATTCTGTGTCTCCCTCTCTCTCTGCCGCTCCCCCGTTCATGCTCTGTCTCTCTCTGTCCCAAAAATAAATAAATAAAAAACGTTGAAAAAAAATTAAAAAAAAAAAATATCCACCTACTTCTAACGATAGAAAGCCACAGTGGTTAAGCTTTGAGAAAGTTAAGGAACTGACTAGTTATTCGGTGAGCCGGAAAAAAAGGGAGGGGAAATACGAATCATTTCTCCTATCCTTTCAGTACGAATTGTCCCAGGGTAATCAAAGAGAGGATGAGGAAAAATTCTCTGTGGAGAATTCTAAATGAAAATGATTAAGGAGTGCACTTACTGTGATGAGCACCGGGTGTTATAGGAAGTGTTGAATCACTGTATCGTACACCTGAAACTAATATTCCATTGTATAGTAACTGACTGGAGTTTGAATAAAAACTTTAAAAAAATAAATGAAAATGCAGAAGTAGTAATAGGATATTAACATTTTCCTTCTTCTAATATGGTAATAGATCTGCGGAATGATCACCAGATAGCAGCTGAAGCCAATGGATGCCAGGCTGGTGGGAAATTGATATTGACAGTTGCTTATACACATGGACATGTTCATCAATCCTTACGTCACAGAAGGGGTTACAGCTTGTCATAATGACACCCAGTTGTGGACAATGAGGACACTGCACCGCCCTGCAAGTATCCTTGAGGAAAAGCTGAACCTGAATTTGATTATCCTCTAGAGCTAATTATGCATTTATTGGCAAATTAAGAAAATATGTGAGACAAAATCAAATTGGCACAATTAGCTAGAATGATGCAAATGATTCTAAACAGATGATCCATATTCTTCATAAAAATGAAAAAGTAAGGAAAATAAAAGAGGGAGAGATATTAATTAAGAGAGGCCTAAAAGACAAAACAGGTAAATGCCATTCAGGGACAAAGTTGAAATCCTGATTCGAATGGTCTAAATCTTTAAAACATATTTCTTTTGACAAAATTGGGAAAGTGTGAAATGTGACTGTGTATTTGATGTTATTGTTATTTTTGCAGGTGTTAAAATCATATACATATTCTGCTCAGGAATGAATTCCATGTTTTAAAGATACATTAATAATTATTTATTATTGTGTATAATGACATGCCTGGGATTTTCCATAATCCATCAGAGGAACATGGGTGAGATATAGATTAAATGGGAAGGCTATGAGTCAATATTTCATTTTTGAGCCTCATAATTCTTTTATGGGGTTTATTACGCTCTTCTCTTCTTGAGTATAAGAGACATTTTGCACCATAAAACAGCTATATAAAGCAGCTTTCATAAATTTTTCCTGCCAACAATAATTTCATGAATTTTTCCCACTCATGTTTCATTCTAAGACAGTACATTTTAATTCATTGTTTTTCTTGTTCCAGTATTTTATTCTTAAAATATTTCTAAGTGTTTTATTAAATTTTGGAGTCACAGATTCAAGTGAGTTCCATATTCAGAAATACAGAGACATGGGCACTGTGCCATCTGGAGACAGTAACTCCCACCTAATCTACAGGCCCTTCTAAGCTCAGCCAGTTATTCAGATATATTTTTTAGATAACCACATCTTCCAAAATAAGAATCTATCTTGTTACAAAAAACGTCCCAATATTGAAATGTGGAAAGTCTTGTTACAAAAAAAGTCCCAATATTGAAATGTGGAAAGTCTACCTTAATGAAACTCTGGGGGCGCCTGGGTGGCTCAGTCAGTTAAGCACCGACTCTTCATTTCGGCTCAGGTCATGACCTCACGGTTTGGGAGATCGAGCCCTGCGTCAGGCTTTGCACTCAGAGCACAGAACCTGCTTGGGATTCTCTCTCTCTCCCTTTCTCTCTGCCCCTCCCCCTCTGACACTTTCTCTCTCTCTCAAAATAAATAAACATTAAAAAAAGAAAAAAAAGAAAACTCTCTGTGTGGCACACAAAACTGCTCTGCTTTGGAGGAGATCTAAGATTGGCCAGTGTGTTACATCAAATAAAAGCATCTTTAGTCAATGATAAAAATGCATAAATACAAAAGAAAATAAGAAAATAGTAAATTTAACAATATTTAAGGAGAGATCCTCTTGAAGAACATTTCTTTCTCTCAGAAATGCACAGATAGTTCAGTACTGAATGTTGAAATATAGTGATATTCTCAAGTGGACTGGGGACAGACCAGCATGCCAGCTACCAGTAAGCTGACTTGCTAATTTCTTATTGTGATATTTCCATGTTGAAATGAGAGTAACTGTGAGATGATGTTACTGTAAATGAAAACTTTAAGTGTTCATGTCAAGATTTGAGATGATTGTGTAATCCAGAAAAAGTATAGAATTATAGAAAACATTATTAGATTTAATAGCATAGCTTATGATACACATACTCGCTAGAAAAAATCAGAAATCAACAGATTTCATGTCTACAGGAATATTATCTTTTTTTAAGTTTATTTATTTATTTTGAAAGAGACAGAGACAGCACAAGTAGGGGAGGGGCATAGGGAGAGAGAGAGAGAGAGAGAGAGAGAGAGAGAATCCCAAGCAGGCTCCGTGCTGCCAGGGCAGAGCCCAATGTGGGGCTTGAACTCACAAACCGCGAGATCATGACCTGAGCTGAAACCAATATTTGGATTCTTAACTGACTGAGCCACCCAGGCATCTCAGGAATATTATCTTTAAAACAAGAATGGAGATTATTGTGAATATGAGTAATTACAACTTTGCAAAGTAGCACTAAAATTAAAGAATTGTGTGGAATGATGAGACAAAAGTAAAAATTCTTAATATATTAAGATCAAACTGCAGTGCCTGGGTGGCTCAGTTGGTTGGGCATGTGACTCTTGATTTCGGCTCAGGCCATGATCTCCTGGTTCATGAGATCGAGTCCAACGTCAGCTCTGTCCTGACACAGTGGAGCCTGCTTGGGATTCTCTCTCTCTCTCTCTCTCTCTCTCTCTCTCTCTCTGCGCCACTCTCCTGCTCATGCTCTCTCTCTCTCTCTCTCTCTCTCTCTCTCTCTCTCTCTCTCAAAATAAATAAATATACATAAAAAACCAACCAGGGGTGCCTGGGTGGCTCAGTCGGTTAAGTGTCTGACTTCGGCTCAGGTCATGATCTTGTGGTCTGAGGGCTGGAGAGCCCCGTGTGGGGTTCTGTGCTGACAGCTCAGAGCCTGGAGCCTGCTTCAGATTATGTGTCTCTCTCTCTGCTCCTCCCCAGCTCGCGCTCTCCCTCTCTCTCAAAAGTAAATAAACATTTAAAAAAATATATAAAACTAAAATAGCAGAGACTGTAGATTGAGAGAGAAAACTGAAAACTGTAAACAATCTGATTCATAAAGCATGTATCTTATTTATACAATACCCATTAAACAGTAATCTAAATTCTAAAAATTTCATGGCATTTGGGCAATAAAAATGAGTATGTTTAAATCATTCAATGCAGAGAGTTTTCTCTCACAAAGATAAATTGTATTAGCAGCACCTTTCAGTAATATAGAAATCTGTAGTTAGTTCAACAAAACATAGCAGGATATTTATAAACCCTCATGCACACACATAAACAAACACACATAAGGTCAACTAAAATTTAATTATTTGTGAAGCTAACTTATTATATCAGTTAAAAAATTTGAGGTTTGGTTGGTAAAATAGAGGTAAACATTGACCTCACACATCAGAGAGCTTTAAAGACAAGATCCTAAATTAAAGAATGCCAAATACTGTTAAGTCAAATAATTATGTGTATATTTTTAATATTTTTGGATAGGGGGAATCATGATCACATATGGCACAGATCAGAAGCCATTGTATTTCATGTAAATGAATTAAAAATTTAACTAAAATTAAAATTAAACCAGAATATAGTAAGTAAATATGTAGAATTGGAAAATAATTAATAACTCAGTATTGATATTAATCAGTTGAATAAATGATGAAAAAATGCCAACCAAATGTATGAAAAAGTAGAAGTTAATAAAAGATTTGTTTCACAAATGATCACAAATGTAATGAAATCGGAATAATATTCTATTATTTTAAATTATGACATATTCACTTGTCTGAGTTTTATTATGAGTCAAATTTCTCCAATAGGAGTTTTACATTTTTACCTTTTCTACCATAAGGTATAATTAACAAAACCACGAATAACCAAATAATTGGAAGGCCTTTAAAATCACCTGAATGTTGGGGTGCCTGTGTGGCTTAGTTGGTTAAGCATCCAACTCGCGGTTTTGGCTCAGGTCATGACCTCAGAGTTCGTGAATTTGAGTCCCACACTGGGCTCTGCACTAACAGAGCAGAACCTGCTTGGGATTCTCTCTCTCCCTCTTTCTGACTCTCTCTGTCTCAACAAAAATAAACTTAAAATAAAATAAAATACAAACTATAAAATGAAACAAAACAAAACAGCCTTAATGTTTAATAATGTTGAAAATCTGGGGCCCCTGGGTGGCTCAGTCAGTTAAGCATTCGACTCTTTTTTTAAATTTTTTTTTCAACGTTTTTTATTTATTTTTGGGACAGAGAGAGACAGAGCATGAACGGGGGAGGGGCAGAGAGAGAGGGAGACACAGAATCGGAAACAGGCTCCAGGCTCCGAGCCATCAGCCCAGAGCCTGACGCGGGGCTCGAACTCACGGACCGCGAGATCGTGACCTGGCTGAAGTCGGACGCTTAACCGACTGCGCCACCCAGGCGCCCCAAGCATTCGACTCTTGATTTAGGCTCAGACCATAATCTCACAGTTCATGAGTTCGAGCCCCACGTTGGGCTCTGCGCTCAAACTGCAGAGCCTGCTTGAGATTCTCTCTTTCTCTCTCTGCCCCTTCCCCGTGCTCTCTCTCTCTCTTAAAAATAAATGCACAAACATTTTAAAAAATAAATAAATAATAAAAAATACTTAAAAAATAAAAATGTTGAAAATCTGAGTATAGAATAATCATAGATTTCTGTATTTCATCTTGTAGAGATTTATCATCCATTTTTACCTCAATGGCATTTAACAGCCAGCGATTTTTAGCTTAAAAGGTATTTAATTTGACACTTTAGAAAAAAGGATGGTCTTTCACAATCATATTTCAGTAGTTTCGATTACATTGTCAACAATGTAATTATAATAGAGGACAATGAGCATTGTGGTTCAGGGGAAGAAACCGTCCCCTCATAACCATGCTCGTGGGCCCGTGGGCGTGTCAGTGCCGGGCAGGGGACGTGCTGACCCCACCAGCACTCATCCCCTGTGGTCCATGGACATGAACTCTCAGGTGTAACAAAAATATATCACAGAACTGGAGATAAGAGCAGGGGGAAGGGGAAAGACTAGGACTCGTTTTGAAGAGAAATCATAAAATGGATGTGAAGCACAAAATGCAGGTCAATCGCCCTGGGATGGAATGACCCGTTTCCTTAAGCCACAGAGACCACATGGCTGTGGTTATTGAGCCTGCAGCCCCTGAAGAACTGTGGTGATTCACAGGCGACCATGCCTCAGTTTCCCCTGATCACAGGAGTTCTGTGGAGACACAGGGAGGATTCAGTTAAGTGCCTCCTGCTCTCAAGGGCAGGTAGATGAACTTGCCTGTCAATCAAGGTCTCCAGTCAAAATTTTTTTATGGGAAAAGAAATTTCCTAAACTAGGTAAGTGTGGGAGTGGCAGAGAGAGGAGAGGGAAGAGAAAGAGAGAGATTGATTCCGAAATTTGGAGGCTTCAATGACAACGGCAAGGTATTTAAAAATGTAATTGAGAGGGACGTGTTGTAAACTTCCTGATTGTTCCTTATCACGATCTTTAGCAGTATTTTACTTTTATGTGTGATTTGAATGCCTATAAACAGGAGACCAAGTGAGACTTTCATTCCTCTGAATGGCAGGGTCATGTGAACAGCCTCTACTCAGGAGAGAAAGGCAGAGACATGTTATTACAGACTTCCTTCAGCCCAACATCCTCTGCCACCATAAGAAATGCACACAACAGCCTGAAACTCAGGCACCAGGCCTCTGCTCAGTGGCTGGCAGTCCCCTTCCTTATGTTGCTACTCTCCACTTGCCTGTGGTGCGAAGCTGGTGGGTCCAGGCGTGCGGGCAGGGAAAAGGAAGAGAAGATTACAAAGAGGGTATCGCCAGGACGAGAGAGGGGGTGTTGAGCAGTGACAGGGCCAGCGGTCAAGAGTGGAGGCCGGCTTCTGATTCTCTCAGCAAACATCTTTCCTAAATATATAAGAAATGTGTATTCTCTGACCCCAGAAAGCAGAAATATTCTACGGAGAATAGTTATTTCTGGATTTCCTGATATAAAATACTTCTAAGAATGTTGCTTATCTGCCAAGAACTGCTACCTCCCCAGCTGGCATCTGTGGTCAGGACAGTGGATGTCTGTTCGGGAACAGAACCTCAGGATAAAGGTTGGGGAGGCCACGATCGCGTCTCCTTGCTGGGAAGGGATTAGCATTTCACCTGTGATTGCAGGTGACAGTTGTGACTGTCTGCAAGGGGAGAGGAAATTATCTGTGAAAACACTTGTGAATTGTGTATACAGAACCACACACTATTAACATTTAATAATAAAGATTGCCAACAGATGTGGCAAAATATCTGAGAAAGGTATTACCTGGGAAATACGAGGGGAGGGGAGTAAAAAGGGACGGCAAGGCAGACGCACAGCGAACGCTGAAATCTATTAAAGGAGAGAATGCGGTTGAGCAAATTTCTCTGTTGGATCCTTCATCATTTAGAAGGTTTTGTTTTCAAAGCGTGAGCTGTCAGCCGCTTAATCGTGCTGAGCTACGATGTGGAATTCTTTTATTCTGACTGGGACTTCTCGAGCTCTTAGTTTCCAACAAGTTGGAAAAAAAAGTTTCAGACCTTTTGTATTAATTTTGTTTTTTGTTTTTTGTTTTTTTTACCCCTCTGCTTCTGCCATCCCAAATGTGTCTATTTATATATTTCTACAAGTCATTTACAGCCTTTTTTTTTTCTCTCTCTCCTTCCCTGTGGTTCTTTCCCTGTAACGTCCATAGCTACAGGTTCACTGATCTTTTGTTACAAGTTGTTTTATCTGCTGCCCATCCCATGCAGCATATTTTATTTTACTTAAATTTTAGTTAGTTAACATACAGTGCGTATGTTAGAGTCCACTGTCTCTTTCCATAATTTGGCTATTGTTGAGGATAAACATCAAGGTGCATGTGCCCCTTCAAATCAGCAGTTTTGTGTTCTCTGGATAAATTCCCAGCAGTGCAATTGCTGGGTTGTAGGGTGGTTCTATTTTAACTTTTTGAGGAATTTTCATTCTGTTTTTTCTGCATTTCATTGTATCTATTTTTTTTTTTTTAGAAAGTGAAACTTTCTTTTTTTTTTTTGAAGTTTATTTATTTATTTCGAGAGAGAGAGAAGGCACAAGTAGGGAAGGAGCAGAGACAGAGAAGGAGAGAGAGAGAATCCCAAGCAGGCTCTGCACTGCCAGTGCAGAGCCCGATGTGGGGCTCGGGGCAAGATCATGACCTGAGCCAAAGTTGGACGCTTAATGGACTGAGCCACCCAGGCGCCCCATCGCTGTATCTAAATTTTACATCGAGAGGATAAACTGTGAATAAATATTGAGCTCTATGATATGCACGCTGGATTCTTTGGGGGGGAGTGTGCAGATGCATGTAACTTACTTTGAATGTTTAAAAATTAAGATGGATTAATGCCTGCATAGGAAATCGTACATACACAGTGGACTTACAGCTGTCTCTTGTAAAATTCATTGTTTGCTGTTTACTTGAAAACTTTCACAATAAAAAGTAATCAATTGCAGATGGATTCCATATGGATTCTAGATGGATTTATCCTTAAAATGCGAAAGACTCTCAAGTGATAGAATTCAGATAAAGAAAAGCTCTTTGAATTTCTCAGTAATATTTAAGAGTGTAAAAGTGTCCTGAGACCAAAAGTTTTGAGAACCTCTAGCCTAGAATGATATGTGATTATATGCGTCAGCATACATGGACAAGAACTTGTATAATAGCACTGTTGTAAGTGCCCCAAACTGGAAGCAATCCAAAGGCTCAACAATGGGAGAATGGCTAGATGAATTATGACCACAAAATTCTTAAGAGCCCTGAAAATGAGTAGGACAGAGAACATGAAACAATGTCGATCAATCTTACATTTATCATGCAAAAGAAGTAAGGCCAAACAGAGCCCATATGATATGATTCCAGGAAAATTTAAGCTACATGTTGGAGATTTACACATTGTAGGGAAAGCTATTGGGCAAATCCAGTAAATGATGTCCTAAAACAGGGGATTGGGGTCTCTTGTGTCTGTCTCTGGAAGCCACATTAGATGCGGAAAGTGCTGAGCGATATCCATCTGGCCATTCTGTGAAAATAGAAGGAAAGTTTATACCTACTGTCTCCCAAGAAGTATTTTGATCCAAAAGCTGCCATTGTCTGAGGTGTCCTTTTTGAGAAAATACCTGAAGGTTTGGCTGAGGCAAATTGAATAAGAATCAGATCTGTGGATCTCCCTTTGTGCCTGATGACGGTATGACGTATGCTATGAACAGCTGTGTGAAATCTGAACTTTTATTTAATATAGGGGAGGAAGAGTTCATAAATTTTGTTGTCCATGTCATAGGAAACTAAAATGTAATGAGATTTTAGTGTTATCTTCAGCCCTAATCAACTTTCCATTTTGCCTCATAGTCTATAAACCTTCTTGGTCATCCTAGCTTGTGCAAAACAGCATTTTCTGCCATGTCCAGACAGCAGGACTTGTCTCAAAAAAATGCTTCTCAGGATTGGGACCCCAGCTCAGATGTACCCTATGACCCAGCAATTGCACTACGAGGTATTTATCCAAGGGATACAGGTGTGCTGTTTCGAAGGGACACATGCACCCCCATGTTGATAGCAGCACTATCGACAACAGCGAAAGTATGGAAAGAGCCCAAATGTCCACCGATGGATGAATGGATAAAGAAGATGTGGTATACACACACACACACACACACACACACACACACACACACACACACTGGAGTATTACTCGGCAATCAAAAAGAATGAAATCTTGCCATTTGCAACTACGTGGATGGAACTGGAGGGTATTATGCTAAGCGAAATTAGTCAGAGAAAGACAAATATCATATGACTTCACTCATATGAGGACTTTAAGACACAGAACAGATGAACACAAGGAAAGGGAAGCAAAAATAATATAAAAACAGGGAGGGGGACAAAACAGAAGAGACTCATAAATATTGAGAACAAACTGAGGGTTGCTGGAGGGGGTGGGGGAGGGGGGATGGGCTAAATGGGTAAGGGGCATTAAGGAATCTACTCCCGAGATCATTGTTGCACTATATGCTAACTAATTCAGATGTAAATTAAAAAAAATAAAGTTAAAAAAATTAAAATTAAAACAATTTTAAAAAAAGATTCTCTCTCCCTCTGCCCCTCTGCCCCTCTCTCTGTCTCTCTGTCTCTCTCTCTCTCCAATAAAAAAATAAAAGCATCCTGCTCTCAGGAGAGGGGAAAGCACCCAGTTGGTTAGAATGCTGAATGCTGGAATAATAAACCCATCTGGACAGGTAGGGGGACACCCAGAGTCCCCTTTGATGATAGGGAGGCCCTCTGAGCACAGACAGGTTAACATATTCCTAAATAAATAGAAATATCAAAGCACCTTTAAAAACTGCAGTCTTGGAGTCACTTTTCCTTTAAAGAGACTTATTTCTGTACGACAGAGCTGGGAGTGTATTATCGTCCGCTGAGGGTAGAAATTCCAGAGATGCTCTATTACGGACCAATCAGGCCCTGGCTCCCAGAGATGAAGAAACCAGATGCCAGCACCACCAAGTACCAGTGGGCGCCAGGCGTCTACCCAGGGGTGGGAGCTGACAAGCATTATCTCATCGCCCTTCATGTGTCTACAGAGAAGAAGATTAGAGGAAATATCTTCAGGGTCAGTGGGTTCGTCAGCAACAAGGGAGCGATTTCAGGGCGCAGAGAAGGTGGAGCGGTGATGCCAGCCAGTCTCGGAGGAGCTGGCCACGGGCAACAGCGTTTCTCGGAATCCCTCAGAACACCACCTTCCTGCCTCTGTTCATGTGTGTTCACATTCCGAACCCAGCAGGCAGAACTGTTGCATTCATGTACTGCTCCTACTATAAATATGAGGTGATGAGGTGGATTCTCTTCCTTCTAAGAGTCTAACGGTTATTTGAAAAGAACAGCTACTTACCAAATTGTTGTATCCAACTGTCGATGCCAGTGACTGCAGGGGCAGGATCCATGCAGGTGTAGACAGGGGTCATCCAGACACTAAGATAAAGGTTTGCGACTCGGTGAGCTCACCTCCTCGCTGGGAAGTGACCATCATTTCATCTGTAATTGCGCGGATGGTCTCTGCCGAGGGATCTGAGATTATTTCTGAAAAACATCTGTGGTTTGTGCGCAGCACTGACAGCTCTTAATGTTTATCAGTAAAGTTACCCAAGAGGGTGAGGTGAACAGAAACAACTAGAGGGAAGTCTTACTTTAGGTGTCTCAAAGATGATGAGGCGTTCATGGGACGTCAGCAGAAGACCCTGAAGTCTGAGAAGGAAGAGAACAAAGCAGAATACAATGCTTGATTCCTGCCTTTACGGTCTTTATTCCATTCTCCAAAATTATCACTTGTCACTAAGAAACCCACACACTGGCCTTGAGGTGAGCGAGAGGAAGCAGCAGGGACAAGTTGCCAGAGGCCACAAACCACTCACGTGTGGTTTAGCACATGTGTGGTTTAGCACACACGTGTAACTCCTCTGCGCCCGGTAGTTTTCTAAACCATCAAGATGTACACGGAAACCAACTAGGCAAAGAATCCCTCATAAAGCTTACATTCTGCTTGAGGATGAGAAACAAACACAGGTCATTTGGTGATCATTCATTGCTGTGGACAATGAATATGGAGTGAGTGGTGAGTGCCGTAGGGAGGCGGGCATGTGCGGCCGTTGTAACTAGAATAGGACGGGAGGGGTATCCCGGATCAGACGACATCTGACAAAGACCCGGAGGTGAGGGTGAGGGGTTGAGCCAGGTGTATGCCTTGTTTCCAGGCAGAAGAAGCAGCACAAACACCCAGAGAGGCCAGAGCCCACGTGGTGTGTCCAGGGAAGGGCAAGCAGGGTGATGCGGCCAAAATCAGGCCATTTCGGAGGAGAGGGTGGAGACACCGAGTCAGAGGGGCCACACCGCTGAAGTGTGTGGGCACCTCAGGGGAAGCCACAGCCCGTACAAGGCCTTGACCGGAAGCGGTGTACAGCCACTCTGTGGGGGATGGACGTGGAAGGGGCTGGAAGCACAGAAACCATTTAGAAGTTTCTGAGTGTGAGATGGTGAGGGTGCCAACTTGGAGGGAATGAGGTTGATGATTAAAAGCAGTCACACCTGGGGATGCCCGGGGGCTCAGTCGGTTAAGCGTTCAGTTCAGTCAGCTCAGTTCATGATTTCCTGGTTGGTGGGTTTGAGCCCCGCTGTGCTGTGCTGACAGCTCAGAGCCTGGAGCCTGCTTTGGATTCTGTGTCTCTGTCTCTCTCTGTCCCTTCCCTGCTCGCACTCTGTCTCTCCATCTCTCTCAAAAATAAATAAACATTAAAAAAAAGTTTGTCTGGGGCGCCTGGGTGGCGCAGTCGGTTAAGCGTCCGACTTCAGCCAGGTCACGATCTCGCGGTCCGTGAGTTCGAGCCCCGCGTCAGGCTCTGG
This sequence comes from Neofelis nebulosa, assembly GCF_028018385.1. Classification (NCBI taxonomy): domain Eukaryota; kingdom Metazoa; phylum Chordata; class Mammalia; order Carnivora; family Felidae; genus Neofelis; species Neofelis nebulosa. Next base: position 1,182,730 of record NC_080798.1, read on the forward strand.
GCTGATGGCTCAGAGCCTGGAGCCTGTTTCCGATTCTGTGTCTCCCTCTCTCTCTGCCCCTCCCCCGTTCATGCTCTGTCTCTGTCTGTCCCAAAAATAAATAAAAAACGTTGAAAAAAAAATTTAAAAAAAAAGTTTGTTAAGTGGTCAAACCTGGGTAAATTCTGAAGCCTATGGGACAGAGGTGAAGAGTGAGAAAGTGAGGATCCAAGGGTGAGTCTGGGAATTTTGTTATCAAAAGGAATAGGGAAGGGTGATGTTGGGGTAGGTTTTTAGGGGATATCAGGAATTTGGTTATGAACCTGTTCAGTCTCAGGTGCCTACTAGACCTTTAAGGATAATGTCAAGTAAGGAATTAGCGCTAAGTCTGAAATTTGGGAGTAGAACCTGGGCTGAACGCATCAATTTGAGAACTGTTGGTTCTCAGATGGTGCATCAGTTATAAGACAGGGCGAGATCCCACAGAAATGAAATAAGAGCTCGGGGCATGGAAACAGGGAAATATCAGAAAATACCCTTGAGAGACTGTTGCACAAAAGTAAGAGACGTGAGGAAGAGGAATCGTATTGGCCCAAAGAGTGAGTGGGGGCTATCACTTATGGGGAAGACAGTATTTAAATGCAGCTTGTGAAAGAAAAGTACAGGGGCGCCTGGGTGGCTCAGTCAGTTAAGCGTCCGACTTCAGCTCAGGTCACGATCTCGCGGTCCGTGAGTTCGAGCCCCGCGTCGGGCTCTGGGCTGATGGCTCGGAGCCTGGAGCCTGCTTCCGATTCTGTGTCTCCCTCTCTCTCTGCCCCTCCCCCGTTCATGCTCTGTCTCTCTCTGTCTCAAAAATAAATAAAAAACCTTAAAAAAACATTTTAAGAAAAGTACAGCATCGGTAGCTCAAACCAAACAAGAGATTTGACCAACCACAGGGTTGGGTTCAGATTGGTCATTTCCTCCGGGAAGTTTTATCCCCTGTGCAACTCCCACATGACACTGTCTGGCTGCATGCAGGTATTTTATTACCATGGTTTCACAGCAAATTGAATCTTTAATGACTTGAGAGCAACCATCTCTATCCTGACATGACTTTTTTTTAAAAGCTTTTTTAAAGTTTATTTATTTTGAGAGAGTCAGAGACAGCACAAGTGGAGGAGGGGCAGAGAAAGAGGAGAGAGAGAATTCCAAGCAGGCTCCGTGCTCCCAGCACAGAGCCCGATGTGGGAATTGAATTCATGAAGCTGTGAGATCATGACGTGAGCTGAAACCAAGAGTTGAACACTTAACTGCTGAGCCACCCAGGTGCCCCCATATCCCGACATGGCTTTTTTTTTTTTTTTTTTTTTTTTTTTTTTTATTAACGTTTTTTATTTATTTTTGGGACAGAGAGAGACAGAGCATGAACGGGGGAGGGGCAGAGAGAGAGGGAGACACAGAATCGGAAACAGGCTCCAGGCTCCGAGCCATCAGCCCAGAGCCTGACGCGGGGCTCGAACTCACGGACCGCGAGATCGTGACCTGGCTGAAGTCGGACGCTTAACCGACTGCGCCACCCAGGCGCCCCCCGACATGGCTTTTAAAGAAGGATTTTTCGGGCGCCCGGGTGGCTCAGTCGGTTGAGCGTCCGACTTCGGCCCAGGTCATGATCTCACGGTTCGTGAGTTCGAGCCCTGCATCGGGCTCTGTGCTGACAGCTCAGAACCTGGAGCCTGCTTCAGATTCTGTCTTCCCCTCTCTCTGCCCCATCCCCACTCATGCTCTGTCTCTGTCTTAAAAAGAAATAAAACATTAAAAAAAAATAAAGAAGGATTTTTCTTTTTTGAAATATTACAGCTATATTCTGATAAATATTTACCTGGTAAAGATATTTCCATCCTTTAGCTTTATGATTCCCCCACCTTCATGCTTAATAGTATCTTTCAAAACTCATAGGACAGTTTTTGTTTGATTTGACTATGACTATATGGGACATACTAATGTGGTTATGCTTTCTATTTCTCATTTCACAGGGTATTATCTCTAGGTAGAATTGGCCTGTAGATTTAAAATTGATGAATAATAAATTGGTTACAATTCTTAACTGTTCAACATATGCATACTCTAAGGTACAGACAAACGTAGACCAAGGCAGCCAAAGTAATTGTGAAATTGGAACAAAATATGGAAGACACTTTTGCTGGTGATACTCGATGCTTTGGTTTAAACCCGTACCAATCACTGTTTATTATATGATGCATAGTCTGTGCATTTAATTGTCCAATTATGTGGTTGGTCAGCCCTCTCATCCTCCCCCCTGCCAAGCTGTGGAGTCGCCTCAGGTGGCAGTCCTGCATACTTGGCGGCGACATCTCCATGGGGCGTGGCCCACGGAGCCTGTGCCCTCTAAGACAGAAATTCTGTGTTCATCAGAACATTTCCACTGCTGCACCGAGGGCACACACATTTTCAGCGGGACTTGGAATTCCAGAGAATTGCCTTTGTGAAAAACTGGCAATAGTTTCTTTAAATTCCATCTCTCAGTTTTCCATAGGAACATCAAGAAACAATGAACAGCTTTAGTAATGCAGAGTTTGACCGCCATTTCCTTGAGGAAGGCTTTACTGCCAACGACATTCTGGACCAAAAAATTAATGAAGTTTCGTCTTCTGATGATAACGATGCCTTCTTTGTCACAGACCTGGGAGACATCCTAAAGAAACATCTGAGGTGGTTAAAAGCTCTTCGGCAGCTCAGGCCTTTTACACAAGTCAAATGCAATGATAGCAGAACCACAGTGAAGATGTAGCTAGCTGCCATTGGGACAGAATTTGTGCAAGACTGAAATACAATTGGTACGGAGTCTCAGGATAGCTCTAGGGAGGATTATCTAGACAAATCCTTTTATTTTTATTTTTTATTTTTTTATCTTTTTTTTTTTTTTAACATTTATTTATTTTTGAGACAGAGAGAGACAGAGCATGAACGGGGGAGGGTCAGAGAGAGGGAGACACAGAATCTGAAACAGGCTCCAGGCTCTGAGCTGTCAGCACAGAGCCCGACGCGGGGCTCGAACTCACGGACCGCAAGATCATGACCTGAGCCGAAGTCAGCCGCCCAACCGACTCAGCCACCCAGGCGCCCCTAGACAAACCCTTTTAAACAAGTGACTCAGGTTAAGTGTACTGCCAGTAATGGAGTCCAGATGATGACTTTCATTAGTAAAGTTGAATGATGAAGGTTGCCAGGGAACATCCAAAGGCAAGGTTGGTTTTGCGGGTTGCCAGTGATGATTCCAAAGCAGTCTGTCCCCTCAGTGTTAAATGCTGCCACACTCAAAACCAGCAGGCTTATTTGGGAACCGGCAAGAGGGCTAAGTATTGATGTCCTCGGTGGCAGCTTCCGTGTGGGAAGCAGCTGTACCGACCTTGAGACCTTCGTGCAGGCCATCTCTGATGCCCACTGTGTCTTTGATATGGGAGCTGAGGTTGGTGTCAACACGAATCTGCTTGATGTCTGTCGGCGTGGCTTTCCTGGACCTGAGCTTAAATGTGAAGAGATCACCAGTGTTATCATCCCAGCACTGAACAAGTATTTCCCATCAGACTCGAGGATGAGAATCATAGCTGAACCCAGCATATATGATGTTGCATCAGCTTTCATGCTTACAGTTAATATTGCCAAAAAAACAACAAAAAAACCTCCTGTTAAAGGAACAGACACGCTCTGATGAGGAGTCGCGTGAACAAATCTTTATGCATTACATGAATGATGGAGTATCTGGATCATTTAATTGCATCCTTTATGATCATGCACACATGAAGCCCCTTTTGCAGAAGAGACCCAAACCAGATGAGAAGTATTATTCAAGCAGCATATGGGGACCGTTGCTGTGACTTGCCCGAGATGCATGCCAGCGATTGGACGCTCTTTGAAAACATGGGTGCTTAACAGTTGCTGCTGTTTCTATTTTCAACGGCCCAGAGGCCAACTGTCTACCGTGTGATGTCGGGTCAACATGGCAACTGATGCAGGAAATCCGGAACCACGACTTCCCACCGGAAGTGGAGGAGCAGGACGCCAGCAGTCTGCCTGCGACTTGTGGCCTGTGCTTGGGAGAGCAGGATGGAGCGCCCCCCCCCCCCCGGCCCCCCACCCCCTTTGGCTGTCTGCGCCAACGCTAGCGTTAAGCTAGCATTAACGTGTGCGTGCCGCTCCTGGAGCTGTTAACTTCGAGTCTAGCTTGAATTATGGGATTTGGGGGGACCGTTTCACTTAATTACCACTAGTTTTGAAATGTCTTTGTGAGTAGGGTTGGCACGGATGCACCAATACAGAAGACTAGGAGAGGGGTCACTTATCTGTGTTCCTATGGAAACTATTTGAATATTTGTTTTATATGGATTTTTATTCACTTCACTAAAGAATTCCCCTCAGCTGCTGGGCAAACATTTGTAGCTTGTGCGTCAACAGAATGGGCCGAAAGCTTAGTGCTGTGACCTGTTTTAAAAATAAAGTATCTTGGGGCGCCTGGGTGGTGCAGTCGGTTAAGCGTCCGACTTCAGCCAGGTCACGATCTCGCGGTCCGTGAGTTCGAGCCCCGCGTCGGGCTCTGGGCTGATGGCTCGGAGCCTGGAGCCTGTTTCCGCTTCTGTGTCTCCCTCTCTCTCTGCCCCTCCCCCGTTCATGCTCTGTCTCTCTCTGTCCCAAAAATAAATAAAAAACGTTGAAAAAAAATAATAAAGTATCTTGAGGGGTGCCTGGGTAGGCTTAGTCAGTTGGGCACCCACTCCTGCTCCCGGCTGAGGTCTTGATCTGGGGGGCTGTGGGTTCATGCCCCACCCTGGGTGTGAAGCCTACTTTTAAAAAAGGGAAACTGGAGAGTGTGATGCTAAGTGAAATAAGCCATACAGAGAAAGACAGATACCATATGGTTTCACTCTTATGTGGATCCTGAGAAACTTAACAGAAACCCATGGGGGAGGGGAAGGGAAAAAAAAGAGGTTAGAGTGGGAGAGAGCCAAAGCATAAGAGACTGTTAAGAACTGAGAACGAACTGAGGGTTGATGGGGGGGGGGAGGGAGGGGAGGGTGGGTGATGGGTATTGAGGAGGGCACCTTTTGGGATGAGCACTGGGTGTTGTATGGAAACCAATTTGACAGTAAATTTCATATATTGAAAAAAGAAAAAAATAAACACAGAATATGATCAGAAGGAGAAATAAAAACTACCATGCTCTGAAAAAAAAAAAAAAAGGAACTTGAAATAATGTGGGGTTTTTTTTAATGATTGTCTTGGTCATGAAAAGGCCAATGGTTAGAGGGGTAGACTGTTCTGTGAGTTCAGTCCAGCTGGTCTGGAACTAGCCTGAGCGGTTTTGCTGAAAACAGTACACAACACTGACTGTGGTCAAAGCATGCCACGTACTGATGGTTGGTATTGCTTTGTACTTATAAATTCAAGGCGAGTGTGGGGGCAGTTCACACAAGTTTATTGATATTGTTTACTAATATGTTTTCACCTGGGGTCTGTGAGTGCCTGAGGCTCTCCAGTGCTGAAGCTGATTATACAGAGGGAACATGCCTCCAGGACCTGAAGTGTATAAACTTCATTTTGAGTTCCCTGGTTCCCAGGTGTTCTGTCTACACTAGTGGCTCCTGAACTGAGAGTAAAGTAATGCAGAGCTACTTACAGAGGGAACACCACTGGATCTACATCTGACTTCTCTAGCTTTTTCTGTGAGGCAGGCCTTGCTTGGAATAGATAATCTTACTTAAATGTTTTTGCTATATTGTATTCTTTTCCTTGCAACAAACTGCAGTTGGGTTTCAGTCATTTGGAATCCTGTGAGGCTTCTTTAGCAATTAAATCCTGGCTGCCCCTATCTATACAAGTCTAACAAGAGACTTTTAAAATAAAAAGTCATTCTACTTCAAATTAAATTTTATGGGTTGGATTAATTTCTAACTTTATTTTTTCATAATCATAAACTGATGTACCTCTGTCTTTTCTTTCTATCCTTTGAGTTGTTTAAAATTAATGCAACCCCCCACTTGTATAGAAGATCCTTTTCTCACTTTTCTTGGAGGTTACCTTGTAGAGTTTCACTTTCATCACTGTTGTGTCAGAATCTAAAATTAGTAATTATTGGGGTGCCTGGATGGCTGAGTTGGTGGACCGTGCAGCTCTTGATCTCAGGGTGATGAGTTTGAGCCTCACATTGGGTGCAGACATTACTTAAAAATAAGGGCACCTGGGTGGCTCAGTCGGTTAAGCCTCTGACTTTGGCTCAGGCCATGATCTCTCGGTTTGTGGGTTTGAGCTCTGTGTCAGGCCCTGTGCTGACAGCTCGGAGCCTGGAGCCTGCTTTAGATTCTGTGTCTCCCTCTCTCTCTGCCCCTCCCGTGCTCGCACTCTGTCTCTCTCTCTCTCTCAAAAATAAATAAAAATTAAAAAAATTAAATCTTTTTTTTTTTAAGTTTATTTTTAAGAGAGAGACAGAACGTGAGCTGGGGAGGGGCAGAGAGAAGGGAAGCGGGGGGCACAGAATCTGAAGCAGGCTCCAAGCTCTGAGCTGTCAGCACAGAGCCTGACGTGGGGTTCCAACGCACAAACCGCGAGATCATGACCTGAGCCGAAGTCAGACGCTTAACCGACTGAGCCACCCAGGCGCCCCCCCAAAAATTAAATCTTTAAAAAATAAAATTATTTAGTCCCTTTCCCCAAACTCTTCAAAGCTTTAGAATGCTTTTATTTCAAATGCTTTTATTCATTTGCACATCCCATTCTTGTCCAGGATAACTTTTCTTTCTCAAGTACAAAGTTAGAAATCCATTTTGATAGCATTGCTGGTAGTAAGACGCTGAGTGTTTATTTGCATATATTTTCATGATGGTCCCGCTCTTGTAGGATTATTGAAAATGATATGCAACCCTGAGTTGCCAGTAATTTTATTTCTACATCTTCAAAACATTATGTGATTCTCCCCTATTTTCCATTATTTCTTTTAAAATTTTATTCTCTGTTTAAGGACATTCCTTTTTAGGTCATCTATCTTTCCTTCCTGGCTATTTCTCAATCTTCCTTTTCTCTTCACTGGGGAGCAATGTGATATGGGTGTGTCTTTCAGTGTACTTTGTTGATTTTTATTAGAATTGTTTTGCTTTCATAATTTTGCATTTGATTCTTCATCAGCTCTAGGAAATGTTTAATCATAGTAAGCAATGTGAATAATAATGACAGTAATAATCATGGTAAATAATAGTAATCATTTAAATAATGCCTGAAAATCTTGTTGTTTTTTTTCTTTTTAATTTCTAGGATAAATCTGTCTATCTATCTAAAGTAAAATGAGAAAAAAATATAATTAATGGTAGTGGATTGCATTCTGGACTTGAAAAAATAGGATAATTGACATTTTAATATCATCTTTGAAACACATAATACTATTGGATCAACATTAAATTTTCTCATTTTGATCATTGTATCGACATTATGAGATAGTTTCCATTTACTTAGGAAATATTTTTATATATGTATATACACGTGTATATGTGTGTGTGTGTGTGTGTGTGTATTACAACTATAGTGATATATATATATTTATATATATATTACCTCACAAGAGTTGTAATGTAATTTATATCTATGTATCATCATTATATCCTATTTCCTAAAATTTTAAGGATGTTTTGCATTAGTGTCTGTATGGTGTTGGTCTGCAGCTTTCTTTCAAGTATTTTTTATTTTTGTTTTTAAATTTTATTTTATTTATTTATTTTGAGAGACAGAGACAGTGCAAGTGGGGGAGGGGCAGAGAGAGAGGGAGACAGAGAATCCCAAGCAGACTCACTGCCAGCACGGAGCCCAAAGTGGGGCTCGAACTCATGAAACCATGAGATCATGACATGAGCTGAAAACCAAGAATCGGTTGCTTAACCGACTGAGCCACCCAGGCACCCCAGCAGTTTTCTATTCATAGTATTACCTGGTTTTGGTATCAAGTTAAAGTTAAAATCATAAAACTAGTTGGGAAGAGTTCCATCCTTTTTTTTTTTTTTTAATAATTTTAGTAGAATTGGAATTATTTCTTAAATATTTAAAAGAACTCACTAGTGAAGCCATATTGGCATGAAATTATGGTGGAAAAATTTAAAACTACCAGTTCAATGTCTATAATAGAGGGCATTTCAGATTACTCATTTCTTCAGTGACCATGAGTAGTTGAAGTATTTCAAGAAAGTTTTTCTTTTTTGTCAATTTCTAGTTTTCATAGAGTTGTTGGAGTTATTTAAAATATCATGTATAATCTTCTTAATATCTCTAATATATCTAGTGCTATACCATCTTTCATTGCTTATATTGGTAATTTGTCTTTTTTTTTTCTTAACAATCTACACAGAGATCTATCAACTACATTGATCTAGTTAAATGACAGCTTTGGGGTTCATTGATTTTCTCTATTTTTATCATCTATTTTATTAACTTCTGCTCTTTAATATTTATTTTCTTTTGTCTACTTTTTGTTTTATATTTAGTGTCCTAACTTAAATGTTGAAAGTATTTACTTATCTTTTTAATTTACAAAATGAGTACTTGATCAGTTGTTCTTCACAAACCCAATGCAGCTTTCTGCCCATGGATCCTGTCCCTGTGCTTTAATAAGACCACATTTTTGCACTGAAAAAAAAAAAAATATATATATATACATATATATATATACACACATATATATATACATATATATATACATTTTCTTCTAATCTCAGTGATAGTAAATCTTGAAATACTGGGTTTCATTTCACTTGGTTCAAAATATTATCTACTTTTTCTTGTGGTTTCTTTTTTGACCCAAACATCGTTTATCAATGTTTTCTTTAATTTCCAGATATGTGGGGGCTTTTTTCAGAGTATTCTTTTATGAAGTCTTGGTTGAATTCCCGTATGGTCAGAGTATATAGTTTCATGATTTTAATCATTCTACATTTATTGACATTTATTTTATGGGCTATGGTCTATTTTGATGAACATCCTTTGTGGACCTTAAAATATGTTCTGCTGTTGTTGGAGAAAGACTCTAAATATCAATTAGACCAAGTTGGTTGATGTGTTAGTTTCCTACGGTTGATGAAACAAGTTCATCAATTTATTCTATCACAGTTCTGGAGGCTAGAATTTATTCTATCACAGCAATTTATTCTATCACTGTTCTGGAGGCTAGAAGCCTGAAATCAAGATGTTAGTAAGGCCATGTTTCTTCTGAAAGCTCTGGGGAAGATTCCTTCCTTGCCTCTTCCTAGCTTCGGATATATTTTTTAATCATTGAATTTTTTTCATCATGATAAGTGTACTCTTTCATCCAGTAGTGTGATTCCTGGATTTTACAGTAGTTCTATTTTTCATTTTTTGAGGAACTTCACACTGCTTTCCACAGTAGCTGCACCAATTTGCATTCCCACCAGCAGTGCAGGAGTGTTCCTTTTTCTCCACATCCTTGTCAATGCCTGTTGTTTCTTGTGTTTTGTCACCAGTAGCAATAAAGAAAAAAATTTTTTAAAGCAGTCAGAAAAGAAGATAGTTACATGCAAGGGAAATCCAATAAAGCTATCAGAGGATTTTTCAGCAGAAACTTCATAGGCTAGAAGGGAGTGGCATGATATATTCAAAGTGCCGAAAGGGAAAAATCTAAGCCAAGAATACTCTATCCAGCAAAACTATCATTTAGAATAGAAGGAGAGATAAAGAGTTTAAACAAAACCAAAGATCATAACCTCTAAACTAGACCTACAAGCAATTTTAAAGGGACTCTGAGTGGAAGGGAAGACCATAAATAAGAGTATGAAGAGTAAAAAATAAGAGTATTTTTTTAACACAAAAGCAGTAAAAATAAATATTTCTGTAAAAATCAGTCCACGGATCTATAAAATAAAAGGATGTAAAATATGAGCTGATATACCCAAAATATGAGGAGAGGAGTAAAGAATGGTTTAAGTGATTATCAGCTTAATATAGACTGCTATATGAATAAGATGTTTTACACCAATATAATGGTAACCACAAATCAAAAGCAGTAATAGATATGCAAAGAATAAAGAATTCCAAGTATATCCCTAAAGAAAGCCAACAAACCATGAAAGAGCAAGAAAAGAAAGGATCAGAGAAAATCTATAGGAACAACCACAAAACAAGTAACAAAATAGCAATAAATATATATCTATCAATAATTACTTTGAATGTAAATGGACTAAATGCTCCAATCAAAAGACATAGGGTGACGGAGTGGATAAAAAAACAAAACCCATCTATATGCTGCCTAGGAGAGATGGCTTCACAGGTGAATTCTATCAAACATTTAAAGAGGAATTAATACCCATTCTTCTCAAATGATTCCAATAAATACAAGAAGGAAAAATTCCAAATTCATTCTATGAAGCCAGTATCACCCTGATACCAAAGCCAGATAAAGATACCACAAAAAAAAAGAGAGAGAGAACTACAGACCAATATTTCTCATAAACATAGATGCAAAAATCTTCAACAAAATATTAGCAAACCAAATCCAACAATATATTTTTAAAAAGCACACACCATGATCAAGTTGGATTTATTCCTGGGATGCAAGGGTGGTTCAATATTCACAAAACAATCAACGTGGTATGTCACATCAATAAGAGGAAGAATAAAAACCATGTGATCATCTCAATAAATGCAGAAAAAATATCTGACAAACTACAACATCCACTGATGATTAAAAAAAAAAAACCCTCTGTAAAGTAGATCTACAGGGAACATATCTCAACATAATAAAAGCCTTATATGGAAAAAAACCACAGACAACATTGTACTCAATGGTGAAAAACTGAGAGATTTTCCCCTAAAGTCAGGAACAAGACAGGGATGTCCACTTTCACCACTTTTATTCAACATAGTCCTAGAAGTCCTAGGCACAACAATCAGACAACAAAAATAAATAAAAGATATCCAAATTGGTAAGGAAGAAGTAAAACTTTCACTATTTGCAGATGACATGATACTGTATATACAAAACCTTAAAGACTCCACCAAAAAACTACTAGAGCTGAAAAATGAATTCAGTAAAGTTGCAGGATACAAAATCAATGTACAGCAATCTGCTGCATTCCTCTACACTAATAATAAAACAGCAAAAAGTGAAATTAAGAAAACAATACCATTTACAATTGCACCAGAACCAATAATATATCTAGGAATAAACCTAACCAAACAGGTGAAAGATCTGTACTCTGAAAACTATAAAACACTGATGAAAGAAATTCAAGATGATGAAAAGAAATGTAAAGACATTCCATGCTTGTGGGTTAGAAGAGCAAATATTGTTAAAATGTCTACACTACGCAAACCAATCTACACATTTACTGCAATCCTTATCAAAATACCAATAACATTTTTCACAGAGCTAGAACAAACAATCCTAAAATTTGTATGGACACACAAAAGACCTTACATAGCCAAAGCAATCTTGAAAAACAAAACTGGAGGCATCACAATTCCAGATTTCAAGTTATACTACAAAGTGGTAGTAATTAAAACAGTGTGGTACTGGCATAAAAACCAATCTCTGGTTTTTTAGTTTTATAGAGGCATGACTCAGTTTGTTTGTTTTTCCTTTCCTTCCTTCCTCCCTTCGTTTCTCTCTCTCTCTCTCTCTCTCTCTCTCCCCCCCCACCCCCCTCCCTCCTTCCTTCCTCCCTTCCTTCCTTCCCTCCCTGGTATGCTCTTGCTTCTAGTATACCAAATATAGTGTATTAGACCACCTGATATTTTTCTACAAGTCACTTTTGCTGTTTGTTCATTTTTTTCCTTTCTATGTGGTTCATTTTGCATAATTTCTATAACTACATCTTTAAACTCACTGATCTTTTCTTCTTCAATATCTTATCTGATTTTCATACCATGCAGTGTATTTTTTGTTAGATATATTCCCCATAAATTCCACATAGATCTATTTTTGTATGTTTTTAATCTATTTCTCTTTTAATCAAGTTATTGGTTTTCCTATGCTTCCAACAACAAATGCAGTATATTTATAAAAGCTCTTTAACATATTTGTCTAGTTTTATCATTTCAGTCACTTTTGGTGTTTGTTTCTATTTTCTTCTTATGCTAATACGCTATATGTCTTACATTCCTGCTCCTTTGTGTGCATGATAAATTTACTGGGTGCCAGACAAGATAAACGTTACATTGGCAAGTGTTGCATTTGCTTGTGTCCCTTTAAATAGTCTCAGATTTTGTCATGGCTTTCACTAAAAGTACTTGGTAGCTGTTTTTCCTTCGAATGTTTGCTTTTAATTCTTTCCAGTGTGAGTCCAGAGCAAAATTTAGTCTGTGTTTAACTAAGTCTCACTATCTAGGTGATACACTTCTGAGGATTCTACCTGTTGTTCTGTACACTGTATAATGGATGTTTCCATGCTGGCAGATGAGAACATAAATGATTCCCAGCCCTCCAGGAGCTGCAGGAATTATTCAGTATACTGCCTTCTAGGGGTGCTTTCCTAAACCTCACATAGTTTACTCTTGCACTTGTATAGATCTGGACACGGTCAACAGTTTCAGTGGATCTCTCAATTCTTTGCCTCTCCTCTTTCCCTGTACCTCCCAACTCTAGCTCCTACCCTTTCATAACTAAATTCTAGTCACGTTAGTCTTGTACCCTGATTTTTGTCTCCAGGCTCTAAGGGAGGGAAATCAGAGGGCTCCACTCCAGTGTCCCTACTGGGAAGCAGTGTCCCAGTGGCTACCCTGAATTTCTGGAAGAATTCTTTAAGATTCGCTGAACAGCCGGAAACAAAGACCAGAGAAATTGACCAGAAAACAGGAAAGAAAATAAATGAGAGTCTTTGCCAGGCAGGAAAAAAACAAAAACAAAAACGACAAACACCTGAAAATCGGAGAATGAAATTGTCACCATGTGAGAACAGTCTTTCTGATGGAAAGACTTGAGTATCTGACCAGAGGATGGATCTTCACTTATTCCTAGGGAACCACTTATAGGTGCCCAGTAAAATACCCTGATTTAGGTACACCTGTGATGGAAAAAGCCCCTCTTACCCTCGAATGGGAAGCAGCCCTCTTGTTCACATTGGTACTGCAAACCCCAGGGTTTCCCTCAAACCTCAGAATGATCTCACCACCCAGAGGTCCACAGCTTTCTGGATCCTTTGGACCACTTCCTCTCACCCAGATCTAATAGAACTACACTTATTTCAGGGTTTCCTCTGTGCCATAGGGTGAGGGAGAGGGAGTGATTTTGCAGCAGGCTCGGGAGGCAGAGAAAAGCTAATACCTTGAGGTGCCAGGGATGGCACAGGGGCTTACAGCACCCAGCCAAACTCAAGACCAGGTGGTAGAAGGTGGGTTATAGACACCGGGGTGCAGTAGACAGTAGGTGCAGGAGCAGGTGAGGGAAGCAGCCTTAGGGACGCAGGGGGAAGGTGGGAGTAGTGTGGGGACAGTGGGGCAGGAGCTGGCCTGGAGGCTGGGCCACGGAGGGAGCAGGCTGCCAAGGGTGCAGAACAGGGCCAGGGCAGCCACCGGGGCTGCGCGTCTCGAAAGTGCAGGAGGGCCAAGGAGTCAACGCTGCTGCCAAGAAGCCATTAGACGAGAGGGGTATTTCCAGGCTGGGCCAATAAGGCACATGGAGAGCCCCAGAGCTGGACTGCTAGGGATTGCGGGGGAGGGGGGTGGGGGGCCGTACACCTGGAGGCCAGAGAGCCCAGAGAGGTACAGCCAGTTAGACCAGAGCTCTCCCTGGCCTCTGGCAGGGTGCCCACCTGACACCCCACCTCTAAGCCAGCAGTTTGGCACTTAGAGGCTCCGGCTTCCTTCCTCTCTGAACCAAAGCCTTTCCGAAGGCAAGTCCCACCCTGGCATGCATACCTCTAATGCAGTGCACTGGCCGGGTTCTCCCCCAGGCCCTGGGGCTCCAGGTGTGCCTGGAAGTTGGCAGGTTGTGTTCCTTTCTGGAGGCTCTGGGAAATCAGATTCCTGCTTGTGTGGGCTGTTGGCAGAATTTAGTTCCATGTGGTTGTGGAACAGATCTCTAAGCTTCCAAGGTGCTTTCTGGTTGTGTTGAGATCTGCAAAGTCATATAATTTCTTCAAAGAGCTCTTTCTGTGACTCAATACTCTGGCCTGATCTTGCTGAATCAAGACTGAAGACGCTGTCTATCAGATGTGTGATGCTCAACTTGGCTCCTAGCTTTTTTCTCAGAACCAGCAATGGGCCGTCAAAGGGCCTTATACAGCCCTGACTCTTCTGTCTGCCTCTGTCTCCCTGCAGCTGGGAAAGGTTCCATTTTCAAAGACTCGTGTGATTACATTGAGCCCACCTGGTTAAGTCTCACCAAAAACTGCATTACATTACACATGCGAAGTCCCATTGGCTATCTACAGGAACATTCACAGGTTCTGGGGATTAGGGCATGGACATTTTGGGGAGCAGTGATTCCATCCACTACAGTTCACTGTCTGGTCCTCAGATTCGTTATGTGTCCTACTTACAAAATATATTATGCCCATCCCAAGATCACAAAAAGTCTCATTCTATTACAGTATCAACTCTAACACCCAAATCTCATCATCTAAATTGTCTAAATCAGGTATGGGTGAGGGTTTGGATATAATCCACCCCGGGGCTCAAATCCTCTCCATCTGTGGGTCTGTAAAATTAGAAAACAAGGTAACTGCTCCAAAAATAAAATGGTGGAATGGACCTAGGATAACAGTATACGCATTGTTTCAAAACGGGAGAAAATGAAAAAATAAGTAAAAGCCACAAGTCCCAAGAAAATTTGAAATCAAGTTTAGCAAACTACATTAGGTACCAAGGCCTGGGAATATATTCTGTGGTTCAGGCCTCTGGCCACTGGGCTCACAGCTCCCCACCCTGGGTTCTACTCTGCCCTCGGAGTCCTCCTTTCCCATCACAGGTAACAAAGGTTTACAGTTTAGAAATTTGCTTAGCCAGTTTCATGTGTGTAGAATATTGGAAGTCCTAATTTTGTACTCTGTCCCTTTGAGATCCAACGTTATTTCTACTAGAATGAATTTCTCGAGAGCTTTGTGGCTCTTCTGGATCTACCAGAGATTGACTCCATTACACAAGAGGTTGGTCCACAGACTTCCCCCCTGAATGATCCCGTTATCTATTTTTGACTTTTGCTGAGCTGGCCGTGGGATGCCTTTAAGCTTCTTAGGTGCTCTCGGGTTGCAGAGGGGCCTGTTTAGTCACAATCTCTTCAAAGAAATGTCATGTGCCCGCATACTGTTCTTCTGATCTTGCTGAGATCTTACAAAAGGTTGTACAGCAACACCTGTGGCTAGTTCTCCAGAACATGCTTTTCTCACCATGAATCACTTCCTTACAATGTCTTTTGCAACTAAGACAGGATAAGAATTTCCCAAATCATCAAATCTTGGGTCTTTTCTGTTTAATAGTTCTTCCCTACAATTATCTCTTCCCTATTACATTTTACCATAAATGGTAAGAGACAAGGCCGCACATTCAACACTTTGTTTAGAAATTTCCTCAGCTCGGGGCGCCTGGGTGGCGCAGTCGGTTAAGCGTCCGACTTCAGCCAGGTCACGATCTCGCGGTCTGTGAGTTCGAGCCCCGCGTCAGGCTCTGGGCCGATGGCTCGGAGCCTGGAGCCTGTTTCCGATTCTGTGTCTCCCTCTCTCTCTGCCCCTCCCCCGTTCATGCTCTGTCTCTCTCTGTCCCAAAAATAAATAGAAAACGTTGAAAAAAAAAAAAAATTAAAAAAAAAAAAAAAGAAATTTCCTCAGCTCAAAATGTCCATATAAAGACTTTATATTAACATTTGCAGGAGCTTTGTTTTGAATACTCAGAATTTGGGGGGGAAAAACAAAAGGCAATTAAGATAAAGGGATAAACTGCAGTATATCCCATCAGAGCATTACTCAGCAATGAAGAGAACGAGCTATTTATACACACAACAGGAGTGATTCTTAAAATAAGGCTGCATGGAAGACAGCAGATGATAATAAACTTCTAAGGTTCCACTATAAAGAAGAATCTAGAAAAGACACCTTTATCCATACTGGAAGTAAATCAACGGTTGCCTAGGGAAGACACGGGAAGTATCAGGAAGGGGCATGAGGTAACTCTGGGGGGTAGGTATGTCCAAGAACATGGCTGGGTGATCCTCAGGTTTGGCATATGTTAAGGCTTACCAAACGGTACGCTTTAAGTATGTGCAGTATACTGCATGTGGACTACACCTCAATGAAACTATAAAAAATGACTCCACTAACATCCGGGTCTTGTGCTTCTACTGGAACACCAGATCGAGCACCAATATAGTGACTCTACCCTCTCTCTCCAAATGCCCTGTGAAGAGAGCCTCTTCCTCAGCACTAAGGAAAACTGGCAAGCAGTGAAGGCTGTTTGCAAGGGAGTCCCCAGAAGCTCTGGCTGGTCACAAAAACTACAACTTTGGACCACAATGTCTGTGCCAGTTCTTGCCCATGTAGCAAAGACACTGGGTAAAGAGCCAGGGAGGTACAAGTATCAAGGTAAACTTTACATTCTTTGCTCTGCCACTGACCTTGGTCAGAGAGTGACACAGCCCTGGAGATCCTAAGAATTTCCACGCATCCTGATCTCATACAGTCACAGTGATTGGAATGTTTGTGGACGTTTTTAAAATGGGCACATCCACTCTCACTTGCTGCAGTCTCTGCAATTCCAATTATTCACACCCAGGGTGAAATTTATTTTTGTTTCCTTCCTGGGATGGTAGGTCTTGCAGCCAGAGACTTGGGCAGCAGATCAGATTCTGACCTTCAGGGCAGCAGGAACTTGGCAGGTCCTCAGAAACAGCTTCCCCTAACAGTGCTGGGAAACGTGGCACCTATGCTGGAAATAAGACACTCAATCCACGCCGCTCCCAAACACCGTGAAGGCTGCCCCAACCTTCCTCAACACCACCCTCAAATTACGCTGAAATCCAGACAAAATCAGGCCCACAAACCCCTGACCTCTCACCTAAAAAGCTTGTGTCAGCAACACCAGAACTAGACTGAGAGTGGTTCTGTGCCAGCCTGCTCTTCCATTTGAGGTACCTGAAGCTGGAGGCCCCCACAAGCACCGTTTACCACTTCCGTTTGGCAGGGCCTAGTGTCTGCAAACCAATCCAAACAGTAAAAGAACGTCCAAGATTAACGATGGTTTAAATAATGTCTTTATTATCACAGAGACCAGAGCAACAGAAGACAAGTGGTTCTCCAGGTGGGGTGACTCGGAGAAAAATATGTCGCATGTACCACATGAGGCCAACAATGTCCATGAAGAAAGTAAAACTCTTCTGTAAGCCTCCAGAACACAGCTCAGGTCCTCTTGGCTAAAGATGGGTGAGGTCCACACCTTTACCAGTCAGTGGGGAGGGAATGAGGAATCCCATTCAATTCAGGATTCTCATAATTTCCTCCAGAGACTGGAGGTGTCCCTGAGGACATACAGAAACGAAGCTGGTAGAACTGAGATGGTTTCTGCCACAGACATTGGGTGGCAAATTTGGCAAGGAACCTGAGCAGGTCTGCAAGTGCAACGCAACCCATGAAAGTGTCCCTGTACCTGGCATCCTTAAGGTCTCTCCCCAGTGCTAATGTTCAGATACATGAGGTTCAACATCTGACTGGTGTCTTCCTCTCCAAGGGCAATCACAAAGCCCCTCTCCACACAAGTCCTGTTGTGTTGAAAGCACTCCTAAAGCCGTCCTGCAGTGTGAACCTTCTGGTGCCGAATGAGGTGGGAGCTTAAACTATAGGCTTTCCCACATTCGTTGCACTCGTATGGCCTTTCTCCAGTGTGAACTTTTTGGTGCCTAACAAGGTGGGATGTTCTGATGAAATCTTTCCCACATTTGCTGCACACAAATGGCCTTTCCCCTGTGTGAACTCTCTGGTGTGCAATAAAGTCAGAGCTTCTACTAAAGAATTTCCCACAGTCGATGCACTCAAAAGGCCTTGCCTCAGTGTGAATTCTCTGGTGTTTAATGAGGGTGTACTTGTGGCCAAAGGATTTCCCACAATCACTGCAAACGTAAGGATTTTCTCCAGTATGGATGCTCTCATGCTGAACAAGTGTGGATTTGTGTCTGAAGACTTTCCCACAGTTGTTACACTTATAAGGCCTCGCTCCATTGTGAACTCTCTGGTGTACGATGAGGTTGGAGTGATGGCTAAAGTATTTTCCACACTCGCTACACTTGTAAGGCATTTCTCCGGTGTGAATTCTTTTGTGCTGGGTAAGATTGTCTTTGCGGCTAAAGGCTTTCCCACATTCTTTGCATTCGTAAGGCCTTTCTCCGGTGTGGATTCTCTGGTGCTGGATAAGTGTGGCTTTGCGGCTGAAGGCCTTCCCGCATTCGCTGCACTCATAGGGCCTTTCTCCGGTGTGGATTCTCTGGTGCTGGACAAGCGTGTCTTTGCGGTTGAAGGCCTTCCCGCATTCGCTGCAGCTGTACTGCATCTGTCCGCTGTGAGAGGCCTCCCCGCTCCCAGTCCTCCTCTTCTTCTTGCTGTGGGTGGCCTGTCGCTGGTGACTGCCCAGACTGGCCTGGAGGCTCCACTGCTCCTCACACAGAAAGGGCTTTCCCGACAGGTGAGGTTCTTCACAAACCCTACAGTTCTTCCCAGATGAGGTCTTGCCTCTGTCTCTTCTGACAGGTTTCTCTACACTGTACTGCTTCTGATGCTGGTGAAAGTTTGCACTGAACAAGAACTGTCTCCCACACGCCCCGCAGGTGTAAGGTTTCAGTCCTTGGCATATTTCCTGGTGTTCATGCAGGTGTAAGAGGTCTTTCACGATGGGGCCACAAATGTCACAAGGGTGAGCCATCTGGGTTGATGAACCTGCCTTGGAAATGCTATCATGGGAGACTCCTAAAGAAACGGTCTGCTCAGAAGGTGCCTCTTCATCTTTCGCCGCGCACCAATAACCTGCAGGCAGAAAAATGCTCTTTAAGTGAATGGGGACTTTGGAGAAGGGGCAACCCCATCACAAACGTGTCTAGTATTTAGCCCACAGGGGTGTCGGTAGGACAGCAGATGTGGGATCAGGTTAAAGAAAAAGCTGCTGTGCAATGCTGGGACTCAAAGGGTCACAGAATGAGGAAGCCTTCACAAGGGACAAAGACCCAAGGACGGGGTGTAGGTCAGGGAGAACCAGCAAGTAGGATATCCAATTTACTCCTCTGCAGATGACTTTTGAAGGGCCTTAGCTATTGATGGGCACTACAAAGAAATGTATGTCTAGGCCCAGGAAAATCTGATTTTAAATGAGCAACTGGTGTTCAAAAACAATTTAAGAACAGACGTATGTCTCAGACACATCAGCATTGTCCAACACAGGACGGCACTGCAGAAAGAGCAGCAGAGAGCACTGGTGAGTGGGCGTGGACAGCCCTGGGTTGGAGGTCTGGACAGAAACGATATAAATAAGTGTCCAGAATGAGGAGAAAAAGATAGAAATAGGTGTGGTTTATAACCTGGGCACCAAACAGGAGTGGTGCCCAGGACAGGTTTCTGGTGCTATTTGAAGCCAGCCCTGAAGCTCCCTCCCCACGCTCCTACTCACCAGGGCCTGTCCACGTCCTTCCAGCCATGGCTAGAGTCATGACCTCTCAGTCAGGCACTCAGAGTTCTTTCCCCTGCTATGTTCAGCAACCACAAAAAATCTGGAAGAAACAAGTCGTAGAGGAAAGACAGGGCAAGTAGGAAAGCAGTGGCCCAGAGCAGCCTGCCCACAAGAGATTAAAGGACAATTAAATATTGCAAAATGAACACCAGAAATGTCTTGCAGATCAGCACCATGGGCCCCACAGGCAGTGGCCATGATGACAATTCATGACACAGGTAGGCCCAAGGAAATGCCAATTATAGGAAAGGGTAGAATCTGGAGCACAGAGGTTATCACAAATGTGGACAGAGCCACATACAGCCAGGAAAACGGCAAACAGGGTAGTCCAAGGGACTGACCACAGGGACTGAAGGAGGCAGTTCACACAGCTGAACCCTGGCACCCAGAAAACCTGTGTTACTGAGGGAAAATGGCAGTGCCCACAGCAGCTTTGGGAAGAAAATGGCAACCTTGGGGCGCCTGGGTGGCGCAGTCGGTTAAGCGTCCGACTTCAGCCAGGTCACGATCTCGCGGTCCGTGAGTTCGAGCCCCGCGTCAGGCTCTGGGCTGATGGCTCGGAGCCTGGAGCCTGTTTCCGATTCTGTGTCTCCCTCTCTCTCTGCCCCTCCCCTGTTCATGCTCTGTCTCTCTCTGTCCCAAAAATAAATAAAAAACGTTGAAAAAAAAATTAAAAAAAAAAAAAAAGAAAATGGCAACCTCTGAGGGAAAAGAGTAGAGCACAGCCCAGAAAACTGGGGTGTGTGGGGCCTTACCCAGGAAGACCGTGTGACTCAAGTCTCTGGGCCACTCTTCCCAAGAGAAACACACAAGCGCATCCTTCCAAGTCACATGACCCTGACTGACATCAATAACTGAACACGGGGGCAGCAGCTCTCCCCAGGACTCCTGGTCTATCCACCACACCTTCACTTTCCTCCTCAGCTCCCCAACTCAGACAGGATACCAGGCCCTTGTGTGATCGGTGCCGGCTCACTCGTTCCTCATTTCCTAGTAACCCTTTTGTCCAGCCCAGAGCAACAGGTGGGGGACAAACAGACACTTCTGCCAGCTAGTTCCCCTGGTCCGGAGATCACGCCTCTTACATACAAATGTGAGCTCAGAATTCTCCTCTAAAGCCCCCAGGCTATGAACTCAGATTCCATCTCCAGTACACATCACTCTTTAGACCACACCTCCCTCAGGTCTATGGACACCCACAACACAGGTACCTCCCACGTGCAAATGTGCACACGGCATCCACAGAATTCTTGGTTATTGCAGCCAAGATCACATCTGGCTCCAGCTGATGGTTCCCAGTGCCGTGTATCTCTAAACCCAGCTTTTAAATGCTCCCTTCCTGGCACTATTCTTTGATTCAATTTCAGCAATCCGGAACCACATATAGACATCAGATAAGCCCAGCCCCTTCCCACTTTGCCGTTACATACCAAGGATGCCATATCCTCATCAGTCGGGCTTAACACTTGACACTATGTTCTCATTCAGAGTCCGCACCCGCCGGCCTTGTACCCCAAGCACAGTCACTCTGCCAGCTGACCCAATCAGCCTCTGAGCTGATCTACCTCTGAGCTTGGCAGAAACTCCCTAGGTCCCACTACAGGTCACCATGAAAGCCTGGGAAGCACCCAGGAAAGGAAACGGGTGCCTGCTTTGGCCTCACTTTCATCTCATCTCTGTTACTGCTACGCCCCAGCACTCATCTCATGTCTCCCCTCTCTGGAAGACTCCCTGCACCCCGCCAGACCCTATTATCTCCCCCACCATGGACACTACACTCCCTTTGTCTCTTAAGTGACTCCCTCTCTGCCGTGTCCACCCCCCTCCAGACCCTTAATGGTACTGCCACTGTGACAAAAAGATTCTCTCTATAAATATGACACACAGCTCTACTCTAATCCATATACTGGCTGCCACTTTGTGGACTTGGATCCCTCCTGTGAAATCCAAACGTGTGCATCCAGCTGCCTACCTGAAACCTCCACTCAGATGTCTTTAGACGCTACAGACTCAACGTGGTCAAAGCCCAATTCCTGATATTATTTCCGGAAGTTACTCCCACCACCAACTTCGCTGTCTCAATTGAGAATTTTTCCATCCTTATACCTTCTCACGCCAAAAACTGTGGGAGCTGTGAGGTCATCCCTGAGTCCTCTCCTTTCTCTCACCATCCACATCAGAAAGTCCGGTTGGCCCTACTTAAAGAGACACAAAAAACAAACCCAGAATCCAGCACCCGTCCCTCACCTCCAGAACCACCAATCTAGTCCAGCCATCAACAGTCTTCTTTCCTCACCCCAATCTTCTTCACTGTGCAGCCAGAGAAAGCCTGTGAAGACCAATCGGATCACTCCTCTGCTCTAAACCTTCCATGGCTCCCACCACTCCCAAAACAGAAGCCCAGCTCCATAGGCTGCTGTTCCAGAGTTGAATTCTGTCCCCTGCTCGCTGATCACACCAAACATAACGGAGACCTGAGGCTCCCTGAACACTCGCAGTTCAGCCTCCAGGGATGTTTTTGCCCAAGCTTGTTCCTATACCTGGACACCGTTCCACACTTCATCCCACTGCACCAAATTCAAGGTACAGACCGTTAGTGACACCAGCATCCCCACACCCAAAGGCAAATACAAGGGAGGTGAACATTGCTAAGACACCAGCATTTGCCATACTGGGTTACCAAGATCATGGGCAAGTGCACTGACTGAGGACCGAGGACTCACCTATGCAGAGATCCTAAGTGCTCCCACCATCAAAGCAACCTGGCAGTAAGAGGGAAGAGGGGGCTGAGGACGGCAGGCCACCACATGGGGCACCACGGACTGAACGACTCCTGTAACCCCTGCCCTGCCCTTCCGCGCCCACGATTTCTGAATGTCTCACCTCAGATACTAAGACCTTAGTGCCGCCTCCGCCCAGCTGTGCGAACAAAGACCGTTGTCACCACGTCCTCACCGGTAAAGCAGACAGTAGTGGTACCCACCTAAACAGGGCTGCTGTTTGGGTCACACACATTCACACAGATCAAAGATCTCTGAATTGGCTTTTTATCCAAATGGTTTTGGTGCAAATGAAGTGATGGGATTTTTAAATTGGGGATTTCTTTTTCAGCTTTTCAGAAAACGTGATACTTAAGACTTTCCATCATAATCAGACAGAGGCAGGCGCTTTGACCCGTCACTGGGCATCAGTATACACTTACAGCTACACACGTTAATCTTCGCCCACTTGCTCATGCGAGCCAGGTGTACCCGTGTCCCTTCACCAAACCGGCCTACTGGTATACCCTCCTCTGCGGAGTGTGCGGGCCGCCCCTCTAAGACGTCCACGGTCTCTCCTTACCTGAACAGATGGGGAGCTGGTGCACCAGCGCCCTGGACTGGGCTACGGCGGCTCCCCCCCGCCTGGCTGACTCTCCCCTGCTGCACGCGCAGAACCTTTGCTGGGTCCACACACCGGCCAATCTGGAGCGCCTCTCACCTGCCCCTGCATCCCAGGCCAGGCTCCTCACACCCTCCAGCCCTCTCCTCCTCCAGCAGGGACTCTCCCTGGAGGGAATGAGGGCGTTCCACCCCCTCCTCCCTGCCCTCCGATCTCTCACCCCAAGGACCACACACGACAAACACATCCTGAATCTTCTTCCCCCGAATCTGGCCTCCCGACCCGAGGCCTCATCCCTCAGTGGTCTCCACCCCAGCCCCCTCCCCAGATGCCCGTGGGACACCTCCCCTGCGAGGCGCCTCGGCTTTGCCACGTCCCGAGCGCAACTCCCGACTCCTGCGGGGCAGCTCTCTGCCGCACTCTCTCGGACCTCCGGGGAGAAAAACCGGACACGGACCTGTGACAGCCCCTGACTCCTACTTCCAAAGCAGCCGTCATCCGACATCCGACACTGAGGAAACCCTGCCAACCACGTCTCCACCTGCAACCTCTCCAGCCGCCACAACACTCCCGGAGTCCGAGGCTCCTCACCGGCCCCCCCGCCCCCGGGCTCGTCCCGCCCCCCGGAGCCCAGATCGCCTCACGCTGCTCCGCGGCTCCCCCGGCCAGTCCACGCAAGGCTTCCGCTCGCCCGCTACCCCCCCACCCCCCTGCAAACATGACGGCCCCACTTTCCCCAGCCCTCGCGGCTCATCGCCCCTCCGAGCCTCTGCGCGTGCCGGTCGCTCGGCCAGGACCACTTCGACGGCGGTGACAAACGGGGGCTCCTCCCACAGCGGGCCCCCGCGGCCCAGAGCACCGGAGGCGGGGCCGCAACCGCCTCAACTGACACCCTTCGTTCGAGGCTTTGTGATTCCGAGCGCAGGGACGAAACGCGTCAAGGTCCGGGGAACAAAGTACCCACCTAGGCCGGATCCACCAACCGCGGCCGCCATCACAATCTGGAGGACCATACGGGGCCGTGAGGAGTCCCAGGTCGGGACCCGCGCGCCGCCGTCGCGGGCAGCGGAGCCTTCGCGGGCGCTGCCACCGCCGAGCCTCCCTGCAGCGAGCACAGAGTCTCCTCCCGTGTCCTCCCGCTTCCGTCACTCCGGGCCGAACCTGCGATCCCGAGGTTCTAGTCCGAGCGGCCCACCGAGAGCGGACAAAATGTCCGCCGCGGGGAAGACACCGGAAGTCCCGCCCAGTCGCCTTCCGCGCGCTTTTAAGAGTGCCACCAAGCAAGGCGCAGAGGCTTTTGGGTAATGTGGTTCTCCAGAACAATTGGCCCCAGACACCCGCGGACTCGCTCCCGGCCGGGGTGGGGGGCCCAGTGGTCCCGCGAGGGGCGCTGGGAAATGGTACCTCGAAGCTCCGAGGATGGAACGGGGCTTCGCTCCTCACAAGGAGCTGGGTGTATTATGCGGAGGTCAAAGAAATGTTTGGAAACGTTCTTGTGGCTATTTCCCAAAGCCACAAAACCACGTGGACACATCTCATCAAATGTCAGTTCGAGTCCACTCATTTCCTTGCCGGTTTTTAAATCCGTGTAGGTGAAAATTTTAAGTTTGGGTGCTTTGGCTGGGCCAGGGGTCAGGGGTCAGATCTGCAAATTGCCTCTGGGGAGGAGGCAGGAGGGTTATTGTGTCCAGGGAGGCACTTTCTTGCAGGTGGGGGTGCTGATGGAGGGCAACCCAGGCAGCAGCACCCTTTAATTCAAATGATCCTTCTTAGCCCAAAAGCTGATATACTGATTCCCTCTAGGACTATGCCACCCATCTGGAAAGGACCATTATAAATGCTTTTCAATGTGCCAGGACGGTGGCTGACGCGGTCCTGGTGGCCGCAAATGTGCGAAAGTGACTGTCTGAACCCAGAAATAAAGATTTGGAACAGCATGATCTCATTTCTTTGCTAGGAAGTGATTTCTGATGTGGAAATGTTGGGGTTCAGAGCTGATGGCCAAGAAAGAATTCTTCAGATGTCTTCGGTGCAAAAAGGTGGTTTTATTAAAGCACAGGAACGGGACTCAGGGGCAGAAAGAGCTGCATTGGGGTTGTGACAGGTGATGATTATATACGCAATGTTTCCAGGGCCCTGAGGGGCTAGCAGCTGTTAGAAACCTTGTTACATTTATTACTGTTTAGTAAAATCTCAGTCATGAGACCCTTCAGATGTTATCAGTAGGCATATGCTTGGAGTATGACTGCCAACATATACGTTGGGGGCTAGGGGTAAAGAAAATTTCTATAGGAATTTCTAAATGCTTACAGTAGCCTCACAGGACCCTTGAGGTTGGGATAATGTTAAGATTGCCTTGTGACTTTAGCAAAGTGTCAACATCAAGGCAGCTGAGTGCCTAGTGGAAGGTCACTGCCTGTTTCAAGGACTTGTCAATGGGCTGTAGACAGTAAGGAAATTTAATTTTTTTCTCTTGCCTTTGTTTCCCACATCAATTTTCACTTCACTTGCAATTACAGGGACAGTGTCTGAATTGGGAGTACAGATTATGGTAAAGGAAGAAGACGAGGAGAGGGAGGGTGAGTGGAGGAAGAGGAGGAAGGAGGGAAGGAGGAAGGAAGGGAGGATGGGAAGAAAAAAGGAAGGAAAGGAAGAAAAAAAAAGAAACATAGGTAGCTTAAACTACTGAAAGCTATTACATAGTTCTGTAGTTCACAGATATACTCAAAAATGGTTCTGGGGGACATACCTTTGACAGGTGAAAGATGGCAGCAAAAACTGAGCTGGAAACACTGAAGTCTGAGAGGTAAGAAAATGAAGCTGAGCACACAGTGGGGCTGAGACACTGAATACAACAGGGTTTAGTCTCCAAAATGTAATTTCTTTCCAATCTTGAAAATTCTGATTATCTACTCTCAGGGAGAATGAAAACATTTAGAAAGATGAACAAGGATACTGTAATACCACGCTTATTCATGGCTCTAACAAACATTCGATAAACACCTACTGCATTTCAACCCCTATCTTAAGTACATGGAACAAATTTGAAAACAAGAGACAAAGACCTCAGCCATCAAGAAGCTTACACTCTACAGTATTCATGAAAGACGGGAAGAAATATGAAATATGAAAAAAAACCCCAATGAATTATGTACAATGTTGGAATGTGTTAGGCACAATAGAAAAAGATGAGGGTGCCAAGAAATGGGTCATGAGATGTAGTATTATACAGCTGAGAGAGGCTGATTTGGGCCCAGGTCTTACTTTATAAAGGCGACTTAGTGACAGCATGGACAGGTCAATGACATTGAGAGAAAAGATTAATGTTATTCACTGTGTCTCTAGAAATGAGAGGCACAGCATACCACAAAAGGTCACAGAAGGAACGCTGGGATTTGTTTAGGAGGCAGAAGCAGGAGCCAAGGAAAGGCCTAGCCCAGAGACTTTATTGTGTTTTCCATGGGAAAGGCAGGGCAGAGCAGAGCAAACAGCTGAGAATTGGCTACTTTGAACAATTCCAGTGGACTTCAGGTTATAGGGGTGATCTCTAGTTACCCGATACCTAGCCCTGGGATGATTTAGGGCATGCAATTTTCTTCAGGAAACACTTAAATGAGTCAACATTCCTAGGTAATGGAGTTCCCCATTCAAGGTAAGCCACTGGGTGCTTTTATAAAACCAGAGCCCATGAAAAATATAAACACAGTTAAACTTCTTAAAGAGAGTGTGCAGATTTTCAATTAGAGTATGACGGGCTAATGAAGAAAAAGAACAGCTCTTTTTTTGAGGCACAATAATTCTCTTGAGTTTACTAGAGGCCAGAAAGGTATCATCATTTATCATACATAACAAACGTGTTGCTTAAATATATTGGACTAAAATGATCATTTAGGAGTGCCTGGGTGGCTCAGTTGGTTAAATGTCTGACTCTTGATTTCGGCTCAGGTCATGATCTCACAGTTTGGTTGGTGAGATCAAATCCCAAGTAGGGCTCTGCACTGACAGTGTGGAGCCTGGTTGGAATTCTCTCTCTCTCTATCTCTCTCTCTCTCTCTCTGCCTGTCCCCTGCTCACTCTCTCTCCCTGTCTCTCAAAATAAACTTTAAAAAATTGTATTTATATAATTTAAGTACAGGTTTTATTTTTATATACATTAAACTGTATTTTACATGAGGCAGTCTCAAAAATACAACAAATAAAATTAATTTTAATACAATTTTAGTTATAG